>NC_080576.1:106355612-108755612 GCF_029962835.1 Magnolia sinica | reverse complement strand
GATCCATCTGTCACTCCAGCTCGTTGTTTCTTTTCTTCATCTTCATCAGATATTTGTTCGGCAAATAAATTGTGGAAATTGTGGCACTTTCGCCTGGGTCATCCACATTCCGATCGGTTAATTCGGTTATTTTCTTCTGGCATGTTAAGGAACATTTCTCTTAATAAAAAAGATTTGGATTATTCTTGTTCATTTTGTTGTCTTTCAAAAAGTAAGTGTATTCATTTTCCTCTAAGTAATACAAAATCATCTTCTATGTTTGAACCAGTGCATACAGATGTCTGGGGTCCTTCATCAATTATGTCTCTCTCTGGATTACGATACTATGTTATATTCATTGATGATTTCACCCGTTACACCTATATTTACTTTCTGCACTCCAAGTCACAGGTTTTTGAAAAATTCAAAATATTTCACTCTATGGTGGAGACTCACTTTCGGGTTTCCGTTCAAAATCTCCGCTCTGACCCAGAAGGGGGGGGGGGGCGTACATTTCTTCAGGGTCATGGGATTATTCATCAGACCACCTGTTCTGATACTCTACAACAGAATGGGGTGGCTGAACGCAAAAATCGTCATATTGTTGAAACTGCCATCACCCTGATGACTGCTATGAGTGTTCCTCGTCCTTTCTAGGTGGAAGCAATGTTATATTCAGTCTACTTGATTAACCGGATGCCAACCAACATTCTGAATAGTAAATCTCCATACTTTGTTCTCAATGGCTTACCTCCTGCATATTCCACATTTCATGTTTTTGGTTGTATCTGTTATGTTCACCTGGCTTCACGTGAGCGTAACAAACTATCTCCAAAATATCATGTTGTGGAGGGGATGTCTTCTTTAATCTCTCATCTCCAAGTTGTGGATGACACGCTATTGTTTCGTGAAGTAGATGTTGATATGGTGGATGGGTTGAGGATTATTATCCAATGCTTGAAACAATATCATGTTTAAAAGTCAACATTGCTAAGAGTAAAATTCTTAGATTGCATACATTGTCGGAAGAGATGAAGAATATGGCTAGGAACTTTGGATGTGTGGTTGGATTGCTTCCGTCATCATTTGTGGGTCTTCCATTATGTATTGGAAAACCGACAAAGCATCTAAGGGATAAAGTGGTAGCGAGATTCAAGAGAAAGCTTCCTCGATGGAAAAGTCGATACCTGTCACTTCGTTGGCATATCACCCTTATTAAGGCAGTATTATTAAATCTACCTCTTTATTTTATATCACTCTTCAAGTTCCCGGCATCGGTGCTATCAAGGCTTAAGCGGCTAAGGTGGGATTTCTTCTGGCAACGACTGGAGGATAAGAAAAAGTTCCACTTGGTGGGATGGGTTGAGATGTGCAAGGCCTACGAGGATGGAGGCACATGCATAAAAGATCTAAAGTCTATGAGTTTGGCCCTCCTTAAAAAGTGGCCACAGAGATTTGGGAAGGAGGATGGTGTGCTTTGGAAGGAAGTTATAAGTAAAAAGGTATGGATGTACGATAGGGAGATAGTGGACTAGGGAGCCCTCAGGTTACAAAACTTTGGCTTTGTGGAAAGAGGTTACTTCCTCAAAGCCAATATATATGGAGGGGATTGGCTTTTCTTTAGGGGATGGGGAGATGGTTCGGTTTTGGGAGGATGATTGGATGGGGGATTCTCCTTTAAAAGCTAACTTCCCAAGAATTCACCAGTTGGCTCCGGACCCTTCTATTTTGGTGGTTGATTGCTTCTCTTGTAATGGAGAAGAGGTGGTATGTGAGCCCCCATGTAGAAGATTCCTACATGACAATGCGGTAGAAGAATTAGTGATGCTGCTGAATTGCATTCACCTATGATATCCGTCAAGGATTGCTCCGGATAGGATGGTGTGGAGGGTCTGCAAATAGGGATGTTTCTCGCTTTCGACTTTATACAAATTCATTCATGATGGTCAAAGGTATGAAGGGATGGGCAGGGGCCTGATAGGTGGTGGCATCACACCCTTCTCAAAGGAACCGTACATGACATTCTTATGTTATACAGCTCCGTCCTAGAATCTGGACCTCCCCCTTCCTTTGACAAATGGGTCCTCAAACCAACCTATCCTCACAGCTTCAAAACGTGACGCCCCTCAGGTTCTGGTCTAAGAAAGGGTCAACGCAAGAATCTTACTTCGAAGCAATCTCTACCAAGTATGTGTGTCATAATGGCGTTCCCCCAAAGATCGCCCACCTTTCGATGGTTAGTTGGAAGAAGGAAAGTCCTAACCATTGATAATCACCAAAAACGGTCAAATGGTGCTTCCCAATATATATGCCTCATGTGTATGAAGAATGAGGAGACGATCGATCATTTATTCATGCACTATCCTTTTTTGGTGAAGATTTGGATTGACATCCTTAGCCGCTTTAATATTTTTTGAGTCTTCCAGGCTTTGGTGGGCCGTGGGGGACCTCTTGTTAGCTTAGCATGGGGTGGGGTTAGGGAGAGGTAGAAGTATGATGTGGAGAATCACCCTACTTACTGTTTGGGAACAAAGAAATGCGAGATGCTTCGAGGATGAAAGCAAGGTGGTGGACGGGATTTCCCAAAGAGCTAGGTTGCTTGTTATTGAATGGGCCTCTTGTGTTGATAAGCTTATGGGTTCTAATTTTGTTTTTCTTGGGTTGTAATTGGGGCACCAACTTGGCACCTTTTCTTTTTGTTTTTTGCTTTTGTTTAACACAAATTTCCGTTATCTTCCTTTTTAAAAAAAAATATTTTTTATTAACCATTTAAAGTGAGCGCACTATATGAATGGATTAATTTGAGTTATGATAATGCCACATACTTTCTGAATGCTGGTGTATTGTCCATATCTCTCTGCCAGAGTATCAATGTTCTCTCTTCTCAGTAGACTTTCCATCCAGCTGAGGGTAGGGGTTAATATTAGGTTTCATTCCTTCCATTGGATGGAATGCATGTTAGAGATCTGGACCATTCATCAAGTAGTGTACGCTGTGAGCATGTCCCTGGACCAAAATATAATATTGGCCCACTGATCATACAGATCACATTTGCAGAGGGGAAATGGGTGTTTAAGAAAAAGGTCAATGGTCCAAATCCAAAGTACGTGCACGGTTTGTCGATGGTCCATATCCAAAGTATGTGCACAGTTCATTTTGATGAGTGTGCAACACTAATTTTTTATATACGGCATGTTGAGCATGCACTAATTGATGAATGGTCTAGATCACTGACATGGGTGGCCCCCAACGATGGAAAGTGGCTCCCCATTCTATCAAAAACCCTCAAGGGTAGGGGAAAAAATTCAACAGCCGATGGCCGACACTATCTAAGAAAAAAGCAAGATTTTAACACCAACCTTGTCTGTGTCATTTCTTCCGCTTGACAGAACTCAATTTCTTCAGGATAAATTGCATGACCTCTTTCATTTCTGCTTTCTTTTCCGCTTTGAAATTCCATATCTCCTGCACTACATATCTCCCACTCGGGTTGTATTCATTCATCTCCAACAAAGCTGTTGTTACAGCCTCGTACACTCCATCACCCAACTCATCCTTTAGCTGTTTTAGCTTTTCATCCTCATCGTCTATTTCTTCCTGCACCACCCATGGTGAACAAAGGATCACAAGTTGATTTGTTGAAAAGGTATGGTACTCCTACATGGGTGCATATGTCACCACAAGTGCCAGTGTGGCGGACACATGGAAGATCCATGTTGTCCATCAGTGAGTCCAAACATTGAAGTTCCTGGCCCCAAGAATCAGGCTGGTCCACTCGTCACATCGGCCAGTGTTAGGAGCAAATGGACAGCTAGCAAAAACAGGAGAAGTTTTTCTCCATCTTTCCATTCGCTTAAGAAATGTGCAGTCCATTAGTGGACTGCATTGATCTTGGAAAAGGGCATCTATATGGTGACCTGCCTGATGGACGTATAGGAATTTATGTACAGGATAGGAACATGTGAGGCGTCCTTCGGTGATTCGGGCCATCAAACTGATAGGCACTGAATCTCTAAATAACCTAACGGCCCTTGATCCAAATTGGGTCAGTTTCATTTTGTTCATAGGTGGTTTCCACTTAGATTTTTCAGGGAGATTTCCTTTTCTTGAATTTGGAAATGCCTTTGATTAGCAGCCTACAAGTCAAGTGGACAGAGAAATACAACCTGTCCATTATGTGTTCCCACTAGGCAGATGCCCGGACCCAAAATTCCAGCTGATCCACTTATGAGGTACACCACAACATTCAGAGAAAATGGACAACCAAGAAAAAATTGGTCAAGCTAACCCTTTTGCCGTAAACTGCCGCCCCTCAATGACTGGGACAACCTGATTTTTGGGCCCAGGGCATCTCCTCTCTGGGACCCACAATACAGGCAGGATGGATCTCCTTCCCATGTACTATGTTAGAACATGCAGTGGCAAGTAGAGTGATTGCTTTGGATCTCCTTCCCATGTGCTACGTTAGAACAAGCAGTAGCAAGTAGAGTAACTGCTTTGGACACTCGTGCACTTAGCAAACCTCTGAAATACATACCCGAGATTCCCCTCTGACTATTCTATAAGGATGCCATGCTGGGTCGGAAATCTGGTCTTGCCAAAAGGAGCACAACTCGGCTGATTTCTCTTCTGCTTCCTTAGCTGAAAATCTTTGCATGCATGCCACTCGAAATGGTTTCAGATTGATTTCTCCCATTCTCTTGATTCCAACTAAAGAACGGCCACCGCACATCTCATTCAGTTCCTATAGGGCAAAGTTAGTACTATGTTAATGAATTTTGAGTTTGAAATAGACATGGAAACATGCTAAAACAGTACTGACACTTGCAACATTGGGAAATTACTATGCAGGTGGGGCTAGATTATACCACAAGCATTTTCCACAATTTCTTAAAGTGATGATGACTTATCCATAATGAGCTTGGCGTACTTTGTAAGCACATCCAAATTGTCCAAATTGTGGGCTCTGGTGGTTTGAGCTGTTGTTGATGTCTTTAATCTGTAAACAATAGGGTTTGCCGATGCCATCGAAAAAATCCGAAAAATCCATGTTTTGTCACTGGAACGTTTTGGCGTTTTCCTCGATAACATCGAAGGTCTTCAATGTCATCGATAGATCGTCGATGCCATCAAAGTCCCAATGAAGGTGCCATCGAGCGTGTGCGCAGAATTGCATAATTGCGGGATTTGTTTCCTATTCCAATTGTGATACTATATATATATATATATATATATATATATATATATATATATATCAAGAGTAATCGGGATTTGGAAAGGAAGAGGGGTGATCTAGGCTTTCTAAACTCCTTCCTATGGGTTTCAAGGGCATAGCTTGGGCTTGTGGAGTAGATTTGAGGCTTGTTTGAATCGGTAATCTATATTGCTTATTTTTGCTTTCATACTGGCATTACTTGTCGCTTTGTGCCGTGGTTTTTTCCCGAAAGGATTTTTTCACGTAAAATTCAGATTGTTTGTGTTTGGACTTGATTGTGCGATTGTTAGTACTTTACTTGATTCATCTATGTGTGCTTCTACAGTTCCCCAACAAGTAGTATCATAGATAATGTTGGGAAGCAAATCAAATATGAAAGTAACACATCAATGACATCTAATCCGAAGTTCGATGTAGAAAAATATTCCGGTAAAAACAAATTTGAATTATGGAAAGTTAAGATGACCAGTATCCTAGTTCAACAAGGATTGGACGATGCCTTCATTGAAAAAAACCAGAATCTATGACTGAAGATGAATGAAACAATATGGATAACAAAGCGAGAACCTCTATCAAATGGTGCTTAACAGATGAGGTCCTCTATAATGTCGTGAGAGAGAAAACTGTAACAAGTACATGGGTGAAATTAGAGAATACCTATACAAAGAAATCTCTTAAGAATCGTTTGTACTTAAAGCTTCAGTTGTTTAATTTGAAGATGACAGAGGAGGCTGATGTTGAGGCCCACATTAATAACTTCAACAGATTGATTTGCAAACTATTTTATGTGAAATAAATGATGAAAGATGAGGATCAGGCATGCATTTTGCTAAATTTTCTCCTGACTTTGTATGAGTCGTTCAAGGACTCGTTGTCCACTGGTAGAACTACCATTAGTGTCAAGACCGTTATCTCAACCCTTCAGTCAAAGGCGATGAGAAAGAAAAATGGTGACGTGAGTACTTCTACAGATACACTGATTATGAGGGGGAGAAATTCTGAGCAGGACAGTGGATCTTCACGATCAAGGTCCAAATCCAAGTACAATGGCAAAGGATGGTTGAAGTGCTGGAATTGTGATACTACCGGGCACATGAAGAAGGATTTCCAGAATCCTAAGTCGAGAAAAGAGAATTCAGATGGTTCTCCCAAGGAAGCCAACACTGCAGAATCCAGTGAGGAAGTAAACGATAGTGACATGCTCACCGCATCAAAATACAGGTACTTCGACAAAGAATGAATTTTGGATGCGAGAGCTTTGTACCACATTATCCCTCATCAGAGTTGGTTCACCAGTTACAGTGAGTGAGATGGTGGCCAAGTATTTATGGGTAAGGACAATGCATGTAAAGTGGTAGGCGTTGGATCGGTGTGCATCAAGATGTTTGATGGCATGGAGTGTATCTTGACCGAGGTGAGACACGTTCCTGATTTAAGGAAGAGTCATATATCTCTGGGAGCACTCGAGATCTTGGGTGCAAATTCATTGGGTTTGATCATGTCCTTAGAGTTTCAAAGGGGCACTCACAGTCATGAAGGCAAAGAGGAACGAAAATCTTTACAGGTTGATTAGAAATATTTCATCAGGTGGACCTGCAACGTTTGTAGTGGATTTCATGTATGCACGTATGTGACATGCACACTTGGGCCACATGAGAGAACGAGGCATGAAGGTACTTTCTAACCGTTGTTTAATTCCAATTTTTAAAAGTATTGATTTTAGTATATGCGAGCATTGTATATATGGTAAACAATCAATGTTATCTTTTAAGTCTAATAAACATGTTTATAAGGGTGTTTTTTTTTATTATGTACATTCTGATGTATGGGGGCCGACGCTTGTGGTTTCTGATGGAGGGTCGTCATGGTTTGTCACCTTCATCGACGACTATTCCAAGAAAGTGTGAGTTTATTTCATGAAAAATAAATTCAATGTTTTCACCAATTTCAAACAGTGTAAGACGATGGTGGAAAAACAGTCAGGGCGAAAGGTGAAAGTGTTGAAGACAGATAATGGTGGGGAATTTACTTCTGGGGAGTTCAATCGGTATTGCAAAGATAAAGGAATCGTGAGGCACAACACGGTACGTCACACCAGAGCAAAATGATGTGGCTGAGCAGATGAATCAGACTCTCTTGGACGGAGTCCGATGCATGATCAGTAATGCTAGGTTGAGTAAGGAATTATGGACTGAGGCCATTAACACGGCTTGTTACTTGGTGAATCAGTCCTCTTCTACAGCTATTGAATGTAAAATTCCAGAGGAAGCGTAGAATGGTCAGTAGGTATACTACTCGGGACTGCATATATTTGGTTGCGATGCTTACTCTCATGTACCGTCAATTGAGAGAGATAAGCTGAACCAAATGGCTAAAAAGTATATCTTTGTCGGCTATGGTAGTGGTGTGAAGGGATACAGGTTGTATGACTGGGTCACATGGAAAATCATCCTTAGTCGTGACGTTAAATTCGATGAATGATCCTTGTTCTGTAAGGATGAACATAAGGACACGAAAAAGTTGGTTATGGACGTTCAGTTAAATAGAGATGAGACATATGCTGATACAGAGACGCAGACAGAGGTGTAAGAGCAGGTAGAGCAACTACGTGTGAGAAGAAATCTGCCAAGGGATCACAGGTTACAAGCGAGATACATGGATAACTCAAATATCACATTTGCCCTCATTACGAATGAGGGGGATCCGTCTACTCTTCAAGAGACTCTTGATGAACCAAATGGCGAAAAGTGGAAAGCAGTGATGGATGATGAGATGAACTCATTATACAAGAACGATACGTCGGACTTAGTGGAGCTTCTTGTTGGCCGTAAAACGATCGAGTGCGAGCGGATCTTCAAGAAGAAATATGATAGGTATAAGGAAAGGTTGGTAGCGAAGGGATATGCTCAGAGAGAATGTATTGACTTTATTGAGATATTCGCACCTATGGTGAAGTGTCTATCAGATTCATGTTGGCATTAGTTGCCCAATATGATCTCGAGCTAAAACAAATGGATGTGAAGAATGCCTTCCTGCATGGGGAATTGAAAAATCAGATTTACATGAAGCAACCATGAGGTTTCGAAATACAAAGGGCAGAAAACAATGTTTAGAGGTTAAATAGGCCATTATATGTCCTAAAACAGTCACCTAGGCAGTGGTATAAAAAATTTGATTCCTTCATGGTGAGTTAAAGGTTTACCAAGAGTGAGTATGCTCATTGTGTCTATTACAAGAAACCGAGTGATGAAAAATTCATTATCCTGATTTTGAACGTCGACGACATGTTTATCGCCAGTCATAGCATGTTTGAGATCGACTTATTGAAGACTTAGCTATCATGGACATTCGAGATGAAGGGCTGCAAAGAAGGTTCTCAACATTGACATACACAGACAGGAAATGAAACAGGCTATGATTATCTCAAGCAGAATACATTGAGAAGGTATTGATGAAGTATGAGATAAACAAGGCAAAGCCGGTCAGCGCTCCACACGCGGCTCATTTTAAGCTTTCTTCTAAACAGTGTCCTAAAACAAATAAAGAAAAGAGGTTATGTCTCGTATACCTTATTAGAGCGCAATTGGTAGCTTGATATATGCCATGGTATGTGCAAGACCAGATATTTCACATGCAGTCGATGTTGTTAGCAGATACATGTATAACCCCGACAAGCAACATTGGGAGGCAGTGAAATGACTACTTATATTCGAGGTACGCAAGACTACGTCTTCTCATTTGAGAAATTAGGGGACCAGCAAATAGGCTGTGGATTCCAATTACGCGGGCAGTGTGGACAATAGAAGATCGACTTCTGATTACTCGTTTGTGCTAGCGGGTGGAGCGATTAGTTAGATATCGAAGCTTCAGTTTGTGGTGGCTCTTTCCATGACCGAAACTGAGTATATGGCGGTGACAAAAGCATTCAAGGAAGGTATTTGGTTAAGGGGGATAATAAACTAGTTGGGGCTTCAGCAAAAGGTCGTGCCAGTCAATTGTGACAGTGAGAGTGCGATCAATTTGGCTAAAATTATGTTTATCACTAACGAACTAAACATATTTATGTGCATCATCATTTTATCCGACAGGTACTTGAGGAAGGAGGCGTGACGAATACGTGACTCTAGAGGAGATTCACATGAGCGTTAATTTGACTGACATGCTTACGAAGGTGGTTCCCACAGAGAAGTTCAAGTTTTATGCAACTTCTCTGGGCTTGGCGAAGGCGTAAATGGAAGACTGGGCGTGTACGAGAAGCGATAGTAGAGCTATGATGCAAGGTGGAATCAGAGATGATGATAAGAAGCTATGAAGAATGAAGACTGAAGACATATTGGAGATTGTTGTTGATGTCTTGAATCTATAAACAACAAGGTTTGTCTATGCCATCAACAAACCGCTCAATGCCATCAAGCAAATATCGATGCCATCAACAAATGCTCAATGCCATCTGAAAAATATGAAAAATCCATGTTTTGCCTCTGGAAAGTTTAGGTGTTTTACTCGATGACATCAAAGGTGTTTGATGCTATCAAAGTCCCATTGAAGGTGCCATCGAGCGCGCGCGTAGAATTGCATAAGTGCGAGATTTGTTTCCTATTCTAATTGTGATACTATATGATTCTATATATATCGGGTGTAATTGGGATTTGGAAAGAAAGAGAGGTGTTCTAGGCTTTCTAAATTCGTTCCTAAGGATTTCAAGGGCATAGCTTGGCCTTATGGAGTAGATAAGATGATTGTTCGAATATGTAATCTCTATCTCTTGTAATTTTTACTTTCATAGTGCATTACTTATCGCTTTGTGCCGTGATTTTTTCCACGAAAGGATTTTTCCACGTAAAATTCGGATTATTTGTGTTTGGACTTGGTTGTGCGATTGGTAGTACTTTCAACTTTGCTTGATTCATCTCTGTGTGCTTCCGCGGTTCCCCAACATGAGCATGGCCTAGAAACAACACTTACTAGATGAACCTAACCATCAAAACATTGTGCATCAAACGGACAATTGAAAGAAATTGGTCCGCAATCCAAGTTCAATGTCATAGATCATATATACTTAAGGTTGTCGAGTTTATGTCATTCAGGCTATAGTGCCCATCCATTATGGGGCCTACAATGTGCACAATCTCAACCACTATTAGCAAAACGTAGAATGGCAAACAAACAGTACGGGATATGTTCGTGTTTAATTTGGTCTAGATAATTTTTTATTTTTTATTTTTTTTAAAAAAAAACAGAAACCCGAAAAAATCGGAGAATGAAAAGTACAAGTTTATTATGGTTTGGACTCGACCTGAAAAAAAAAAAAAGAAGAAGAAGAAGAAGAAAATGGAGTGAAGAATTGGCAATAAAACTTTAATTAAAACAAATTAGAATGTCTATAGTAAAAAAAAAAAAAAAATGTATATGGATAGTTGAATGGTGTTCTTTGCCTCTCTTAAATCCTTCTTTTCAAGTAATCCTCATATAAATTAATCCATCTCTATTAAAAAAAATCACCTTCCACTCAATTCCATCAATGGGTGTTTACCACCAACCTCTATTTTTCAGATTGCCCCCAAAAGTTGTTTTTGAATAAAACGTGTTTTTATTGAAAAAAGAATGTCTAATTTTGTTTACCCAAAAATAAAAATGAGTGTTTTTGCTATGTTTTGAAACATATGGAGTTTCAAACGTTTGATCAATCATACGAGTGTGTGGTTTTTTTTATATTTAAGATATAGAGTTTTGCTAGCCAGGTCTGAACTATGCATCATTGTCATCTAAAAAGGGGGGAAAACATAATAGTATAGCCCCAGTAGGCATGATCTGAAGGGAAGGGAATTTCATACCTTAATTAATACTTTACGAGCATCCTGCAGCTCATCGTTGCTCGAGCGCTCTCTAACAATAAGAGTTTGATTCATATCTTCCATTGCTTCCATTTCTCCTTCCTTCTCTTTCAGTTTTTCAGTCATTTCTTCCAACGAACTGTCACTTCCCATGTGCTTTAGCACCTGCACCTTCCCTTTCAGTTGCTGAATGTCTAATTCCAATTGGTGTTTGGCATCAAGCTCTTTTTCTAATCTAAGGATTCGGTTGAGAAGAGCCTCCTTTTCTGTCTGTCAATTTATATTCTTGGTCAGATGATAAAATCAAATATGGTCAAAAAATTGAAATACAGAAACATTTGGGGGTATGATACTCAGACAAACCAAAATCTAGACAATCAAATCATAAGGTGGGCCACACCATAATGAACAATGTACACCACCCAAAACTACCTAAGTTCATGTGCAGACCATTTGATGATTTGATTGGCCAGATTTTGGTTGTCTGATCATCATTGCGGGGTTCATATGTTGGATGGGTTGGATGCCATGCATATGCCATGTAGGCTCCACAATTCTCTGACTTTACTACTGTTTAAAGAAAAAAATAATCAAGGCGTTTCAGTAATTTCTCACTCAAAAAGCATCTAATGGGAATTTCAATTAGTTGGGGCATTATTTGGTAAAATGAAAATTCAAGAAGAATTTTGAGGTAAAAATCTGAATTCTGATCTACTGAAGTTTTGAACAATATTGCCTATGTACAATTTGCTTGGTTTTTTGGTTTGCAGGCAGTGGGGCCCATGCTTTAGTGATCCAAGCATTGTATGATTGGCCCCGCTGTTGATGCCATGTGCACCAAACTCCCCAGTTTGGAACATCCTTGTGCTTTAATCAGTGATCGATAAATAGACAGTGAAAAATGAAAAAATAAAATAAAATCGCCACACTCAAACTGGACAAAGGGCGAAGTTCGGCAGCTAGGATCTCACAATCTAGGGTATTAGAATATTCACCTTAACCCAATCCTTGCCATGCTCAACAACCGCACTTGTACTCAAGTGATCTATGGCAGCTCGCATGTATCCAACACGTTTATTTTACATGTGCAATTGGAATGATTGATCTGGTGGGCCAAATGTCCAGAGGCCATAGCTCTAAACCCTCTCTTATCTGCAAATCCTATCCCTCTGATCAATGCAATTTCCACTCAAATGAAAGTAGACATTGCTCAGCTCTTGATGTTTTATAAACTGTCCACTATTAGATTATTGGTGCAATGGCTTAGACAGTCCTGGTGATTTTCTGAACTAGGCCCTCTCATATGGTGGCCTACTAGATCAACAATTTCAACCTCCCTAAAGTGCTAGACGTGCAATGGAGATTCTGAAAGTGACCAAGCCTCTCATTTCCAAAGGTGCTCGTGGGCCACATGTGCAGTAACACACCTTTTGATCTTCGAGCAGCTTCAAGACCTTTTCATCCGCCTTTGCCTTCTCCAAATTCGCCATTTGAAGTGAACTATTTTTCATCTCATTCTAAAAGTAAGGTAAAGAAAAGAAAAAGAAAAAAAAGAAAAGAAGGTATCAGAGGTAATAATAAACAGTTACTACTTATTCCTACTTTTTTGTAAGGTGTCTGTGAGAACTACTTGGAAAATATCTTTCCATAATATCAAAGATGGAAATTTAATCAATAAGAGAATGAACATATAGGATACATGCACACTGCCAATCTCCAAAAACCAAACACAGGTGCATTGACCATTCATCAAATGGGCCCCATAGATGGAATGTAAACCACCAATTATCCTTTTTTAACACCATCCACCATTTTCGTACACATGCCACATACCTAAATGGGTAAAACTGGCCAATTTTGGGGCTACGGAACAATGCATCGAGGGGCCCACCTGATTTTTTCATCTCATTCTAAAAGAAGAGAAAGGGAAGGGGGGGGGGGAAATAATTTCTACTCTCTTTTTTTTTTTTTTTTTTACAAGGTATCTTTGAAAACCATTTGATAATCTCTTTTTTTTCATAATATCAAACATAGAATTTTAGGGTGCATTTGAGTCTGGAAAATTGCAAATCCCATTTGAGCACTTGCAAGCAGCATTACTCATCTATAAAAGTAAATCCAGTGTAATTTTCATGTAAATCAGTCCAATCTTCGGCATTTTAAGTAAACAATACCTTTTTCCTCTCATCATCAAGTTCCCTCTTCTCATTGTCATTTTGGGCTTCACGCATTTCCAATTCTTTCCGTCGCCTCTCAAGTTCTTTTCCCTGAGATTCCAACTCGGACTTAAGCCTTTTATTCTCCTCAAAGATCCGAGAAGAACGATCTCGTGCAATGCGCTGCATCTCTCTCATTTCTGATAAAAGCAAGTGTAACATGAACACATGACACATCTTCAACAGTGGGATAGATCAGGATATAAATGGTGTCCTGATGTGCCATACTAGACATGGGACGCATTCCTTGATCTGGACTATTGACCAGATGGTGCTTCCCCATGGATGGAGGATGACCCAAAAACTCTATTAGGTTGGAAAATCCTAGCCATCCAATCTCAGGCCTTTTTTACTCCAAACTCTTTCTACATTTTTCCCTCAACCATCTGCATTACCCAACCATGGGCCCCACTTGCATGGATGGCAAATCAGGACACTTCAAACCCCGAGGCATCATGACCCTATAATTCCATGCCTGAAAACATATTTTGGTTATAATGAAATGTACTTTTGGATCGAACATAGTAAAGTAGCTAGAATAACGCAATGCATGTGCTTGTACATATGATCATATTGAACAAACAGTTAAGAATTATTGTCAAAGGCGGTCACCTAGTTGCTTGGAGCATGACTTTTGAGTGTTCAAGTGTGTCTATTAAATGGTTCACATAAGAGCAGTTACAAGCTGAACTCAAGAAGAGAGCGCATCAAGGTGTATACTGGGTGGGTCCTTACTCATGGCTCAGTGGTAGACCCTGTGAGTTTCAACACTGAGGTCATGGGTTTGAGTACCCATGTGGTGTGGGTGGGTGTGAGGGTTTGCTTGTTAAAAAAAAAAAGGTGTATAGTGGGTGGGATGCGTGGTAAAAAGGTGAAGTCTGAATCCATCCACTAGGAAGAGTTTGTTGGAATTGTGGGCCACAAATGTCATTGCCCAACCTAGCAAATGGATTGGACGGCTTGGATCGAACATAAGGGCGTAAGGTGGGGCCTACAGAGGTCTGGTATACACACACATCCCGTGCAACCAAGGAGTACCACATACAACTCTTTCCTAGAGTTTCAACAAAGCAATGATTTCTCCCTCATAGTAGAGGTGTGGTGGCGAGAGTCTGACGATGGGTATGACTCGCCACCGACCAACGCGTGTATAAGAAGAGGCCCGGTCCCCAACTCGTTCTTTCGTGGAAAAAAAAAGGATATAGTCCTATTGCTATAAGAGGGGAAGAGAAGGAAGACTCCGACAACTCAGTTCGTCTTCTCCGGCAAGCTTCAAGTGGGTACGTAAAAGGTAGAAACATGCATGCACTCGACCTAATAGAGACGATATAGTAGGAATTCTTGAGAGAGATGGTGAAACCAAGTATGGATCCATGGGAGTGACAAAGAGGGTGATATGGTATTACGCTCACATACAGTTATACCAGTTAGTGAAGACTGGTTGGTGTATAGTGTGGATTACGCTAAGTGCCTCATCAATGTGAAGTCCAATTCAGTTTTATATTTCATGGTATGAAGGTCATTACACAATAGAATGCAACACAAGCAATTGCGACTTCATCCATTGAAAGAGAGGGAGACCTCTGTCCAAACAGGTCACGTGTTTAAATAGCAGTTTTGGAGTGAGACTTTCCCAGAGATCAAAACTAGTATGACTTACCCCAATTCATTTCATTTAGGTCAACTGAAACTAAAACTGAGCCATAACAAATGATATTTTGAACCACGAAACAAGCCCTTGATTTAGGTGTGTTTGGTTGCACCAAACATCAAGAAATTTTAATGATATTTTGTGATTAATCCATCTAATTTGGTGCAAAATATTATTAAACTTCATGATATTTGGCACAACCAAACTCACCCTTACCAAGAATGCACAAAAAATAAAGGGAAAATAAGGAGAATTGGAAGAGTAAATCAACTTAACTAAATTCATAGCAAATGTAGAATAAATACTGTTAGCATCTAAGCATGAACAATTTCCACAATAAGAAAAGAAATAAAAATAAAAATCCACAGAGAAGTAAATACCTTCAGTATAAGCCAGTAGTAGCTTGTTTTTCTCCTCTACCACCTTACTAAGAGATAAACTAGTCTCGTTATACCTGCACTCCATTTCCTTTAGATACTTATTCTTTATATCGATTTCGGTAGCCAGATTTGTCAAATGCTTTTCGTTCTTCCGCATTTCTTCTTTCGAAAGATCAGAAACTGTTTTCAGAGCTCCATTTGCTCGGAGATGCTCCCCTATTGGACCCATGGAGTTGTAATCATCAGCCTGCGCGACCCATCCATAGACATTTGATCCACAGTGCTTCTGTTTGTTCCAATCTCTTTTACCAAAATGATTTACTTCAAATGATTTCTCGAACGCCATCGCATCCTTGAATCCACTCCAATCCTTCTGAAATTCCACTATGGCATTGCCAGAACGGCATTGGTCATCCCAGAAAGCATGAATTTCCACTGGATTATATTTAGAAAACAGCATCTTCAGCGTCGAAGCGCACGTGCCAACATGTTCTTCAGCCTCCAACTCGATCGGAAGGTTATAAATGATGCCCATCCAAGGCCAGACAAAAGGATCATCTTGGTCAGGTCTAGTTGGACATTCCTTCTCGACTGTACGTTTTGATGGCCCAGCGGCATCTGGTACGTCTGTTTTCAAGAATCTCATCAATGCACGGTGGTTTGCCTTTACTTTTCCCTTCCTGTTCGATAAGCCTACTCCAGTGGCATGTTGAAGTAGGTCCTTGTAAATGAAATCTTGTTTCTTCTTCCCTTTACAGAAAGGGCAGCGGAAAATGGAATCCGATAATTTCACTTTATGCTTCCTAGTCTTCAATTGCAGATAGGATTTGGCTTCGTAGTCACGTATTTCGGACTCGCTTATATCTCCATCTTCTTCTGAACTGGTTTCCATTAACGTGTGAAGATGTGAACTAAAATCAAACCCCCCCAAAAAAAAAAAAAACCAACAACTGTGTTAGTAAGTGACCTCATTTGAATTATTTATTTATTATTATTATTATTTTTTTAAGGTATGTTTAGATGCTCCCATTTCCTAAGGAAGATGGGATACAAACATGTAAAAGAGATTAACAGTATATGGTACTATGTGCATACTACTTTTTTGCTATATTCATATCACAAGTGGAATAAGAACATGAACTTCTTCCCACTCAAATCAACGGCTGGCTAATGGCTACTTGGCAGACTCGTGTTTCACAAGCATTTGGATGGTGCAACATAAAATACGATTTGGAGGCAAATAAGCACAACTGTAACCCAAATCACAAGTGCTAAAATTTCAAGTTCAACCTATTGGGATTTGGGCAGGAAACCACCCATCCTTCTTGGTTTTGAGTGGACGTCCAAACGACCCCAAATGCAAGGATTGAATGATAAATGATTTCCCTTGGCATTCAATTCAAATTGTTAGATCTGAAAAGGCCCAAAATGATCTTCCTCCAAACATGCAAAATACTGAATATTGAAGTATACAAGTATTAGAGGCAGGTAACATCCACGGAAATTATGGGTCCTAAAAATTCACACATGCGAGCATTTCAAATCATTCGAGTGAATGTGATTAGTAATTCTTTCTAGCATTTGTTTGCATGTGCATAGAAATTATAACAATGGAAGCATCCGGAAAACAAGTAACTACTACCTACACATAGATGACACATTGCTACTAGAAATCCATACAAAAGAAAATCACTAGTATTTCCTATTTTAAGTTGATATTCAGTTTCAAAAACATACAACAGAATTTCATTAATCTGTGATGGAGGTTCACTGTGAGTGAATCTCATCACCATCACCTTGAGATTGGATGGTGATGAGTTGTGGAGCTATCCTCATGTAATCTTCTATTGAGCGATAGACGGTTGTCATCATTCAACTTGCTGATCTCTCTTCAGTACCTTGGGTGTTCGAAGTTCATGTTATTTAGACAACTATAATTATTACAAGTATCTAATGGTAAGTGTGGAATGGTATGTATGCTCCATCACGATGGGCCCAGTATTTAGACAATCTGGATTGGCTTGCAAGTATCCATGGTTCAGTGATCAAAACTGTCGATATGATTGGACCAATTTGAATGGCCATTGCACCTAAAACCTCCAAAATTGTAAAGTTACATCAGTCCAATTTGGACTTTCTCTGGTTGAATGTGGGTCTCTTTCTGCTCTTTCTTTCTTAAATCTGTATTTCTCGGCCACGGATTGAACAGTTGGGATTTTCCCATCTGGGAGATTCTTTATGCAAGGGCAATCCACAGTGGGACTTACAGAATCGACAATTTGGATCAATGAACCATGGACCCCATTTGTACAAACTGAAAACAGTACTAATCTACAATCTCTTGGTTACAGAATTGTAAAGTAATGCCACAAGGCTTTTAGAGTATCTATAACTTTCACTTTATACAAGTGGGCCACTGGTTTTATGGATCAAAACCTTTGATTAGATGGGACCACCATTGATGGCCAATGCACCAAAAGCCTTCCAAAGTGGAAGATCTTAGTAGTCGAATCTTTGCCCTTTCTTAACGTTGAGATTTGCTTTTTTTTCTTTTTTTTTTTTTTTGTCTTGACTGTCTGTTTGACCGTCACGATTCGAAGGGTCATGATGTGCACGGTCCATCCACAATTGCACAAATCATATCAGTGGTTTGGATCAATGAAGCAGTGTTGTGTGTTTGACATCCACTGCATCAGTCAGTTGCGCTTTCTTTGGATCCTTACTCTTGCTCCGGTGGTAGACACTCAGGAGTTTCAACACCCAGTCAAGGGTTCGAGTATCCATAGGTGGTGAAATCCCACGACGGTGTGAGTGTGTGGGGGTGTGTGTGTGCGTGTGTAAAAAAAAAAAGTTGTGCTTTCTCATCTTCGGACACAGATTGTGTACTGAGTAAACTCTGTGGGGTCCACCATGATGTGTGTCTTATCCACACTGTCCATCCGTTTTACCAGCTCATTTAAGGCATGAGCCCAAAATTGAAGTATATGATATCCAAAGCTCAAGTTGACCACATCACAGGAGACAGTAGGGATAATGACTCCCACCATTGAAACCTTCTTTGGGCCCACAGGGATGTTTACTTGTCATCCAACCTGTTCATATGGTTACACAGACATGCATGAAAGGAAACCACAAATATCAGCTTGATCCAAAACTTTTGTGGCCCACATCAAGATTTCATCAGTAGGTATTTAATTCCCACTGTTTCTTGTGGTGTGGTCCACTTGAGCTTTGGATATGCTTCAATTTTGGGTTCATGAGCTAAAACGAGCTAGAAAACTCATACATCATGGTGGGCCCCACTGAGTTTACCTCCTCATTCTCACATACATAACAAAAAAATCACACTTAAAACCTCTAAATTCACTTGGGATAGCCCACCTGAGTTTTGGGTTAGGGTCATTTTAGGGATGTCTCCTCATTCTGGTGGGGCACACCTGATGAATTAATTGGATGGCATGCAAACAATGCAGGTGGCCACAGGAAGGTTTCTTCAGTGGGCATCCCCATCCCCACTCTTTCCCCTGTTGCGGCCCACCTGATTTTTGGTCTCAGGTCCTAACATGAGGTGTCAAAATTGATGGACGGAGTAGATTTCACACACGTATCATGTTGGGCCCACAGAGCTCGGGAGTTGCATGCACTTCCTAACATAGGTTGTAGAGGATTCTGTTCCCGTCCCACCATGGACGGATCATTACTCCAAAAATCTCCCAGAACGGAAGATCTCAGTGACCAATTTCATGAAATTTCCAGTAGAATGTGGACAATAGCTGTATTTCTCTTGTTAATCGTCCATCTTCAGTCCACAAATCGAAAGGTTATGATTGTCCTACAGAGGAGCTTTCTGGGGCATAGTCCATCCATAGCGGGGAGCAACAGACTAATGGTCTGGATTACCAGAACGTGGGCCCCACTTGTCGTATTTGAAAAACTATCCTGTGCAAAGAGCGCTGCCGCTGCGTTTATCATATAACTCCTCTCATACAAATGCAAGCTAGAAATTCCACATAGCAATAACGAAGGGAGTTCATGTCTACACCCACCCTGTTTAATGTCCACACACCCATCTATTCCCAAATTCAAAAAGTGGGAGTGTTAGTGTTAAAAATAAGTACAAAAGTGGGTGTTTCCAAACCGAAAAAGGGTATTGTAAAATGAACCAGACTGATAAATACACCTCTCCTTTCTACTTTTAGAACAAAATACTTTCTACATATCGTAAAATAACTGTACAACGTTTGTACCGTTTTCACCCTGAAAGTAGAAGCGGTAGGTGCATTCACTCAACAGGGTGGATGCCAATATCAATCCGGCAAAGGAGAATGAAGGGTTGTTTTCTACCTGCGACCAACAGCAGCTAACGATATACACAGACGTTGTGTGTATGTCTTTGCTTCGGTGAGATCGTTTAACCTCCCGCGCGTTATTTATAATCGAGTACGTTTACCTCTGTCGCGACATATTAATCCAGCGTTTGTCGCCACAGACTGGGCCCACATGCTAAGATGGTACCGTGATTTGAAGCTTCTTTTTTTCTATTTAGTATCAGATATAAGAATATAATCCATAATCAGGTTTCATTGATGGTCCTATCCTTTAAATTTTTTTATCTAAATGAGACCCATTGAAAATTTCCTTTTAATTCTTTAAATTCGTCAACAGATAGTAACATTTATAATGATCCTTTAAGAACAAATTTGCAACTATAGCCTCTATATCATAGAATAAATAATATAGACGGTTGCGATCACCTAATATCTAAGTCTGTAGGCCCCACTGGCAGCGACTCACGCTGGAGCTGAAACGCGACAGAGGGAAACGAACTCTTTGTACTTTACTCGAGCGGCGGTTGGTGAAAAGGGAAAGGTTCGGGAAAGGGTGACACTTGGACACGGCTCGGAAGTAACCTCTCCTCGATCTAAAACTCGATTACGGTCGGTGCTACGTGTCTAACCATGAAGTATGTGTTCTATCTCAGCCGTCCATCCATATTTTCAGGTCATTTTAAAGCATGTGCCCAAGAAATGAGGCACATCCAATTCTTAGGTGGACCACACCACAGGAAACAGTGGTGATTGAATGCTCACCGTGCTATGTATAACTCGAATTAAACTTAAGTTTGTCTGGCCCACTATTTTATAAGACAGAATTCCCAAATTATGTGGGTTGAACAATCCTATCCCTTGATTTGTATACACCTGTTTTTGAAATTGGCTGTTGGAAATTATTCATTTTTAACGGTCCAATAAAATATCTACCAATCCGATAGGATATTATTCTTCTTTTTTTTACCGTCCGATAAATGTCTACTAATACGGTAGTCAGATAATCAGATATGCGTGATTTTGGGAGCACGATACATGTAAAATTGGGACGGTAATTTCGAGAGTTAAATTTAAATACTTACATACGATGCATGCGACTTCTGCGTATCATCTATCACTGCGTGCCAGAGTAATAAAGATTTTCGCCTGAGATTAATGCTGTGATTTTGAGTGAAAAAGTGCTATTTGATGAACGGTACCGAGAGTAAGCTCTATGGGCTCACATTGATGTATGTATCTTATCGACGCGGTCCATCCGTTTTTCCAGCTTATTGTAGGGCATAAGACAAAAATAGAAGTACATATAAAGCTCAAACGGACCACCCTAAGAAGGTTTCGACAGTCTTAGTCATTACCCCCACTGTTACTCGTGGTGTGGTACACTTGAGCCTTAGATATGCTTAGATTTTTGGAAAATGCCCTAAAATGAGCAGATAAGACGGATGGACGGAATGGATAAGGAACCTATATCACTGTGGGCCCCAATTTACTGTGTTACTCTATGAGAAATCCGCGCCGCTGTACGCACGCTTCGTCCATGGCACTGGCAGATTTCCTCCGCAATGAATGCTGTCATTTCGCGTGAAAAAGGGCGTACGGACGAGGACGGGGACGAGATTCGAGAACGAGCATACGCATGCCTTCAACGCTCGATGCGGACAGAGAAGATTCCTGAAACCCTAAAATGTAGGGCCCACTGTAATACGTGTCTTATATCCACACCGTATATCTGTTTTTCGAGGTCAATTTAGGACATGATTCAAAATATTAGGCACATCCGATTCTCAACTGGATCACACCAGAACACCACAAAACAATGGGAAAACGAGGTCCACCGTTGAAACCTTCCAGGGGCCCACCGTGATTTTATTTTCCATCTAACCTGTCCATTCGGGAAGCGGATTGGCTGGTGTACCACACACCACCAATATGGCTTGTGTGTTGACGTCACCAAGTTATGTGGGTCCCATCATAAGGTATGTGTTATATCCCAACGGTCCTTTCATTTGGAGAGCTCGTCCTAACGCTTGAACCCAAAAACAAGACAAATCCAACGATCAAGTGGACCACACTACAAAAAGCTGTGGTGGATTGAACGTCTACCATTGAAACCCTTTTGAGGGTCACAGAAGTTTTGGAACGACATGATATTTGTTTTTACTCTACATGCAGGTCTGTGTGATCTTATGAACAGATTGGGTGGAAAATAAACGCTACGGTGGGCCTTAAGAATGTTTTAAGGGTTGGAATCATTGTCCCACTACTATTTCTGGTGTGATCCACTTAAGTTTTGGACACCAATCATTTTTTGTATCATTGTGTAAAATGATCGCACAAAATGGCTGAATGGTATGGATATAATAAATACATCATTTTTTAGCCTATGTAACTTTGATCTCCTTTGAACCGTACGCACAACTCGGAGCTCGAGAAGCTGCAACGCTCGTCTTCGTACCACACGTACCCACACCAGCCATATCGCTGGTGTGCGGTACACCATCCTATTGCTAGTGATCGGTGCTCTGTGAGACACCAAAATGTATGTGTTTCATCCATGCTGTCCATCTATTTTCCTAGATCATTTTATGGTATGAGCCCAAAAATGAAGTATATCCCAATCTCAAGTGGACCACATCCCAAAAACGCGTCCCACTCACACGGGTCTTCCACAGATGCGAAACCCGATATTTGGTCTTCCCCTTCATCCAGTCAAAATGAAGGGTCTCAACGGCCTGGATTCCATATTAAGAACACATGGGTCTCACCTGACATGAATATATGGCACATGCATGCACGCATACATATAAATGTGCCACAACATATTTTACCATGTTCAGGTTTTTTAAAACAGAGGACCCTGACCAGTAACCCGTGATGACATGCCATGAATTGCAATATCCAACCACTGGTAGAACCACTGACTGAATGGTCCAGATCATGGTTAGTTTTGCAACATTTCTATGTAGACAAACCATCCGGGCGAATCAACTATACAGAAAATGCACCATCATAATTCCTATTTTAAATGTTTTGGCCTGTTTAGCAAATACTTGAGAAGGAGTTCGTCTCATTTTAGTTAATGGTAATCAACTATTTTAAATCTGAACTACACATTGATAAAGAATGCAGGATCTTTCAATGAACTAAATACACTTGTGATATCAGTCTACTGATAATGTCCTAAACTTCATACAGTTTAAAAACCCAAATATTCGACTCGACTCAATCATTGATATACCCGGCTCAAAATTTAATAATTATATAATTGTCAAATAATTATAAAAAATAAAATTGTTAATTTTAAAACAAGGGCCTGTTCGGAAGCAACTTTTAAAAATAGAACATTGATGCATATTTCAATGAAAAGCAAGTTATGGATACATGGTTCCAAGCCTTTGATTTTATTTTGAAAGGTTTTTTGGTTGGCACTGATTATTATTCCATTTTCAAAGCAATTTATCAAAAGCCTAGCATTATCCATTCAAGAAGTTTTTATTTATTCATTTTTAAAAAAAACAAAGATGAGACCTATGTGATGGATTATAATCGATGTGAACCGTACATTTTCAGTACAAGTTGACATCCCACTTGAATCCAAATAATCCCACAATGGATCAGGTAATTTAGATTTAACAATATGGACCATCCCATCGCCTTCTGTCCTACCTAAAGTACCAAGTACAGTCTAGAGAATCTAAGTAGCCATCATCCACATAAATGTGAGTTAGGAATAACGTTTGAGATTTCAACATGTACATATGCATGGATAATGAATATGTTTTTAAGAACCGAAAGTTCAGTTGTTGGAACAACATGGTGGGATGTGAAAGAGCAAAAGGGGAACATTGTAGCAAACCTCAAAGTATGCACGAGGGTAAGATTTTTGAAAGTCATCCAACAACACTTAGCAAGAGTTACAAAAGAAAAAAAAATTTTAAAAAATGAGGAAATGACAGTGATGTTGTGTAACTAGGGGTGTACATCGGGTCGAATCGAGTCGAGCTGGCCTCAGCTCGAACTCAGCTCGGCTCGGTCCTCGAGCCTGACTGGCCAGCTCGGCTCGGTTCAGTCAACAGCTCAGGCCAATTTGAGCCAAGTTTGTCATTACAGTATTTCCACAAACACCTGGACTGCACCTTCAAAATCCCTCTATATGTAAAACAGAAGCAATGATTTTACAGGTATTTTATCAAACACCTTGTAAGCAATATAAAAACCAAGAAAAAAGGGGTATTTGTTTCATGTACATACCTTCCTTGCCACCAACCACACTTCGTTGAGTCATTTTATCAAACACTTGGTGAGCAACATCAATGGCAAAGTAACCGAGTCATAGAACTGGTTTGATCCAAGTTTGATTTGAGAGCTGGATTCGATCCGAGTCGAGTCAAGCTAGGGCCTACTCGAACTCATTTTCGAGCTCAAAAAATCAGCTCGACTTGCCTCGAACTTAGCTTCGAATCGAGCTTTTTCCAGTCGAGTCGAGCGAGCTAACCAAGCGAGCTTGGTTCGTGTACACCCCTATGTGTAACATCCACTCCATCCAACAGTTGTCACATCTTACTATCGGGAGAATGGTAGAATCACACATAGATGAATCTTGGATAGTAATCCAAAAGCACCAAGCAAACACAAGAGAACACATCAAGGAAAACTCTTTCGAGAAAAAACTATGGCACAAAGTGACAAAAATTCACTATGAATGCATAAATTACAAGGAGAGAAAGCTTACTCAATTCGAACAACCTCAAATCTCATCCTTACCACACTCCGTTGAAACCCTAGAACTATTTAGGAACCCCTTGAGATACCTTAGAATACCTCAAAATCCCGTTTACACCCATATTTATAGCCTATGGGAGAATCTCAAACAAATTTTGCAGATCTGCAAAATTCTGCGCAAAATGTTCAATGTCATTAAAACTTATTCTTCAATAGCATCGAAGTTGAGTCGATGACATCGAACTAACACCCAAACTGTCCAAAGACAATCCAATTTTCCATAAAATCTCAATTGCATCAATCCATGTTTGATGTCATCAAAGGTTCAATCAAACATCCATCGATGGCATTGGAAAATGCCAAGATAGGTCAATGACCAATTGGATAAAATCCGAAAAATCTCAATGGGATCGAGCACTATTCGATGCCATCGAAGGTGACATTAAACAGACTATCGATGGTATCAACAAACCCTGTATCTAACTAGATTTAAGACATCAAATACAACACTTACATTAGGATATGAGCTCAAAAACTAGGCCGATCCAAGTGCGCCTCACCAAATAAAACTTTAGGGATGAAAATACCCACTGTCAAAAAACTTTTGGGTCCCACTATGATGTTTATTTCCTACAAGGCATCTCCCACAAGGATGAAGGGTAAACCCAAATATCAACCTGAGACTGGGCCACACCATGACGTTTATTTGTTATAAGGTGGCTGCTATAGGGATGAAGAGTAAACCCAAATATCAACCTGAGACAAAACTTCCATAGGACTGGTGGGCATTCAATCTTTCTCTTGTTGTGACCCACCTGATCTGCCTCATTTTTGGGTTCACCTCCTAAAATGAACTACAGAAACTCATGGATGCAGTGGATTAAAACAGAAATTGCAGTGGGCCCTAAGGCACTTTGGGTGCATGTCGCCTTTCAAGTCATCATCTATGCATCAAAAACAACAAAATATTGGGAAAAAACTGATGTCAGATACCAATGAATGCATATAGAAAACAAACCCCAACATCTTGCGAAAGCTCAATGAATGTGGCCAATATATACCATCATTCGACAGGCCTTCGCTAACTATCTCCACAATTGTCTCGCTATCCAGAAATAAGCTTGGTATGAATAGCAGATGAAATCTATGCTGCATCATATACAAGTCCTCCCTTTTTTCTTTTTTTCTTTTTTCAAAAGAAAGGTGGAAGCATGCCACCTGAGATACATTAAGAAAGCAGGGAGTTACAGCCATTCGGGTGGGCCCCAACAAGAAGGATCTGGGCCTCACCTATCATATGCTCTACACCAATTACAGAGATATACGACTGGCCAGAAAAAAAGAAAAAGAAAAAAAAGAATAGAAAAACCGCGAGGGGACCAAAGAAGCGGCAAACCCGAGAAGAAGAGAGCAGCGACTCCCAGCAGCAATCCAGAGCTTGAAGCAGCGTGGGGGGAGAACAGCAACTTCCAGCACCAACCCAGGGGCCAAAACAGGGCAGGGACAGCTGCCGGAGGGGCTGGAGCAGAGGCAGCTGTGGCAGATACATCAGACCCCCCCCTCCTCTTTCCTTCCGATATACAAGTCCTCCCTTAACTCACCATTTACCAAAGATAATCTAAACGCTAAATGCAGTTTAAATGCATGCTAATATGAATGCTAGCAGTAATTCAAATCCATTAGCTTTCATTCCCAAAATATATTGTGAGTGCATGCATCTCAACTTAGAAGTTCATACCAATTAGACAACCCATCAAAGTCCAAAATTTACGAAGATCTTCACCAATAACATCATCATTATAGCCTTTGTCTCAGAATTTACTAAGACTACCTAAATGCAACATGGGACTATGGACTACTTGCCTTCATTTTGGCAGCTCTTGCGTTCATGCTTTGGTATACATTTAATTGCCTCTTTCAAGGTCGCCTTCCTTCCCTCTTTGAAATTCCATAGCTCTTGTACTACATATCGTCCACTAGGATTGTATTCATTCATCTCCATCAAAGCTTTTGCTACAGACTTGAAAACTTTAACGCCCCAAGCATTCTTTAGTTCCTTTAGCTTTAGATCATCCTCATCGATTATGTCCTACACCAGAATACATCATTTTCCACATAAAAACTGGAACGATGGAGAAAATTAAGAAAAAATAAAATGGAGAGAGAGGTTAACAAGATCAGAATAAATGGTTGGTAAACAAAAAGTTTGCTAGGTTTCCTACATTACAATGCTTTCTACTTATCCAATATTTGGTAAACAACATACTCATCAACCAAAAAGTAATATATATATATATATATATTTGGTAAACAACATACTTATCAACGAAAAAGTAGAAAAGTGTGTTTGGTTTCCTACATTACATATATTTGGTAAACAACATACTTATCAACCAAAAAATAAAAAAGTTTGCTTGGTTTCCAACATTACATTGGTAATGTGGACGTCCATCATGGACAACCCAACTTTCTGGCGTCAGGCCCACTTTAGATGAAGGCCATTTATCACAAGGGGCCAACCTTTTGTTGTGAAAAGCCCATTACATGAGGCCCACCTTGATGCTGGACATCAACATCCAGGGACCACCATCAATGCTAATTGTACATCATATGGAGCACAAATTCAATGGCCACCATCCATCATGCGGAGCCCACATTTGATGTGGTCTGTCCATCTTGCAGGTCTAACCTTCAATGTGGGTTGTCCATCTTGCAAAGCCCACCCCAGGATCTGGGCCATTCACCGTTAGGGGCTCACATTGATGTGGGTCATCTATCATGTCAAGACCCCTTCAATGTCCACTGCCATCATGTGGAGCCAACTTTGATGTGGACCATCCATCATGTGGGCCACCCTTCAAAGTGCATCATCCATCATATTGGACTCACTTTTGATGTAGATCATTCATCATTAGGACCCCCCTTGACACGGGTCAGGGCAGACCTTCAATGTGGACTGTCCATCATGCAAAGAGACATTTGACATAGATCATCCATCACATGGGGAGATGAGAAAGAGAAAGAGAAAGATGTGTGTGTGTGTGTGTGTGTGTGTGTGTGTGTGTGAGAGAGAGAGAGAGAGAGAGAGAGAGAGTAGAACTTAAAAGTTAAAAAGCAAGAATTTGACTTATGGCTGTAAGTTTAAACTAATAAGCTATATCTAAAAAAAAAAAAATACCAAACCAACTTTTACTATATAAAAAAAAAGTAATCCCTCTTGAGTGGTGTAACTGTCAGTCCAAAAAACTATTACAGTTTTGGGTGTGCATTTAACTCATCTAGGACCAAAGGGGCTTATCTAAGCCAAAAACAGTTTTTCGCCACAAAATAATAATAATAGTAAGGAAAATAGGAAACTATATAAAATTCCGCAATCTATCTTTTATATGCCTGAAAATGTATTCAATGGTGTATCAGACCAATCCTTGATAAGAACTTTCAACAGAACCTGTTGAAAGTCAACCAAAAAACCCCTAATCAAACACAAACATGCATTATTTGATGAATTAGGGCTATCGAAATACAACAAAAAGAAGGAAAAAGAACAAACAGGGATATCTTCCACCTAGTTTTTCCCAAAATGATTCATTCCACTTCAATTAATTGAATCTAGCTCAAAACTTGTGCTATGGTTCTAAAACGGGCCTAGATCTAGTATATAATACATTTTCCTAATGGTCGAAACGAAGAACTGAGTGAGAAAACGAGAGAGTTTTTTAAAAAATAAAAATAAATGGGGCACTATGGCCATTGCAGCACCATATCAAGCGCCAATATCGCCTGTATTGGCCGATACAAAGACTTAGAAGGTTACGATGCGGCCATATTGTAACCAATTTTTTCAAAATCACGATCTATTCATGAATATTCCAATTTGGAAGAACATGATTCACATAGCAGACACCAATTAATTGAATAAGTCTTAGATGATGATGAGACCCATTTGGAACATCAGTAAAATGCGTGCATACATGAAAGAGGCATCCATGCCATGAGATACAGTCCAACAGATAAATCAGAAGCAATGCCATTGTGTAGATGCAATGTAGTATGTAGACAACTACACACGACTATAACAACATTGTAGTATTTGCAATGCTAGATAAAAGAAATACACACACCTGCTGCTTATCTCCAATTGTGACCACCTTGTAAGGATGCCATGCAGGATTCTTTATGTAATCTTCCCATAGGGAAGATAACTCCATTGTTCTAATTTCAGCTATATCTTCTGGAAACTTCTGTGCACAAGCCGCCTTGAATGGTTTTACATCAAGTTCCCCCATTCTTTTGATCCCAATTGATGCATGGCTAATGAACATCTCTTCAAAAACCTACAAGGCAAGGAAAGGTTCCCCATGATTTTTTCTTTTCTTCTCTCCTCTTTTTTTTTTTTTTTGTTTTTTTAGTAAATTTGAACAAGCTGTCCTCTGTTTGAGACACATAACAAATTACATAATTACTTGCTTGTCGCTTCTAAAACTAAATTTATGCACAACTTCAAAGGTAAAAAAACATACACAAATTAGTTCTTTTCGTGCATCCTGCAGCTCACTGTTGCTACTATGTTCTTTGACCATGAGAGCTTGATTGAGAGTTTCCAGGTGCTCCATTTCTCCTTCTTTCTCTTTCAGGACTTTCATCATTTCTAGCATCTTCTTCTTAGCCAAATCATCACCTTTCTTACGCTTCATTATTTGTAGCTCCCCTTTTAGTAGCTCAATTTCCAACTCCAATGCCTGTTTCTGGTCCAATTTCTTTTCCAACTGAATTGTTTTATTCAGAGCAGCTTCATTTTCCCTCTGTGAATATTCCCAATCAAATTAGAAATCACATGAATTCTAGAATTGGTCTAGAAATCTGTCTTAGGACAAAATTATTCAAAGATCCAAACAATGCACCTTTTGCACTTTAACCAGCCTCAAGAAATTCTCATCAGCCTTTTTCAGCTCCCAAATTGCACATTGAAGAGAACTTCTCTTCATATCATTCTGTAATTACAAAAAGAAAAAACAAAAACAAAATAATTGGCACTATGCATTTTTATAACTTGCAAAATTGTCACCTTCTTCCATATGCTTCCTTACTTGTAGCTCCACTTTTAGTTGCTCACTTTCCAAATCCAATGTCTGTTTCTGGTACAATTTCTTTTCCAGCTGAAGTATTTTATTCAGAGAAGCTTCCTTTTTCCTCTGTGCATATTTCCAATTGAATAATTAATCCCATTAATTCTAAAATTGGTGCAGAAATCTGTCTTAGGACAAAATCTATCCAAGATCCAAGCAACCCACCTTTTGCTTTTTAACCAGCCTCAAGACATTCTCAGTGCTCTCCATATTGGACTGTAATTATTTTAAAAAATAAAACAGAGATAAAAAAACCAAAATTATTGAGATTTAGCTTGGGGTTATCCTTGGGCAATCAACTATCAAAGGATAGATAGTTATCATCATCATTTAACTTGCTGATGTCTCTACTATATCTTAAGTGTTGATTGTCCAAGGTTGGAAGTTCATGTTATTTAGAGAAATATAACTATCAGGAGAAGTAATTAATGAAAAACGTGAAATGGTATGTATGCTCCATCAATATGGGGCCAGTATTTGTACAATCTGGATTGTCATGCAAGGATCCATGGTTCAGTGATCTAAACAGTCCATATGATTGAACCAACTTGGATGGCAAATGCACCTAAAACCTCCAAAATTGGAAATTTATCTGTCCAATTTGGACTTTCTTGGTTTAATAGGGGTCATTTTCTGGTCTTTCTTAAATCTGTATTTGTTAGCCACAGATTTTAGAGTTGAGATTTTCACATCTGCGAGATTCTTTATGCATAAACAATCCACAGTGGGACTTACTAAATCATGCATAAACAATCCACAGTGGGACTTACTAAATCAAAGGTTTGGATCAATGAACCATGAATCCCACTTGTAGAAACTGAAAACAGAACTGCTGTACAATCTTGGTTACAGCATTACAAAGGAGTATGTCAAGGCTCTTAGAATATCTATAGCTATCATTTTATATAAGTGGACCACTGGTTTATAGATCAAAACCATCAATTAGATGGGACCACCTTGGATGGCCTATGCAACAAAAGCCTCCCAGAGTGGAAATCTTAGTAGTTTAAACTTTGGCCTTTTACTCTTGAAACATAACCTTCGGCCTTTCTTTATGTTGAGAGCTGCTGAATCTTATTTCTCAACCTTCTATTCAAAGGGCCATGGTCCATCCACAACAGCAGACATCACACCAGTGGTTTAGATCAAAGAAACTGTTGTGTGACATCCACTGCATCTGTCAATTGTGTCATGTCATCTTCACATCAAATGATATATAAAGTCTTCATTTAAGATGTATCATTGGGATAAACCCAACTCAATAAAGCCTAAATCAAGCATTTGGTTGTGGCCCCACTAATTCAAATTCCCTTTTTTTTTTTTTTGTACAGTTAGACATACATGCATGATCAACCCACATGTACAGCTAACCATATACATGATTCAAAGATAGGAATAATGTATGTATTACAGAGCAGAACATACATGATACATGATTTTATTTTATTTTTTACACACACCCACGCACACGCCGTAGTGGGATTTCACCACCTATGGGTTTCGAACCCAATACCTCGTGTTGAAACTCCTTGAGTCTACCACTCAGGCAAGGACTGGTAAATCATACTTAGGTGGGCCACACAATGAAAACATTGCAAATCATACTTAAAACCTCTAAATTCACTTTGTGTAGCACACATGAGTTTTGGGTTAGGGTAATTTTAGGAATGTCGACACATTCTAGGATAGAAAGAATGCGGGTGGGCCCAGAAAGGCAAGGTGGCCATCCCCATCCCCAATGTTCCCCACGTTGTGGCCCACCTGATTTTTATTTTTATTTTTTGGATCGCAACAGATGGATGAAATAGATTTCACACACATCACGTTTGGACCACAGAGTTCGTAGAGAATTCTGTTCATGTTCGACAATGGATGCACCATTCCCCAAAAAAATACAACAAACCAGAAGATCTAAGTGACAATTTCGTGAAATTTTCAGTTGAATGTGGACAATCGCTGTATTTCTATTCTTAGCCGTCCATCTTCAGTCCACAAATCGAAAGGTTATGATTGTCTTACAGAGGAGATTTTTGGGGCATTGTCCATCCACAGTATGGTGCAACAGATTAATGGTCTGGATTACCGGTTCGGAATGTGAGCTCCATTTGTCAGATTTGAAAACGTATCCCATGCAAAGACCGCTGCCGCTCCGTATGTTAGAAATTTCACCAAAGCAATAAGAAAGGGAATTGATATCTACACCCACCCTGTTTAATGTCCACACACCCATCTACTCCCAAAATGGAAAAAAGGTGGAAGTGTTGCCGTCAAATATTTACGGAAATGTGTACATCCAATCCAAAAACGGGAAGTTTAAAATGTCCCAGACTTATAAATACAACTAGACAGCGTTTGCACAGTTCAGACACAGAAAATAAAAAGTGGGTGTATTCACTAAACAGGGCGGGTGTAAATATCAATCAGGCAAAAGAAAATAGAGGGTTATTTTCTACCTGCAACGAACAACGGCAGCAGCAGCTAAGGGATATACACAGAGGTTTGTGTGTATGTGCTTTGCTTCGGTGCGGTCGTTTAGCCTCCCGCACGTTATTTATAATCGAGTTCGTTTGCCTCTGTCGCGATACGTTAATCCGGTGTGTGTCGCAACGGACGGGCCCGGATGTTGAGATGCTTTTTATTTTTTTATTTTTTTATTTTTATTTTTTCACACGCCTTCACACCTCCCGCACTAGGGGTGTACACGAACCAAGCTAGCTCGGTTAGCTCAACTCAACTCGGTTCGAGCTAAGTCGAGCTGTTTTTTGAGCTCTAAAATGAGATCGAGTTGAGTTCGAGCAAGCCACAACTCAACTCGACTTAGATCGAATCCAACTCGAATTGAACTCGTATCGAATTAGTTCGGTGACTCGATTACTTTGCCATTGACATTGCTCACCAAGTGTTTGATAAAATAACTCAACAAAGTGTTGCTGGTGGCAAAGAAAGTACATAGATAAAATAAACATTCCTGTTTTATTAACTTTTTTTGGATTTTATGTTGCCGATAAAGTGTTTGATAAAATACTTGTTTGTGTTTAACATATAAAGAGATTTTGAAGGTGTAATCCGAAGTTTGTGGAAATGCCTCAATAGTAAACCCAATTTGATCTTGGCCCAAGCTCGACCCTCACTGCTAATCGAACCCAGCCAAGCTGGCTAGTCAGGGTCAAGGATCAAGCCGTGCCAAGCTCAAGCTAAGGTCAGCCAGTAGCTGAGCCGAGTCGAGTTGAGGCCAGCTCGACACGTATCAACTCACTGTACACACTCACACCGTAGTGGTTTTCACCGGCCTATGTATACTAGAACCCTTCACCAGGCGCTGAAACTCTGGAGAGTCTACCACCGGAGCAAGAGTAAGGATCGATGCTACCATGATTTGAATGGTCTTTTTCTATTTAGTAATATAAGTAAGGTATATAATCCCATAATCGTGATTCATTGGTGGTCTTATCCCTTGATTTTTAGATATGGATGAGAGCTATTGAAAATATCCTTTTCATTCTATTAAATTCTTCTATGTAGAGTGATGCTTATAATTACTTTTATTCAAATTAATTTACTTCTGTAGCTCCAATATCGTAGAGTGGACGGTTACGATCACTTAAAATCTATGCATGTGGGCCCCAGTAGGCAGCCACACACGCCGGAATCTGAATCGCGACGGAGGCAAGACGAACTCTTCGTATTCTTCTCGAGCAGTGGTCGGTGCAAAGGGGGAGTTCGGAAAAGCGTGACGCTTGATACGCAGTTACCCAAAACTTGTATACATGACATACATAACTAGGAAATGGTACTATGAGGTCGACCTTACGGGAGCTTCCCATTAGTTCGGGAAAATCCACACCGTGCATTTCATGGGACCCCTCTATATCATGGGATATCCCAAAATTCATATATATACGGGGATTAATTGGGCCACACCTTCTGAAAAAATATAAAATCGTGACTAAAACATCTAAAAGCAATTCTTGGGGCCCACCTGAGTTTTTTATTAAGACTGAAACTTGGTGTTCCTCCTCATCCAAGTGGGAAACATAAAATGGATCGTCTGGATTTATAAACCACCCTGTTTTTTTTGAGGCAGGGTTGTTATTCATTTTTAACCGTCCAATAAATGTATACCAATTCCACGGTCGAATAATGAGATAAGCGCAATTTTTGGCGCACGATGCATGTAAACCTGGAACTGTAATTCGGAGAGTTTAATTAATTAATTTGAATACTTGAATTTTATTTACGCAATTTCTAAGTATCTTATAAGCACATACGTATCATCAATGACACGTGGCAGATTCCTGCAGGGCTTCCGTCGTGTGGTCCACTTGAGCTCTGGATCTGTCTCATGTTCGGGCGGAAACGGATTGGCTACTCCCCTGCCACCAGCCGATGGCTGGTAGTCGGTGCTCTGTGGGCCCATCATGATGTATGTTTTCATCCATGCCGTCCATCTATTTTTTTTAGATCATTTTATGATATGAGACAAAAAATGAGATATATCCAAATCTTAAGTGGACCACATTACAGGAAACAGTGTTGAATGAACCTTGGCTATTAAAAACTTTTTGGCGGCAATAAAAGTTTTGAATCAAGCTGATCTTTGTTTTTTCCTTCCATCTGGGTCTTTATGACCTAATCAACAGATTGGATGTCAAATAAACATTACAGTGGGCCTTAGGAAGATTTAAATGGTGGATATCCAATCTCTATTGTTTTCACGTGGTGTGGTCCACCTGACATTTATATCCCCCTTATTTTTGGTATAAATCCCTCAAATGATCCGTAAAAATGGATGAACGAAATGTATGAAATACATACATCATGGTGGGGCCCCACAGAGCACCGACCAACCGGCCACGGGGCTGGTGGCAGGGGGAGTAGCGCTGTTTGGGCTAGCAAGCGAAAATGAGCTGGCGAAATGATCAAGGGTGGCAGGAATCGCGAAATCATTCCATCGTATCTTCTATGCTGACACGTATTAATCGAGTACGTTTACCTCTGTCGCGACATATTATCCAGCGTGTGTCGCCACAGACTGGGCCCACATGCTGAGATCGTACCGTGATTTGAAGCTTCTTTTTCCTGTATAGTATCAGATATAAGAATATAATCCATAATCAGGTTTCATTGATCTTCCTATCCTTTGATTTTTTTAACTAAATGAGAGCCATTGAAAATTCCCTTTAATTCTTTAAACTCGTCAACAGATAGTCATATTTACGATGATCCACTCAGAACAAATTTGACTCTATGGCCTCTCTATCATAGAATACATAAGATAGACGGTTTCGATCACCTAATATCTAAGTTTGTAGGTCCCACTGACAGCGACTTACGCTGGAGCTGAAACGCGACAGAAGCAAAACGAACTCTTCGTACTTTTCTCGAGCGGCGGCAAGTTCCGGAAAGTGTGACGCTTGGACACCGTTCGGAAGTAACCTCTCCACTGCCGAAATCTCGATACTGGTCCGTGCTACGGGCCTCACCATGATGCATGTATTCTATCTCAGCCGTCCATCCATTTTTTTCAGCTCATTTTAGGGCATGAGCCAAAATAGAGGCAGATCCAAATCTTAGGTGGACCACACCACAGGAAAGAGTGGTGATTGAACGCTCACCATGCCATGCATAACTCGAATTAAACTTAAAGCTTGTTGGCCCAGTATTCTGTAAGACAGAATTCCCAAATGATGTTGGATGAACAATCCTATCCCTTGCTTCGTAGACAATTATTTTTTAAAATAGGCTGTTGGGTATTATTCATTTTTAACCGTCCAATAAAATACCTACTAATCCGATTAGATATTTTTCATTTTTTCTACCGTCCAATAAATGTCTACTATTACGATAGTTGGATAATCAGATATGCATGTTTTGGGTGCACGATACATATAAACTTGAGACGGTAATTTAGAGAGTTAAATTTGAATATTTACATGCGGTGCATGCGACTTCAGAATATCATCTATTACAGTGGCAGAGCAATAAAGATTTTGGCCTGTGATTAATGCTGTGATTTCGAATGAAAAAAGTGCAATTTGATGAACGGTACTGAGAGTAAAGCTCTCTTGACTCACCGTGATGTATGTGCCTTGTCCACTCTGTCCATCCGTTTTTACAGCTTATTTTAAGGCATAAGAACAAAATCAAATCATAACCAAAGCTCGACCGGACCACACCACAGGAAATCGTGGGAATTGAATACCTACGGTGGAAAACTTATGGGGGACACGGAAGTATTATATCAAGCTGATATTTGTGTTTTCACTTCAGGCAGATCTGTGTGACCTTATGAACGTGTTGGATGACAAACAAACATCACTGTGGGTCCTGAGAAGGTTTCGACAATCCGCATCATTATCCTTAGTGTTTCCCGTTGTGTGGTGCACTTGAGATTTATGTATGCTTCAATTTTGGGTTAACTCCCTAAAATGAGGAGTTAAAACGGATGGACGGCATGGATAACAAACATATATCACTATGGGCCCCACTTTAGAGTTACTCTATGCGAAATCCGGCTCAGCCGTACGTATGCCGTCGTCTATTGCACTCGCTGATTTTTCTTCGGGCAATGAATGCTGTCATTTCGGGAACGGAATGGCTACTCCCCGTGCGGCCCAGATGTATGTGTCTCAGTCATGCTGTCCATATCATTTTACTGTATGAGACTAAAAATTAGATATATTATCTCAAGTGGAACACATTACAGGAAACAGTATTGAATTAGCGTCTACACTTAAAAACTTTTTGAGGGCATAAAAATTTTGGATCAATCCGATCTTTGTTTTACCTGTTCTTCTGGGCCTGTATGACCTAATAAACAGATTGGATGTAAAATAAATAGTATATTGGGCTATAGGAGGATTTTAATGGTAGATCTTCAATCACTGTTATTTTCCTGTGGTGTGGTCCATCTGAGATTCATACCCTTCATTTTTAGTATAAATCTATAAAATGAAATTTAAAGATGGAGGAACAGAATGGATGGATGAAACGCATACATCATGGTTGGGCCCACAGAGCACCGACTACCGGCCACCAGGCTCGTGGCAGGGGAGTAGCTAATCCGTTTCCTGTCATTTCGCGTGAAAAAGGGTTGTTTGATGGACACGCAGAGTACGGACGAGGACGAGTACGAGCATACCCATGCCTTCATCCTTCGACGAGGACAGAAAAGATTCCTTCAACACTAACCTATGGGGCCCACCGTAATGCATGTTTTATATCCACACCGTATATCTATTTTTCCAGGTCAATATAGTACATGATTCCAAAGTTGAGGCACATCCAATTCTCAACTGGATCACACCACAACACCACAAAACAAAGGGAAAATGATGCCTACCATTGAAACCTTCCTCGGGCCCACCGTGATTCTATTTTCCATCTAACATGTTCACGAGGCGACTCTAATCAGGATGAAAGGGATAATACAGATATCGGTTTCATAAAAAATTACTCTAGACACAAGAAGTTTTTAACGGTGGAAATTTAATCTTCACAGTTTCCTTGGTGTGGTCCACTTGAGTTCTGGATCTTTCTCATGTTTGGGATCGAGAGTGAAATAGCGGATGAATGGATTGGATATAACACATACATCACGGTGGGTCCCGGGGTGTGTATGAACACCATGCTCCGGGAGAGTATAGTTCTTTTAACCCTGACAACCCGAGCAGCGGTCAATATGCACAGAAGCACACTACAAGCACGTGTGTGCGTCGTACGTGTGTGATACGAATGGTCTCTACGGCCTGGATTCCATATAAAGAACACTTGGGCTTCCCACTTAAATCAGTCAGTGATCATCCACTCGTATTGTACCAGCTATGGCCCACCTTAATATAATATTTTTGCCACTCTCAATCTTCAATCACTAGAAAACAAGGCACATCGCACATGCATTCACGCACACGTGTAAATGTGTCACCAATCAACCTTTAACTTCCCCTTAAGTGCAACAGTATATTTTAGGACGTGTTTGGCCGACCTACTGTACGGAGCTCGATGGTATTAGGTGGGATGGGTGTTTACTACGTCGCGGAACGCCTCATAGACTGCACCGGCCATCCAAGTGGGACGCGGATTGCGTACTGACAGCGTCAGTAGCAAGGTGGCTACTGACAGTGCACTGTGGGTCCCATAATGATACGTGTCCTATCCATGCTATTCATCTATTTTTTAAGACTATTTTATTCCAGAAGACCATAAATGAGGGGGATCAAAATCTCATATGGACCACACCACGGGAAAGAGTCTATTTTATTCCATAAGACCATAAATGAGGCGGATCAAAATCTCATATGGACCACACCACGGGAAAGAGTGGTGATTGAAAACTTACCATTAAAAACTCCTAAAAGGCCACAAAAGTTATAAATTAAACTTATATTTGTTTTCTCTTCTACCATGTGTGAGTGACCTAATCAACAGGTTGGATGACAAATAAACATTACAGTGAGCCCTAGAAAGTCTTTAATGGTGAACATTCAATCTCCACTATTTTCTTGTGGTGTAGGCAGCTGGAGACATGATATCTCCCATTTTTCTTATAATGCTCTATAATGATCTATAAAAATATATAAACGGCTTGGATAAAACAAAAATATACCATGTGGGGCCTACAGAGTATTGTCAGTAGCCACGTTACTACTGACACTATCAGTACGTAATCCGCGTCCATCCAAGTGATGCCTACTTCGGGCGGGGATTGGATACTGACAAGGTTAGTAGCCAAATCGCTATTGAAGTGACGTCACCAATATATGTGGACCCTACCATAATGCATGCGTTGTATCCACACCGCCCAACCATTTTTAGAGATCGTTTTATGGTATCACAAAGCGAATGAGATAGATCTAAAGTTCAAGTGGATCCCATCATAGAAAATAGTGGGGATAGTGACATCCACCGTTCAAAACATCTTAAGGGCCACATTAGTTTCCGACGAAGCTAATAATTTTGTTTCCATTTCATCTATCTCTATGTTAACTTATGAATAGGGTGGATCTCAAAAATACATCAATGTGGGCCCTATAAATGTTTCAACGGTGGGTGCGACGGCTCCCATGGTTTTATGTGGTGGGTCGACTTGAAATTTAGATCTATCTCTTTGTAATGCCTAAGACGATCTCTACAAATGGTTGGACGGTATGGATACAACACATGCATCATAGTGGGGTCCACAAGAGCTTGGTGATGTCACTTCAGTAGTGATTTGGCTACTGACATTGTCAGTATCCAATCCACGTCCATCTACTTCAGACTTCTCCCATCCCTTGGCCATCCAAGTGGGGCGCTTATTGGATACTGGCAAGGTCAGTAGTTAAAACGCTACTAAAGTGACGTCACCAAGTTATGTGGAACCCACTATGAAGCATGTGTTGTATCCATACCGTCCAACCATTTTTAGAGATCGTTTTACAGCATTACAATGAGAATGAGATGGATCTAAAGTTCAAGTGGATCCCACCATAGAAAATAGTGAGGACAGTGACATCCATCGTTCAAAACTTCTTAGGGGCCACGGTAGTTTTCGATGAAGCCGATATTTTTGTTTTCACTTCGTCTATCTCTATGTTAACTTATGAACAGGATGGATCTCAAAAATACATCACTGTGGGCCCTATAAATGTTTCAACAGTGGGTGTGACGGCTCCCATGGTTTTCTGTGGTGGGTCCACTTGAAATTTAGATCTATCTCATTCTCTTTATAATGCCATAAGACGATCTCTACAAATGGTTGGGCGGTATGGATATAACACATGCATCATGGTGGGTCCACAGAGCTTGGTGACGTCACTTCAGTAGCATTTTGGCTACTGACCCAATCCGCACCCAGCCATGTGATCCCTCCTTCAACCTTCTCCCGTCCCTCAACATGGCGTGGGATATGGGATGGGACCACAGGCGGCCAACCATGATGTAGAACTTCAATCCATACCGTCCGTATGTAAGGTGCATTTAGTATAGAGAATTGGACCAAAACAAAGGTAAATCCAAGGCAGCAGTGAACCACACCATAAGAAGTAGCCGTGCTAAGGAAGCCCACTATTGAAAAATGTATGATGTATTGCAATATACTTTATATTTCCAAACATTCCTAGGAGTTTACACCAGGAGGATAGCCAAATCCCATCACCCATCCAAACAAAAAACCCAGATCATCCCAGGCTCTTCCAATCCCCTGAAAGCCCAGCCATTGACAATCCTCTCAATACCTTAAATCTAATTCCAAGTCACAGTCGTCTCGTTATCTTAAATCTGATTATTCCAAGTCAAAGTACACAACTTTACAATATCCAGCCATTCGTAGAACCATCAAATGAATGGTCCAGATCATAGGTAGGCAAACTAGCAAAACTTTGGGGCCAAATCAACCATAACAAAATGCACCATCATATTTCCTATTTTAAATGTTCAGGCTTGTTTGGCAAATACTCGAAAAGGAGTTCAATGGACAAGTTAAGGAGGTCAGCAAGATTATCAATAACCACCTCAAAACTAAGCTTGAGAAGGCTAAGGGCCTGTTTGGCCGAGCAGATTGGATGGGATTGGATGGTATTAGAGTGGATTGCATGGATTTCAAGGTAATGATAGCTACGTCAGTAGATTGGTGCAAGAACTATGGGATTGCTATATCAGGTCTGTTTGGCACGCTCGGCCAACCCCGGGATTAAACCTTCCAATCCCTTTCAATCCCTCGAACCAAAAACGTCCCAGGCAATTTTGAAGGGATTAGGGTGGATTGGATGGGATTTAAAGGTAATGATGGTGATGTCAATGAATTGTCTTAAGATCCATGGTATTGATATATCTCGGGATCAGGATCCCGTGTCTGTTTGGCACTCCTGGCCAATCCCTTGATCTATCTTCCAATCCTTTCCAATCCCTTGATCTATCTTCCAATCCCTTCCAATCCCATCCAATCTGCCCAGCTAAACAGGCCCTAAAGGAGCCAAGGCCGAGGAGCTGCCACATGTTCTCTAGGCATACAGAACTACAGCTCGAACTTCAATAGGAGAAACCCCCTTCTCTTTGGCCTTTGGTGCAGAAGTTATGGTGCCAGTTGAAATAGGGCTCCCTACTGTGCGGATAAATTCTTTTGAGGAAAGTCAGAATGCCGATGGCATTAGATCTAGACCTGCTTTAGCACAGCTAAAAACTGCAGCCCATCAGCAACAGGTCGCCCGATATTAACTTCCATGTCAAGCTAAGAAGATTTCAAGTAAGGGACTTGGTCTTGTGCAAAACCTTCTAGAATACAAAGGAGTTCATCCTGGGAATACTGGGGCCGAGCTAGGAAGGATCATACAAGATGAGAGGCACACTGCGACCACAAGCATATCGAATTGAGGACATGAACGGACAGCCCTTGCCTCACCCCTAGAACACTGAGCATATGAAAATCTACTACTCTTGAAGGCTAAGGAAGTCCCCCGACTAGAACCACATCGACTAACTAACCTATTCGACTAGAGCGACCTCTTGTCTCGAAGGGAAGAAGGTTCTCGGATAAGACGTTGTTTTGTATCTACTCTTTTTACAATAAAGGAACTTCCAGGGTTAGGGGAAGGGAATTTGTTTTTATGATTCTCCAAATTACATAATCAACCATGGGAATTTCTCTTAGTACAAGGGAAGAAATTCCCCTAACTGCACAAGCCACTACTAAGTGGTCTTTCTCAACTATGAATTTCACCATGGAAAAACCTCCTCATGTCATGGGAGAGAAATTTCAGATTCCGACGATCTGATCTATGTGATTAACCACGAGGACATCCCTCAATCCAAGGGAAGAAAGTCTTCTACACTACTTGAGGTCGGGTACTATACATGACCTACTGCATGTTCAACTTATAAATTCTACATTGCTCGGCCTATGTGAACCACTTTGTCCAACCTACGAAATCTACTTGAGAATCTCATACATAATAACGTTGGTAAAAAAATTTACCTTTTTATAGGAAAGTCACTATGAAAAAAAAAAACATAAAAAGAAAAAACAGAAGATCTTCTATAGGTGTGATAGGGAATGGCGAGGCTCAGCCGACTTGAGAGGGGGGTTGCTCGGCTTTAGCGTCGGTTGAGGTAGGGTCCGCGGGGGCTTCAACACCCAGGCCGTCCAGGTTCAACTTGGGATACTGTCCCATGGCGTCCTCCATGCAACGTTCGTAACCATAGCTGTAGATGACTTCCACCTCATCAACCTTCTCCTTCGAGGCTTTATATTCCTCTACTGCCATGACCTTAATCGCTAGGATAGTCGCCTTAGCCTCAGACCACTGAGCAGCCAAAGTCGCCTTGACTTTAGCTAACTTAGCTATCGAGCTGACCTTCTGTTCGACCATCTCCGCCCTCAACCTCGCGGCCTCGGTTGCCGCTTTGGTTCGCTCCTTCTCAGCTAAAGAAAGACGTGATCTCACCCCCTCCAGCTCTACAAGCGCCGAGCTCTCCTCCTGTTAGGCCTCATTTAGTTGAATCTTCAGAGCAGCTTGCTCCTCCCAAGCCTTCTTCAAAGCCCGTAGATGAGTCTCGACCTTAATAGTCTTGCCCTAGAGAGCTGCCTTAGCTTGTTCACACTCATCCGCTACTTGCCTCATTCTACGATGAGTAGATATAAGAGCAGGGACGAGTTGAAATGAAGAAATCATGTTAGAAATCAAATGTAAATGAACAAGTATAGCCATGAGAAGGGGATATACCTTATAGCAGTACGCTACAACATCCCTTAGGAGAACCTCTAGATGGATGTTCATCATGTCAACGATTTGATCCTCTGGAGCGTGCCTGGCTGCCCGGCCAGGCAGGCTATTCATGTGGTGCCCAGGAGGCAGGGAGCTCGACCCCTCAACCTCGAATGCTTGTGGGCCTGAGGTATCACCCTCCTTGGCCTGAGCCTTGGTTGTTGGAGGTTGAGGCTCCTCAACTTGACAAGCTTCCTGGGCTAGAGGAGTCTCCTCCATATCTACTACATCCATAGCCACCTGCTATGGAGGGATAACCGGGGCAAGGTCCTAAGCCCCTTCACCTAGAGTTGGGCACCGGACCGAGTTGGATCGGATTCGGTCCAACTCGACTTGGTTCGAAATTTGCAGGGTGTGACCCAAACTCGATCCGATTCGGTACCGGATCCGGGTCATCGGACTCGAACAGATCCGAACTCTGCTGACTTAGAACCGATCCGAGTCCGACTCGGTCAAGAAACCCGGGTCGGATCAGATTGGACAAGGTTCGAATCGTTCATTTTTTCAATGGTATGAGAATCATTATTCTCATTGTTTCCTATGGTGCGATGTACTTAAAATTTAGTATCAACCCCTAAAATGATATGGAAAAACTGATGGACGGTGTAGATAAATCAAAAAATTCAAGACGGCCCCCACACAAGCTCACACCAGCTTATAACTTCCTGAAGAAGCTTCAAGTACAATGCTATGAATAAGGTGTACTAACAAGCTAACAAAAGAAAAAGAAAAAAAAAACGTACAGTGCTATTGCTGCTTAGCTGACACTGGCTATAGCAGCTCTAGGTACGTGTCGTGCAAAGACGAGCACTGACGCTCCTCTAGCTCCGAGTTGTATGAACAGGTGGGCCGCAGATTAGGCTACTGAAGTGACGTCACCAAGTTCTGTGGGCCCCACTATGATGTATGTGTTGTATCCACACCGTCCATCCATTTTGAGATATCATTTTAGAATATGAACCAAGAATGAAGCAGATAAAAATTTGTAGTGGACCCCACCACAGAAAACAGTGGGGAGAGTGATTCCCACCGTTGAAACCATCCTACGACCCACCATAATGTTTATTTGAAATCCAACCTGTTCAAAAGTTAAAAAGGACATGAAAGAAGGGAAAACACAAATATCAGGTTGATCTAAAACTCTTGTGGCTTTTAGAAGTTTTTAATGGTGGGCGTCACTGCCCCACTGTTTTCTTTGCTGGGGTCCACTGGAGCTTTGGATTTAACTCATTCCTTGGATCTTGCCCTAAAATGATCTCTCCAAATGGATGGACGGCATGGATACAAAACAAACATCATGGTGGGGCCCACGAAACTTAGTGACGTCACTTCAGTAGCGACTCTCGCTACTAACCTGCCAGTGGCTAATCCGCGCCCAGTTCAAGTCGTCGATTAGACCTAAATAGACTGTCCAATTTTCAAATACTACTCATCAGATTCCCATAAATACCACTCCGATCAAAATGGATGGTCCAGATCGTTGATTAAACTAACAATAAAACCCTAATGCCGATTCCAAGAGATTTGAATAACGAATAGAAAGCTGGAGGAAAGTGCAGAGATTTCTGAGTATTTTTTAAATCAAAAAAGGAAAAAAAGAAATGGATATGAGAAATTATGATAATAACCTCGGTGATAACCCTGTAGGAGATGTATGCTTGGACGCAATTACCCAATTTGATAGGGTCAGTTACGAAAACAGATAAATATGGCTTTGTTGAAGAAGATCTAGGGCTTTGTAATGACCCTGAAAGGCTTCTCTGCTGGAAAACCAAAAAAAAAAAAAAACAAAATAAAAAACAGAGAGATTTCCATTTCAGTCCCTCGATTCTAGCATGCAGATACGAATGTAGGAGGAGAATATGGATGGCAGTATCGTAATTACCGTGGTAGTAATGCCAGGGCATGGATATCTGTCAAAACAGATCTGGCGCTCATCCGTCGTTCGGGTTGGGTTAGGGTAAGAAAAGAGGGGAAAGGGAGGTAGGTAAGAAAAACAAACGATTAGGAAAGTTAGGGTAAAAAAATAAAAAAATATATTTTATACTACCCGCCCGCCGTTTGGTCCGGGTCCATTCGGTTCGGGTATTCGGGTCGGGTCGATCCGGACAGAGGTCTATTCGGACCTGGCCCAAAAAAGAACGGATCTGGAAACCTCCACCCGATCAGGCCCGATCTTGGCCGTCGGTTCTGTTCGAACGGGCCGGATCGAGTCGGATCCGCTGGATCGAGTCACAAATGCACAGCTCTACCTTCACCCGATGAGATCAGGAGCGGCGGCCTTGCCGAAGACTCTCCTGCTGCATAACCTGACCTCACCTCCCCTGCTATGGAGGTCCCCGTCCACGTGCTCGGAAGGACCATCGTCCTCCTCATGGTTAATTTCTTTCTGAGCATTTCAGCGAGAGGGGGAGGATGAATTCTCTTTCTAAAGTGGGGTAGTTCAATCATTCTTGCATAGCAACAAAAGTTGATCAGAAACGAAAAGAAAAAGCAAAAATTTACACTAATCTGTGAATTACCTCCTGAGATGGTTGGGGAGAGATCGAACCGATGAAGAAGTTCCGGAGTGATAAGCTACTTACAAGACCTTTCAGAAGCGTCCACCAACCTCGCACAGTCAATTCGGCAGCACTCCGAATCTGATGTCATTGCAAGCTTCTTGTGCATATCTGCAAAAGATTACTCCTATCGTTAGTAGACGAACAACATGATGAATATAAAATGTGAGTTCTACGGTTCAGATATATCCAACCTTTTTTAAAAAAAAATTTTATTTATGCTTTTAAATGTATTCAATGTTGTATCAGACCCATCCTTAACCAGAACTTCTGTCAACTTGACCTGCTGAAAGTCAACCCAACAAGCCCTAATCAAACACAAATCATGCATGATTTGATGATTAGGGCCCATCGGAATACAACAAAAAGAAGAAAAAAACGAAAGAAGAGTTGATAGCTTCCTCCTACCTTTTCCCAAAATGATTCATTCCACTTCAATTAATTGAATCTCCCTCAAATATTGTGCTTTGGTCCCAAAGCAGACCTAGATCTGGTATATGATAAGTTTTCCTCATGGTTGAAATGAAGAACTGAGAGAAAAATAACCAGAGAAAAGTTGAAAATTTTCAAATGGAGCCTTTTGGCCCTAGCGGCCCCAAATCAAGCACCCATATGGCCTTTATCGGCTGATAAGTTTACAATGCAGCCGTATCGTAACTGATTTTTTCAAAATCACGATCTTTTCATGAATATTCCAATTTGGAAGAACAGGATTCATGTAGCTGACCCCAATTAGTTGGGACAAGGCTTAGATGATGAGGAGACGATGAGGATTCCCAGTTAGAACATTAGTAAAATGTGTGCATGAATAAAAGAGGCATCCATGCCATGTGGCGCAGTACACCAGATAAATACGAACGAACATGCAATGCCAATGTGTAGATGCAATGTAGTATGTAGACAACTAAAGACAGCTATATCAGCATGATAGGAGTTGCAATGCTAGATTTATGGAATATACACACTACCTGCTTATCTTCGACTGTGACCACCTTGTAAGGATGCCATGCAGGATTTTTTTATGTAGTCTTCCCATTGGGAACATAACTCCATCGTTTTAATTTGCGCTTCTTCTCCTGAAAACTTCAGTGCACAAGCCGCCTGGAATGGTTTTCTATCGATCCCTCCCATTCTTTTGATTCCAATCATTGCACGGCCACTCAACATCTCTTTCAAACCCTATAAGGCAAGGCAAGGTTCCCTGTGATTTTTTATTTTTATTTTTTTTGAGCAAGTCGTCCTCTGTTAGAGACACATAACAGAGTTACTGATTACATTATTACTTGCTCGTAATTTCTAAAACTCAATTCATGCACTACTTCAAAGGAAGAAAAACATACATAAATTAGTTCTTTTCGTGCATCTCATTGTTGCTTTGATGTTCTTTGACCAGGAGAGCCGGATTGAGAGCTTCCAGGTGTTCCATTCCGTCTTCTACCTCTTCCACGACTTTCATCAATTCTAGCATCTTCTTCCTAGCCAAATCGTTGCCTTCTTCCATATGCTTCGTTACTGGTAGCTCCCTTTTCAGTTGCTCAATTTCCAATTCCAATGCCTGTTTCTGGTACAATTTCTTTTCCAACTGAAGTATTTTATTCAGAGCAGCTCGTTTTTCCCTCTGCACATATTCCCGATCGAATGCAAAATCACGTGAATTCTAAAATTGGTGTAGAAATCTGTCTTAAGACAAAATTCATCCAAGATCCGAGCAACCGACCTTTTGCTCTGTAACCAGCCTCAAGACATCCTCATCAGCGTTTTTCTGCTCCCAGGTTGCCCGTTGAAGAGAACTGTTCCTCATATCGTTCTATAATTATTAAATTTTAAATTTAAAAAAAAAAAAATCCCTGGTACTATAGATCTATATAAATCGCATCACTCTAACCCAAATCACGAGTGCCAAAACTTCAAGTTTGACCGATTGGGACATCCAAACAACCCCAAATGTTCGGATTGAATGATGAATGATTTCCTATGGTATTTGACTCAAATTATGAGATTGGACACGGCCTCCAAGAATCTTCCCCCAAACAGGCAAAATACCGAATATCCAAGTATCCAAGTATTAATCATGAGTAACGTCCAAGGAAATTGGACCCTACAAATTCATACATGCAAGCATTCCAAATCATTCGTATGACTGATTAGTATTTGTTTCTAGCATTTGTTTGCATGTGCATGGAAATTAGAACAAGGGAAGCATCCGGAAAACAAGTAGCTACTAACTACACATTGACACTAGAAATCCATACAAAAGAGAATCACAAGTGTTTCCTATCTAAGTTGATATTCGGTTTCAAAAACATACCACCCAAATTCATTAAGCTGTGATGGAAGTCTGCTGTGAGTGAATCTCATCACCGTCACCTCAAGATTGGACGGTGATGAGCCGTGGAGCTATCCTTGTGTAATTCTCTATCGAATGATAGACGGTTATCATCTTCAACTTCCTGATCTCTCTTCAGAATCTTAGGTGTGGATTATACAAGGTCGAAAGCAATGTTTGAAATATCAGTATCACGTAACGTATCGCACCCTTAGGATACAAATATGTATCAGTTATCGCACGGGATATATCATTTGTATTAGAAAATTTATCACACTTTTTTGAGAAACATGGAGAAACATTGGGAAAATGGTTAAATTTTTTAATGAAACTTCATGGATTGTTAAAAAAGACTTTAATACACGTTTAAATCATAACAACTCAAAAAAGAAGTGCACATAATAGGCTTCCTTTATATAGGGTCCTAAGTAGTGCATTGTCTAACTAAACGAATGCAACTATATTTAAATTAAATGCATAACATTTAGAGTGTATATGATTATTATTTCATCAAACACTCCTAAATACTTTGAAATTAGTCTCGATTGACACCTGGTTTAATGGAAATTTTGGAAAAAAATGTTTTAATTGACAAAGACTTAACAAATCAATAAATTAGCCCTCATATATGCTTGATTTCATGTTTGGAATGCAACATTGCAAGCAATTTGGTAGAAGGGAAAATTTTGATTTTTTTTTTTTTCCAATTTTCCCCAAATTGGACCACCTACACTCAAATTTTCAAATTAGAGTGTATGTGATAATCATTTCATCGAATACTCCTACATACTTTGACATTAGTCTCAATTGATACTTCCGCATACTTTGACATTAGTCTCAATTAACAACTGGCTGAAGAAAATTTTCAAAAAAATAAATGGAGAACATGAAGAACCAATGGATATTGAAATCAAAACTCCATTTTTCATGCAAAAGATGGAGAACAATGGATTTATAACCATTTGATATTGATTTAACGTAATTTCAACAACGAAAAAGGGATGGAAAATTAAAAATGCTCCCTAGATCGAACATGTGAGATATATTGTCACTACCCGTGTGTTTTGTATTACACAGGTGGGATGGAAGATATATAGTGGGATATATTGGCTAATATTGTCGACATTTAAAATATAAGTTGAAAGTTGATGTCTTTTAGACAACTAGGAGAAGTATATAATGATAAATGTGGGCAGGTATGTATGCTCCATCACAATCGGCATAGCATTTGGACAATCTGGATTGGCTTGCAAGCATCAATGGTTCAGTGATCTAAACAGTCAATATGATTGAACCGTTTTGGATAGCCAGTGTGCCTAAAAACTCCCAAATTGGAAAGTTAAATCTGTCCAAACTACGAACCAGACTTTATTGAGTTGAATGCGGGTCACATCTGCTCTTTCTTGCTTTACTCTTGTATTTGTTGGCCACAGATTGAAGGGATGGGATTTTCTCATTTGGGAGATTCTTAATGCAATGAAATCCACAGTGGGACTTACAGAATCAACGATTTGGATCAATGAATCATGGCCCCACTTGTAACACTGAAAACAGTACTACTGTTCAATCTCTTGGTTACAGCATTGTAAAGTAATACTGCAAGCCTTTTAGAATATCTATAACTTTCATTTTATACAAGTGGGCCACTGGTTTTATGGATTAAAACCAGTGGATGGCCTATGCACCAACAGCCTCCCAAAGTGGAAATCTTAGTAGTCGAATCTTTGGCCCTTTTACTTTTGAAACATGACCTTCGAGCTTTCATTCCTATTTCTCGACCGTCTATTTGAAGGATCATGATGTGCATGGTCCATGCACAACGGCACATCATATCAGTGGTTTGGATCAATGAAACTGTTGTGTGCGACATGACATCCACTGCATCCTTCAGTTGTGTTGTGTCATCTTCACATCATAACAAAACTTAGGGTGTTTTTGGATGCCTGTAAAATCCTTAAGTTGTAATCGGCTTACAGGTGTAAAACGTTTATAGCCTATCCTATTTGGCTTTAAGCTGTAATATATTTATAGGTAAACAATTGTTTGTGTTGTAATCAAATTACAGGTGTAAAGTGTTTACAGCCCGTTATGTCTGGCTTTAAGCTGTAATCTATCTACAGGTAAATGATTTATTTGTATTTGGATAACTATGTAAATTGTTTACAGCCTATAATTGGGTATTTATATAAGACAAAGCTTGGAGTGGTAAATAATTTTAAAATCATCAAATGACATATAAAGTGTTCATTTAAAATCATCAAATAATCTATTTACAGGTGATGTGTAGTATGCTCCACACCCACAGTGGCCCCCCACATATGCTAGCCACATGTACTTGGCCATACATGTACAGTTAGACATACATGCATGATCAATCAACCCACGTGTGCCGCAGGCCATTCATAATATAAAGAGAGGTACATGATAGAAAGATATCAACAAATATGAATCACAAAGTGGGGCATACATGATACATGATTACATTTCCAACGGGACCATAGATGGAAGTTCCCACATGTATAGTGGGCGAGATTGTGATTGTTAATTCTTTGAACATAGATGAACGATACACATAGAGAGGATTACAGTGGGCCCCATATGTACAGTAGGCATCGTGGACAATGGGCCATAAATGCACAATGTTCTATATCATTAAACCATGGGTATGGACGTTGGAAGAAGGGGAGGGAAGGGGAGGGTGGGAATGCTGAAGTCACAATTCTCCCTGCGTCAAAAATTTTCAAAACGTAGATCCTCTGCCTGTAATCTGAAACATGCCATTTTCCCTTTTTCTAGATTACAACTCCAAAATCGGATTACATGCTATAATCCTATTACAGGCAAATGCACCCATCCAAATGGCCCATGTAATTTGATTACTAAAGGGTTTTACAGGCATCCAAACGACCCCTTGACTCTATTTAAAACTCAGGTGGGCCACACAACGAGAACAATGTAAGTCACACTTAAAACCTCTAAATTCACTAGGTGTAGCCCACCTGAGTTTTGGGTCGGTGTGATTTTAGGGATGTCTCCTCATTTTGGAGAGGTTCTCCCAATGAATTGGTTGAATGGCATACCAACAATGCAGGTGGCCAAAGCAAGGGTTGGTGGGAATCCCCATCCCCACTTTGTGTCCCACATGAGTTTTTTTTTAAAATTTTTTATCAGCTTAATTTTTTTTGTCTCAGTTCCTAACATGAGGTGTCGCAAGAGTAGATTTCACACACACATCATGTTGGGCCCACAAAGCTCCGGCATTGCAAGCACTTCCTAATTGTTGGGAATCCTTTCCCATGTGGAGGTGAGACCCACACAAAAGCCCAAAAGTGCCTTGCGCTTGTGAGGGCCAAGTGAAGGGCATTTTGGTCCTTTTGTCTTGGCCCCATTTGTGTTTAAGATATAAAGAAAAAAAAAAAAAACGATTTTGAGATGGTCATAAATAGAAAAATTCCAGCAATATTTTAGAGGTTTCTCCGGTAGAAAAGAGGGATTTTTGCAAGGAGAGCAAGGAACTCTCTACAAGGCTATGGTTCAAATCTCTTGTTGATTTCGAGGGACTTTTTTGGTCTCTGGGATGGTGAGGGTTCCAACCACAGACTCATTGTGGAACCTTTTTATATATATTGTTGCTTGCTTCAAAAAATGATTGAAAAACCACAACCCATTGTGGACCCTTGGTTTTTTTTATGATGACAGGGTGCCCAACCCTTTTAAGGTCAGACTATTCCCTGCAGATGCATGCAATCACCCGCCAACGACGTGCATCAGGTAATCCACGGGGAGGGGAATCCCATTGTGGCAACTATAAGCTCTGAAAAAACATATGTTATAAAGGAAAAAAATGGAAGCATAGTAGGAATTTCCAAGTTAGGCATGCATATAACACAGGTTTTCAGTTAATTTACTAAATAGTTTGTTTGGGTGTGCCACGAAATCGTGATTTTGGCGCTTCTGAAACATACTTAATTTGGTGTTTCGGCAATGTAGAAATCAGTATCCGCATTAAGGGTGCTGTTTTCCTGCCTTTTCCACCTCAATCACCATTACGAGACTTGGATGGACTAGTTCTTATCTAAATCACGATTTGGCTGAAGCAGGTCCAATCTGCTTTTGGAATCACCAACACCCAAATGTACACTTAAAATCATGTGGATGGTTTGGCTGCAGTGTATATAAGACCCTAAAATTGTATAGATCGTTGACTGCAATGTGCAAATGACCAGTTCGGGAGTTGCCTAGCTTGCTCTCGGCTTTATATCCATCCAGGAAAATAAATGTGGCCAATATATGCCATCATTCAACAGGCCTTCATTAGCTATCTCCATCATCTTTTTGTTTGCCAAATGTATGCTTGGTGTGAATGGCTGATGAAATCTGTACTGCATCAGATATAAGTCCTCCCTTAACTCACCATTTACCAAAGATAATCCACATGGTAAATGCAATTGAAATGCATGCAAATAGCAGTAATTCAGATCCACTGGCTTTGATCGTCACAATATCATGTGAGTGCATGCATCTCAGCTTAGAAGTTCATACCAATTAGACTTCCCATCAACTCTAGGTAGTTTGACAATCTTCGCCACTGTCATCATCATCATAGACTTGTCCCAGAATTTGCTAACAGAACACTCAAATGCAACATTGGACTACCAACCTTCATTTTGTCATCTCTTGCGTTTACGAGTTTTCCATTGCTTTAGTATATATTGGACGCCCTCTTTCAGCGTTGCCTTCCTTCCCTCTTTGAAATTCCATAGCTCTGGTATGGCACATCGCCCACTAGGGTTGTATTCATTCATCTCCATCAAAGCTGTAGCTACACACTCGAAAACCTCGTCACCCCACTCATTCTTTAGTTCCTTTAACTTTTCATCATCCTCATCTATTATTTCCTGCACCAGATAAAATCATTTTCCACATAAACCTCAGCATGATTTAAAATAGATAAGATGAATAAAAGGTGCGCACAGATATTCTTTAGAGTCAAGTTAGAGAGAGAGAGAGAGGGGATAGCATTATCAAAATAAAAGGTTGGGATATAATCGAAATCAGAACAAAAGTCCCTACAACAAGGAAAATAGGCTTTTAGACCATTAGAGCTCGTTTGGATTATAAATCGTTTTGCTTAAGCTACTTAGGCCTCAAGTAACTTATCTTGATTTCTACTAATCCAACATATAAGTATGTCTAATAAAAACAACATACTTATCAACCAAAAAGTAGAAAAGTTTGTTCGGTTTCCTGCGTTACAGACATAATGCGGATTGCCCATCATGCATAGCCCAACTTAAAAGTGGGCCTACATCATGTGGGGCCCACCTCCAATGTAGGACATTCATCATTAAGGACCAACCTTTGATGTGAACCGCTCATTATGTGGGGCCCAACTTGATGTGGGACATCCATCTCATGGGGCCCACAATCAATGTTGATTGTCCACCATGTGGGGTCCACATTCAATGGAAACCACTCATCATATGGAGCCTACGTTTGATATGGACCATCCATCGTGTGGACCACACCTTTTGAAGTGGGCTGTTCATCATGCAGTGCCCACCTTTGATGTGCCATTCATCATTAGTGGCTGACCTTTGATATGGACCATCCATCATGTGGGGCCAACCTTGATGTTGGTCATCAATCTTCTGGGGCCCACTTTCAACGTCCACCACTCATCATGTGGGCATCCCTTCTAAGTGGGCAGTCCATCATACGGGTGTCACTTTGGATGTGGGCCATTCATCATTAGGGGCCAACCTTTGATGTCTACCATCCATTATGTGGGCCCACCTTGATGCAGGTCATCCATTATGGGGGCCCCACATGATGGATGACCTGCCAAACTAACTTTTTTAATAAAAAAAAAAAATATATTTTCTACCATAAGTCTTAAAAAAAACAAAAAAAAAAAAAAAAAACCAACAACAACAACTTATGAGGGTGTATTCAAACAAGCACTTAGTATGACAAAAGGGCTCCCAAGTTCTTAACATAGAATATCTCATCCATTTTCCTTGTTTACCTAAAAAAGAGAAAAAAGAAAAAAGATCAAAATTAAAAACCCACCATCCCTACGCGTCCACACAATGGAATGCAAATCAAAATTTCATTGGAATCAAGGTGATTTTGAATCTTTGGGCTTGTTTGGTTGAAATGCACTAGAATCCAAATCTTCCATTAGGGAGTTTGTATTTGGAATGCACAGGAATTCTTCATTATATTCATAGGACCTGGATTTGATTGATTAAATCAGCTTTCATATCCCAAATTTGTGTGTGTGTGTGTGTGTGTGAGATATTTGATAGAGTGATTGTAATAAGACCATTGAAATATATACTTTGGCCAAACTGTGGAAATTTGGAGCCATGGGGTGGGTCACAAACATAAGGATCATAAACAAGTGACTCGCCGGCACGTTTTTAACCGTCCATTTAGATGTCCAACATTTGGATGGTTCAAATCATTCTATTGATGTGATTTTAGTGATGCAACCAATAATTGGATCGTTTTGGGGTATCATCAACGTGTCACATGTACCATGGATTAGTAGTCAAGCAACACCTTTATTACACACATGACTCTATTGCCTTTAAAAAAGAGCCAAAAAAAGGCTGGAGTCACATAATTTTGCTAAGATTTCAAAACACAACAAAAGGGAGCATTGAGATTCATCCGATTCCATTTACCTCCAAATCCAGGGCTGCCAAATGCAAAAAGTTGCTGCTTGGATTTGAAATACACCCATTTACCTCCAAATCTAAGGTGCCAAACGACCCATTAGTATCCTTTCCAAAAAAAGAATTTTTTTTATGGACATCTTTCTCGAGGTTTTGAACACTAGTATTGATGAGTATATTTGTTTGTCCCAAAAATGATATAATATGGGGTGTGCACTGGATTTATGTAGGACTACAAGGCCTCTTATAATACAGAAGATTTTGGCCCAAAAAATAAAAAATTGCAGGGAAAATAGGAAACATGTAAAACACCGGAATCTCTCTTTTTTATGCTTTAATATGTATTCAATGGTGTATCAGACCAATCCTTGATAAGAACATCATGTCAACTTGACCTAAAGTTGAAAATTTCCAAATGGGGCCTTGTGGCTGTAGCGGCCCCATATCAAGCACCAATATGGCCTTTATCGGCTGATATAGAGATTGTTGATAAGGTAACAATGGGGTCATATCTTAACCAAAAATTTCAAATTCATGATCTTTTCATGAATATTCAAATTGGAGGAAAAAGATTCATGTAGCTAACCCCAATTAGTTGGGACAAAGTTTAGATGATGATGATTCCTATTTGGAACATTAGTAAAATGTGTGCATGCACAAAAGAGGATTCAATGCCATGTGGAGCAGTACAACAGATAAATCTGAACAAACACATGATGCCCATGCATAAATGCAATGTAGTATGTAGACAAATAAAGACATCATGGTAGGAGTTGCAACGCTCAATATATGAAATACACACACCTCCTGTTTATCTCCAACTGAGACCACCTTGTAAGGATGCCATGCAGGATTTTTTATATTGTCTTCCCATAGGGAACATAACTCCATCGTTTTAATTTGTGCTTCTTCTCCTGAAAACTTCAGTGAACAAGCCGCCTGGAATGGTTTTGCATCAAGCTCGCCCATTCTTTTGATGCCAATAATTGCATGACCACTCAACATCTCTTTTAAACCCTATAAGGCAAGGCAAGGTTCCCCATGAGTTTTTTCTTTTGTTTGTTTCTTTTTCTATTTCCTTTTCATTTCTTCTCTTTTTTCTTTTTCTTTTTTTGTTTGTAAAATTGAACAAGCTGTCCTCTGTTAGAGACAACAGATTACGTTATTAATTGCTCATAGTTTCTAAAATTAAATTTGTCCACAGCTTCGAAGGGGGGAAAAACATACAGTAATTAGTTCTTTTCGTGCATCCTGCAGCTCATCATTGCTCTTACGTTCTTTGACCACGAGAACCTGATTGAGACTTTCCAGGTCTTTCACAATTTCTATCATCTTCTTCTTTGCCAAATCATCACCTAAATCCATACGCTTCATTACTTGTAGGTTCCCTTTTAGTTGCTTAATTTCCAACTCCAATGCCTCTTTGTGGTCCAATTTCTTTTCTAAATGAAGTATTTTATTCAGAGCAGCTACTTTTTCCCTCTGTGCATATTCACAATCAAATGAGAAAACATGTGAATTTTAGAATTGGCATAGAAATCTTAGGAGAAAATTTTCCAATATCCAAGCAACCCACCTTTTGCTCTTCAACCAGCCTCAAGACATTCTCATAAGCCTTTTTCTGCTCCAAAGTTGCCAATTGAAGAGAACTGTTTTTCATATCATTCTGTAATTATAGAAAAGAAAAAGAAAAAAAAAAAAAGAGAGCAAAATCATTGTGCATCTTTATAAACAATGGCTACTAGATTCTTGTTTTTTTCAATCAAGCTAAAAACGAGTTTGGTCCATTTCAAGGTGGCACCAAAACAGTCCCTTAAGTGAGAAGTTATATGCAGCATATGTACATAATATCACGCTCCATGCAAATCTCAAATACCATTTCAACTTCAACACAAAAGTATGGGGGGGGGGGGGGGTGGACATACAGTAATTAGTTCTTTTCGGGCATCTTGCAGCTCATCATTGCTCTTATGTTCTTCGACAACAATGACCTGATTGAGACATTCCAAGTCTTCAACTTCTCCCTTAACATCCAGGTCTTTCGTCATTTCTAGCATCTTCTTCTTAGCTAAATCATTGTCTTCTTGTAGATTCCCTTTCAGTTGCTCAATTTCCAACTCCAATACTTTTTTCTGGTAGAATTTCTTTTCCATCTCAAGTATTTTTTTCAGGACAGCATCTTTTTCCAACTGAGTATATTTCAAATCAAATTAGAAATCACATGAATTCTAGAATTGGTTTAGAAATCTGTCTTAGGACAATTTATCAAAGATCCAAACAATCCACCTTTTGCTCTTTAACCAGCCTAAAGAAATCCTCATCACCTTTTTGCTTCTCCCAGATCGCCCACCAGAACGCCCATTGAAGAGAACTGTTCTTCATATCATTCTGTATTTACAAAAAAAAAAAAAAGAAAAAAAAAAAGACAAATTCGTTAGCACTGTGCATCTTTGTAACTTGCAAAATTGTCACCTTCGTCCACATGCTTCATTACTTCTAGCTGCACTTTTAGTTGCACAATTTCCAACTCCATTGCCTGTTTCTGGTTCAATTTCTTTTCCAACTGAATTATTTTATTCAGAGAAGCTTCTTTTTCCCGCTGTGCATATTACCAATCAAATGAGAAACACATGAATTCTAAAATTGGTCTAGAAATCTGTCTTAGGACAAAATTATCTAAGATCTAAGCTACCCACCTTTTGCTCCTTAAGCAGCATCAAATCATTCTCAGCAGAGTTTTCAAGCTCCCTCTGTGGCCATTGAAGAGAACTGTTCTTCATATTATACTGTAATTATTAGAGAGAGAGAGAGAGAGAGAGAGAGAGAGAGAGAGAGAGAGAGAGAGAGAGAGAGAGAGAGAGAGAGAGAGAGAGAGAGAGAGAGAGAGAGAGAGAGAGAGAGAGAGAGAGAGAAACCAAAATTAGTGGCACTGTACATCTTTATAACAAGCACTACTTTGAGCCAAATCAGAAGTGCCAAAACTTCAAGTTTGACATATTGGGATTTAGGAAGAAAACCACACATCCTACATCCTTTCAATTGGACATTCAAACAACCCCAAACGTTTGAATTGAATGATGAATGATTTACTATGGTATCCAAACATGCAAAATACTGAATATCAAAGTATCCAGGTATTAGTAGTAGGTAACAGGTAACATCCAAGGAAATTACAGATCCTGCAAATTCATACATGCGAAAATTCCAAATCATTTGCATGACTGTGAGAATAGCAGTATCCAGAAAACAATTAACTACTAACTACACATTGATAACACATTCCTATTTTACTTGATATTCAGTTTCAAAAACATACAACACAACTCCATTAAGCTGTGATGGAGGTTCTCTGTGAGTGACTCTCACCACAGTCACTACATGATTACACGGTGGTGAGCTGTTGGGTAATCCTTGGGAAATCTTCTATAGAAGGATAGATGGTTATCATCATCATTTAAATCGCTGATATCTCTACCATATCTTGGGGTGTCAATTGTCCAAGGTCAGAAGTTCATGTTAATTAGACAAATATAACTATCAGGAGAAGTATCTAATGAAAAATGTGAAATGGTATGTATGCTACATCCAAATGGGGCCAGTATTTGTACAATCTGGATGTAATGTTATATCAGTCCAATTCAGACTTTCTTTGTTTTGATGTGGACCACTTTCCAGTCTTTCTTTCTTAAATCTGTATTTGTTGGCCACAGATAGAAGGGTAGGGATTTTCACATCTGTGAGATTCTTTATGCATGAATAATCCAAAGTGGGAATTACAAAATCAAAGATTGGGATCAATGAAAAATGAACCCCACTTGTACAAACTGAAAACAGTACTGCTGTACAATCTCTTGGTTACAGCATTGCAAAGTAGTATGACAATGCTACTAGAATATCTATAACTTTCATTTTATACAGGTGGGCCACTGGTTTATGGATCAAAACCATCAATTAGATAGGACCACCTTAGATGGCCTATGAACCAAAAGCCTCCCATAGTGGAAATCTTAGCAGTTTTAACTTTGGCCTCTTACTTTTGAAACATAACCTTCCACCTTTCTTTATGTTGAGAGGTGCTGGATCTTATTTCTCGACAATCTATTTGAAGGGTCATGATGTGCATGTTCCATCCACAACAGCACACATCATACCAGTGGTTTAGATCAAAGAAACTGTTGTGTGACATCCACCACATCTGTAAATTGTCCCATGTCATCTTCACATCAAATGATATATGAAGTCTTCATTTAAGATGTATCATTGGGAACACCCAACTCAATAAATCAAGCATTTAGTTGTGCCCCACTAATTCAAATTTCCTTTTTTTTTTGAAAAACTTTTAAATATAATCAATTCACGTGTACATGGAGTGTAGTGATAATGAATGGTATGTTCCAAACATACAGTGGCCCCAACATATGCTGGCCACATGCACATGTCCATACATGTACAGTTAGACATAAATGGATGATAAACCCACTTATACAGAAGGCCATATACAATATCAATTGAGGTACATGATACAAAGATAGGAATAAAGAGAGATTACAAAGCAGACCATACATGATACATGAATACAAGTACATCAGAACCATAAATGGATGACACCAAATGTACCTTGAGCTAGATCACAACTGTTAAATCTTCGAACATAGATGGAAAATAGGCAAAGAGGATTATAATGGGAACCACGTGTACAGTGGACGCCATGGACAATAGGCCATAAATGCACAATGGTCTAAATCACTAAACCATTGATCCAGCCATAGGAAGGAGATGGTTGGAATGCCGAATTCAGAATTCTCTATGAATAAAAAAAAATCAATATATAGCAACATAGCCTGTAATATGTTTACCAATGTAATCTGATTAACTGTCGTCTACTTAATACAAAGGATTCTACAACTTCCGCTCCATTTAGTAATTAAGTGGGCCACAGAAAGAGAACAATGTAAATCATAATTAAAACATCTGAATTCACTTTGTGTAGACCACCTGAGTTTTGGGTTAGGGAAATTTTAGGGATATCATCTCAATCTTGAGGGCTAACACAATGAATTGGTTTGATGGCATAAAAACAATGCAGGTGGACCCACAAAGCTCGGGGCCGTAGGGGTGCACACGGGTCGGTTCGGTCCGGTTCTGGGGTGAAACCGGAACCGAAACGTTACTAACGGTTCTAGGATTTTCGGAAACGGAACCGGACAGTTAGCACCCTAGAACCGAACCGGAACCGGACCGTGAAAACCGGATCGGTTCCACGGTTCCGCGCGCGCGCGCGAGAGAGAGAGAGAGAGAGAGACTCTTGAAGTTGAAATCAGACGACAGCTCGAGGGCGAGAGAAAGATGGCTTTTGTGAGAGAGACACTTACAGTGAAAATCAGAAGCTGGATGATGGGTCGAGGGAGAGAGAGAGAGAGACTTGCAGTGGAAATCAGACGGTGAATGATAGCTCGAGGGCTACGGCCAGCCGCTGGTAGAATCCAGCGGTGCTGCTGTTGCGTCGCAGACGGTGAGAAAGAGATTGGGCAGGGGCTAGGCAGCCGCACGCACGTGCCCACTGAGACTTGAGAGACGGCGAGAGAGACGGAGAAGGCGGGAGAAACAGATTAGGGTTTTTTTTTTGTTTTGTTTTAATCTCTAGTTCGGATCAACGGTTCGGCTTCACGGTTGGGATCAACGGTTCAGGCCACAGTTAGGATCAACCGTTTCGATCCACGGTTCAGATCAACGGTTCAGATCCATGGTTTGGTTCAGTTCTACGTACCTGTAAACCTGAACCAAAACGTATCCATAAGTTCTTGAAATTTTGAAACCGGAACCGGTGCTGCATATAACCAGACCAATCGGATTGGTTTCAGTCTGGTTCCACAGTTCTACCGGTTTAATGTGCACTCCTAATTAACACCGTGCATTTCATGGATCCCTCGGATATTCCAAAATTCATATATATCTGGGACTTAATTAGGCCACGCCTTCTGAAACAATATAAAATCGCGTCTAAAACATCTAAAAGCAATTCTTGGGGCCCACCTGAGTTTTTTATACGGCTGAAAGTTGGTGTGGGAAACACACAATGCATCGTCTGGATTTCTAAACCACCCTTGTTTTTTGAGTCAGGGGTATTATTCATTTTTAACCGTCCAATAAATGTATACCATTAGCTTGGTCGAATAATGAGATAAGCGTAATTTATGGTGCACGATGCATGTAAACCTGGGACTGTAATGGGGAGAGTTTAATTTGAATACTCGAATGTTATTTATGCAATTTCTAAGGGCATGTTTGGACGGGCCCATCCCATGGGATTAGATTGTATCAGGGTAGATAGCAGGTAATGATGGCTGCGTCAGTGGATTGCGGGCAATCCCATGGGATTGTATCCAGGGAATCTACCACCGGGAATGTTTGGCCCACCTGAATAATCCCAGATTACGCCCGGCCAATCCCTTCCAATCCGTCCACTCAAACATGTCCCAGGCAGAATAAATGGGTTTAGGAGGGATTAGGTGGATTTCAAGATAATGATGGTGATGTCAGTGGGATTCCTCCCATCCAGGCGGGAGCTCAACGTGCCTGTTTGGCACGCCCGGCCAATCCCGAGATTGATCCTTCCAATCCCTTCCAATACAATCTAATCTTATCCAGTCCGCCCGGCCAAACAGGCCCTAAGTATCTTATAAGCACATACGTATCATCAATGACACGTGGCAGATTCCTGCAGGGTTTCCTTGGTGTGGTCCGTTTCAGCTCTCGATCTGTCTCATGTTAGGGCTCGCAAGCGAAAATGAGCCGGCGAAATGATCAACGGTATTAAAGATCTTAGGGTGGCAGGAATCGCCAAATCATTCTATCGTACCTTCTACACTTGACACATTTTTCTATTAATCCAAACCGTCAGAATAGTGGAACGCACTTTACATGAGGTATTGATCCAAACCGTCAATCTCAATGTTGATTAGTTTTGATCGTGTCAGCCCAATCGAAATCCACCAAGCAGTTTGGATCTGCTTGATTTTTAAATCATGTTCTATTGTGGTCCTTCAAAACGGATGGATGGAGTGGATTGTCACGGACATCTCTATAGACCCCACACAGCCCCATGCACGGGTGGATTGCGTTGGCTTGCCCATCTCTGGCAAGTAATGGGCAGATCTGTGTGGGGGCTCACCGTGGTGCATATGTCTGTCGACTTCATCCATCCTTTCTCTCTCGTATCATTTTAAGGTATTAGCCCAAAAACAAGGCGAACCCAACTCTCAAGTAGAGCACAATAGAGATAACTCTTGCATTTAATATTATTTGGTGTGGTCCGTTTGAGCTTTGGATCTGCCTAAATTTTGGGCTCATACCTTAAAACGACGTAAGAGAATGGATGGACGGTGTAGATAAACAGATACATCATGGTGCCCACCACAGAGATCTGCCCATTCCTTGGTAGAGACGGGCAGGGACCGTCGCAGATTCACAATCCGCTTCCCCCTGTGACCTGGGTCACAGGCAATCCGCTCCCATAAAAATGAGTTAATCTCTACACGGATAGAGTGCATGTGTCTGGTCTACGCGTAGAGTTGGGTGCGCGCGCAAGTGCAGGAGCTTCTGAGAATGAAAAATCAAAACACCAGTTATTGGGCGTGTAAAATCATCACCACTCATAATATAGAATATGTTAAATCTGAACCATACGTTGATAAGGATGCAGGATCTTCCAATGAACTAAACACCCGTGTGATATCGCTTCTAATTTCCTAAATCGCATGGTTTAAAATCCCTAAAATTCAGCCCAATTCGATATTTAATAATTATATAATTATAAAAATATATTTGAAATGGTTACTTTTAATATAAGGGCATGTTTGGTAGCCACTCTTGGAAAATAAAAATTCGATGGATATTTATATGAAAAGCAAATTATGAAAATTTAATTCCAAATTTTTTATTTTATTTTGAAAGGATTTTTTAGTTGGCGAAGTTTATTTTTCCATTTTCAGAGCCATTGATCTAAAGCATAACATCATCCATTAAAAAAAAGTTCTTATTTATTTATATATCTTTTTTACGAAATAGAAAACCAATGATGAGACCTATATTAAGGATTATTTCACATCACTAATCAGACCTATTATGATCAATATGGACCGTCCATTTTCAGTCCATGTTCACGTCCCTCTTGAATCCAAATAATCCCACAATGAATTAGGAAAATTGGATTCAATTACATGGACCATCCATCGCCTTCTGTCCCACCTAACATCATTAATATGTAAAAAGTTCCAAATACGGTACAAGAATCTCGGCAGCCACTGGATTATGTGAGTTGGAATAACGGTTGAGATTTGAAAGCGTATGCATGGATAATGAAGATGTTTTAAGGAACAATATATAGTAAGAGCTGAAAGAACAAAAGGGGAACATCGTAGCAAACCCCTAAGTATGCCCAAGAACACTCAGCACGTGTAATAAAAAAGTAACATGGGACTTACCGTGAGGGTAAAAGTTATGCCTTGGAAGTTGTATGAAGTGTTGAATTACGTGGACCCGTTTAGATTTTGGGTCACACTGCATTTGGTGGGTACCCTCTGGGTTATGGGATATCCTAAAAATCACCCATATCGGGAATTTAAGTGGGCAACACCATCAGAAACAGTGTGAAATCATCCTTAAAACATCTAAAGGCACTTGTGGGAGCACACCCGAGTTTTGGACTGGATGAAACTTGGTGTGCCACCTAATCAAAGTAAGTTTTGGATATGGCTGAAACTTGGTATATCCTTACGGCACTTTGGGTACATGTCACCTTTCAAGTCATCTATGCATCAAAACCAACAAAATGTCATACTCAGCTCCACTGTGATGTGTATAGTTAGGGCTGTACATAAGCAGAGTTAGCTCGGTTAGCTCGACTCGACTTGAAAAAGCTCGATTCAACTCGGTTCGAAACTGAGTTTGAGTCAAATCGAGCTGATTTTTTGAGCTTGAAAAAATTTTGAACCAAATTCGAGCTTGACTTCAATCGAACCCAACTCGAATCGGACTCGGATCGAACCAATTGGGTGACTCAGTTACTTTGATATTGATGTTGCTCACCAACTGTTTGATGAAATGACCCAACCAAGTGTTGGCTGGTGGCAAGAAAGGTACATATGTGAAACAAATACCCATTCTTTCTTGATTTTCATGTTGCCCACGAGGTGTTTTATGAAATACCTGTAAAAATCACTGTTGCTGCTTTACAAACAATGAGAATTTGAGATGCAGACCATGTGTTTGTGAAAATGCCAGCGAACTCGGCTCGATCTTAGCTCATCGGCTCGAACTAGCCCGAGCTACTGACCGAATTGAGCCAAGCTGGTCAGTCAGGCTCGAGGACTGAGCCGTGCCGAGTTCAAGCTGGGGTCAGCAAGTGGCCAAGTGACTCGTGTACACCTCTATGTATAGTACATCCACAACCACAGTTGATGGGTCCCCTCTAGGTTAGGGGATATCCTAAAAATCACCCATATCCGGAACTTAAGCAGGCCACACCAGCTGAAAGTGTGAAATCATCCTAAAAATCACCCACATCCGGAACTTAAGTAGGCCACACCATCTGAAACAATGTGAAATCATCCAAAAAATCACCCATATCCAGAACTTAAGTGGGCCACACCATCTGAAATTGTGAAATCATCCTAAAAATCACCCATACCCGGAACTTAAGTGGGCCACACCGTCTGAAACAACGTGAATCATGCTTAAAACATCTAAAGTCACTTGTTGGGGCCCAACTGAGTTTTGGATATGGCTGAAGCCTGGTGTGATCTCTCATCCAAGTGGGGACACACAAAATGGATGGGCTGGATTTCTAAACCACATCTCAGTGGGCCCTATAAATGATCTTGAAGATTTCAATGAGTGGATATCCACTTTCAACTGTTGTCAATGGTGTAGCCCACCTAAGTCACGGATTGACCTGATTTTTAGACATGTGGGCCCATCATGGAAGGGTGCATCTGATTGATGGAGGGGATGTCCATCCCACATAACGGTGGGGACCACAGAGCTCGACCTCATGGGAATCAACCTCATAGTACCTTTTCCCAGACATATCCATAAGAAAAATAATAATAATAATAATAAATTTGCCAGCTGCCGAAGAATGCAGGTAGAAAACAAACTACAATATCTTACGAAAGCTCAGTGAATGTGGCCATTATCTTACTAGCGATCTCGGTCATCGTCTCGACTGCCGATACAAGCTTGGTGTGAATGGCATATGAAATCTGCACTGCATCAGATATAAGTACTCCCTTGACTCACCATTAATAAAAGATGATCTACATGCTGAAAGCAGTTGAAATGCATACAAATAGCTGTAATTCAGATCCATTGGCTTTGATTCCCACTGTATCTTGCGATTGCATGCATCTCAACTTAGAAGTTCATGCCAATTAGACAATCCATCAAAGTCCACAATTTACAAAGATCTTCACCATTATCATCATCATAGCGTTGTCCCAGAATTTAATAGGACAATATTTAAACGCAACATTAGACCAGTCCTTCCTTTTGGCATTTCCTGCGTTTAAGAGTTTTCCATTGGTTAAGTATATATTGGACCCCCTCTTTCAGCATCGCCTTCCTTCCCTGTTTGAAATTCCATAGCTCTGGTATGGCATATCGCCCAATGGGGTTGTATTCATTCATCTCCTTCAAAGCTGTAGCTACAGACTTGAAAACTTCGTTGCCCCACTCATTCTTTAGTTCCATTAACTTTTCATCATCCTCATCTATTATTTCCTGCACCAAATAACATCATTTTCCACATAAACCTTGTCACAATAAAGATAAAAAGAAAAAGTGTGGACAAATATTTGAGAGAGAGAGAGAGAGTGTGTAGAACTGTACACGAGTCAAGCCGAGCCGAGTATTGCCCAGCTTGTGCTCGGCTCATCCGAGTTCGAGCAGATATCGAGCAGAGTTTTCAAGTCGAGTTCGAGTTCGAGTCTTTGAGCCTGTTTTGAGTATGAGTTTTCAAGCCGAGTATCGAGTTACGAGTTCGAGCTTTGAGCAACTGTACTAATCTTACAGTGCTCAATCTCTCCTACAATGGACTTTCCGGTGTTGGGTTCCCGGCAAGCATTTCAAATTGCCAGCAACTTGAGATGCTCGATGTCTCCCATAACGTGCTCGAAGATAAGATTTCGTCATTGTTGGGGGATTTCCAAAGTCTACAGAAGCTGTTCTTGGCGAAGAACCAATTTTCACGGGAGATACCATTAGAATTGGGGTGGTTGTGCGACACTATCCGGGAGCTCGACCTTTCTGAGAATAGCATCTCCGGTGGAATCCCGTCATCATTTGCTTCATGTTCATCTTTGGAAATCCTCAATCTCGGCCACAATCAACTGTCAGGTGATTTCATCGACAGCGTGATCAGCACTCTTTCATCTTTGAAACGCCTCTCGATCTCTTTTAACAATCTCACAGGCTCGGTGCCTCCGTCACTGAGGAACTGCTCGCAATTGGAAGTGATTGATCTCAGCTCGAATGGATTCAATGGCACTACTGCAGCTGGGTTCTGTTCGTCGTTTGATTATAGTTGCCGAATCCTATCCTGGCGAATTCACCCGTAGCTTAGGGTTTTTTGTTTTGGGATATATATACCCCTGGTCGAGTACCGAGTCGATTTCGAGTACTATTCGAGTCGAGCCGAGTCGAGTAAGGTCAAGCTCGTGCTCGGCTCGAACTCAATTCGAGCACCAAAAATCAGCTCGTGCTCGGCTCGAACTCATTTCGAGCCAAGTCGAGTCGAGCGAGTTACCGAGCTAACTCTGCTCGTGTACAGCTGTGTGTGTGTGTGTGTGTGTGTGTGACGTTAACGATATCAAAATAAAAGATTGGGATATAATAGAAATCAGAACGAAACAATCCCTACAACGAGGACAAAAGACTTCTAAATGCTTAGGGCTCGTTAGTTCATAGGTTGTTTTGCTTAAGTTACATATTCCTAAGTAACCTATCTTAGTTTCTACTTATCCAATAGATAAGTATGTTTAGTAAACAATCCACTGCTCGACCAAAAAATAGAAAAGTTTGTTTGGTTTCCTATGTTGCATTAGTAATGTGGACCATCTATCATGCATGACTCAACCTCAAAGTGGGCCTCCATCATGCAGGGCCTGACTTGGATGTAGGTCATTCATCATAAGGGGCTGACCTTTGATGTGAACCGCGCATTGCATGGGCCCACCTTCATGTGGGACATCCATCACATGGTACCCACCATGAATGTTAACTGTCCATCATGTGGGGTCCACCTTCAATGGCAGCCGCTTGTCATGTGGAGCTCACTTTTGATGCGGACCATCCATCCTGCGTGCCCCACCTTTGAAGTGGGTTGTCCATCATGCAGGGCGCTGACTTGGCTATGGGCCATTCATCATTAGGGGCTAACCTTTGATATGGACCATCCAATAAGTGGGGCCCACCTTGATGTGGGCCATCAATCATGTGAGGTCCACAGCCGATCATGACCTTTGATGTGGACTGTACATCATCCCTCCCCCCCCCTCGAAGTGGGTTGTCCATCATACAGGGGTCTTGCTTTGGTTATGACCCATTCATCATTAGCAGCTGACCTTTGATGTGGCACATCCATTTAGTGGACCCACCTTGACGTGGATCATCCATGTTGTGGGGCCCGCCCTTGATGTGGACCATCCATCAAGTGGGCCCTACCTTCAATGTGGACCGTTCATCATGTAGGGCCATCTTTGATATAGACCACCCATCACGTGAAAAGATGAGAGAGAGAGAGTATAAAAGTTAAGAATAATTTTTTTACTGATGGCTATAAGTTTCAGCTAATATGCTACTTTTACAAAGCTGGTTACCAAACTAGCATGATTTTTGGGCCAGATGTTCTAAAGAAGAGCCTGCTTGCTTCCCCCCCCCCCCCCAAAAAAATAAAAATAAAAATTGTTGGGAAAATAGGAAACATGTAAAACAATGGAATCTCTTCTTTATGCTTTTAAATGTATTCAATGCTGTATCAGACCCATCCTTAACCAGAACTTCTGTCAACATGACCTGCTGAAAGTCAACCCAACAAGCCCTAATCAAACACAAATCATGCATGATTTGATGATTAGGGCCCATCGGAATACAACAAAAAGAAGAAGAAAAAAACGAAAGAAGAGGTGATAGCTTCCTCCTACCTTTTCCCAAAATGATTCATTCCACTTCAATTAATTGAATCTCCCTCAAATATTGTGCTTTGGTCCCAAAGCAGACCTAGATCTGGTATATGTTAAGTTTCCTTCATGGTTGAAATGAAGAACTGAGAGAAAAATAACCAGAGAAAAGTTGAAAATTTTCAAATGGAGCCTTTTGGCCCTAGCAGCCCCATATCAAGCACCCATATGGCCTTTATCAGCTGATAAGGTTACAATGCGGCCGTATCGTAACCGATTTTTTCAAAATCATGATCTTTTCATGAATATTCCAATTTGGAGGAACAGGATTCATGTAGCTGACCCCAATTAGTTCAGACAAGGCTTAGATGATGAGGATTCCCAGTTAGAACATTAGTAAAACGTGTGCATGCATAAAAGAGGCATCCATGCCATGTGACGCAGTACACCAGATAAATCCGAACGAACATGCAATGCCAATGCATAGATGCAATGTAGCATGTAGACAACTAAAGACAGCTATATCAGCATGATAAGAGTTGCAATGCTAGATATATGGAATATACACACCTCCTGCTTATCTCCGACTGTGATCACCTTGTAAGGATGCCATGCAGGATTTTTTATGCAGTCTTCCCATTGGGAACATAACTCCATCGTTTTAATTTGCACTTCTTCTCCTGAAAACTTCAGTGCACAAGCCGCCTGGAATGGTTTTCTATCGAGCCCTCCCATTCTTTTGATTCCAATCATTGCACGGCCACTCAACATCTCTTTCAAACCCTATAAGGCAAGGCAAGGTTCCCCATGAATTTTTTTTTTCCTTTTTTATTTTTTTGTAAATTTGAGCAAGTTGTCCTCTGTTAGAGACATAACAGAGTTACAGATTACATTATTACTTGCTCGTAATTTCTAAAACTCAATTTAGGCACAGATTCAGAGGAAGAAAAACATACATAAATTAGTTCTTTTCGCGCATCCTGCAGCTCATTGTTGCTCTGATGTTCTTTGACCAGGAGTGCCGGATTGAGAGTTTCCAGGTGTTCCATTTTGCCTTCTTTCTCTTCCACGACTTTCATCAATTCTAGCATCTTCTTCCTAGCCAAATCGTCGCCTTCTTCCATATGCTTCGTTACTTGTAGCTCCCCTTTCAGTTGCTCAATTTCCAATTCCAATGCCTGTTTCTGGTACAATTTCTTTTCCAACTGAAGTATTTTATTCAGAGCAGCTCCTTTTTCCCTCTGCACATATTCCCAATCGAATGCAAAATCACGTGAATTCTAAAATTGGTGTAGAAATCTGTCTTAAGACAAAATTCATCCAAGATCCGAGCAACCGACCTTTTGCTCTGTAACCAGCCTCAAGACATCCTCATCAGCATTTTTCTGCTCCCAGGTTGCCCATTGAAGAGCACTGTTCCTCATATCGTTCTGTAAAAAAAAAAAAACCAAAATCACTGGTACTGTTTATCTCTATAAATCGCGTCACTCTGACCCAAATCACGAGTGCCAAAACTTCAAGTTTGACCTATTGGGACATCCAGACAACCCCAAATGTTCGGATTGAATGATGAATGATTTCCTATGGTATTTGACTCAAATTATGAGATTGGACACGGCCTCCAAGAATCTTCCCCCGAACAGGCAAAATACCGAATATCCAAGTATCCAAGTATTAATCATGAGTAACGTCCAAGGAAATTGGATCCTACAAATTCATACATGCAAGCATTCCAAATCATTCGTATGACTGTGATTAGTAATTGTTTCTAGCATTTGTTTGCATGTGCATGGAACTTAGAACAAGGGAAGCATCCGGAAAACAAGTAGCTACTAACTACACATTGATCCCACATTGACACTAGAAATCCATACAAAAGAGAATCACAAGTGTTTCCTATATAAGTTGATATTCGGTTTCAAAAACATACCACCCAAATTCATTAAGCTGTGATGGAGGTCTGCTGTGAGTGAATCTCATCACTGTCACCTCAAGATTGGACGGTGATGAGCTGTGGAGCATCCTTGTGTAATTCTCTATCAAACGATAGACGGTTATCATCTTCAACTTCCTGATCTCTCTTCAGAATCTTGGGTGTCGATTATACAAGGTCGAAAGCGGTGTTTGAAATATCAGTATCTTGTAACGTATCGCGCCCTTGGGATACAAATATGTATCAGTTATCGCACGGGATGTATCATTTGTATCAGGTAATTTATCGCACTTTTTTGGGAAACATGGGGAAATGGTTAAAATTTTTAATGAAACTTCAAGGATTGTTAAAAAAGACTAATACACACTTTTAAATCATAACAACTCAAAAAAAAAAAAAAAAATGCACAGAATAGGCTTCTTTGTATAGGGTCCTAAGTAGTGCATTGTCTGACTGAACTAATGCAACTATATTCAAATTAAATGCATAACATTTAGAGTGTATGTGATTACTATTTCATCAAACACTCCTAAATACTTTGAAATTAGTCTCAATTGACACCTGGTTTAATGGAAATTCCAAAAATAAAAATAAAAAATGTTCTAATTGACAAAGACTTAACAAATCAGTAGATCAGCCCTCATGCATGCTTGATTTCATGTTTGGAGTGCAACATTGCAAGCAATTTGGTAGAAGGGAAAATTTTGATTTTTTTTCCAATTTTTCCCAAATTGGACCACCAACACTCAAATTTCGAAATTAGAGTGTATGTGATGATCATTTCATCAAATACTCCTATGTGCTTTGACATTAGTCTCAATTGACAGCTGGTTGAAGAAAATTTTCGAGAAAAAAAATGGCGAACATGAAGAACCAATGGATATTGAAATCCAAACTCCATTTTTCATGCAAAACATGAAGAACCAATGGATTTATAACCATTTGATATTGATTTAACGTAATTTCAACAAAGAAAAAGGGATGGAAAATTAAAAATGCTCACCGGATCGAACATGTGAGATATATCGTCACTACTTGTGTGTTTCATATCACACAGGTGGGATACAAGATATATCGTGGGATATATTGGCTGATATCGTCGATATTTAACATATAGGTCGAAAGTTGATGTTTTTTAGACAACTATAATTATTAGGAGAAGTATCTAATGATAAATGTGGGCAGGTATGTATGCTCCATCACAATCAGCTTAGCATTTGGACAATTTGGATTGGCTTGCAAGCACCCATGGTTCAGTGATCTAAACAGTCCATATGATTGGACAGTTTTGGATAGCCAGTGTGCCTAAAAACTCCCAAATTGGAAAGTTAAATCTGTCCAAACCAGACTTTATTGAGTTGAATGCAGGTCACTTCTGCTCTTTCTTTCTTAACTCTTGTATTTGTTAGCCACAGATTGAAGGGTTGGGATTTTCTCATCTGGGAGATTCTTAATGCAATGAAATCCACAGTGGGACTTACATAATCAACGATTTGGATCAATGAACCATGGGCCCCACTTGTAACACTGAAAACAGTACGACTGTACAATCTCTTGGTTACAGCATTGTAAAGTAATACTCCAAGGCTTTTAGAATATCTATAACTTTCATTTTATACAAGTGGGCCACTGGTTTTATGGATAAAAACCAGTGGATGGCCTATGCACCAACAGCCTCCCAAAGTGGAAATCTTAGTAGTTGAATCTTTGGCCTTTTACTTTTGAAACATGACCTTTGGCCTTTCATTATGTTGACAGTTGTTGTATGCTATTTCTCAACCGTCTATTTGAAGGGTCATGATGTGCATGGTCCATGCACAACGGCACATCATATCAGTGGTTTGGATCAATGAAACTGTTGTGTGTGACATCCACTGCATCCGTCAGTTGTGTTGTGTCATCTTCACATCATAACAAAACTTAGGGGGTTTTTGGATGCCTGTAAAATCCTTAAGCTGTAATCGGCTTACAGGTGTAAAACGTTTGTAGCCTATCCTGTTTGGCTTTAAGTTGTAATCTATTTACAGGTAAACAATTGTTTGTGTTGTAATCAAATTACAGGTGTAAAGTGTTTACAGTCCATTATGTTTGGCTTTAAGCTGTAATCTATTTACAGGTAAATGATTTATTTGTATTCGGATAACCTGTAAATTATTTACGGCCTGTAATTGGGTATTCATACACGACAAAGCTTGGAGTGATAAATAATTTAAAAATCATCAAATGACATATAAAGTGTTCATTTAAAATGGATCATTGGGATAAGCCCAACTTAATAAAGCCTATAGTTGATCCTTATGCCAAACCAATCATTTGGTTGTGGCCCCACTAATTCAAATTCCCTTTTTTTATGAGAAACTATTGAATATAAACAATTAACTATCAATTTAAATGTAGATGTATTGTACTGGTGAAGTGTAGTATGCTCCACATGTACAGTGGCCCCCACATATGCTAGCCACATGTACTAGGCCATACATGTACAGTTAGACATACATGCATGATCAATCAACCCACATGTACAGCAGGCCATTCATAATATAAAGAGAGGTACATGATAGAAAGGTATGAAAAAATATGGATTACAAAGCGGGGCATACGTGATACATGATTACATGTCCAACGGGACCATAGATGGAAGACCCCACATGTATAGTGGGCGAGATTGTGATTGTTAATTCTTTGAACATAGATGAACGATACACATAGAGAGGATTACAGCGGGCGCCATATGTACAGTAGGCGTCGTGGACAATGGGCCATAGATGCGCAATGTTCTATATCACTAAACCATGGGACTGGACGTTGGAAAAAGGGGAGGGTGGGAATGTTGAAGTCACAATTCTCCCTGCATAGAAAATTTTCAGAAAATAGATCTGTTACCTGTAATCTGAAACATGCCATTTTCCCTTCTTTTAGATTACAACTCCAAAATCAGATTACATGCTATAATCCTATTACAGGCAAATGCACCCATCCAAATGGCCCATGTAATTTGGTTACTACTTAAGGATTTTACAGGCATCCAAACGACCCCTTGGCTCTATTTAAAACTCAGGTGGGCCACACAACAAGAACAACGTAAATCACACTTAAAACCTCTAAATTCACTAGGTGTAGCCCACCTGAGTTTTGGGTCAGTGTGATTTTAGGGATGTCTCCTCATTCTAGTGAGGCTCACCCGATGAATTGGTTGAATGGCATACCAACAATGCAGGTGGCCAATGGAAGGTTTGGTGGGCATCCCCATCCCCACTGTTCCCCATGTTGTGGCCCACCTGAGTTTTATATATATATATATATATATATATATATATATATATTATCAGCTTGATTTTTTGTCTCAGTTCCTAACATGAGGTGTCGCAAGAGTAGATTTCACAAACATATCACGTTGGGCCCACAGAGCTCGAGCATTGCAAGCACTCCTAATTGTTGGGAATCCCACCCCATGCGGAGGTGAGACCCAAGCGTAAGCCCAAAAGTGACTTGTGCTTGTGAGGCCCAAGTGAAGGGCATTTTGGTCCTTTTGTCTTAGCCCCCTTTTTGTTTAAGATAAAGCAAAAAAAACAAAAAAAAAAAAAAAAAAAAAACAAAACGATTTTGAGATGGTCATAAATAGAAAGATTCTAGCAATATTTTAGAGGTTTCTCTTGGAGAAAAGAGGGATTTTTACAAGGAAGGAGAGCAAGGTACTCTCTACAAGGCTTTGGTTCAAATCTCTTGTTGATTTTGAGAGGCTTTTTTGGTCTCCGGGATGGTGAGGGTTCCAACCACAGACTCCGGTTTTGTCCGTTACCTTCTTTAAGGACTAGTTAGTGGTTTCTCTTTTACAATTCCTATTTTGATAAGAAGCATCTTTCTTCTTTGATACTTGTAATCCACCTGGAGGGTATTGTATTCGGTTGTCAAAGACAGGTTGTTCTCTTGAAAGTTGTCAAGTGGTGTTTTTTGGGTATCCAAGAGAGGGTGTTCTTTTGACGATTGTACTCTCATTATCCTCATAGTGGATTTGTTGTTGTACTAGGTCCCATGATTTTTACGTTCACATTGGAGGGATTTCCACGTTAAAAAATCCTGGTGTCTCTCTTGCATTATACATGTTTGATTATATGCTTGCCTGCGTTGGAATTGATCATCTTTCATTAAATCTCTCCATATTATTAATCTCACTTATTTACACATAGTTGGGAAGATGTTGTTTCCCTACAAGTGCTATCAGAGCGAGGCTGGAAGCTTGGTTGTTTTGGGGAGTTTGTTGTTCGTCGTGTGTGTATTCAAATGGAGGCAAGCACCACAAATAAAATGATCAACTTTAATAGCTCCAATTAGACAATTTGGAAAGCCAAGATGGAGGACATCTTATATTGCAAGGATTTATCCGCACCGGTTGAAGGTAATGGAGCCAAACTAAAAGACATGTCAGATGAGGAATGAAAGTAGTTAAACAGGAAAACCAACCATTGGACATATTCGGCAATGGTTGGACAATAGTTTTTTTCACCATGTGGCGAATGAATCTTCTACTAAGGACCTATGGAAAAAAATTAGAAGCATTGTATGAAAGAAAAACAGTCAAGAAGGGGTGATGGGGACATCATGCCCACGCCCCCCACCCTACGCACGTATTCGAGGAGGAGGCGGGCCCCAATTTCGATTTGGATCGATGACGACATCTTTGGAAGGCCTTACAATTAGGGGCTGCGCTATGGAGCATTAGAGTGGACCCGATCATCATATAGATTCTACCATCGGATCTCATGATCGTAGCCCACTACCTTTGATGATCTAAGATTTTGAGTTTTGACTATTCGCATCATGGACAGTTTTGATTGCTTAGATTAGTTATTATTTTATTTACTTCAGCTTTAAGTATTAGCATACGCACATGGCACAAGGGTAAAATTGTCTTTTGGGGTTTAGGGTTTTCTTATAAATAAGCAACCCCATGTAGGTATTCTTAATGAAGTTTATGAATAAAAATTCTGTGTTTTTCTTCTTCTCTATCTCTTTGGGTTGAAGAATCGAATTGGGTGCAAAACTCTCCCTTCCTCGAAGGGCTAACTACCGTGGTGCGAAGCCACAACCATCCTAAATTATCCACACTTCATTACGCCCCACATCCATCATCCTTTACAACCCTCCCACCTTCAGATTCACCCTCTCCAAATTCTATCCTATAACAGTGCAAAAATCATGAATGGCTTTGATTGCTTAGATTAGTTATTATTTTATTTATTTCAGGTTTAAGTATTAGTGTGCGCATATGGCGCAAGGGTAAAATTGTCTTTTGGAGTTTAGGGTTTTCTTATAAATAAGCAACCCCATGTAGGTATTCTCAATGAAGTTTATGAATAAAAATTCTACGTTTTTCTTCTCTATCTCTTTGAGTTGAAGAATCGAATTGGGTGTGAAACTCCCTTCTTCTAAGGGCTAGCTACCGTAGTGCGAAGCCACAACCATCCCAAATCATGCCCACTTCATTACACCCCACATCCATTATCCTCTACAACCCTCCCACCTTCAAATTCACCCTCTTTCGTATCCAAGTTCTATCCTATAATAGTGCACAAACAGATTTTCAAATTCTGGCCTATCTGAGAGGCTGAAACTTCGGCGGAGCACCACGCACAAATCGTGCATCGGATCGACACGAAATTTGGCATGGAAGCATTCCTACCCTGGCTGATCCTAGCCTAAGAGTCGGTTTCCAACTTTGTGGGTCCCACACACGTGCGGACGAGTGGTCACGCACGTGCGCCCAGGGGCCAGCTGCTGTCCACGCACGTGGCTCATTTCAGGTTCTATTTTTCCTCTATTTTCCTCCTCTTTAGACTTAAATCTAGATCCTTAACCTTAAAGAATCCCAAATCCCAATTATTCCCAAATTTGAGCCTTAAATTTTCCCCCGAATTGAAACATGGTTAATCTCTTGAATTGGGGAACAATCCTTTGCAAGAATGGATGAATCTTACACTCCTTTGGGCTTGTTTGGTTTATAATTTTATTTGATCCAGCCCTAAACTTGTGAGGCTTGGACCCCCACAGATTCCCCTTTTTGAATGTTTGATAGTATGTAGGATGTGGAATTTTGTGATTATTTAACATTAGTATAATCTAAAGCTTGATTTCTTGCATGTCATATTTAATTTCATGTCCTGCATCAAGGGGGTTTTATTGCGAAGCATTAGAATGAAATGTTGAGCAATGTGAATCAGTCAGCCACTATGAAGATGGTATTGGATGATGAGCTACAAGCATCGTTATTGCTTAGCTCTTTATCTAACAATTAGGAAACTTTGGTGGTGTCTCTTAGCAACTCAACATCGGATGGCATGGTTACAATGAGTCAAGTTATAAGTAGCTTACTCAATGAAGAAACAAAAAGAAAGTCAATTGGCCCCACTCATTCGCAAGCACTTGTTATCGAAATAAGGGGAAGAAGCAAAAGTAGAAAGCCTCATTACCGTAAAAAGTCACAAGGTAAATCCAAGTACAGAAATGATATCAACTACAATAATTGTGGCAAGTTGGGCCACTACCAGCATGAATGTCGAAAACTCAAGAAAGAGAAAAGGAGAGAAAAAGGAAAGGAAAGGCAAGAAGAAAAAAATACTACCGCCATTGTGTCTGATGGCAAAGTTGTGATATTCACATCGGGTGAAGTTGGGTGTCCCCTTGGCGGGTGTCAAGATAATGAATGGGTAGTTGATACAGGTGTTTTGTTTCATGCTACTTTCAAAATAGATCTCTTTGCAACATACAAATAAGGTGATTATGGTGTTGTCAAGATGGGCAAAATGATAATGCTTCAAAAATAATGGGAGTAAGAGATGTGTGCATCAAAACATACGTGGGTTGCATGTTGACTTTGAATGATGTGAGACATATTCATGACCTTCAACTCAATTTAATTTCTGGACATGAGCTAGATATACATGGTTATGTGAGCTACTTCGGCAAAGGTAGTTGGAAGCTTGTCAAAGGGTCCCTTCTTATAGCAAGAGAAAAGGCATGTTGTACACTCAACAAGACTCAAGCAAAGGTGTGCATGAATGGTATAAGTATTGTTGAAAATACCTCTTCACCAAACTTATGGCACAAACGGCTTGAAAAGGCATTTAGATTCTAGCAAAGAAGCAGCTTCTTCCGAGCATTAAAGGTACATCTTTTAATCCCTGTACGGAAGCAACTTAGAGTTTCTTTTCGGAAATCTTCAAAAAGAAAGTCATGCATTCTAGATTTGGTTCATTATGACGTGTGTGGTCCCATAAAGTATAATTCTCTTGGTGGTGCATCATTTTTTGTCACATTTATTGATGACGCTTCTAGAAAGGTTTGGACCTATGCTATGAAAACCAAAGACCTAGTGTATGAAATTTTTCAGCATTTCCATGCTAAGGTTGAAAGAGAAACAAGCAAGAAGTTGAAATGCATCCGGACAAACAATAGTGGGGAATATACATCAAAGCTGTTTAAGTGGTGTTGCATGAAAAATGACATCAAGCATCATAAGACAGTTCCCGTGATCCTCAGTAGAACGGTGTAGCCGAGAGGATGAACAGAACCATTGTTAAAAGAATCAGGTGCATTCTCTCTTCAGCCAAACTGCCCAAATCATTTTGGGGTGAGCCTATACATACGGCCTGCTACCTAATTAACAGGCCCCCTTCAGTTTCTTTGGAGGGAGATACTCCAAAAAGAGTGTGGATTGAGAAAGAGGTTTTATACTCTCATTTGAAGGTGTTTGGGTTCAAAGCCTTTGTTCATGTGCCTAAAGAACGGAGTTGGGAAAGGTGTTGTTTCCCATTATCTCTCTATATTGTTAATCTCACTAATTTACACAGTTGGGAAAGTTGTTGTTTCCCTACTAACATGGGTTGTAGAGGATTTTATTCTTGTCCCACCATGGATGCACCATTCCCCCAAAAAACCTCAGATCGGAAGATCTCAGTGACCAATTTCGCGAAATTTTCAGTTGAATGTGGACAATCATCGTATTTCCCTTCTTACTCGTCCATCTTCAGTACACAAATCGAGAGGTTATGATTGTCTTATAGAGGAGCTTTTGGGGGCATAGTCCATCCATAGTGGGGAGCAACAGAGTAATGGTCTGGATTACCCAAATGTGGGCTCAACTTTGTCAGATTTGAAAACGTATCCTATGCAAAGAGCGATGTCGCTCTGTATGCTAGAAATTTCACCAAAGCAATAACAAAGGGTATTGATATCTACGCCCACCCTGTTTAATGTCCACACACCCATATATTCTGAAAATCGAAAAAAGGTGGCAGTGTTGCTGTTAAATATTTACAAAAATGGGTATATCCAAACCCAAAACAGGAGATGTAAAATGTACCAGACTTATAAATACAATTATATAACGTTTGTACCATTGTCACCGCAAAATTAGAAATGGTGGCTGTATTCACCCAATAGAGTGGGTGCCAATATCAATCCGACAAAAGAAACTGGAGGGTTATTTTCTACTTGCAATCAACCGCAACAACAATAGCTAAGGGATATACACAGATTGTATGTGTATGTGCTTTGCTTCAGATTCTACTAGCAACCAACAACAACAGCTCAAGGATTCTACCCACATGTTATATATAATCGAGTTCGTTCACCTCTATCGCGACATATTGGATCCAGCTAGGGTTGTCAACGGGCCATGTTAGGGCCGGGCCTAGCTCTATCCAAGCCCAGCCCGCATTTATGAACCTAAGCCCAAACCCGGCCTGGGCCCATGACATGCCCAAAAAGTCCAGCCCGATCCCAACCTGGGACATTTATACAAAGCCCGGCCCGAGCCTGAGCACATAATAACTCTATAGAAAATGGTATTATGAGGGCCTCACATGGGATCCATATACTGCTAAACAGAATGATTAGAGAAAGGCCCACTTGTTAGATCTTCAGGCAATTGCAAGCCCAAACTCAGCAGGAAACTCTAAACCAGATTATACCTGGGTTGGGCCAAATTGGGCCACCTAACCTAGTGCAACGTGATTTCCCACAATTGATACTAGAGCTATAGATGGGTCAAGCCTGGGCTGTCAAGCCCATCTTACATAATAAATCCTCAGCCAAAACTTGACCCAGGCCCGAGAACTTACACAGTAAACTATACAGTGGGCCTATGTTTTAGCTATCAAGATCATTGGTTTATTGGGCCACACTACAAAAGTTAACTCTACTAATACCAAAAAATAAAATAAAATTAAAAATGTTAGACTAAATAATTCCAGCGAGCTATACAACAACAAAAAAAGACGGGCTGCACCTAACATACAGGCCTCTTTACCGCACAAACACTATATAAATAAAATAAAATAAAATAAAAAAATCTCTACAAGATACTAGCTAGCACGGTCACTGGCTGAAACACTGGACACATCGTCCATCGGCAACTAGCCCAAGTGATGTACTGCTTCTATAAGTTTCTAAACCTGTAAAAGTGAATGGTTGATGGTCACCACATTAAGTAAAAGCCCTACCAGAAGGGGAAAAAAAGAAAGAAAAAAAAGAAAAGACTGATTGGATGATTTTAACCATTAAATCTCATCCATGCAATCCAGGCCACTGATTATTTTCCCTATGACTGCCCATTCTATGATTAATGATTGAATGATTGTGCATCAATGATCAGCGTTTTTCAGCAAATGATCCATCCACAATGGTGTCCACAAGTTGGACAGTTAGGCATGGCATGCACTATGTGATGTTTGTGGAAGATGCGTTGCCACAACCTATTGAGCTACAGAAAACACATTCCTTCCATTGTTTTGCTTCAAACAAAGCTAAAAGAACAGGTACATCCAGACACTGGTGTAGCGCTGGCATCAACAAGGCACAGGTGCAAGATCCATGCCGTTCATCATGCGACCAGCAGTGAATAATCTTTTGGACCAAACATTTGGCTGATCCACTAACCTGGTGGGCCATGCTTCTAAGATAAAAGGGAGAGTTAGGAAAAAGATGACCAATGATCCTGATGTAACAGATGAGTGGGCCAGCCTGATATGTATGCTACGACACATTCACATTGGGACTTACCTAATTAATCTCCACGTAAGGGGCCTATCCATATGAACAGTTGTAAATCGCATTCCTCAAAAAACAAAAATCCAGCAATTTTCAACTACCAAACTTGAAGAAATAATTGCAAGAGCTAAGAAAAGTTGCTAACTACTGAGAGAGAGGAAAACAACACATCATGTCCCAAGAACTCAAAATGTCTGTATGAGAATCCACAATCCTGCAATACGTACAAATGAAATGTGTGAACATGGTCCTTCCTAACACGTGCATAGTGTGAACATGGCTTAGGAAACATTCTAAAATGATCACCATTCTGAAATGAGACCAAACTGAAAATGTGTAAACAAGCAAATGAAACATACCAACGTGACAAAAGAGTCCCAAGTGTCCAAGGGATGATTTTCTTCACGAATAATTTTTTGACAAGTTCCAATGTGCCTCTTAAGGTGACTTGTTCCATTCTTACTTCTGCATGTAAACAATCGTTTACATTGTTTACAACGTGCCTTTTCTGAACCATCTAGTAGCTTAAGTTTTGTAAAATTACTCCAAACTGAAGATGAGAATCCACAATCCTGCAATACGTACAAATGAAAAGTGTGAACATGGCCCTTCCTAACACGTGCATAGTGTGAACATGGCTTATGAAACATTCTAAAATGAGACCAAACTGAAAATGTGTAAATAAACAAATGAAACATACCAACGTGCTAAAAGAGTCCCAAGTGTCCAAGGAATGATTTTCTTCACGAATAATTTTTGAACAAGTTCCAATGTGCCTCTTAAGGTGACTAGTTCCACTCGAACTTCCGCATGTAAACAATCGTTTACATTGTTTACAACGTGCCTTTTCTGAACCATCTGGTAGCTTAAGTTTTGTAAAATTACTCCAAACAGAAGATTTTAGCTTTCTCTTAACTGTTGTTGGCGGTGAATCATTTTCAACATCTATGGGAGTATTCTCATTCGCATTCTCATTCTGGTCGATTTCACTTATCTCCAACATGTTTAATCAAATAGTTCCTGTAATAAATGCAACTTATGATAAATACAAACACTAAAAATACAGAAATAGATTAATCACACTCATGAAACACGTTGAAATGATGAAAGCAAAACACAACTATTCAACTAAAAGATGCCAAATATTCTATAATTATGGTTTTCCGAACTGGGGTATGCTCGGTGCATGTGTCATCCAGTATGACCGTATGAGTCCATTGTGTTAATGGTTGAGATCACCAAGTCATGGCCCACTTGTACAAATCGTGCAATAACAATAATGGCTGGAGCATTGTATATCATACCCCATGTTTTGGGTTCTTCGTCCAAGCAAACAAAATAATAAGTGCAACCATATTGCTTGTCCATTCTAATTTTGTCTAACCATATGCCGCCAATAGTAATATCATGTTAATATTGACTAAAGAACACACACACATGAGTCTATGAAATAGCTACTAATGTGCTAGCAAAACAATCCATCACCCTCTAAAATCATGTATTTTGCCCCTAGCTGAATTTTGGAATTGCGTAATTTTTTTGTGGGTCCATCATTCCTGGTCAGACAGATCTTCCGAATGGATTGGATGGAATATACAAAACATAGTGGGCCACCCCACATGCAATCTAGAAGGTTTTTAATGGGGATTTCATAATCCCAACCGTTCCCCTGGTGAGGCCCACTTGAGTTTTAGATTTGCCTGACTTTTTTGTTCCAAGAAAAAAATATATATATGGACCACAAACGATGGCCTGATTGGATGTCAACAAAATATAACAGTGGGCCCACATGTTAAAGCAGAAATGTTTGTAGTAGGTTGGTCCTCGTATTTCCTTATAAAATGTTGACAAGATTGTCGACATTCATACATCAGTCTCCTATTGTCGTTTGCATTGAGTCGTGCGTCATCAGTGCTTTTAGCTTTCTGCCCATTGCGTGTGTGAAAGAAGAGATGGAAAAGGGGGGATAATTGGAAGATTAGATTTAATTCATGAGAACGGTCACCTAAGGCATGGAACCGAAACTTGTTGTACCATTGGATATTTTCCTCCAACATGCTACTTGTGCAAGACATCAGTACAGTGAGAACAGTACACCCCACCAGGAAGATCACCTGGGACAAAAATCAGCCAGGTGTGCACATTAAGAGGGCCGCACTGTTGGGATCAATAAACAACTGATGGTTTCACTCGACATACAGTTGTGGCCTACCTCACGAGCTGATCTGCCTGATTTTCAAAAATGGTCAGCTTCTTGGTGGGGCCCACGTTTTTGTGACCTTAATTCCTTAGAAGAGTGGGTGTTGGTAGGAAAGATGGTATGGTATCACAAGCTGCGGCATGGTGGCAGGTAGGTGATCTGGTCTCTTAATTTAGTATTTCTACCACTTCATTGACGGTCCACATTACATTATAGGAAGATCTGTTACAAATTACTCGATCTAATCTAAAAACAGACTTCTTCATTTTTCTTTTTTTTAAAAAAAGTTGCACCATCCAACTCTAGTTCGTTCAGGGGTTGAATCTTCACCTACCTGACGTATGTGTCGAAATTGAACCGTCGCTGCATAGGCACATCCCAACTGGACCAGTCCTGTGTCCTCATTACTCAAATCATGGTTCGACTCATTTTGAAGAGTCTGGGGTTGACCTGTTCCTGACCAAAACTGAGTCCCAATCTGGCTGAGTCCAATACTAACCATTTTGGAATAAAGAAAGTGGTTGTCTGTGGTGTAAGAAAGAACCATTCTTGTTGGTGATTATGGTGTATTTGTTTCTAATCCAAAATAAACAGAAACTAGGGCTTGAGTCATGACCCGGCGATAGATAACCCATTAGACCAAAATGCCAATTGAGCATGCACATCTAAATCTACAAGTATGTGGAGCCCCTTTACAGGCATACGATTTGGTATTGTGGATAATCTAAATCATATAACCCTTTACATGCAATCTTTCCAACCAAAATTCACATATACCCAACATAGAAATATTTCTTTCTCCCCATGGTTTGGTATTGTGGATAATCTGAAATTCACCCGATAAGAGAGAGAGAGAGAGGGAGAGAGAGAGAGAGAGGAACCTGCTTACGGCTGTAAGGGCTGTTAATGGCCGACAGTCCCTCGCTGTAAACGATCGTTAATGGAGAGAGAGAGAGAGAGAGAGAGAGAGAGAGTTGGAGGTGAAAGAAACAGAGGGAGGGAAAGAAATGTCAGGTGGCTACCGTGGGTGTGAGAGAGGAACAGAATGAAAGAATGGGGCAAAAATCAGAATCAGAGAAGGTCTAACGGGCCAGGTCGGGCCATGTGTGCTAACAGTGAGCCCGCCCTGATTTACAATCGGGCTCCTTATTTAAGCCCGATCTGGCCCTCAGCCCTCAGGCCTGATCCACCAGCCCAAGCCCAGCCCGATGCAGGGCCAAGCCCAGATGTCGAGCCGACCCAGCCCATTGCCACCGTATTTCGTTTATTCGCAATTCAAGCAAACATGAGGCAAAACACATGATCAAGTGCTTCTATTTGGTTTACTTGTACGATTAGGAAGTATGATCGTATGATCATATAAGAGCCGTACCCGACTTAATTTTGACTAAACGTTGGTGGCACTAGGCTGAAACAACTAAGTAAGATCGAATTGGGATATTCATTTATCATTCTAACTACCAGTTATAACAACGATTATGCGATTTTGAAAAAGGTAGGTGTTAGATGGATTCTTTTGCCTTGCATCTTAAAGACTTTTTCTTTCACTACGAATTATACTTGATATATTTTCTCAAAAAAATAAAGATAAATTAATTAATTAAAAATGACTAAAATAATGTCAATTTTATTAACTGGTGACGTTCCTCATTTCAAATGAGAGTATCAAATAAACTAGAAAAATAAACAAAAGACGAAACTAGTCTATAAAAACAAATGATCGAGATGGATGGTCAATGAGATACGACCAAAAGATTAATATTCTAAGTCATGACTTAGTTGATTGGAATCCAACAACATAGGGTTTTAAACATTTAATCTAATATTACAGTATTTTAATTGTGGTACTGAACAATAACAATCCATTATAAGATTAACTAAGTAAATTGTGCTAAGATAAATATAATAAATATAGATTGTGTTTGGTGTGGGAGTCAAGAGCTCTTCATCACATGCTCATTTTATATGTTGTCGAAACGGCAAAATCGTTGCTGAATTTCCTTGTTGCCATAGGATCCTTTACATCTACGACTTGTATTTCGAATAGGAAAATCTTTGTAAATCTAAAACTATTGGTTTTTATATCTCCATTTTTTCGTAAATGCTCCCCTTTAAGGCACTACTACATCTAGATTCTAGATCCCTAAAGTTGAAATCGATTAGATCATTTGTTACATCTAAATGACTCGATCAAAACCATCCATACTCTTTCACAATCTTGCTCCCTTCTGATCATGGAATTAGTGGGATTGAATTCACCAAATCTTGATCTCTCAATATATTGATTTCGATCAATGTATGCATATGGACCAATTTATTGGTGTTAATTCTCTCTTGATTTGGGTTTGTGTTACAACTAGTCTGCTTAAATACTGGTCCAATCTTCGAATATTCAAAATCTTCGTGATCACAACGATAGCTCCAAATGTCTTTGGGAAGATCCCTCATTTAAAAAGGATTGTGAGAGGCAACTTTGCCAAGTATATCATAGTCAAATCCATGATAAGATTCTTTCTCTCGGTAGGTGTTTAATAGATGTGATGGGTACGTTGTCCTAATATTGTGTCACGGAATTACAATCACGTGTTATTCGTCATTTTGATATTCTAAAGATATGCATACAATTCTGTGCCATTACATTAATAACAAAAGATGCATCGTTAAAGCAAGTGTGAGAAAAGATATCTTCAGTTGTAAGTACAATTTTGCCAATATTGAACCCATAGTGTCGACATGTGGCGACTTCTTATTAGTCCACATCAATAAACAAGAATATATATGGGTGTAAAAGATCTAAACCATCTTCTTTTCTTTTTTTCTATTTAGTGACACAAATAAGGCATCTAATGCTATAATCATGTTTCATTGGTGGTCATATCCTTTAGTTTTTAGATATGAACAAGAGACATTGAAAAGTTCCTTTTTAATTCTCTGAAATTCGTCTACATAGAGTGATGGTTATTTTTTAGGCAATTTAATCAAACATGAAGCCACATGTGTGATCAAATGCGTATATTTGGCTTACGTGTGCGATCAAGAAGCATGGGAGTGCCAAGTAATACTCGATTCAATGTTTGAATGAACACTAATGCCCGGAGCTGAAATGACTGAGTAAGACTGAATCCGGATATCCTTTACGTGGACCATGTGCAAGAGTAGTACTATAAAGACCTCACGGCTGAAGAATCGTAACTGAGTCTAGCAAAGTTATAAGAGGTCAAACAGCCCCTCACGTTTTCCCTTCATCAATGTCCGTGTGACCTTATGAACAGGTTAGAAGACGAATAAACGTCAGTGTGGGCCCTGGTAAGGTTTCAACGGTGGACAACATTATCCCCACTGTTCCTGTGGTGTGGTCCACTTGAGCTTTGGATATGCTTCAATTTTGGGTTCCTCCCCTAAAATGACCTGGTAAAACAGATGGATGGCGTCGATAAGACACATACACCATGATGAGCCCGTATAGTCAGTAATCAATCCGCATACGGAGAAGATTAGAAAAACCTTGCAAATTCAGCATGTAGCTGTCCACCAGTCAAGAGGGTTAGGATTTTCAATCAATGTAACGCTGGGTTCAATCTTGTCCACGTTGAGGAATTTGAGGCCCCGGATTTGGACCGTTAGTATTCATGCAGATGCTTACACGCGTACAAATGTGTTCTGTGGCATGTGTATGACATACCGTGCCCCAGCCGAGTAGGGTGTAGTTCTTCTATCGGAGAGCGGCAGCAACCAGAGGAAGCAAGACCAGGTGTGATATTCTCATTTCGCTGCTTCTAAGGACCCTTTTGGCAATCCAAGGGCAGCTGTCTATCCGCACAGCAGCAAGATATGGTGCATATCGTGAAGAGAGCTTTGATACTCTGGCAGAGTAATACGCAGGCACTTAAAAATTACTCGGATATACTTGTGTCATAGGCTTTCATCTACGAGCCTCCTAACTGTCTAAACCGACAGGCTCACCAAGACCACATCAACTATCTAAAGCCGAGACGGCTACTGCAGACAGGAAATTCGGCTGATCACATGCAGAAAGGAAATTGCAAGTGGCATAAGCTTTTCTTTCTTTCTTCTCTTTCTGTTTTTTTATTTTTTATTATTTTTTTAATGCCCACACACACCACATGGGTACTCAAAACATGACCTGAATGTTGAAACCCACAGAGTCTACCACTGATCCATGAGTATAATCAGAAGTGGAGCCCACATGATGTGTACGCATATCATCGCATTACCTGCAGAAACCCCGGGACCCAAAAATCAGCTGCCCTAAAACTCAGATGAGCCATATTATGGGGAAGAAGTTGATACAGGACGCCCACCATCTCACAAGGGCCTTCCACAGATGCGAAACCTGATTTTTGGTGTGCCCTTCCTTCTAGACAAAACGAAGGCTCTCAGCCGTCAGGATTCCATATAAACAACGCTTGGGTTCTCCCCGGTAAATAAATCAGTGGGCCTCTACTCATATTGTTCCTGTTGTGGCCCACCTGAGTTCTGGGTTGGGGGGGTTTTTGCAATCTAAAGGTTCTACAATCAATCATAGATATACGTAGTAATAATTTATAATGTAGATGAGAATCACGCTCATCTGTGCATGCCCATGATATGTTAAAATGCACCATATATGCAATATGTGTCCCCATCAATCTCCAAGAACAAGAAAAAAAATGGCACATGTGAGTACACGTACACACGTGTAAAGTAAACCTGCGGCCGTATATTTTGTCCATCTGTTTTGAAAGACCACAGTAGGATATGATTCATATCTAAAATCCAAAACTCAGGTGTGCCATACAACAAAACGGTGGGAACAATAACGTCCACTGTTGAAACTTTCCTGGAGCTTCGGACGATGTTTATATGCCATCAAAACCGTTCATTGAATTATTACCTCTGAGATAAACTGTGGGAACAAGATATCATCCTGTTACAAAACTTCTGTCACCGCCAACCATTCAATCCCACTGTTTCATGTGGTATGGCTGGCATGAGTTTTATATATGCCTGATTTTTAAAATCCTGTCATATTGTGATCTTTCAAAACAGATGGACAGAATAGATTTGTCACAGACATCTCTATGGACCCCACAGCCCCAGGCAGGCCTTAGCGTGGAGGCCCACCCTGATGTATCTGCTTATCCACGCCTACCATCCCTACTATCAGATCATTTAAATGCAAGAGTCATCTCTGGTGTAGTCCACCTGAGTGTTGGATCTGCCTCATTTTTGGGATAATACCTTGAAACGATCCAAGAGAAGGGATGGGCAGTGTAGATAAACAGATACATCATGGTGGGCCCCCACAGAGATCTGCCCATTCCTGGGACTGGACACAATCCGCTTCCCTCTGTGCCCCGGGTCAGAGGCAATCTGCTCCCATAAAAATGAGTTCGACCCTACACGGAAAGAGTGCAGGTGTCTGCGCTACATGTAGAATTGTGTCAAGTGCAGGGGCATCTCAGAATGAAAAATCAAAACACCAGTTAATAGGCGTGTAAAATCAACACCACTCGGAATATCGAATATGTTAAATCTGGACCATACATTGACAAGGACGCAGGATCTTCCAATGAACTAAATACCCATGTGATAGGAACAATTTCGTGGGATATGAAAGTGCAGAAGAGGAACCTCATAGCAAACCTAAATATGCAAGAGGGTACGATTTTAGACAGTCAGTCTTGAATTTTCCTATAACAATAAGTAATGTGAAGCCCACTATGATGTTTTGTCATTTGTGTAACATCCACTCCATCCATCAGTTGTCCCAGCTTATGTTAAGGATATGAGACAAAAAATAGGCAGATCCAAGTGCCTCACACCACAGAAAACAGTGGGGATGGATATGCAATCAAAAACTTCAGAAACTCATCGATGCAATCGGTTCCAACAGAAATTTAAGGGCTCCACTGCCCTTATATATATATACGTGTGTGTGTGTGTGTGTGTGTGTGTGTGTGGATGGTATGCGAGGTCAACCTTCCCATGAGGTCAAGCTGTGTGGGGCCCTACCGTTCATTTGGTGGGTCCCCTCTGTGTAATGGGATATCCTAAAAATCACACATATGGAACTCAACTGGGCCACACCATCTGAAACAGTGTAAAATCATGCTCAAAACATTAAAAGCATTTGTTGGGGCCCACTTGAGTTTTGGATACGGCTGAAACTTGGTGTGACCCCTCATCCAAGTGGTATACACAAAATGGATGGGTGGAATTTCTAAACCACATCTCAACGGGCCCTATAAACGATCATGAAGATTTCAATGAGTGGATATCCACTTTCAACTGTTGTGGATCGTGTAGCCCACCTAAGTCATGGATTGACCTGGTTTTTAGGCCTTGGCCCATCATGGAAGGATGCATCTGATTAATGCGAGTGGATGTCCATCACACATCACGGTGGGGGCCATAGAGCTAGAACTCATGGGAATCGACCTCATAGTACCTTTTCCCATGTATATCAAAAAAAAAAAAAAAAGGCAATGTCAGATGCCGATGAATGCAAGTAGAAAACAAAATACAACAATATCTTACGAAAGCTCAGTGAATGTGGCCAATATCTTACTAGCTACCTCAGTCATCGTCTCGTTTGCAGATGTAAGCTTGGTGTGAATGGCATATGAAATCTGCACTGCATCAGATATAAGTCCTCCCTTGACTCACCATTAACAAAAGATAATTTACAAGCTAAATGCAATTGAAATACATGCAAATAGCCATAATCTAGATGCATTGGCTTTGATTCCCACAATATCATGAGAGAGCATGCATCTCAAGTTCAAAGTTCGTACTGATTAGACAACCCATTCCACAATTTACAAAGATCTACGCCACTATCATCATCATAACCTTGTCCCAGAATTTACTAAGACTATTTAAATGCAACATTGGACTACTAACCTTTATTTTGGCATCTCTTAAATGCAACATTGGACTACTAACCTTTATTTTGGCATCTCTTACGTTTAAGAGTTTTCCATTGGCTTAGTATATATTGGACCCCCTCTTTCAACATCGCCTTCCTTCCCTCTTTGAAATTCCATAGCTCTGGTATGGCATATCGCCCAATAGGGTTGTATTCATTCATCTCCATTAAAGTTGTAGCTACAGACTTGAAAACCTCGTCGCCCCACTCATTCTTTAGTTCCTTTAACATTTCATCATCCTCATCTATTATTTCCTACACCAGATAAACATCATTTTCCACATAAACCTTGGCATGATAAAGGGAATTAAAAAAAAAAACCAAGAGGAAAAGGGCAGCCAAATATTCTTGAGAGAGAGAGAGAGAGAGAGAGAGAGAGGTTGACAATATCAGAATAAAAGGTTGGGATATAATTGAAATCAGAACAAAACAATCCCTACAACAAGGACTTCTAGACGCTTAGGGCCCGTTTGGTTCGTAAGTTGTTTTGCTTAAGCTACTTATGCCTCAAGTAACCTATCTCGGTTTCTACTTATCCAATAGATAAGTGTGTTTGGTAAACAACATACTTCTCAACCAAAAAGTAAAAAAGTTTGTTTGGTTTCCTATGTTACATTAGTAATGTGGATCATCCACCATGCAGGACTCGACTTCAAAGTGGACCTCCATCATGTAGGGCCTGACTTGGATGTAGGTCATTCATCATAAGGGGCTGACCTTTGGTGTGAACCAACCATTACGTGGGACCCACCATCAATGTTAATTGTCCATCATGTGGGGCCCACCTTCAATGACAGCTACTCATCATGTGGAGCTCATGTTTGATGTGGACCGTCCATTGTGTGCGCCCCACCTTCGAAGTGGGTTGTCCATCATGCAGGGCGCGCCTTGGCTATGGGCCATTCATCATTAGGGGCTAACCTTTGATATGGACCATCCAATAAGTGGGGCCTACCTTGATGCAGGCCATCCATCATGTGAGGTCCTTCTCAAAGTGGGCTGTCCTTCATGTGGATTGTGGACCGCTCTCAAATTCTCAAAGTGGGCTGTCCTTCTTACAGTGGTCTCTCTTTGGATATGAGCCATTCATCATCAGGGGCCGACCCTTGATGTGGCCCATCCATTTTGTGGGCCCACCTTGACGTGGATCATTCATGTTGTGGGCCCCACCCTCTATGTGCACCATCCATCGAGTGGGCCCCACCTTCAATGTGGACCATTCACCATGCAGGGCCATCTTTGATATAGACTGTCCATCATGTGAAAAGATGAGAGTGAGAGAGAGAGTAAAAATGTTAAAAAGTTTAAGAAAGATTTTTTTATTTTTATTTTTACTTATGGCTATAAAGCTGGTTACCAAACTAGCATGATTTTTGGGCCAGGTCATCTTAAGATGAGCCAGCCTACTTATCTAGATGTGACCGTGTAGAAGTGCGTGGTCAACAGAACTCAGTATGGGAAGTGCATTGGCCTCATGTAGGACTAAGGGCCATGTATCAGCCAGAAATTTACCCAAACATTTTTGAAAAATTGTGGAGAAAATCGGAAACATGTAAAACAACAGAGAAAAGTTGAAAATTATCAAACGGAGCCTAGATCTAGTATATACTAAGTTTCCCTCATGGTTGAAATGAAGAACTGAAAAAAAAAAAAAAAAAGAAAAAGAAGAAGAAGAAGAAGAAGAAGAAGAAGAAGAAGAAGAGAGAGAGAAAAGTTGAAATTTATAAAATGGAGCCTTTTGGCCCTAGCAGCCCCATATCGAGCACCCATATGGCCCTTAACAGCTGATAAGGTTACAATGCGGCCATATCGTAACTGATTTTTCAAAAGTCAGGATCTTTTCATGAATATTCCGATTTGGAGGAACGTGATTCATGTAGCTGACCCCAATTAGTTGGGATAAGGCTTAGATGATGATGATTCCCAGTTGGAACATTAGTAAAATGCGTGCATGCATAAAAGAGGCATCCATGCCATGTGACACAGAACACCAGATAAATCCGAATGAAAATGCAATGCCCATGTGTAGATGCAATGTAGTATGTAGACAACTAAAGACAGCTATATCAGAATGATAGGAGTTGCAATGCTAAATATATGGAATACACACACCTCCTGCTTATCTCCGACTGTGACCATCTTGTAAGGATGCCATGCAGGATTTTTTATATAGTATTCCCATAGGGAACATAACTCCATCGTTTTGATTTGCGCTTCTTCTCCTGAAAACTTCAGTGCACAAGCCGCCTGGAATGGTTTTCTATCGAGCTCTCCCATTCTTTTGATTCCAATCATTGCACGGCCACTCAACATCTCTTTCAAACCCTATAAGGCAAGGCAAGGTTCCCCATGAATTACTTTTCTTTCTTCTTTCTTCTTTCTTCTTCTTTTTTTTTTTTTTTTTCCTTTTTCCTTTTTTCTTCTTCTTCTACTTCTTTTTTTTTATTTTTTATTTTTTGTAAATTTGAGCAAGTTGTCCTCTGTTAGAGACACATAACAGAGTTACAGATTACATTATTACTTGCTCGTAATTTCTAAAACTCAATTTATGCACAGCTTCAAAGGAAGAAAAACATACATAAATTAGTTCTTTTCGCGCATCCTGCAGCTCATTGTTGCTCTGATGTTCTTTGACTAGGAGAGACGGATTGAGAGTATCCAGGTGTTCCATTTCGCCTTCTTTCTCTTCCACAACTTTTATCATTTCTAGCATCTTCTTCCTAGCCAAATCATCGCCTTCTTCCATATGCTTCGTTACTTGTAGCTCCCCTTTCAGTTGCTCAATTTCCAGCTCCAATGCCTGTTTCTGGTACAATTTCTTTTCCAACAGAAGTATTTTATTCAGAGCTGCTCCTTTTTCCCTCTGCACATATTCCCAATTGAATGCGAAATCACATGAATTCTATAATTGGTGTAGAAATCTGTCTTAAGACAAAATTCATCCAAGATCCAAGCAACCCACCTTTTGCTCTTTAACCAGCCTCAAGACATCCTCATCAGCACTTTTCTGCTCCCATGTTTCCCATTGAAGAGAACTGTTCTTCATATCGTTCTGTAATTATTAAAAACAGACAGAAAAAGGAAAAACCAAAATCACTGGCACTGCACATCTATATAACTAGCATCACTCTGACCCAAATCACGAGTGCCAAAACTTCAAGTTCGACCTATTGCAACATCCAGACAACCCCAAATGTTCAGATTGAATGATGGATGATTTCCTATGGTATTTGACTCAAATTAGGAGATTGGACACGGCCCCCAAGAATCTTCCCCCAAAGAGGCAAAATGCCGAATATCCAACTACCCAAGTAATAATCATGGGTAATGGGTAACGTCCAAGGAAATTGGATCTTACAAATTCATACATGAAGAAATTTCTCCAATAATTGGGCTTAAAGCAAGAAAAGTATGTGGTTCATTGTGATAGCAAAGTGCCATTGATTTGAGCAAGAACGCCATATATCAGTCTCGAACCAAACATATAGACGTCTGTTACCACTATATATGTGACGTGTTGGAGAACCAGTCTATGCAGTTTCTAAAAATCCACATTGATGGGAATCCATCGGATATGTTGACAAAGGCCATTCCAACGGAGAAGCATGAGCTCTGTAAAAGCCCGACTGGTATGTGTGCCAGGTAAGTATCTATCTTCGGTTGGTTCCCTCCTCATGTGTCAAGAGGGGGAGATTGTTGGGAATCCTTCCCCGTCTGGAGGTGAGAGTTGTGTGTGGACCCAAAAGTGCCTTGCACCTGTGAGGCCCAAGTGAAGGGCATTTTGGTCCTTTTGTCTTGGCCCCCTTTTTTTGTTTAAGATAAAGGAAAAAAAAAAAAAAAAGGCATTTGAGACGGTCATACATAGAAAAATTCTAACAATATTTTGGGAGTTTCTCTTAGGGAAAAGAGGATTTTTTATTTTATTTTATTTTATTTTTAAAGGAAGGAGAGCAAGGTACTCTGTACAAGGATCTAGTTGGTCTCCGAAATAGTGAGGGTTCCATGCACAAACTCCGGTTTCGTCGGTTATCTTCTCCAAGGGTTGGTCAGTGGTTTCTTTTCTAAAATCCATTTTTTTATATATAAGAAACGTCTTTCTTTTTTATGCTTGCAATCCATCTGTAGATTGTTGTATTTGATTATCCAAAAGAGGTAGTTCTCTTTAAGGTTATTGAGTAGTGTATTTTGTGTATCCAAGAGGGTGTTCTCTTGACGATTGAACCCTCATTATCTTCATAGTGAATTTGTTGTTGGACTAGATCCCATTGTTTTTCCTTCACATTGGAGGGTTTTCCACTTTAAAAAATCTTGGTGTCTCGCTTGCACTCTACATGTTTGATGATACGTTTGCATATATTGGAATTGATCATCTTTCATTAAATATCTTCATATTGTTAATCCGATTGATTTACACATAGTTGGGAAAGGTGTTGTTTCCCTACACTACCATGGATTGTAGAGGATTCTATTCCCATCCCACCATGGATGCACCATTCCCAAGAAAAAAAAAAAAACCATATCAGAAGATCTCAGTGACCAATTTCATGAAAATTTCAGTTCGTTGTATTTCCCTTCTTACCCGTTCATCTTCAGTCCACAAATCGAGATGTTATGATTGTCTTACTGAGTTTTTGTGGGCATAGTCCATCCATGGTAGGGAGCAACAGATTAATGGTTTGGATTACCTGAATGTGGGCTCAACTTGTCAGATTTAAAAATGTATCCTATGCAAAGAGCATTGCCTCTCCGTATGCTAGAAATTTCACCGAAGCGATAACATCAGGCCTCTTTACAGCGCGCGCGCGCGCGCCCGCGCGCACACACACACACACACACACACACAAAAAAAAAACTCTGCAAGATACTAGCTAGCACAGTCGATGGCTGAAACACTGAACACATCATCCATCGGCAGCTGGCCCAGGTGATGTACTGCTTCCATAAGTTTCTAAACCTGCAATTGTGAATGGTTGTTGATGCTTCTTGTGTGGTTGCTTCACCACACAAGTAAAAACCCTTCCCAAAAAAAAGGCTCTGATTGGATGATTTTAACCATCAGATTTCATCCATGAAATCCAGGTCACTGATTATTTTCCTTATGACTGCCCATTCTATGGCTAATGATTGAATGGTTGGGCATTGGGGATCAATGTGTTTTTCAGCAAATGATCCTTCCACAATGGTGTCCATGAGTTGGACAGTCCGGATTGGCATGCACTATGCGATGTCAGTGGAAGATGCGTTGCCACAACTTTCACCTACAGAAAACACATTCCTTCCATTGTTTTGCTTCAAACAAAGCTAAAAGAATGGGTACATCTAGATACCAGTTGGGCGTTGGCATCAATAGGGCATGTGATGTAGGATGTGTGATCTAGGCTAGATATAATGTAAGGAAATTAAAGACAAATTGAAGAGCAAATGTAGGGACATGGGAATCTAGGTTATGGATTTGAAATAAATTAGGGCTTTGGTAGGATTTGGGGATTTATGATTTTATATGGAATTGAGGATTAGGATTTTAATCTAGGGTTTATGGGATAGGAAGATGGATTGAAGAAAGGGAAGAAAACAAAGAGAACGGACTGACCGTACAGTTGTACGACCCTGTCCATATGTGTAGGGGCTGATGGTGATGGGTTGGGTATGGTGGAGCAAGGATTAAGAAAGGATGGGTTTGGGGTAGTAGGTTTAGGTTTAGAAGGAAAGAGTAAAGGGGTTTAGGGTTTTGAGAAGAAAAGAAGGATTTGAGAAGAAGATGAGAAGGACAACAAAAAATACATTTTCAAATAGTAACAAAGAGGATGGATTAGGCTTCACGGCTTAGCTTCACACCAACAATCTCCATTCACAAGAGATTTTCTACCTTGAAACAAGAGAGTTTTTTTTTTTTTTTCAAAACATTCAATAATGGCTAGAGATGGATGTTCAAGCCTTTTACAGTCTCAAGAGACTTTTTACAAAAAGGAGCTCTCAGATGAAAATCCTCACATAAGGACGCTCAATGAAATAACATTTGTCCCTAACCCCCTAATCTCTACAAAATATCAAAATAAATTCAACATGAATAATCAACTAAATAAAAGAAATAAATTTAAAATATCGTAAAGTCTACGACCAATGTGATATAAGATCACAATGATCTAACCGTCCAATCGAAGCATTCTCAAGATAGAACCGTTTGATCAACATGTCCTCGCAATCGAGACAGTGGATGGGGGAGTGTATCGGCACAACTTATTTTTCGGTTCTTCTAAATGGGTCCCCTAAAGGTTTCTTCAAAAGTTCAAGAGGGCTGCACCAAGGTGATCCTTTGTCTCCTTTCATGTTTCTCATAGTTGGGGAGGCCCTATCCAGAATGCTTCAAAAAAGAGAAGAAGAAGGTATCTTAAGTGGAATTAGAGTGAGAGGAATGTCCACCAAAATCTCCCAAAACCAATATGCGGATGACACTCTAATTTTCAGCGAGGCAGTTCCAGCAATGGTGGATAATTTGCACACCTCCATCCACTGCTTTGAGGTTGTGTCGGGTCTAAAAGTAAACTTGGTAAAATCAAAGATGTTTGGCATTAATATGGAGGAAAACAAGATATCGGAATATGCAGATCACTTTGGCTGCTCGGCGGCTTCTTTCCCATCCTCATTTGTTGGCCTTCCCTTATGTATTGGGGCGCCCCCAAAATCTTCATGGGACAAGGTGATTAACAGGTTCGAAATTTGTCTAGCAAAATGGAAATGCCCCCATCTCTCGAGAGGAGGCCGCCTAACTCTCATAAAGGTGGCTTTATCTTATTTGCCTTTACACCACATGTCTTTATACAGATGCCTGGGTTGTGTTTTGAATACTATAGACAAGCTGAGATGAGACTTCTTTTGGAACGGCAAGGTAGAGAGGAAAAAATTCCATCTAGTCCAGTGGCAGCAGGTGTGTAGAAGCTTTCAAGAAGGTGGTGCAGGTATAAAAGATCTCAAGCTTATGAATTGTGCTCTTCTTGGGAAGTGGATCTGGAGATTAGGGACAGAAGGTGAGAGTCTTTGGATTAAGGTGATCAAAAGTAAATACGGCAGATCGGAGGGCGGCTGGTGGACAAAGACTTCTTCCACCTACAGGGCCTTGGCCCTTTGGAGGGGTATATTAGCTATGAAAAATCAGGTTCTAAAGGGAGTCGGTTTTGTCCCAGGAAAGGGAGACAACATTCGCTTTTGGGAAGACACCTGGTTGGGAGATACTCCTCTGAAAGAAGCATTTCCAAATATTTTCCTGCTCACCCCAATCAAAGATATAACGATTGACAAGTGCTTCTCTCCTTTTGGTGAATACATAGTCTGGAATGTGGCTTGTAGAAGACATCTTCAAGACTAGGAGGTTTCCGAGTATGTCGATCTTCTTCACAGCCTAGATAGTTTCAAGCTTGACCATCAGTCCGTTGATTATCTTATTGGGAAATTGGATAAGACCGGAGTATTCACGGTAAAGTCGCTCTATCAGACGATGACCAGTTCTTCTGCTACTGAGATTCAACCGCTCTCCCTCATTTGGAAATATGCAGTTCCTCCAAAAGTTTTGGTGTTTAGCTGGCTTGTGGGTCAGAAAAAATACTCACGGTCGACAATTTGAAGAAAAGGGGAATGCCTATCGTCAATGTCTGTTTACGAAGTATAAGGAAGAAGAATCGATTAATCATCTCCTCGTTCATTGCCCGTTCATCTCTAGAATATGGTCAAAGTTCCTTCAGCATTTTGGTATAAATTGGTGCAGCCCGGGCTCGGCCGATCTTCTTCTCTTTACTTGGCACGGAGTCAGTTTGGGCAAGCTTAAGAATCGGCTTTGGAGAATGTCTATTTTAGCTGTCTGGTGGGCTGTTTGGAAAGAGAGAAACAACAGATGCTTCGATAACATCTCAAATCCAGTAGAGGTTATAGTCTCAAATGCTAAGCGTATGCTGTTAGAATGGGCGGTTAACGATGTTCGTGTAAAGGAGTTTGATTTTCTCTTTCTCGGAGCCCTGTAATGTTCGCCTCCTCAGCGGACTGTGTTCCTTTTGTTTGGTTTCTTTCTCTTTTAATGAAATTTAAGTGACCTTTCAAAATAAATAAATAAATAATTCCAATGGTCCAAACTCCTCGATAAGCAATCCACATGCATCTTCCTAGCGTAGGGTCTTCGAATATGCATGATCAATAACGTGGAGTCTTCAATGTGGCCCACTTGGGCCCATCTAGAGGTCACCAAGCCAAAGTGAAATTGGAGTTAATCTCCTCCTCTGGTAAACTCTGTAAAGTGCTAGGATGTCCTCATCAGCACAGGTGCAGGATCCATGCCATTCATCATCCGGTCAGCGGTGAATAATCTTTTGGACCAAACATCTGGCCTATACACTAATCAGGTGGGCCATGCTTTTAAGATAAAAGGGGCAGTTGGGAAACAGATAACCAATGATGCTGATGCAATAGATGAGTGGACCAGCCTGATATGTATGCTAGGACACATTCACATTGGGACTTACCTAATGAATCTCCACATAAGGGGCTTATCCATATGAACGGTTGTAAATAGCATTCCTCATAAAAACAAAAATCCAGTGATTTTCAAGTACCAAACTTGAAAAAATAATTGCAACTAAGAAAAGTTGCTAACTACTGAGAGAGGAAAACAACACATCATATCCCAAGAAATCAAAATGTCTGAATGAGAATCCACAATCCTGCAATACATACAAATGAAATGTGTGAACATGGTCCTTCCTAACATGTGCATAGTGTGAACATGGCTTATGAAACATTCTAAAATTATCACCATTCTAAAATGAGATCAAACTGAAAGTGTGTAAACAAGCAAATGAAACATACCAACGTGCCAAAAGAGTCCCAAGTGTCGAAGGAATGATTTTCTTCATGAATAATTTTTGGACAAGTTCCAATGTGCCTCTTAAGGTGACTTGTTCCATTAGAACTTCTGCATGTAAACAATTGTTTACATTGTTTACAACGTGCCTTTTCTGAACCATCTGGTAGCTTAAGTTTTGTGAAATTACTCCAAACAGAAGATTTTAGTCTGTATGAGAATCCACAATCCTGCAATACGTACAAATGAAATGTGTGAACATGGTCCTTCCTAACACGTGCATAGTGTGAACGTGGCTTATGAAACAATTCTAAAATAAGACCAAACTGGAAATGTGTAAACAAGTAAATGAAACATACCAACGTGCCAAAAGAGTCCCAAGTGTCCGAGGACTGATTTTCTTCGCGAATACTTTTTGGACAACTTCTAATGTGTCTCTTAAGGTGACTTGTTCCACGCGAACTTCCACATGTAAACAATCGCTCACATTGTTTACAACGTGCCTTTTCTGAACCATCTGATAGCTTAAGTTTTGTGAAATTACTCCAAACAGAAGATCTTAGCTTTCTCTTAACTGTTGTTGGCGGTGAATCAATTTCAACATCTATGGGAGGATTCTCATTCTTGTCGTTTTCAATAATCTCCAACATGTTTAATCAAATAGTTCCTGTAATAAATGCAACTTATGATAAATACAAACTAACGCTGAAAATACATAAATAGATCGATCATACTTATTAAACACGTTGAAAGGATGAAAGCAAAACACATTTATTCAACTAAAAGATGCCAAATATTCTATAATTATGGTTCTGTGAACTGGGGGATGCTTGGTGCGTGTGTCATCCACTATGAGGCCATTGTGTTAATGGTTGAGATAACCAAGCCAAGGCCCACTTGTACAAATCACGCAATAATAACATTGGCTAGACCATCATATAGCATACCCCATGTTTCAGGTTCTTTGTCCAAGCAAACAAAAATAAGAAGTACAACCATATTGCTTGTTCTTTACTAGATATACACTTCCATAGATAAGATAGTATAAGCCGCCAACAATCGGATCATACAAAATGTTCAAAACTATCCAACCTAATTTTGCTTTACCATATGCCCCCAGTAGTAATGTCATGTTCCAATTGACTGAAGAATACATACACGAGTCTATGAAATGGCTACTAATGTGCTAGCAAAACAATCCATCACCCTCTAAAATCATGTATTTTGCCCCTATCTGAATTTTGGAATTGTGTAATTTTTTGTGGGTCCATCATCACTGGTCAGACGGATCTTCCAAATGGATTGGATGGAATATACAAAACATAGTGGGCCGCCCCCCATGCAATCTAGAAGGTTTTTAATGGGGACTTCATAATCCCAACCGTTTACCTGGTAAGGCCACCCTGAGTTTTAGATTTGCTTGATTATCTTGCTCCAAGAAGAAAAATATGGGCCACAAACGCTGGCCTGATTGGATGTCAATAAAATATAACAGTGGGCCCACATGTTAACTTGTACATTAAGCTTAACGCAGAAACGTTTGTAGTAGGTTGGTCCTCGTATTTCCTTATAAAATGTTGACAAGATTGTCAACATTCATACATCGGTCTCCTATTGTTGTTTGCATTGACTCATGCATAGTCGGTGCTTTTATCTTTCTACCCATTGTGTGTGTGAAAAAAGAGATGGAAAAGGGGGGAGAATTGGAAGATTGGATTTAATTCATGAGAACGGTCACCTAAGGCATGGTACCAGAACTTGTTGTACTGTTGGATATTTTCCTCCAACATGTTACTTGTACAAGACAGCAGTACAGTGAGAACGGTAGGCCCCACCAGGAAGATCACCTGGGACAAAAATCAGCCCAGTGTGCTCATTAAGTGGGCCACACTGTTGGAATCAATAAACAACTGATGGTTTCACTTGACATACAGTTGTGGCCCACCTCATGATCTGATCAACCTGATTTTCGAAAATGGTCAGCTTCTTGGCAGGGGCCCAGGGCCCATGTTTTCGTGGCACTAATTTCCTAGAAGATTGGGTGTTGGTAGGAAAAATGATATGGCATCACAAGCCGTGGCATGGTGGCATGTAGGTGATCTGGTCTCTTAATTTATTATTTCTAAGACTTCATTGACGGTCCACATTACATTATAGGAAGATCCATGACAAATTACTCATTATAATCTTAAAGAAAAAAAGAAGAGGACTTCTTCTCTTTTGTTTTCTTTTTTCTTTAAGTTACACCATCCAACTCTAGTTCATTCAGGCGATGAATCTTCACCTACCTGACGTATGTGTCGAAATCGAACAATCGCTGCATGGGCGTGTCCCAACTGGACCAGTCTTGTGTCCTCATTACTCGAATCACGGTTGGACTCATTTGGAATAGTCTGGGGTTGACCTGTTCCTGACCAAAACTGAGTCCGAATCTGGCGATTCCAATACTAACCATTTTGGAATAAAGAAAGCAGTTATCTAGATTGTAAGAAAGCACTATTGTTGTTGGTGATTATGGTGTATTAGTTTCTAATCCAAAATAAACAGAAACTAGGGCTTGAGTCATGACCCGGCGACAGATAACCTAAGTTCAAAATTGATGTCTCGGGTTCGAGCCGGAGTTACCCATTAGACTAAAATGTCAATTGAGCATGCACATCTAAATCTACGAGTATGTGGAACCCCTTCAAATGCACACGATTTGGTATTGTTGATAATCTAAATCATACAAACCTGTAAGCAATCCTTACAACCAAAAACCACGTACACCCAAAATAGAAGTATTTCTTTGTTCCCATGGTTTGGTATTGTGGATAATCTGAAATTCACCCGATACGAGATGCAATATGAGAGAGAGAAAGAGACGAACCTGCTTACGGCTGCAAGGGCTGTTAATCGCCGACGGTCCCCCGCAAACGATCGTTAGTAGAGAGAGAGAGAGAGAGAGAGAGAGAGAGAGAGAGGGCGGGGGGGGTGTGAAATAAACGGAGGGAGGGAAAGAACGGTCAGGTGGCTACCGTAAGAGGTATCAGAGAGAGGGATAGAATGAAAGATTGGGGGCGACAATTAGAATTAGAAATGCTCTAACGGGCCGGGCCATGTTCACGACCTTTCACTGTGCTCTAAGCCCGAGCTGGGCCGGATTTACAACCAGGCTCGTTATTTAAGCCCCAGCCTGGGCCTGATACGCCAGCCCAAACCCGGCCCGATGCGGGCCAGCCTGGTCCATTGACAGCGCTAGATCCAGCATGTCGGCACCGGCCGGGACCCCCATGGTCGAAGCTACTGTGATTTGTGCATGCAAGGGTCGTGCTTGACTCGGTGTTTAATTGAGCGCGTTGAAATGATTTGATACGACGGAATCCGGATATCCAACAGTTGTTTCGTTTATTTGTTGTAATAGTGATCAGGCAATTCAGGAAAGGTGACGGACTCTTTTTCCCTTGTGTCCTATCAACGTTATCTTCCACAGCAGCTTGTAGTGGATGTTTTTCTTAAAAGATTAAAAATAAATAAATTAATTAAAAATGACTAAAATAATGTCAGTTTTTTTTTTTTTTTTTAATATATAAATGTGGCTCATTATAATTAACATAATATCAAACTATATATATATATATATATAAAAGAAATAAATACATGTGTAAGAACAAATAATCCAGATGAATGGTTAGAGATTAATCTTCTAAATAAGGGCTTAGTTAATCGAAATCTAGCAACGTAGGGTTGTGGGCATTTTATTTAATCATAAGGTATTGTAGTAATGGTGTTGAACAGTAGCAATATATACTAAGATAAACTAGGCTAAGCTATGCTATGACAAACATAAAGAATATAAATTGAGTTTCGTGTGGAGGCCACGAGTTTTTCATCATTGGGTCTCCTTACTAGTATATGATCCTTCGTATTTATGACTTGCATTTTGAATATGACAATCTCTATAAATATGAAATTCATTGTTTTTATATCTCAACTTTTTCATAAATGCTCATCTGAAGGACATTACTATATCTATATTTAAACTCCCTAAATCTGAAATCATTAGAGTCATTGTTGCATTTGAATGACCCGATTACATGTTGAGCAACACGCCAACAACGTAGTGAGCCTATATCCAATCTCAGGCCTCACCCACAAACGATAAATAGGAACAAATATAAACTAGAAATGGATCAAAGTATTCAAAACAAACCACAAGACAAGATATACGTGGAAAAACCCCAAATTAGGGTAAAAAACCACGGATGCAAACTTCCATTATGAAGAACGAAGATTACAAAGCAATATACTAACCTCTCCCTTGGAAGCACATAGAAAACCCATTGCCCACACCTTAGAATAATTTTCTCTTGCTTTTTTTCTCTATGAAAAAACCCTACGAACTCCTGTTTATAGTTTAGGAAACTCTCATTTTCCGCATCCCAGTTGCGAAAGAACTTGTGGCACGAAATCCGCGGAAAATTGCGGAACGAATCTGCGTAACCTCAACTAGTCGTGCAGCCTGCACGACCGGTCAAGAGGACCCCACGACTGGTCGTGAATGGGCCACGATCGGTCGAACACCTTGAGATCAAAAAAACAGTGTTCGCTGGACTTTAAGTCGAGCCGGTCCACAACCAGTCAAGCATGCCTCACGACCGGTCGAGGACGATCCCAGATGTGGCTCCACATCTTAACATTACAACCATTTATACTCTTCCATGATCTCGCTATATTCTAATCGTGGAACTAATGGGTCTGGATACCCTGGATCCTAATCTCATAATATTCCGATTTCGGATCAATGCATGGATATGGGCTTGATTTGTTAGTGTCAATCATATATTTTATTTGAGTCCGTGTTATAACTAATCAATTTTGATATTGGTCTGATCTTCGAATATTTGGAATCTTTGTGATCATTACTAGAGCTTCAAATGTCTCTGGAAAGTTCTCCCATTATAAAGAGTTATGAGAAATAACTTTATTGGGTATAACATAGTTAGATACATGAAAAGATTATTTTCCTTAGCGGATCTTTATAAATGTGCTAGGTACGTTGTCTCAATATCATGCCACAGTATTACGACAACATGTCATGCATCGTTTCGATCTTCTAAAGGCGTGCATATGATTCTATGCCACCACATTAATAATAGAAGATGTATCGCCAAAGGAATTGCAGGAGAAGATATATTCAGTTACACGTACGATTTTGTTAGTACTGAACACATAGTATTGACAAGTGATGACATCTTATTAGTCCATGTCGATAAGTCAAAGCAGGCATAAATAATTTGAACCGTCTTTTTTCTATTTAGTATCATAAATAAGGTCTATAACCCATAATCATGCTTTATTCATGGTCTTATCCTTCGATTTTTAGATATAAATAAGTGTTATTAAAATTTTCCTTATAATTCTCCTAAACTAGTATGCATAGAGTGATGGTTATGATTTGTACAATTCCAATAAACATGAGGCTAAGTGTATTCGAAGGCATGTATTTGATTTACATGTGTGATTTAGAAATGCTAGCGTGTTAGAGTAGTACTCAACTTAGTGTTTGATTGAATGTTGATGCATCATGCTCAAACAACCAAGTAAGACTAAATCGGAATATCCATCGATCATTCTAACCATTGGTTGTAACAACAATCAAAGTTTGATTTGCCAAAGGTGCAAGGGTTAGTCCTTCCCCATCAGGTCGTCATATCTTCGGATCCATTGAAGTGCATGGAACCCCTAAGTATGGGGCCCGCAATGATGTGTGTGATTACATCCATACCATCCAATTGTTTTGAAAACTCATTTTAGAACATCATCCAAAAAATGAAGCAGATCCAAATCTAAGGTGGACTATAACATAGGAAACAATAGTAAATGACTATTAAAAACTTTTTGTGGGCTACCAAACAATTGGATTAAGGTGATATTTGTGTGGTGTCTTCATATACATCTTTGTGACCTTATCAGCAGGTTGAATGGTAAATAAACATTATCGTGAACTGCATGAAGCTTTTAATGGTGGACACTCAATCGCGGTCATTTCCTATGGTGTGGTCGACCTAATATTTGGGTGTGCTCATTTTTGTAATCATGCCCTCAAGCGAGCTTTCAAAATGATTGGACATGCAGATTTAAGGCAAATGCATAACCATCTACACTCAAGGTCCCCAGTTGTGTCAAAAAATTGAGAGGTGTCAAATGTATTAGACATATGGGTTTTATCTATGCCCTCCATCCTCCTTTTTTTTTTTTAAAAAAAAAGAGAGTTTATTTTAGGATATAAACCAAAAAATAATGCATATTAAAGACTCAAGTGGATCACACGGTGAGAATTGTACTCCCACCATTAGCAGAAATTCTGGATCAATATGATATTTATGTTTTCCTTTCATTGAGGGTTATATGACCTTATGAATAGGTTAGATGGCAAATAAAGATAATGGCGGCCAATAAGAAGGTTTCAACTCATCATTGCTTACTGCGTTGCAGTCATTTGATCATTGTATTAGTTCAGACTCATATCCTAAGATGATTTTTTATTTTATTTTAAATGGACTGAGTGGACTCAGGGGACGCAATCCGCTTCCACCTTTGTCGATAATGGATTAGGTGAGACCCAGCATCACCTAAGAAGGTGCGGCCCTTAGCGTGGGGCCTACCTCGATGTATCTATTATATATCCATGCCGTCCATCCTTTTTTACATATCATTTTAGTGCATGAGCCAAAAAAATACAGTAAATCCAATTATCAGCTGGACCATACCATGGGAAAAATTGGTGATTGACCATTAATAGGCTACAAAAGTTTTGGATGTAGCAGATATTTGTTTCAGCCCTTTATTCAGGCCCACGTGATCTTATCAACGGATTAGATGGAAAATAAACACTAATGAAATATTAATGATCGCCCTAAGAAGTTTTTAATGTTAGAGCATTCAATTACCACTGTTGCCTGGATCATGGTCCAGCTGAGATTTGGATCTTCAGTTTTGGGTTCATGCACTAAAATGATACGTAAAAGGGATGGACGGCGTGGATACAGAATATATATGTTAAGGTGGGCCCCAAGGTAAGGGCCGCACTGTCTTCGGTGAGGCCGGGGTCTCACCTCACCCTGAAACTAATAACAGTAGGTGTATTCAATCAACAGGGTGGGTGCCAATATCAATCCGGCAAAAGAAAATCTAGGGGTTAGCTTCCACCAGCAATCAACAGCAGCTCAGGGATATACATAGAAGCTGTGTGTATGTGCTTTGGTTCGGAGCCGGATTAGCTACTGAAAGGTTGAGTAGCGAGACTCGCTACAGAAGTGACGTCACCAAATTCTGTGGCCCCGCCATGATGTCTATTTTGTATCCATACCTTCCATGCATTTGGAGAAATCATTTTAGGGCCTGTTTGGCCCATGGTATTGGGAAGGATGAGGTGAGATGGGATTCAAAAAACATAATTATTACTTATGTAGGGATTGTACCCTATTACCATGGGATAAGCTTAATTCATCCTATGTTTGTAATATGGTGATATATTGAATGAATATACCCACCATCATTTGAAATTATTGAGAATAACACATGTTATGTCCAAATTGTTTATCTATTTTGTAACCTCATTTTATGGCATGCGCCTAAAAATGAAGCAGATCCAAAACTTATGTGGCCCAGAGAAGTTTTCAATGACAGGTATTCAATCCCCGCTGCTTTCTATGGTGGGGTCCAATTGAGCTTTATATCTACCTGATTTTTTGGCCCATGCTCTAAAATGATCTTGAAAAATGGGTGGACGGTGTGGATATAGCCCACACATCATGGTGGGACCTACACAGCTTGCTAACATTGAGTAGAATTGGCATGGGAGCGATGCAATTCAAAGCTACAGTGGACCCAGCACAGAGAAAAGTGGTGACAGTAACGCCCACCATTAAAAACTCCTGGAGGCCACAAAAGCTTTAGATCAAGCTGATATTTGTGTTTTCCCTTATTTCATGTCTTTTTTAACTTTTGAACCAGTTTGAGTGGGCCTTAGGTTACTTTCAACGGTGCGAATCACTCTCCCCACTATTTTCTGTGGTGGGTTCTACCATAGCTTTTTATTTGCCTCATTATTTGGCTCATGCCTAAAATGATATCTCAAAATGGATGGACAGTGCGATACAACACATATATCATATATCACACCACATACATCATAGTGGGGCCCACAAAACTTGGTGACGTCACTTCAGTAGCCCATTCGCTACTCAACCTGTCCGTGTCTAATCCGCCTCCCTTTGGTTCGGTGAGATTGGTTCGCCTTCAGCGCGTTATCTATAATAGAGTCCGTTTACCTCTGTCGCAACATAATAGATTCAGTGTGTGTCGCCACCGGTAAGGGCCCACATGGTAAGATGTTACTGTGATTTGAACCGTCTTTTTTCTATTTAGTATCATAAATAAGGTATATAATCCCATACTCACACTTCCTTGGTGGTCCTATCCTATGATTTTTAGATCTGAATGAGAGCCATTGAAATTTCCTTTGAATTCTCTTAAATTCGTCTATATAGAGTGATGGTTATAATCATCCTTTTTCAGAATTTTTCTATAGCTCCCATATCGTAGAGTGGACAGTTCCGATCAAAATGCATGTGGCTCCAGTAGGCAGCGACACATGCTGGATTCGTAGTCGCGACGGAGGAAAAGCGAACTCTCCCGATTCTTATCGAGCGGCAGTTGGTGTAAAAGGGTAGTTCCGAAAGGAAGCTGACTGCGAACTGAGTAAACTCTGTGGGGTCCACCGTGATATACGTATTTTATCCACTCCGTCCATCCATTTTACCAGATAATCTTAGGCCTTGATTTAAAAAATGAAGCATATCTTAAGATAAAATGGACCACACCACAGGAAACAGTGTCAATTGAATGTCTACCATTGAAGAATTCCTGGTTAGCAGATAAGTATTTGATTAAGCTGATAATTGTGTTTTACCTACGTGTGATCTTATGAACAGGTTGGATGACAAATAAACATTACTGTAGGCCCTAGCAAGATTTAACGGTGGAAATCATTATTCCCACTGTTTCCTGTGGTGTGGTCCACTTCAGGTTATGACATCCTTCAATTTCGGTCTCAACACCTTTAATAAGCTGGAAAACAGATGGACGGCATGGATAAACCACATACATTCACGGTGATCACAAACGGACTTTACTTAGTACGATAAAAGCATACTATGCAACTCAGTACGCAATCCGGTTTCGGTCGGAAAGGTGTGTTTAGGGTGGACGGTTCAGATCGCCGAAAATCTAATCACGTGGGCCTCAGCAGGCAGCGACATACGCTGGAATCTTAGTCGCGACGGAGGCAAAACGAACTCTTCGCATTCTTCACGAGCCGCGGTTGGTGTCCAGGCCTAGTCCTACGTAATTAGGCCCAAACATGTCCTGATCAAAGAGATTTAATATGAATAGATAATATGAATAGAAAGAACTTGTCGTTTAACATGTGAACCGTAAATCCGTCGACTTTTAATACAGATATCGTTACGGGACACACGGCATATGAATTTCGGTCTATCCATTTCGCAAGAAAACGAGTGTTTTTAGCTCAAAAATGAAATTTTAAAATATTATTATTATTTTAAGTAATTTCAATTTTTATAGTATTTATTTATTTTTAGAGTTTTAGATTTTCATCTTTTCTTAAAAATTACTTATAATCATGATTTTTCTAGCAAAAAATTATTGAAATTTTTTACCGTTAGAAATTAGGTTTTAGGAGAATTTTACTAGAATTAGGACTTTTATTAGGGTTAGAATTTTACAATATTGGTTTATTTTTCTTTATTAATGGTGTAATTAAAAAATTAGACATTATTAGACAATTATTCAATAAAATTATTAGAGTTTTCTCTCTTTTTATTAATTGTGGATTCAAGAAACTACGGATTCAAAGTTTTAATCAATTGAGGAATATGGTGATCTTCCTCTCCACTTTCCCATGCCTTCCCTGCTTCAGATGAATGGCCCATAACTAAGGTGGGCCCTGCATGATGGATGACCCGCATCAAAGGTGGAGCCAAATAATAAACAATCTACAATAAAAGTTGGCTCCACATGATGGATAGTGGATGTGAGGAGAATCAAATAAAGTTTCCGAATAATTACTTTTGATGTCGGAAATTAAATATACTTTTTTACTTTTTGGATGATAAGTATGTTATTTGTTAAATATACTAACCAACTCATTAATTAAAAATTAAGATGAGCTACTTATGACATAAATAATTTATATAAAGTAATTTACAATCTAAACACCCCCTGACAACGCTTTTCGTGGTAGTAGGGCGACAGCGCATTACGAGCATGTGCACCTCATACCTTTCTCCTATCTCATGGTGGGGTGGAGAGAGCTTTGATACTCTAGTAAATTATGATGGGTGATACGTAGCAACTCAAAAATTACTTGGAAATTGCATACGTGGCATATTGATAATTCAAATCATGAGTCTAATGCAGGGACATTTTCACACTGGGCTCGAGTGAGGTCGCCTGTTGGATGCAGGGGCACACTCGGGGTGGGTGACCCATGCGATTTGGGGTCCACGAGGGAGGTCTCGTGTTCGAGACTCCTTACCAGGGGTGAGTAATGCGCATTTCACACCGGGCTCGAGTGGAGTAGCCCGTGGGATGTGGGGACACACTCGAGGTGGGCGGCCCATGTGATTTGGGGCCCACGAAGGGAGTTCGGCCGAGGTCCTAACCCATGAGATGTGGGGCCTGGGCTATGAGATAAATGGATTAATTCACCATACTCTAACAGTTCGAGCTTTTAGAGCAAGTGGTTAATTGTCCTGCATCAAATTGGTATCAGAGCAGGAGGTCTCGTGTTCGAGACTCCTCACCGGGGGTGATTAATGCAGGGGCATTTTCACACTGGGCTCGAGTGGGGTCGCCTGTTGGATGCAGGGGCACACTCGGGGTGGGTGACCCATGCGATTTGGGGTCCACGAGGGAGGTCTCGTGTTCGAGACTCCTTACCAGGGGTGAGTAATGCGCATTTCACACCGGGCTCGAGTACAGTAGCCCGTGGGATGTGGGGACACACTCGAGGTGGGCGGCCCATGTGATTTGGGGCCCACGAAGGGAGTTCGGCCGAGGTCCTAACCCATGAGATGTGGGGCCTGGGCTATCAGATAAAGGGATTAATTCACCATACTCTAACAGTTCGAGCTTTTAGAGCAAGTGGTTAATTGTCCTGCATCAGAGTCCCACTTTAAACGCATTGCTGCAAAATTAATGCTTGTCTAACCATTTGAATTGGTGGGCCATTGTTGTCTGAAAAGTATAGAACGGTCTTATTTCGCGGGCAAGAGGATTGGGATTTGAATGAAGGTTCGTTTGGGTGCTTTGTAAATGGAGGCAAATGAAATGCATCTGAAATTCAAATACTCCGTTTGGATGGTAGTAAATAAAGTGCATATAAAATTCAAATATTCTATTTAGATGGGAATAGATGAGAGGAATTTTAATGTATTGGAAATTTTTAATATATTCATAGAAACATACGTGATATTTCAAATCAACTTTAATATTCCAAATAAGTGCACATACAGGGCATTTAACAAAATGATTGTAAATTGTAATAGGCCCTTTGAAATATATATTGTAACTGCAAGTGAGGAAATTTCGAATCTTGAGTGGGCCACAAATGTAAGGATCACAAATAAACAACTTGCCAACTTTTTTATAACCATCCATTTAGATAGCCGACATTTGGATAGTTTGGATCATTCTATTTGCATGATCTTAATGATATAGTTGATAATTGAATTGTTTTGGAGTATCATCAATGTGCTACATATACAGTGGATATGTGCTTGGCAGCACCTTTATTTACTTGTGCTATTCTCAAAGGAGCTCAAAAAGAAATTTCACCCCCATTTACTTACAAAGCCTTTGGGAGAGGATTTCATTTTCAGGTCATTTACTCTCATTTCATTTATTTGTCATGCATTTGCTTCCAACCAAACACACCTCAAATATCATTTACCTCCATTTACTCCCATCCAAAGCAACATAGCTTCCCCAATTCAGTCAGTTTAGAATGAGATAGATAACGCATGCAACGTGTGCCATCCTTGCACCCACGTATCATGTGTTGCATTCTGCCACAGTATCACATTAACATCCCAACGGTGGAAACTTTTTATTATTTTTTATCCGGATCCCTTCACAAAATTCAGGCTATTCAACATTTAAACTCATGAGGTAGGTTCTTATTTCAGAAAGAAAAATCAGATGCACCAAAACCCAGATGAGTCATATCATGAGGAACAAGTTGACAAGGGGCGCCCACCCTTGATTTCACAGGGGCCTTCCACAGATGCAAAGCCTCCTGATTTTTGGCCCACCCCATCATCCAGACAAAACCAAGGGTCTCTCTCTCTCTCCCAATCGGGATTGCACGTAGATGTTTGAAAGCCCATAAAATTTTTTCCCCTATAAAACACTCCCATCTATCTCTCTCTCTCACCAAAAACGCCAAACTTAATGTCCCAAACAGAAAAACCCTAACCCTAGCCATGGAAATCCTAAATCCATCCAAACCCTAGAAGATCAGCATTGAAGGGGAACATGATGAGTGCTATGTCAAATGCATCCCCATCAAGAAACGTTGTGCCATGTTAGTCCAGAAGCTACTCCATCGCAAGGGACTCAAATCATCCAACCCTACTTCGGTGGCCTCCACCACCTCCTCTGACCCCTCGAATCCAAGCCCAGCCTCCTCATCAAGGCCTCCCAGCTCAAGCACGAGCTCCTCAAGATCATTGGAAGCTTTTGTCCATAGCCCATCCACATTTTCGTCCACCAGATTAACAGTCGTGATGCAGATCGAGCTTGGGCTGGGCCCCGTAAAAATATGCCAGGCCGAGCTCAGGCTAGACCATTTTGGGCTAAAACGGTGCTAGGCCAGGTTTGGACTTTGCGCTGCACAAAATGGGACAAGCTAGGATGATAGAGCTTCCCCCAGCCCTAACCTAGCCCATTGACACCGCTACCCAAAATGCACCATCCCAAATCCTTTTTTTTTTTTTTTTTAATGTTGGGTATTTTAAATGTTTAGGCCCTGTTTGGCAGACTCATAAAAATGAGTTCATCTCATTTAAATCAACAGTAATAAAATAATGTGTTCATTGGTGTCGGGTCAGCTCAAAGACTTGATCCAACTCAATATTTAATAATTATATATTACCATGTGATTATAAAAAATATATATGAACTGGTTAATTTTCACATAAGGGCCTGTTTGGTAGCCACCCTTGGAAAAAAAAAACACTGATGCATATTTCTATGAAATAGAAAACCAAAGATAAGACCTATATGATGGATTATTGAGATCACTAAATGGACTTACCATGATCAATATGGACCAACCATTTTCAGTCCATGATTGAATTCTTAGGATCAAGTATTGTAGGAAATTCATGAATCCAAATGATCCCACTATGATTCAGGTAATTTGGATTCAACTTGGACCGTCCATCGCTTTCTGTGTTCCAACTAGCATGATCTAGGTCATTAATGCATAAAAGGTAGCACACACAGTCTTGAATTTCCAAGAACAAGTACATGCAACAAAGAGTAATGCGGGACCCACCGTGATGTTTTGTGTAACATCCATCAGTTGGCAGATTCAAATCTCTAGTGGCCACAACACAGAAAACAGTGGGGATGGAAATGCCCACCATTGAAACCTTTCTGGGGCCCACGATGACATTTACATGCCATCCAGTCCGTTCGCAAAAGGAAGAACAGAACACAAATATCGGCCTGAGACAACTTCTGTAGGCCCCAAGAAGGTTTAGATGGTGGGCGCTCAATCCTTCTTTTGGTGTGACCCACTTGATCTGCCTCATTTTTGGGCTCACCTCTTAACATGAGCTAAATAAACGGATGGATGCAGTAGATTCACACTGAAATTCTGGTGGGCCCCACAACACTTCGGGTGCATGTTACCTTGCAAGTCATCATCTATGCATCAAAACCAACGAATTACCGGGATGGGATATATATATATATATATATCCAAGAAAAAAAAAAAAACAATAGCAATGTCAGATGCCGACAAAGGCATATAGAAAACAAACCCCAACAATACCTTATGAAAGCTCAATTAAAACAATAGAGAACCATGACATGCTACATTAAGATCCCCCCAAAGCAGCTCCTTATATTGGAATTATAACTGAAAGTCCACCTTCATGCAAGCATGAGCGAATTTTCTTGTAACATTCTAGCTCCGCTGACTCGAAACCATCAACTCTTTATCTGAAATAGTAATTCCCCAAAAACATTCATGTATATCATGACTACCACACATGAAATTTCGTTACAAACCAAATTTCTAGAACCACTAGTAAACCAAAACTTCCAAACATCTAACAACTAAAGTCTTAGATTCGACGTATACATCTATCTCATTGTAAAAGTCAGTTTCCTATATTATTCTACATCAATGGAAGTGAGTTTCCCATATCATTCTACATCCATGGAGATAAAGCTATTAAAAACTCTGCTAACTCTATTACACACGAAATTTTGGTTAAAACTGAATTTCACCATTCCCCAATTAAACAGAACTTCAAAACAATAGACAACAAATATCTCCCATTCACTATTTACAGATTGTCTACAATCAATATCTTAACTTATGATACCTTAAGCTTGATTGGTAAGCAGCCATCAAAGAGAACTCCAGAGGCACATCTCCACTTTTTCCATACAGCTTGAATTCTATGAGTAACATCCTTCTCAATGTCTTTGCTCTCATGAATTATCAACCCAAGTTATCGAAAACGATCGTTTTTTTTTCTTTTACTTCTTGGTCTGCTATCTCAACTACTTCCCCATTTCCACTCTTATTGCTACTAAGAATGCATTCCATATACTCAATTTTAATCCAACTAATATTAGAACCCTTAGATTCTAAAGCATCCCTCCATAGTTCTAGCTTTGTGTTTACCCCCTCCTCGTCTCATCAATCGAAAGTGGCATGTGCAAACAACATATACCATGGACCTCTTCTTGCCTGGCACAAATATTTCTTGGATGGGCTTGATATATGTTACAGATTTTATTGCAGAAATTTGATCACCTACCTCTAATCACTTGAGGCTGCATTTGCTTGTCCTGACTTTTGAGCAGGAAGGATGCTTTATGAGCCAAATTAATCCGTTGCATTTCAGTCCAACCTGAAAAAATAATAATAATGGACATTGATTTGGGTGGAAAAGGCTGAGAAATAGGATCCTGCATAATGCACCTCCTAAAACATGTGCTGCCCAAGCTCACAATGGAAGCAATAACCATCAGTTTTACTGAAATATCGCATCCGCTTGCAATTTGAGTATGTTGGCCTAAGAGAATAAGCTGCTCCAGGACTTTGAATCCAACCACCCATGGTTCAGACACAGACCCCCCACTCCCCCACCAACACCAACAACTCAACCTTGACATGGGCAAGAGCCAGCATATGTATTGCAATGCTTAGTTGAGACTTGCTGAATGAGTCTATCTGAGTCGCCGAGTCTAAAAACCGCGCAACCAACTAGTCACAGTAGTAGTAGCAAATATTGCTACTTAGCAGCCTCTTCCAAACCAATTCTTCGATAAGGCATGTCTGTGAGCTTTTCGATATCTGGCTTGGGAAGGCCTTGAGTCAACCTCACTTGGACCAATCTGCCTCTGACATCAATTGTTGGAAAATTTTCCATTCTCCAATGGAACTCATAAGAAGCCTCCCATGCATCAATACCACATGTTCAACTGAAAACCGCATCCAAAAGAGACATTTAGCAAAATATAAAATCACCCATTGAGTATGTGCATAGACCACAAGTATACCTAACAAAGTCTTATTGAAAGCATAAAGCCAAGCATATGTATCACAATGCTCAGGTGAGATTTGCTGAAATGATCTTGTTGATTAAAATCCAAAGGCTCAACCATATAAAACTTTTATTATCAAAACTATTTAGAACGAGCATGGAGCACCGATCCAATCTTCTTCTTTTTTAACAAAAGAGAGCTTCCAGACATCTATTCTAAGTTTCTCTGTCTGCTAACATAATTCTGGACGAGCATGGAGCACCTATCCAATCTTCTTCTTTTTTAACAAAAGAGAGCTTCTAGACATCTATTCTAAGTTTCTATGTCTGCTAACATAATTCTACCCATCAACTCGATGCCAATAATCAATAGTTGCAGCAAACCGCTCCTCTCACATGAAAGACCACAAACGTTGAAGACTTGATTGAGGGCATGACTCAACAGAAGGCAGAAAAGCCAACCAAGGACTCAGAGTCACCTGACCAGGCCAAGGGCTTGGTTACTGATGGTGGTGGTGGTGGTAGGTCTAATGGGTCTAGCAAAAGATGGTGGACAATTTTCTAGGTTAGAGGATTCTAAACCAAGACTGAAAAATGATGATGATAGTGTTGGTTCCATGGATCTGATGGGTCTCCCCATGGAAGGTGGATGCCCAAAAATATTCTAGAATGGAGATCCAAACTCAATCAAGAATATATATATATATATATATATATATATCTTGATCTGCCTGGTTAAGTCACCAAGTCTCAAGCTATCCTGGTTTGAAACCTGTGCCAAAGGCAATAAGAAAAACAGAGCAGGAAACCTCTTATTTTACAATCAGCAACAGTGGCAGATGCATGCAACAGATTAGAAAACAGGAAGCAAGAAGCCTAGGTACTTGCAGGTGGAAACAGGTTTTTGATTAACTAGATAGTGCTTGAATAGAAATGTGGAAATACTAATACCAACCTGATCTTCATCATCTTCTTCATATTTCGACGACTGTCCTACCACCTACTTTCTAGTCAAGTTCCATAGCCATGTACACTTGTTTCCTTGTTCTTGCATCTTAACATCATCGCCATCTTTCTCTTTTATCTACACCACCCAGCATTTGTGTTCCATATTAGCCAAAATTAGGAAGTGAACATGATCGATAGAATTTCATGCTGAGGTGGGATCAAAGTTGAAGAATTAAATTTAGAAAATAATGTAAAAACAAGGAGAAATCAGTCTCATCTACATATTTTGCGAAATTTATCCCCCAATCTTTATGAAATTTTTATATTGTTGCTTGCTTCAAAAAATGATTGAAAAACCACAACCCATTGTGGAACCCTTTTTTAAAAAATTTTTAATGACACCAGGGTGCCCCGCCCCTTTAAGGCCAGACTATTCCCTGTGGATGAATGCAATCACCCGCCAACGACGTGCATCAGGTAATCCACGGGGAGGGGAATCCCATTGTGGCACGTATAAGCTCTGAAAAAACATATTTTCTAAAGGAAAAAATGGAAGCATTATAGGAATCGCCATATCAATTTCCGAGTAAGTTAGGCATGCATATAACACAGGTTTTCAGTTAATTTACTAAATAGTTTGTTTGGGTGTACCACGAAATCGTGATTTTGGGGCTTCTGAAACATACTTAATTGGTGTTTCGGCAGTGCAGAAATCAGAATCCGCATTAAGGGTGCTTTTTGCCCACTTTTTCCACCTCAATCACCATTACGAGACTTGGACGGACTAGTTCTTATCTAAATCACGATTTAGCAGAAGCACGTCCAATCTGCTTTTGGAATCACCAACACCCAAATGTACCCTTAAAATCGTGTAGATGGTTTGGCTGCAGTGCATATAAGACCCTAAAATTGTTTAGATGGTTGACTGCAGTGTGCAAATGACCAGTTCGGGAGTTGCTTAGCTTGCTTTCAGCTTTATATCCATCCAGGAAAATAAATGTGGCCAATATATGCCATCATTCAACAGGCCTACGCTAGCTATCTCCATCATCTTCTTGTTTGCCAGATGTATGGTTGGTGTGAATGGCAGATGAAATCTGTACTGCATCAGATATAAGTCCTCCCTTAACTCACCATTTACCAAAGATAATCCACATGGTAAATGCAATTGAAATGCATGCAAATAGCAGTAATTCAGATCCACTGGCTTTGATCGTCACAATATCACGTGACTGCATGCATCTCAGCTTAGCAGTTCATACCAATTAGACTTCCCATCAACTCTAGGTAGTTTGACCATCTTCGCCACTGTCATCATCATCATAGACTTGTCCCAGAATTTACTAAGACAACACTTAAATGCAACATTGGACTACCAACCTTCATCTTGTCATCTCTTGCGTTTATGAGTTTTCCATTGCTTTAGTATATATTGGACCACCTCTTTCAGTGTCGCCTTCCTTCCCTCTTTGAAATTCCATAGCTCCGGTATGGCATATCGCCCACTAGGGTTGTATTCATTCATCTCCATCAAAGCTGTAGCTACACACTTGAAAACCTCATCACCCCACTCATTCTTTAGTTCCTTTAACTTTTCATCATCCTCATCTATTATTTCCTGCACCAGATAAAATCATTTTCCACATAAACCTCGGCATGAAAAAAAAAAGAAAGTGCGCACAGATATTCTTGAGAGTCAAGTTAGAGAGAGAGAGAGAGAGAGAGAGAGAGAGAGAGAGAGAGGGGTTAGCATTATCAAAATAAAAGGTTGGGATATAATCGAAATCAGAACACAAGTCCCTACAACAAGGAAAATAGGCTTCTAGACCCGTGGAACTCGTTTGGATCGTAAATCGTTTTGCTTAAGCTACTTAGGCCTTAAGTAACTTATCTTGGTTTCTACTTATCCAACAGATAAGTATGTCCGGTAAAAAGAACATACTTATCAACCAAAAAAGTAGAAAAGTTTGTTCGGTTTCCTGTGTTACATACGTAATGTGGATTGCCCATCATGCACAGCCCAACTTTGAAGTGGCCCTCCATCATGTGGGGCCCACCTCCGATGTAGGCCATTCATCATAAAGGGCCAACCTTTGATGTGAACCGCTCATTACGTGGGGCCCACCTCGATGTGGGACATCCATCTCATGGGGACCACCATCAATGTTGATTGTCCACCATGTGGGGTCCACATTCAATGGACACAGCTCATCATGTGAAGCCTACATTTGATATGGACCATCCATCGTGTGGACCCCACCTTTGAAGTGGACTGTCCATCATGAAGTGCCCGCCTTTGATGTGGCCATTCATCATTAGTGGTTGACCTTTGATATGGACCATCCATTATGTGGGGCCAACCTTGATGTTGGTCATCCATCATTTGGGGCCCACTTTCAATGTCCGCCGCCCATCATGTGGGCCCCCCTTCTAAGTGGGTCGTCCATCATACGGGTGTCACTTTGGATGTGGGCCATTCATCATTAGGGGCCAACCTTTGATGTCAACCATCCATCATGTGGGCCCACCTTGACGCAGGTCATCCATCATGTGGGGCCCACCTTGACGCTTGTCATCCATCATGTGGGGCCCGCCCTTCATGTCGACCATCCATCGTGTAGGCCCCACATTTGATGTGGACCATCCATCAGGCTTTGATATAGACCGTCTATCATGTGGAGAGATGAGAGCGAGAGAGAGTGAAAAAGTTAAAAGTTAAAAAGGCAATAATTTTTTACTTATGGCTATAAGTAAGTTTAAGCTAATAAGCTACTTTCACAAAGGTGGCTGACAAACTAACTTTTTTTTTTTTTTCAAGTAACTTATTTTCTACCACAAGTTTTTTTTCGCCCTTAGTATGACAAAAGAGCTCCCAAGTTCTTAACATAGAATATCTCATCCATTTTCCTCGTTTACCTAAAAAAAAACGAAAAAACAAAAAAAATATCAAAATTAAAATCCCACCGTCCCTACGCGTCTGCACAATGGAATCCAAATCAAAATTTTATTGGAATCAAGGTGATTTTGAATCCTCGGTTGTGTTCGGTTGAAATGCACTAGAATCCAAATCTTCCGTTAGGGAGTTTGTATTTGGAATGCATAGGAATTCTTCATTATATTCATAGGACCTGGATTTGATTGATTAAATCAGCTTTCATATCCCAAATTTGTGTGTGTGCGTGTGTGTGATATTTGATAGAGTGATTGTAATAAGCCCATTCAAATATATACTTTGGCCAAAAATGTGGAAATTTGGAGCCTTGGGGTGGGTCGCAAACAAGGATCATAAACAAGTGACTCACCGGCGCTTTTTAACCGTCCATTTAGATGTCCAACATTTGGATGGTTCAAATCATTCTATTAATGTGATTTTAGTGATGTAGCCGATAATTGGATTGTTTTGGGGTATCATCAACGAGTCACGTTTACCGTGGATTAGTAGTCTAGCAACACCTTTATTACACACGCGACTCTCTTGCCTTTAAAAAAGAGCCAAAAAAGGCATTTCACTTGGATTACATTGGAATCTCAGCATTTTGCTGAGATTTCAAAACACAACAAAAGGGAGCATTTGAGATACCTCCGATTCCATTTACCTCCAAATCTAGGACTGCCAAAAGCAAAAAGTTGCTACTTGGATAAATCTAAGGTGCCAAACGACCCATTAGTATCTATTCCAAAAAATAAAAAAATAAAATTTTACAGAGATCTTTTTCGAGGTTTTGAACACAAGTATTGATGGGTATATTTGTTTCTCCCAAAAACGATATAATATGGGGTGTGCACTGGATTCATGTAGGACTACAAGGCCTCGTATGAGCCAAAAAAGATTTTGGCCCAAAAAAAAAAAAAAATGTAGGGAAAATAGGAAACATGTAAAACACCAGAATCTCTCTTCTTTATGCTTTAATATGTATTCAATGGTGTATTAGACCAATCCTTGATAAGAACATCATGTCAACTTGACCTATTGAAAGTCAACCAAACAAGCCCTAATTGAACACAAATAAAGCATGACTCGATGAATTAGGGCCCATCAACATACATCAAAAAGAGGATGGAAGAAAAAAAATGAAAGAAAAGGTTTTCCTCCCAGTTTTTCCCAAAATGATTTATTCCACTTCAATTAATTGAATCTCGCTCAAATCTTGTGCTTTGGTCCAAAAACAAGCCTAGATCTAGTATATAATGAGTTTCCCTCATGGTTGAAATGAAGAATTGAGTGAAAAAACTAGAGAAAAGCTGAAATTTTCCAAATGGGGCCTTATGGCTGTAGTGGCCCTATATCAAGCACCGATATGGCCTTTATCGGCTGATACAGAGATAGCTGATAAGGTTTCAATGAGGCCATATCTTAACCAAAAATTTCAAAATCATTAAATTTTCGTGAATATTCAAATTGGAGGAACAAGATTCATGTAGCTAACCCCAATTAGTTGGGACAAGGCTTAGATGATGATGATTCCTATTTGGAACATTAGTAAAATGTGCGCATGCACAAAAGAGGATTCAATGCCATGTGAAGCAGTACAACAAATAAATCTTAACAAACACATGATGCCCATGCATAAATGCAATGTTGTATGTAAACAACTAAAGACAGCTATGGCAGCATGATAGGAGTTGCAATGCTCGATATATGAAATACACACACCTCCTGCTTATCTCCAACTGAGACCACCTTGTAAGGATGCCATGCAGGATTTTTTATATAGTCTTCCCATAGGGAACATAACTCCATCGTTTTAATTTGTGCTTCTTCTCCTGAAAACTTCAGTGAACAAGCCGCCTGGAATGGTTTTTCATCAAGCTCGCCCATTCTTTTGATGCCAATCAATGCACGGCCACTCAACATCTCTTTCAAACCCTATAAGGCAAGGCAAGGTTCCCCATGAGTTTTTTCTTTTTCCTTTTCTTTTCTTCTCTTTTCTTTTTCTTTTTTTTTTGTTTGTAAAATTGAACAAGCTGTCCTCTGTTAGAGACAACAGATTACGTTATTACTTGCTCGTAGTTTCTAAAATTAAATTTGTGCACAGCTTCAAAGGGGGGGAAAACATACAGTAATTAGTTCTTTTCGTGCGTCCTGCAGCTCATCATTGCTCTTACGTTCTTTGACCACAAGAGCCTGATTGAGACTTTCCAGGTCTTCCATTTCTCCTTCTTTCTCTTCCAGGTCTTTCATCATTTCTAGCATCTTCTTCTTAGCCACATCGTCGCCTTCTTCCATATGCTTCATTACTTGTAGCTTCCCTTTCAGTTGCTCAATTTCCAACTCCAATGCCTGTTTCTGGTCCAATTTCTTTTCCAACTGAAGTATTTTATTCAGAGCAGCTTCTTTTTCCCTCTGTGCATATTCCCAATCAAATGAGAAATAACGTGAATTCTAGAATTGGCATAGAAATCTGTCTTAGGACAAAATTTATCCAAGATCCAAGCAACCCACCTTTTGCTCTTCTACCAGCCTCAAGACATTCTCATCAGCCTTTTTCTGCTCCAAAGTTGCCAATTGAAGAGAACTGTTTTTCATATCATTCTGCAATTATAAAAAAGAAAAAGAAAAAAGAAAAGAAAAACAGCAAAATCATTGTGCATCTTTATAAACAATCACCACTAGATTCTTGCTTTTTTCTATCAAGCAAAAAATAAGTTCTGCCCATTTCAAGGTGGCACCGAAACAGGCCCTTAAGTGAGAAGTAATATGCTGCAAGCGTACATGCTATCTCACTCCATGAAAATCTCAAATACAGTCTCAACTTCAACACAAAAGTATCGTTACCCTTTTCTTCTCTTCAACGAGTTTCCTCCTCTCACTGTCACTATGGGCAGCACGCTTATCTAATTCTTTACACCGCCATTCAAGCTCTCTCCTTTGATTTTCTAACTCAGATTTCAGACTTTCATTCTCAATAATAATCCTACGAGAGTGATCACGGGCAATGCACTGCATCTTCCTCATTTCTGGAAGCAAAACGACAGAATAAACACATGCAGAAGCACGTAGTAATAATTATAACTCATATTGGAAACTATTTTGGATATTTCATCACCACTAAAACGACAAGAACTCCTGGAATTAAAGTCATTTGTTCAGTTGTGTTAATTAAAAACCATTGAATAAATGTTATTAGAACCCAAAACGAGATATTGCCAAGATCAAGGAATCTAGTAAAACAGATACAAATTCCATAGGATTACATACCTTCATTGTAAGCTTGATGTAATTTGTCTTTCTCTTCTACCATCTTGCTCAAGGATAAACTGGTCTCATTATACTTGCACTCTAGCTCTTTGAGATGTTTATTCTTCACATCTATTTCATTAGCAAGATTTTTCACAAGTTTCTCATTCTTCTGGGACTCTTCTTTCTCTAGGGCAGAGACTGTTTTCAGATCACCATTCTTTTTTAGATGGTCCGCTATCAAACCCTCGGCATTGTAATCATCAGCACGTGCAATCCACCCAAATACAGTGGATCCATGATTCTTCTTTTCAAGCCAATCTTTTTTACCGCAACGATCTGCTTCAAAGGAATTTTCGAATGCCATAGCATCCTTGAATCCACTCCAATCTTTTCTGAAATCTACAATGGCTGTTCCTGTGTGGCCTCTATAGTTCCACAGTGCATGAACCTTTAAGGGGTGATACTTAGAATACTGATCCTTCAGCTTTGATGCGCCTTCCCCAACATATTTGCCATCCTTCAACTCAGTTGGGAGGTTCACAATTATGCCCATCCAAGGATGGACAAACTGATCATCGTGCTCGATCTTAGTAGGAGGTTCCGCCTTGACAGTTGGTTGCGGTAGTCCTCCATTAGCTAGATCTGTGGTCAAAAACCTCGCCAATGCTAAGTGGTTTCCCTTTTCTTTGCCCCTTCGATTAGAGGCACCTACACCTGTGGCGTGTTGAAGGAGATCTTTATACCGATAATCTTGTTTTCTCTTGCCCATACAGAAAGGGCATCTAAAAATGACATCAGAATATCTAACTTTATGCTTTCCATTCTTCAGTTGGTTGTATATTTTCATTTCAAAGTCAGCTATTTCAGACTCGCTTATTTCAGAATCTTCTTCCGAAGTGCAATCCATCACACTTGCAAGTAAACTGCAATGACATCAAATGATAACAGAAAAATGTATCAGCACAAATAAAGGTAAATAAATTATTATTTGAGCAAAACAATTTATTGAAAAAGCTTCACAAAGTGGTAAATAAATTATTTTTTGAGCAAAACAAATTATTGAAAAAGCTTCTCCATCCCTCCCTCCCTAAATAAATTATTTTTTGAGCAAACTAAATTCGAATGTTACTGCTGGCCATTTTTATTTGAGGAATGCCAACGTGCACTTGCTATGTGAAAGTTCTAGGCAGATCCTCCTCACAATACATGTGGCTAATAGCTTTGATTATCCAGACGTTTTTTTTTTTTTTGGAAAGATGATGAATTTTATTAGGGCCAAAGGCGGCCAGAACAAACGGAAAACAGAACAAAACAAAAGAGAGAGAAAAAAAAAAACCAACAAACCTATAGAGAACAAAAAATGAAAACAAAGAACAAAACAAAAACAGAAAAAGGCCAAGGGCCAAAACAGCTAGCCACAAAACCAAAACCACAGCTAGAGAATCCAATCCCTAAGTTACAAGTGAACCCAATTGAGAATTCCCCCAGAGCAGACCCCAGAAGCAACGACTATTTCTCTCCCTCCAAATGGACCACAGGAAGGCCAACAGTGCTGCTTTCCATCTTGAATTGGCCAAACTACCACCCCACCTTCAGCATGCAACCCCCGAAATAACCCTTTAATCAAACCCAGCGTAACCAATTCACGCTAGAACATCTCAAGACACCAGACCAGATGATCCTAGAAAAAGAGCAGTGGATGAACAGGTGATCAACAGATTCTTCAGTTTTAAGGCAAAGCAGACAAACATTCAGCAACACCATCAACCTCTTTTGAAGATTGTCGATAGTCAAAACCCTATTTCTTCCACCTAGCCAAATGAAGGCTGAAACTTTGGGATGAGCTTTATAAGACTACACAGGAACTGTATGGCTGCAACCACTTCTGCCATCCGATTGGATCAGCGAAGCAAAAAGGGAGAGCTCCAAGAATTCTCCAAAACTACTATGACACCATTTGAGGGAATCCTCCACACCCGAAGAAGGGGAAATACCCTACAGGTGAACCAATAAAGAGAGCCAAGTCATCAAATTTGGTATCAGAAAGATCCTTGCAGCCAGGGGGGACGCATTCCCCATCAGAGGCAGAGAAGGAAAAGCACTCCTCAATAGAACTACCAGGAAAAGGGCATAAGCGAGCTTGACCTGAGAAAGAAATCTGAAGGGGGGAATCACCACACTAAACATCCTCCCAATATCTAAAACCCGAGACCCAGACCCGATAGCAACATTGGACCCCTCTAGCATGACATAATGCAATTTAGAAATGCCTTTCCAAATAAAGGAGGAACGATAAAGAGATGAAGTTTTTGTACACCAACCCATAGGAGGCAGCCCATACTTGGCTACAACGACCTCCTTCCACAAACTAGCACTCTCAACAACAAAACATCACACCAACTCATCAAGCAACATATCATTAAAAGCATCCAATTGCCTAATACCCGCTCCTCCATCAGCAATGGGGTGACAGACTTCATGCCAATTCAAAAGATGGAAATTATTAAAGGAAGCTCCCCTTTGCCATAGAAAATTTCTTCTCAACTTATCTATACGCTTAAACTCACCTGCCAAACACTTGAACAGGGACAAAGTAAAGTGGAAGATTGGAGAGGGAGGATTTAATAAGAGTGATTCTCTCACCCAAGAAAGCAACTTGCTCTTCCGAGAGGATAATTTCCTCTCCATTCTTTCAATAACTTTATCCCACGAGAAGGTCATAGGTTTTCCATGGCAAAGGTTGGGACCCAAATAGGCAGAGGGGAAAGAACCAATGTGACAACAACAAAAATCAGCCAAACAAGTTAATTTATCATGAGGGACAGATATGCCCAAAATTTCACTCTTAGGTAAATTAATGTTAAGGCCGGAAACTATTTCAAACTAAGAGATAGCTAGCCGCAACATAGCCACCATCTCGTATCATCAGCAAACTACAGATGAGAGATTGCAATAGAAAATTTCTCAATATGGAAGCCCCTAAAAAGGCTATCTTCTTGACCTCTATATAGCATCTTACTGAAAGCTTCAAAAACAATCACAAAAAGAAAGGGGGATAAAGGGTCCCCCTGTAGAAGGCCTCGAGAAGATTTGGAAAAATTAAACGAAAGAGTCATTAATAAGGATAGAGAATTTGGCTGAAGAGACATGGTGATGAGGACATCCAACTGTTCAAAGTGTAGCGGCGGAGGAGGATAGTGACACAACCTTCTTTGTGGCTAGACGAGTGTTGCATGGAGCCCGCAGGGTCTAGATCACATCCCTAGCTATCGTAGAAGTCCTCATGTGCATAGTTTGTGCATCTTTGAAGGCTCCACACTGGGAAGATGCATGTGGGTTGTGTATTATGGAGTTCCAAACCGTTAGATCGAGTGCACGCGTCAATCGGACTGTTGGATCGCGCATATCAAGCTATTTACCCACTTTCGATTGTGGCCCACCTTGATCATGGATACTTTAGGACTTAGTTGTCTTAGTTTTTATTTCCTACTTTATTAGGATTTAGTTTATTTTGTTTTATGCATTAAAGGATGTTTTTATTTCCTTTTAAGAAATCTTTCTTGAGAGCGTCTTTTTGTAAAAACAAATTTTTAAGACTATAGGGGGGGAGGGGGCTCTCTCCATGCTATTGCTTCTTAGTAACTTCAAAGTTTCTCTTCTTTATTCATGTGATTTGAAGGATTCTCCATGTGGCTTGGAGATTAGGATTTGGTGAGAAGCTATTCCTATTCGACGGAGGTACGAAGCTTCCACTTATCTTCCGTATTCTTCATTTTTCTAAATCAAATACGTATTTCTTTCAAGTTTTCATCTTTTTTTCTTCCCATTTTTCCCAAAATCCACCAAAATCCCTTCCTTACTTCCTCTTTACATCCTCCTACATAAACTTCAAAGTTTCTCTTCTTCATTCATGTGATCTAAAGGATTCTCCATGTGATTTGGAGATTAGGATTGGTGAGAAGCCTTTCCTGTTCGACAGAGGTATGACGCTTCCACTTATCTTCCGTATTCTTCATTTTTCTCCATCAAATAGGTATTTCTTTCAAGTTTTCATCTTTTTGGTTTCCCCATTTTTTCCCAGAACCCACCAAAATCCCTTCCTTTCTTCCTCTTTATATCCTCCTGTATAAACTTCAAAGTTTCTCTTCTTTATTCATGTGATTTGAAGGATTCTCCATGTGATTCGAAGATTAGGATTGGTGAGAAGCCATTCCTATTTGACAGAGGTATGAAGCTTCCACTTATCTTCCATATGCTTCATTTTTCTCCATCAAATATGTATTTCTTTCAAGTTTTCATCTTTTTTTCTTCCCATTTTTCCCAAAACCCACCAAAATCCATTCCCTTCTTCCTCTTCACATCCCCTCCTGTATAAACTTCAGAGTTTCTCTTCTTTATTCATGTGATTTGAAGGATTCTCCATGTGATTTGGAGATTAGGATTGGTGAGAAGGCATTCGTATTCGATGGATTACGAAGCTTCCACTTATCTTCCATATTCTTCATTTTTCTCCATCAAATAGGTATTTCTTTCAAGTTTTCATTTTTTTTTCCTTCCCATTTTTCCCAAAACCCACCAAAATCCCTTCCTTTTTTCCTCTGTACATCCTCCTGTATAAACCCAACCCTTGAAACCCCAAACCCTAGCCAAAATAACCCACGTGTGACCATACGGCCACATGCATGAACCCCTATAGCTGGCTGTACGGCCCACCCTCCGTCCCTTTGATTCCTTCTTGCTTCCACATCAAAATTCCCTTAAATCCCATACCGTAATCCTAACCTAAACCCTAAAACCCCAAATACCCAAGTTTCCCCAAATCACCTAAACCCTAGATTCCCAATTTCCCTAATTGGCCCTAAATTCCAAACTTCCAACCATCCAAATCCCCAATTCCCTTCTATTAAGACCCAAAGCCTAAAATCCATTTTTACCAATTAAGCAACCTAAGCCTTAATTTCACTTTTTCCTAAACCGCATGAACCCTAAGTTGGCCTAAACCCTAATTGAGCAAACCCTAGGTAGTATTAGCTTTCCCTTTTTGAAATTAAATTAATTCCTATGCTACTTGGATGTTCCTACATCCATAAGATGTCATCTTTTAGTATTTAATGGTCATGCATTGCATAGTTTGATATATGTGGCCTGAACTTCTCATAGTTACATGCTTGATTCTTGCTATATTTGATGATTTAGTGTAGTTTGTGAATTTTGATTATTTAGATTGAGTTGCTGATTGATCTCGCTTATTTATTTAGTCACATGCATGCGTCTTGCATCACACGGGTGTTTATCTAGGCGCGCCTTTTAGAACCAATTCACATGGTTGCAAGCCCTTTTAAGGTCTAATTTACAAACCACGTCTTCCTTACCTGAGCTCAGGAAAGAATCCAAGCATTCGTGAGCTATCAGAACACTATAATGATTTTTTATTTTTGTTTGAAACAAAAGCACACTGAAAAGCATAAATCACCTTAGGGAGAACCAATCTCAGCCTTTGACTCGAATCTTAGCAATAATCTTATAGGGACTGCCCAACATGCTGATAGGTCTAAAGTTGCCAAGACTACCAGAACCTTCAACCTTAGGAATAGGAGCTAAGAAACAGCAGCCTAATTCAAAGGCCAGCTTACCAGAACAAAAAAAAAAAAAAAAAAAAAAAAAAAAAAACCTTTATGAAAGCTAGAACGTCATCCTAAGGGCTTGTATGGTACACAGAATTATGTGGGATTAAATTGCATTTAGCGGGATATAAATTTCATCCGGCGTTTGGAATTGATGGGAATGATTGGACCAATCCAAGTATTTGAACTTCCAGTCCCAGTAAGAGATGCGACAGAATTTCTAGTGGATTTCAAAATCCACTACATCTGTGAGCCCCACATTGATGCATGTGCTTTATCCATGCTATCCATCCATATGCGCCCTTTACACGTGATGCTCGAATTGCATATGAATATAATAGGTGATCAGCATCAGTTGTGAAATCCGATCAATTGATTACAATTCCAGCATCCACCAAACGCTAGTTTCACGTAAAACTGTGTCTTCCCAAAGGAAGATTTCAATCCCAAACATGGGATTGGAGGGTATACCATGGTATTTACAGACATGATCATTGTGTAATAATGGTGTAAATTTCATATAATGCAATTCAATACCACCTAATCCCACATTCCAAACCGGCCTTAATAAGATCCCAAATGGATTGAAAGAAAGCCAGCAGGAAGAGACCAGGGGCATTGTCCCTACCCAACTCCCAAACCGCACTCTTAACCTCCTCCAAATCACAAGGAGATTCCAAAGCCACTGCCCCATCAATAGAGATGGTTTGGAACTGGAGATTGTCAAGAGAGGGTCTCTTATGTACCTCATCCGACAACAACAATTTATAAAAAATAAAAACAGAGTTACAAATGGAGTTCTTATCCATGATTTTCTTACATCAATCACCAAAGAATAGATGCAATTAGCCCTAGCCCTAGCCCTTGCACTGGCAATCCAGTGGAAATACTTGGTACTTTTATCGCTGACCAACAACTAGACTACCCACAAATGTTGGCGCCACTTGACCTCATCTTCTTTCTATCAAATTGGTAGTCAGAATATATCTTATCTCTAATAAGTGATAACTCTATCTGAAGACCACCTTCCTTGATGTCCAATGATTAGGTCTCACTAAGCAAGGAATCAAGCTCGAGCTCTTTGCACACAAAAACTTCCTTTTTTCCAAAAATTGAGTTTAGCTTTGAGCCAACCTATTAGCTCAGTTAAAAGAAGAAGAAGAAGCTTCGAGCAATTGCAACTTTTTATAAAAAGCAAACCCCACTCGCCCCTCTATAGCAAATGAGGGCCGCCATTCAGAGATCAGCGCTCAAAAACCTTCAACCTCAAGCCAAGTAAGCTCGAACCTAATGGGTTTTGGGGCCCAATTTATTTCATCCACCTCCAAGAGAATAGGGCAATGATCAGACACAGGGAGAGGAAGACCTTACTGACACACAAAAGGAAAATTTTGGACCCACCAAATCCAGAAGAGACATGGCAGGCACGGCCTGACCATAAGACCATGTATAGCTAACACCCCCCATGGGAAATTCATGGAGCTCATGCTTGCAAACCCAATCATCAAATCCTCTCATGCTCTTCGACATCCTAATCCCATTCGGCTTTTTATGAACAAACCAAACTACGATGAAATCGCCCCCCACACACCAAGGGAGCTTCCATTTATCGTCCATAGAAGACAACTCCAACCAAAATGCATGCCAAAGGTCCGTGCGATTCAGACCACATGCTCAACATGACCCATTTAAAGATTGGACGAGATTTCTCGCATGACCATGTTGACATAATAAGACCCAAGCAAGAATCTTCCTTACACCACGGGGAGGGACTCCAAAGGACTATGATACCACCTGCACCAACTGATGTTAGATATTCCCATTCCACTCCCAAGCAACCCCAAAAAGACTCGACAATGCTCTGATAAACTAATTGGAGCTTCGACTCTTGAACAAAAAGGATAGAAGCCTTCGACCTCTTACAAATGCCTTTAATATGGACATGCTTAAGGGGGGCATCCAAGCCCACAAACATTCCAACTAAGAATCTTCATGGGGAACCGCTTTCCTCTCTTGTCCTCCTCTCACAATGAGGAATAGCTTCAACCAACTCACCTGGAAAAACACTAAGATTGACCCACTCCCTACCCCTCACCGGAGCCTTTACAGAGCGCCTAAACGCCTATAATGTAGCTAGCCAAATACCCCTTTCTTTCATTAATTGGAACAGAGCCACAGTCTTCTTCCTTGTCCCCAAAGACGACTCCAAGAAGTCTACCCACATGGCAGAGAGCATCCCTCACCCATCTTTTTCCTCTAACCAAGGCCACCAAACCATCCTTGTCCCCCACATCTAGATTGTTGTTCTAGCATGTCACCACGTGGATAGGCCATATCCTGAAAGGCAAGCGGATTGAATAGTTGTAACCATCCCATTAGAGTCCTACAAAGGGAACAATTAAAGTAGCAATTCACATTCAACTAGTAAACAAACTCACAAGTGGATGGTCAAAGTTGTCCAACCACTATGCTTTTGGCCTACAGCGCATCCACAAGGTCACCCACCAAAACAACACTACTCATCACCAGAAATGTTACCACTTGTGCCATGAAGATATCTGCATGGAACGTTTATGCAGCACCGTGCATATTATCATTCCACATTTTACTTTTACCATACACTATGACATTGATCACATGGATAAGATCATCTTATCAATTTACATTTTGACCATGGGCAATCTATGGATATGACCCACTAGATGGACTTTCTAGATCCAACAACCACTGCCATTCATAATGGATAGGCAAAAGGTGCCTTACAATTGAGGCAAGAAGAGCTTTATCTAGTTAAAGAAATGCTCTAGCACTCTCAAAGCACTATAAGTTAATAGTAATAGTGCTTCTAGTTGCATCAGTTCGCTTGGACGGTTCAATGGATCGATCTCAATGGTCCATTAAGTCCATGATACATTTCATTGGCTACCATACAAAATCCTTATTGATCGGATAATCAAATCCATCTTTGATTGGGCCCTATTTTCAACAGCGGTCCATTTTTGAAGCCATGGATGGGATGGTTACAATTGCCTACAAAAGTAATTCTTTAGAATCATAAGAAATCCATGATGAGTTCTAATGAATAGATGGATCAAATTGTTGATCGGACCTAGTTTTGTGGAAGTGATCTCAACTATTCATGTTAAATACAATTGATCAAATGGTTCATATTTTTTAGACAAGTATGATGGTTTGCATGGTAGCCCATGAAACGCGCGCTGAACCTAATGAACAGTCTAGATCAATCGATTGGACCAGCTAAGTGTCCCAATGCAACTGGCAGCATTATAACTTACAGTGCTATGAGAGCACCGGAGCATCTCTCATCTACTTATAATGTTCCATAACACACATTAGGACTGTTACAGTTATAATGGCAGTTACCTAGTCATCATAAAGGTATTGTATAATCACACTAAATATTGTGATTATTTACTACATAGAAGCTAAAGTCTGATAAAGAAATATTGAAAGAACTCAAAAAGAGAGCTCCAAGTTCCTTTGACAGGTCACAAGATTGATAACTCTCCAATATAAAGGACTATTATATGCACAAAACAGCCTACTAGTTGAAACTAGCTATCACAAAGATCAATGTACATAACATGAAGAAGCAAGAGGTGCTTGGAGAGGATAAAGTAACATATGCCTTAAAGTCAAATAATTCCATAAGAATAGTCGTGTTAAAATTCACAACTCCGCTTAGGGGCTGTTTCATGTGGTGAGGGATTTAGAGCCAAGACCTAGGAAATTCATGGGCATCAAATATCCATTTGTTTGTGTTTTGTAGGGAATTTGCTAAATTCACACCTCTATAAATCCAAATCCAATGCAACCCATGAATTTGACAAGTTCATGAATTTACCAAATTCACATTCTCATTTCCATTATCCCAAACAGGGCATTAGGGCCATACTTACAACAATCTAAAAAACACTAAAACCTAAGTCTAAAACACTCAACTCAAAATACTAGCATACGATGGCTTCCTAAAACCTATTGCACCTAAAAAATAGACCTGGATTCACATAAAAGTTTCCTACAACTAAAACTTTCATACAACCAACCAAATCCAAAATAAAATTAAAAATACAAAATAAAAAATTTATAACAATCTTTGACCAATAAAACGCACTAATTAAGGACTCGTGGGTTGTGGCTAAAGTACCATGCTTTCATTCATAAAGCTTGTTCATAGATGAGGACGTTGAGATGGATGAGTGCAAAGACAATGAAGGATAGAATTACAAATAAATGAATATAAAGGATTTTACCAGCAGCAGCAACAAGCAATAAGATGAGCAAGGTATTCCGTATCAATAACAACAGGCATCAGCCGTAACGGCTGATATAGGGGCATAATGACTGTTACAACCCTTGTAACGGTTGGAAAAATAAAAAAAATAAAAATTCTACCCGCAAAATTCTGAAAAAATACTTAGAAAATTCATAGTGATGTAAATATTCCAAATATGTTTATATATATATATATATATATATATATATATATATATATAAAACCATGTTTATGGTAGCGTAACGGTCCACTCTTTGGTGAGAGTGTTGTATTGGGTTGTCTAGTGAATTTATGAACGTGGTTATGTCTCTAATGTTTACGCATCACAATCAAGCATTAGAATTAGAAATCGGCAAAAAGGCATATATATTACTTTTTCGATTTTTTTGAAAAAATGGCCCTCGGAGCTTCTATTCGCCCAAATAGCTGCAATCTACTGTTTTAATCCTAAAAACTATAGTACAAGTGGTCAAAATCTCTTGTAGAAAGATCTAGGAAAGTTTTTGAAATGAGAAAAGTGAAAATAAAATAAAATGTGGAGAATAATGGATTTATATAGAAAAAAGTAGTTATTTTTCAACTATTACAAGGGTAACAGTTGTTATATCCCATAACAGCTGTTACGCCCGTTGTAATGGCTGATACAGCCCCAAAAAATAATTATCCTGTTTCACCCCCGCATCGCGTAACGGTCACAGCTGTTATCTACATGTATCGGCCTTTATGGCTGTATTGTAACCAATACAGGACACCTTGGAAATGAGGGAATGTAGACTTAGATGGTTTGGTCGTGTGCAATAGAGACCAAGAACTGCTTCAGTTAGGAGAAGAGAGTTGGTGCAAGTTGAAGGCTCTAAAAGGGTAAGGGGAAGTCCCAAAAGGGCATGGGTGGTGGTGGTTAGAAAAGACCCGATGACCTATGGTCTAACTGAGTTATGGCCCTCGCTAAAGTGGAATGGCAGAAAAGAATTTATGTAGCAGACCCCACTTAAGTGGAATAAGACTTGGATGATGATGATGAGCGAAGGTACCGTGCTAAACAAGCATTATCTTGTAAACAAAATTTGATTACACTAAACACCTAATGCATGATTTGTTTCTAACACCAAGATTCATCGATCTAACTCTTGCAAAACCTGCTAATGATGTCATCAACAAAACCCTAATTTTCATCCTAGCCATATGTCATATTAGTAATTTTGGCCATTACTTCTTAAAAACTCGCCTGAATTGTGTAATCTTGGACCCATTGGAAAGATAGCCTGACAGGCTATCTAACAGTACCAGTTTTTTTAATGTCATTGGCCTCTGAGCCCATGAAATAAGTGAGGAAAATGTTCTTGCTACAAAGTCATTCCAACTAGGGGCTACTTCAATGGCAGCCCTTTCCTTTGCTCTCTCCTCTTTTTCTATATATATATATATATATATATATCATAATCTAATAACTACCTCCCTCTTCAATTACAGGTAGCGATTAAATAAGTCCTTTTGGTGATCCATGGACCACTCAAAGAGAAAAATTATAATGATACTAGCACTGGCAACACTGGACCATCTGATTTCGGGCCAAGACACATGTAATGTGTGGGCCATCTGCTAAACGATGTGGATCTCGCATGAACTTCCTTGCTACGTCACCACACAGTTCCCTAATAGTTACAACTCAGGAAGGACATGATAATGCAATCCTGCAAAACAGTGTTAGAAAATGACAGGAGAAAAAAATGTGAAGAGCTTGAAACCGCGTTATAACGGCCGCTATGACACTTAAACAGCTGTTTCTAAGTGGAAGAAAGGTCAAATACACTTCAAGGCTGTTACACTGATAATGACCGTTACTCCAGACGTCATGACGTTTTTCTAAAGCCCTACTGAATCGAAGCTCTCACCGAGCGAGACATGCATGAATGCAGGCGCGAAAACCCTAAACGAGCGAAAATAAACGAAGGCAAGTGTAGATCGCAGGATCTCCCAAACCTGTGGTCTTGCACTTCAGATGATCTGATTCTCCGTAGCTGGGACGGAGATTCTGCGAGTACGATCTCAGGATCCTTCTCGAAGGCGATCAAACGTTGAAATTCCGTGGAAATGCGAGAAATCAATGAAATGAAGAGCGAAAATAAGAAGAAATCGAAGAGAAGTAGAGCTTTTATGGCCAGAGAAGTCCTTTGAAGAGAGGTAGGAGAGAAATGAAGGGAAATGCAGGGGAAATGCAGGGCAGAGAGAGAGAGAGAAAGGGCAGAAGCTAGGGTTTGGTGGGGTTTTGGGCATACGTTGGAAGAAGATAAAAAAAAGGGAGATGATGGAGAGATGCTATGGAAGAACCGAAATAACGGGAACATGCAGAGACTTATCTAGCAGTGCACTTGCCAGGCTGATGTATGAATCTGGACTGTCCATTTATCTTTCATTCCCGTCGATGGCCTGTTTTTGGAAGGTCACGTTTGTCAAATAATCCTGGCCATCAATTTTTTTCCACTTTTGGACACTCAATAGTGACCGTTAATCATGTTTCTCTTTCGCCGTTGCTTTGAATGCCATTGTTAGTATGGATGGAATTGTCTGATTTAGGTGTGTTCCGACTTATTCTCCATCCATGACATTTCCCACTAACTGGACAGTCCTGATTAATAAATCAAACTGCCAAGTGCATCTTGGAAAGATTGCTCTACCACATTCTCGGTTCTCCGCAGCATGTGATGTTGGATAAGAGGTCATCGGGACACTGGGCGGCCCTTTCCTTTGCTCTCTCTTCTATACAGAAAAGCAATACTCCGGCAGCATACGATGAACGATGCACGGGCAGGGAAATGGGAAATGGATTTCCTGTGATCCTGGGCACATAAATATTCCTATGTATTAAGTTGCGTAGGCTCACACAGATGTATATGATAAGTTCATCCCATCAATCTGTTTTACAAGATCATAATTTAAAGATGGCCTAAAATATTATAAAGATCTAAAGCTCACATGGGCAATGCCACAATGGTGGGGATTGAATCCCTAAAGTGATAGAAGTTGTGCATTTTGATGATATTTGTGTCTGCAATTTATATAAGTGGTGATAAGCGCATGAACAATTTAAATGACATATAAGCATGGTTAACTCTAAAAGAATTTTCAATAACAAACATTTCCAATCCCACCGTCTCATTTTGTTTGGCTTACTTGAATTTTGGATATATTTGATTTTTAGATTCATATTTTATTGTAATATTGGGATAAAGTGAATTTGTCATTGACATCTTGGTGGGCCTCACATAGTCCCAAATACCCAAGGTCACATATACTCCACTTCTACATTTCAAAGTCACATAAGTTGTATAAAAATTACATGTGTATCATATAATTCAAATTAAACTATCTAAATTATATGTGCATTAAGAACTAAAATTTAGTGGCAAAGTCTATTTTACTATTATTTAGATAATTGTTAGACAATTAAAATTGAAATATTTTTCAGTAGTCCCCAATCCCCTTCAAAAAATAAATCAAGCGTTACGATCTTTCAAACAACCAGATTCTAGGACCACGTCTCAACGTATTCCATAAATTAGCCAGTTTAAATCCAGCGAATGTACTTAGGTAACATGTACAATTTGTAAGTGCCTGTGTATCAAGTATAGTACACTGCTTGAGTACGGAGTAACTCTATCTTTTATCTCTTTGTCCACTCAGGTCCGTCAGATGGCTGTTAAATGAATGTTGTTATGCTGTTCCACTGGAGTATTATAGAACTGTAATCTACCTATAAGAAAAATATATTAATATGACCTTCTTCTCAGATCGGTTACCACCAGATGACTGGATTTGAACGATTTATATTGAAAATATTTTATAAACTATCCGATATTATATAAAAAAATGGCCCTTTATGAAATTAACGGGCACCATTGCTTTTCTTATTTAATACAAGCATGGTGACTATCTATCATTGTGATCTTTGTATCATGACAGGTAAAAAGTTGGATGTACTTAATGAGTGGTCCATATCTTGCAAAAATTTCTGCACAGGCGTAATGACTGCATGTGGTGCAGCGCCCCGCCAGTATCTCTCTGAGGCTGAAGGGGCGGTGCACAGGATGCATCTCGATAGATGCGTTGTTATTTACAAAGGTACCCTTGAAAAGGGCAAATGGTAAGCGCCTCAGCAAAAGCTTAGTCAAAGACAGCTGTCCTGCATATCAAAGGATTATGTGAACACATTACATTGCATGTTTGGGTGTGCTTTGTACAGGACATGCTTAAGGGCCTGTTTGGCCGGGCAGGCTGGATTAGATTAGACTGTATTAGAAGGGATTGGAAGGAGTAATCCCGGGATTGGCCGGGCGTGCCAAACAAGCGCGATGAAATTCTGCCTGGATTGGAGTAATCCCATGGGATTGTCAGCAATCCACTGACATCACCATCATTACCTTGAAATCCACCCAATCCCTCCTAATCCCACCTAATCCCATGATTTTTGCCTAGTACATGTTTGGATGAACAAATTGGAAGGGATTGGCTGGGCGTAATCCCAGGTTTAACCAGGCGGGCCAAACATACTTGGTGGTAGATTCTCTGGATTTAGCAATCCCATGGGATTGCCTACAATCTACAGACACAGCCATCATTGAATGCAATCCACCCTATTACAATCTAATCCCGTGGGATGGGCCTGTCCAAACATGCCCTAAATGGACGCGGATTAGATACTGACAGGTTGTGTACCGAGACTCGCTACTGAAGTGACGTCACCAACTTATGTGGGCCCCAGTATTATTTATGTTTTGTATCCACACCATCCATCCATTTGAAGAGATCATATTAGGGCATCATCCAAAGAATGAGTAGATCCAAAGCTCGAATGGACTTCACCACAGAAAAAGTGGGGAGAGTGACACTCACCATTCAATAGTTCTAATGGCCACAAAAGTTTTAGATCAAGTTGATATTTATGTTTTCCCTTATTTCATGTCTGCGTTAAGATATGAGCAGGTTGGATCTCAAATAAACATCATGGTAGACCTTCGGAAGGTTTCAACGGTGGGCGTCATTCTCTCCACTATTTTCTGTGGTGGGGTCCACTCCAGGCTTGGATCTGTCTCATTATTCGTATCATGCCCTAAAATATTCTCTCAAAATGTATGGATGGTGTGGATACAAAACAAACATCATGGTGAGGCCACATAAGTTGGTGACGTAATAACCACAGTAGTAGCGAGTCTCGGTGCTCAACCTGTCAGTATCTAATCTGCATCCGGCTTAAATCCGTATGATAGCATATATGAGCTGAATTTAAATAGAAGATTGTGCAGACATATAAATTACATGGATAATTAATATATGTTATACATAAATACAAATTGGAAGGTTGAATAAGGCACATTTATTACATTTAAAAGATATTTATTACTTTCATAGCATATTTTTTGGGTAAAAATGTAAGAGAGTTTGGGTTTTTATTAATAAATAAAGTCTGCACCAATAATAATAAAAATGAATTGCTCATTGTTTTTTATTTCAATACAAAGCAATAAAGAAAGAATAGACAAGCTACTAATCCATTACTAGCAATGTCTGTTGCCACCAAACAACCCCTAGAGAGGGTTATTTGATATTATGATGGCATATGTTGCTTGATTTATATGCATTTTGAAATTATACTTGTTGCATTAATTGAAGATAAACTGATCAAAATGATCAAACCTATTATGAATAAATCATGAATGGTAATTGGTAGATTGCTAGCAACTTTTGTTGCCGTCATTCTGAAATGGGGAAGCCCAAGCATGCATACAAGTTGTATCTTATATGAAGCCATTGTCACAATATGAGTTTGCTCTTTGTGATCATAAGCTCTTGCTAGGGGTTGACACCTCGCATGTAGGCAGGAAGGTGACATGTGTTACTTGACTTAATTCAAAGTGTATGGGTACATCACTTGTGCAAAAGATTAATCACATAATGTATATCAAGTAAATGAAAATGAAGATGCTCGACTCATCAAGTAGCCACACTTGAAATAAACGATCCACGGATGATCTAACCTACATACAAGCACGCTCATTTTTCATTGGCCACTTACCAAAACTTATGGGCCATTATCCAAGGAGACTAGCTTTACAAATATTATATTTGGTTACTCTTTAATTACCATTGATTTGCCAAGCTTGTGGGGGTAGATAATGTTGTATTTTAAAATAAATTTATTTTAAATTTAAAAACGTTTCCTCTATGTTTCTTTTATAAGTCCTTTTTTTTTTTTGTATTTATTTTGCCTGACATCCGAAATGATCAAAGAAAAACTCAAGTATGTAAAAAGAAGAGTTTTGCATGGAGCTTGAGTTCCTTCTAAGGGAGCATGTGAATTTGGTCAAATGAGGGACTATGTCATTGACCATACGACATGCCGCGTTATGTCGCACCAGGTCAGGTCAGGTCTAAGTCCAAGTCTATGTAATGATTGAGAGTACACTCACACTAATGGTATTGTTTTATACTACATGAGTATACTCGCACATGTCAATCGTAGTTTATATATAAACGTACTACTTCTAAATTAATTTATTCAAACAAATGATTTATCTTTGGTTCTTTAAAATAAGTCTATGGTGTAGTGTTTTGCAACTGAGTTCGATACCCTGTATACAACGAGTGTGGTGTTGGGACTAAGTAATAGTTGTTGTATCTTCGAGGCCAATTGTCAAAGATTCCTATCGCACTTAGGACACGGTTCAGTGAGGACCAGTTAGGTTTCAAACCGAGTAACACAATCACGTCTCGACTAAAACAAATAAATGATCTTTTCTTCCTTTATTTATTTATTTATTTATTTTTGAATATTATCTACTATCTTCAACACATTATTTTCCAATAGAGAACGGTGATCAAAATGGCTCCTTAAATACATATTGTGAAATTGTTAACTCCATAAAAGGAACCGCTTGCAATGATAACTAGATCGTTGATTTATGTTGTCTATTTCTTTCATATGGGCTTGATTGAATGCTAAAGCTCATATAAAAATTAGATGTAACATAGCGACAGCTTGATGGCTCAGCAGTCCACCCAACTAAAAGCATAGTTCACATTATGAGCATGGATGTGGGAAGAGTTGATTGAAATGTAAGGTGGGCCAAGATGGTGTGTTAAATCCTCTGCTTTACAATGACGTAGTACCAAGACTACTGCCATAAAACCATTGACCACAAAATAAAACATTGCATTTTTTTTTTACATTCAAATAAAATCTCTATAATATTTGAGAGCTCTCCTTATTTTACATTGATAAATAATATTATATTGTGAGCCTCACTTGAAAAACAATAAGAAGAATAAAAATATGCCTGCCGGTAGATTATAGGAAGCTCGAGAACAATCAAAATGAGCATACTAGTAGGATGGTAAGATGTCAGCCACACAGGATGAAAAATAAAACCACAACACCTAACATTGTTAGCAAAGGGAGCACTAGAATATGAGAGCAGGCACATGTTAGGTGAGTTGAGGATGATAAGTGGCACGTTTGGCACATTTAGGGGGCGTTTGGATAGTAAGTTGCTTAGATAAATTACTTATTCTAGTTTTTACTTATTAAGAAGATAAGTGTGTCTGGCAAACAACATACTGGCTTCTCCTCTCTTTTGCCTCTCTTGATGCCTTTCTCCAACAACTTATGAAATATATATAAAACAACTAAAGTGATTAAGAACTTTTAAGTAAAAAAGCTACTTATAAGTAATCATAAACCAAACTTACTTATCTGAAATAAGTCACTTATCTATATGAAAAAGTAACTTATTTGGTAGTATCAGAATAAGCCCTTAAATTGAAAATAGTTGGTGGCACATATTGGTCACTTTAGAGAGTGATGAGTTGTTTTCCCTTCTTTTTCATCGAGATCTTGAAAATCAAGTTTTTTAAGCAAGGGCCTAGAGAGAGAGAGAGAGAGTATTTTCTAAGACACGGAGAAAAATGGAATGGTATTTCTAATAAATTTACAAAAATAGACAACGGAATTACATTTCCTCAATTTATATATCCAAGAATCCAAACGAGCCAAAACTTGTAAAAGACCCGGATGTAATGTTGAAACATGGTTCTTGGATTCCTCTGGCTTTATCCAAACGTTGCTCCTGCATTTAACTCTAGCTATCTCATGAGACAAACAAAAAGCAATATATGACTTTTGATTCAAATTCTCTCAATGGAAATATATATATATATATATATATATATATATATATATATATATATATATATATATATATATATATATATATATATATATATATATATATATTACATAAAAATTTCTCAATAATTTTGATTTATCAAATAATACCTTGACAATAAAAATTTAGAACTTTTTATGTGATCGAATAATCTAAATGCCTTATTAATTTATTCTAAAAAAAGTGGAAAATTCATTAATTGGGAGGCCATTTGGTATGTATATGACATCCAATCTGTCTAACAAATGCAACCCGCCATGATAATTACATGAACAAAAGAAATCTACGTAATCCAATCAAAAGTATTCCTCACATCATTAAAAAACAAGGCGCACCACCTAAAATTGAAGTCATAGTGGGTTATCCATCACACTCTGCGGAAGTATCAAAGCTTTTTTCATCATAAAATCATTCGTTACAATAGGAGAACACAAATCACCACCCACCTCGGTGGTGAAAGGACATAACAAGATTTTATTGATGGGTCTCCAAGCGTAAGAGATGGTTAGGGCCTCTTTTAAGCATTTTTATTCTCACATATCTAATAATATACAATCCTACCAATCAAATCCAGCTATGTCATTTCACCATCCAGGTGGGGGTGAACTACTCACCACCCAATGATATGATATGATTAGATATCTTTTAGTTATTTGTAGCAGTTTTTACAATTTAAGAAAATTATTATATTTTGAGTCAAATTAGAAATCAAGAGATTATTTTGCTCATATAGGCCATGAGATACACTGTAAGCAAAGCTTTTATTACAAATATTACTTTTATCTCTTGTTGTTAGAGATCTTTGTGAGTTTAAAGATTATTTTTTAGAAAAGATGATGATCTCTTGTTTTTATCTACTCACCCGTTACGTTAATTCATGAAAAGGCCCATCATATCAATCGTTGGATAATTGAGAAGATCTTAATCCAATGGCTAAAGTCCCCAACATATCAACTGCACTAGGTTTTGGGCGTTCCCCCATGCATTGTTATTATTTTATGAATGAAAAACAGCTTGCTTGATCACCAAGGGGAAAAATGTAGATGAGAGTACCATCCTGTCTATCAGGTGAACCGTCTCATGTAAGCTTTATCCCGAACATCATGACATTGATCCAAAACTTAGATGGGCCCACCATTGGAGATAGTCTAAAATCTGCCTAAAGCCTCTAAATTCACATGGACGTGGGTCCACTTGATTTTCATAATAGATGATTTTTGGAGAGTACCCTCATCTTGGTGACAAGATTCATCCAGATAGATTGGATGTCATATTTAAACTAAGGTGGGCCTCATACACAACCAATGATGAGCGTCCAATTCCAGTTCTTCTACCCAACCAAATTTGTGGTGTTGAAATGATGAACTACCTACTTGATGGACGGCGTGGATCTCATGAACGTTCTTCCCAAGTGGTAGCAACCAAACTTCCCACGTGCTAAAATCTAATCCACACAAAGTTTGTCATACACCAATCTTCTACCGTCCGTAGAAGGCACAACATGCATTTCAGGTTTCCATTTCACCATCTTCGGAAAATAGAAAGATGGTCTTCTTTGGCCGCTCATGGTCCCACCAACGAACGGTTCGGATCTAATCCACACGTGCCGCATCTCACAAACTTTGAAAATCTTTTTTACGGCGGCAGCAGGTACCGGAACTCGGATTCATAAGGCTGAATTTGGACCATTCTCGCGATCGGCAACTTAGTGTCTCCATACAAACACTCCATCATCGATCTTTTGAGCGGTCCAGATCTCGGCAATTGGCTGTAGATCCACTCCAGCAGCGTTTCAACGTCATCGACGAAGTCACGCATGTGCCAGTGCAAGAGCTTTGGAACCAATATCTTCTTCTTGCGTGAAACTGCCACCGAAGCTTCTAGATACTCCACTTTGGCTTTCTCCAGCTCGCTCACCACATCCTCCGCAGTATAGACCCTTAACTGCAAGCATCACACGTGCACACACATCTTATATGTTTTAAGAGCTGTAGGTACACGTTTCTGCGTGGAACGTGCACGTGTCAGGCATCTCAGCCGTGGATAGGGGGCACCCAACCTTGCAAATGATTCATGGTTACAAGATTCGTTGACGTGGATTGGCTCGTTTGGTCGTGAGTCCAGTCGAGACTCGCTCGAGTCAGGTGTGATTGGCAAGAACCTAAACTCATTTCAAAAAACCGTCCAGTTTTTTCATGCAGCGTGGCCTACCTAATAAGTGGACCATCCTGATTTTTACGCCAAGCCACATGCATGGATAGTCGCACGTTATGCAAGGATCAGATGTCATCTGCGGCCAGACTGGCACGTGCGTTGATGTGAAGGTGCGTGTGGCACTAGGAAGTCTCATATTATAGTAGGAATTGATCATCAGAGAAATCAGTGCATTGCTGAGCCCACACACACTTCTACACGCGTCCAACCTGCCGCATGTATGTGACATCAGAGCCGCACATTTGGTGTGGGATGCCCTGGTCCAAACATCAAGGTTGTGAACCCATCACGCGGGACGCACGTGTACAAAAAAAACGGATAGCTTAAAGAAACTTTTAAGCCTGCTGATTTTGGGGCCAGGTCATCTGCATGGTGGGGCCCACTCGATGAACTTATCAGATGTATAGAGATGCAAAAAAGGGAGTTATTGGATACTCTGGCAGAGTATGATACTTGATACGCAGGCGCTTAAAAATGAAACACGCGGCATACATTAAATTAAACAGACTATATTGTGGGGACCACTGTCGCTAAGTCACAGTCCAAAAATCAGGTTAGTTGAAAAATCTTAACCACTGATTTGAGGAAACTTTTGTTGAAAGGACCAGTAGGCTTTGATACCACTGAATAATTTTCATTATAAACCGTCCAATAAATCTCCGCAGATCCGATAGTCAAAATAACCAAATAACCTTTTTTTTTTTTGTTTATGATACATCTAAACTAGGACCCGTAATTGAGACAGCTTAATTTGAATTATGTATGCCACGTATGCAATTTCTAAGTGCCTGAGTATCATTCATAACGCTCTTCTGGAGTATCAAAGTTTTTAAAAATGGCTCCAAAACAAGAGTCCGGGACTCGACCTGAGTTGCTGGCCCTGAGTGGAGTCGTGGCTGCCTGAGTCGAGGGATGACTCGTTGTATCAAACCGGATTGCGTTAGACCTAGGGGTGACAATGGGCCAGATCAGCCCTGCCGACACTTACAAGACCTGCCGCCCACCCAAGCCCGGTATGGCTGCCATAGCAGGCCCAAGAACAAGCCCAAAAATTTGGTAGGGTCCCTTCAAGCCCATACAAAAAAATGATAATACTAGAGCTGAAAATCGGGCGGGTTCAACCTGACCGACCCGTGACCAACCTGACATTGGGTTGGGTTCGAGCAGGATGTATCAGGTTTGGTCTTGGGCTTGGGCTATATAAACACCAACTCGACATTAGGTTGGGCTTGGGCAAGATGTATCGAGTTTGGTCTCAAGCTTGGGCTATATAAACACCAACCCAATAAAACTTGGGTTAAGCTCAGGTTGAGGTCCCAGGTTGCCCGACCCGACCTGACCCAACCCAACCCAACCCAACCCAACCCAACCCCAATCAATATATAAGTTATAATTATAATTGAGTGTAGATCATCTGTGTTGAAACATAAGAAGTTCCAATGCCATCGGGTCTCATTGGTCCATGTCATTTCTGATGACTAAGCTAACAAGATATGTCGGATTTCTCTTCCAAATAGATTGTGTGTTACACAACACTACTTTTAAAGGAGTAGTCCTATATTTTAGCTTGCTTGTTTGTTTATAAAAAATAAAGTTCTTTACGATAAATAACTACATATATAATTAATAAAATCATAAGTAAAAAAAATAAGATGTGAATTGAAATATGATGGACTAATGTAATTACAAAAATATTAGTATGTCTCTACCTGACCGGGCTCGCTTGGGTTGAGAATTTTCAATCTTGGGTTGGGGTAGGGTTGAGGTATAGGAACCTTGGGTTGGGCTAAGATTGAGCACCGACCCAACCCAACCTACCAGACTTTCAGCCCTAGATAATACTCCTATTTTCCACTCGAGTCTGTCTCACTTATTGGCTAATCAAGTGGGCTACACATGCACAGATATAGATATTCTAGACAAATGAAACCAACTGTCTACGTTCAATATGGGCAGGTTCTCTAATAGAGGATTGGAACGATATATTTGTATGATATAACACATGTACTTGCAATGTCAGGTGGGGCCTAATTGGGCCAGGCTAAAATAACTTGAGCATAAGCCCAACCCAAAAATTATTAAAGCCGTACGGCCCGTGCATGGTAGACCCAACCGTGGCTCACAAGCCAAGCTAACAGGTCCCAAGTAGGGAGGGTTGGCTACTGAGCTAATTGCCGCTCTGAGTCGAGCGAGTCCGATTCAACTCACACGAGGCTTAAAATCATAATCTAGAATCGGATGAGGAGCTTTTCACTTACCGCCGGTGACGTCCAACTGCCTCGACAAAGAGCAAACGTGATATTGGGTTCAGGATATCCCAGACCGTAGGCGCGCCGCAGTAGTGCTTCTTTCTCATCCATGGCCCCCTTCATATATTACACATTCAGCAATTCGTTAGAATTATCTCCACCACATGTGCTAGATCTATGCCATTCATCACGTGGGCCCCACGCCAAAAATTCAAGCCGGCCAAATCGTGGTTCACAAACTTCGATTGACAATCTACATGCAGCGACCCAACCGATGACATGCTTTCGGGCCATGGGACATGAATGGTATGGCTTACCCGATGTACGGCCTTGATAATGCGATGCGTAGAGAGAGCAGAATTGGATGTCAGTGGGGCCCACTAAATCATGCACGCGCACACACATATATAAGGTTCCATGCGGTCGAGCTCATGGGGACTTCCCACGAGGTCGAGCTGTGTGGGCCCCATCGTGATGCGTGTCGAACATCTACCCCATCAGTCAGATGCATCATTTCATGGTGGGCGTAGGGTTAAAAATAAAGTCAATCCGTGACTTGTGTGCGCCACACCACATACAAAAGTTGAGAGGGGTTACGCTCCATTAAAACATTCATAATCATTTTTTGGGCCCACCAAGATGTAGTTCACAAATCCAGCTCATTCATTATGTGTGTCCCACTTGAATGAGGGGCCAGACCAAGTTTCAGATGCATCCAAATTTCATGTGGGCCCCACCGAGTGGTTTTATATGTTTTGGGGATGTCTTCACATGATTTTAGATGCTATGGCCCACCTGAATTCCATATACAGCTGATTTTTGGGATATCCCATAATTTAAATGGGACCCATCAAATGCATGGTGTTAATGTTTGACACGCATCATAGTGGGGCCCACACAGCTTGACCTCATGGGAAGTCTACGTGAGCTCGACGGCAAAGAACCTTTTCCCATACATCTACATGTGTCTGTATGTATGTATTCAGCTATCACTTACATATTTGAGCTCGCAAGGATGCCTGAGAATGAAATGTTCAATGGCCAGCGCATTCAGCACTATACCTCCTACATTCAACACGGCCTGAAATTCCAGTTATGCCTTCTAATGTCATGTTATCGGCAATTAGTTTAAGTTCAGAGAAAACAATTCATAACCCTATGCAATGAAGTAACCCCATAGAAAGGTGATCCAGGCCGTTTATCTGATTGACCACATCGTGGATTAATGATGGCCAAAAAATGTCACAGTTTGGAAGATCCTAACCATCCAATCCTCAGTCGTTCTTTTCCGAACAATTGCTGGATTTTATCTTCAATTATCTATATTGTCGGCGATTAGTTGAAGGCTTGAATCTTCCAATCATAGGGACACTTGATTCATCTGAGGTCCATCTGTAGCCAACTAGATCAACAGTCTGTATCAGACAACCATGGGTCCCACCATCAAGCCTGCATAATTCATTTTTTATTTAAATAGAAAAGAAAAAAGGATAGCTAATGAGCAAACATACCTTGTTCATCAATGCAAGCAATTTGTCAGGTGTGGATGGGAGCCCATGTTGGAGAAATGCCTGAAATGATCAAAGCCATCCATGTCAGATTGGGTACTTAGATTTAAGAGCAAAAACGGGCCGGATTCGGCCCAGGCCCATCATGTATCAAACCATCTTCGACCTGTGGGCTGATGACAAAGGCCTGTGGGCTTGCTTGGGCGTGAGTTTTGAGACTCGATGACTAGTCAGGTTGGACTTAGGTCCGGATATGAGAGCCCGATCTGGCCCGCTTGCTTAACATGGATGAAACTCGGCCAGCGAGATGGGCCCGGCTTGGAGTTGAACATTATCAAGCAGTCCAGGATAGTCCAAGCCCAGTCAATGATCTAGAGAAAGGGGGGAAAATCAAAGCGTTGCCCATGCCCAGCCCATACTATATTTTATGATCTGAACCGTTTATTAACTCTAGAACGTATTCTCTAGGCTACTCTGCAAAAATCAGATTGATTGGATTATGCTATCCACCCCTAATCTATCCTCTTCTTTGTAGCCATCTTTTTTAAAGCCATGAATGTGATGGTTAGGATTGACTGAAAAAAGTGACTCTTTGGAATCATAAGCAATCAACGTTAGCCTCTAACAAATGGATTGATCAAACTATTGATTGGAGCTATCTATTTTGTAAATCATCTGGACTGTCCATTAAGGGCTAATGAATTCAGATAGTTAGGATTGTCAGATTGGCCAATGCATCTAGGAGCATTGTAACTTATTGAGCTCCGAGAGCAACAAAGCATTTATCTAATATGTAATATATACATAAAAGATACGTACATGAGCCGGGTTAACTTGGTTAACCGGCTCGACCCAACTCAGCTCGAAATTGGGTTTCACTTGAGTCTAACTGATTTTTTAAGCTTGAAAAAATCTCGAGCCAAGCTCGAGCTAGACTTAAACTTGACTCGGTTTGAATCAATTCGACTCATATCGAATTCACTTAATATAAATATTTTGTAAATATTTATATATTTAAATAAATTATATATTATATAATATAATATATTAAAAATCTCAAAACATAAACTCGAACTCAACTCGTAGGGTTGAACTCAAACTCGACACGAAAGATTGATCTTGAGCTGAGATCGACTTGAACTCGACTTAAGGTAGCCCAAGATCTTGATTGAGTCGAGTCAAGTTAGCCAATCACACTCGAGGACTAAGCGAGCCGAGCTAGGCCAAACTCGACGTAGTTTGGCTTGTGTGCAACTCTAATAACATAAATGGGCCTGAATTGGGTTTGAGTCCTTACCTCAATGGTAGACTTTGTGGAGTTTCAACATGAGGTCTTGGGTTCAATACTCATAGGTGGTGAAATCCCACTATGGTGTGTAGGGGTGTACACGAACCGAGCTACCTCATTTAGCTTACTCAACTCGACTCGAAAAGGCTCGATTCGACTCGATTTGAAGCTGAGTTCGAGCCGAGTCGAGCTAATTTTTTGAGCTTGAAGATGAATTTGAGCTGAGTTCAAGCAGGCCCCAGCTTGACTCGACTCGACTCGGATCGAATCAAGCTTGAATTCAACTTGAATCATACTCAGATCAAACCAGCTCGGTGACTCGGTTACTTTGCCATTGATGTTGTTCAGCAAGTGTTTGATAAAATGACTCAACGAAGTGTGGCTGGTGGCAAGGAAGGTATGTACATGAAACAAATACCCTTTTTTTCTTGATTTTTCTTGATTTTTATGTTCTTAGAAGGTGTTTGATAAAATACTTGTAAAACCATAGCTTTTGTTTCACATTCAGAGAGATTTTGAAGGTGCAGTCCAAGTGTTTGTGGAAATGCCTCAATGGCGAACTCGGCTCGAACTTGGCCTGAGCTGGACCGAGCTACTGACCAAACTGAGTCGAGCTGGCTAGTTAGGCTCAAGGACCGAGCTCAGCCGAGTTCGAGCTGAGGTCAGCCAATGGCCGAGCTGAGTCAAGCTGAGGCCAGCTCGACTCTTTTCGACTCGATGTACACCCTATCGGTGTGTGTCGGGTGCGTGTGTATTAAAAAATAAAAATAAAAATAAAAAACTTGGACCCTAGGCCTAAAAGGCATGCCCAAGCCTAACCCAACTACCTACTGAGCCCAAAAGTACATGACAAGGCCTGGCCCATTGATGGTTCGGCTCAATCTAACCCATTTACACTCATCTTTTAGTATACACTCAGATGTACCAAAGGTGGCTTACTGTACATTCATTATGCAGGCATTGTAGGCGTTGATCCAGAATGCTAGCTTCTGCTTGTATGTCAGTAGGCTCAAGTCCACAGAACAAAGTCTATCCATTAAAACCCTGAAAATACATAGAAATCAAATACACCTTTTGAACCCAAGGCATGCATGAAACTCCATGAAGAACGTGGACCACCATGGCGTGCGTGTGCTGTTTGGTGGGCCATGGTCATATGAAGGAACTTTTCCTCACTAAATACCAGCCGTTGCAGCTCCTCCAAGCATTCGTGAGTTTTGGGACCGTGGCCCACTCACTGGTAGTGGTAGTGCATGAAGCGAAGACTAAGATGGAGTACTTACCTCAGTTTTCTAACGGCCGGCAAGCACTCAGACACACGGCTCATATCCAGAGAGCTTTTAGTGAAATGGATGAAGTTCTTATAGGGGCCCACATCTCCAAGTGGGCCATCTTGATCACTCAATACACCGTAAGGATCAAGCGTCGATCTATGATCATCTGACATGGGCGTCTTGCAGTTGAATGTGGTCTTGGACATGAACCCTCTTGAGCTCATGCAAGAGAGTGCGAGCTTAGGAATGGCTGCGGATGACGGTTCATCAGCAGTGGGCTGCACTGACGGTGTACGGTTCAATTTGAGAAAGATACTGATCAAGCACTTGATTAGATCTTCTGCGAGCTTGTTGGGCTTCTCACTGTCCATTTCAGCTTCTTCATCTGTTCCAACACAGCCATCTGTAACTGATCAGTTAGGACCGGTTCTCAATTCTGATAAGTGGGGCCCATGGTTAGGTAATCCTGACCGTTGGTCTGTTGCATCCTATCGTTGATGGTCCATGCCCCCAAAAGTCCCACCTTGGAAGTCGAATCAAACAATATTTGGACATTTTTCTGTTCAATGCGGACTGGTGTTGTATCTCTCTTCTTAACCATCTCTGTAGGCCACAGATCAGAAGGTTGAGACACTCCTATCGAGGAAAATTTTGAGGCATAGCTTATCCACGGTGGATCCCAACAGAACAACGGTCTGGATTACCTAACGGTGGGTCCCACTCGTCCAAATTGAATACCTGTGTTTGCACAGGTGGATCTTATTCTTATATCATGTAACTTTGCTGCAGGGATCAATGCCTTGCTAATTGGATGGACACGATTTCATTGAATAGGCACCACTCGTAATGATTGAACCAACGGTCAGCATTTTCCAATCACTACCATTTTTGCTCCCCGTCCCATCCAGATAGTGGCCCACCAAATCAACTATCTTGATCACCATACAAACTGTTGAAATCCATTAATCAGAAAGAATGATCCCACGGTGCGATTTTTCCGGTTAGGATCTCATCCACAGTGGGACCCAAAATCTTTGAACGGTTCGGATCGAGGTACATTGTTCAAAATCTTCCTAACGGCTATACCATTGAACCTTGCACAAGACGTGGGTCTGATTTCGGAAGCAGACTCCTCCGAAGCTTTTTTCTCTCTGATCGGCCTCTGGCTCCTGAAATCCAAATCGGACGGCGGAGATTGTTCCACATCTCCAATCTCTTTATGGCTTCCTAATCCGAACAGGAAATGCTTCTTCTGTTGGTGTTGCTGTAATTTCCATTCGTTGTTATGCTGCTTCTCTTGATATAAATGCAGCTTCAGCTCTTGGATTTTTCTTTCAAGGCAGTCGATCTCTTCCTCCACCATTGCTACTTCAGCCAGCAATACCTGCGCCTGCATCGGATCGATCCAACGGTTGAAATTTTTTTTTGAGTTGAATTCTGCGGTTTGGATCAGTTGGTTTTTGTTTTCTTAGTGTTCAGATTGCTCTCCTAGTGCGATCATCGGTTGAGAAATGCTAGTGCTACTTGCAAGAGTATGATTTCGAATCGTAACGATAGGCAACCTGGGCTGTTCATCAGCGGGCCCACCGCACATTGAAAATCAGGCTTGTTTGATCATTGGCCTCGCATAATTATACCGAGAAGTGGAGCCATGGTCAATGTTGGATGAACCTGTTTCGACCATTTGATGATAGGCCAGTTCCATTGTAACAAAAGCTCTTTCGGGCCCTCGGTAAAGTTTGTGTTATACATCTGTTTCACCGGCTCATATTAAGATTTGAGCCTAAATATAAGAAGGATTCAAACTCAAGTGAGCCATGCCATGAGAAAGAGTGGAAATGGAGACGTACCATCGAAGCCTTTATTGGGATGTTAATGTGAATGCTCGCCCCATACACGGTCCACTCTTTGGGCATGGATCACCAAAAACGTTTGCGATTAATTTAGTTTGTTTTTATATTCTTGAGTGTATGATATCTTTTCAGGGGGTGAAACGGCAAATTTGGATATTTAGAGTGTTTTGGAGTCTGTAACTAGTGTAAGGCTTCCGAATCCATCGATGGTTAGGAATCGTAAAATCACCTAGAGAGTGTATAATCCATCGATGGTTAGGAACCGTAAAATCTCCTAGAGAGTGAGAAATTCGTAGACTTCTCTACTCGAATAGCTATCATGTTTGATTGGCTCAGTAAATGTTGGATAAATGCCTTGATTACAAAAAATGAAGAGATTATATTCTTTTACCACCCATGGAAAGCCCAATCTTTAAGGAAACTTTCAATGTCATAAATTGGGCTGTACTGTACTAGGCTGTGAGACCTGAGCCGGCGAAGTGATAGATAAACGGAAAAAGAAAGTATATTATAAAGGTTTTTAAGAACCCAATGGGTGGAAAAAAAACAACAAAACGGTAATAAATGTGAATGTGGACTAGTGTCGAAGGCATTCAAGGTCTGATTTCTGAGATGTGAGTGAAAAATGAGAAACTAGACGTTCTTTTTTCTTTTTTCTTTTTAAAATCAAAAGGAATAGTCAAATATTCTGAATTCAAACGGTACACATTGACTTTTGTAGTGGCTTTGGCTTATGACTTCAACTTGACTGATAGGAAAACTTGGTGACGTGAATACTGCAGAGAGGACGGATGATTAGGCACATGCAGCTTCTATAGTAATAAAAGTTAGTTGCCGTTTGAGCAAATTTGGACACAGCCCACTTTCTTGGATCGATTTCCTCAGCAAGGTTAGTCTTCTTTCCTTCGTATCACGCTCTCCCTTATACAGCTTTGAGGGAAATTAAGGTAACTTCTAATGTCACAGATTAAGCCATGATAAGCTAGGACGCGGGGCTTGAGGTAGGCAAAGCGATAAATAAACGAAAAAAGGAAATATACTACTTGGGTTTTTGGGAAGCCGGGTAGGCGAAAAAGAAACAAAGCAGTAATAAATGTGGATGTGTGCCAGTGTTGGAGACATTCAAGATATATGTAGAGTGGAATGCAGCTTGATTTTTGAAATGTGAGTGTAAAGAGAAACCCAGACACATTTTTGGAGATAAGAAAACTCGGCCAGATAAATACTTCAAAGACGACAGAGAATTAGACACATGCGACTTCTAAAGTAATGAAAGTCCATTAGCGTCTAAGCAGATTTATACAGAGCCCACTCTCTTTGATCGAATCCCCTAGAAAAGTTAGTCTTTTCTCCTTCGTATTACCGCCATGACATTTTTAACCATCTACGATCATCGATTATGCAAATAAGGTTCTGCACGGCCCATGAAATGGACGGTCCACATCATTAAACCTAGTCATGTGGGGTCCACAGGTCATGAGCTATTGCATGATTGGGCATTCAATGTTTGAACAAGGTTGATGAAAGAGAAGCTGATGGGAGGATTACACTGACAAGACAGCCAGGACCGTCAAATCAGTGAGGTTTTTGGGTTGTGGCCCATCTGCGTCATGGTTACTCGATCAACGGTCCTGATCACTTACAATATTCTACATGTTCGGCTAGGGTTTCCCAACTTTAAAAGCATAAGAAAACCATTGATCTAGAATGAGTACCTGAAGCGGAAGCAGGGGCGAAAGAAATGGACGATGGTAAGCAGGCCTGTGCAATGCACATCGCAAGACTCCATTCAATCTCAGCTCTTCATCTAGTTCTCCTTGTAATTTAACTACCTACACACGCATATTGCAATCCCAATAAGAAGCATGTAAGTAGCTTTTTCCACATTTCCAACAAGAAATTAACCCGTCCAATGCAACCCGAGTCAACTCGGACGGACTCAGTCTAGTCCAATCTAGTCCAGTACCATGACTCACCCCCCAAATGACACCCAACTTGGTCCGACTCAGGTGACTCATCCCCTGACTCGAGTAACCATGACTCAACTCAAGATCCAACGAGTTAGGGTCTCCAGGTAAAAATTAAAAAATAAAAAACCATGGGTGGGGGTGCTACATTGGGCTTTACCCAAACCTAACTGACCCAACCTAAACTTTAGCTTAGCTTGGGTTGAGGCTAGGGATGACAATGAGCCCAGTTAGGGTCGAGCCGGTGTTGGCCTTAGCTGGGCCATAATACACTAATTTTGGGCCGTAACATGTTTGTTAGAGTAGAGGCCGAGAGACAGAGAAGTACTTACTTAAAGATAGGTTTTAAGGTACGTTATGATGTTTTTATCTTTAAGGTAATATTCGTACCTGTTGGTGATTAAACTATTTTGTAAGAGGATTATAACAAATCCTTCAGTAGGATACAATAAGTTTTTTTTTTCATAATAGGAGAAATATGAACTTCGGCATGTAAGCTTAAAAAACCGAACTCCGAATACACTTTTTTAATGTAAACCCCGTAACTTCAATATTTTTATATTTTTTCTATTGAAAAACTATTTGCAATTTACTATATGAAAATTTTATTTACAATTTATCACTTGAAAAATCTACAACTTTTTAAAAGACCCAAAATAAAAATAAAGAATAAAAAGGCTAAGAAATTATTGAAATTGTTATTGTTGTTTGGATTGATCCAAAGATGAGTTTATATAAACTTTTAAATGATATTAAAAAGCTTATTTCTTGAAACATGACTTTTGAAGGTCATGCCTTTTCATTAATGATTTATTTTCACCATTAAAAGCATATCTTCATGATTTATTTGAAATTTATGGATATTTTATTTATCAAGAGTCATCATCATTCACAAATAAATAATCACAAACAATTACCAAAATCTGCAACCATTCTTATCGTTTTCATTTATAAATTTAAAAATTCCAACATTTGATTTCTTTCTTTATTTTATAAAAGCCCAACATTGTCTCCCATTAATAATAATAATTAAAAAAGCCCTCAACCTTAGCCGTGGGTATAAGGGCTAGGCTTTTATAATGAGTTGGACATTACCGTTTTGAAAATAGTGTTTTTAAAGATTGAAAAATAACATAGATTAGGCCCTCATCATCAAAGGTGAATGGGGTCGCAATGCCCCATTTCACCGAGTTAGGCACATCACTAGGTGATCTCAACCGTTGAAATGATGCCATCTATCGTGGATGGGGGATTTTACAAATATCCCGTTAGTAAGATCCTGACCCTTCGATAACTGGCTCACAAAAAAAGGCCACCAAGTGGTTCAAAGAGTCTTCACCATCCATGGAGACCATCAGTTTGACGGTTCTGATCACCTTATCAGCTAATGGGTACAACAGGACAATATTTAATTGTCTGTACACCGGGCCCAGCCAGATTCACGCGTTCAATCACGGGCCATGTGGGCCCACTACATTGAATGTCAACCATTAATTGTCTGTACACCGGGTCCAGCTGATAAGTGGACGGGTCTGATCATCAGCACGGCAGGACCGTCCAACAAGCCTCTTGGAAGTGACACATGTGGCACACGTGCTTACTTGCACATGCATGTGGATGTGTGCATCAAAGAGGTGTGTGCGGGTGTTCTAGCTTCCAACAGCCCATAACCGTCGTTATTTAACAAAAGCACCAGCAATCGAGTTCATTACGGCCGTTCAAACGACATCAATGGGCTGTTTTCGAAAACATGAAATGTAGCAACAGAAATTCACATAAAACCCAGAAAACCAAAATGAAATCTGGACCATACGATCGCACCTCATCCTCGAGATCGAGCCTCTTCTGCTGATCATCGCCTCGCTGCATCAGGAAATCTTCGAATTTCATGATGCCTGCAGAGATCTACGACTTTTGAATTTAAATTCTGAAGGCAGTAATGGAATTTCAGAAGGCCGAGATCTTATTAAAACAGAGAGAGGTGAGCGTATTTAAGAATTTCGGTGTATGGGCGCCATTAAAGATTGACTTCCGAGGAAGACGAGAGTATATAAAACGGAGGAATCAAATGCTACTTGCAATTTCCACGTCACATGCACAATATCTGGGCCGTTCATCACGTAGGCTACCCATGTGAGATGAAATGAACTGTTTAAAAGGTAGACGGATGGTATGTTATTTGATGTGCATGTGGTTCAAATGATGCTCCTGACTGGTCTGATTTTCATGCCATGGAGCATGCACGGTGGGGTGAACATGACCAACGGATCAGATCTCCGTACACATTCTACATTGATGCGTGGGGAGGGTAGGACTTGGAATCCTACTCAGCGAGAGTAGGATAAATAAAGGTAAGAAGAGAGTAGGGGTGGTGAAAGGTGAGCCCGTGGTGCAATGCATGTCGTTGTTCACATGAGCCCACCTACATTCACGTAGAGAGAGAGAGAGAGGGCTCGTAACATGATGCGCATGAACATCTTAAAATCCAACCGTTTGCAAGTAAAAGCTCTCGTTCTTTAAGTCTCCCTCTCTCTCAAGCGTGCGCGAGATCTGAGTGATCCGTCAGGTGGGCCATCAGTTCCAACAGATCCTGTTAGGACACAAGGCAGATCGAAAGCTCAAGTGGGCCACACCACAAAAAACAATGGGATTCGAACATCCACCGTTGAAATCTTCTTTGGGGCCACGAAAGTTTCGGATCCGGATGATAGTTGTGCTTTCCCTTCATCCCTGTGGGAATCAGCTTATGAACGGTTTGGATGGCATATAAGCAACACAGTGGGTCCTAAGGAGGTTTCAACGGTGTGCGTTTCCATCCCCACGGTTTCTTCTGGTGTGGCCCACTTGAGTTTCGGATCTGCTTCATTCCTGGGCTCATGTCCTAACCTAAGCGGGCTTGACTGATGAAATAAGAAGAATATTGCAGTGGGTCCACAGAGATTACTGTTAGAGAGGAAATTCACGTTCCGGACCGTCCAAACCATTGGACCCAACTTAGGAGCGAGTTCAACGAGAGAAAAAAAAATCAAAAAAACACACGGAGAATATAATATTAACTTTCTGATTCTTTGCTTCGAGTTGGATCCGTTCACAGGTTTACTTTTAACCATCCATTTGATAGCCACTACATAGATGGTTAGGATTGCTTGATAAATATAATTTTAGAGATATGCTCCCTCTACAATGGATCCACAGGTTGGATAGTGCGGATATCCAAAATGGTGCTAGACAGAAATAGGAGCCTGTACCATGGAAAAATGACAATGGCTTATATTCAACATGATTTGCTTTGGCCCACCTTATGATTGGACCAGCCTGATTTTCAGGTCAGGGCGTGCTCACATGAGAGCTGATTTAGTGACTCCGGGACGGTTAGGCCCACCTTGATGTATGTATTGTATACCCATGCTATTTTTCGGTTTTTTCAGCTCAATTTAAAGAATGGTCCCAAAAATGAAGCAAATCCAAATCTAAGGTGGACCACACCACAGGAAAAAGTGGTGATTGAATGTCCCCCGAGAATCCGACCAACGGGGTACGAACCGGTTGTAATGCCGATTGTTCAACACCCATCCTATCAAACGCCTGGGTGAACAATACGTCAGCCGATGATCCTGCGTCGACGAGAATGCGGAACACCCTTCAGTTTGCAATGGTTAGAGTAACGACCAATGCATCATCATGTGGATGATGGATCCCTCGGGCATCTTCATCAGTGGATGAAATACAGTATTTTTCCTTCTTCTTTTCTTTTGCAGGCCGAGCTATGATCGGAATGTCGGACTCGGGTCGGCTGAGGCTTTTGGCATGGTTTTTTCGGGCGTTATTTGAGTCGCCTCCGCACAGGAATCCTCCGACTATCATTCGAATTTCTTCCGTAGATCGGTTGTCGCTCGGTCGTTCTTCCGTCGTTCTTGTTCTCTTGACGTGTTCTTTGAACCGGCCTTATCGGATAAGCCTTTCGATCTCATCCTTCAAATGATAGCAATCACTTGTACTATGACCGTGATCGCGATGATAGTGGCAGTAGTTGTCCTTATTCCGCCGGTTTGGATTACTCCGAAGCTTATTTGGCCAACTTACGAACCCTTCACTTTTGATTTTTATCAGCACCTGTTCTCGAGGTTTGTTAAGCGGGGTGTATGTAGAAAACATTCGGTCGGGTCGCTTACCTGACTTGCGTTCATCGCGCGCTCGGTCGTCCTTGCGCTTTTTCCCTCCGGCCGAGTCAACCTCATTTTTGGCTGACCCTTTGGCCGTGGTTTTTGCGTTCTTAACGGCCTCGCGCAAGTTCCGCGTTTCTTCAACGTCTGCGTATTTGTCTGACCGAGTCATGAACTCCGCTAAAGTTTCCGGTGGATTCTTGTCTAAGGACGCCAAAAACGGCTTATCCCTTACACCCTGCATAATGGAGTTGAGTGTTGTCTCCTCCGAATGTTTCCGAACTTGGAGCGATTCGAAGTTGAATCGTTTGATATAATCTTTCAACAACTCTCCCTCCTTCTGGACTATGTTGTTTATGTGCGCTGGAGGTTTCAGCTTCTTCTTCCCGCCAATAAAAATTGGTAAGGAAGGCGTCACTAAGTTCTGTGAAGGTTCGGATGGACTTTGGTTTCAGCTGTTCGAACCAAAGTCGGGCTACGTCGGCTAAGGTGAGAGAGAAAGCTCGGCACATCACGGTATCCGAAGCATCGTGTAGTTCCATGTACGTTAGGAAGCATTAGATGTGCTCAATTGGGTCGGTTTTACCCGTGAAAGGCGTAATTTGCGGAAGACAAAAACGTTCCAGTAGTCGGGCCTGCATCACTTGCTCCACAAACGGGGACGCTTTTGTCTCGAGCCGATTCTGACCCAAATCTCGACCCTGCTTCACGTCTTCGATCTCCTCCCGTACCTCCCTCCTGAAATCTTGGAGGTCGGCTTTCCAAGGTTCATTACTTTCGGCCATTCCCTCGATCGGAGGCCGACTTCACCTTCGCCGATCGATTTCATGTCGAAGGTCAGTGAGAGGCAGAACAGCAGTAGCGGAATGAGCGGGGGCCGGCTCGAACGGACCTTAGGGCTGACTTTTCTGGGGAATTGTTGGTTGCAGGGCATCAAGCTCGGGATCAACAACTTGTTGCGGGGCGTTAGTCGTCTGAATACCCGACGAAACTTGCTGCCGGTGTATTTGTTCCAACAGCTGTTTCATGACGTTGATGTCGGATCTGAGTTCCTGTACCTCCTTATCCAGTCGCCAATTACCTCGGTTCCGCGGAGTGTTCCTTATCCTAGTAGAGGTCGTTGGTCGAGCAACAGAATTCTGACCTTGAGTCCCTCGAATAGCGTTTGCATCCGACGGCTCAACGGCGGCAGCCTCATTCGGATCTTCTGGGACCGTCCTTCTAGTAACCACCATTAAAGCACGTTTTTCAACCTCTGAATAGAGCATAGGAAATGACCTTTTGTATCACTTCCCACAGACGGCGCCAAACTGTTGATGCAAAAACCTGATCGTCCCTCGATACACCTTCGGGTACCTGCACAGGAAGAAGACAAAGGAGACCCTTGCTAGAGCAGGGGACCGTCCGATGCCAAAGTTAGGCTAAGAATCTGGATCTTATTGTATTGAGGGAGTTCGGGAGAGAGTTTTCTACGTACTTTTCATCCTTCAAGTCTCTCCTATTTATAAGAGAAAGATCCCGCCGTATGAGGATTCTTTCCCGATATTTTGAAGATTTGATTTAGAGGGTATTTTGTTTATGGATACTTCCCGATCCCGAGATTTTCGGGATCGGAGATCCTTCTACAAAATTCTTGGATGGTGTTTAAGATTACACTCTCTCCTTTGCTTGACTCGGCCTCAATAGATCCGTGATCTCGGCTGACTCACATAGGAGACTTTTTGCCTACTATCGGACAAAACTGGGTCGGTTCAGGGTCGATGTTTTCCTTCTATCCGATAGCCGATACTACAACCAACCATACATGTGTTGTTTTATAGTCGGTCGGGTGGCTTTCTGATTTGGGACCTTTAATAGGTCCCTTAGACATTGCTGCCTCGTTAATCGAGTCAACTTGATGTGTCCTATACTTGCCTAAGGCTCTCAACTCTCAACTTCGGTCGAGATTCATTTCCTACAAATCCGAACAAGTCTCTCCTCTGACTTTATCTCGTTCGATCCGAATTATTGGCTCGGATCCTTCGGTCAGTTTTAGTATAGTTGGTCCATTTCATAACCAAGTCTCCGGACTAGTCATATTTTTTCCCCAACATATTCAATTATCATGTGGACCATAATTATAGAAAATGGTGGTGATTGAACACACTATCATCAAAAAAACTTTTCAAGTAAATTGTTGTTTTGCAGTATTTATTTGCCATCCAATCTATTCATAAGATCACCTCAGCCTGTATGAAGATAAAAAGCAAATATCAACTTGATTCATAACTTTTGTGGCCCATTAATGGTCAATCACCAATATTTGGTATGGTATGTTACACCTTATGACTGAATCTGCTTCATTTTTTTAGTGGATCCCGGATCCACATAAGTGAGTGGGACCCCTAAATTTGGGGCTCACAGTAATACATGTGCCTTAAATCCAAATTATGTAATAATTTTGACAGCTTATTTTAGGGCATGATCCAAAAAAAATGAAGTAGGAGTCTTTGGTGGATCACACCAAAGGAAGCGGTCGTAATTAAATCTCCACTATTAAAAACTTCATGAATTCCAAGGGCATGTTTATTTGCCAGGTCAGAAAGACCTAGATGAAGAGACCACACAGCTATCATTTTGATACAAAAGCTTGTGGCCCACGAGAAGTTTTTAATAATCAAACTACCATCGATTCCTGTATGATGGTCTACCTGAGATTTGAGTCTGCCTCATTTTTTGGATAATCCCCTAAGATGAGCTTCCAATATGGATGGACCACATGGATGTAGTCTCACACATAAATGTGAGCCCCACATTTAGGTGTCCCACCCACCTCTGTGGATCCCCTAATCCACAGAAGCTGCGCCCCCATTTTCGAGCCCACGCCCTAAAATGAGATATAAAAACGGATGGACGGCGTGGATATACAATATTTACATCAAGGTAGCACCACGGTCAGGGCCTCACCGAAGCGGGTGTTTCCCGGCCGTGGATTACCAGATTCATCTCTCCAATCTCTCATTGTTCTCGCAGAGTACGAGGATCAGTACACAGGCTTACATTCCTTCACACGTGGCATACATTTAGCACAATCCAAAACGTCAAAATCGAGTGCCACCGCATAGATGGGGCATTATCCCAAAATTGGCTTGATCAAAACGTCAAAGTGGACATCTGTTTCTTGAATTTGATCAAACATTTTTCGTTTAAAAAATTTGACGGTTGGGATAACTTCTTCATAGATGTTCATCTATAATGGGGCCCAACATCTGGAAGGTTTGGATTAAAGCATATATAAGCGAATTATCACTGGGTGTTTGCAGGTGCATGGATCATCGTACTCTGCCAGAAAATCGAATAGCGCTTCGAAATCTAAAAGCTATAGACCGCATTACGCAAACGGAAACGGTCCATTCAAATCCACCACACACATTGTCCGTGCAATATAAAAAGTGGGCTAACCTACAACTGCCTGGTTTTTTGAACACGTAACAAATATGTACAAGATCCAAACCATTCATCATATAGGATCTGGCTTCGATGGGCCATGTCCCAAAAATCACGCTGATCGGGGAAAGAGAACGGATGCTTCCGAAGAGGTCAAACAAGGGATATAGCCTTTGTTTGAATTTTTGAGATATAGCCCAACCGATGTAGGGTCCACTTGATGATCGGTTCGGATCCCGTGTTCGCCACATGTGTGAAACAGTGAGTCACTCAAAAGAGCTGTGTTTCCATCCTCCGTAGTCTCGTTCTCCTGCTTCTTCCCTCTGCGGATGCAAACAGACACCAAAACACAAGCCAAAGTCAGTCTTGGTGATTTCCTTCGCGGCAAATGCGCTGACATGGAAAAACATTCAGATCTGGACCATCCATTGAGTGGGCCATAATAAATATCCGGTCATGTTTCTACCACCATCCATCTCTTACACGCATCACTTACCTGATGAGTGGACCATCACGATTACAAAAATGCACGGTGATGATTATATCGGCAGTGAGAGAGGTTTGCAAGGTCCAGATCCCACGTGCCAACGTGGCACATTTTGCGGATGTCCGTTGCGGACATAGTCGGGCCCCACTTTGTAGATAACCTGGCGGCCGGTACAGTCATAACACAGGGGACAGGCCACGTGTAACTTGATTACGTACCGTTGGCTCTTTTTTTCTTTTTTCTCAACCGTCCATTGTTTTTCATGCACGTGGCACAGCCTATGAATTGAACAGTATGAATATTGGGCCAGTCCATCTACGCAATGAGGCCCACATCACGCATGGTTCGGATGCCCAGTGTGCCAGTCAGGCTACGGGTCAACTAGCCCCGACCTGATTTTACGGCGGGTTCGGGCCTAAATGGATAGTAGTTCGGCCAAGGACAGGAAACTGCAGCGAATTCAAGTAAATGGGCAGACCTGACCCAACCCACTGGGTGAGGTTGCTCGACTAGCCCTGAAGCAAGCAACCTTTGTCCTGCATTCCCTTCTTAAACATGAGTTGGGCTGTGGCTCAACCTTGGGCTTTATGATGATATTTGAGTGGACCACAAGAGTCGAGGGTTGGGCTGGTGCCACACCTTAAGCCAGTTTAGTAACCGGGCTGCACTAGCTAACCACACCCGAATCGAATATGGCCCATTGCTACCGCTGCACAAGAGGCCTGGCTAGCCCTGTAGAAGAACTAAGCCAAAACAAACAAAAGCCAGCGAGACCGCTAACCCATATAACCTCTGTGGTGCAGTGCATATACCTTTGGGGTGAAAGTGAGGCCGACTTGAATCTCTCCACAGTATGTTCGGTCGGCCAGCAAGACCCTATGCTTGCAAGGACGAATCTCGGCGATCCCATTTTCCATCCCTAATGCTAGCACATCTTTCAAATAAATCCTGCATGCAATGGACAGAGATGAAAACCATATCTTAAAATGTTCTATGACTAAGGTCCGACTCCACCAGGCACGGCCGAACTCATGAGCTGAACCCACGAGCGCATGACCAGAGTCAAAATATCAGGCTAAAGGTCGACTCGGACCAGATCTGAAAATGGGTCACAAAACCCTCTATTGGATCGAAAGGAGGGCTTTGTCTAAAACAGACATTCTGATGGTGCGTCCAAACGGGCCTTAAAGGGCCTCGAAGTACGATATTATGTACGGAGAAATGCTCCAGGGGCGGAGCAAATCAAATGTACACATCATGTGGGCCTAACAATGCACCAAATGGTCGTGAATCTTTGGTTATTCCCATCTCACCTGACTAGTAATTGTGATTCAATCCAACGGTACATCCAAACGCAACCATTCTTATTAAGAATGCATTACTTACGTGGCTTCACCAACAAAATCATCGGCAGAGAAAGTGTCTTTGTCCATGATCCTGAGTATGAGCTTGTACTCATCATCTGCACCTGGGAACTGCACCCTGAATGTAAATCTCTCATTCCATTTTGGATCTCCGCCTGCACCTACATGCAAGTTGTGAGAGAGAGAGAGAGAGAGAGAGAGAGAGAGAGTTCAATCACTTGCAAGCACGGTTAAAAGACTCCGTGACTCAGTCCGATTCGTTCAACCTTGAGTCGCATCGAGAGACTAGGCCGATATCATGATTAATATCAGCCGTTCCCACAGATTCTGGGTGTCAACATACACGCCGATTCAGGCATCCGAATATGGAGACCCAATCAAACGGTCTTAATTAATGTAATCGACAACCATGGACGAGGCCATTTGCATTTTCCATGGGTAATCAAACGGTTTTAATTACGACAACCAACGGGCCTTGAACAGAAGATAGTAGAAAGCTCAAGCCAGGCCAAGCCCATCTACTTCTTGGGCTCACGCAACCTCATGAGCTCGGTGGGCCAGCCCTAGCACTAGTCCATTGACAGGCAGGCCCAACTACTGGCACACGTGGCTCGATTGAATGGGAGAGATGAGCCCCAGTATCAAACTTGAATCTTTGATACCTGGACACGGTACTATTATTCCTAGTAATGCTTGATACGAGAGATTGAAGATGTAAACGGGGCATGAAAACGAAAGGAAAGGTGGCCACCTTTTCCATATATAAGGGCCTTACATCCCTGATTGTGGGGCCCACCTTGATGTATGAGCATTACATCCACACCATCCAACCGTTTTGACAGCTCATTTTAGGACACGTTGGTAAAAATGAAGCAGATCCAAATCTCAGGTGGACCACAAGATAGGAAGAAGTGGTGATCGACCATTAAAAATTTCTTGTGGGCCACAAAAGTTTTTGATCAAGCTGATATTTGTGTGGTGGTGCCTTCATGCAGGTCTATTTTACCGTATCAACGGGTTGGATGGCAAATAAACATTTCGTTTGCCCCCAAGAAGCTTTTTATGGTGTGTATTTAATCACCACTGTTTCCTGTAGTGTGGTCCACCTGAGATTTGGATCTGAGAACATACATCGATGTTGTCCTCGCGGTCAAGGAACCGCGCCCATTACATATGTGACGGGAACGGATTGGCTACTCCCCCTGACACCAGCCCCGTGGCTGGTGGTCGGTGCTCCGTAGGCCCCACAATGATGTATGTGCTTCATCCATTGCGTTCATCCCATTTTACAGATCATTTTAGTGCTTGATACCAACAACGATAGGGATATAAATCTCAGGTGGACTACACCACAGGAAAACAATAGTGATTGGATATCCACCATTAAAATCCTCCTAATGGCCACTGTACTTTTTATTTGACATCCAATCTGTTGATTAAGTCATATAGACCCAGATGAAGGGAACAAACAAATATCAGCTTGATCCAAAACTTTTATGGCCCCCAAAAAGTTTTTAATGGTGGAAGTTCATTCAACACTATTTCCTGTAATGTGGTTCATTTGAGATTAGGATATACCTCAGTTTTGGTCTCATACCATAAAATGATCTATAAAAATAGATGGACGGCATGGATGCCCTTGCGGTCAAGGAACCGCGCCCATTACATATGTGACAGCCATAGGCCCACAGGTAGCGGGAAAATTACCAACGTGCCCTCGGATTCGCTGTAGTGTACGTTCAAATTCAAGACACCTCACACGTGGAAAACAAGTCACACACGTGTAAGATCGAACCCATTCATTCGGTGATCCTCATTGTGAGGGTCCCACCCCCCCTATAACCAGCCAAATAGGACCAGAAGGGATCGTCTGACGTGTGAGGCGCTCGTCTACAACCGGCTCCGATCTCACATACGTCTCTTCCTTTCCACGTGTGAAGCGAAAGTGCACTCGAGCAAGTACAATTTGCATCTCTCTGAAAGTGCACTCGAGCAAGTACAATTTGCACTCTCTGAAAGTGCACTCGCAGTGGCGTGCGAAACAATTTCCCTCTCTCGCTGATGTGACTCACCTCTGGCGACACTGCTCTTGCGCTCTTCGCTTTTGTATCGAATCACTACGTACGGATCCATCTTAGCTGCCACAAATACAGAGACAGCATTGCTCGCGTGATCAGTACCTTACAGGAGAAAACTTCAATACTCTGGCTAAGTGGAATAGATGATACTCACGCAGTTAGAAATTATCAAATTAGTAATTCAAAGTAGACCGTCCAAATTATGGATACTAGTTTAGATGTACAATGAACAAAATATTAATCTGGTATTGTTATCATTACTATTAGATTGCTGGACATTTTTTTAGACAGGTGTCCACCAATCAGAGGCCAGGAGCGTTGGACCAATCTAATTTTCTGATTGCAACTTGGCCACAGTAGGTCTAATATGGGTGGATCGATGACCGTGGGGCCCACTGTGATATATGTTTCTTATATTCCGACCGCCCATCCGTTTTTAAAACTCATTTTAGGGCCATGATACAAAAACTAAAGCAGATCCAAATGTCAGGTGGACCATAATACAGGATATAGTTGTAATCGACCATTAAAAACTTCCGGTGAGCCACGGAAGTTTTTGATCAAGCTGATATTTGTGTGGTCTCTTCATCCAGGTCTTTTGACCTTATCAAGAGGCTGTATGGACAATAAAAATTCCAGTGGCCCACATGAAGCTTTTAATGGTTGGGATTCAATGACTAATGTTTCATGTGGTATGGTCCACCTAAGATTTGGATTCACTTCATTTTTTGGATCATGCCCTAAAATGAGCTTTCAAAATGGATGGACGGCGTGGATATAAGGAACATACATCACAGTGGGCCCCACAGTCAGAGATCCACCCACCTAGGTGGATCCGGGGATCCAGCGATGGCGTACACGCAAATACAGGCAGTTTGAATTTCTGCCTCGGAAATTGAATTCGTGGATCGTAATCCACCTACACGATAGGTATTACCTGGCGTTTGATAGAATTCAAACTATATAAGAGTCTATTATATACGGGCGGGTGGGATTTTTTAAAGGAAGAGGACTGCGTCAGGATGGCAGTCTGCATCAAACTTATAACGTACAAGCGAAGAAGTGGGTCCTATGCTAGAAAGCCGAACCGATTAAAGGACCCGAATCATTTCATCAGGTGGGTCATCCTGTTCGAAGAGATCGAACGGTTTACATAAAACTGCCAGCTGTCCACGTTTGGCACACACGCATGGTCTGCCTGATTAGTTGAGCGCCCTTATTTTGCGGCACGGTCATGTTTGGAGTGCCGTCCAACTCATGCAAAGCTCCCCTATTCAAGTAACTCGAAATATTTACACGTGTGCTGTCGTGTAAAGGGTATGGCCACGAACGGGTCAGATTCGGCCTTGTTGTTGCTGGATCCATATCCAGTTGGTGAAGGCCCAGGCCCAAGCAGATCTGGGATCGTCACATGGAGACCTTTCCCATCTATTGCCTATCGATGGTGGACCCAACAGATGAACGGTCAAAATAGCTGACAGATCGGCGACTCCCGCACGAACTTTGAGCAGTGAATAAGGTGGGCCTATCGTGAAAACGACCTTACGCAGAAGTCCGGTCCATCCTCTCACTAGGCGAGCCAAACGGACGGTTGGCGATTTCTTATACTTTCGGGTGGCCCACCTCATGATTTTACGGCGGGCGCCATATCAAAGTTAACACGTGTGGAGCGTGTAAAGGTGTGCGTGGACTGGGGTCAGATGGCAACGCCGGCCAAATCAGTCCACATGAAGACATGGGATGAATAGGCAAAAACAAGGGGAGTTGGAAGTGTGAATTAGATCATGCAACACCCAGATCCACAGCTCAACTGGTAGACTGAGTTGAGATACCTCGTTTCAACACTTGAGGTCTAGGTATCGATCCCAAGTGGGGGTGGCTAACAGTGGAGTGTGTGTACACACATGGGTGTGTATTAACAAGCTAACTCAAAAAATTAAAAAATTAAAAAATTAAAAAATAAAAAATAAAAAAGATCATGCATCTAGTGGACCCTTGCAATGAACGGCCCACGATTGAAATCCAAGCAAGATGAGACTATAGAGCAGGACTAAAAAAGTGAACATGGCACACCCATCTATCCAGAGTATAAGTAGGGTGATGCAGTAATCAGAGCCGTCCATCTAGAGATACTTATCATTAATAACCTATGTCTTAAAAAATCAAAAATATTAGAAATTGATGAGATCACGTGATGGATGTGTTTTTTGAACCATTCTGCCCTCCAAACAGAGTAACATACTACCAGATGCCGGTTCTAGCGGCTCAAGATATCATCTCCTTGAATCCAAACAGAAGGGACGGACGATCCGAAATTCCAAATCATATGGACGGCCGGCGTGAAAGGTGGGTTTTGATAGGGTACGGTGGCAGGTTTCCTCCCCCTGATTGCTTCTTAACTGATGATCTGAACCGTTCATGTTCTGGACTCTACGCTGCCCGGGCCACGATAAGAAGCATTTGTTGAACAGGTAACTGCGTGTGAAGATTAAGCTTTAATGGGTCATATTCAAACCCGAGATTCAAAGGTCAGGATCATCAATGAAGAAAGATTACAAGATCATAGCTTCTGTACGGTAGTAACGAGAAGATGAACGGTTCAGATAATTCTCCGGATGCAATCCGGGGACGAAAACCTGCCATTGTTCCACTGTGTTACGATGGCACCGTGCCCTATTAAAACTGAGGAAGCTATATCATCCGTCAGGCGTTATTTCTATACAAGAGCCATCTAGGGATAGTGGACACTAGCTCGACGGCCCAGATGCACCTCCCCACTGGTCACAAAGATCAGGTGTTGGGCGACCAATTATCCCCTGATCCAGCGCGATGAAAGGAAAAAAAAAAAAACCCGATCCCCAGACTTTATTATATGACCCATTTGCCCTTTTAAGATAACCGATCACCAAACCGCCGGTTATCTACTAACCCGTTTTTGTTTTTTTTTTTTTGTTTTTTGGTTTTTTGTTTTTTGTTTTTTGTTTTTTGAAGACAAAGGTAAAACATCGCCTACGTTCCGTTGTAGGCGATGTTGTACCATACGACCAGTTGTAGGTGACGGGTTCTTAGAAAATTAAATTAACTTAAAACAAAAAATAAAAATGAAAATGAAAAAACAAAAATAGCTTTGTTCTCCTTCGAATTCGAAAATAGGAAGAAAGAAAGAGATAGATACCAAAGAGATCGGTGTTTCCCAAGCCTCGTGCGTCGACAAGCTGGACCTCGAGGATTCCGCTCCTCCCCATTTCTATTTCTCTCTCTCTCTCTGCCCAGGTTCCGAAATCCTACCAAGCATTTATACTCGACCTGTTTCAATGCCCACACGCGTGTAAGTGTAACATGCAGGGACGCGGATTGCCAGCGAAATGCTTTTTGGGAAGCTAGGTGGGGCCCACTGTAACGTTTGTGATAAATCCACCCCGTCCATCCGTTTTTACAGTTCATTTTAGAACTTTACACGAAAAATAAGAAGCATGAAAAACTCAAAGAGGCGACACGAGAGGAAACAGTGGGGAAAGAAATTCCTACGGTTAAAACCTTCCTGGGGTCCACTTCATGTTTATATGTCATCCAAACCCTTTATAAGGTCATACTCACTGGGATGCACTGAAAACACAGAAAACATCCCCTGATACAAAACTTCTGTGGCCATGTGAATGTTTCAACGTTAGATGTTAAATAACAATTGTTTCCTCTCGTGTGGCCTACTTGAGGTTTGGATCCGCCTCTTTCTCTGTTTTATATACTAAAATGATCGGTAAAAACGAATGGATGGAGTGGATTTATCAAAAACATCATGGTTGGCCCCACATAGCTTCCTAGCGTAGGAACTTCCTGCCAAAGCCCATCGCACGGAAGCGGATCGCGTACCGAGTAACTCAGTACCCTTAGCGTACTGAGTAAACTATGTGGGGTCCACTGTTATTTATTTATTTTATCCACTCCGTTAATCCATGTTAACAGATAATTTTAGGATAAGATCCCAAAAATGAAACAAATTAAAATCTCAACTGGACCACACTACATGAAACAGTTTGATTGAACCTCTACCATTGAAAATTTTTTGGAGGCCAAAGAAGTTTTGGATCAAGCTGATGTTTGTGGTTTCTCTTCATCCATGTCTTTGTATTCTTATGAACAGGTTGGATGACAAATAAAAATTAATTTGGACCCTAGGAAGGTTTCAACGGTGGAAATCATTATTCCACACTGTTTCCTGTGTAATGGTCCACTTGAGCTTTGGATTCACTTCAATTTGGTATCAACCCCTAAAATTATCAGTAAAAATGGATGGACGGTGTGGATAAACCACATACATTATGGTTGGCCCCACCTAGCTTCCTAGCGTAGGAACTTCCTGCCAAAGCCCTTGGCACACAATCCCGTCCCAGTTCGTGGTCCATAGACACGAGATTCAATCCATCCATCACAGGGACACTCTATGTTGTTGCTTTGGCCCTGGAATCAGGTGGATGCATTATTCAACTGGGCCACTTCTAGAAAATAAATATACGGTTCAACGAAACGTGACCGAAGTTCTCTGAGCCGTCCATCTGATTTTAAAATCGAGGCCCATCTTTGAGTGAAAGCATCATCACTGTTGGTCCTATCTGATGAACATATTGGATGTCGCAGCCATCTGCCACTCTGGTGCATGTGGCGACGGTATGCCTCGTACACGGGTTTAGTATGGGTGTCAATGGGCCGGGCTCGGGCCTGAAAATTGGAGCCGACACCTACCTAGGCCCGGCCCATTGACAGCCCTAGCGTTTCGGCTTCGCAAACCTCTTCGGTGAGTTAATGATACTCAGGCGGCGTATGATCCCTGATACGCAGGAGATTATAACTTGTACACTTGGCATACATGGACTCAGATGTCAAGTCTCAAAACGAGAGTGGTTAAACAATTCTAACCTTCGATTCTGGACGGTTCATGGAAATAGGACTACTGGGTATTTCTCATTTTCAACCGTCCAATAAATGTATACCTATCTAATAGTCACTTAATCAAATAAACATAATTTTTTATTTATCAAACATCTGAACAAGGAATAATAGTTTGAGCAGTTTAAATTGATTTAATTGATGCTACTTATGCAGTTTCTGAATAATTTTTAACTGCCTGCGTATCATCTATCACACTCTGCCAGAGTATCATAGTTTCTCTCAACCTCCACTTGATACTCCATAAATATAGTGATTAATACGCATCCGCTCAGTGATTGTACAGGTTTCATGGTCATAACTCAAATTAAACCATCAAGATCGTGGGTCCCACCACTGGTTAGATCATAAGTGAAAACCAGATTGATTGAATAATACTAGCCTCCAATTAGTGGACGTTTGTTGAATCAGGACCGTTGATCGATCCATTAGGACATCCCTGCATTCTAATAATTGGATTTATGGCCTATCTAAGGTGGGCCTCACGATATGGACGATTCAAATTGAGTCGTATGTATTCTACTTGTAAAATTTCTTGCAACAGGGGTATGAACCATCACATTGTATATTAAAACGTTACTTGGAGACGGCATATCTAACAGATCGCCTAACAAAAGCGCCTCCTTATCTGAAAATTCGGCATATTAGATCTGGTCAGTTCATCAGGGTCCCATGATAGATCTTCCTTAGAGAAAAGCCGGGGTCGATCCATTCTTCAAGTGGGCCATGCTCATACTGTAAAGCCAATGACAGCCAACGTCCACATCCTACGTATTCTATGGCCCTCCTTAAGAGTGGACCTTACGCACGTGTAACGAGTGTCAAATTCACAGGGTGACCACGTGACGTGATGGACGATCCAAAACGCGTTTTGAAGTGGGGACGACAAATAAGTTCGAATCTTCTTCTTTCTAATGACTTTTAAAATGCTATCAATGTACATGAATAATGCATATACACCCATCCATGATAGCCACAGATTTTTGGGATACACATGAATTTTGATATATTCAAGTGCTATATATTATTTTTTATAGTGTGGCACACTTTATATTTAGATTAATTATTATTATTTTGTTATTCAAAGCATCACAGTAGATTACATCCATTGGACTGGTTAGCATCACAGTAGATTACATCTATATACAAAAATACAATTATGGTAATTTCTCTGCTTAAAAAGCACGTTTATGTTTGTAGAGATATTATTTGGTAAAATCTCAACTTTGGTGGGATTTTAAGGTAAATGCCCCTTCTAGGAATATATTAAATATTTTTTAAAAGTGATATACTCCGGCTCTCTTTTATTATTATTATTATTGGTTTAAAAGCAATATTTTGATTTATGATTTTTTTAGAATGGTCCATGAAATCCTTTTCAGACATAACAGAGAGTTCAGATCTAACGATTGGATGGTCCAAGTGAAAGGATGGAACTAAGAGCACTATTTAACTACAATAATATAAGAAAGAATTTTTTTTAAAATTATTTGCCTAATTCAATTTTAATATTTTTTTGTTGAAGTATATTTGCAAGACCGAAGGGCGTGGTTTTACTAATTGCTGCCTAGGGAACCAAAATTCCGGACAGTGCTTTTTGAGTGTTGCAATTACATACACGTCTCTCTTGTTTTTTTTGTTTTTTTTTTTTTTTCCAAAAAAAAAAATTGTGGTGAATCGAGAATTAGGTGCCTAATACCTAATAGGCTGAACAAATGTAACTCACCGTGACTATCATATGGACTAAAAATCTATCAAACTCAATCATTAGAAGAGACATATTACATGTTTACACTCATATTCGGCACGGCACATGTTGATAACACCTGACCGGCAATACACATTCTGCCATAAGTGCAAAGGCATCAGCCCTTGTATCTACCTTTTGGAGAATTAATTAGCCCATGATTATCATGCTCATTAATAAAGCAATGTGCTCACCATGTTTATAAGAGACCTGTCAAGAGAACCAAACTTATCACAAATCTGGTGATGATATTCTCGACGAAGTCGTCTCCCACATTCTTTACCAAATGGGATATCTTCCCAGCATTCCAAAAGATTCTGACAATCCAGAGATTGGACTGGTGCCCAAGCAAATTTAACCATGGCTCGGACATATATCAAGAGAGATGGATACATCATCTGGGTTGAGTCCACTACCATGCCCAAATCTGAATAGAAGGATATGATCTGCCTGAAAATGGATTTGCATCGGACAAATCCAGGTCATTCATCAATGAGATCAGAAAAGACAGAGATGGCCTGAAGGCCATATTAGGGTGACCTGATTTGATGGTCGTAGTCCCATTAGAATCAAGAGAATGGATCAGGCCTGGTCCATCTTTGATGGCAGATCGGTATTTAGTGTCAAATCACACTTCTCAAGTCAGGAACGGAGTGATCTATATTAGGCCACCTAAGTAAACGGCTGCGATTAAGTGAAAGATATTTCATTGTTTAAAATAGAAGAATCCCATAAGGGAGCATCTACATGTAGGAGTGAAAACATGAGATCCACTGATGGCAAACTTTCGGATCTCGGGACTATTTTTTTACCAGAACTTGTGCTTATCATCCAACACATAATTGTTTGGTCATTGACCTTACAATACCCAACATGCCAATTTTAACTTTTCGGAGGGAGGGACGGAGATTTATTTTACTGGCCGAGAATAGATGAGATTTGAGTTTTAAGTTGAGAAATTTAACTCAGAATGCCATTGCATGGAGTTCTGATACTCCTACAATGCTATCTCAACAACCGAACCTCAGTTTCATAGAGAAGTGAACTGGGTTAAGGATCATCATGGATCGCTTATAATTCTTGAAAACCGTTTTGTTAGGCAACCACAAGCATTGCGGTCATGGCTTTGGAAATGGATGGTTACAGAAAATAAGTCCAAATCAAGGATGGATTGGATCAGGACTTGCTCAACAGTTCAAATTGTTCTACTTTGGAATCATAGACAATACAAAGTGGGATTTATCAAATTATATATATATATATATATATATATATATATATATAAAATGTGGGATTTATCAGTAGATGTTTCAAGATGATGATTGGAGCTATTTTGTTTCTCCACTCAATCATGGCTGTCCATTTTCCATGCTCTTGATGGGAAGCTTAGGATCATCCGATTGGCATGATTTTTACACCATGGCTGGCTCCTAGATGTATGAATGACTCAGACCAATGATAGGTCACCCCATGTGACCTTGGAAAGGATAGGAGGGGATGTTAGCAAAATGCGCACAAAAGACGTAAACATGGAACCTCTATTTGTATATACTAAAACAAACTGTCCGAAAGTTTCTGCTTTCAAAATGACATGGAACTTTTGTCCCAAAAATAAATAGAAAAATGTAGTTCACACTTCACACACAGGGTGCAGCCATACGGTTTATCCTGATAGCTGCAATCTCAAGACTGTAATACTTCCAGCTGATACAGATGGCACATGCATCATGCTGAAGCAATTTCTCAGATAAAGGATTTGTGACATATGAAAAGTGAGGTTCTAATTAAATGTGAAGGCACAAGGAACTCTTCTATTAACAAATTATCTTAATCTAAAAGTAGAGCTTGTTAAAGAAAGCTTCTGATGGCTTTTGCTTCACTACGTGATAAGTTAACAAGAATAGTGTTTTGTTAATCAGATCCTCAAAGCATCTTGCAGTTAAGTTATTTTACTGAAGTGCTAGTAGGAAACAGATCATTGATATATCTCAAAAAACATGCAACCCTTGCTAACCCGGAATGGATTTTATGGGGTGCGAAACTAATACGATGAGAAGAAAACAGTCAAACAAGATCGCTGGAAGTAGTTCATGCCAAGACAATTAGTAATCCCACATATAGCTAAATTATAATTCTGTGTATGGAGTACACCACATGTTTAAACTTAATCAATGCAGCAACTTTAAACAGCTAAGTGAATGGAAAACAGCAAGTAAAGATTATGGAAGCTACACAGATCATAGCTCATCAACAGAAAACATAACCATTACACGCGCCGTAGAGAAGAAGAAAAACACCACAAAGGCCTGTCTTATCCTCAGAAAGAAAGGCACATTAAGGATAAAGAATCAAATATTAAACTAGTGGTGTGGTGTGGTATGAATCCTTCATGCCTTATTATGGTGGTGGAAAACTATAAGCAAAGTAGAACACTGGAGGGGACAGGGAACCGTGGATTTCAAATGGCCCCAACAATAACCCCAATCATCAAGTGATCATAGCCATTTGAGCAAGGGCATGCAGATTGGATGGTAAGATCGTTTCCTCTTCATACATTTTGCGTGCCCTTATTGTATGGCTGTTTTGATCCAGTCATTGTTACATTGTGCAATCTTCTGTGAATTTCCCCAATCCAACAGCCTTTGTTTAAGACAGCTGGGACCTTTGTTTAGGAGTCCACTATGAAGAATTGTACTAGATGATGGCTCCCATAATCTAATGCTATTTCTTACTGCAGGCCGGGCCAACCTCAGTGATTGCCCGCACAAAAGAGATTCATTCATCACAAAATGCCTATTTGGAATCAGATAATCCATAACATCAAAGTGATACAAAGCTCTAATGATCACATACTTATATCTCAGATGTTGAAGTGTTTAATATGGAGAACAAGTTAGCTACCTCCTTTTGTGAGGGGAGATATCTCTGCGGCCTGTTGATGTCTTCTCCTCCTTGAAAGGTTGGGTTGATGCATCTGATAGACTAGGCAATCTCAAAGTGCTTCCTTTCCCTCTTTTGGCATTTGGGCCTAACTCTTCTATCATGTATTTCCATCCATCAATGGGTCTCCTCCGGCTAAATATGTGAGACTTGATGAAACTAGCAATCTGCATTTCCATCACCAGACCTCGTGAAAAGCATTAGTGCAGTGACATTGGTGACAAAAGATGTCAAAACAGAGACATATAAGTCGTGATAGGTTATGATACGGACTGTGTGTGTGTGTCTGTGCGCATATATATACATAAATGAGAAGGTCTCAAGTCCAACCGGTGGGAACAGAGGTTATGGTCCACCCAGCAGGTAAGTTCTAAATTGCTTAGTGCATGAGACATCCAACCTGTACAATAGATTGGCCCCACCATGAGGAACACTTTATGCAAAAATCAGCCCCATCCACGGATCAAGTGGACCACACTTGTATTTTGCTAGCTCACTCGACGATTGGATAGGGCCGATTTTTTGAAGCAAAGGTGATCCTCATGGTGGGCCAACCTATTAGGAGGATTGGATGTCGCAAGCAATTAACAGGCTGTAAACTGTGGTCAAACCAGTTGCTCTCTTTTATATATATATATATATATATATATATATATATATATAGAGAGAGAGAGAGAGAGAGAGAGAGAGAGAGAGAGAGAGGCGCGCACATAGAGAGCCGGGTAGTAGGGGTCCTCATCGTAATATTGATGGTCATCCGGGTAGTAGGGGTCCTCATTACCGCAGTAAAGGAAGTTCCTGGCTTGCGGACACTCATTACAAAAGTATCCTATTTGTCCGCAACGGTAACAATCAACACCTCGTCGTTCTCTTTTGAGAGAAGGATTAAGATTAAGACATCGCCCCCTAGTGTCATGTCCCTACACAGCTGGTTGCTTTTAGTATGAATTATGTGGTGGAGAGCATTGCAAAGGTTGAGGTTGCCTTATAAGAGATGCCTGCATCTATGGGCGCGGCTGAAAAGGCCCTGTGGTGGAGTTTGGTTGAGATGCAAACCTAAACCCCTTCTCACAAAAGGTTCCCTAACTGGAGAACCAAAACGTCGGAGAGAATGTTGTTGCGGCTGTTATTCAACTCGTCGAGCTTCCGATGAACATCATCAACTGACTCGAAATCATGCATGACTATCTTACGGTGGATCTCTTGGTGCAAACCTGCCCAATAGCGATTAATTGTTATGTGGTCTGTCTATGCAGGCTTACAACGGACAGAAAGCTCATTGAACTTTTCAATGTAGTCATCCACCGATAAAGTTCTCTGTTTGAACGCAAGGAGCTCCTAGAGAAGAGTAGCCATGTAACTTGAAGACAAATACTTACTTTCCAACTTCTCCATCATGTAGTTAGCCCACTTGGTGATAGTAGGACGACCCATGATGAGATTGTTATTGCCAATGCTTTGCCACCAGATTCTTGTTGGGCCCTTCAACTTGACCTTGACAAAGGCCACTCGCTGGGCATCCTCCATGTCGTACCATGCAAAATAATCTTCCAACATTGCAATCCAATCCAATCTTGCCATCCAACCTGTTCATAAGGTCAAATAGACTTCGCTCTAGTTTGATAAAAAACTTTTGTGGCCCCAAGAAGTTTTCAATGGTAGGTGTTCAATCCCCACTGTTTCCTATGGTGTGGTCCGCTTGAGCTTTGGATCTGCCTCAGTTTTGGGTTCATATCCTAAAAAATCTGGTAAAAATGAATGGACGTCGTGGATAAAACACATACATTATGGTGGGTCCCATAGACTTCATACAAAGAACGAGCCCATCCGTAGGGGTCGGACGCAATCCTCATCCCACGATGTATTGAATTCCAATGCGTCACGACGTATTTGAGCAAAGCTCAGTTTCTTTATACGACAAAAGCCTTTGCATCAAGACGAGTCTGAAACTTCAACCCGTACTTTCTTGGTTATATCATCTTTCTTGGGCGTCTACATCACAGTGTCATGGACTCTCTTTGCAAAGAGTCGTTGCATGAAGTCATAAACAGACTCCCGAGGACCCATGCCATTTTGATTAATCGAAGGTTCTGGTTTGAACCCTTGTTGTGGATTTGGATCACTATCAGGATTTCCAATAAGTTCAGGTTGCTCACCATTTGCTCTCCACGTAATTGGTCAACAACGGTTTCCAAGCTAGCTACCCTTGCGAATAGCTCAGCAATGCAATTGCCTCGTTGTTGATCAGTAAGCCTCCCTCAATAGGCGTTACCACCATAGGTAGACATCGTGACAACAAAAAGTAATGGACAGAATGTATGCGGTCTCTAGCTTAGAACAGAAGATTGCTAACGTGTTGGGATTATATACATCAATGGATTGAAATATGTTGAATTTGGACCGAAATATGGCTTCTTCTTTTTTTCTTTTTCTTTTTTTTATAGATGGAATAGGGTTGGGTTTTTTTTTTTTTTTTTGGCTTCTAATGGGTTGGAATAGGACCCTTCTCTTCTTTTTTTTCAATTGGATGGAATAGGTTGATTTGGGGCTTTAATGGGTCTGGGTTTTTTTTAAAAAGGTCTTAATAGGCTGAAATAGGGCTAATTTTGGGGTTTTAATAGGTTGGAATATGGCTGATTTTTTGGGTTTTTTAATGGGCTGGAATGAGGCTGATGTTTTTATTTAATTTATTTATTTTAATGGGTTGGACTAGAGGTAGATGGCTACCAAAAATTTGGCATTCTCCCCTTATCAATTGGACTTTTGGGCTTTGTAAAAGAAAAGAAAAAGGGTGAATGGGGATAGGAAGCATAGGTGCAATGAAGAAAATAAAAGAAAATAGGCAAAATCCTATGTTTAAAGAACCTGGAAATAACAATATCGAGATTGTTGTTGATCTAGGACTTCAACCCAACCGTTGGAACCTCGTTCTGATACCAAACTAGTGCAACCAGCTGATGAGAAGGGTCCGCTCAAGCGTAGGCACCTTCAATTTAAGTACGAGAACTCAAAACAAATAGAGAACAATTGCAGAAATTTGATTCAATTCAAAGGCGTCTTCGTGCTACTCATATCAGACCCTTATAGAGGCTTTTGAAACGTACATATAAGGAAAAACACATCATGTCATTGACAATCAATAACTTATCACAAATATGAAAAAGAGATACAAAGAGATAAGAATGCATTAAAAATATTTGACTAATGGATTATTCTTAGCTAGCTGATTGATTTTGCTAGCTAACTACTTAAATAGGCTAGCTACCTAAATAAGAGGCCTGAGACTCCCTTAGTGATGGGCCAACATTTGGGCTTGGGCTTAATGGGCCTGAGCCTGGCCATGGATCGTGGACCAAGATCAGCTTGCATCAATTGACCCAAAAGCGAATGTGAAGCCCATTTCCAACAACAAAAGATACACACTTCCAAACAAAGTGCTCGGTAGCCGCAATCACTTTCAACATAGCAAAGGACATATGCAAAGAAGAACCCCTCACGAACCACCAACATTCCTGAGAACCGTACTATGCAGCCACCAACTCTCTCCAAAGTCTGCCCTCTTCCACTTTGAATCTCCAAATCCACTTTCCAAGCAACGTTGTGTTCATGGCTCCCAAAGGTCTAATTCTTGCCCCTCCATTTGTAATAGGCCTGCAAACTTCATCCCACTTGAGAAGGTGAAACTTTTTCCCTTTGCTTGCGCCCTTCCATAAAAAACCGCGCCTCAATTTTTTAAGTCTAGAAAAAGCACTGACGAAGGGCGCTTGAAAAGAGACACAAAACAAAGTAAATGGGCATGTTGGAGAAAATCGTTTTGATGAGATTTAAGCGACATCCCAAAGAAATATACCAGCATTTCCAATAGGCCAATCTCTTCTCAATCCTCTCTATCACCTTGTCCCAAAGATGAGCCGCCATCTTCCCAAAACATAGTGGCAACCCAAGATAAGTAGAAGGAAAAGATCCAGTTTTACACCCAAATAAGCTAGTAAGACTCTCAAGTTCTTCTTCTTGAAGCATTCACCTTCAATCCTGAAACCACCTCGAAGCACATTGTTAATTTGTGGAGATTATCAATTGCATTCGCCTTTGCCTCACAAAAAAGAAGAGTGTCACCCACATATTGAAGATGGGTAATCTACAATCTCTCCCCTGTTATCTTGAAACCACATAACAAACCATAATTCGCACCCTTACGGAGCATCGCACTAAGGGCTTCTCCAATCACAACAAATAAATATGGAGATAAGGGATCTCCCTGCCTTAGTCGTCAAGGATTAACAAAAACATATAAGAGAGCCATTGATAATAATGGAATAGGAAGAAGATTGGACACAAGACTAGATCCACCCCCTCCACTTCCAATGATCTACGGTCCCCTCCCAACTGTTTCCTTGGTATGGTCCACCCGAATGGTGGGTTTTATGCACTAGGCCCAAAATTTGGTCATGTACGTGGTGCCGGCCGAAGTGGATTTCAAAAACACATCACGGTGGGGCCCGCCCCATACGGCTGACCCGTTTGCTTGCAAGCAAGCCATTTACTGTCTTACTCGCAAGAGACCAGTGATATATATATATATATATATAGAGAGAGAGAGAGAGAGAGAGAGAGAGAGAGAGAGAGAGAGAGAGTGGTCTCCTATGCATGGTGTGTCGTAAAGGCCGTTACATAAACCGTAACAGCCCGCTACCTAACGGTCCATTATAGGGCCAATATGTGTTTCAAGTTCTTTTCCACAGAGAGAGAGAGAGAGAGAGAGAGAGAGAGAGAGAGAGAGAGCGTTACGACCATTATGGGGGCCGTAACAGCCCATATCATAAAGGTAACGGTGGTGGTCGTTATGGCCACCATTATTTTTACGGAATACCTTGCTCCTATTAGCAGTGCCACGGGAGTCTATCTGTGCGAGCAAACGGTAGGGCAACTCATGTGGGCCCTAACATGATATACTTCTGAAATCCACTCTGATCATCAGGTATGTGACCCCATGTTAGGCCTAGGGCTAAAACACCAGGTGAATCTATGATTTAGGTGGGCCACACCAAGGGAAGCAGTTGGGCGAGGGAAGCCCACCCTTGATATTTTTTACGAGGCTTACCATGACATGTATGTGAAATCCACTCTAACCGTTAGATGCATCATCCCACGTTAGGTCCAAGGGCAAAACATCAAGCTGACCTCTGATTTAGGTGGGTCACACCAATGGAAACGATTGGGAGAGAAAAGTCAACTCTTGATCTTTTACAAGGCCCACTAACGCAGGACGGATGGTCTAACCTAGAATGATGTGTTGAAACTAAATAACGCATTAATTGAAGCAATTAAAATGTAAAATAAAATTACTTTATCACAAAGTTGAAAAAATCCAAGTAACAAAACATGTTCCAGTTCAAAGTCATAGACAATCCCGCAATGCAGATCCAACAAAATATGAATCGATTAGGATTTATGGAAGGTAGGGCTTCCATCTAGGATAGGGATTACTATTGATTCAAAGGGAAACACTCGTCCTAATTAGGGTTTTGGTGGGTTAGGGTTAAATTTGAGGATTAGGAAATTGGGAAATTGGATTAGGGTTTTGAGATTTAGGAGATTTTAGGTTAGGTTTTTATGATTCGAGAAGATGGGATTTGGGGATTAGGGTTTTGGGAATCTAGGTTCTAGGTTAGGGTTTTAGGCTGAGGTTATGGGACTTAAGGGTAAAGGATGAAGGATCCAAGAGGGAGAGAAAAGGGAGATTGGGTTGGTCATATAGACGGTTGTACGGTCGTACGATCAATGGTGGGACCCATACGGTTGTATGGTTTGGGTAAGTCTACGTTTAGGTGGGTTTTTAAGATGATGGGAATGGGTTTTGAGGAAAAACAAAAGGAAAATAAAGGAATAGAGAGAAATAGAGAGAGATTGAGGGAAGTAGAAAGAGAGAAAAGAGAAGATAATACCTTGAAAGAAAAGAAATAAGATGGAATCATTCCATTGCTTCACACCACTCCAATCACAAGAGGTTTTCTTTGCTCAAGCAAAAGAGATTTTTTTAATTCAATGCATAATAATGCTAGGGCATTCACACGTCCAAGCTTTAATACCCCTTTTGGGGTGTTTTTACATAAAAAAACCCTTAATACTCTAAAATATCCAAAATACCCCCTAAATCAACTAAAACATAACAACCCATAAAATAACTAAACTAATGTCCAATGATGTCCACGACCAAGATGGGCCAATGGTCCAGATGATGTAACACGGGAAATCCAACAGTCCAATGAAAATGTCCATTCAATCCAACAGTCTAGATGTGTTCAATAAGCTCTATATGCAGCCCACATGAATCTTCCTAGTGTGGGGTCTACAAAGATGCATAAACATGCATGTGGGGTCTTCCAACGCGGCTATATACTTGTTCCAGGCCCCATATAATGATCATCCGACCATAGAGATGATGGAACTGGGGCCAAAGCTCTCCTCTTCCTCTAGTATACTTTGAATGGTGCTCGGATGTCCTCATCACCCACCGCGATGAGTATGTCAAATCCACTCCAACCATTAGATGCCCAAGGGAAATAATTTGGAGGGTAGGCATTGCCCTGTACACTTTTTTTCCAATCATGAGGTCCGCTTGAATTACGAATTGGCCTGATATTTAGGCCCTAGGCCTAAGATGGGGGTGACACACTTGATGTTTGGAGTCGATTTCACATACACATCATAGTGGAGACGACCCTCTCTCTCTCTCTCTCTCACACACACACACACACACAAACACACACACACACGTGCCAATCTCCACCCATGTGTGGGACATCAAAGTTGTGTCTCATTTGGGACCCACCACAAAGCTGCTCTAGCCCAAAAATCAGGCCACTGTCCATCTATTTTGGAAATGCGTGCTTGGCCTAATTGATGGGCCAGGTCAGTCACTCATGCCATGTTGTCTACCTGCATGTGGATGGATGTGTGGAAATTGGCCATGGAATTTGCAAAGCTCTTTATATGCAACAAAGGCAGATTTAATTTCCAGCTTTTCTCAATTTCTCTGATTCCTCATATTTTGTATGGTCCCTATTACTGATAAAATAAAAAATAAAAAAGAAGATAAATTGATGCATATATTTGCAATACCTGGAATTTGCTGAAAGCAATTCGTCGCTCAAATTCTTGGAGAAGGATGTCTTCCTCCCTTTGTGACATCTCCCAGACACTCCCATCTTGAGCTTTGGATGTTGTTTCCCACCCATCAGGCTTAGTTTTGAACTCAGAAGAGCTAGGAACCTTCCAGTCATTCAGTTCACTACTGCTTGTATCGAAAATCCTGTATTTTTTTTTTATTATTATTATTTGGCACATGTTAGGAAATGCAACAAACACCTATCATGAAACATCTACAAGTTACATACTCAGCTTTGCTAAGATTCAGATCGGTGATCGATATAAGAGAAATTAAGATAAACCCAGTAAACAACACTTTTCACCCATCGATGAAGTTGAAAAAAGTAAATTCAAGTCATCCAGAGCTTAAATGAACCAACATGCACCCCTCGTATAATGTGATGTGGGTATCGATCTTCCCTTTCACCATGTAATATCAAGGCCTGAGCTTTATTATTGCTACCTTTACAAGAAACTTATTCAAGGTAGCGACTTACACAAGCGAATACAGAAGTGATGCCTCGGGTTCCAAAGCTACGTGTAAACCAATTTGTTAGCCATTCTTTGAGGATAGAAGATACTGGCTGCTTTGAACAATTGCCCCTGGAAATCTTAGTTATAGTTGCAGATGCTATGTGTAGAAGAGACGCGCTTGACAAACTGGTAAAAGAGGCAGAAACAACTATAACAAGTTCAAATTTAAGATTGAAAAAATAAGAATAATAATCATGCCAAACAGTAGAGGGAGGAATAGAACGAACGAAGCAGCACAAGCCTGCCAGTACCAGTCAAACATGCCTAGCCTTATGTATAACTCCCCAAAAGCAACAGGAAGTTATTGCCCTGCCAAAGTTCCCAACTAGCAACATCTGACTCGACCAACTCGAAGTCTAGGTTATGGATTTCAAAGATCCCCTTGAGCTTCAAACAAACCGGACATGTACACATTATATTCATGACAAGGCTGGTTATATAGGATAACTACCAACTCCAGAGTCTGCAGGACAATGGATGAGGTGGTGATGACAACGAGTACAAGTACATTTTCTCTAAAGTTATCACATTAAAAAAATGTCTAACAGAAGTGAAGGGCAAACTTAGAAGGGATTAGACACACTCTTCCTGATTGTAGTAAGAGCCCACAATTACCAACTAGGCAGATCTCAAGACTTCATTATTGAGAATAAGATACTAGTTAAAGAAAAGATCTAGAATGACCATAACAAGGTTGCACCCCAAGTGCTATAACTAGGAGTGTGCAAAATGGGTCCAATCCGGCGGATCCGATCCGATCCGCCCCGATTCGAACAGGACCGGTAGGCTGGATCGGTTAGGTTCGGGTACAAAGGGGCAGATCCGAATGCAGTTCGGATCGGATTCGGATAAGCATCAAAACCGCCCGAACCGAAATCCAATCCGTTTTGATCCGAGCCGATTCGATCCATACCGGACTGGGTATAATGACAAGTTTGCCCCTCCCCTATATATCTCTTTTACCCCTTTTTTTTTTTTTTTTTTTTAACCCTACCTACCCGCCGCTCTCTACCCGCACCCGAGCCCTAAAATCCCTCAAACCCTTCTCCTCAGTAGTCCCCTAAAATAATTTGAGAAAGAGAGGAAAGAGAAGGAGATAGAGACATCTAACCTTTTGCTCTCAGCCTTCATCGTTTGAAGGGTCTAGCGCTAGAGACACCATTTCTCCATTTTCCCAACATCAGAGAAAAGAAGCAGCAGCAGTAGCTGATTCACAAACACAAATCCCCTCTCCCTCAGGTATTCCTCTCCTTCCCTTCCATTCCTCATTACCCTCTTCCACGTTCTCTCTCTCTCTCTCTCTCTCTCTCTCTCTCTCTCTCTCTCTCTCTCTCGTTTCAAAAAGAAAAGAGAAGAAAAGAAAATGGGGTTTGCCTGAGTCAGCTATTTAACTTGCCTGACTCATGATTCGAGTCTTTTACTTCACAAATTTGTAGATTTTAGGAAAACCCCACCAAGAAAGGACGTTCTTCCTTCAATTTAAAAATCCTTCGTATATTTTTTGAAAAATTTAAAAAATAAATCTGGACCGAATCCGACCCGGGTTAAATCGGATCGGATCATTCAATGTACAGTTAGGATCGGATTGGGTCAGGTAACTCGGATCGGATTCGGATTCGGATCAAGACATTCAAAATTCGGATCGGATCGGATGGATCCTAATCCGATCCGACTCAGACCGATGCCCAGCTCTAGCTATAACCTTTGTTGTTAAACTACATTCTGTTTGGGCAAAACAGCTTGCAGCAATACACAAGACTTAAAGAGAAACAGAACAATGTCTGTCAACATTCCAGTAATTTTTTTCCCTGTTGATACTGTTTTGGTACAGCAGTAGCAAGAACTAACTCATTTATTTCATGATTGGAGGAGTTGAATAAAAATAAAAAATTTAGAAGGATAGAGTTGACAAAAAACGACAATCACAATTCAATTAGAATCAACAAAAAGCTATACGAGGTCTGAACTGAAAATTTTGGATGATTTCGGGACACTCTGTATTGATTTACAGGACTGGATAAGAGTACTTTATGCTGTTTTGATTCTTCCCCAAATAAAGAAAGGATAGATTAGTATCAAATCCAGATAAATGTTCAAGACCATACTACTGAATTCTTCATCCATCTAAAAAAGGTCATCTCATACCTAATGTTCTTAAAACTAACCTCTAATATAAAAATATAATTTTAAGGAACCAACTTTGTCCCATGAATTATAACTAATAGGCTGAAGATCCCATACGAATTCTTCAAACCCTGTTCCCATGTAAATTGCTTTGCAGCATCCAGGTGGGCTCAGCAAAAATCATTGTGCACCATAGGACAATAGTCCACTGTGGATTGCAATTGGTATCCTTTAGTCACCCCAATGACAAGACCTTTTACTCTTACATTTCATTTTGCATGCTTGTAATTGGGGGGGTGGACTCCCAATCCAATGGTCATTAGTGATCATCGGTGGGCCTGCACACAAATTCACACTTAAATGAGGATGAAGAATTTGTAAAAGATCAATACGCAATGACTCATAATTAATAATATCTAATTTTTGCTCATCATCATCAAAGCCTTAGGGCCTATTTGCACAAGTGTATTAGGTCGCAGTAAGGTGGATGGAATTGGAAACGATGCAATAAATTCATGTGTAAGGTATTGTTTGTGAATTGGGATTATCCCACATTTTATGATGCCATGTTTGGAATTAATAGAAGTATCTTTAATCCTGCAGTATTGAACTCAAACCATGTTTAGATAAAGAGTCGGGATTGCAAAATGTACAAACCATTTCTCCCAATTCATGTTTTATATTATATATATTTTTTGTCGCCATCAAGGTGGGCCCCATTTGGACAATCTGACCCGTTCACCGCATAGGCCAGCTCAAGCGGGGTCCTATGGGCGCAAAGTTGGGCTGGTTTGGATGATCAGGGACCCCACAACGGGCCTTGGAAGGTTTCAACAGCAGGTGGTCGTTTTCCTCTATGCGGCTCACTTGAAGCTCGGATCTACCTCATTTTTGGACCATGGCCTGAAATGATCTAGAGAAACCGATGAACAATGTGGATTTATCATATACATCAAGGAGGGGTCACGAGTGGGGACACCCCACCCCACGTCGGCTAGCAGTGACATGAGAGGGTGTTCCCAACCCCACCATCACCTGTAGTGTGGTCCGCTTGATGGTTAGATTAGCCTGATTTTTGGGCTCAGCGGTCAAAATGACATGGGTAAAGATGTGGATGGTGTGGATCTAACAGCTACCTCATGATGAGTCCCACGAGTAGAAACCCACTCCAAAACTCTATGCATGCAAGGCAAAGCGTCATTGACACTAGAGCTTTCCAATCCCCCTTGCACCTTAGGGTGTGGTTCACCTAAGATGAGGATCGACTTCATTTTTGGGTTCAAAGGCTAAAATCAGATGGAGAATCGGATGGACAGCTTGGATGAAACATATGCATCATGTTGGGACCCACGAGTGGAGGCCCTACCCTTCCCCTATAACTCTTGGCATAAATTTTGAAAAATTAAGGAGGGATGGAGAAGTCCCGCCCATAGCACATGGTTTGGGCGCCAAACCCAAAATGGTTTTCATTGTCCTATTCAAAGGTCCTTCCAAACATGACAGCACGATGTATTAGATGAGATTATGAATACAATCCCATCTAATACCACCTAATACACCTGACCAGAAAGGCCCTTAGGGTGCCAAACAATCAGGGGATTTGCAATCCTCCCAAATCCATGGTGCCAAACGACCCCCAAGGGCTTGTTTGGCCAGGTGTATTAGGTGGCATTACATAAGATTGTAATGCGGGGGCATTTTCACACCGGACTTGAGTGGGGTTACTTGTGAGATGCAGGGGCACACTCGAGGTGGGTGGCCCACATAACCCATGGATTTGGGGCTCGTGTGAGGCGAGTGACTTGTGTGAGGCGGAGCTCATGGATTTGGGGCCCACGAGGGGGCAGAACCCATGGATTTGGGGCTCACAAGGAGGGTTCGGCCGAGGACCTAACCCATGGATTTGGGGTCTGGGCTAAGAGATAAAAAGATTAATTCGTCATGCTCTATCAATTCGAGCTTTTAGAGCAAGTGGTTAATTGTCTTGCATCAGATTGTATTCCTAATCCCATTTAATATATCGTATTGTCATGTTTAGAAGGACCGTTGAATAGAACGATGAAAACCATTTTGGGTTTAGCGCCCAAACCGTATGCTATGGGCGGGACTTCTCCATCCCTCCTTGATTCTTCAAAATTTATGCCAAGAGTTATAGGGGAAGGGTGGGGCCTCCACTCATGGGTCCCAACATGATGCATATGTTTCATCCAAGCCGTTCATCCGATTCTCCATCTTATTTTAGCCTTTCAACTCAAAAATGAAGTCGATCATCATCCTAAGTGGGTCACACCTTGAGGTACAAGGGGAACTGGAAAGCCCCAGCATCAATGATGCTTTGCCTTGTATGCATAGAGTTTTGGAGTGGGTTTCCACTCATGGGACCCATCATGAGGTAGCTGTTAGATCCACACCATCCACTTTACCCAGGTCATTTGACCGCTGAGCCCAAAAATCAGGTTGATCCAACCATCAAGAGGACCACACTACAGGTGACAGTGGGGTTGGGAACACCCCCTCACGTCACTGCCAGCCAACGTGGCGTGGGGTGTCCCCACTCGTGACCCCAGCTTGATGTATATGATAAATCCACGCCGTTCACCGATTTCTCCAAAACATTTCAGGCCATGGTCCAAAAAATGAGGTAGATCCAAGTTTTGAGTGAGCCACACGGAGGGAAACGAACTCCTACTATTGAAACCTTCCAAGGCCCGTTGTGGGGTCCCTGATCATCCAAACCAGCCCAAAGTCAGAGTCCATACGACCTCGCTCGAGCTGGCCTATGCGATGAACAGGTCGGATTGTCCAAATGGGGCCCACCTCGATGGCAACACAAAAAATATATATAATATAAAACATGAATTTGGAGAAATGGTTTGTACCTTTTACAATCCTGACTCTTTATCCAAACATGGTTTGAGTTCAATACTGTGGGATTAAAGATACTCTTATCAATTCCAAACATGGCATTAGAAAATGTGGGATAATCTCAATTCACAGACAATACCTTACACATGCATTTATTGCATCTTTTCAAATTCTATACACCTTACTGCGACCTAATACACCTGCCCAAACAGGCCCTAAAGTAATTAGGGGTTTCAAATCTACGGTGAAAGCTTGGATTACATCCAAAATCCTTCCAAGAGTTGCATGTGTAACATGTGTGTCACTAAACTATTAATCTAATGGACACATGGCCCACTAATGATATCCCAAAATAATTAGATTACCAATTGCATCACTATAATTACTTTAATACAATGATCAACACCGTCCAAACAGTGCCCATGTAAAGCAACGGTTAAAAATTGTTGGTTAGGCACTCGGACGTGATCTTGTACTTGTGGCCCATCCGAGACGTGGAATTTCATCATTTTCGGGCAAAGTATATATTTCAGCGGCCTTATTACAACCATTGTGTCAAACATTACATATGTTTACTAATTAGAGATATTAAAGTTGATTTAGTAATTAAATTTAAACCCCTGTAAATATACTATGCATAGCTACTTTTGGATTAAAGTTTATTTTGAATCAAGGGTGCCAAACACAATAAGGGCCGGTTTGGGAGCATGGATTTGAAACCCCCTAGTTCGAAACCCCCTGGATTTGAAATCCACTTATTGTGTTTGGCACAATGGATTTAAAATCAACTTCAATCTAAAAGTAGTTACGCATAGTATACTTACAGGGATTTAAATTTAATAACTAAATCAACTTTAATATCTCTAATTAGTGAAAGTATGTAACATTTGACATAGTGGTTGTAATAAGCCCGTTGAAATATATACTTTGCTCGAAAATGATGAAATTCCAAGTGTCGGATGGGCCATAAGCACGAGATCACGTCCGAGTAACTAACCAACAATTTTTAACCGTTGATTTACATGGACAATGTTTGAACGGCATTGATCATCATATTATAGTAATTATAGTGATGCAATTGATAATCTAATTATTTTGGGATATCATAGTGGGCCACGTGTCCAATAGATTAAGGGCCTGTTTGGGAGCGTGGATTTGGAACCCCCTGGATTTGAAATCCTCCTATTGTGTTTGGCACCCTAGATTGGGAATCAACTTTAATCCAAAAGTAGTTATGCATGGTATATTCATAGGGGTTTGAATTTAATTACTAAATCAACTTTAATATCTCTAATTAGTGACGTATGTAATGTTTGACACAATGGTTGTAATAAGCCTGCTGAAATATATGTTTTGCCCAAAAATGATAAAATTCCAAGTCTTGGATGGGCCACAAGCACAAGATCATGTTTGAGTGAGTAACCAACGATTTCTAGCCGTTGATTTACATGGACAATGTTTGGACGGTGTTGATCATCATATTAAAATAATTATAGTGATGCAATTGATAATCTAATTGTTTTTTAATATCATTAGTGGGCCATTTACTCAATAGAATAATAATATGGTGACAGTGACACACATGTTATACATGCAACTATAGAAAGGATTTTAGGTGTAATCCAAGATCTCTCCGTGGATTTCAAACCCTCTCTTTAAGGGGATTTGAAACCCCCTAGATTTGAAACCTCCAGTTACTTTATGCTGCCAAACAACCAGGGGATTTGAAATCCCCTCAAATCCATGGTGCCAAACAACCCCTAATAATCTAGTGACACACATGTTACACACGCAACTCTTGGAAAGATTTTAGATGCAATCCAAACTTTCACCGAGGATTTCAAGCCCCTTGTTTGATGGGATTTGAAACCCCCAGTTACTTTATGATGCCAAACAATCAGAGGATTTGAAACCCCTTCAAATCTCCCCAAATCCATGGTGCCAAACAACCTCTAAGAGGATTTCAAATCCAAGGGGTTCCGAATACAGGGGGTTCCAAATCCACGCTCCCAAATGGGCCCTTATGGCCCTTATCCCAACTAATTGGGGTCGGCTACATGAATCCTATTCTACCATTCCACTCTATCAAGGGTCATAACTTCAGTTAGACCATAGGTAACTTCCTATCTCCCACTTCCTTTTGGGCCTTTCCCTAGCCTTCTAGAGACTTCAACTTGCACCAAATCACCCCTACTAACCGGTGCAGTTCTTAATCTTCGTTGCTCAGTCCAAAAAAGGGGGTTTCTGCAATTGGGGGTTTCAAGCCTACTTTTTTTGTTGACTCGACAAAATCCAATCCCATGGCCTGTTTGGATGCCTGTAAGTAATTTTAAGTTGTAAGTGAAGTCACTTACAGGGAAGTGACTTCTCACCCCCATCCCCCTGAAGTTTTTTGGTAGATTTGCCTGTGAGTGACTTACAGGTTGTAAGTTACTTACAGGTGAATTTTCTCCCCCAAACACCACCTGTAAGTGACTTCCCACTTACCCAACTTACAGGCATCCAAACAGGAAGGTTTTCGTCATGTGGGCATTTTAGCGCCTATTTTGTGAGCAAATGGTGAAACGGGGGTTTGCAAAGTGCATCCAAACACAGCGGCAACAATGGCAAGATGATGGTGATGGTGGTGATTACGGTGGTGATTACGGTGATGATCATACCCTAGAATCTCCAAAACCCATCCATCCATAGCGAAATACTAAAATCAAAGAAACGAACTTACTCCGAGCAACTGTCGAGCAATCTCTCAATATCTGCACCACCGCTCAAATTCCCCAAACTGGCCTCTTCTTCTTTCTCGATCTCCTTCATCCACAGCCCAGCATGAATCCTCTGCTTCTTCAGCCTGTAATCCTTCTTCATGCTCTCCAGGCTCTCCTTCTCTCCGCCGCCCGCCGCCCGTTCGACAATATCCCTTCCTTCTCCTCCTCTCATAGGAAGCTTCTTGAGAGCCGCACCTCTCCTCTGGTTCCAGTTCTCGTCCATGTCCTGGACGAAGGCCTTGGTATCAGGGTCGACATCAGGGGAGAGGACGACGGTCTCCTTGGAGAAGTTAACGTCGATCTCCCAATGAGCGCGGTTCTTCGCAGCAGCGAGATCTTCTGGGAGCCATGCCGACTCCCAGGCGTTGTTCCATTCATCTTCTCCGTCCTTCTTCGGGAAATTGCTGTCGGAGGAGTAAGAAGAAGTAAAAGAGAAAAATGAGGGTTTGGAGGATTTGGACGGGAGATTGAGAAGAGATCTTGAAATCGAAAGCCGGAGGATTTCAGAGGCCGGCAGACGTTTCAGGCTCTGCATTCTCTCTCTCTCTCTCTCTCTCTATAAAAGCTATCTTCTTCCCGGTCGGGAGGTATGGAATAGAGATATTCGCGGCGGTTAGAGAGAGAGAGAGAATCAATTAATCATATAGCGAGGTATGGAGAGCGTCAGCAGCAGTTGTAGTGGAATAATAAGAAATACAAAGAGAGTTGCTATAAGCAACAGAGGAGCTGATGAAGAGCGATGGTCGATTTTTGGCCCGAGGAGTTAACCGCCCGTATTTACCTACTTTGGGTAATCCACACCGTCCAAATAGCTTACATAGGTATGGATGGCGACGCGGATTGCAGTCTGACGCTGCCCGTAGCGGCCTCGCTACTTGTCGGTGCTGGAAGGGCGTGGATTGCCTACTGCTGAGCTGTGCACGAAACTAATTAGCTCGGTTAACTAGCTATACTCTACTCGAAAAAACTTGATTCGACTCGGCTCGAAACAGCCGAGTCGAGCTCTACTCTACTCGAAAAAGCTTAATTTGGTATGAGCTGAGTTGAGCTGGGTTTTTTAGCTCAAAAAATTTCAAGTTGAGTCTTAGCTGGGCCAAGCTCAACTCAACTCAATTTGAAACTTGACTTGAACTTGACTCGATTCAAACCGTTTAAACCTGATCATATTCACTTAATATAAATATTTATACTTAGGTAAATTATATTATATATATTATATATTGTTAATGCTAAATATAAACTCGAACTCTACTCGTAAGATCGAGCTAGCCCGAGTTGCTAACCGAGTCAAACCGAGTTGGCTAGCCAAGCTGGAGGACCGAGCCAAGCCGAGTTTCAGTTGAGGTACCCTAAAGGTCGAGCCTAGCTGAGAGCTAGGCCTAGCTTGACTTGGTACAGCTATACAGCTGTACCTACTACCCCCACTAGGACTTAACAAGATATGGGTGGCCTTCTCAGGGGCTTTTTGGAGCCCACCGTGATATATGTGTTTAATCTAAGTCGTTCATCCATTTTGAAAGATCATTTTAGGGCATGAGCCCAGAGAGGAGGCATATCAAAGGCTTGAGTGGACCATGGCACGGGAAGTAGTGGTAACAATGATCTCTTGAAACATTCTTAGGGCCCATTGTGATGTTTATTTGCCATATAACGTGTTCATAAGGTCACATGGAGATGAATGAAGGGAATATATAAATATCAGCTTCATCCAAAACTTATGTGGAGCCTCAAGATTTTCAGCATGGACTTACAATCTCCACTATTTCCTACAATATGGTTCACTTAGCATTCTATCTACGTCATTATTGGGTTCATCATCTAAAATGTTTTCTTTTATTTGAAAATGAATGAACACAAATAAAACACATACATTATAGTGGCCCCACAGATCCCCCAATAAGATTGCATGTCTCTAACTAGGTCCTGGTGGGGGTTGTATCCAATCTCCATGTGCTTGAAACGCACGATTAGCCCATTGCGGCGGATGTGTTTTATTCACCCCCTCCCGGCTCATTTTAGGGATGTAGTGTGGTCCACTTGAGATTTGGATCGGCTTCATTTTTTGGTTCATGCCTGAAAATGATCTAGCAAAATTGATGAATGGCATGGATAAAATGCATACATCATGGTGGGGCCCACATAGCATTGACTAGTTGGCAAGGTCAACGTGCAATCCGATGACTATGGATGGAGCATGGCGAAACAAATACATCAAAAATCTAATAATATCCATTTCATTTTCAAATCATGGTGAACCTTAAGTTCAAAATTACCTTAATTTATGTCAAGTATATATTTCAATAGGTTTATTATAATAATTATTCATAATATAACACATTATTTTGAATATTAAAGATAAATTTACTTGATGAGATTTTGATTACTTATTATTTTTATCCAAAGTCTAGGCTATCAATTATAACAGTGAAATTCATAAGAATTTAATTACAAGCCGCCAAACACCATTAAAGATTTCCAAAAACTTGAATTGAAGTGTATTTATGATTCCATCCCATTGCCTTTATTTCATCTATTATGTACTCTGGTTTGAGTTTTTTTAGTAGGTGACAACTCTTCATCATCAATAAAAATGGTATAGTAACCATTCAAAATACAATTGTTGGCACAATAGTTATTTTTTTATATGTTCTTAAAGTTGCAAGGAATCTCATATTAGTTGGGGAACTATGTGATGATATATGTTCAATCAAATTGAAAGTTAACTTGTGCATTGCAAAGATGGCACAAGGATATATTGACTCGACATGATTCACAACCCTAAGCTCTCTGGGGGCCACCATGATGTATGCATTATCTTCACTCTGTTTATCTATTTTGCTGTTCATTTTAGAACATGTACCCAAATATGAGTTGGATTTAAGGCTAAAGTGTGTGGATCGAGCACTTCGTTGAAAACTTATTGGGACATCATTTGATAGCCACTAGTTAATCAAAAGATTGGGAGCAATCCATCCACATGACTTTAATTTATGCTCAGTCCATAATGTGTCTCGAGATTTGGATGGTCTAGATTGACATACATTCATATAGCTACATAATAGATAGGCTACCATGATATAGCAACTATGTATTGTTAATGAACTATCATGGTTGTTACAAGGAAAACCAAACTAGTCTACTGCATAGAAAGTGTAATCAACTGTGTGAGGAAAGTCACAGTGAGCTTTCCAAATCAACAAGGCACAAGGCTTGGAGAGATCGGTCCCAAGCCAAGCAGAGCTCAATGATCATTAAAGACAGACCTCAGTCGTTCTCCATCTTGTCTTTATAGGTGCATTGGTAAACTCACTTCCGCAACTTATCACATTTGTTCACCTGGATTCCAGCGATAACAATGGTAGTCTTCCACAACTTAAAAGTCATATTCTTGATGAACATACATGCTTGCATCCAATCAGTCAGACAATAAGTTATCATCTACCCAATAGTTAACTTCAAACGTGACATGCATGCTACATCCAACCCGTCCAATAAATTGGCCCCACAACGAGAATCAACCTATGCAAAGATCATATCCTTCTGCTCATTGGGTACGCCACACCATAGAAATAATGTATAGCCATTGATAAGTAACAAAATATAGGTCCTATTGTTTATCAACCCCAATACAAGACTATACACTCATTAGGTAGGCCATACCACTGTATTTTGTTATTTATTAGTGGCTATGCATTATTTTTCTACCGTGTAGCCTACCTGACGTGTGGAGATCTTGTCTGCCTTACTGTGGATGGAGATGATAAATAGCAGGGATGTATTTTGTTATTTATTTGTGGTTATACATTATTTTCTATGGTGTGGCCTAACTAATGAATGGAAGGATTTATTTTTCCACCAGGTGACCATCATGGTGGGGCCAACCTATTAAATGGGGTGAACGTCTCACACATATGATATGTTGGAAATTATTTTCTACCTGGGCAACAACCATCTTACACATTTCATGGGCACCTAAATCCACCATTTTTAACAGTGGGCCACTTTAGATGGAATGCATGCCCCAAATCAAATTGATCGTTAATCCTATTTTCTCATCACCAATCCAAAGGTGTCCAACATTTGAAGATCCTAGCCATCTAGACTATGGCTTTTTATCTAAGCTGAATACAGGACCATTGCCATGTATCTTTTCTAAACCACCCATTTTCAAGGGCCGGCAATTGAACTGTTGGGATCGTCCCCATAGAAATGATTTTTGGGGCAAGGTTTCTCAGTCGTGCACAGAGATATCATGGTAGAATGTGTAATGATAAAAGTGATAGTGGATTATTCCATTCCCTATATATTTATATTTTGCGTTTACTTTCCCTTCATGTCTAGAGAGATTCTTTTCTATATATAAAATGTGTTGGAGAAGAAGAGAGGAAGAAGAGATTTTTTGAATTTGGAGTATTGTAAATAAAATGCTTTTGAATATTTTAAATTATGAAAGTAGTATCACAATGCTTTGAATTGCTAGAAATGGGAATTTTCCTTCTTGTTTATTTTTTTTTTCCATGTACATCACGTCTTTTTTTATAAACTCTTGAAGAAGAATCTACATACAAGAATAAATGCACTACAACTTTCTACAATAGCATTAATTACCTAGAAAACTCAAAAAATATTTTATAAACTAGACTAGGACACTAAATATTTCCTAGACACTTTTTAGATACTTTTTGGACATTTTTCAAATATATTTTTTATTTTCAAATTATATTTTCAACAAAATGTTTATTTATATAAATGTGTCGTCGTGACTAAAGTAATACTAACTACTAAATAAAAATTCTCCAAATTTATATTTCTTGTGTTATAAAAAAAGGCATTGACTATAGTTGAATGTGTTAGTCAGAGAAGGCTAGTATTTGAAAGAAACTCTGGCCCGGAGAGCACAAAGTCCCCTCTTGCATTGAGGGGAGTATTGTCAATGGCATCCTCCGTTCACCATGGTTTAAAGGCCCGAATACTTGATTCAACTTGTCAGCCCTGAGTTGAGTCGCTATTCACCTGTGTCAAGACTAAATCAACCCGACTTAACCTAGGAGGTGACTCGTGTATCAAATTGGGATAGTATCAAATCCAAGTAAATTCAAACAAGTTCGAATTGCATTTGCCAGTTCCACAAGAGAGAAAAAGAGAATGTATGAGAAACCTAGAACACACTCGTCTAAGGGCGTTGACAATGAAAATTGAGTTTATCCCATACAAGGAAATCTAGATAATAAGGATGGTATGCATATGAATGAAAATAATGCCATAGAAATACAACATTCATAGATATTATATTTACGGGTTATATTTAGATTAATTTAGAAACATGACACCATCCTTCAGAAAATTAGCCTGACGAGCCTAACCCCACCCACTAAGTCAATCTGAGGGCTGGGCTTGGGCCTCACATGCATGTCCTTTCAAATTTCAATTTGGGGTTTTGGTTGTGCTAGTCCGACCCAACCCAACATGTACATTTTTTATACCCTACAAAATATGGCATTCCAATCCTAGGGCTAGTCTGACCCAACTTGTGGGGTTGGGCCCAACCATATTGATTTTTTTGGGCTTAAGCTTGGGATTGTTGTGTTAGGCCTATGTTGGACCTGACGTGGGCTCTGGTCTTAGGTATAGGTGACAGGCCTAGCCAGACCCAAATGTGGCCTACTGTCACCCTCAGGGGCTCATCAATCTATATCAATGTTATAAAAATCTGACCAAACCAGTGATTTGACCATGTTCGATTCAGATCAGACAATTTCATATTGAGCCATCATTGAGGTAAAAACAAAAAAACAAAAAAACAAAAAAAACCAATGAAATGGGTCCCACTGGAGGTAGGGAAGAAGCAATATGCATGACATGAGAACAAGCGGCATGTGTTGAAATTGAGAATTTCACCAGCGCATGAGAAAATGCTACCCCTTGCTTACGAACTAGGATTGCATAGTGTCCTTACCAGGTTGGATATGATAGGCTTTGATCGGGCCATCTACCGCCATGAGAGATGAGGTTATGCAAAGCATGTTGGAAAGGTGTCAGGTCAAGTAACCAAAAGTGAATTGAATAATGCTTAGGCTTGTGCCATAGTTGACTAATGGGCTTTGATTGGACGACATACCACAGTTAGAGGTAGGGCCACGTAAAGTTATTATGATGAATGCATATGCAGTGAGGCCTGTTGTCAGATGTCCATCTATGATAGTGGCTTGCCGTCCAAGCAATTTCTTCCATACCAGTACAAGCAGGGGCAGTTCTCAATCTAAGTTAGAGTAATCATTTTTATCAATAGCATTTATCCAATCAAATCCTGTCACATAAGGTCACCATAGACATCTGAGTCACCACATGATTACATCCTCGTGTTATGCCAGAAGATCTAAACATGTGTGTCAACTAATGTAAGGTTTAGATCTCACACATGTCCGCATGGGCTTACCAACCTACAAGTAGTGTACGCGAGGGGTTATCACAGCCTGTTCTTAAATGAAAATCGTTTGTATGCACACAACGTGCTGAGAGGGGGTTCACACGCATTTACCACCAGCTAAGCAAGACAGGTGGGAATCCAGAACTCGTTTCAAAAGTAGACTTTCGAATCCAATTTTTTCGGATTTAGGACATGAGCTGCCTACTCCCCTAGTGGGCCCATAGAAATGTTTGGGAGAACCTCCTTGTCCATCAAAATCATTGGATCATAAGGCAAATTTAAAACTCAATTGGGCTACACTATTGAAATAGTAAGGATGAAAATGCATATATGGGCCATTTGGGTGGGACCGAGTGGAGGTAAATGGAGAGAATTTGAAATGAAGCTAGATGACATTCAAAGTATATTTGAATGAAAGCTAAATGAGCTTGTAAATGACATCTCGCTACGAAAGAGGATTTCAAAGTAAATGAGGTGAAATGTCTTTTTGGGCTCCCTTGTGGGATCACATGAGTAAATAAATGTACTACTATGTACATGTCTGCCATACACATAACTAGAGGTGGATATTTTTGACCCGATCCGGTGGATCTGACTTTATCAGACCTGTTTTGAACAAAACCAACGGCCTAGATCAAGCCTGATCGAGTGTGGAAATCAAGATCCAATCGTTTTTCGGGTTGGGTCCGGATAGAGGTCTATCCGGACCGAAAACCCGAACCGATTGGAACCGCACCGAACTGACCAGACCCAACTCGAACAGGTAGTATAAAATATGTTTTTAATTTTTTACTCTAATCGTTTACACCCCTCCCCTCTTTTCTTACCCTACCAAACGAGCGTTGCGTTCTGCTACCTGCTCGACACCCGATCTTCTCCCTCTTTAGTCTCCTCTTCTTCTTCAACACCCGTTCTGCTGCCTGCCCGACATCAGTCTCCTCTTCTTCTTCAATACATGTCCGTCTCTGTCTGCATCGAATCGGGTAAGTAATTTAGGTTTTTTTTAAAAAAATTATTTCTTTTACCCTAACCCAGTAACCCTCTTCTCTAAACCCGACCATAGTGTTCGGGTGGTGCGACCTTGGCTCAACGATGGTCCGGTAGTGGTCGGGGTCCAGCCCTGGCTCACTGCCCGCTAGTGGCCCGTTGGTCAGGTGGATTTCACTCACTTGATTATTGGATCTACCTGTTTTTTGGGGCATATGAACATTACCTATTTGACTAGTTGGATGTCATGCATAGAAAATCCTTTTGCAAATTTAACATAGTCATGGCTCTTTCTCATAAATCAAGCTATTCAAACACCTTTAAAAAAATAAAAAATAAAAAATCCCTTATACTCGTATATAGTACTCCGAGAAGGTGGTATTTCAAAGTACATTTATACAAGGCATATTGTATCTCTTTGGTTCAATGTTTTAGGTGTAATAGCTGCCAGAATCCTTATTTCAGTTCACATTCTTTTGTTTGGAGATTGTATCTTGCAACATTAGTTGAAGCTTTAATGCCATCAACTGCATTTTTTTGTCTTGCAATAGTAGATTGGACACGGAGAAGGCAGACAGGCAAACTGATTAATGTGGCTTCAATTTTCCCTCTTGGACATGGAGAAGCCGATCCGACTCGGTTTTCGTGACCGAGTCGAACTCAGATCGGCTCATGACAGCAAGGGTTCGGGTCTGTCCAAGTCAGATGACCCAGACTCAGTCCTGGAACGGTCCGAGTTTGAATTGGCCCATGTAGAATCCATACCGAGTCGAGTTGGACCCAATCCGATCTGACTCGGTCCGATGCCCAGCTCTACACATGACTCACTGATGATACTCTAAAACAATCTAATTATCAACTACACCACTAAAATCACATTAATAGAATTATCCAAACCGTTCAAAGGTTGGCCATCTAAATGGATGGTTAAAAAACATCAGCAAGTTATTTGTTTGTGATCCTTATAGTTATGGCCCACTCAAGGCTCAAAATTTCCTCATTTTGGGTAAAGTATATATTTCAATGGGCTTATCATAATTATTCTATTAAATATCACATATGCACACTAATTTAATATGTTAAAGCATATTTGAAATGTTATATGTTCCTACAAGTATATTGAAAGTTTCCGTTGCATTTCAATTCCTCTGGTTTACTCCTCTCCATACGGGTTATTTGGATTTCAATGCATTTCATTTACTCCCATCCAAACATAATTGAGTAAGACATTTACTTCAAATTCATTTATAGATAAAACCCTTCTAATTCCACTAAATATTTACATGCCATCCAAACCATTCATAATGAACACAAATACAAATATTAGCCTGACCCAAAACTTGTGGCCTCATGAATTTTTCAATGGTGGGCGTGCAATCATCACTGCTCCCTATAATGACTACTTGAGTTTTGGGCTTACCTCCTTTTTGAATTCACCGCATCTCCTAAATGATATAATTAAAATGAATGAACCTGGTGGACTTCTCACAAACATCACTGTACGCCCTACTTAGCTTCAACGGTGGGAACTTTTTGCAGTGGGGCACTGGCAGGTGGAAGCGGACTGCAGATCTGGGTGGTGTGGTGATGTCACCAAGTTCTATGGTACTTACCATGAGGCAGATTTGCCTGGTGTGACACACACCACCAACCTCTGTGGTGTGTTGTTGTCACCAAGTTATGTAGGCCCACCACAAGGTATGTCTAATATCCAAACCATTAGTCCATTTGGTGAGATAGTTTTAATGCTTGAGCTAAAAAAAAGAATTAAGACAGATCTAAAGCTAAAGTACACCGCAAAGTCTATCATTGAAACCGCGTCAGGTCATAAAAGTTTTGGATCAACCTGATATTTGATTTTTCCCTTCATCTAGGTCTTTATAACTTCATAAACAGATTTAATGGAAAATAAATATCATGATGAGAATATTTTAAGGGTTAAAATCATTGTCTCCTCTATTATTTATGGCGTGGTCCACTTTAGCTCTGGGTATGACTCAGTTTTAGATTCATGCTCTAAAATAATCTCGCCAAATCAATGAATAGTGGGGATATAATAAATACATCATTGTGGGGCCCACAAAACTTTAATCACTTTTCTTTTGCGGATATGGACTTGACCCACTCATCTTCATGCGCCATATACACACAGTTGAAGTCGACGGGGTGTGATGCACCGCAAGTCATCTATTCCAGCACTCCCAGATCCATAGCTAGAGGTGGGCATCGAGCCGAGTCGAGTCAAGGTGGGCCAAGCTTGGCTTGGCTTGTCCATGATGTACTCGAGTTCAAGCTCGAGCTCGAGCTTGGCCTCGAGCTCAACATTGAAGCTTGGCTTGTTTGCCAAAGCTGTCGAGTCGAGTTTGAGTCGAGCTAGTGGTTCCAGTCGAGGCGAGATTACCTCGAGTCGAGCTCGAGCTTGTTGGGTAAGAGAGTAATGGATTCTGTTCTTGATCTTCCTCTATTGATGAAAAATTCAAAAATCTTAAGAGAATCAAAGCAAAACCCAATGAAAAAACCAAACAAATCAGAAATCCAAGTACTAGAAAAGAAATATAGCAGAATACAGATCAGAAATCCAAGTAAAGAGCTCTAGCCAATCAGATCATTGGATTTCCTCAAAGCTCTAACAAATTTGAGAAGAACTCACCTCGAATTTCTTGGGTTTCTCGCCTAAGAAGTAGATCTCAAAAGATTGAAATTATACTAGTGTGGAGCTGAAATGAAAACTGGTAGTGGTGGTCGGGGCGGGCGTGCGGCTGGCAGTGGGCAGGGAAAGGAAATGGGGTGCGTGTGGTTGCGTAAAGACTCTAGGGTTTATTTTTTATTTTTTTATTTTTAAGTTTAAACTTAAAACTATATATATATATATATATATATATATATATATATATACGAATAAAATGATGTTTCCAAGCGTACTACGTACGAACTTTTTTGAGAACCCATCATACGCGATGTGGATCCAAAATCTGAACCGTTCATGTGAAGCAGAACCTCCTGAAACCTCCCGGGCCTAAGTTTTACTTTGATCTAAAACTTTGATGGGCCATGAAAAATGAAAATAGTTTCCTCCCTTGATTTGCATTTCTCTTTGCTATGGCCCACCAGAATATTAGATTAGGGTGAAAATTTGTCACATGGGGTTTTATGGGATTCCGCATCACATGGACCGTTCAGATTAGACACCATGGCACGTGTGCAAAGGTGCGCACGTGCGTAGGTGCGCAGGGGAGCATGACTCTATATATATATATATATATATATATATATATATATATATATATATATATATATATATATATATAATGTATTTATTAATCGAGTCGAGTTGAGTTCGAGTTTGAGCTTCGAGTCTAGTCGAAATGTCCCCTGGTCAAACTTGGCTTGAACTCAACTCAAGCTTCAAATAATTAGCTTAGCTCGGCTTGAATCGGTCATACAAGCCGAGTCAATCCGAGCTGACTCAAGTCGAGTCGAGCGAGCTTTTTGAGCTAGCTTGACTAGTGAACAGCCCTATCCATAGCTCAGCTGGTAGACTGAGTGGAGATACCTCGTTTCAACACTCGAGGTCTTGGCATCTATCCCTAGTGGGGGCGGCTAACATGGAGTGTGGGTAATGACATGGGTGTGCACTAACAAGCTAATAAAAAAAAAAGAGAGAGAAAAAAAGTCAGCTATTCCACCAGCATTGCACCGCATAGGAGTCCCTATCACGTGACTCGTTTGCAACCCAATTGCACCTACATGTACCTAAAACTGTCCAAATGGTGTGACCCATGGTAGATCTGACGTGGAAGCAAAAATATCAGATGCATTGCATGGTCTAATCTCCTATTCATTGTATTTTTACCATTGAATGTCCTCTGTTTCAACCGTGCATTAGCTGTCCACCAATAAGCAAAACTAAGATCATGAATTCCAAAGCGGATTGGCTGGTGTACCACACATCAGCTATATAGCTGATGTAGGTACGTGTTGCTCTAAGACGGGCACAAGCACTGACGCTCCTTGAGCCTCGAGTTGGACGAACGGTTCAAAGGAGATCAAAGTTTCATGGGCCCCACAATGATGTATTTATTATATCCACACTGTTCTTCCATTTTTTGAGATCATTTTACAGTACTATAAAAAAAAAAGAATAATATCCAAACATCAAATGGACCACACCACAAATAGCAGCCGAGGTAATGATTTTCACCGTTAAAAATTTCGTTGGGCCACCATAACGTTTATTTTCCATCCAATCTGTTCATAATGTTAGAAAGACCTAGATGAAGAGGAAAAACAAATTTCATATTGATCCAAAACTTCTGTGAACCCCAGAAGGGTTTCAATGGTAGACGTTCAATCCCCCACTAGTTTTTCCAGTGTGGTCCACTTGATCGTTAAATTTGTTTTATTTTTCATCTCAAGCTTTACAACTAGCTCACAAAATGTATGGATGGTTTGGATATAACACATATCTCATGATGGTACATACAGAATTTGCAGACATCAATACACCAGCTATATAGCTGGTGTGTGGTGCACTAGCCAATCCCTTTCCCATAATCCGTCTATTTAGGTCTCTGTGAGGCCCACAGTAATATATGTGTTTTATCCATGCTGTGCAACCATTTTTTCATATCATTTTATGATAAAAGCCAAAAATAAGTCAGTTCTAAGGCTACACTCTAATCCATATCCCAACCGGTAGACTAAGCGGAGATACCTCGTTTCAACACTTGAGGTCTTGGTATCGATCACTAGTGGGGGCTGTTAACATGGAGTGTGTACCGATATAGGTGTGTACTAACAAGCTAACAAAAGAAAAAAAGAAAAAAAAAAGTCATTTATTCTAGCAGCATTGCACGACATAGGAGTCCCTGTCACGTGACTCGTTTGCAACCAAATTGCACGTACATGTACCTAAAACCGTCCAAATGGTGTCACCCATGATAGATCTGACGTGTAAGCAAAAATATCAGATGCATTGCATGATCTAATCTCCTATTCGTTGGCATTTATTCACTGTATTTTACCATTGAATCTCCTCTGTTTCAACCATGCATTAGCCGCCCACCAATCAGCAAAACTAACATCACGAATTCCAAAGCAGATTGCATCTTGTGGATTGGCTGGTTTACCACACACCAGCTATATAGCTGATGTAGGTACGTGTGGTTCGAAGACGAGCGTTGTCGCTTCTCGAGCTCCGATTTGTATGAACGGTTCAAAGGAGATCAAAGTTACATGGGCCCCACAATGATGTATTTATTATATCCACACCGTTCTTCCATTTTTCAAGATCATTTTAGAGTATTATAAAAAAATGAATAATATCCAAAGATCAAATGGACCACACCACAAATAGCAGCTGAGATGATGATTTTCATTGTTAAAAATTTCGTAGGGCCACCATAACGTCTATTTTCCATCCAATCTATTCGTAACGTTAGAAAGACTTGGATGAAGAAGAAAAACAAATTTCATATTGATCCAAAACTTCTGTGAACCCCAGAAGTGTTTCAATGGTAGACGTTCAATCCCCCACTAGTTTTTTCGGTGTGGTCCACTTGATCGTTAGATTTGTTTTATTTTTCGTCTCAAGCCTTACACCTAGCTCGCAAAATGTATGGATGGTTTGGATATAACACATATCTCATGATGGTACCTACAGAACTTGCAGACGTCAATACACCGGCTATATAGCTGGTGTGTAGAGCTGGGCATAACTGACCCGATCCAGTAGATCCGACCCGATCAGACCCGATCCGGCCCGTTCCAAACTGAACCGACAGCCTGATCGGTGCGGATCAGGTAGGACCATCTAGATCCGACGTTTTTTCGGATCGAGATTAGGTTGGGCTTAAACTGGACCGATCCAATCCGAAAATTCGGTCCGAATGGAACCGGACCGATCCGATCAAATTTGATCCGGAGTTGTTCTTACCAATAATTCTACTTTTTTTTAGTGGTATGGTCCACTTGACCTTTGGATATGCATCAATTTTGAATGCAACCACTGAAATGATCTAGAAAAACGAATGGACGGCGTGGATAAACCACACGCATTCACGGTGGGCCCCAATAGAGTTTACTTAGTATAATAAATAAATGATTTGCTGGTGTACCATACACAGTTGTATATGCAGGATAGCTGATGTCGGCGTAGGCGCGTAGCTTAGGTACGTGTCGTGTGAAGACGAGCATTGACGCTCCCTCGAGCTCCAAGTTGTACGAACGGTTCAAAGGAGATAAAAGTTAAATGGGCCCTACAGTGATGTATTTATTATATCTACATCGTTCATCTATTTTTAGAAATCATTTTAGAATATTATCCAAAAAATGAATCATATCCAAAGATCATCTGGACCACACCACAAATAGCAGTAGAGATAATGATTTTCACCATTAAACAATTCGTAGGCCCACCATAACGTTTATTTTCCATCTAATCTGTTCATAAGGTCACAAAGACCTGAATTAAGAGGCAAAACAAATTTCAAATTGATCCAAAACTTTTGTGAAGCTGTGACCCCAAAAAGGCTTTCAATGGTAGACGTTCAATCCCTTCAGTGTGGTCCACTTGATAGTTAGATCTACCTTATTTTTCGTCTCAAGCCTTAAAACAAGCTCGCCAAATGGATGGACGGTTTGGATGTAACACATTCCTCATGATCAGACGCACAAAACTTGCTAACGTGACACGTCAATGCAGCAATAGCCTTTCATGTACGGCACGTTACAGCTGCACGCCGTGTACAACACTTCAATGCAGCTATAACGCCTCAAACTCCAAGTTGTATGAACGACTCAAATGGGGAACGGTGTGGTCAGTGGTCTGTGGGCCCCAACATGATGTATGTGTTTCATCCATGCCGTCCATCTATTTTTTCATGTCATTTTATGGTGTGAGATAAAACAATGAGATATTACGGTGTGAGATAAAAAAAATGAGATATATCCAAATCTCAAGTGGAACACATTACAGGAAACAGTGTTGAATGAATGTTGACCATTAAAAAACTTTTGGGGGCCATAAAAGTTTTGGATCAATCTGATCTTTATTTTTTTCATTCATCTGGACCTCTATGACCTAATCAACGGATTGGATTTCAAATAAACAGGACATTGGGCCTTAGGAGGATTTTAATTGTGGATATCCAATCACTATTGTTTTCTTGTGGTGTGGTCCACCTGAGATTTATATTCCTCTCATATTTTGGGCAAAGTGTTAAAATGATCTTTAAAAATAGATGAACGGAATGGATTAAAAACACACATCATGGTGAGTCCCACAGAGCATCAACCACTAGCCACAGGCTGGTGGCAGGGAGTAGCCCATCTATTTCCGCTGAAATGAGATGAACATTACATGGGCCCCACAATGAAATATTTATTATATCCATACCGTTTATCCATTTTTCATTATCATTTTAGAGCATTTAGAAAAAAAAAAAAAAGAAATCATATCTAAAGCTCAAAAGAACCACACCGAAAATTGCAGTGAGGATAATGATTTTCACAGTTAAAAAAATCGATTTGAAACGTACGCAGCCCAATCCGACTCGGTTTCCCTGACCAAGTCAGATTCAGCTCGGGTGACGCCAACTGTGTGTCGGATCGGTTCGACTTCTATGTCTTGGATCCGGACTCGGATCGGATCAGGTTTGGATAAGCCCAACTACGTTTCGGACCGAATCGGGTTAGAGTCAATCTGGTCCGACTCAGTCCGATGCCCAGCTCTACTGGTGTGTGGTACACCAGCCAATCCGCTTCCCCATAATTCTTCTATTCAGGTCCCTATGGGGGCCCATAGTGATATGTGTTTTATCCACGCTGTGCAACTATTTTTTTCATATCATTTTAGGATAAAAGCCAAAAATAAGTTAGTTCTAAGGCTACACCCTTATCCATATCTCAACCGGTAGACTGAGTAGAGATACCTCGTTTCAACACTTGAGGTCTTGGTATCGATCCCTAGTGGGGGCGGCTAACATGGAGTGTGTGTGTACCAACATTGGTGTGTACTAACAAGCTAACCCAAAAAAAAAAGAGAAAGAGGTTATCTATTCCGGCGGCATTGCACCACATGGGAGTCCCTATCACGTGACTCGTTTACAATCCAATTGCACCTACATGTACCTAAAACCATCCAAATGGCGTCACCATCGTAGATCTGACATGTAAGAAAAAATATCAGATGCATTGCATGATCTAATCTTCTTTTCATCGGCATTTATTCATTGTATTTTTACCATTGGATGTCCTCTTTTTCAACCGTGCATTAGCTGTCCACCAATCAGCAAACTAACACCACAAATTCCAAAGCAGATTGCGTCCTGTGGATTGGCTGGTGTACCACACATCAGCTATATAGCTGATGCCGGTACGCGTCGCTTGAAGACGAGCGCTGACGCTTCTCGAGCTCTGATTTGTATGAACGGTTCAAAGGAGATCAAAGTTAAATGGGCCTCACAATGATGTATTTATTATATCTACCCCAGTCTTCCATTTTTCAAGATCATTTTAGAGTATTATTAAAAAAAATGAATAATATCCAAAGATCAAATGTGCCACACCACAAATAGCAGCCGAGATAATGATTTTCACTGTTAAAAATAACGTAGGGCCACCATAATGTTTATTTTCCATCCAATCTGTTCATAACGTTACAAAGACTGGGATGAAGGGTAAAAACAAATTTCATATTGATCCAAAACTTCTGTGAACCCCATGAGAGTTTCAATGGTAGACGTTCAATCCCCCATTGGTTTTTTCAGTGTGGTCCACTTGATTGCTAGATCTGTTTTATTTTTCTTCTCAAGCCTTACGACTAGCTCGCAAAATGTATGGACGGTTTAGATATAACATATATCTTATGATGGGACCCACAGAACTTGCTGGCATAATACACCAGCTATATAGCTGGTGTGTGGTACACCAGCCAATCCGCTTCCCCATGATCCGTCCAGTCAGGTCTCTGTGGGGCCACAGTGATGTATGCGTTTTTTCCACGCTGTGCAACTAGTTTTTTCGTATCATTTTAAGGCTACACCCTGATACATGTCTCAACTGGTAGACTGAGTGGATATACCTCTTTTCAACACTTGAGGTCTTGTTATCGATCCCAGTGAGGGTGGCTAGCAGTGGAGTGTGTGTACTGACATGGGTGTACGCTAACATGCTAACCCCGTAAAAAAGAGTCAGTTCTAAGGCTCAAGTGGACCGGACGATGGAGATTAAGCATCTACCGTTCAAATATAAGAACAGACTGGATATAAAATAAACATCACGGTGGCCCCTGGGAAGTTTTCAACGATAGGTGTTATTACCACCGCTGCTTCCTGTGGTGTGGTCCACCTGAGGCTTCCATCTGCCTCAATGGGCTCATGCCTTAAAATAATCTGAAAAAATGAATGGACGGTGCGGATAAAACCCATACATCAAAGTGGACAGGACGCAATCTGCTTTCCACAAATTCAGGCCTTAAAATAATCTGAAAAAATGAATGGACGGTGCGGATAAAACCCATACATCAAGGTGGACAGGACGCAATCTGCTTTCCACAAATTCAGCGATCCTTTACGTTGTAGCCCATCTATCGTGGGCCGCGTTATCTGAACCGTTCAATTTGAGATGCATGGATGGGACGTGTATGTACGGAGCACCGCGGTCTGTCTGCAGGACCACCGAAGTTATTCTCAGTATAAAAACAGTGTACATCTGGCAACGGCCAACGAGGAGAGAGAGTAACGCATACAGCGAAGGGAGAGAGAACGTAGAAAACATGAAACGGAAAAATGAGGCCCTGTCATGCTCTGGTGCACACCACCGATCACGTATTTTAGAAAGAGACCCTCAGCCGTCCAAAAAGCCTATTTCCATTTTGCCAAAACCGCTGCCCCATCGTGGTATACTGTTTCTCATACTTCGAATTTTTACTAAAATAGCCCTTGATTTTTTAACCCTGACGGTTTCGTGGATGAAATGACCTACATACCCCTGGTGGGCCATCTCCACGGAAGTGGGCCCAAGGCCGGACGGTTACTTTTCGAGCCTGAAATTAGAACTGATGGTATTGTTTTTAGACTTTCTGAGTCGGATTAGTAGTCCTGGTTCCGATTCGACTCGGACGAGTCATATCAAACTCGTCAGAGTCTTAAACCATGGTTGAGGGGCCCACAGGGTAAATGGGCTTGATGGGCCCCTTAATACTGGCCCTGTAGGCTAAACCCATTTGGGATTTGATCCTTCTCAGCCCATAAGGGCTTAGTGGGTGCACCATCTTTCTCAACGGTTTGATTTGCGGGTCCAGGGATTCACTGCGGACCACTTTTACTGGCCTAGGTGAATAAAAAAAATTATAAAAAGAAATAAATGTACTGCAATCAGCAAATGGAGTAACTACCTAAAAATAATAGGTGGGTCCCACAAATTCCTCCAACGGGGTTGAGAGTGGGGACCATGGAAAGGACGGTCGTCCTTGTAAGATCAATTAAATGAGTGGCCCCCCATTCGAAAATTCCGTGATGCCTGGTTTGGCCCAGTTATAGCCTATGATATCTTCCAGGCCTGCCTTGAACATGAGGCCCATGGCCTCTGCCGGAACTAACTATTAAAAAAGATGGGCTTCCTTGACTTAGAAGCCCATCAAGATAAGCAAGCCAACCACATCCGGACCCAGAGCATTGCTCCCGGTAGGTGGGCCCTTCCATTTTTAACGACCGGGATTGTGGACCCACTAATTTTATGGTCTGGAGGACTACCAAAGTGGGCCAGTGTTCAACATCCAGACCATTGGTCTGATTTGCCTTGCTAACCAAGTACCGGACGGACGGGTCCGTCGGGCATTCAGGCGAAAGAGATGAAGCTCAATCTGGGTGTTGAGCTAAGCTAAAACACAGGCCCATGTAAGCGGGTCTCAAGGCGGAGATGGCCCACTCATGTTGGGCCCACCAATCTACGTAATCAAATTTAGAGTAGGGTACTCGGGCAGAGAACAGTGTACTTTGTCCGGTGCGCTGCAGTGTACCAAACAAATGAATGGCTAGAAAGAATTGTTTTAGACATCCGTTTTTCATGTACATTGTGGCCCAGCGGAATTAAACGGCCTGTTTTTAGCACGAAGATATGATGGAATGCTCGACCTCTCACACGTGTGAGATATTGACGCACGTGTTTGCATGTCAACGGACTGGATTTTTCTGCGAGCTTAGCAAAGCAATAAAAAACAAGGGCATTTCAGTAAAATAGTCGGTGTCATTTCCTTTAATCCCACCAACCGTTGCCACCTTGATACCGGATCCCCGCTAACAACAAGAAAAGGGCATTTCTGTAATTTCAATCCTCACCACCTCACCTTCCCCACGTTTATAAATCCCACCACCTTCTCCCCTCTCACTCTCACTCTCCTTCGCGAACACAAGTTCCGAGTCCTCAAAACCTCTTTAAACCCAAAAATACCCCTTAATAAAATCCGAAATCCCATCTCTCTCCCTTCCCCTCCCACAATGTCCGGCGTCTGGGTCTTCAAGAACGGCGTGGCTCGGCTCATTTCGAACCCGAGCAAGGAGCGGCTCGAGCTCCCCGACTCCACTGGTCAAGCCCGCAGGCGCGTACTCGTCCACGTGGCGTCCAACCAGGTGATCAGCTCGTACGCAGAGCTGGAGCAGCGGCTAGTAGAACTCGGCTGGGAGCACTACGAAACCGAAGCCGGTAAGCGAGCCAACCTCATACAGTTCCACCGCTCGTCGGCTTCGGCCCACCTCATCTCCCTTCCTAAAAACTTCAAGAACTTCAACTCCACCCACATGTACGACATCGTCGTCAAGAACCGGTCCCACTTCGTGGTTAGAGAGCACCCGGCGTAAGATAGCACGACCCAGCCCTTCATGGATAGATAGATTCCTCTTTTTTATGTGGATGTAGCTAAGTTGCGCTAGGTGTGTGTGTGGTGTAGGTTAGTATTGCTGTTTGTGTTTAGTGTTGTATGGTTTACATATATTTTTGTTCTATTTTTAGAAATATTGTGACTTAGAGCTGAGTAATGACACGTGGCAGGCGTGCGAAACCTTTAATCTGGTGGGCCACCACGTGGACTGGCCATTATTTATTTATTTTTGGGTTAGCTTGTTAGTACCCACCCATGTCAGTGCACACACTCCATGTTAGCCACCCCCACCAGGGATCGATACCAAGACCTCTAGTGTTGAAAAGAGGTATCTCCACTCAGTCTGCCAGTTGAGCCTATGGATCTGAGTGTTGAGTGTGATGGCCATTATTCATTATCGCTATCATAGCCATCCAAATCGTTCGTATTGTCAGGTCGACTATCGCTCTTGTTTTCCGCTAACCGTTGATCGTTAGGCCATTGATGTGGTATTTTTGGCCTACGTTGTGGCCCACTAGATCAGTGGTCATGATGAGTATTCTCATCTGACACGTGTAAGGTGAAGAGAGAGAGAGAGTCAATGTGTGTTTGACTGGCGCAGAGTCATGAGAGTAGAGTAGCAGTACTGCTCTACTGTTGGCGTAGCTCCAGGCAGCGTGCGCACCCAAAACGGAAAAAGTGCGGCGCGGCTTCGGTGGATCGCCAGATCCACCGACGTGCGTGGGATCCCTTACTGTGGGGCCCACTTAGATGTATGTGACTACATCCACGCCGTCCATCTGTATTGAAAATTTATTTTAGTGTATTAACCAAAAACTGAAACAGATCCAAATATCAGATTGGCCATGGTATAGGAAATAATAATAATTGACCGTTAAAAACTTCTTTTAGGCCACAAAAGTTTTGGATCTAGATGATATTCATGTGGTATCTTCAAATGGGTCTTTTTGACCTTATCACCGGGTTGTGAGACAAATAAACGTTCCGATGGACTCCGTGAAGTTTTTAATGGTGGGGATTGAATCAAAACTGTTTCCTGTGGTGTGGCCCACATAAAATTTGGGCATGCTTTATTTTTGGGATTATGCACTAAAATGAGCTTTGAAAATGTTTAGACGGTGTGGATTTAAGGTACGTACATCACTGTGGGTCCCACGGTCAGGTTGGCCCACCCACTTCAGTGGATCCCGGGTCTCACTTAATCCGCTTGTGCAGATAAAAGTAAACAGGTGTTAAAACGGCATGATCGAGACCGTTCACCAAGAAGGCCATGGTGGTTCGTTCCCATCCGTTCACTGGTTCATTGTGGGCAATTGCCCATATGAGGTTTTTTTACTGCCTACTCTGGTCAACAGGTTGGACGGTTGCGATTGTGGGATGGATGAGGCTCTTGGGGAACGGATTGCGTGGTGTGTCACACACCACTGACTCAGGAGGTGTGTTGACGTGGCAAAGTTCAGTGGGACCCAACATGATATATATGTTACATCCACACCGTCAGTCTATTTTTTGAGATTTTTTTAAGACATGATCCCAAAAATAAGGCAGATCCAAAACTCAAGTAGACAACGTAATAGAAAACATTAAGAATTCAACTTTTGCCATTGAAAACTTACCGGGAGCAAAGAAGTTTTAGATCAAGCTGATACTTGCGTTTCCATTCATCCGGGTTTCTGTAACCCTGTGAGCAAGAAACCCTGTGAGCAAGTAAATAGCGAGTAAACATTACATCTAGCCCTAAGAAGTTGAGAGTGAATAAACATTACATTGAGCCCTAAGAAGGTTTTACTTCCTGCTTAAAGAAGGAAATTCACGGAAACTTAGGTGTAGCCCACCATGATGTTTGTGAGAAATTCACCTGACGCATATGTATTTTGAGCTCATTTTAGAACTTGAAATCAAAAGTGAGCAAAATCTAAGACTCAAGTGGACTAATTAAAACATAAGGATTGAAAATCCATAATTGAAATATTCATGAGCCACATATGTTTTGAATCAGGCTAATATTTGTGTTTTTAGTTCATCCTAGTAGGAACAATGTTATGAACGGATGGCATGTAAACATCACTGTCAACCCTAAGGAGGTTTCAACGGTGAGAATTTCCCTGCCCACCGTTTCCTTTAGTGTGGCTCAATTGAGACTTGGATCTGCATAATTATTAAACTAATGGAACTTTCTCATGTGTGCGTGTCACACCACGCAATCCACTTCCAAGTTCTCGAAAATCCTCAAATGGGCCTACAAGAAATGGACCTTACTAGGAAGAATGCACATCGTCCACATGTTCAATTTCATGGGCACATGATACCTACTTAAACTCGTGGTAGCATCAATCGTGTGTAGAGGTGGGCACGGGACACCCGATCTGGCTAACTCAACTCATCCGACTCAGTCCGATCGGACTCAACCTGAACCGAATGGGTGAGTTGGTCCAAACCAAGTAAGCCTCGCCCAATCCGAATTCAAACCGAGTCGAGTTCAAGTTACCCAGTAACTGGACCCGAAACTCGATCCGGTTAGACTCGACTCGATCCGAAACCCTACTTGACCCGACTCTCTAACCCTACCCCGACCCGATCCTAACATCTCTCTCTCCCTCCTTCATCCTTCCTCCTCCTCTCTCTCCTCTCCTCCCTCCTTCCTTCCCTCTTCCAAGCCCGGCAACCACCCACTACCATCACCCTTCTTCTCCTCCCTCATCTTCACTCCCTCCCTTTCTCATCTCTCAATCCAACTTGGTGCCAATTTGACCAGACTCGATACTTTTGATCAGATCGGACTCGGTCTAGATCAGTCCAGGCCAGACCGAGCTCGGATTGTGTTAGGCAATCTGGATTCGGTATCAAGTTGGAAGCCAATTTCAAAACTGAATCGAGTCGAGTCATCCCTAACTCCATTGGACTAGATTTGATGCCCAACTCTAATCGTGTGTGCAGACAACTTCCTTATGATAGGCTTTGGTGATTCTCTACTATTCGTCTGGGGGCCATATCGGTGATGATCCACGGTTTTATATATAAAAAAAAAATCTCACATGCAGCCTAGGTGTCAATACGTGGTCTTCTTCAAATGGACGGTGAAAAACATAAAAGCCTACTAAAAGCAGGCTAATGTTCCCATGGAGTGGAATTTACAACTGACACTCCAGATTCGCCGATCCCACTCCCACCTGCAATGTAGAAAAGAAACGAACCATGATAGATTCATTTCGCAACGAACGGTAAAGCTCCTCAGAATCAGAAATCAAGATTAAGATAACGATAGACTAATGCTTTGATGCTCTGACAAGTGTGACGGATGATACGGAGGCAGTTAGAAATTAAAGTGAAATTACTTGCATGTCATTCAAAAAATATTCACTACTAAACTGCGGAAATGATAGATGCGGTCTTAGCCACGTCATGAATAAAAAATTATTCTATTTCATCATCTGACAACGAGATTGATGGACATTTGTTAAACGGTGGAATTGAAAAGAATCCAATGCTCTCATTTGAAAACACAGGTGTCCACTTGTGAGGGTTTAAGATTGTTCGATGCACCCGGTTAACTTCAGTTAATGCATGCCATGTGTAACATTTTTTAAGTGCAAGTGTATCAAGCGTCATAGGTAGACAGAGTATCAAATAACTCGACAAGAATATTCATTTCTTTATTTGTTGTAGGGCCCGACTGACCCAACCTCTGGTTGGGTCTGGGTTGAGAAAAGCGAGCCCGATTTGAATTTGGGTGGCTCAAGTTGAGTAAATTCAAATTGTGTTTGGCGGGCTGGAAATGGACCCACCACGATGTATAGGTTTTATCCACGATGTTCATTCATTTTTTAAGATTATTTTAGTTTATGATATAAAAATTGAGGTAGATATAAAGCTCAAGTGGGCCACACAACATGAAGCAGTGTTGATAATAATGCCTATGGTTGAAACCTTTCTGGGGCCCACCGTAACTATGAATTGCCATCTAACCTGTTCATAAGGTCACACAAACCTGTATGAAAGTAAAATACAAATGTCAGCTTGATCGATAACTTCTGTGGCTCTAAGTTTTTAAAGTGCACATTCAATCCCCACTTTGTGATCCACTGGGGCTCTGGATCTGTCTCAACTTTTAATTTTGTCTCATATGCTAAAATGATCTTGGAAAAATGGATGAATGGAGTGGATAAACCCATTACAATATGGTGGGGCCCACAGAGCCCTTGCGTAGACTGATTCGGTTGTACATTTATTTGGGTCGGTCGGGTCTAGAGGACTCCGGTTTGGTTTTGGGTTGAGCACCTGTGGTTGAAATTCGGCCGGGCCAGGTTGCAAGGTCGGGTCCACTAGGGTTGGATGAGGGGAGCAACTCGAAAAGCAGTTTGGTAATTTCTGACATCTTTGCGTCGAGTTGGGAGGTCTTGTCTTGGTCCGCGCAAGAGTACGTAAAATCAGCCCTGTGAAGATATGCTACGCCTCATGGGGTCCACATGCAACCTTAAGATTGAAGAATCCGAATCCTTTACTTACCATAAACAGAAGATCACTTTTTGTTGTAATGTGAGTGCGCCGCATCATCACTTAAAATCACTTTTTGTTGTAGTGTGATTGGGCGCATCATCACATACTGTAATTACGATATAGAAAAACAGAAATTTTTTGTTTATGACAAGCAAATGATCCAGATTCACAATTGAATTGTATAATTGAATTTGAAGCGTTGGAAAATAAACAGTACCAATGGCTCACAATGTCCCATCATCCATATGTGCGTCCATGGAAAATTAAGTTATGCAAATGGATGCAATAAGTTACAGTGCAAACAGTTGCTGTGGGCTGTGGGCTGTGGGCCCATCATGATGGGTTGACCCTTATGCGTGCGGTCTCTTGTTTGGCCATATACCTGGAATTAATCCAATTAAAAACTTAAGTGGCCCACATAGGAAAATGGCTTGTTTTGCCAATTGCTTTGGTAAAGTAAATGTATTATCATCATGATTTTACCACAATCAAATAAAAGCATGAAATGCATATGCTCTAAGAGCATGGTAGACTATCTTTGGTTTTACAATTTTCTATGAAATGTAAAGTAAATGTGTTGAGGGAAAATCGACAAGTCGATCAGTTGACTTATGGAATGGACTAACTCTACTGAACCGGCACGGACCTAGTGAAACTCGAGCCTGATAATGTGTCTACGTCCAAAAACAAGCCGACCTCCAAGGAGGTTGATACAACTATAAGGACACTCGAAGACTACGAGCTCATTCGAATAGTAGGATACCGACCTAATTCATAGGTCGGTCATAGGTCGACTATAGATCAACCATAGGTTGGCTATAGATCAACCACAAGTCAACTCTAGATCGATTACTACCCGACCATAGCTCAGTTATAGCTGGGCCATTGGACAACCATAGATCGACTAACGTTAAACTATAGGTCGACCCGACCATAGGTCGAATATAGCTTGGCTATAAGTTAGCACTATTTACAACGGAGTTAAATAACCATTAGGGTTCAACTAAGGCGAATGTTCATCTGGCAAGAGATTCAATATTACCTTCTTTCACTATATCTGGTACATTCGTCTCCCGACCTTTTCCCAGACTAACAGTTTCTCCAACGGCCATCTTCTCGGGAAGATCCCTGGCAGATTTGGAAACCTATGCAGGAAGACCTTCAACATATCAGGCATTCTAAATAAGAGAGACTTCATACAGTGTGATCTCCCCTCTTATATAAATATGAGCATTAAAGGTACGCAAAATCTCTTACCAAAAATCCTTCAATACTAAAAGATTCATATTTCTAGCCTGACTTTAGCATTGAAAGGTCCCCCTGCTCTAACTAGAATTTCCTTTGCCTTCTTCCCCTACAGCTCGCAAAGGTAAAAAGAGGGTGGATTAGATTTTTGCATCAAAAAAATGAATTATGACTATCATCATGGCCTTCATTGAAGAGTTATAAAAAGCTAAAATATACTTGTAAAAAGAAAGGTGTAATAATTGTATTCTTGCACTACAAAGTACAGAGTGGTGACTGTAGTCACATGTAGGTGATGTCACTGCACCACGACAAGAGTAAATAATTATTACTCATTTATTATAGGTTACAATTGAAAAATTAAAAAAAATATATTAAAAGAAATTATAATCATTACACGTTTTCACTTGAATTAGGTGAGAACTGGCTCACTCAAGAAGGTCTTAACCTTGATGTATGTATTATATGTTCACCCTCATCTATTCTTTCATATTATTTTCGAGCATTATCCTACAATGATGCGAATTTAAACATTTGGTGCACCATATCATGAAGGACAATGGTGATTGAGTATTAATGAACCACAAAAGTTTTGGATAAAGCTCATGTAACCTTATAAATAGATTGGATGACAAATATATACTACAAAAACATTAAGGCGCGCCCTAAGTAATTTTTAATTATTGGGCTTTCAATCACCACTTGGATCTACTTCATTTTTGAGATAATGCTTTAAAATAATCTATATGGCAAAAATAGATTAGTTGCGTGGATCCATATTACATACATCAAGGTGGGCCTCATGATAAGGGCCACACCATCTTGGGCGAGGCTGGATCCCACCTAATCCACTCTCTTCATACCAAATAACAGCTTTAATATAATATAGTGATGACTTGACATTCAAACTATCAGGGGTGGAAGGGTGTGAATCTGTTTTTTTTTTTTTTTTTTTTTTTTAATGTAAAAATATTATCATACCATTCAATCCTTGATATAAAATATTTCTCCTAAATGAGGGCCCACTTAAAAAGTTAGGCCATTCTTAAACTTGGGTGAGTCCCAATGGGATCTCTTGATGTAGTCAATCCAATGTTGCGGCAACATATGGATGACTCTGATCGTAGAATCAACTCTACAACCAGCCGGAATAATGCACGATGGTGAGCGAACTCATGCATTGTATCAGTAGGTGGTAGGCATGCAAGCAGTGACAAATATCCCGAGATTTTTTAAAATATCTTGATACTTTGAAATAATCAGAAGAAATTAAATTTTTTCAATTTTATCACAATATTATCCCAATGTATTCCGTATCCTTCAGTTCATAAGGTGGTCCCAAGGTGAAATCTACTATTAATAGATATCAGGCCAGCTCACTGATCATCTGAGCAGCACATGCAGCGCTGAATTTAGGATCTTAGTTATCATTTTCCAACCGTCCATTCTACTGTACATGTGGCCCACCTGACCGCATGGACCGTACGCATTTTCAGTGCAAGGAACTTTATGAATGTCATGAGTGCTGTACGAACATTGGAGTTTGGACTCGGACTGTATGGAGACCCGGTTCCCGGATATATCTCTGGTAACCCGACTCCGTGGGGGCTACTGTGATGTATTAGATTTATCCGCACCATCCGTCCGTTTTTAAAGATCATTTTATGAATGAGATAAAAAAAAAAAGGCAGATCAAAATCTTAAGTGGACCACAGGATAGAAAAAGTGGGGATTGAACGCTTACCGTTGAAAAATTCTCAAGGGCCACGGAAGTTTTCGATCAAGCTGATATTTTTATTTACCCTTCGTATAGGTCTTTGTGACCTTATGAATACGTTGGATGCAAATAAATATCATGGTGAGCCTTGGGAAGATTTCATCAGTGAGTGTCATTATCCCCACTTTTTCATATAGTGTGGTCCATTTGAGGTTTAGATCAGGCTCATTTTTTTATCCATATACTAAAATGTTCCTATAGTGTGGTCCATTTGAGGTTTAGATCAGGCTCATTTTTGGATCCATATATTAAAATGTTCCTATAGTGTGGTCCATTTGAGGTTTAGATCAGGCTCATTTTTGGATCCATATACTAAAATGATCTTGCAAAACGGATGGTCGGTGCAGATTAAAACAAATACATCAAGGTGGGCCCCAAAGACCGGGTGTCCAGGCAATATGCGTCCTTGGAGTTTGGCGCTTGGGGCGTGTTTAGATTCACGTATAGTATTGTAGAGGGAAGTAAAACTGTCCCATCAAAGTATTAGTGATCCTCCAGTAGTAATGCGTTTGTAAATTGCAAACCACTCACAATGTTTGGATAAGAGTGCACTTGTAATCACAGGAGACCTTGGTTTCCGAAATCAGTGTTTGGGAATGGAGTGTTCATCAGCTGCACTGCTTCCCAAGCATGAAATAGGTATAGAATTAACGCTGATTCGCCGTGAAAAGGAAATTACATATAGACATCCGGCCCTTAGATAATGTATTTACTGTCCAAAGTCAATGTGAGCCCCACCATGTGATGTAGAGCAGGTCGCGGACAGTTTCATGGCCAAGATGGATCAGAAAAGGCCCGGTCGACGACAGAAGTGATCCGGACCATCGGACCTTAAATCGGGCGTATCTTGCAATCCGGAATGAGTTATCTAACGTAAAATATATGATTTTGGGGTAGAACGAGCTACTTTAGCCAACCAACCCTGCTACGCTGGGTTGCGCAGCCCGAAATTGCGAAAAACCCCTTGATCGATGGTCGTTTCCCTGTTTTAATTTAGTTTTTACTATAAATAGTAAGTTTTAGTTTGATTATAACTCTTCAACCGTTGGGCTTTAGGAGTTGCGCCCAACGTGAAAAGAGCTTAGAATAATTAGGAGAACGGTTTGGTGAAGCCAGATAGAACACTTACTATTTTTGGCCGAAAACCTTGCGCACTAGTAAACATCACGACCGTCTATAAATAGTAAGTTTACTATTTATAGTAAGTCGCGGATTCTAGGAGTTTGAGTTGTAGTTTGATTCTAATTTCTTTCACAGTGCTTGGTACCCTTATTTAAAGGGTTGTGAACTTGTTTTTAATTATTTATCAATCAATTTCGAATTTATTAGAATTTATTTCTATTTTTTGCTTTCTTTCCTCGTGGATTCGAGAAGTCTCTGTGAGGAGTCCAGAGAAGTTCCGTGGATTCGGAATAGTTATCCTCTTGAGGAAGACGGTGCTCGACCTCACGTCCTCCCCTGCGTCACCATGATAACGTAAGTAACACCAGTTCCATACACCTGATTCTCAATTCCAATTCCTTTCTCGCTCTCTTTACTTCCTTTCTCCATGGAAAAGATTCCCCTGCTTTGAAACTCTGTTTCTTAAGATTTACAGAGCTGTTGGGATTTGAATTTAAATGAATTGGGTGTTTGGGTTATGGGAATTTCTCTTTGACATCGACGGATTTCTTTCCAAAACAGGGGCATTTTCTTCCAAAGAGCCATTTTCTAGAAGAAGATAACCCTCTTCTCTGCCCATTCAAAGGGAGATTTTTCATGGAGATTGAAATCAAACCCGGCGGATTTGAAAAAAGGCCTGACTGACTATTCCAACTAGCTTCTGAAGAAGCTGTTGGGGTTGCATGGAAAGATCCACTTCTGCAATTTCTCCCAAACCCATCTACAGAAGAAACAGAGGACATGCGTGGAGCGGTAGAAAGATCACATCTTTCCCCAATTCGATTGAGTGGCTGAGATGTCTTGATCTGTTTCTGATATGGGTTTTCATCGAAATATTGCTTCGCGTCGAATATGTCGATTTCAGTGTCGTCAGCTCAATTTCCAACGGTAGGTTTGAGGGATGGTTTTGCGACGGTTGTATTAGTATCAAGACGGATATGTGAAGAGAATGAGCCGTCTCTGAAATTGGGTTTGGATTGGAATCTGGTGTAAGGAGGAGATATATCTGTAGTTTGGAAGGTAGACCTTTGGCTGAGGCTGCCATTGAAGGAGGAGATTTTTTATTTTTTATTTTTTTTAATTTAACTGCCGTTTGCTATAGCGGTGCAGTGCAATGAAAGCATTGCACATACACCTGTGTGATAGCAGTGATTTACTTTTGAGAAATTGGGCTGGCGACGTACTCGGGTCACCAGCATACCATGTGGTGATGTTTGAATAGCGTCGATTTGAATGATGTATTTTATTGACATATAAGGTACATTACATTATGGGCCGGAATCCAAACACGCAGTTGAAGAAGGGCGCACGGATCATCATTCCTCATAAATTCTACGGTGTTGTGAAAGGAACGGATCATACATGATACAACGCAAGTTAAATAAATACAACTGTCACGAAAAGCTGTACAAGTGAACTTGGATGAGTACCATATACAATGCTCCTCCCGGGAAAAAAGAAATGTACATTTTGATCCATTTTGCACTATGTGCGCATGCAGCCCCATTTCAGCGATCCAAACCGTTGATGTATTAGAACCCACCATGGATGACCCATGCACCACAATCTCCCATGTCGAAATCCTAATCCTACCAACGATGGCTGCAGTTAGATGTTTCTATGTGAAAATGCAACAATGGTTTTTATTCAACTGAAAATGGCCGATATTCCATGGCTAGGATCTTCGTACGTAATATAAGAATTTTACACATGGGGCCCACATTGGTGTAAATTATATTGATGGTTTGGATCAATGAATTTAGTAATTCAACATGAGATGTAAAATCAAACTAAGGCTTGTTTCCATTGTGATGAATAAAGATGGAGTTTCTAATCTTAGTTCCAGTTTGGTGTAATCTTATCTTAGTTAATGGTTTCGAGTACTTATTTCGGTGTATTTAAGAAATAATAATAATGAAAATGAGTTCATCCTATCTTAGTTAAATATAATTATTTTATTTCTTTCGATAAAGATTAAAAATAATCTCAATGGACAACAATCAAGATATCTAATGCATAGTATCTACTATAAATAGCTAAAAAAAAAAAAAAACATTGGGTAATAAGGTGAGCACATGGATCTTACCATACAAATAAATTGATTCTGGTTTAAATAGTGGACAATGAACTGGATAGTTAAAAAAATGTCAAATTCAAGAAATAAATGTTTATTACTTGAAAGTTAGGGACGTTTAATCAAACCATATGAATACTTAAACCCATGACCTTAGGGCCTGTTTTGGGAGCGTGGATTTGGAACCCCCTGAATTCGAACCAGAGCCCCAGGTTTGGAAACCCCCCGGATTTGAAATCCTCCCCGTGTTTTTGGCACCTGGAGTGTGTGTGAGTTGACTTTAATCCAAAAGTACCTATGCATGGTATATTCACAGGGATTTGAATTTAATTACTAAATCAACTTTAATATCTCTAATTAGCGAGATATGTAATTTTTGACACAATGGTTGTGATAAGCCCGTTGAAATATATGTTTTACCTGAAAATGATGAAATTCCAAGTCTCAGATGGGCCACAAGTATAGGATCATGTCTGAGTAACTAACCAACAATTTTTAATCGTTGATTTACATGGACAATGTTTGGACGGTGCTAATCATCATTAGTGGGCCATGTGCCCAATAGAATGATATTGTATAGTGACACACATGTTACACCTGCAACTATTGAAATGATTTTAGGTGTAATCCAAGTTCTCACCGTGGCTCAAACAAGGGATTTGAAACCCTCGGTTACTTTATGCTGCTAAACAAGGGATTTGAAACCCCCTAAAATCCCCTCCAATCCATTGTGCCAAACAACACCTTAGTGTTGAAATGCAATCTATCCCCCAATAAGCCATGAAACCAAATCCAAAAATTTACATATGTTAATTTATTTAAAGTGGGTTTATAAAGAGGATGATGGTCTTTTTAAGTTGGTATATCCCATTTGTATAATTTCAAAGTGTATGAGTATCAAACACCCTAACTCTAATCAAAGCATCAAACAACTCCCTTACTAAATCCCTTTTAAAACTGCTCCACTAGCATGTTTCATGACCCATGTCTTCGGCTATGTAAAGTGAAATGGTTAGGTAGAAAATGATTAGTGGAGGTTTGAATTCATGACCTCTACACATCACAAAAGTAAAATTATGGAAAGGAAATATGAAAACTCTTCAACCTCGCTATCATAAGAGATAAGCTTGAATAGCTTCCTTTAGATACAATGACATTGATGGATATCCTAACAAGAAAAGAGAGGGAGAACCATGACATAAGTGTTTGACATCATGCATAGTATATAAAATCTCTCTCTATCCCATTCTATATAGAGTGCCATTCTATTAGTGAGTTCTCGTAAAATTCTTGTAAGTTAAGTAGCATGTATCAGATGAAGTTGACTTTAATCAATTGTGAAGATAAGAATCGTTGGAGCGGTGGTCGTAGAGAAATCTAAAAGAACTTTATCAACCAATAATTCATGGTTTGATTAATATGCAATATGTGATTTCTCCTCAATATAAAACATAGGCTTTAAACAAGATATCGGCTGTTGGTTTCATGGTCTTAATGGCTAAGAAGGAGAAATGAAGGAAACTAATGGCTATAAATTAAAGGGAGCCCAAGGCCCTCTCCACCACATTCAACATCATGGGAAATTTATCATCTGTTGCACATGCTTTGAGAGGGTTTTTGGGAGAAGATAAGCCAAGGGTGATCCACAACATAGAATGTCTGGGCCACCAATAAAGACCGTTCATCTTCAGGTCCAATTATCCTTAAGCATTATTTTGTGTATGGATGGAATCATATGGCTCAATGTAGTACTAGACATATGATATTGTGGTTTTCATTTAATAAACTTGTGTACATAGGCATTTCATGACGCTATATCCTAAACCCTAATTGGTGGTTGAGTTTAGATTATGGTTTATAAAGAATAATCAACTTATATATATAAAAAAGTAGATAGCATCAAACAAATGGTGTTGTCAAAGAGCACGACATGGTTGCGACCTCGGATCCAATGATGTGGGTGAGACCCTAACCATGGGACCCAGCTTGATGTATGCATTGTATATTTATGCTATTTATCCATTTTTCCATACTGGTTTATGGCATGGGCTCAAAAAATGAAGCAGATCCAAGGCTCAAGCGGACCACATTGTAGGAAACCGTTGTCATTGAACACACCCACCATTAAAAATTTCTTAGGGTCCAAATGTAATGTTTATTTACCATCTAACGTGTTAGTAAAGTCATACAGACATGAATGAAGGGAAAATACAATTATCACTTTGATCAAACATGGTTTTGGCCCACGAAAATTTTTTAATAGTCATTCACAGTGTTTCTTACAGGTGTGTCGGGATGAGATTTGGATCTGCTTCATTTTTTAATTTTTGGGCCCGTGCCATAAAATGATATGGAAAAATGGATAGACAGTATAGATATAACTCATACATCTACGTGGGCCCACAGTCAGATTCCCTCCCACATGGCTGGGCGATGGAGATCAATGGTATAAAATAGGTCCAATAAAAGATTGGATACTTCCATCCAATAAGTCCCATCAGGGATTACCTATGATTCTAGAGCATCACTTTTATCAGACCTCCTAAACATCCTATCCATATATCACTTAAAAAACAAATGGCTATAAAAGTAACCCTATCTTATGGGTGGATTTCATCAGGAGTGGATTAAGTGAGACCCCAGCCTCACCCAAGATGGTGCAGCCCTTACCGTGGGGCCTATCTTGATGTATGTATTATGTATCCACACCATCCATCCGTTTTTCTATATCATTTTAGGGCATGATCCCAAAAATGAAGAAGATTCAAATCTCAGGTGGACCATATTCTAGGAAACAGTGGAGATTGAACCCTCTACCATTAAAAACTTATTGCGGCATATGTTAATGTTTCCGTAATGTTTATTTGCCATCCAATATGTTGATAAGGTCACATAAACCTGGATGAAGGAAACAAAAAACAAATATCAGATTGACCCAAAACTTTTGTGGCCCATTAATAGTTTATCACCACTTTTTCCTATGGTGTGGTCCACTTGATAATTGCATTTGCTTCATTTTTGGGATAATGCACTATAACGATCTAGAAAAACAGATGAACGGTGTGGATACAGAATACATACATCAAGAGGGGCTCATAGTAAGGGTCACACCACCGTCTTAGGTGAGGCTGGGTTATTATACGTACCTAATCCGCTCCCGATTTGATAATCCAACCGAAATCGGATTGCATATTGACTAACCCAGCTTTCTTGAGTAAACTCTGTTGGACACACCGTGAATGTATATGGCTTATCCAAGCCGTCCATCCATTTTTTCAGCTCATTTTAAGTGTTGAGCCCAAAATCGAAGAATATCTAGAGATAAAGTGGACCCACCGCAGGAAACAGTGGCTATAATGATGTCCACCGTCGAAACCTTCTTAGGGCCCACAGTGATATTTATTTGTCATCCAAACTCTTCATAATGTCACACAGACATGGATGAAGGGAAAACACAAATATCAGCTTGATCAAAAACTTCTATGGCCCTGTTAAGATTTCAATGGTAGGTGTTCTATTCACATCATCTCCTGTGGTGTGGTCCACTTGAGCTTTGAATATGCATATATCATAGGCCCATATACTAAAATAATCTGGTAAAACGTATGGACGGGTTGGATAAGACACAGAAATCATAGGGGACCCCATAGAGTTTACCTAGTACGACATAACTTAATAGTTACCCTATACGCAATCCGATATCGATCCAACCAGTCTTATTTTCATGATAACTCGTGAAATGTGTGCCATACCTAACGGGTAGTCCCGATCCAATGTAACACAGCTCGGCCACAACTATATATAATCATTTCCTAAAATAAAATTGCCAAAACTTCGTAGACTTGCCTTTTTCTAGCATCCTCCCTCACATGTGGATAATATTTTGGATGAGGCGCCGTTGATTTAGATGGCTACTTTATAAATGGGCCATGCTCTAAAACATATTGACAATGAATCTTTGCCATCTATTGAGTTTTGCAGTTATTAGGAACCGACATTGTTATGTAACTTTTAGGTCTTTTCACTTTGATAATGTGATGCACTTGATTTTAATTTTTTTCCTTCTTTTTTTTTAAAAAAAATTTAAACACACACACACCCCAGGCACCCACGCACGCTGTGGGATTTCACCACGGATGGGCATTCGAACCCTTGACCCGGTGTTGAAACTCCTGGGAGTCTACCACTCGGGTAAGAGTAAGGACCCGAGTGATGCACTTGATGAATGGTCCTTAGCATTATATGTTCGTGTAATTTGATCAAACATGAGACCGTACATGTTAACAAATGCTTATATTTGGTTGATGTGTGCAGTTAAGATAGTGCAAGCATGCTAGAGTCACACTCAACTCGAGTTTAATAGAACGCTCATGACCTAGTGTATGAGAGATTGTGTTTGGTGTGAGCGTCGAGCTCTTCGGGTGCTCCTAATATACCCTAAGAGGAGGCAAATCCTTGTTGGGTTTCCTGGCTTGTCTAGAATTATTGGTAGTCATGGTGTGTAGTTGTTTCTGATCATCCTAGACTGGCTAAGGATATCTTTGAAGGTAAAAAAAAATGTTTTCAGATCTCCCTACTAGTATAATTGTAGAGATTTGTAGTCTTTACATGATCAATTTTACTGGATTTGGATTCCTCGTGACGTCTTTGATTTGTGTCTATTTTGAAAATAATCTACTTCTCAAACCTTCTTAATTGCCAAGAGAGTATCAATCATCTTGGAAGATCTCCCATTTTTATAGGATTATGTGAGATAGCCTTGATGAGCATATCCAATTTACAATAGGATCCCTATCTATTTCAGGGGTCTTTATGAACTTATTGAACACTTGCCTTGATTACACATGACACGCATATTAGGGTTATATGTCATTCGTCGCAACGTTTTTATCTGTTCAAGTGACATGCTACCGAAGAATGTAGAGCAGAAGATATAGTTAGTCAATGTGGATGTGCCAGGATAGGTATAAACATCACAAATTTGCCCTAATATACTAGTTTATGCAATTTGAGTTCATATTCAATCATCTAGATCTTTGATTTCATGAGGCCCATCATGATGGGTGGTAAAACAAAAAAGGGCCCCCCTCTATGGAAGATCTTTAACTGTTAATGATATATGATTGTGGTAAAAAAATTAATTTTCAAGTCAATTGTCTAGATATATAAAACATGGTGCTAGTCCATGGTTTAAGTGGATATTTTAATATTTCTAGTCTATTTAAAATTAATTTTTAATATATAACTTAAAATAATCCAACAAAGTTTTACTTTATTTTGCTATTTTTAGCCAAACTAGTCAAAACCGAGTTGACTCATTTGAGTCTTCACTCGTTGGCTGACCCGGCCCATTCGAGTTGGAAAAATGTGTTGGGTATTTTTTTTTTTTTCCTCCCTAGTCTATCGTCACCATACAAATTAAAAGGATAAGATTTTCCGATCCAGCTGATTTTTTGGAAATGGCCCATCCACAGGAGCCTAACACATCAATGGTGTGGATGGTCCACTTTTACAAACTTCAAGCCCAAGTATACAATGCATATCCTCAGCCTCAGGATCATGTAATTCTTTTCTGTAAAGGACACATAGAAAGTCCTAGGTTGGACTCGTGATCTAGTGATCCAGGCGGTTGGACTGATGGAACCCAACTTGGATGGGCCATGCCCCAAAAATCTTCTTGTTAAGACAATTCTAGCATATGTTTGGTAGCCAGAAAAATAACGGTTGAGAATAATACGATAACTATAGTTTAATTTTCAAACAAAAAAGGCGAACGATAGGACGGCTAGGATCTTCCACTCATGGAGATATTTTGGACATGCCGTGAAGATAGGGTGACCCACCATATCAACGGTCTGGATCAATTAACCAATACACGGCACTTGTACTATCCTTGCCCGTTCAACAGAGCTTGCTACACCAGATTCAGTACATGTAGCATGTTTTCAGTGATCAAGACCGTTAATCTGATGGGAACCTGGATGGGACGTCCCAAAAATCTCCAGTTTGGAAGATTCGAACTATTTGATCTTCGAACTGTTGCTAAATTCAATGAGGTCCCTTGCTTTATTTCATTGCTAACCATCTATTTTAAAGTTAAACGGTGAGGATCTTCCAATCTGGGAGATCTAGTATTTCTTTCATTGGTGGGGCCATCGTATCTACGATCTGGAACACGAATCATGATCTGCAAAGTACAACGCACCAGTTTGATGCTTACTAAGGCCGGATCAGTATTCGATGGGGCCCACCTAAATTTTATACTAGGTAGGCCCAAGCTCAACCGTTGCTTTTCTTTTAGTTGATATTTTCGAAATGAGGAAGTTCGCATGACAGATCTACCGTCCATTTATTTACTTACGTGGCAAAGTGGGCCACATGTGTACATTGATTCAGAAATAATGGCACATGATATTTGAATCAATCCATTGGCTGTCCATTGTTGTCTACATGAACGCCCACTCGATGTATTGATCTGCTTCACAGACAATGATATTCAAGGTGGGGCCCACCTATTCAACGGCTCCGATGTTGGTTACCTCTGACACGTTGGCTGCATGCAACTCAATGGAAAAATACTTGACGGTCAGTTGAGATGGATGTGAAGATTTATCCTTCCAGATGACGGTGAAATCAAGTAAAACTTTCGTGGGTTAATCGCAGCTATGACATTTATACTTATCTCCCCTCACTTTTGGATTATTGAAATTACCCCCTTTGTTGGAGAATTATGAGGAATCTGTACAAAATGACAAAATTACCCTCATTCCAAGAGTCTATTTTAGTCATGCGTGGGCCCACCGCTAATTATAAATGTAATCCAACCCGTTCAGCAACATGATTCGACTTGACTGTAAAAATTGATCACCCAGGGTATATACTTCTAATTATTAGGTAGGCCACACCATAGAAAGCAATAGAAAATCACTTCAAAACCTTTAAATTCATGTTTCCTTGCATGAGGTGTTATACCATATTTTCATCATACGTATGAGAGCCACTAAGAGAGGGGCACGTGTAATTTTACAAGAATTACGTGGTGTATTTGAGATATGCAGAGATATCTGAAGAAGATTTTGCAGTGATACAGCTGGCGTCTATCGATCAATACCATGTCATCCACAAAGCAAAGGTGGTCAAACGAAACGAGGTTGAGTGAATAAGGAAGCCTGCAGTAGTTATAGGACAAGTGACTCTATAAGGTTAATAATGTTAAAACGATTACGACAATCGTTGAAACATAAGAAGCATCTAAATGGTTAATTTTAGGTTATAAATAGTAAGAAATTCAACAAAATAAGGTGTCTTATACCAACTAAACCAAATCAAATATATCTTTTATATTTTACTTTGTGCTTTTTAACATTAGATGTCATTTATATTCTTCAGTATAATAAGTAGTTGTTAACTTTAGTTGTAATTTTAGTCTATGCTCATACGTTGGATTCGGTTCGAGTATGAAGCAAGTTGTGTTTAGAAAGTAGTTGTTCTCAATGACCGACTATAAGAATTTTCTTTTTATTTCATCTGTATTGCGAAAGTACTTTCGTACCAAAGGCAAAGGTGTAACCTATTTTGGTTTGAATTGAGCTACACATTCAGTTTTGGCACGCCCACACAAATAACGTAATCGAAATTGAAACCAAAAAGAGATAATGGGCGAACCCAACGTAATTTTTGGAAACAAATGGAAATGAAATGTAATAATCTAAAATAGAGGGAGCACGGAATATTGTCATAAAACAAAAGGTGTAAAGAAGTAAGTGCAATTACTCTACTATTTTGTGTAGGTGTGTAACTTGGGCAAGTTAGGTCGAGTTGAAGATCATCCAAAGCCTAACCTTATCTCAAGAAGAATCGGCCCAAGGCCCAACCCAACCTAATGTACAAAATGCTCAACCTTATCGAAATTTAGATTAAGTCATGATTGGGTTCGATCAAGTTAACATTAATAACTAGTAAACTAATTAGGGAAACAAAGCATTTAATCATCAAATAATATCATTAGAGCAACATGTGTAAGTATTGAAATAACATTAGTAAGCTTACAATCATCAATCCTAAATAAATAGGCAAAATGAATTTCATAAGACATCCATGCCATGCATTCATCAAGTAATGTGTAATGTGAACAAACTATAAACCCAAAAGTAATGGTGGGCCACCAATCATAGAAGTCAAACCTGTATAAACTCTATTTTATATCTTGCCAATGATTTTGGCAAGCAGTTTGAGAGAGTAAATCCGTGTGAAGCAAAGTGGTAAGAGGTGAGATCGAGAGGAGCGTACCCAATTCACATCAAATACAGAAAGGTTCTTTTTCGAAATAAAAGCAAAATCATGTTCTTCTATTTCAAATGTACTTTAATTACTACCAATTCTCAAATCCAAAGTCATCTCTCGCTGGCTGCCAAATTGCCCTTATATGCTTCTCAAACATGCATATGAGTAAGGTTGTCTTAAGCCCAACCTAAACTCAACCTAATATCACCCAAAGTTTGGGGTGGGCCAATAGGGAGTAGATTAGATATTACCCGGGTAACACCTTAGTTACCCTAAACATGTGGGGCACACCTGGAAGTATATGATGTATATCCACTTTGCCTATGTGTTTTTTTTTTTTTTTTTTTAATCTCATTTTAAGATGCGATTGTTAGATCTGTATTATGGAATTTACGGATCATTTATGTATTAACAACGGAGATTCAATACAATAATCTTAAGGCGTACCTGAATGAAAAGACATTCTCGATGTCTCGATGTCGCCAACGAGAATCTTAATCTTCCGCACCTCACACCCTTAGGAGAACCTCTCAATGAGACTAGAGTTTTTTCAGTTGTATTGGTGCGGGGACTAAGGCATCTATTTATAAGAAAGAGGGCTATAAGCTTATCCATTACATTTTTCGCTCTAAGGTCTCCACACCGTAGGTTTTTATATCTATCTTGATAACTGAGTATAGGGACCGCAGTTCAAGCGACTCATCCCAAACCTATTTACAATGATCACAACTGAAGTGAAGCCCACTGAATTGCTCAATGTGAATAATCCAACAGTTAGATCTGAACCGATGATCATATGTGGCCCACCTGATAAGAGTCTCAACGATCCTAAACCTTAAGAAAATCCAAATCTCAAATGTACCATAATACTAGAAACAGTGATGAAAGGCCATTAAAAGCTTTGTTGGGCTACAAAAGTTTTGGATCAAGCTTATCTTTGTATTTTCCTTTCATCCGGGTCTTCTTGGGATCAAGATGATCTTTGTATTTTCCTTTCATCCAGGTTTTCTTGACATGACCAAGAGGTTGGATGGAAAATCAACATTACAAACCTTATGGTGGCCCTTTGGAATTTTTAATGGTGTGGCACTCAATCACAACTGTTTTCTGTGGTACGGTTCACCTAAGATTTGGAGCCTTTTAAGTTTTGGAATCCCGTACTAAAATAGGCTACAAAAAAGGATGGACAGTGTGGATATACAATACATCAAATCGAGCCCTACGGTAAGCGTAACACCTGGTAACACGTAATCCGCAGCGGGGCCAAGCAAGTTGGGGTTGACCCAACGCAACCGCATGTCTGGATCTCTTCCTTCCATGTTTTCTCACATAGCAGTTATTTAATACTCTGGTAGAGCAGGGAAGTTATTTATTGTTCTGGCAGAGATTGGAACGTTATGCACATGCACTTGGAAATTGTGCACATGATATGCATTAAATCAAATTAAACAGACTAAAAGTCGTGGAGCTACCTCACAGAGTCACAGTCCCGTAATCATATTATTTCAAGTGGGATGTAGAAAATAATGTATAACCGTACGAAAATCTCAAAATTCGCATGGTGGTCCACCTGATGGTTGATCGGCCTAATTTTCAATGCATCCCATTTTCATGGTTGATCAGCCTGATTTTCAGGGCATCCCATTTTCATGATGAGGCGGCTCTGATGGACGGTTGGATGACATACAGACACCTGGTGGGCACCACAAGCAACAGTTGCTGCCTCTTTATATACAGCGCGTAGATCACCGAATGGATGATCTGATCCTCACCTTCATTTATAGCCATGCATCTATTTTCCAAGCCATAGATGGATGGTTAGGATTGCTTAATAGAAATGATCATGATGGGCCTTTTAAAATAAATAATCTGGAGTGTCCATTTTATATGTTGATGGTTAGAATCTCTTAATTGAAGTTTTTTTTTTTTTTGCTTGGTAGCTCAGAAATATGTGGTGGACCGGCCTGATGGATGGTCCAAGTTGATCAGTTGGGTTTTCTAAGTGCCCAGATGCAATTAAGAGTACCATAGGTAGTACTGCTGTGGGAGTTTTGGAACAATCAGCCGATAGAAGTCCATATATTCTACAGCTAAAATATTGTGATATTAAAAATTGTTAGTTAATGAGCTATCCATGATGATTGATGAGCCCCATCTTATCAACGTCTTGGATCACTGAACTGTGGGCCCCATTTATACAAATTTAGAGCGATAACATGCAATGCAATCTTTTCGCCCCACCAGTGTATGATAGCTCAGAAGGAAAATGTGAGCTGACCTTGTATAGTGCGCCATCGATGCTTTAAACATGGTAGTGGGACGGTGGATGTGAACCGTCCGTTGTAGTGGATCTTATCCAACGATGGCTTCCAGATCGAAAATACAGCAGTCGGAGAATCCTAGCCATCCAATAATGGACTTTCAAAATCCAAACAAAAGGGGCGCGGATTGGTACCAACCCCACCAGGTCCTATCTATATTTTATCATTTTGAGAGATCATTTTACGGAATGAACTAAAAAAGGGAGGCAAAACAAGGCTCAAATAAACCCCACCACATTAAGCAGCGAGGCTTGAATTCCTACAATTGAAAACTTACTAAGGCGTGAGTGTGTGTGGTGGTTGTGTGCGTGTGTTAAATAATAAATAAAAAGGCTTGAATTCCTACAATTGAAAACTTACTAAGTCGCACATGATGTTTATTTGCCATCCAATTCATAAGGTCACATAAAACTTACACGGAGGGAAAACATAAATATCCGCTTATCCAAAACTTTCGTGCTCCTAAAAAGTTTTAAGCAGTAAGCTTTCAATTCCCATTGCTTCTTTCCTATAGTGTATTCACTTGGGCATTCAATCTATTTCACTTTTGGGCTCATTCCCTAAAATGATAGGTAAAAAATGAATGAACAGCATGGATATATAAAACATATACATCATTATAGTCCTCATAGAGCCCCTAGCAAAACCATCCAGCTCTAATTAGGTCATGGTGGGGGCAGTACCCAATCCTTTTGGTTGGACTTTGAAAGCCCATGTTTAGATTTGTTTAATACTTAGAAGTACAAATAATCATATTAAATTTCATGTGTAAAGATAATTTGTTACCTCTATTCTTTGGCATTTGCTAGAATATACAAAAGAGGCTAGAATATATAAAAAAAGGCTATAAACTTATCTAAGAATTCGAACCCCCTCATAAAAAAATAAAATAAAAATAAAAAAGAACTTCAGTCTAACATCAATGTTAATGTATCTTATTTTACCATTAATGTTATTGTGAGACAAGTAATATGTAATCATTGGATGTGGATTACCCTGCGACCACCTATCGCAACAACTTCTCATGATAGGAAATTGATTGGGGCCCACTGTGATGTTTGTGAGAAATCCACCATATCCATCCATTTTGTCATATCATGTTACAATATGGGTCTAAAAATGAGGTAAATTCAAATCTAAAGTAGGCTACATGATTGAGAAAAGTGCGTAGGGAAATGCTTATTGTTGAAGTTGCCCTTATAGATGAGGTATACAATGTTGTTTATATGTCAACCATTTTGTTCATAAGGCCATTCCTACTAGGATGGACTGAAAACACTATATATATATATATATATATATATATATAGCTTATTCAAAACTCCTATAGCCCTAAATGGTTCAATTATGACTGTTCATTCCACAACATTTCTTGCCATGTAGCTACTTGAGTTTTAAATTTGTCTCATTTATTAACATAATCAAAGAAAAAATGAATTGATGGGGGTGAATTTCTCAAAAACATCACACCGGACCCTACCTAGCTTAAGTTCCTACAACAGGCCGTTCTCACACCTCATCAACTATATTTTCTTGTACATTGACTTGGTAGTTGGTAAAACAAATGGGACCTTATTTGAAGACTATGCAAAAGGTCTCAGACACAATAGTGACCTATCCAATACCAAGATCTTAGTACTGGCAATGTTGCGGTCCCCACCCTGATGTATTTGTTTTATCCACTAATATTTATTTGCCATTTAACCTGGTGATTAAGTTACACAAACCTTAAGGAAAAAAATACAAATATCAGCTTCATCCGAAACTTTTGTGGCCTTAAGAAATTTTCAAAGGTGGGAATTTTAATTACTATTATTTCCTATTGGGGTGTTCCAGATGAAATTTGGACCTACCTTACTTTTCTTAAATGAGTTGATCAGCTGGGAAAATGGATTAAGTGACTGTTAAAACACATACATTATGGTGGGGCCCTTTATAGCTTTTCTAGGGAGGCGGATTGGCTGGTGTACCACACAACAGCTATATAGCTGGTGTCCGGCCAAGCTGAGCTCTAAAGCTCCGAGTTGCACGGAGGGTTCAAAGGAGATCAAAGTTACATGGGCCTCACAATGATGTATTTATTATATCCACACCGTTCATTCATTTTTCAAAATCATTTTAGATTACTATCCAAAAAATGATCATGTCCAAAGATCAAATGGACCACACCACAAATAGCAGTGGAGATAATGATTTTCATCGTTAAAAAATTTGTAGGGCCCACCATAACGTTTACTTTCCATCCAATTTATTCATAAGGTCACAAAGATCTGGATGAAGAGGAAAAACAAATTTCATATTGGTCCAAAACTTCTGTGAACCCCAAAAAGGTTTCAATGGCAGACATTCAATCCCCCACTGCTTTTTTCAATGTGGTCCACTTGATCGTTAAATTTGTATTATTTTTCTTCTCAAAGTTTACGACGAGCTCGTAAAATGGATGCATGGTTTAGATATAACACATACCTCATGATGGGACCCACAGAACTTGTTGTCGTCAATACAGCAGATATATAGCTGGTGTGTGGTACACCAGCCAATCCGCACTCACCGGTACCAACTTGGTTACGAGGGGAGCGGATTCGTTGGTGTACCTCACACCAGCTATATAGTTGTTGTAGGTGGGGGTGTACATCAAGTCAAACTGAGTTGAGCTGGCCTCAGCTCGACTCGGCTCGACCACTACTTGACCTCAGCTCGAACTCGGCTCAGCTCAGTCCTCGAGCTTGATTGGCCAACTCGGCTGGGTTCGGTCAACAGCTCGGGCTGAGTTCAAGCCAAGATTGAGCTGAGTTCACCATTGAGACATTTCCACAAACACCTGGACTACACCTTCAAAATCCCTCTGTATGTGAAACAAAAGCAATGGGTTTGCAAGAATTTTATCAAACACTTTCCAAGCAACATAAAAACCAAGAAAAAATGGTATTTGTTTCATGTACATACCTTACTTGCCACCAGCCACACTTCGTTGAATTATTTTATCAAACACTTGGTGAGCAACATCAATGGAAAAGTAACCGAGCCATTGAACTGGTTCGATCCAAGTTCGATTCGAGCTGGATTCGATCCAAGTCGAGTTGAGCTGGGCCTACTCGAACTCGGCTCGAACTCATTTTCGAGCTCAAAAAATCAGCTCGACTCGGCTCGAACTCAACTTCAAACCGAGTTGAATCGAGCTTTTTCGAGTCGAGTCGAGCGAGCTAACCGAGCTTGAGGTATGTGTTATGTTATGCGAAGACGAGCACCGACTCTCCTCGAGCTCCGAGCTGTACAAACGGTTCAAAGGAGATCAAAGTTACATGGGCCCCATAGTAATGTATTTATTATATCTACAATGTTCATCTATTTTCAGAGATCATTTTAGAGTATCATTCAAAAAATGATTCATATCCAAAGATCACTTGGTCCACACCCAAAATAGCAGCGGAAATCATGATTTTCACCATTAAAAAATTGGTAGAGCCCACCGTAACATTTATTTTCCATCCAATCTGTTTATAAGGTCACAAAGACCTGAATGAAAAGGAAAAACTAATTTCATATTGATCCAAAACTTCTATGACCCTAAAAAGGGTTTCAATGGTAGACATTCAATCCCTAGTGTGGTCCACTTGATAGTTATATCTATTTTATTTTTCGTCTCAAGCCTTAAGGCTGGCTTAAGCCAAATGGCCGTACGATTCAGATATAACACATGCCTCATGATTAACTTACAAAACTTGCTGACGTCGATACAGAAGCTATTAGCTGGTGTCAGGTACACCAGCCAATCCGCTTCCGGTTAAGAGAGGGGTCACTGTCGAATCCCAATCTGTACAAAAAAAAAAAAACACTGTGAGTACATACACGCTATTGTACATGCATGACATGCATTTCATCATCATTGCGTCAGCTCATTTTTATGCATGATATGTCGTACACGTGGACCACCCCCTTTCAAAACTTCCTGGGGCCCACCGTATGATTATATGCCATCCAACCTATTCATAAGGTCACCTAGACGTCATGGTCGTTAAAACACAAATATCATCTTAATCCAAAAGTTGTGTAGCCTCCAGAAAGTTTTAACCGTAAGTGTTTAATCCACACTACGTGGCCCACTTGAGCCTTTGTAGTACCTTATTTTTGAACTTGTACTGTAAAAATGGATGGATGGTGTGGATAAAACCCACACATCACAGTAGGCCCTCAGAGCCCGTGTCCGTTCCTACTTAGGGAGCGAGTTCCGTGGGCACGCCCATCGTCATGTCTGTTTATATGCAGGCCATTTCTTCTCTAAGATCATGTCCATGCCATCCTGGATGGAAAGGTCTTTGTTATGGGAAAATATAACCCAACCATATTCAAGGTCAGCTCGGCCCAACGAACGCTCGTCCCGAAACACTATGTCTAAGAAAATTGGCACGAAGCTGACATCCTCTCCCACGAATACAACCCTCAGCAAGATGTGGTCCCAAGTTCCTGCTCGCTCGTGCCCACCAAATGCTAGATGACCCAACAAAACTAAGGTACCATCAAGAACGGCTAGATCTGAGGACAGATCAAGGCCAAGCTATAGCTCGAATTGATTTACTCATGACTAGATTAGCTACGATCATTTTCGACCAACCAACGAAGGTCTGCTCAGATAACCTCGGCTCATATTGATCTCGGTTGGTTGATAGAACTTGACACCAATGAGCTCGGCCTGGATCCTCCCCGGTGGACCGATGGAGGTCAGCCCAGATTAGCTCAGCGCAAGATCATCCCAATAACAGATGACAAGAGTAACCACCCAACGCACGATTCTAGAGTAACTACCAACGTTCATCACTAGTGCACATCTCGCCTAACGGCAGAGATAGTATCTAAGATTGCGGGCCACGCAGCCCCACAAACACTATAAATAAGAAAATCATTGAGAAAGACTAGGGCTGAAAGTCGGGCAAGTTGGGTTGAGTTGGTGCTCAACCCTAGCCCAACCCAAGGTTCCCATACCTCAACCCCAACCTAACCCAACCCAACCTAAGGTTGGAAATTCTCAACCCAAGCCCAACCCAAGCAGGCTCGGTTGGGTTGGGCGGATACACACTAATATTTTCATTATTACATTAGTCTATTATATTTCAATACACTTCTTATTTTTTGTACCTATGATTTAATTAACTATATATGTAGTTATTTATGTTTAAGAACTTTATTTTTTCTAAACAATCAAGCTAAAATATTGGACTACTCCTTTAAATGTTGTGTTATGTAGTACGCAAACTATTTAAGAGAGAGAAATCTGGCATATTTTGTTAGCTTGAATGATTAGAAATGGTGTGGACCAATGAGACCCGATGGCATTGGAATTTCATATGCCTTCAACGCAGATTTTCCACACTCAATAACAATTTATAACTTACATATTGATCGGGTTCGAGTTGAGTCGGGTAACCCGAGACCTCAACCCAAGCCCGACCCAACCTTTATCAGGTTAGTGTTTATATAACCCAAGCTCGAGACCAAACCCGATACATCCTGCTAGAGCCTAACCTAATGTCGGGTCGGTCACGGGTCAATCAGGTTAAACCCGCCCGGCTTTCAGCCCTAATAAGGATAGTTATAAAAAAATCTCTCACCCAAAACCCCTTGTACACAACCATATCCAAATTCCTAGCCTTACTTTATCATCAGATGTTCTGCTTTAGTCAAGGTCTTCTTTGTTTCTTTCCTGTACAGGTGCTCAGGGAGCCCGAGGAGGGCAGCCCGTCTTTGTGCATCCACATTCTTCAATCAGGTTTTGTGCGTCTCCTGCACTATCATGGTGTCACTCACCTTATGAACGGTTTGGATGGATTATAAATATTGTAATTGGGCACGGGAAGGAACTGATGTATCCACCTGATTTTTTAGCTTACTTCCTGCATGATGGCTCAACTGATGAAAGTACCGGATGTCACAAACACTTCACGGTGGGGCCCATTAGGATGCAGATTGCGCGCAGAGTTTATTGGGTACGCTCTACGGTGATGTATGTGTCTTATCCAATCCGTCAATTCGTTTTTCTAATTCATTTTATCACGCTAACCCAAAAGTGGACCACACCTATTTGTGTTTTCCCTTCATCCATGTCGATGTAACCCTATGAACCGTTTGGATGACAAATAAGCGTCATTATCCTCACTTTTTCATTTGGTGTGGTCGACTTGAGGTTTGGATATGCTCCGATTTCAGGAACATGCACTGAAATTAGATTTAAAAACGGAAGGACGGCGTGGATAGGACGCATACATAACGTTTTGTCCCTATAGAGTTTGCCAAGTACGCTGTAGACTGTAGTGTAATGAGTAACTCAGTACGCAATCCGCGTCTGCCGGAAGCGGATTGGCTAATGGACCTCACACCAGTTATATAGCTGCTGTGACGTCAGCAAATCATATAAGTCGTGAGTTATGTATCGTAACCAAACCGTCCATCCATTTTGCGAGCTCGTCTTAGGCTTGAGAACGTGGACCATTGAAACCCTTTCCAGTGCCACAGGAGTTTTGGATTAGTATTAAATTTATTTTTCTTCTTTATTGAGGTATTTTTAACCTTATGAATATATTGAATGGAAAATAAACGTTTTGGTGGGCCTTATAAATTTTGGCCCTATGAATTTTTAACGGTGAAAATCATTATCACTGCTGCTATTTGTGGTGTGGTGCATATGATCTTCGGATATGATTCATTTTTTTCATAATGCTCTAAAATGATTTCTAAAAATAGATGAACGGTGTAGATATAATAAATACATCAATGTGGGGGCCATGTAACTTTGATCTCCTTTGAACCGTTCGTACAACTCGGAGCTCGAGGAACGTCAGCGCTCGTCTACGCACGACACGTACGCACAACAGTTATATATCTGGTGTGTGGTATACCAGCCAATCCGCTTCCGCGTCTGCCACATGAAGCTTTTATGTTGCTCGGCGGGACTTCGCGATTGAGGCAGAGCAGGTTGTTAACGATCACTTTTTAGGTGCGTCCCCGGCATCCCGCAATACAGTGTGGCCCTGACCATGAGGCCCATCTTGGTCTATACACTGTAAATCAATTCTGTCCATCCGTTTCTCCATCTCATTTTAGGGCAAGTTTTAAAAAACGAAACATCTCCAAATCCCAAGTAGACCACATTACAGGAAACAGGTGATTGAACGCCCACCATTAAAAAAAATAATTCTAAGGCCCACTGTAAAGTTTATTTTCCATCGAAAATGATGATAAGGTCACGTATATATTAAGGTTAAAAAACAATATCATTTGATCCAAAACTTTTGCAGTCCATGATAAGTTTTCAGTGGTTAATGACGACTATTTCAAGTATTGTGGTCCACCTGAGATTTGGATCTGCTTAAATTTTGAGTTTATGCCCTAAAATGATCTGAGAAAACGGATGGACAGTGTGGATACGCAGTACATAAATCAAGGTGGGCCACACCGAACTGGGTGAGGACGGGACGGCACGTAGCTCGCTCCCATCACAAAGATACGGACGTAACTCGCGAACGTTTAATTACTATCCGGACATTCGGATAATAGGTGGAAGGTACGAGTGTAGTAACGACGAAGATAAAGGGTATTTACGTAATTGAAGAAGAGAGGCTGGGCCCACTGAAAAGTAGCAGAGAAGAGTACACTGCGGCCGGAGTGACAAGACGCATCGTCTCTCAGTGTTTGAGCCGATTAGATTAGGATATGACGCGCTGGATCAGAAAGAAACGTTCGTCTCCTATTAATTGACACGTGGCATGCTGGGTATGTATCAGGTCTGTCCATTTCTGTGGGTCCTGGTTATAGATTTCGATGCCGGGAAAGCAAAACGAAATATGATGGTATCTTAAGTTTCTACTTCCAAATACAGGCTCATCTTGACCGTTCATATGCAGTTTTAGATACGACGGTCTTTATCTAAGTGATAAGACGCTTCTTTGTTCACTTTCTTATTCTGTCAGAAACGTCGTACAGCGTCCAGACGCCGTCAACGTTTGAACGAATCCACTTCGGATCGGGTCCAGCGAGAGATCCGATCCACAAGAGGCTCGCCATACTGGCACGCGAATGGATGATCCATGCCTTTCATATATAAGGGCCGATGTGCAAAAAGTCAGAAGTGTACGATCTATAAAAATAGTAGCTAACGCCTTCTATATGGACGGTGGAGATCTCTCATGATCTAGATATTTGGCACATCTATATTCGTTATTGGACTTAATAGATGAACGGTCTAGATTATCACGTGGTCACTCAGAAGGAGCGAGCGTACTTAGCATTTATCCGGACCGATTGCACTGCATCTTTATCGGTGGAATAATGCGGTACATGGCACGTATCTTTCAAAGAGTACAAGGGATTTCAATTCTGGCAAGTGGGGCCCACTTCCAGATCATCGGTTTGTTTTATACAGGCAGTGGATGGAGCATGATCCAGAAGATGACGGATAGAAGATCCTAGGGGCCAATGGCATTAGTCGGACATTTTAGTTAAAATTGACGGTTGTCGTGTTTCTCTTGTCGACCTTCCATCCTTAGGACACAAATTAAAAATCAACCATCCGTGGTTGAACACAATAGACTAATGGTCCGGATTGGCGACCCATCTGTCCAACTTGTCAGAATATGAGAAGCGCGTGTATAGATTCGAATACGTAAACGTATAATTCTTTTTTTAAAATAAGAAAAGAGAAAATGACCACTGTAGACAAAACCTTTTATCCAGCGGTTTTTACGAAGCAAAGCAAACTTAGGTGAGCAACTTGGACTAGCACGTGCGGACAGCATGTTTGAGGACGAAACTACCCCTCCTTTTCATTTGCACGGCTGATGCGTTTCCTCTCCCTCCCATACCTCGCCCATTAAAAAAAAAAAAAAAAAGAGAGAGACGAAAAATCCTGCACTACTTTCGTTGCTGGGATCGCACCATCCGCTAGCTGGAGCCCACCCTCTCAATTCATCAGCATTCTCTCGTTTTTTTTTTTTTTGAATGGTTCCTCTACGACACGCACCACAGGTATAATGTAGTATATTTACCTAAACAGCGTAAATCTTTTGTGGGCCATTGAACTGCTGGATGAAGCTCGCATCTTGGTTTTCAGTTCATCCATGTAAAAATCATCCTATGAACATAATAAATTACAAATGAAACATCATTATGGGGGGCATAACAAGGTTTCTATGGTGGAACCACTGTTTCCTATGATATGATCGACTTGATATTTTGATTTGCCACTGTTTTAGGCTGAAACCCTTACTTTAAATAGAAAAAAATTGGATAGTCCACATACATTCAAGGCGAGCCCAACTCAGTTAACTTAGTACTATAAGAGCGTACTAAGCAAATTATAAATCCAATTTGCGAGAGGTTTTAGTTCATTTGACCTATTTCTCGGTTCATGATTGGTGAAATTTTCCGAGTAATTCATAAATTTGACAGAGATATCATAAAATATGACAGGGAACTTCCACGGATTCATGTAATGTAATGGAAAATTTTATGAACCACTCGGTCAATTTTATTAATTGCTCGGTCAAATTCACCGAAGAGAATTTTATGTAAAGCTCGGTCAATTTCATTAATTGCTCGACCAAATTCACCAAAGAACAAATTGTTAGGCTAGTTCAATTACATTTAAAGTTCATTCCAATTCATGTTAGCCTCGCTGAATTTCATGTTCACTTTGTTGAATTTCAAGTTAGCCTCACCCAATTTCAAGCTTGCCTTGCTCAAATTCATGTTTCCCTTACTCAATTTCTAAGTTGTCTTGCTTAATTTCCAGCTTGCCTCGCTCAATTTTTATCTAGCCTTGGTCAATTTTCCCCTTGCCTTGCCCAATTTCTTGTTTGCCTCACTCAATTTCTAGTGTGCCTTGCTCAATTGCTAAGTTGTCTCGCTGAATTTCTAGGTCGCCTCGTTGAATTCTTAGGTTCCCTCGCTCAATTTCTAGGTTGTCTTGTTGAATTTTTAGGTTGCTTTGTTGAATTTCTAGATTGCCTCGCTCAATTTCTACATTGCCTCATTGAATTTCTAAGTTCCGTCGCTTAATTTCTAGGTTGCCTCGTTCAATTTCTACATTGCCTCACACAATTTCTATGTTGCCTCGCTGAATTTTTAGGTTGTCTCGCTCAAATTCTAGGTTGCCTCGCTGAATTTCTAGGTTGCCTCACTGAATTTCTATCTCAATTTTTACGTTGCCTTGCACAATTTTTAGGTTGCCTCGCTTAATTTATAAGTTTCGTCGTGCAATTTCTAAACTGTCTCGCTTAATTTCTAGGTTCGTTCACTCAATTTCTAGGTTGTCTCGCTCAATTTCTACGTTGCCTTAGGCAATTCCTAGGTTCCATCGCTGAATTTCTACGTTGCATAGCTGAATTTCTAGGTTCCCTCGCTCAATTTCGAGCTTCTCTCGCTCAACTCCTAGGTTGCCTCGCTCAATTTGTATGTTACCTCGCTCAATTTCTAGCTTCCCTCGTTCAATTCATAGGTTGCCTCGCTGAATTTCTACGTTGCCTCGCTTAATTTCTAGGTTGCCTCGCTCAATTCAGAAGACATTTTTTTTACTGCATAAATCTTATCTTCCAGAACCCCAGCCAATGCATGAGGAAAATCTCATTTGACAGCTCAATCCTCGCGGTCATAATTATACTAATTCTGCCTAAAAATCTCTTTAGGTGATCAAGAGAGCCCTTGTAACGTCCTGGATTTTTCACTGTTTTGGATTTTCAAAAATCCTTCAATTTTTTTAATTAACTTATAATATCACTTACTGACCATTAGCACTCAATGTTAGTTTATACACAGGTGGAACCAGTAAAGAACTGCACAAGTTCGATTAATCAACCGTAGGAAGCCAACGAATCCGCCCGATCACTTGAACATCAAGTTTAGCCCGATGATTTACTCACATAGGACCCAAATCTAATCGACTCATCACTAACTAATCAAGACAATCATAACTAAATTAAAGATCTAACCGAATCCGAGTCGAATAAGGTCCGGATCTTGACTAATAGACCAAATCAACCTCATTACTCTTTTAGCCTAAAACTGACGGTTTAGAGTAATCATGACTAAATCTCCACTTTCACTAACTATAAATAGGCCACACTATGAACATAATTAATCCAAACCCTAATCATTGCCCATGAGAAATCTCAATACTTAATTTATTTTAGAAATACCCCGATTTTTCGAACAAGCTCTATACCGCTCATTGGTGGGCCACTAGTTCTAAAATTATAAAATAATGTCCGTCTTACTGGGCTCAACATCCATCGCGGGAGTCGGACTTGAGTACTGTCCAAAACTGCTCAACTTGAGTCAAAGGACGAGTGCATGAGAAGTGCAAATACCCTAAAGGAAGAAGCTGAAACTTAAGTGAATTGGGTCGTCCACTCTTATACAAAGTTAAGGATTTCGGACCATCGGTTTACGACCAAACTTCACACATGGAATAAGGATATTTCCCTGTTCATATCCGTATAGTCGCGGCCCCGATCAACCATTGGTGACTGTTGAACATACTTCTAATCATTTCTGTCAATTGACGCATTCAAATGGCAGGCCGATCATATCCATACGTATATCATCATTAAGGCTAGTTATCCTACGATGTATATCAATATGTACATCCCATAGTAGGTTTTAGATGTTAGAAAAACCTTTTCATAGGGCTAGTATAGTAAAAACCCAACCATTAGGGCCATTTACACCAAATCTGGCATTATGAAAGGGCTTCATTTGGGAACCTCCTTCTCCCATACGAATTTCATGCCCTAACTTGGTGAAGGAGAAGAGAAAGAGAAAGAGAGAAGGAGGCAAAGAAGAAGGGAGAGAAAGGTGGGCCCAAAGGAGGTAGAATCTTATAAACCTTCTTCCCTCTTCCTCAAGAAACCCCCTATCCACAACTACAAACACGATCTTCAATCGATTGGGTAACTAACCACTTTTCTCTTTTAGAAACCTATTATGTTAATCTAGGCCTTGCATGTATTCTAACATGCAAATACGTTTGACTCGAGATCTTTACAAATCGACCCGCGAGTTTGGCAACCCTAGGCCGATTCCTCAAGCTCTCAACGATCTGTAGGTGCGGACCATTATCCTTAGGTGGCCAAGTACCAATTTTAGGTTAAATTTAATGATTTTGGATGCTAGATTGATAAACATACGAATTCTAAGGAAAAACCCTAAATTAGGAATCCATATGATGAGTACACCCAACATGCATGAAATGATAAATGGATTGTTTGATCGTTATTCTCAAATTGTTTGGGCATGAGATTCGTGCTGTGTGTACATTCTTACATCTAACATCTTTGCACATTCTTCAATATTGTATGATTGTTGTAATTTCCCGTACTATGGATAATGTGTGATCTTTGCTTTTTAAGTAGTTCAACACCACCCGTACACATATCTAATTTATGCCATTAAGAGTAGTCACATGCATGTTAATATCCTAAAATCTTATGCTTGGATGTGTTGTACATTTTATTCATTCTGCACTTGAAGATAAACTCTGGACTGCTTAGAATATTATTAAATATAGCCCACCCTCTGGGTTAGTTAGGAATCTGAGATTTATAAGGGTAGTCCCGTTAGTTGGGCCACCCTATGACTAGACTGACTAGTGTAGGTGGACGTGAATGGGCGACAGTGGTAGGACTACATGGGTTGCTTGCACCCAATGTCATGCGTTACGTGTTACCTGAATTTGGGTGGTCTAGTCCACTGACTGACCAACCATGCTTGTTAACCATGTTTGCTCACACCTGTCTAGAACTTGAAACACCCCTCGCCCACTGACGCCCACTGACAACAATTAAAAACTGATCCACAGTCTCGTGAGTCGGGCATGGTGGAATGGGACACTATGTCCGATCTGTCGGCCTACACTGGGGTGACGAGCCTCAATGTAGTGATCGCGAGCAATCCCGCTTCCCAGTACTCCCCACGTGCTTGCAATCAGGGGTGGGGATTCCGATGGGATCAAGGATCGCGGGGTCTTAACCTCGCACGTTGAGGAGTCTTGGCCTCGTAAATAGATGAGGGCATTGATATTATCGGGGTGTACCAGTTTTTTCAACCTGCTGGATGAACGGAATTAACTAAATACTCGGTTAACATTATTCATGCATCGCATTAGCTAGGATTTGACTGTAACATCCCGTCCAATTGGTACAGTGTCCTGAGGCGTCCACGTAGGATTTTTTCGCAGGACCGAACGTTTGAAACATTCGTGGCAGGGATGCCATAGGCTAATTAATCTAAGTTTGGCCCATTTGCCTATACCGGATAGGCCCTGGCAAGACCAAGTGCGGGCCGCCAAGCCGTGTGACCATTTACACTGAGCTACAGTCCGTTCGGGCTGTACCGCGACGCCGGAAGGTCAGAAAAATTCAAAATTTTAGGGGATCATAGGGCACACTGGGCTTGTGGACCATCGCGGACCGCGGGCCCAGCAGACACTCAGAAGTGGGATCTGGCACTGACTTAATGCACCTCAACCACGCCAGGACCCAAAATCTGGCGCTTGCAAATGGAACCAAGATTCCAGGTTATCCGACCATTGGATCCCTTCCATATTTACCGTGGAGGCCTAATGGAATTTCCTACACCTCTCCACCAACTCTGGGACCCGATCGTGGGCCGGTCACCGTCGATCACAAATCGAACCCGTGCGATCAAACCCCTGGTCCGATCGTTCCCAAATTTTGTGTGGCCCTTCATTGAGCCATGAAGCACCCATCCTAAAAATCTCATAGCCTGAGGACCACCAGAATTACTCAAATCACTAGAATGGACCCCACAGGGCCGTTTCAAGATCAAAGCCTTTGACTCAAACCCCACTTTCGTCTATCCGTTTATTCTCAAATTTTACACGGGCCCTAAATGGGCCATAAGGCACCTACCCACTGAATTTGGTGGCCAAAGGAGCATTAGGGCCACGCCAACCCCGAAAATGTCCCTTAGTAGGCTAATTTGGGAATTTAAGGGAACTTAAGGCCAAAAGGCCCAAGTCTAGGGAATAAACCCTATCCCTCATAAATCCCTCTCCCATTTGCCACAACTACCAAGAGAGAAAGAGAGTAAGGGAGAGTAAAGAGGAGAAGAGAGAGAGGAGGAGATCAAGGTGGACCCTAGATCAAGGTGGGCCCCAAGAAAGCCAACCCTTTCAACGTTTGCCACTCTTGCAAGGAGAAAACTCCTTTCCTTAGCCGCAACAACTATCCGTGGGTTGCCTAGGTGAGTTTTTCACCATCCTTCTTGAAATTCGAGTAGAATTGTGGTTTTGGGTTGGAATTCTAACATGCAATAGCTTGATTTAGGGATTCCGACCGTTCTACCCAAAAGCCCTCATTCCTAAGGCGTTTTTCGAGTCTCCATCGAGCCATAGGTGCGAACTATTACTCCTAGGTGGCCTAGCACTAAATTCAATATGAGTTTAATGATTTTGATTGTTTGATTGATGCATTTAGAGAGTGTAGGGAGAACCTAGGAAATCATGCCCATCTTAATGTTATGGAATTGCATGTTCTATTTGATCCTCCTCACATGACTTGTTGGATCTTGATTATCGCTTGTTGGATGATTTGTGGATTGCTCACATGATGTGCCTTATCTATTCCCATGTTGATATTTTCTTGAAATGTAGGTAGTGAGCAACTTCCTCACCAACACCCATAACACTGGCACCATTACTAATGAATTGTGAAAACTTGTTTATTTGATGAGTATGATCTATATGATGGAGGTGAGTGAACCTGATTACGATTTGTCTGTTGATACCCCTGTCCGATGACATGTAGTGGACCACCATTTAAACCCTAGGATTGGCCAAGAAACGAGGAAGGCTAAGGCGGTCTCTTTGGTAGGACCGCCTTGAGGCTAAACCCACGGTTTTGGGCAAGTGTGTGTGTGGGCGACTGTAGTTAGACTACGTGGGTTGCTTGCACCCGATGTCGTTCCGCCATGCGCTCGCCTGGACTCGTGCGGTCTAGCCTACTGTTTGGCTAACCACGATTGTTAACCATATTTGCTCACACTTGTATGGAAATTGGGACACCCCACAACCATTGTAGCCCAACAACAATCCACTTGAAATCGGTCCACAGTCTCGTGAGCCAGGCATGGTGGAATGGGACACTCTGTCCGAGCTGTCGGCCTATGCTGGGGTACCGCGCCTCCCCGTAGTGACCGTGAGCGATCCCTTTCTCATGGCACTCATGTGCTTGAAGTCGGGGATGAGGAACCCGACAGGATCACGGACCGCGGGGCCTCGGCCTCACGCATTGGGGGGTCTTGGCCTCGCAACTAGTTTAGGGCATTAATAGATGGGGTGTACCAGATTTTCTAAATCTGCTGGATGAATGAACATAACTAATCACTTGGCTAACACGACCGCATCGCATCGCATTAGTTAGGTTGGCGACTCGGAAGTCGAGGTCGTATTGAGGGAGTGTTGGCATTAGCGATCGTTAGATGGCGTCGCACGAGGGAGTGTTGTGGTGAGGGCATCCATCATATCATCCTGCATGCAAACACATTAACAAGACTAGACAGATGCTTATGATTGTGCGCTTTTCATTAAATTCTTATTGCAAATTAATGCTTGTTACAACTTATGGCTAATAGCACCCACTGAGTTGATCACTCACTCCCACTCTGGGACGGTGTTTTAAAACACCAACCAGACCCTTTTATAGATGCAGGTTACTCGGAACTGGAGGAACCTGGAGAGCCGAGCCTAGACGAGGAGGTCGAGCTGTCATACTTTTAGCTGATGGAGGGATCGCTGCCTGCTTGAGGAGCGGGATTGGATGGCTGGGTTACGGCCTCAGCCCCATTCTTTTGGACATCATATTCTTTTGTTATTTTGGTTGGACAACGCCACGCGTGACCCATTTACATTTTTGGACTTGTATATGTATATGTGAGACCTCTTCATTTCAGCAGACTTGTTGCGTTCATGCTTCATGTTCAGGGAACTTCAGGCTGCGCAACTCAATCAGATTAATCGCACATTAATGAATATCTGTTAATGGTGACTCTTGGGAACTCGGGAGTCGAGCGGATGCGTGACCCCCCGATTTCCAGGGTGTTACATTGACGACTCGGCAGTTGAGGTCGCAATGAGGGAGTATTGGTCATGCACGACCGTGAGACGAAGTCGCTCGAGGGAATGTTGTGGGTGAGGTCATGCATAATACATAACTCATGCATACGTATTAACAAATACTATTTAGTGATTTATAAATTTATGTTTTTCATTAAATTTATTATGAAATTTTTATTTGATATAACTTATGGCTAATGGCACTCACTGAGTTAGCTACTCACTTCCACTCTGGGACGGTGTTTTAAAATACTAATCAGACCCTTTACTAGATGCTGATGAGGCGGAACTCGACGAGCTGAGCGGAGTGAGCATGGATAAGGAAGTGGAGCTTCCCTGCTTCCAGACTTTCTTTTAGTTTAAGTTCGGGCTACCACAGGGTATGGGCCAGGGCTCTAATCGCTTTGGGTCATGTATGGGTGGAACTAGTTCCCTATTTAGATGATTTGAGATTTGTGGTTTAAATATTTTTATATTTAGTGGCACTTGATACTGCTTTATCATTTACTTATGTTTCATGTCTTGCTAAACTCTCCATTGTTTATGAGATCATTCAAATGTAATTAAAATTTGAAGCCCATTAGGGCACTCATGGCACCTGGGAATTTGGGACCCGAGTTCCTACACGACCCCTGAAAACCCAGGGTGTTACAGCCCCCTTTACAGTGAAGGGTGGATTAGAGAAGCATGATACTCGGCTAAGTCTATTCAAGCAATCCCCATTTTTCTTCTTATTGCACCTTTCATCCTTTCAATTTATAGGGGCTCTATTTCATCTTCTTCTTGTAAGATATAAAGGTGATCTTATATCTGAGATACGGGGGACACGGTTGCAATTCACGGAGATGGACTTCGTCCTCATAACGGGGCTTAAGACTAGGGAGCTTACAATATCAAAAAAGTCCCATCAGGAGTACATTAATGGACAAATACTTCAAAGAATATCCTTTTTTTAAGAAGCATTTATTAGATGTGTTTAATAAATTAGTTGACACCAATAAGCACGAGGATGTCATAAGGTTGCTCTATTTATGTGTGTAAAGTGTATTGATCTTTGATTACATTTGTAATAGGCATGCCTTCAAACTAGTATGCTGACTCTAAAGGCGTATCGGGACTCAAAATCTGCTTCGGAACGTGCAAAGTTGGTAGGCATGTGTAACAATGTCATCGCAATTTCCAAACAGCGAAGTAAATCACACGCTAAGGAAATTTGATATAGTGAACGGGTAATGCATTCGTCACATAACATCATGCCTAGTTGTAATATGTTCTTTGATCATGTTTTTTACTAATAGCTTACTTCTTAAACATGGACATGTTTATGTACCCATCAATCATGATAACTCTCATTGGTTCTTGATGCTCCTATATCTAAGACAACGGGAGATCGTTATTATTGATAGCTTAGTGTCAAATGCTCTCCTAAAGTATAAGCGGAAGAACAAATTAATTGATGACGGAGGTGCTCCCGATTCTCTTCCATGCCACTGGAGACATCACCACGCTTGAAGGGAAGACATGGACCGCCAAAGAAGAGAAATCTGTGCTGAAGCAATGCAATAGTTTTGACTGTGGCATATTTGTAATGAAATTCATCGATATATTGTGCAGCGGTCGCACCTTGGAGGGAACAGACGTGCAAAAATTCAGTATACATTGGAGGAAGTTGATAGCATATGATTGTTTATCTGTAACCTGTAAATGATACTTGTCGTAGGCATGAAATGAAGAGAAAAATTTTGCGGAATGTTGTATTATATATAGTGTTGTATATACCCCACACAATTTGTACTTCGGAAAAATTTATGATGAATTAAATTTCGTAACGTGTAAATGTTTCTGTCGCTCAACTTTCATGCTTGCTTTATTCAACTTCTAATTTGCCCCGCTTAATTTCATGTTTCCCTGGCTCACCTTATACTTTCCCTCACTCAATTCCTATGTTGCCTTGCTCAATTCCTAGCTTCCCTCGCTCAATTTATTTGTTGCCTCGCTGAATTTCTAGCTTGCCTCGCTCAATTCATAGGTTGCCTCACTCAATTTCTACGTTGCCTCGCTCAATTCATAGGTTGCCTCACTCAATTTCTACGTTGCCTCGCTCAATTCCTAGGTTCCCTCGCTCAATTTTTAGCTTGCCTCGCTGAATTTCTAGCTTCCCTTGCTCAATTCCTAGGTTGTCTCGCTCAATTCCTAGGTTGTCTCGCTCAATTTCTAGCTTCTCTCGCTCAATTCCTAAGTTGTCTCGCTCAATTCCTAGGTTCTCTCACTCAATTTTTAGCTTCCCTCACTCAATTCATAGGTTCCCTCGCTCAATTTGTAGGTTGCCTCGCTCAATTCCTAAGTCCCCTCGCTCAATTTTTAGCTTGCCTCGCTCAATTCCTGTTTGCCCCGCTGAATTTTGTGTTTGCCCCCCTTAATTTGTTGTTTTCCCCGCTCAATTTCATGATAGGGAGTGGGTGAGTTCAAAGGGTTCTGTGATTCATGACAGGGATGGTCTTCGTGGTTTTATGTTCTTGATCAAGATTACAAAAGTGACTTGCTATAAAATTTCTACTCAGCTTTTGATGTTTCAATGGTTCCCTCGACCAATGACTATGTCAACCTGTGGAATGACTGGGAATTAAATGATCAGCTTTTGGTGTTTCATATGAATCTTATTGTTTCTCTCCTTACATAAAGAATCATGCATTTCTCTCATAGAATAAAAATCATGAGAATTCTAGTTTCAAATCTTGATTGGTGAGAACAAGATTGAGGATTCATAAAGCCTATGATTCATAAAAATCATAAGAATTCTAGTTTTAAATCTTAATTGTTGAGAGCAAGATTGAGGATTCGTAAAGCCAATTCCAATAGTCGGGACAAGTATGTGATGATGATACTGATGATGATGACAGCGGCAACGAGAACAAGAAGGAAGCACATGGGAACTTGGATTTGGCGAATGTTATCACTACCGAATTCACCTTCTTGACAATTCAGTGGATTTGCTCCGCTCAATTTCTAGTTTGCCCTGCTTAAATTTCAGTTTCCCTCGCTCAATTTCATGTTTGCCCCGCTTAATTTTCAGTTTGCCTTACTCAAATTTCAGTTTGCTCAGCTGAATTTCATGTTTGCCCCGCTCGATTTAACTAGTGTGAGTTTTTAAGAAACTTGTCTGAGTTTTTGTTTTAGTTGACTCAACTCGATAGGGTTTGAGTCGAATTTGTATTTTAAAAGTATGATCTCAATATACTTTTATTACCAAATAGAAAATTAAAGAACCCAAGATTTTCTACAAAAGTGGTTAAATTCTCTTTCAATTTTTGCAGAAACTCCATTTTCAATATCATTTAGCACATGAGTTTTGTATATGATAATCCAATAGAAATGATGACTCGAGAACGTATCAATAAACAATAAACAATAGCCTAGATATAATGTTTATATTCGAAAATTGAAGAATTTTTGCTTGGAATTGTTTGTTAAGAAACGAAAAGATTTTTATCTCACCACCAACCAATAAGCAATTCCTCGGTTAGATAAATAGAGTGGTTAGTCAGTTCATGCATGCTCCTCAAATTACAATCAGATATTTAAGATATCACAACGACTTTAAAACATACAGTTAAATTGAGTTTTCTTGAGCAAATTAGTCTTGGTCGTTAAGGTTGAAGGACGGGTCATTAACCAATCTGACATCTTCGATAAAAATGTGACTGTTTGCATCAATATCTCATGTATTGAGAAAGGACGAAACACATTGAGATGGATCATCAACTTGCATCAATATCTTAGCAGTAAAACAAAGACAAAACACATCGAGACGGACCATCATTTTATCTGGGTAAAAGGTGCTAGTATAAATGTATTCAATAAATGTTGTAATCATCCACCTTAATCACCAACTACATGTCAACATTGCTTATGTACTCATGGGTTATCAGGAATGTAGATTTTTCAGTATAACCACTGCAAAATGAGACAACTAACATAGGAATTTGATAGCTACATAATGCATGCATAATTGCTGATGAAGTATAACACAAATATCGCATTGAGATGGTGATATTAATAGTCGGATTTTGGACCACTGGCTATTTTACCATAACCCTCCATTTGATGTCCATCAATTGGATGGTTTAAGATTATATGATCAATTTGAATTTAGAGACATGGAACCAAACTAGCTTTCTCATTTCAAAATCGAAGAAAATGACTAATTTATAAAATAATAATAATAATAAACATGAGTGGTGCATGAATAATTGATTATGAAGAATAACTCAAAAACTACATTGAGAATATGATGCTAACCATCTGATTTTGCCTTAAAAAGCCACATCCCATTGACCCGGTCGACACCGAGTCGCTGTCTCATTGACCGACCCAATTCAATGTCCTGTCATATTGTCGTGGTTGGTTGCTAGAGCGGCTACGGTACATATAGCTACGGTTATAATCCGTATCCATAGAGGGCCGCCAAATCCATAGCCATGACTGGCTTACTTAAAAAGCAGGGGTAGTTTCTTCCTCAAATTCGCTGTCCGCGTCCTAGTCTAAGTGGGTAACTTAAGTTTGTATTCCTTCGTAAAAACCGCTGGATAAAAGGTATTGTCTACCATGGTAAATTTCTCATGAGAAAAATATCCATGCAAAGGAGAGGATGCGGGAGTAATTACATGATCTGTGGACCGTATCATTACATTGGAAATCCTGACCGTTGGTCTCTTGGTCCCATGTTGGATGGACTATATCTCAAAAATCTCTTATAAAATACGGCGTTATAGTTAAGGTTTCTTCCTTCTATATTGACGGTTAGGAAGCGAAGCAGCAACGGTCCACATTCAGCTGAAAGGGATCCTAATATTGGTCGATGCGATCTTCCATTCCCTGATATTTTCGAGGCACATTCCATCCACGATGGAATCAAAAGATCAAGGATCTGAAATAATAGATGGTGGGCCCCACGTAGTGCGAAAGGACGCGGTCCACGTATCACGCAATTCTCTGGACGCGGATTGCATACTGACTGGGTCAGCAGCGACCTTACTACCGGTCGGTGCTCCGTGCGCCGTCCATTCATTTTTTCCAGCTCATTTTGAGGCATGGCTCCGAAAATGGTGCATATGAAATTTTAGGTGGACCACACCACAGGAAAACAATGGTGATTGAACGCCCACCATTAAAAACTTCCAGGGGTCCACTGTAGTGTTTATTTCCCATCCAACCTGTTGATTAGGTCACAAATACCTGGATCAAGGGAAAACAAAAATATTATCTTGATCCAATATTTTCGTGGCCCCCAATAAGTTTTTAATGGTAGGCGTTCAATCACAACTGATTCCTGTGGAGTGGTCTACTTGAGATTTTTCATCTATTTCATTTTTAGGCCCAAGCCCTAAAATGATCTGAAAAAACGGATGGACGGCATGGATAAAACACATACATCACGGTGGGCCCCACATCGCCCAACACAATCTAGCTGGGTGGTGTTGGGTCATCGCCTAATCCGATTCTGTAATTTCTAACACGTGCAGGATCCGAACCATTCACCTGCTGGGCCCTAAAGTTGTGTGGTGCGAGAGTACTGTTAACAATTAGAAACAGGTGCTACAGTATCCAACGGTCAGAGTTGCACGAGTAAAAAATCCACCAAACGATGGCTAGGATTACGTTAATTAGGGGTATGGGCTATCCAACCACAGGCCCACTAAGCTATCATGATCTCATAAGTGTACGGGACGTGTACAGATATTGAATGGTGTACGTCCATCTTGGAAACTAGGTTAGAATGGGGACTGTCACTGGGCCGGGCTTGGGTTGGATGTTAGCCCTAGCGACTTCCTAACCCTCGGCTCAGCCCATCCGTATTGCCCTTGACCCTACAGGACCAGAGCGGGACTTGTCTGCTACCCGCAACCAACAATGTGGGTGGGACCCTGACTGTATGGACCACCTCAATTTATGTATTATATATCCGTGCCGTCCATCTGTTTTTTAAGCTAATTTGAAGGCATTTTGAAGAAAATAAAGCAGATACAAATTTCAGGTGGACCACAAAACAGGAAACAGTGGTCATTGGACACCCACCGTTAGAAACTTTCTAAGTTCAACCGTAATGTTTACTGACCATCCAATCTGCTGGTAAGGTCACACAGACATGGATTAAAGGAAATAATAAATATCGACTTGATCTAAAACTTGTGGGCCACAAAAGATTTTTTTTAATGATCAATAGTCACCTTTTCCTCTAGTGTGGTCCACCTGAGATTTGTCTCTGCTTACTTTTTTGTACCATGCCTTCAAATTAGCTGGAAAACAGATGGACGGCATGGGAAGCAGATTGCGTAGTGAGTAACTCACTACACTTAGCGTATTGAGTAAACTCTGTGAGGTCCACCATAATTTATGTATTTTATCCTCTCCGGTGTATCCATTTTAACAGATAATTTTAGGGATTAAGACTAAAAATGAGGCATATACAATGTTCAAATGGACCACACCACAGGAACGGACACAGAAGTTTTGGATCAAGCTTATATTTGTATTTTAACTTCATCCATATCTGTATGATCTTATGAACAGGTTGGATGACAAATAAACATCACTGTGGGGCCTGGAAAGGTTTCAACGGTGGAAATTATTATGCCCACTGTTTCCAGTGGTATGATCCACTTGATCTTTGGATGTTCTTCAATTTTGGGCTCAACCCCTTAAATTAGATGGAAAAATGGATGGATGGCGAGGATAGACCAAATACATTCAAGGTGGGCCCAACTGAGTTTAGTCAGTACGAGAAGAGCGTACTGAGTAACTCAGTACGCAATCCGATTTCGACTGCATGGATATACAATGCATGCACCAAGGTGGACCCTATAGTCAGGGTCCCACCCACATTGCTGGCTCCTGGGTCGCAGCAAAGTCAGATTTAAATTATTGAATCTACAACAAGTCCCACAATGTAAACGGTTTGGATCATTGAGACCTGATCTTAGATCAACGGTCATCTTTAAATTACACCTGTAGTCTGAATGGAACCATTTCCACGAGTCATCCAATCCTCCGTTCTCCATGGATATTGGTCTGTGGGCCTGTCCTGGACTTGAAATATAGGCCCAATGCCTAGGCTAGTGGCCCATCATGATCTAGTTGTCATTTGGGCCACACTACATAATAAAAATGGACGGTTTAAAGACACTCATGAGTGAATCTCATTTACCATGTGCTATTTTTTAGATCCATTCATGTTTCAATGAGCCAAAATGCTTATACAACAGAAGGGTGAAAATACCCAGATTGTTTTAATCTGTAACCGTTGATCATTTGCATATTTTTTGCTTATTGGGCCTGTAATGGCCCACTCAACCGTGTAAGGCCACGGCCTACAAGCCTTTTAAGGGCCAGACCCAAGGCTTACAGGACTATGGTTGGTCTGGGGCCCTATCCCAGCAATCGCCACCCCACAAGGAGTCAAGGGCCTAATTTATATTGTGGGCCCTACTTAAGAATGTTCAAGTTGTGGGGCCTACTTTAGAGGACATAGGCTAGAAACTAGATGTATTGGATGATTCCAACTTACATTAATGGACAGTTGTTTATTGCTGCTGGACGTTGTTTATAATTTTAACAGTCCATTTAAATAGCCACCATGTGTACGGCTGAGATTGGTTGGTTGGAATTTTTGGGCTTTTTTGCATTGAGGCCCAATGCTTGAGTGGTTTGTTGGGATGCATGTATGCGGCTTGTAGCAGTCACTTTCACACGTGTGGGTAATCATGCTGAAAGGTAAACTGATATTTGGGGGGTTAGGATCTTATTATCTGAAATATTTCTGGGGCCTCGATCTATCCAGAGTGAGGCCCATCGCAGCAACGGTCTTGTGGCATGCGGAAGATCAATTCAAACCGTCCAAATTGTGGGATCCAGCGAATGTGAATCGGGGCCCTACAATTTGATTGATTGAAAAATCTAATTGAAGGACATTTGCTTATTGAATTAGAACCACAGACCATATTTTCATATTGAGTGTTTACTGTCCATTAGATGTCCAAAAATCTGCCTTTTAGGATACCAGTTTAGTGTAGATTTTGGTTTATAACCCATATATATATAAGACATGGCCCACAATTTGGACGGTTTATTTTGAGTCACACGTGTGCCATGTGCAGATTTCTAAGTGCGTGCACATGTACACTCTACGCGAGTATCAAAGTTCCATTTTCTCTGCGGGTTGTTTGGATGCATTGAATTTAGGACTGTTAATGGGCCGGGCCTGGGTAGGTATCGACCCGGATTTTGAACTGTTTTGGGTGGTCCATCGGGCCATCCCTATTCAAAATTCTGATTTTTCAGGCCCGGCCCATTGATATCCCTAATTGAATTCTCCTAGAGGAACTCAAGTTGTCCCATGGAAGTTCAGGGTAGGGCTGAAAGTCAGGCAAGTTCGGCAGACCCATGGCGGACCCGACATTGGGTTGGGCTCGGTCACGATGTATCGGGTTTAGTATCATGCTTGGGCTATACAAACACTAACCCGATAAAACTTGAGTCGGGCTTGGGTTGATGTCTTGGGTTGCCCGAACCTGATGGATATATAAGTTACCTTTAAGTCATAATTGAGTGTGGATAGTCTCTATTGAAGGCACAAGAAATTCTAGAGCCGTCCGCTTTCATTGGTCCACATCATTTCTGATGACTAAAGCTAAGTTAAAAAGGTATGCAAGATTTCTCTCTCCCAAATAGATTGTGTGTTACACATTAGGACTTTTAAAGCAATAATTGTCTTATATTTTAGCTTGTTTATTTAGAAAAAATGAAGTTCTTTGAATAAATAATTACAAATAATTAATAAAATTATACGTGCAGAAAATAAGATGTATATTAAAAATATAATAACTAATGTAATAATGAAAATATTAACTTGTATCCATCTGGTCAACCTGACCAAGCCCGATTGAGTTGGACTTGGATTGAAAATTCCTAACATGAAGGTAGGTTGGGATAGGATTAAGGTATAGGAACCTTGGATTGGGCTAGGGTTGAGCGCCAACCCAACCCGCCCGACTTTCAGCCTTAGTTCAGGGTTCCGCATTTGGATGGCTAGGATTACTTGACAGAGTGTTGAACACATCTATCAATGTATGTGAGGCCTAACAATCTCATTGGTCAATCAACATCTTAGATGGATCTAAGTGGATCTTGGGCTGCCAAATCACCATGGTGGGCGTAGATGGATGATCCAGATTCAGTGCACATGTCATGGTGTAATTCAACACATGCACAAAAAATAACGGGCTCGACTCAAAGTCTAACAAGCATCGGTTTTTTAGTTCCGCGGTACTCGACCAGTTGAGGCCCATGCTCGACCAGTCGAGGGTCCGCTCGACCGGTCAAGCAGCCTTCTCGACCGGTCGAGATTACACAAATTCGTTTTCGGATTTGATGCGGACTGTGGATTTTTGAGTCGGTTTTCGCAAGGGTGCGAAAGAAAAGTTGCCTAAACTATAAATAGGGGTCCCTAAGGCTTTTCTAGGTATTATGAGATCTATTCCAAAGTGTGGGCAAAGGATTTTTTCTATACTTTCAAGGGAAGAAGTTAGTATATTGCCTTATAATCATTGTTTTCTTCATAGTGGAAGTTTGCATCTGTGGTTTTTTACCCTTGTTAGGATTTTTCTACATATATCGTCTTGTGGTTTGTTTGCAATACTTTGATTCTTCTTCTAGTTTATATTTCTTCTTGTTTATCGTTTGTGGGTGAGACCTGAGATTGGATCTCGGTTCATTGCGTTGTTGGCGTGCTGCACGACAACTGGTATCAAAGCTATTGGTTTTAATTCTATTGGGAGCGATGATGGAAGAAGGAAAGATTAGAATTAAGAAGTTTAATGGTTCAAACTTTGCCTTCTGGAAGATGCAGATAAAGGATTATCTGTATAAGAAGGATTTCTATATTCCTCTAAGAGGAAAACGGAAGAAACCAGAGAAGATGACAGATGATGAATGGTTTTTATTGGATCGGAAGGCTTTAGGAACGATCCGACTCTCTTTGTCTAAGAGCGTCACATTCAATATATCCAAGATGAAAATCACAAAAGAATTAATGTGTAACATCCCGTCCAAACGGTACAGGGTCCTGAGGCGTCCACGTAGGATTTTCGGCAGGACCGAACGTTCGAAACATTTGTGGCAGGGATACCATAAACTAATCAACCTAGAATTAGCCCGTTTGAATAAACCAGACGAGCCTTGCCAAGGCCAAGTGCGGGCCGCCAAGCTGGATGACCATTTACACTGAGCAACAGCCCGTACGGGCTATACCGCGACGCCGAAGGGTCAGAAAAATCTAATAATTTAGGGAACCATAGAGCTCACTGGGCTTGTGGTCCATCGCGGACCGCGGACCTGGCAGACACCTAGAAGCGGGATCTGGCACTGACTAAATGCACCCCACCCATGCCAGGACCAAATCTGGCGCTTGCAAATGGAACCAAGATTCCAGGTTATCCGACCATCGGATCTCTTCCATATTTACCAGGGAGGTCAAGTGAATTTTTCTACACCCGTCCACCAACTCTGGGACCCGATCGTGGGTCGGTGACCGTCGATCACGAATCGGACCCGTACGATCAAACCACTGGTCCGATCGTCCCCAAATTTTGCGTGGCCCTTCATCGGGCCATGAAGCACCCATCCTAGAAATTTCATAGCCTGAGGACCACCAGAATTACTCAAATCACTAAAATGGACCCCACAGGGCCGTTTAAAGATCAAAACCGTCGACTCAAACCCCACAATCGTCCGTCCGTTTGTTCCTAAATTTTTCGCAGGCCCTAATCGGGCCGTGGGGCACCTACCCACCGAATTTGGTGGCCAAAAGAGTGTCAGGGCCGCTCCAACTCAAAAAAGGAGACCTTGTAGGCTATTTTAGGAATATGAGGGAACTTAGGGCCAAAAGGCCCAAGTCTAGGGAATAAACCCTATCCCTCCTAACTCCCTCTCCCATTTGCTACAACTACCAAGAGAGAAAGACAGTAAAGGAGAGTAAAGAGGAAGAGAGAGAGAAGGAGGAGATCCAAGGTGGACCCTAGATCAAGGTGGGCCCCAAGAAAGCCAACCCTTCCAACTCTTTACCACTCTTGCAAGGAGAAAACTCCTTTCCTTAGCCTCAACAACCATCCGTGGATTGCCTAGGTGAGTTTTCCACCCATCCTTCTTGAAATTCATGTAGTAATGTGGATTTGGGTTGAAATGCTAACATGCAATAGCTTGATTTAGGGATTCCGCCCGATCCACCCGAAAGCCCTCTTTCCTAGGGCGTTTTCCGAGTCTCCAACGAGCCATAGGTGCGGACTATTACTCCTAGGTGGCCTAGCACCAATTTCAATATGAGTTTAATGATTATGATTGTTTGGATGATGCATTTAGAGAGTGTAGAGAAAACCTAGGGATTTATGCCTATTTTAATGGTATGGAATTGTATGTTTTATTTGATTTCCTCACATGATGCTATTCGTGCTTCTCACATGACTTGTTGAAATTTGATGATCGCTTATTGATGACTTGTTGGATAGCTCATATGACTGATGCCCTATAGTATGCATGCCCTATTTACCACATGTGTAATTTGTTTTCCATGAGTTGTAGGAAGTGAGCAACTTCCCCACCAACACACCCAACACACATGCACCATTACTCATAAATTGCTAGCTTGCTTATTAGGTGAATCTGGATTATATGATTGAGATATGAGAACATGACGATCTTGCCTGTTGATACCCCTGTCCGTTGACATGTTGTGGACCACCATTCGAACCCTAGGGTTGGCCAAGGAAACAGGGAAAGCTAAGGAGGTCTCGTTGGTAGGACCGCCTCGAGGCTAAACCCACGGATTTGGGCGAGTGTGTGGGGGCGACTGTAGTTAGAGTACGTGGGTTGCTTGCACCCGATGTCGTTCCGCCATACGCTTGCCTAGACTCGTGCGGTCTAGTCTACTGTCTAGCTAACCCCGATTGTTAACCCTGTTTGCCCTCATTTGTATGGAACCTAGGACTCCTCACGACCATTATAGCCCAACAACAACCCACTTGAAATCGGTCCACAGCCTCGTGAGCCGGGCATGGTGGAATGGGACACTGTGACCGAGCTGTCGGCCTACGCTGGGGTACCGCGCCCCCCCGTAGTGACCGCGAGCGATCCCTTTCTTTTGGCACTCCTCATGTGCTTGAAGTCGGGGATGAGGAACCCGACGGGATCACGGACCGCGGGGCCTCGGCCTCACGCATTGGGGGGTCTTGGTCTCGCAACCAGTTTAGGGCATTAATAGATGGGGTGTACCAGATTCTCAAATCTGCTGGATGAATGAACCTAACTAATAACTCGGCTAACACGACCGCATCGCATCGTATTAGTTAGGTTGGCGACTCGGCAGTCGAGGTCGCACTGAGGGAGTGTTGGCATTGGCGATCGTTAGATGGCGTCGCACGAGGGAGTGTTGGGCGAGGGCATACATCATATCATCCTGCATGCATGCGCATTAACAAGACTAGACAGATGCTGATGATTGATCGCTTTTCATTAAATTCTTATTACAATTGATGCTTGTTATAACTTATGGCTAATAGCACCCACTGAGTTGATCACTCACTCCCACTCTGGGACGGTGTTTTAAAACACCAACCAGACCCTTTCATAGATGCAGGTGACTCAGGACTGGAGGAGCCTAGCGAGGCGAGCCTGGACGAGGAGTTGGAGCTGTCATACTTCCAGCTGATGGAGGGTTCGCCGCCTGCTTGAGAGGCGGGATAGGATGGCTGGGCGCTGGGCTCAGTCTCATTCTTTTGGGATATTATATTCTTTTGCTGTTTTGTTTGGGCAACGCCTTGCGCGACCCATTTATTTTTGGACTTGTACATATATACATCGCCCTCGTTCATTTCAGCAGACTGGTGCTTTCATGTTCCATGTTCAGAGAATTACAGGCTGCGCAACTTAAACAGATTAAATGCATGTTAATAAAAATCTGTAATAGTGACTCTCGGGAACTCGGGAGTTGAGCGGATGCGCGACCCCCGATTTTCAGGGCGTTACATAATGGAAGCCCTAGCTACTATGTATGAAAAACCATCGGCGTCCAACAAGGTTCATCTTATGAAACAATTATTCAACATGAAGATGTTAAATGGTAGGAGCGTAGCTAAACATCTAAACAAGTTCAATACAGTCACGAGCCAGTTGGAATCCGTTGGCATTATTTTTTATAATGAGGTTAGGGCGTTATTGATCTTGTCCAGTTTGCCAGACAGCTGGGATGGTTTGGTGATTGTTGTGAGCAATTCTTCAAGGTCTACAAAGCTGAAATTTGATGATGTGGCCGGTCTAATTCTTAATAAAGAATCTAAAAGAAGGGCATCAGGAGTTTCAGGGGATTCAGGGAATGCTCTAAACGTTGAAAGAAGAGGAAGATCGCTGAACAAATGATGTAATAAATACGAACGTTCTAAGTCGAGGAAGAAGTCGAAGGGACCGAAAGACAAAGATGGGTGTTGGCATTGCGGGAATAAGGGGCATATGAAACGTGATTGTATGGCGCTCAAGAAACAAGAAAGAAGCTCTTAAGGCGGGAAGGATTCATTGAATCTATCTTAAAAGAGTAACACAGATGCGTTGATCTTGTCTCTTGATGCGAGGAATGAGTCTTGGGTTATAGGCACAGTGCTTCGTTTCATGCCACTTCATGTAAGGAAGTTCTGCATAATTATGTATCAGGTGACTTCGGGAGAGTCTACTTGGGTGATAATAAGTCGTGCAGTATTATTGAAAAGGGAGATATTCATATAAATCAGAAAGACGGAACGACTTTAAAATTGAAGGATGTCAGACATGTACTGAGTTTTAAATGGAACTTGATCTCAGTGGAGCAGTTGGCCGATACCGGACATGTGACGACCTTCACTAGTGATTCCTGGAATATCACAAAAGGTGCATTGGTGATATCTCGAGGTAAAAAGGAAGGTACTTTATACGTGACTTCAGGATCGTATAGTTCACTCACAGTCGCATCAACTGGAGTGAATGGGCAGTTATGACATCAGAGGTTGAGACATATGAGTGAGAAGTGGATTAAAGTGTTATTGTCAAAAGGAAAGCTACTAGGGCTGAAGTCTATTGACTTGGAATTCTGTGAGGACTGCTTGTATGGCAAGCAGAAGATGGTAAGCTTCAAGAAGATAGGACACGCTCCAAAGACGCATCTGTTGGAGATTATACACACTAATGTGTGAGGACCGGCACAGGTATTATCTCTTGGCGGTTCACGTCATTTTGTTTCCTCTATTGATAATGCTAGTAGAAAACTGTGGATTTATTTATTAAAGTACAAATTTTATGTATTTGATGTATTTAAGAAGTGAAAAGTAATGGTAGAAAACGAAACAGGTAAAACAATAAAATGTCTCAGATCAGATAATAGAGGAGAATACAGTGATAAGAGATTTGAGGTGTATTGTGCAGCAAATAAAATCAAACATCAGAAAACGATTCCAGGGATACCACAACAGAACGGTGTAGCTGAGCGCATTAATAGGACCATCCTTAAACGCGCCAGGAGCATGAGGTTACATGTAGGGTTGCCTAAGACCTTTTGGGCAGATGCTGTGAATACTACCGCATATCTCATCAATAGAAGTCCCTCAGCACCATTGGATGGTGGGCTACCAAAAGAAACGTGGTCCGGGAAAGAAGTGAACCATGCACATTTCAGAGTGTTTGGTTGCACTTCATATGTTCACATTAATACAGAGCACAGAAACAAGCTGGATGCGAAGTCAAGGAAGTACATGTTTATAGGCTACGGGCAGCATGATTTTGACTACAAGTTTTGGGATGCAGAAAACAAAAAAATCATCAGAAGCAAGGACGTAGTCTTCAATGAAAAGGTGATGCATAAGGACAGTGCAAATGAAAATAAGGCCAAAGAGAAAGAATTCGTATAGTTGGAAGAGTTACTGGAAACGGGTGTTACAACGCCACAGGATGATCATACACAAAAATATTATGAGGGAGAGTAACAGACACCGATTGTGAGGAGGTTTACGTAGGAGATGAGACCCACAATCCGATACTCACCCTCCTTACATTATTTACTTATAACACCCCGGGTTTTCAGGGGCCGTGTAAGAACTCGGCTCCTAAATTCCCAGGTGTCATGAGTGCCCTAATGAGCTTCATATTTTAATTACAATTGAATGATCTCATAAACAATGAAAGATAAGGCATGAAGCATAAGTACGGCATAAAACAGTATCAATTGCTACTAAATATAAAAAATATGGAACTAGTCCCACCCATACATGACCCAAAGCGACCAGGGCCCTAGTCCATACCCCGCGGTAGCCCGAACTCTTACTAGAATGATCCGTCAAAAGTCTGGAAGAAGGGAAGCTCATCTTCCCTATCCATGCTCACCTCGTTCGGCTCGTCGAGCACCGCCTCACCTGTATCTAGTAAAGGGGTCTGGTTGGTATTTTAAAACACCGTCCCAAAGTGGAAGTGAGTAGCTAACTCAGTGGTTACTATTAGTTTTAAGTTACAACAAGCATCAATTATACGATGAATTTAATAAAAAGCATACATTCACAGATTCCTAACTAATTTTGTTAATGCATATGCATGTATTATGATATGATGTATGCCCTCACAACAACACTCCCTCGAGAGACTTCGTCTAACGATCGCGCATGACCAACCACTCTCACTGCAACCTCAACTACCGAGTCGCCAAATCATAACTAATGCGATATATGGATAATGTTAGCCGAGTATTTAATTAATTTCGTTCATCCAGTATATTAGGAAAACTGGTACACCCCACGTATCATTGCCCTCAACTGGTTGCGAGGCCAGGACCCCGCGATCCTTGATCCCATCGAGTTCCCCATCCCCGATTTCAAGCATATGAGGAGTGCTGAGAAGAGGGATCGCTCGCGGTCACTATGGGGAGGCTCGTCACCCCAGCGTAGGCCGACATCGCGGACACAGTGTCTCATTCCACTATGCCCGGCTCTCGAGTCAGTGGATCGGTTTCAAATAGTTATCAATGATCTTCAATGGTTGAAGGGTGTTCCAGGTTCCATACAGGCTTGAACAGATAGGGTTAACAAACATGGTTGGTCAGTAAGTGGACTAGACCGTGCAAATTTATGTGAGTACGTGACGAACGACATCGGGTACAAGCGACCCATATAGTCCAACTCCTGTCACCCGTTCGCATCCGCCTAAATCCGTTGGTTCAGCCTCAGGATAGTCCTACCAACGGGACCACCTTCTCTCACCTCAGTTTCCTGACCAACCTAGGGATTTGATGGTATTCAATAACACTTCAACAAGTTAGGAAATATCATCTTATACAAGTGATGTCGTGTAATCATGCATTAAACATATAAATTCAGAATTTACTATAAATGTAAACTACTAACAATATTACGAAATAAATGTGGATGTGTGTTGTGTGGGTTAGTGAGAAAGCTGAGAATTTCATATATCTCATAGTACAAAAATGCACAAGGGTTAATGCATCATACATGCTATAAGGAAACATTGTACAAGAATCAAACAAGACATGGACACGTAATCATCAAATTCATACCCAATCATGTGAGGACAACAAACATTTCATAACCATTCCATGTTAATTGAGAGGATCAAAGGTGTGGTCCTTCCTAGATTTTCTCTAGATTATCCAAATACATTACCTACACATTCAAAAGCATTAGATTCATACTAAAATTGGTGTTAGGCCAACTAAGAGTAATAATCCTCACTTTAAAGAAGGAATCTCCGATTTTGAGCTCTTAGAGTTATGTTTTTTTAGAGAAAATTGTTGAAAGACCTCTAACCATTGTCGGGAAGCTCCAACGACAACTCCGCCTACAGCGATGCGGCTAAAGAGGGGATGACAGGGCGGAGGTGCACCAATACCCACACCCCAAGGTCTCTCTCTTCTCCTTTCTCCTCTTTTTCTTCTCCATTTCTCGCTTTTTTTCTCTCTTGCTCTAGGGCAAATTCGTATGGGGAGAGGGGGTGCCCAAATAAGGCTCTTTTATAATGTCAGATTTGGTACAAATGGCCCCAAGGGTTGGATTTTTACTATACTAGCCCTATAGGAGGGTTTTTCTGGTCTCTAGGGCCCACTATGGGGTATACATATTGATATACACCGTAGGATAGTTAGCTTTAATGATGATCTATATATGGACATGTTCGACTTACCATTTGAATGCGCCGATCGACGGATATGATTAGAAGTCTGTTCAATGGTCACCGATGGTCGATCGAGGCTGCGGCTATACGGATATGAGGAAAATATCCTTACTCCACGTGCGAAGTTTGATTGTAAACCGACGGTCTGAAATCCTCAACTTTGCATAAGAGTGGACGACCCAATTCACTTAAGTTTCAGTTTCTTCATTTAGAGTATTTGTACTTCTCATGCACTTGTCCTTTGACTTAAGTTGAATGGTTCTGGATAATATCCAGGTTCGACTCCCGCGACGGATGTCAAGCCCAGTAAGACGGACATTATTCTATAGTTTTAGAACTATTAGCCCAACAACGAGCGGTCTAAAGCTTGTTCGGAAAATCGGGGCATTTCTGGAATGAAGTAGGTATTGAGATTTCTCATGGGCAATTATTAGGGTTTGGATTAACTATGTTCATAGTGTGGCCTATTTATAAGTAGTGAAAGTGGCGATTTGGTCATGTTTACTCTAAACCGTCGGTTTTAGGCTAAAAGAGTAACGGGGTTGATTTGGTCTATTAGTCAAGATCCGGACCTTATTTGACTCGGCTTCAGTTAGATCTTTAATTTAGTTATGATTGTCTTGATTAGTTAGCAATGGGTCGGTTAGATTTGGGCCCTAAGTGAGTAAATCATGGGGCTAAACTTAATGTTCAAGTGATCGGGCAGATTCGTTGGCTTCCTACAGTTGATTAATCAAACTTGTGCAGTTCTTTACTAGTATCACCCATGTATAAACTAACATTGAGTGCCAATGGTCAGTAAGTGATATATATAAGTTAATTATATTTAAAAAAATTAAAGATTTTTGGAAATCTAAAACAGTGAAAATTCAGGATGTTACGCTACTATTGACAGATAATGATGAACCAGAGTGTTTTGACGAGGCATTATAATCAGATACACGGGTTAAGTAGGGCAGGCCATGGATGATGAGATGGACTCTCTTGAGTCTAATCGTACATGGGAGCTAGTCACTTTACCCAAGGGTAAGAAAGTTCTTCATAACAAGTGGGTTTACAGACTGAAGGAGAAGCACGATGGTTCGAAATGGTACAAGACTAGATTGGTCATGAAAGGGTTTCAACAAAAGGCAAGTATCGATTTCACTGAAATATTTTCACCGGTAGTGAAAATGTCTACGATTCGTATGGTCTTGAGTATAGTGGCTACAGAAAACTTACATCTAAAGCAGCTAGATGTTAAGACAGTCTTTCTTCATGGGAACCTTAAAGAAGAGATATATATGCATCAGCCTACAGGATATGTGGCACCAGGAAAGGAGAACAAGGTGTGTAGACTAAAGAAGAGTCTATATGGCCTGAAGCAAGCCCCAAGGCAGTGGTACAAGAAGTTCGACAGTTTCATGTCGGGAAGTAGTTTTAAGAGATGTCATGCAGACCATTGTTGCTATTTGAAGAAGTTTGATACATCGTACATCATCCTTTTTCTGTACATTGATGATATGCTTGTGGCCAGTTCAAGCATGAAGGACATCTTAGATCCTAAAAGATAACTATCTAAAGAATTTGTCATGAAGGATTTAGGAGCTACAAAATAGATCCTAGGCATGAGGATAAAGCGTGACAGGGAAAACAAGAAACTGATTTTGTCACAGGCAGAGTATATAGGCAAGGTACTTAATCGATTTAATATGGGAGGTGCTAAGCTGGTCAGTACTCCATTAGCCAACCACTTCAAGATATCTAAGGAGCAAGGTGCAAAGACGCAGGAAGAACGAGACTATATGGCTAAAGTCTTATACACGTCAGCTATTAGGAGTCTCATATATGTTATGGTGAGCACGAGCCCAGACATTGCTCAAGCAGTGGGAGTTGTTAGCAGGTTCATGAACAACTCCGAGAAGGAACATTGGGAAGTTGTGAACTGAATCCTCAGATACCTGGTAAGTACTGTGGATATAGGGTTGTACTATGGTGGATCGAAAATCAAGCTACAAGGCTACGTAGATTCAGATTTGGCAGGAGATATCGACAGCAGAAGAATCACTACAGGTTATGTCTTTACTCTGGGTAGTGCTGCAGTCAGTTGGGTCTCTCAATTACAGAAGATAGTATCTATCAGTATGACAGAAGCTTAATATGTTGCAGCTACAGAAGCGTGCAAGGAGATGGTGTGGATGCAAGGTTTCATGGAAGAGTTGGGTAAGAAGTAAGCAGATTGCAAGCTGTACAGTAACAGTCAGAGTGCAATATATTTGGCTAAGAATTCAGCCTTTCATTCAAAGACCAAGTATATTGACATTAGATATCATTTCATACGTTCGTTACTGGAAGATGGATCGATTGCTCTTGAGAAGATCCATACAAGTGAGAATCTTGCGATATGCTGACCAAGGCGATCACACGAGAGAAGCTGAAGCTCTGTTCAGCTTTCATTGGTCTTCAGGCTTGAAGATGGAGAGGTGGTAAGGTTTATGGCGATGTGTCTCCAAGTAGGAGATTGTTGAGATATTCAACCAGTCGTGGACTGGCTCGACTCAAAGTCCAGCGAGCATCGATTGTTTGGTTCCGCAGTACTTGACCGGTCGAGGCCCATGCTCGACCAGTCGAGGTTACGTAGATTCATTTTTGGATTTGATACGAACTGCGGATTTTTGAGTCGGTTTTCGCAAGGGTGCGAAAGGAAAGTTGCATAAACTATAAATAGGGGTCCCTAGGGCTTGTATAGGTATTATGAGAGTTATTCCAAGGTGTGGATAAATGATTTTCTCTGTACTTCTAAGAGAAGATGTTAGTATATTGCCTTATAATCTTTGTTTTATTCATAGTGAAAGTTTGCATTTATGGTTTTTTTTTACCCTTGTTGGGATTTTTCCGCGTATATCTTGTATTGTGGTTTATTTGGAATGCTTTGATTCTTCTTGTAGTTTATATTTCTTTTTATTTATCGTTTGTGGGTGAGACCTGAGATTGGATCTCGGTTCACTGCGTTGTTGGCGTGCTGCGCAACACATGCAAAGTGTAAAGTGCGCCACTAGCGCCTCTACAATCACACTACCTTACATACTCATGCCCACACCCTCGCACCGAGCCCGCATGCACGTGTGTTCCAATGTGAAGCACACAAGTCTCGTTACTCCACATATTCACCAAATAGTAAGGTACTTAGCACCTTACTTATAAACACAATATTTGGTTCTCTCCTTCATGGGATTATTCCCAAAAATCGAAGTTTTTAACAAACATTGCATATATATTTCACAACAAAAACGGGACCGTTCAGGTTGTCCAATCACTAACTCCTTTCCCTGTGGTCCGTCAGCTGAGTGTTCTACCAGATCAATGGTCCAGATCACCTTACATGTTTCCCAAGTGTATGTTAGGGCCGGGAGTGCGTAGAAGTAGAAATAGGAGATCTGGATCCCGCATACTGGACGCGAGAATATGCACATGCAGTGTGCCTTATTTTCAGTTTGCATAGGTAGACCCATAATTCACTGATCCAGACCGTTGGTATGTTGGGCCACCATCTGGATCCCACAAGTGGCCTAGATTGGATGATCCTAGCCACCATTTTTCGGTTCTTTTTATGTTAAACGTAGGCAGTTGATTTATTTCGCTTCTCCACCATCTATTTGTCAGATCACAAAATGAAAGGATTGGATTATACCGCAAAGAAACATTCTGGCACATGGTTCATCCACAATGAGGCTGAACAAATCAATGGTCTGGATTTCCAAACTATGCGCCACATTAGCTAAACTGAAAACCATAGTATACAGCTCCTATAGAAGACATTATTACGAAAGCTCGCAATTGGGCCATCCATGCGATTTCAGCATCATCGGTACCGTTCCTTTAGCATTTCCCTCCATTGAGATGCACCATAGTGAAAATAGCAAACACAGAAAAACCCTCAATCGCGTGAATGCGGACCGTTGCTCAATTTCCTTCCAACCGTCCATTCGTCCTTGAATGTGGACCTTCCGAGAAGTTTGGATCGTCCATCAGGTATTAATTTTAAATTATGGCATTCCCACTGTGGGTCCCACTATAGGATTGCTCTGAATCACGCTGACTTCAGGTGGGTGGACCGAAATCATCATGCATTTGTTTGCTACAAGAAATGACCGAATAACGTGATTGTTTTCAATAAGACTCGTTTGACACGTTTCCACTAAAACACCCATACAACCTAACCTCAACCATACACGTGGTAGGTGACGAGGGATCCAATCCGTCCATGTATAAGCTCCATCATCAATGGTCCACAGTTCAAATCCACACCAATCAGACAATCCTAGCCATAGATTTTCCTGATGAGCATTGATCTGACCTTTTCTTATATGCGACCATTTTAAAGATGCCGATCGTGTGGTTAGTATTGTCTGATTGCTGTTGTTTTGAACTGTGGGCCATACTCCTATATGGGCGGTCCTGATCCGCCCTTATCGAGATGAGTCGTACTGTAGTAACAATAGAATCAGGTCTACTGAATCATTTGCCTCCCTGGGAAGGAAACGGATTGGCTACTCCCCCTGCCGCTAGCCCGTGGCTGATGGTCGGTGTTCTGTGGGCCCCACCATGATGTATGTGTTTCATCCATGCCGTTCATCAATTTTTACATATCATTTTATGGCTTTGTCCGAAAAATCAGAGGGATATAAGTCTCAGGTGGACGACACCACAGGAAAACTATAGTGATTGGATATCCACCATTAAAATACTCATAAGGCCCACTGTACTGTCCATTTGACATCCAATCTGTTGATTACGTCATATAGACCTAGATGAATGGAAAAAACAAAGATCAGCTTGATCCAAAACTTTTATGGGCCCCAAGAAGTTTTTAATGGTCGGCGTTCATTCAACACTGTTTTATGTAATGTGGTCTACTTGAGATTCTGATATACCTCATTTTTTGTCCCATAATCTAAAATGATATAGAAAAATAGATGGAGGGCATGGATGAAACAAATATATTATGGTGGGGTCCACAGAGCACCGACCACCAGCCATTGGCTGATGGCAGGGGGAGTAGCCAATCCGTTCCCCCCTGGGAAGACTTTCCGAGCATTCCGACCGTTCATCCTGTGGAATTGGTAGGCAGACAAATGATGATGTGCAGCTTGTTTCATAGAAGTGCCACTTACTTTCCTAATATGTACACGTGGCAAATTCGTTTGATAATCGTGACTGTTGATCTGGTGGACCACCACGTGGATAGCCATTATCGCAAAAGGCCAAAGCCATTGGTAGCATTAGAATCAAATGTCCTACGAAAGGGTGGCTAGAAGGAGTCCGACTTTGGCTGCGACCAGGTAACCAGCGATGTGGGTGCGACCCTGACTGTAGGGCCCACCTCAATGTATGCAATGTATATCCACGCTGTCTATCTGTTTTTCTAGATTATTTTAGGGTTTCATAAATAAAGCAGTTACAAATTTCAGTTGGACTTCATCACACGAAACAGTGGTTATTGACCATTAAAAACTTTTTATGGGTCAAGAAATTTATGGATCAAGCTGGTATCTGTTTTTTTCCTTTAATCAAGGTCGGTGTAACGTTATCAACACGTTGGATGGTCAAAAAACATTACGGTGTACCCTTGGAAGTTTTTAATGGTGGGCGTTAAACGAACATTGTTTCTTGTGGTGTGGTCCCTTGAAAATTTTAAATTCTTCAAATTTTTGGACCATACACTTAAAAATCTGGAAGAACAGATGGACGGTGTGGATTTACTTTTGATACATTGAGTGGGCCCTAAGTTCAGGGTCGCAAAGCCAAGTTGCGCTTGCCTAGAAGCAACAGTTCAGATTCAACCAGCAAAATTGGCAAGAAGTAGACGGTGAGGGTCGTGCAATGCGTGTTTTCTTTTCTTTTCTTAAAAAATAAAAATAAAAATGCTTAGGCCCGCTAGATGATCAGTCCTAATTACCAATTGAGACACCCACTACTAAGTGGGCCCAGATTGAATACCATGATCGTTATCAATAGTTTCAGAGATATGATTTAACGTCGTTGAGTGAATTCATAATAATAATTCAAGGGTGAGGTCATGATTTGAGGAAGCAGATTGCGTATTGCCTCACCTGGACAGGTCAGTGGAGCCCACCATGATGTATGGGTTTTATCCACACAGCCCATTCATTTTGGCAGATCATTTTAGGGTACGATCTCAGCTCAAGTGGACCACATAGTAGGGATTAAATGGTCACCATTAAAAACTTCCTAGACCATAGAAGTTTTGAATCAAGTTGATATTTGTGTGTTTTCCCTTCATCTACCGTATATATGACCTCACGAAGATCTTAATCAATGTTAGTATCATATTTTTTCCTATGTTATGGTCCAAAGTTATCAATGTTAGTATCATATTTTTTCCTATGTTATGGTCCACTTGAACTTTGGTTCTGCCTCATTTTTTAACTCATACCTAAAATGACTTAGAAAGATATATGGATGGTGTGAATAAAACCCATACATCACAGTGGACCCCACATAGCCTCTACATGGACAAATGATTCTCCCAGCAGCGTAGGACACAATCACCTTCCATCATTTGAGTTATGCTTGCGTCATTAAGAGCCCATTTGAATGGTGAGTTACTTCAAATAAGTTACTTATGCCCCCAAGTAACTTATTTTAGTTTAGCAGATAAGTATGATTGATAAGTAACTTTGGTAAACAACATACTTAGTAGCTTCTTCTCTCTTCTGTCTCTCTCGATTGTCTCTTGGACAATTTAAGAAAAATAGAAAAGCTAAAAAAAAAAAAAGAGCTAAAGTAATTAAATAACTTTAAGTAAAAAGATTACTTATAATTAACCATAAACCAAATTTACTTATCTGAAATAAGTTACTTATCAAAAAGTAATTTATTTGGTGGTATCCAAACATGCCCTAAATGATGTGTTGAGCAGTGGTTGTGAGGTGTGTCTTACCCAAGATCTTTAGAATTTTCTTTTTTGAAAGTTGGATAAAACTAATAAGTGATTAAAGTTTAATAATTCAATATTAATAAACTTTTTTGTGCCTATGGTTGAGACAGAGTGTTAAACTGCCTTTAGCCAAAGCTGGTTGAACTAAAAACCTTCAGTTGTTTATTTTGAGTAATTTTGTATGATTATTTTTTTAATGAAGGGTTTGTATGATTCTAAGGGAATAAAGATTAAAATGAACCATTGATTCCTCAGCAAGATGTACGGTCACAAATGAAGGTAGTTTGGGCAATAATTGTATTGAAATGATTAATTTATTCAATCATGTGATGCATGATGTGGTACATTGAATGAACCTTTTAATGGTACTAAAATCATTTAGTCGGTGGTTCACACAGGATAGATGTTTGTAGCATGTTTACTATAGAATTTTACTGAAATTTCTTAAAATGGCTCTACGATTTTGCATATCCTTAAAGAATTTAATTCCCTCCAAATTTTGGAATAATATGACGTGCTAGCCAGGTCCTAAATATATGTTAATTAAACTCATTTGTCAATGTAATTGAATTTGGGTAAATGAGATTTATCATTTTATCTCAAAATTTTGAAATATGGAGGTAGGATCTTGTTTAATTAACTGAATTTTCCTGTATTTCCTGTTCAAATGACAAGCCTATCATTTTATCTAATAATCGATGTTAATTTAAATGTATTCTCACCTATTTTTTTGAAAATCCATGGAAATCTTTCATATTACACTCATGATATCATCTCACCTATAAATACCTTTCTCTTTTAATTAAAACTGAACTTTTGATATTTTAATTTCTCCGAGTCTTATGATTTCGTTTTTCCCTGGATTTCAAGAGAGTTTCAATAAAAGAGAATTATGGTAAAGAGGACTTTAATGACGACTAAGCAAGGGACCTAAATGCTGAAGGGGAAATACTGCACTTGGTCCTTATGGTCTAAGGGGCCGTTTGGATGGGAGTAATTGAAGGTAAAGAAAGATAAATGAAATGAATTAAAAGTAAATAGAGATGAATAACATTTGAGGTGTATTTGGATGTCAATAAATGCATGGAAACGAAATAAAATGAGATTAAATGGACATGTAAAAGAAATCCTTTATTCAATAGAAGTTTTGAAAGTAAATGTAATACCCTTGGAGAGTCACATGAGTAAACAAAGGTGCTGCTACGCACATGTGTCATGCCAATGATATTCCGAAACAACCCAATTATCATCTAAATCACTAAATCACACTAATAGAATGACGCAAACTATACAAAGGTTGGTCATCTAAATGAATGGTTTAAAAATTTGTCAAGTTGCTTACTTGTTATCCTTATATTTCAGACTCAATTGAAGCTTAAAATTTTTCCATTTTTGACAAAAGTATAGATTTCAATAGACTTATTACAACCATATCATTCTATTAGATACTACGTATAAACACTAATTTAGTATATTAAAGCTGATTTAGAATGTTACATGTTTTCTTACGAATCTATTAAAATTTGTCTATGCATTCCGATTTATTTAATTTATTCTCATACAAACATAATATTTAAGATTCAAATACATCCCATTCATTCCCATTTAAGTATAGTTAAGAAAGTTATTTGTTATCTTTTCACTTTTACCTTAAATTCTATTTCTCATTTATCTCTATTTATAAGCTCCCAAACAAGTTATAAGATTCGGCTCTTACAATCCCAATATAATATGAGGTGCCAATTTCAGCTTACAAGAAAAATCAAGGCCCCACGGAAGGAATAACAACCTCAAATATTGAGTTATGATTGAGATTCCTTTCTACATTCCTTCATCATTTGTTTTTTATATATTTATTTTTGTTAAGTTATATAAATTATATTTTTTTTATTTAAAAAATAAATGCAATGAGTTATTGTTTTGAACTAAATTATTCATAGCTATTGAGTAGAGAAGCAACTTCACCCTTTCCTTTTCCTATGTTCACCCAAGTTCCTGGCCTAAATCTATGTTTAAGGGGGCAATCTTCACAGTCACGCGTGTGACTGCAAGCCATGCTGTGAGGCGTGACTTGCACGGGATGCATGCTAATATTTCTCTTCCACGCACTCCACGAGTAGAACGAAGACTGACCGACCGACCGACCATCGAGTACTAGACTCTTAAATCAACGGTCGTAAACATCGGCTCTTTTTTCATCAGGAATGTCAACTTATTACACGAGCCAGTACAAAAGAAATGTTTGATTATGGGAAATGGACTGGCGGTCCACGTCCAACGTACCCATATGACCGGCCTGATTTCTCGACTAGGCAGTATACACGGTGGACCATGCCTGATGTATGTTCCGGATCTTACACATGTAATCCAACGTACATATGAGTGCCGCTAGCTCTTTGTCCACCTCATGCGATTGATATGACTCAAATTCAGTCAGTACATCTCAGCTGTACGACTGGTGGACGACAGATGTACTTCAAGACCAAAGAAGTATGCGCGGATTAGGTGGATCCGCGACCGTGTAGACATCACAATGTTATTTGTTTTATATCCACACCGTCCATCCGTTTCGCCACATGTCAGGTGGGCCCACACCACATGAAGCAATGGATTTGATCCTTTGTCGCACATTAGATTTGGATATGGTTCATGCCATAAAATAAGCTGGCAAAACAAACGAACGGCGTGGATGTAAAACACATCCATCGGACCTCCTAGTCATGGATCCATGGACCATGGCGGTTTTCCGGATCCACCAATCCGCCCAAAGAAGTCAGGGCCGTTGATATCGATTAGATTCGTGTGTCCAGAATTTTACCCGTCCATCAAGCATGCAGAAGTGAAACGGTTCAAATGCACAACTTCGTGATTAGGTTGGCTTATACTCTCCTGTCTTAATATACGTACTGAATTATCAAAGCACATGATCCTAGAGCCCATAAATTTGTGATCCAAGCCGTTGATATGATTGGCCTCACCATGGATGGGTGATGCTTCAAAAATCTCAGATAATGGAGAACCCAAATCCTTTGATCAGTGAGAATCATATGCTAATGGTCGAGATCACCAAACCAGGGCAGGTGAATAGTAACAGTAAATAGCCGTGCTTGTAAGTGCGACTTGGCTGGGACCCTGGAACCAGCGTTGTGAGTCTTACCCTAACCACGGGCTCACCTCGATGCATTCGTTGTACATGCATGCCGTTCATCTGGATTGGTTTGGCCAACTTATTTTATGATATGTGCCCAAAAATGAAGCGGATAAAATCTCAAGTGGACCGCATCATATAAATATTGGTGAATGACTTATAAAAGCTTTTTATGAGCCACAAAAGTTGTTCGATCAAGCTGATATTTTCGTATTTTCCCTTCAACGAAGTTTAAAGATGAACTTACAAACAAGTTGGATTGGAAATAAACGTTATAGTGAGCATTAGGAAGTTTTTATCAATGGGAGCTCAATGGCCATTGTTGTTTATGGTGTACTCCTGATATTTATATTTACTTCACTTTTAGGTTAATGTCATAAGATGAGTTGACAAAATGGATGGACACGTAGGTATAGAAAGCATACACCGAGGTAGACCACTGCTTGGTGATAAGCATTGTTGGCATTGTTGGCACTTGGTTTGTTTTTTGTCACATGTGGTGTGTGGGCATGTCAAAATTAATATAGTAGTTCGATTCAAATCAATTAGCTTTGATATTTTCAAAACGAACGTATATATGACTAAAATATGATAAGATTAGTCGCCCAATCAACCTTGTAGAATTTCGTAATGAAGCGGTAATCAAAGGGTGAGGTTTTTCCTTTTAAAGTAACTTATACTTTGTCTTTTAAATACTTGTGCAATCAAACAAAATGAAAAACCCATAATTAATCACTAAAAGAGAATGCAAAAATGCATCTCTTGAAATAATTGCTTGATATTGGATAAGGATAAAGTCCAACATATGAGTGTAAACCAGTATTACAACTACGAATTACTTTTTTTTTTTAACACACACCCACGCACTCAGGCCGTAGTGGGCATTCACCACCTATGGAAACTTGAACCCTTTACTAGGCGTTGAAACTCTTGAGAGTCTACCACCCTAGCAAGAGCAAGGATCCACTAGATTATTGTTATTCCTAAGATAAATCAAGATAAAACAAATTGATAGAGTTGATTTGGTTTAATTGATATGAGACGCATTGTCTTGTTGATTTCTTCTATTATTTATAGATTTCTCGTATTATTCTTCTTAAGACATTTCTTTCTTTTAATTTATCAATTATAATAGTTGAAAAGTCACCTATCTAGATCCTTATTCTATGTGTATTTCTCTTTTGTGACAGTTCTTTTTTTGCCAACCAATATCCTATATTTTATCATATCTTGTTCCTTGACTCACGTACATCTTGAAACGTACAGTCGCACCTCATATTTCTACATGACCAATTTTCTCTCCGCCGCTAAGGCACATCTTTTCACTAGACCAATGTTCAATGACTTAGACTTCTTGGTCGTGCCAATTGTAATTTTGTGAAAGAAGCCCTAAATATCTTTAGGGCCAGTTTGGGTAGCTGGCTTAATCGGTATTACGGTAGATGGGATTCTCTAATCCCTGATGTGACGTACGGATGAAGTGGTGTTTGGATGGCGTCCGTCTCTCAACGTATTAAGAGGGATTGGCACATGCGATGCAGTTGATGAGATTTTGAAATCCCGCCGAGATATGTGGCTTATCAATTTAAGATATTTTTTCCTACATTAGGCCCATAGTGAATATATGTGGCTTATCCACGTCGTCCATCCATTTTTCCAGCTAATTTGAGGCATTGAGTTGAAACTTGAAGTATATCAAAAGCTCTACTAGACCATACCATAGGAAAGAGTGGGAATAATGATTCCCACCATTGAACTCTTCCTAGCACCCATAGTGAGATTTATTTGTCATCTAAAGTGTTCATAAGCTCTCAAAGACATAAAAGAAGGGAAAAATAAATAAATATCAGAAAGATCAAAAACTTCTGTATCCCAAAAAAAATTTCAATAGGAGAAGTTCAATTCATACTATTTCATGTGGTGTGGTCCACTTAAACTTTGGGTATACTTCAATTTTGAGCTAAACAAATAAAATTATCCAATAAAATGAATGGTCAGAGCAGATAAAAGACATAAATCACAATGGATCCCACACACTTATCCATACAGTGGGTGAAGTTGCAAGGAGCGACACCGTTTCCGATATCTCACAAAACCTAAATAATTCACCGGTGGCGCATGGGATAGAGGTGTATCCCATATGCAACCGACAATCCATTGCAAGTCATAGATGATGGGATGGCTGTAATTCCATCCCATGTAATCCACCGTGATTCACGGGCCAAACAAGCCCTTAAAGATGTCACATATGTTAAAGATGTCACATATGGAATATATTTTCTTGCTGTGACCCATGTCGTTTTCTTAATCAGATCTGCCAGAATTTGGCTACACACGATATAATGGAAACCAATATAAATGACTAGACGTCTCTCCCGTGGAAAATGCCAAAACTTCAACTCAAAACGGTTAAGAAAAAATAGCCCATGCTGTATTTTCTATTATGTGGGAAATGTTGGTCCATGGGCCATCGTCCCATCATATCAATGCTCTGAATCAGGGAACCATGGGCCCCACATCATATCTATGTTCCCAAACACTGAATAGTGGGCCTCACATCATATCAATGAACCATGGCCCCACATATACAATCCAAAAGCACGAATGGAGTGCCACTGAATATTCCATCAGTATCGCAGCTCACGCCTAATATTATTTTTTGAAAAAACTGGTTACATATGCAAGATACCCTAACTTGTGCAACCACACCATTTTTCCTGCCAATGTGCGATTTGTATAAGACATCAGAACCATGAAAATGGTAGGGCCCACCATGAAGATCACCTGAGAAAAAGCGCAGGCCGTTCAGGTCATCTAATTGCAATACTACTTAAATCAATGGACGACCAGCGGTTTGAACAGATCAGCTTGATCTTATATAAGGGAAATATTCAATGTGGGGCCTACTGTTTCAATGGTAATGATTTCCAATAAAAATCGCATGATGACGGGCGGTGGAAACCCGGATTAACCGTGGTGGGTGGGATCCCTGACCGTGGCGCCACCTTGATATATGTTCCTTACAACCACGCCGCTCAACCGTTTTGACAGCTCATTTTAGAGCATGATCCAGAAAAGGAAGAAGAGCCAAATCTCCGTTGGACCGTACCACAGGAGACAGTGGTGATTGACCATTAAAAACCACTGGCGAGCCATTAAAGTTTTGGATCATATTTGTGTGGGCACTTCGTCCATGTCTTTGTGACCTTATCAAAAGGTTGGATGGGAAATTAACATTTTGGTGGGCTCCAAGAAGTTTTTAATGGTGGGGATCTAATCACCACTCTTTCCTGTGGTGTGGTCCACCTAAGATTTTAATATGCTTCATTTTTTGGATAATTCCTTAAAATGAACTTTCAAAATAAATGTATGACATGGATGTAAGCTACATAAATCAAGATGGACCCTACAATTAAGAATCCCACGTGGATTCGGGTATACACCAAAGCTGCGATCATTTAGTTAGGGGTGTACATCGAGCTGGCCTCGCCTTGACTCGGCTCGGCCACTAACTGGCGTCAGATCGAACTCAGGTTGACTTGGTCCTCGAGCTTGATTGGCCGGCTCAGCTCGGTTTGGTCAAGAACTCGAACTAGTTTGAACCGAGTTCGAGCCAAGATCGAGCTGAGTTCACCTGTGCAGCATTTTTATAAACGCATGGGCTGCACCTTCAAAATCCCACTGTATGGGAAATAGCATAAATAATTTTCAAAGTATTTTATCAAATACCTTCTCAGCAACATAGAAACCAAGGAAAAAGGTATTTACTTCATATACATATCTTACTTGCCACCAGCCACGCCACCCGCCACACTTGGTTGAATCATTTCATCAAACACTTGGAAAGCAACATCAATATCAAAGTATTCAAGTCACCGAAGTGGATTTGATTCACGTTGAGCTAAGGCCAGCTCGAACTCATTTTCGATCTCAAAAAATCAGCTTGACCCGGCTCAAACTCAACTACGAAATGAGTTGAATCGAGCTTTTTTCATGTTTAGTCCTCCGAGCTAACCGAGCTAGCTCGGTTCGTGTACACCCCTACATTATGCAGTCAGGTTGAACGTACAGATCGTACAGTGCATGCCAACAGCGTCTGGCCCCACCTGTACGATCCTAAGTCCCGAACGTCACTGTACCAAAATTCGGCCCGAGCATAATATTATTCGTCGTTCCGAAATTTCTAATGCCTACGGCTGTCATGGTTGAATGTTTGTGTCTTAGCAGCCGCAGAAATCAACGGTCAAGGTTGAAAATGGAGATAGCAGTTGAAGTTCCGTGACCAATCAGGAGCCAGTGCCCATCACATGACACGCTTAAGGAGACCATTATTGGGAATTAATAACCTAATACACAGGTCCGATGATCCTTAGCGTTGTAATATAGGGCCCCACAACACTTTGTGCTGCAGGGATGGAACACTATCTTCCTACAAGGGATGGCTACTTTAAATCCATGGAGCTTTTATAGACTCATGGCAGTGATAAGTCGAATTCACAAGAAAAAAAAAATAGAAAATAAAAATAAATTCAAAATTTTATTAATATTAGATAAAAATAAATTTACAAATAGTGATACTAAATTTTGTAAGTTTAAGAATCAAACTCCAACTCAAACTTATTAAAATGTGTGACTTACGATAAATAGTAAAGTAACTATATATATATATATATATATATATATATATGATTTCCACTAAAATTTATGATTTTTGACAAAAATAGTGTCCTATTTTTTTCTAAGCAATTTCACGTTGGACACAACGTCTAAATATTAGAGGACAATGAGTTATAATCAATTTTGATTAAATTGATGGAATCTCACAAATTCAGGTAGGTAACCCGGCATAGTGGTATTGGGTGGCTTAAATAGGTTCTCAGGTCCCAAAATCATATATGATATACTGGTTAACGCATTCTTGAGATATGCCTATTTTAAGGTTCGGACGGTTCGGATCACTTCCACTTCTGATAAGGCCCTTCGGATCTCTTCCACCTCTGATAAAGCCTTCTCAGATCCATCCTGGATATGAAACTGTCCGTGACCCGCTCTACATCACTTTGATACGATGGGTGCAACAACGGTCAAGTCCTTCTGCCATTGATGTGGACCATTGTTTTGCTTTTCTATTAACCGTCTATTTGTAGCCTACGGATCCAGGGGCTGGGATCTTCCTATCTAAATTCTTCCTGTGACGAGTTAGGAGTCAGCGCCCATCGTCTGTCAGAATATCATTGGTAGTAGAATGTTCTTGTCGAGAGGGAATTAGTTACATGATCTATTGTGGGCCCCATGGTTTGATGATCTCAGCCGTCAATACGATGGACGCCACTAGTGCACGGGTTGTTTCTTAACCATCTCCCGAATTGGAAGGTCCTAGCCATCCAATCCTTGGCCCTTTTCCCATTAGTGTGGTCCACTGCTGTGTTTCATTGTTAACCGTTTATTTGGAGCCTACAGATGGGAGGGCTAGGATCTTCCGATCTGATAAACTTCTACGGCAAGATCCATCCGGGGAAGGGTGTTGAAATCAATGGCCTGAATCATTGAAATGTGGGCCCCACTTCTGTAATAACCCAATGCTGTAATTACCAAAAAGTCATTATTCGAACATTGCGTGTCCAAAACGTTGTTAAGCAGCGTGCATCTGCACAATGAGGTATTTTACAGTGGTGGGTCCGCAATCATCTACCACACCTGTGTCACGCAGTGCGTAAAACACACAAGCTTTTTGTAGCCCCAGCTGTTGTATATGTGAAATCCACTCCATCCATCAGGTGATGAACCTTATTTTCATTGTATATGAAAACTATCAGCTCGATGAGACACTTAGATGGGCCACACCATTAGAAAAAACGGATAACCACTAAGTTAACACGTTGTGGCCCACCTGACTTTTGAATCCGACTATTTTTAAAAAAATTTCTCTTCATCCAGGTGAATCACACCTGATGAACGGGTTTGATGCACTATGGTGGGCCACGCACAAAGCTGTTGTTGGCACCCCATCCCCATCGTTCCTTGTGGTGTGGCCCACCAGAGTTCTGGATCCGGCTAATTTTTTGTTACAGAGAAGGTGTATACCATGCATACAACATGATGGGCCCAAAGATGTAAGGTGTTTTACACGTTGGTTGGTGTTGTAGACGACTCGGTCCGATGGTGGGGCCAAGAGACTATAAGTGGGGCCCATTTTCCCAAGGCGACCATTGATATTCAGCGTACTATGCATGGTGAGAAAATACAACAACGGCTGCCGTTCAACTAATAAAATCGGCCGTCCACTGGTAGGCACATTACACGAGCGGCCAGAGCACTCACATACAAACGCTGGCCACTCAAAGCTCCCGCCCGTTCGCAGCCGGAGACGGGTGGGATTAGGACGCAATCCGCATCCGAGCTTAAACGCGCTCCTGAGGGAGGCAGATTGGCTGGTGTACCACACACAACTGAACTTGGTGGTGTGTTGACGTCACCAAGTTATGTGGACCTTACCATGATGTATATGTTATATCCAAACCAGCCGTCCATTTGGCTATACCATTTTAAGGCCTGAACCCAAATATAAAAGAAATCCAAAAATCCAAAGATCAAGTGGACCCCATGCAGAAACCAGTGAGGGATTGGACGTCTACCATTTACACCTTCTTGGGTCAAAAAGTTTTGGATTATTCTGATATTTGTTTTTTCTCTTCATCTAAGTTTGTATGACCTTAGGAAAAGATTGGATGGAAAATAAACATTATGGTGGGCCTTATAAACATTTTAATGGTGGGAATCATGATCCCTGCTTTTATTTGTGGTGTGTTCCAATTGAGCTTTGGATATGACTTATTTTTGAGGTCATACTCTAAATTAATCTTGCCAAATGGATGTACGGTGTGGATATAAATACATCATTGTGGGCCCACGTTACTTTGATCTCCTTACAATTGTTAGTATATTTTTGGACGTAGGACCAGACCCGCTCATCTTCACTACATGTATAAAACATTGAAATCCATATCGTGTGGTACACCATTTCTCTTCCCTTTAGCCTGGGATATGGAAGTACAGAGTACAGACGCTATCTAATTTTGTTCTAGAGGAAGCTAGAAATCTGTTTGGATGCACCACATCAGTCACCGCCCAAACGGAGACCTATGGCTTGTATTTTTGTCTTTTTAAGTTGTCTGTATATGGCTCCTATTTTCCTCTTCTAGGTTCTTTTGAGTCCACATGGACAAAACTAGTTCACATTAAGCATCATGTACCATTTTTAGATGATTCCTTAAACTTGTGTGCTTGGGTTGTTGATCTTGGTTTTAGTTATAGAGAAATAATAGGAAGCATAAAAATTTGAAGATATGAAATAAAAGAGTAGATAAAACGAAATTAAGGTACATTATTATTGTTGTTTTTGAGATAGATCTGCCCCTACGATATAAAATTCTTGGTGCATTCGGTCTCACTGCTCAGTTGCTAATCCGCATCCCCAAATCATGGGGACATTTATATAGAAGAGTGGGCCATTGTTAAGTGGTTATCAATGATTTAGAATGTTTGAAAAATATTTTTAATTGTTTATTATTAATTTGAGAACAGTTGTTCACGGTCGCCTATAAAATCACGGGTGACGACTCCACGACATGATATGCATGAACATTTGTACATGTGCTCCTGTGTATATCAATTTCTAAAGTTCTAAGTAAAAATACCATACACATTTTCATGTATAAATCATAATTTTTCAAAACAAAAATTTTTAATTTTTTAAATATTTTTGAAATTTTCAAAATCCACTGTACGAGAACACGCGTTCCTCATCTGGCTATTTTTCCACCATCAAAATCGATGTCTCAAGGACCCAACACTTGAAACCCGAATCAAATGATGATACTATCCACCGTTGAAATAATTTAACTCTATCAGAACATTAACTGGACCAAACTACATAAAAATCCGTTTGATGTTCAGGTTTGACGTCTGATCTAATCGCTAGAAGTTTGAACCGTTGGTTTAAATGCTTTGTCCGAACAATTAGGACCATACATCTACTGATGGCCCAAGAATCTACATATAGTTACGGCTGGTAGGCATATGACGGCCGTTCATTTATTGTAAACAAGTAGACAACCTGACGTAATTTTGAGAAATGGAAATTGACAAGCAGAATAGGTTAGTGGGCGGGTCGGATCTGGCACAAGTGTGCTGAGTCCACTTAAATAAGAGCAAATGGATCCTTGCTCTTGCTAGGGTGGTAGACTCTAGGGAGTTTGAACACCCGGTCAAGGGTTTGAGTATCCATAGGTGGTGAAAGCCTACTAGGGGGTGTGTGTGCTGGTGTAAAAAAAAAAATAACCTTTGATAATTGTACTATTTTGCTTTGAACATGAACGGTCACCGTAACATCTATACGATTAAAATCTTGAAATAACCAATCCAAGATTTGTTCCGGTTGTACCCCATTTAAGTGAAGCCCATTCAAATAAACCCCTTGGATTGAATATATATATATATATATATATATATATATATATATATATATATGTGTGTGTGTGTGTGTGTGTGTGTGTGTGAAAATAGTACTATAAGGCGGGACTTTTCATGAGATCAAGCTGTGTGGACCCCACCATGATGTTTGTCTAACAACAATACCGTGCATTTGATGGGTCTTCTTTAAGTTACGCGATATCTCAAAAATCATCCTATAGGGAGCTCAGGTGGCTATATTATCTAAGACTATGTAAAGAAATTTTTAAAACATATAAAAGCATTTAGTGGGGCTCACCTGAATTTTGGATGTGACTGAAACATGATTTTACCCTTAATCCAAATATGACACACACAATGGATGGTCTGAATTTGTGAACCATATTTCGATGGGCTTAATAAATAAGTATGAATGTTTTAATGGGAGGGTAACCCTTCACAACTGTTGTACATGGTGTGCCCACTCAAATCATGGATTTACTTTATTTTTAATCTCGGTGCATCATCTGACTGATGGGGTAGATTTTCTACATCCCACACATCTCGACCGACCTCACAGTACCGTTTCCGCGACGTAATTGGCCGAAAGCGGGTTGCATCCTGTCCTGTACGGACTCGGTCCAGGCAACGGCTTTTAGAGGCCAACTTTGATGGATGAGTTTTATCCACGCCGTTTATCCATTCTTTCGTATTATTTTAGTGTATGAGCCGAAAAATGAAGCAGGTCCAAGCCTTAAGTGGATCACACGGTTGGGATTGAACGCCCACCATTAAAAGCTTGTTAGAAGCCCAAAAGTTTTGGATAAAGCTAAAATTTGTGAATTCCGTTTATTCAGTTTTTTACGACCTTATAAATAGTTTGGATAGTAAGTAAACATCACAGTAAGCTCTAGGAAGGCTTCAATGGCGTGAGTCATTGTCCCCGCTGCTTCCTGCGGCGTAGTGTGGGGCTTTCAAAGCCCCCGATTACGTCTTACTCCCGCCCGCTTCTAGCCCCGAACGGGCAGTTCTGTGGGCGGGCCCACCGTGATGTTTCTGTTTATCCATGCCGTCCATCCATGTTCTCAGATCATTTTAAGATACAAACTCAAAAACGAGGCAGATACAACCCTCAAATGGACCACACCACATATTACTCTTGCATGGCATTAATGCTTTATGCGTTTAATGCAACCAAGCTTATTAATTAGTGTGGTACATTTGAGTATTGAATCTGCCTCATTTTTGTGTGTTCCTACCTTAAATTGATCTGATAACAGAGGTGGTCGAATGGATGAACAGATACATCACGGTGGGCCCGCCCTCTCGTTCGCGGCTTGAGACAGGCGGGCTTAAGACGCAATCTTTGGAAGGAGTGGGTCATTGTCACGGCTGCTTCCTCCGGTGTGTGGTGGAGCTTTCAAAGCCCCTTCTTTGGACCGAGTCGGTCACGCAATCCGCTTCAGTAGTGGGGGCGCTGATTTGGTAAGCGGAATAACAGTGATGTATTCTATGTCCACGCCTGACAAGCATCCTCTAGGATCATCTTATAATGCATGTAAGAATTTAAGAATTTACAAAAAAAGAAAAAATAAAAAAGAAAAAAGAAAAAGAGGAGATCCAGTTCTAGTGGACCACACCAATCATCTAAGGCCTCGTTTGGCACCGTAGATTTGAAATGCCCTGGATTAGAAGTCTTTTGTATTTAATACTTTAGATTTGGAATACTCTAGTTGTGTTTGGCACCTTGAATTTAAAATTCTCGGTAATCCAAAAGTGTGTGTGTGTATATAAATATATACAAGGGTTTGGAATTTAATTACTAAATTAATTTTAACATTCCTAATTAATGTATGTATGTAATGTTTGACACAATGGTTATAATAAGTCTATTGAAATATGTACTTCAGTCCAAAATGATGAAATTTCAAGTCTTGCATGGGCCACAAGCACAGGATCACATTTGAGTGACTAAACAATGATTTTTAGCCATTGATCTACATGGACAATATTTCAATGGAACAAATCATGATATTAATGTAATTTTAGTGATGCAGTTGATAATCTGATTGTTTTAGGATATCATCAACAATGTGCTAAATAAATTAGTAGCCTAGTGACACACATGTTACACATGCAACTCTTAAAAGTATTTTAGATGTAATCCTAACTTCAAACTTGCATTTCAACCCCTCATTTAAACCCTCTATTGAAGGGGATTTGAAACCCCTCGTTTATGTATGGTGCCCGTGCCAAACTGTAATGTTTATTTGCCATCCAACCTGTTGATAAAGTCACATTACCAAAATGAATGGAAAACACAAACCCATAAATCATAGTGGGCCCACAAAGCCTCTACTTAGATAGAATATTATAGGTTGAGGTAGGACACAATCCAATTCCATATTGGGGTGCGGATTAGGTAAGGTAGGGTAATAGCTCGAGGCTACCAATGTACATATTGTATATTTACATATCTTTTGCCGGATCATTTTAAGGTATTTTTTAAAATAATGAGGCAGAGCCAGCTCTAGGAGAACCACACCACAGAAAAATAATGGTGATTGAGCACCTACCATCAAAAAATTTATAGAACCCAATGCAGTGTTTATTTACTAAGTTGTTGATAAAGTCATATGTATCTGAATGAAGGGAAGACAAAAATCACAAGTTGAACCAAAATTTACTGCCCATAAGAAGCTTTTCATGGTGTGAATTCAATCCCTAATGTGTGGTTAACCCGAGATTTAGATCTACCTCATTTTTTGGACCATACCTTAAAATTATATGGTAAAACAGATGGACAACGTCGACATAGAACACATACATCAAGTTGGGCCCTACGGTCAAAGCCTCATCCACTAAGCTATTACCCTGACTCACTTAATCCATGCCCCATATTCAACCATACCTATTTATTTATAAGCCCTCCAATAGAAGGGATTAATTCCCTGTGCATCCCTCCATGGTACAGAGGAGGAAGCTGATTGGCTCATAAAGCAATGATCCGAGGACATCTTTGGTGACCCGCTCTGGTCAGATTTACTTAGGCCAGGGTATGCGGTTATAGATGGGTCATGCAAAACATGTTTGAAAGTTGTTATTCATTAGGAGCAAACATGACCCAATCAAATCTTGTGTTGACCCACACCCTGAGTGTTCCATGCTGCCATCTATTTTGGCAGCACATTTTAGGACATGAGTACAAAAATGAAGTATACCCAAAACTCAAGTGAACCACACAACACAAACCAGTGGTGATTAAATGCTGACCATTAAAAACTTCCTGCAAGCAAAAAAGTTTTAGATCAAGTTGATATTTGTATTTTTCCATTATTGAGGTTGATATGATCTTACAAATAGGTTTAATAGCAAATGGACTTAATGGTGGGCCTTAGGAAGGTTTTAATAGTGAATGACGTTATTCTCTTCTTATAGTATGGTCCACTTGAGATTTATATCTGTTTATTTTTAGCTCATCACCTCCAATGAGTTGGCAAAATAGATGAACAACGTTGGTATAAAACACATACGTTATGGTGGCCGCACAGCAGCTGTCCGAAGGTATCCCCAGTAGCAGGTCACCAAAATCCACATCCTTTAAAAGGGCATCGCTGAAATGTGGAGTGGTGTATGAAAGTTTGTTAGGCATACTTGTTCAATCTCCAAGTTGCTCATCATGGGACGGTGCTGCTGACCTGACACCATTACCATCCTTGGTGATTGGACTCAACGAGCTCACCATGACAAAGTATTTTATACCCACCTTTTTTCTTCTTTGCCGGTGCTCATATGAGGAGATAAGTTAAATATTGAACCATATCTAAAGCTTAAGGGCCTGTTTGGGAGTATGGATTTGGAACCTCCTGGATTTGAAATCCTCCTATTGTGTTTGGCACACTGGATTTTGGATTGGGAATCAACTTTAATCCAAAAATAGCTATGCATGGTATGTTTACGGGGGTTTGAATTCAATTATTAAATCAACTTTAATAACTCTAATTAGTGACATGTATAGTGTTTGACACAATGGTTGTAATAAGCCCGTTGAAATATATATTTTGCCTGAAAATGATGAAATTCTAAGCTTCGGATGGGCCACAAGTATGAGATCATGTTTGAGTGACTAACTAACGATTTTAACCGTTGATCTACATGGACAATGTTTGAATGGTGTTAATCATCATATTAAAGTAATTAATAGTGATGCCATTGATAATCTAATTGTTTTTTGATATCATTAGTGGGCCATGTGCCCTATAGAATAATAGTATAGTGACACTCATGTTACATATGCAACTATTGAAATAATTTTACATGTAATCCAGGCTCTCACCGTGGATTTCAAATACCCTCTTTGAGGGATTTGAAACCCCCTTTTACCTTATGCAACCAAACAACCAGTGGATTTAAAACCCTCTTAAATCCCATAAATCCATGGTACCAAACGACCGCTAAATGGACCACAACACAAAAACTAGGTGTAATGATATTTATTGTTAAAACCACCGTGATATTTATCAGTCATCCACCGTGAAATACTTACATCATGGTGGGCCCACATAGTCCCCTTTTAGGAAATTAGTGATCCGCTTCCTTATATGACATATTGCATGGGGCTTACAGGGATGTCCATGACAATCCACTCCGTTCATTAGTTTTTCGAGATTATTTTATTTATTAGCTTTTCAAGACAATAACAGAACCAAGGGCTTTTTTGATTTTCCATAATGCATGTAAATTTATAGTGAATAAGTAATCATTACTTTTTCACTTGTTTGAAAATGGTTGAGTAATTTCACCTAGAAAATCGGTCCAAAAATAGACTTAAACATGTGAGTCTCACGATAATGTATATGATATACCTGTGTTGTCCATATATTTTATTAGAATATTTTAAGGTATGAGCTGAAAAATGTGGCAAATTTAATGCTCAATTAGCCCACATGAAAGGAAATAATAGACTTATTTTGTCCATCATTGAAAATTAATTCTTTTATTAGGTTCACATTGAGGTTTATTCACCATCTAACCCGTTCATAGGGTCACCTAATTTTTGGGCTTATACCCTAAATTTAGTTGGTATAATGAATGGGCGGTGTAGATAAGCTAGGCACATTATGGTGGCAAATTTCTCCATTTAAGTGTTTAAATAGTAACCAGTCCTATCAACATTGGGAAATATAAAGTAATTACTTTCATAAATAATAATTATTCATTTACAAGGTAATTACAGTTGAGTCAGAAAATCAAACATGCCGTGAAACTCTTATCTGCCACAGCCCTGGGTATAGTGATAATTAAACTCACACCATTGAAAACTCTGCGAGAGCCACAGACGTTTTTAGTTTTTTAAATTTATAGGGATGATATTTGAATAATCCTATGAGCAGTTTGGGTAGCATAGAGCTTCAGGAGGTTTTACCGTGAACTTTTATTTTCCCACGGGTTTCTTGAGTTGTGACCCACACGAGTTTTGAAAAAGCCTGATTTTTGCTAATTGTGGTCTTGCAAAATTGATAGAGAAGATTTTTCACGGGATTCTCTGTGGGCCCCACACAGCTTCCAGCAATCCAAGTCATTCCTCATGGACCACAATGTCAGTGTGCCACTGGCTAAAAAATCAAACTCTCCTGCTCTATTGTCAGGAGAGTCACATGCTCTGCGTTGAATTTGGAATTTCTGTTTGCATTTTACTTGTCCAATTTCCATACTGTTTTTTCAGACTTTTAACAATTGGACTGATCTGATTGTTTTTCAGCCAATTCGTCCTGGGCCCAACGGATGAACGTATCGGATCTTTCACATGTCTCCCAGATTCGCTATTTTACTAATACTTATGTTCGGCGCTTGGACATGAGCTGCGTCAATAAACACTTCTTCATTTATTGCTAATCGAGGTAGTGGCCACCCTAGTCCTACTCCCCCACACATCTGCAAATATAGAACATTTGATCAAGATCTGGACCATTCATATGGTGGGGCCCACAGCGAAGATTCTGTAGATTAAAAGCTTATATTTTAGTAGATCAGTTAGCGCAGACATTTATCTCTAATTCACACCATTGGTCTTCTTTTATCTACGGACCATACTCGTGGTCCACTTGATAAGAAACTGCCTGAATTTTGGTCATTTCAAAGTGGGCCCAACTGATGATTTTCATGGATCTTGATTCGTGTGCCGAGAAGAATGTCCTCGTCTCAGGTAGCTGTCGCATTTCTCCTGTACCAGTCCGCGAGGATGCGCTTCTTCCCCATTGTAACGTACGTCTCGTGATCCGCTGCTGCAACGCTCCTCCCTGCTACACGACAGCATAATCTGCAAGTCCGAAGCAGCCTTCTGAACTAATGGAAAAGACAGCTACCTCGCAGGACAACCCAAAACTGTAGTTCCAAGGAGCCTCAGGTGTCCACGTGGGGAGCGGATCAGGTGAGACCCCGGACACACCCAACATGGTGCGGCCCTTGAATTGGGTCCCACATTGATGTATATATTCTGTATCTACTCCGTCCATACGTTTTTATATATTATTTTAGGGTAGTATACTAAAAGTTAGAAGATACAATTATCAGCTGGACCATACCATAGGAAACAGTGTTGATTGACCATTAACGGACCATACAAGTTTTGGATCAAGCTGATATTTTTATTTTCCCTTCATCCATGATTATGTGACATTTTCAACAGATTTGATGGAAAATAAATACTATAAAAATATTAATATGTTCCCTAAGAATTTTTTAATGGTAGGAAGATCAATAACCACTGTTTCCTATGTTATTATCCACCTGATTACCGGATCTGCTTCATTTCTGCAATAATACCTAAAATGATTGGGAAAAACGGATGGACGGCATGGATACAGTACGAATATATCTAGGTGGGCCCCACGGTAAGGGTCGCACCGTCTTGGGTGCGTCCGGGGTCTCACCTAATCCGCTCCCATCTACGTGGGCGTGGTACCTTTGTGATCAGAACCGTTCATCTAGTACCCCCGTTTCTTTAACAGATCAGGGTATGAACATCCTCCAAGGCGTGCAACACTACCACTCGCTCATGTGCTGGAGAGATCCAGGCCATTCCTTAGATATTCTCCACGTGTCCACTCATAAGGTCGGCCACAGGCGTAGGTGTAACATGAGCATTTTTAAAAGACCAGTAGGTGGAGTAAACGTAGCCAGCCTGCTGAACGGACGGCCCTGAGGTTCGGACATCCGGGATGGGTCACACGTAATTAGGGGCCCGCATCTCGCACATGTGCGACTATTGGCACGTGTTCGGTGGGAAAACGAGGGCGCCCATGGATGTTTTTTGACGATGACAAGGTCATCAGCTAAAATTCAACGAACAAAAATCAATCGGCACACCTCGCGCTAGGTTCATCCCCCACTGGGAGACGTTTGGTTGAACTTTCATGTGATCCACACCGTCCATCAGGTAGGCTGCTCCATTTTCAATCTCAAAACCAAGAATCATGACTATAAAGATCTCAGAAGGGCCACACTTTAAGAAATAGTTAGAATGGAACGCCACCATTAATTTTGTATAAGTCCCATCGTGGTGTTTATGTACCATCCAATCCATTCATCTGATATGCCTCTTTAGGATGAAACAATTATCCAAAAATCACAATATTCCGAAACTCTATTGGACCATCCGACGCCTATTTAGAGGTTTTTTGGAATAATTTTGGGGTGGCCCACCTGATTAGACAATGGATGATTGACCTGATCTACAGGTAGATTTCATTCACATTAAGTCCTTTTCCTCAAATTAGAAAAACTAACCCTGATGAGGTGCACAAGCGTTTTCCAACCAAAATCTGTCAATTGCACGATGGGACCCACCTTGGTGGGCCATCTATGGTGGGACCCACTAATGAATTTCATTCGAGCTACGTGTCTACAATTTTCGGTAGTTACACCACCTTGAATAAATTAATACTAATTAAAGATGGTATGATACCTAAAGGCTTGCCTCGAATCACAGCTGGTGGGACGTCGTCCCTCAACGATAGCAGCTGTCCATTTGGTGGGCCACACCACTGATTTCCCACCGAGCGAAAAAGAGAAAAACCTGGAATCCCTGGGGAAGGGTGCGTTGGATAACAGACAGGCACTTAGAAATCAACTGGTAGAGAAATTGCAGACGTGGCATTCAAGCAATTCGAGTTTATGTGTGAATGATTTTCTGCCGTTTGGTCTATTACAAACAAGAACTACGCTATCCGATGACGTAAATGGTTGGATTGGATGGTTCAAAATGTATTATATTCAAGTGTCCTATTTCAATAAACAAGTGTCCACCAATCATAGGTTAGGTTTGCTTAACCAATTGACTTGGCAACGGATGGGTCTACAGTTTATCAGTTTGGTTTGAGTTAATTTCTTCCACGTGTTGGATTCCTATAAATGCCGAGTATCAAGAATTATATGCTGCCGGAGTATCAAACAACTCCTCGGGCAAAACAAATCCGACAAGTGGATGGTTACGTGGGTCCGGTATCTTCAAACCTCCCTACAGTGGCGCGGCTTAGGAGGATCCCGAGGTGTGTAGATTGCTGATGGTGGGGGCCAATATGATGAATGTGCCTTACATCCACGCCGTTCATACATTTTGACAGCTCATTTTAGAATATGATCCCAAAAATGAAGCAGATACAAATCTCATCCGGAACACGCCATAGGAAAGATTGATAGTTAAAAAATTCACGTGGACCAAAAAAGTTTTGGGTAGAGCTGATATTTATGTGGTAACTTTATCCATGTATTTTTGACCTTATCAACGGGTTGGATGGGAAATAGACATTCCAGTAGTCCTCAGGAAGTTTTTAATAGTGGGTATTGAATCACCCACTGCTTCCTGTGGTGTGGTCCATGGAAGGTTTAGATCTGCTTCAATATTTGGAAAATGCGTTGAAATAAAAAAACGAATGGACGGAGTGGATGTAAGGTACGTACATCACGGGGGGGCCAAGTCAGTGATCCACCCACCAGACGGCCCTGCTGGAGCCTGGAGGCAGTCCCAGCAGGGAGAAGGTCTGTTGGTCCACTGAGATTACGGGCCACTGACGCAGTCCCATCCATCAGTTTCTCCGACTCATTTTGTACGGAGTCTAAAATTCAAGTAGATCCAAAACTGAAATAGCCATGCCACAGGAGTCAGTCGGGACTGAACATCCACCATTGAAACCTCCGTGGCCCCACGCAAGTTTTAGATCAGGCTGGTATTTATGTTTTCCGTTCATCTTATTGAGAATAGCCTTATGAATGGTTTGGATGTCATATAATCATCAATTTGGGCCCAGGAGGTTTCAACGGTGAGGATTTTGATCCTACAGTTTCATGCGGTGTGGCCCACTTGAATTTTGGATCTGCCTAAGTTACTATCATAGATGAGCTGGCGAAACTGATGGATGGAGTAGATTTGACACGGACAGACCCATGGGCCCCAAAGAGCTTCCGCCTAACACAGGCTCTTAGCAGGCAGGGTGGTAACAGACTTACATGAAAGTCGCGTCCTCAGTCCAGTCAGCGCAGCGCTGATGTCCGCGAACAGCAGCGCCGGTGCAAATCCTGCATACTCGAGCTCCATCCATGGCGGGGCCCACCGACGGACGTGGTGGGCCCCATCAACGGTGGAGATCTCCCGCGGACTACGAAAACCCAACGCCTCCCTCTAATTTCTTCTCGAATTTCAAAAAAATTCCGGTGGGTGATCGAACTCCCAGCAGCCGCTCCCCGCTCCCTCTCTTTGACCCTTTCTCCATAACTACCCCTCGTTTTTTAAATAATTCCCTCCCATATACAAATCATGCCCTTTTCCCCATCTCCATTTTCTCTTCGTCGTTCTTCTCTGCCTGCTAGGAACAGTTTGCGGACTCGATTTTCTAACTAATTACGATTCTGCCACTCTCCTGTCTATGCAAATACCATGAAGTGCTTTCATTTCCCTAAGGAAGATGAAGACGGCAGCGTTTCGAGGATTTCTAGGGTTTCTTGGGTCCGATCTCTCAGCGTCGCTTCCAGCAGCGCCGACGCCCGTCGATCTGAGTATGAGTCGGAGTCGAAGGATTTCTCGGACGCCGGCGTAGTCGGCGGGTCGGGCGACTTCTTCTCGATGCGGCGGTCGAACGATCTCCGCGTGTTCGGGTTCGCTGAGCTGCGGTCGGCCACCCGCGGGTTCAGCCGCGCCCTAATGATCGGTGAGGGTGGGTTTGGTTCTGTCTACCGCGCAGCTGTCACAATCCCCGAGGTGGACGGCCCGGATGCCACGATCGAAGTCGCGGTGAAGCAGCTGAATCGTCATGGTTTGCAGGCAAGTTTCTCTCTCTCTCTCTCTCTCTCTCTCTCTCTCTCTCTAAATATTTTTAATTTAAGTATGATATTGAATTTGAATTATGATTCCTGAGATGCGAGAAGTTCTCGAAAATCTTCAATTCAGATTTGAATTACTTTTACTTTTACTTTTAGTGTTAATTCGAAAGTGAAACATTAGCGACTTTTTCCTGTTTATTCTGGACTGTAATTTGTAGTGCATGTTGTAGAAATGGCAGATTTTAACCAGAGAAGAAAGAGACATCGGTGAATTTTCTGTATTTGGTACTAGTGAAATGCACATACGTTGTGAGTGGGGGCATATCTTGAAAATCATATTGATCAATAGATTATTTTACTTTGCATAAACTAGTAAATATGCTAGATTATTTTCAAACAGATAGTTCAAGTGGGTTCATGGTTTAGAGATTACAACTGTTGTTCTGAAGGGCTTATGTGATACAGGACAATTAACCACTTGCTCTAAAAGCTCGAACTGTTAGAGTATGGCGAATTAATCCCTTAATCTCATAGCCCAGGCCCCACATCACATGGGTTAGGACCTCGGCCGAACCCCCTTCGTGGGCCCCAAATCACATAGGCTGCCCACCCCGAGTGTGTCCCCGCATCCCACGAGCTACCCCACTCAAGCCTGGTGTGAAATGTGCATTAATCACCCCCGGTGAGAAGTCTCGAATACGAGACCTCCATAGGCCGCACCCACCCTGAGTGTGCCCTTGCATCCCACAAGCGACCCCACTCGAGCCTGGTGTGAAAATGCCCCTGCATTAATCATCCCCAGTGAGGAGTCTCAAACACGAGACCTCCTGCTCTGATGCCAATTTGATGCAGGACAATTAACCACTTGCTCTAAAAGCTCGAACTGTTAGAGCATGTCGAATTAATCCATTTATCTCATAGCCCAGGCCCCACATCGCATTAGTTAGGACCTCAGCTGAACCCCTTTCGTGGGCCCCAAATCACATGGGCCACCCACCCCGAGTGTGTCCCCGCATCCCACGGGCTACCCCACTCGAGCCTGGTGTGAAATGCGCATTAATCACCCCCGGTGAGGAGTCTCGAACACGAGACCTCCTCCGTGGGCCGCACCCACTCTGAGTGTGCCCTTGCATCCCACAAGCGACCCCACTCGAGCCTGGTGTGAAAATGCCCCTACATTATTATGGATGGACAACATCCCAAAATCTGCTGGTTTGGAAAATTCTAGCCGGTCTCTTATGTCTTGCTAGTAAGTAGTTAACAATAGAAATACAACATGTCCTTTTAACTAAGAAGACCAAGGATGTTTGAGATCTTCCAATCTTGGAGTCATTTGGGAAGGCTTGGAAACCACTTATTACACTTAGGGACAGATTCAGGTCCAAAACAAAAGCTGTTTTTATTGTTGTTGATTGAAGGAATTAAAATTTATATAAAGATTGAACTTGTGATACAGACCTTTTTGATGTGTGTCTGCTCACAGCATTGATTTGGAGCTGTTTTGGAGAGAGGAACTTGCTGCTAGAATCATATGTGAGAGGGGGTTGCAATTTTGAGCAAGAATAGCTTCCATATATGTACATGCTGGATCAATGCACTATTATCGGACATCCATGGTGAATTAAAGCACCCAAGATGGGCCTGAATCACCAAATCAAAATAATGGATAGAAAAGAAACGAAAAAAGAGAAATTAGAAATTTGTTCCTGAAATTATAGAACTCCTAAAACTAGCTGCAAGAATTTCACCATGCCAAGAGCAAACGGATTTCAACTTCATACACATGTTCCTACATATGGGAACACGTGTATCAGTCTCCATTCACACATAATGCACACCTTGTTCTTACCATAGACATATAGCATAGGCAGTTTGTTAACCCCGCATGCACCACTTCACTTGGCACACATTACCATGTCGTGTGCATGTGAGACATCTGACCGGTGCACAAGGTAGCTCCCTCTTTGTGAAAATGAATGCCTGGAAGACTCTGTTCATCAAGTGGGCTACACTTGTACATTGAAGGTGGATCATTGGTAGGTTCTTTCAGACCGTCAGCTCTTTTTGTTAGGAGTGGGTAGCTCCAGTGCATCTAATTTCATTCTAATGATAGAAGAGTATGCTTTCCGCAGCTTACTCTTGTTTTCCTGTTTACAACTTATTAATTTATCTCACGTAATTGGATTGGATTAGGCCTTTGAAGCATGATAAAAATTTAACTGGGAAAGAAACAGCTTGTAATTCCTTCTCTCATTCAAAACCATGCATGAGACTTTCATTTCGCATGGCTCCTAAAGCAATAAAAGAAAGAACTTATCTTCTCCTAACTACAATACATTACTTAAGAAAAAATAAATGGCTTGGTTAAGAGAATTTTCTAGTGTCGAAATTAGTTTTGATTTTCGATAGAAAGCTCAATGTCACATGAGTTGTTGATGTGGCACACTGGTGCTAGATTCAAGTTGTTTATTAGACAGGTCCCACTTTTTAGATGCTCTAGCAGAAACCACAAATCGAATTGAACTGTCATTTGTCTCCTTAATAAGAACCAGGGGGCATGGCATGTGCAAGCAAGTGGAGAGTAGGAGAGAGTGAAAAAAGGAGAGACGGAGGGACAATTTGGAGTGATATGTAGGTGTGAGCTACACATAGAGAGAGAAAGTGAGAAGTGTTGGTTTCAAAGGTGGGCAACTCATCCCCACCTTTTCCGATGTTGTGGCCCACTCAGGCTTTAGATCTACCTCATTTTTGGGCTTACATCCTAAAATAAGCAAAAACAATAAATTTTTGATGTGGATGTCACACAATCATCACGATGGGCCCTATTGAGTCTTTTTGCATGTTCTCTCTAATACTAAACTTCCGTGCGAGCTACATGCAAAGAGGACGGAAAGTGGGAGTGCATTACTCACCAGAATGAATTAACAAGAAAAAAAAAAACCATAATTTGAAGGGCCAAATGCATCCCAAAACTACTTGTTCTGCCCTCCCATGACTAATTTTAGAATTCTCATATCTCAACCTTGACGACAAAGTTCCTTTAAGGTATGTGGAACACGATGAGCCTTCACATCAGGAGTGGTAGATATTTTGTATTAAAATAAGACTTACTTTCTTTAAGAGTTAAATTTGAAGTCAAGGTTGACTATTAAGGGGAGCGGGAGGTTATAGGATGCCAAAGGGAATGCTGAAGCTTTCTGGAAGTTATCAAAATAGCCCTTAACAACATTCTTCTCACATCTTAACTTTGAGGACAAAATTCAATCAAGGGAAATGCAAAGTTATGAGCCCTCACCTTAGGGTAAAGATTTAATATTTTAAAATTAGATATGCTTTCCTTGAGGGCTAACTTTAAAATAGTGTAGAGGAAGTTGCAGCAAGAGTAGAAGGATTTATGGTGTGTGAGATTTGGGTGGGGACTGTTAAGGACCCTATGGAGATGGTTGTGTTTTTTTTTTTTAAGGGTCTAAGTGCCTAACATGTTCAAGGTATTCCATAACGATAATGGTATACGGGTCGTAATGGCCATTATATTATGACTTCTTTTTTTGGAAACAGCCTATTTCAGCCCCATAACGGACTGTTACAGGGCCATTACAAGTCATTTTTTCTGTAATGCCCCTTACAACCCTGTAACGTATAACAATTATCATCATTACCTAACCATTTTGGAATACATTGAATGTGTTTCTTTCCTGTTTTCTATTAATAGCTTTTCTTGAAGGATTTAATGGCTTCTAAATTTATTGGGGAACTAGGATTTTGTTTGATTTGTTTGTTTGGGAGATGTTGGAAAATCCAATGATTAAGGGAATCTATTTTAATGAAGACATAAGGAATCACTTGGGACACTGTGTGTCTCAAGATATCTAGCTGATGAAGAGGTTACGATTTTTTATTTTTTATTTTTTGAGAGATAAGGGGTTATGAATATAACCCGAGTACGGATGAGACTATCACATATAAGAAGGATCGACTATATAATCCGTCAGTTGTGCCAGGCTGCCAGCTGATTTTAGGCGGTTAATAAAAATTTCAAGCTGATACAAAATGCAAGTGGGTCACAACACAAGAAAAATAAGGGATGGGGATGCCTACCTGTGAAAACTTCCCGGTATCCACCACAACATATTCAACAATGGTTATGTAACTGGCCGTTATGTAATGATAATGGAGGTACCTATTACCTAGTACAGGGTTGTAACCCGCGATTTGAAAAAATGGCTAGTTGCAGACATGTAATGGTCGTTATGGGTTGATATGGGGGCATAACGGACTGATATGGCCATTACAAGCTCATTGTTGGCTATTTTTTCAAATTGGGTGTTGTAACCCTATACTGCAGGGCAGGTACCACCATAATGTTATGTAACCATGTCGTAACAGACCAATAGGAGCCAGTAATGGGCGAAGCCAATACATTTTTCTTTTTAAAAAAATTGACTGTTATAAGGCCGTAACGCCTACCGTTACCATTATTGAATACCTAGACACACTGTGATGTTTATATCCATCTAACCCATTCATAAGGTGAATCCACCAGGATGAATGGAGAGACATACAAAAACTTTGGTGAGCCTCAAGAAGGTTTTAATGTGGGTTTGCATATCCCTAGTGTTTTCTTGGTGTGGCCCACCTAAGTGTTGGATCTTCATGACTTTTGAGATGGCGTCCTAAAATGAACTAGCAAACTAATGGACAAAGTGGACATAACAAAGACACCACAATGGCCCCACAAAGATTTTTTTTTTTTGTACGGCTTCTATAACACTCTCGTGTCTGCATGTATTGGATACTTGTTCTCAAAAAAAGAGTCACACATGTTTCAATGGGCTTGCGAATTGCACAAATCAGGGTAGCATTACCCATAGTAACAATGCTAGAGTTAAAAATCCTAGTACATAGAGATTTTAGGACTTGAGTTCAAAATCCTAGTAGATGTGGAGATCAAGACCTGTGCTGGTTAGGAGTGAGTTGGCAAAAGTTGAAGGCTCTAAAAAGGCAGGGGAAGGCCCAAAAGGATGTGAACGGAGGTAGTAAGAAAAGACTTGGATGACTTGTGGTCTAACTAAAGGTATGGCCCTTGATAGAGTGGAATGGCGGAATATGATTCGCCAATCCTAATTAATTGGGATAAGGCTTAGATAATGATGATGATTATTTTAAAGGCTTTGAGGAAGGGGGATCTGTTATCCTTACCATTATTTGAGTATCCGACTTGGATAGTTCAGTTTTGTGAAGGATCCAGATATCATAATAACAAAGATTAGTTTATTAGGGAAGGGATATGGATTAAGTGATCTAAGGTTCCTAGTTTGGGCTCCTTACCGAGAAAAAGGGTTCCTAGTTTGGAATTGGGTCTATAAATGTGAAACTAGGGGAACAGTTAAAAGTAGATTTGAAGAAGAATAGTCTGATTATTTTATTAAGAGGCCAACCCCCAGGAAGTGCATCATTGTAAGGAGGTACTCCACTTGAAGTGGCTAAAAAAAATTAATTATGTTTCTATTTGTTTTATTTTTCTGTCAACTTCATTACATTTGGTATGTAATGAACCTCTTTAAAGTAAAAGTAAAATTAGAAATATCTTGTGTGCCAATCTTATGACAATAATTACACTTCCACGGGGTTGAACACCCCCACCCCCCCAAACCGAAAAAAAAAAAAAAATTTCATGGGACCTGCTTTAACAATCCCCTCTTCTCATATTTATAACCATAGACCAATCCCAAATTATTATCCTTATCAAATCAAATCAATTAATCAGTATCTCTTTTTTAATAAAACAATCTATAATAGTAAACTATAACTAGTCACCCGTCCAATTGCAATTTCCTGACTCATACTGTCTTATCCTAACTTTGATGGTTACATTAATAGTCTTTTGGATTGATCATCCCATGTAGATCATGCCTGATTGATTGTATGCCCTACTTTGAACTGGCCACTTTTATTTGCAAGTCCAATCTAATACTTGAAGTTCTTAAGCTCTGATTCTATTTATGAGTCATCTAATAGTTTCTTCATTGTCTGACTTTCTAGTTTTCAGGGGCACAAGGAATGGATTACAGAAGTGAACTTTTTGGGTGTAGTCAAGCATCCAAATCTTGTCAAGTTAGTGGGCTACTGTGCTGAAGATGATGAGAGAGGAATTCAACGGCTTTTGGTATATGAACTTATGCCCAATAAGAGCCTGGAGGACCACCTATTGGCTCGAGTACCATCATCACCTCTCTCTTGGGCGATGAGATTAAAAATTGCCCAAGATGCAGCCCGTGGTTTAGCATACCTCCATGAGGAAATGGATTTCCAGGTATTTCGCTGGTTTTCTTATGCAGTTCATTTCAACCTTTTTTATTGGAGCCTTTGGCCCCCTGCTTGGTAATGAATTATTTTTTTGCCTTCCAAAAGAAAAAAAAAAGGGGGAAGAATATACATGATTCTATAATGTGTTTGTATATTATTATTTAGTTCATGAGGATTGATTCCCTGAGAACCGGTTTGCATGAGAGCTCTTGTGTGCACCAAATGGGGTGGTCTCCATCAGATGTGTTGCTGACATTCGAGTCAAGCATCAGATGCATCCTGTCAGGTTAGTCCCAGGGCCCAAAAATAAGGCTGATCCGTGATTCAGGTGGGGCCCATTGTTCTGTTTATGTGGAATTTGGACTGTTGCATATAAAAAATCAGGCCATTTTGCACATCAGGTGGGCCCAATGAAATCAAGGATGGGTGTTCCCTCCCAACTGCTTCTCTTAGTGTGGCCCACTTGAATCACAAATCAGCTGATTTTGGGGCCCTGGCCCTAGCAGGGATGTGATGCATCTTTTGGTCGGAGTGGATGTCAACAACACATCATGGTGGTGCCCACCCCATGGGGCCCATTTCGTGCGCATGAGATTCCCTTTCGTATCGCTTTGCTGGATTGTTTCTCTTTAGTTCATTATTGTAAATATCTGAACTTGGTCCGGACCTCTGTCTCTGCAGCCATCTAGGGCTAAGTTAACGCCATGTCAAATGAGTATTTAATCACCAAGTGCTACAGGAACATCACCTGGATTTCTGTACATCATGTTAGTTATTTTATATGATTTTCCAACGGTACTTTTTCATGAGAAAGCCAAATAAAATGCTGGCTTCTTTCAAACTTGCTGAGGGCAGTCCACTCTCTCTATTCGATGAATGCCAAAATTCGTGGCCAATTTCTATACAAATGACCTAGTGCATGAATTCCAAATAGCAGATGGATCAGTTGTGACATGGATATAATCAACCTGCTGGGAGATTATGCAGTAAAAAAAAAAAATACAAAAAAAAATAAAATAAATAAGTAAATGTTGTGCATCTTTCTGGACAAGACTACAGTTGGATTCCGGGATGTAAGTTCTTGTGTAGTTACCTCAGGACTGATATTTGTTTATGTATGTTTGGTGCAGTTGATTTTTCGTGATTTTAAGACGTCAAATATTCTGTTAGATAAAGACTTCAATGCAAAGCTCTCAGATTTTGGGCTGGCCAGGCAGGGACCAGCTGAGGGACTTGGTCATGTTTCAACGTCGGTAAGCTGTTAGATTCTTGACTACAATGTAAATCTAGGACTTCTGTTTGTTTTGGCTGTTCCTTAAATTTCTGTCAGCTACCTGCCTACTTGAAGTACACTTGAAAGTATTCAATATGTTATGTTTGTTTTTCATTTCTTGGATTTGTAGCTTAAATTTTGATATGCTGCTTGAATTGTGGTTTCATTTAATTAAGGGAGTTTCCATAAAGAATTATCGGATCCTGGTGTGGTGCATCAGGACATGAAAGGCTCGTTTGGATCGCAAATTACTTTACATAAGCTACTTACACCTCAAGTAGCTTATCTTGGTTTCTGCTTGTTTAGCACATAAATACATTTGGTAAGCAGCATACTTATCAACAAAAAGTAGAAATTTTTTATTTTTTTATTTTTTCTGTTTCCAACATCACATAACTACTTGTCACTCAATTTTGTTTGGTCCACCCTTAATATCCATTGTCCATCACGTGGGGCCTACCTTTGATGTGGACCGTTTATTATGTTGGGCCCACCTTGGCCCTACCTTCAATTTGATTCATCCATCGTGTGGGGCCTACCTTCAATGTGGACCATCCACCTTGAGAGGACCCACCTTTGATGTGAGCTATCCATCTGCATGGCCCACCTTGGATGTAGGCCGTCCATCATGCAAGGCCCACCTTTAATGTGGACTGTGCATCATGTGGGGCCCAACTTCGAAGTGGGCAGACCTTTGATATGAACTGTACTCATGTGGGCCCACCTTCAATATCTACCGCCCACCATGTGGAGCCCACCTTTGATGTGGACCATTCATGGTGTGGGCCCCACCTTTAGTGTGGGTCGTCCATCATGCAAGGCCTCCCTTGGATGGCAGTCATTCATTGTTAGGAGCTGACCTTTGATGTGGACCGTCCATTATGTGGGGCCCACCTTGACGCGGGTCATCCATCATGTGGGGTCCACCTTCAATGGCCATTGCCCATCTTGTGGAGTATGCCTTTGATGTGGATTGTCCATCATGTGGGCCCCACCTTCAATGTGGGTTGTCCATCATGCAAGGCTTGCCTTGGATGTGGGGTATTTATCATTAGGGACCAACCCTTGATGTGGAGATCTATTATGTGGGACCTACCTTGATATGAGTCATCCACCATGTGGACCCACCATCAATGCTAATTGTCCATCATGTGTGGCCCACCTTCAATGTCCACTGCCCATCATGTGGAGCCCACTTTTGATGTGGACTGTCCATTGTACGGGCCCCACCTTTGATGTGGGTTGTCCATCATGCAGTGCGACCTTTGATATGGATTATCCATTATGTGGAGAGAGAGAGAGTAGAAAGGTAAAAAGTTGAAAGGCGAGATTTTTTTGTTGTTGCTAAGTAACTTTAAGGAGCTTACTTAGGGCTGTCAACGGGCCCGGCCTGGGGAAGGTCTTGGCCCAGATTTTGAACTGTTTTGGGCTGGGCCGGGCTGTCAGGGCGGGCCTATTCAACATTCTGATTTTGCAGGCCCTAGCCCGACCCATTGACACCCCTATGCTTACTGTTTGCTGTTAAGTTACTTTTGAAATGGTGCTTATCAAATTAACTTTAAAAAGTAATTTTTTTGCTGCCGTAAGTATGTATGTGTGTGTGTGTGTGTGTGTGTGTGAAAGGTCACTTATGGGGTGATATCCAAACGGCCCAGCTGGAGATGATGGTCCCACCATGGATCAGGTTTATGTAATAAAAAATTTCATATTGGAAGATCGTAGCCATTCAATGTCAGGTCTTTCTTTCTTTTTTTTTTTTCAGGCTGTTGCTGTATCTTTTTCTTAACCATCAATGTTTAGTGCACTTATTAGAGGGCTGGGACCTTCCAATCTCAGAGGGGTTCGGGGGCAGCCCTGTCCTTGGTGGGGCCTGTCAGGCATATGGCCTGGATCAGTGAACCGTGGTCAATAACTTCTATGGACTGTTGGATCAGGAGACTTTTCCTTTCTTGATGCATCTGGGCCTGATTATTCCTATTATTTTGAATGGTTAGCCGTTGAGTCAAGAGGTGCAAACTTGTATTAACAGAACTTTTTGTGGATTTGCATCACACATTTTTGGTCTCTTTGTCAACATTTCTTCAGTTCATTGCAAGCATGTCTAGCTCTCTTGTCATCTTTTGAGGTTGACCCCACATTGTCCCCCAAATAAAGCATAACATGGTGTATTTTTTCTCTTGCGATTATGTTGGGAACATGCAGACAACACTGTCTTTGGCCAGATGCCCTTCTCAATTGACCTGCTGACTGCCAAAGGTTCATACCATCTCCTAACATGGAATATAGTCCCATCCATGTTGTGCAAAACCAACCGAATGCTCCTTCAGTAGAATGGACACATCCGCTTGGCTGCTCGACCATGTATTCTTTCAGAAGAATGGCCATAACAGCTTGACGCTGAGCAGCCAAGCTAGAGGAACATTACTCCACCTGCTCCTAAACAGCCAAGCTGGAGAGGATGTTACTGTGGTCCCTAAAGTAGGCATTTGGTTGTTGCACCAAACACAATTTGGTCAGATGGTCGATCCAACTGGTTGTGTTTGGGATGCGCAGAAGGCAGAACCTGCATCCAGCAGGCTTCCATTTCCACCTCTTTCTACATCAGATCACAAGTGCGGTGTGCACAGGGCAGTCGCAAAAATATCCGATTTGCATTCTGGCTAGTGAATTGTGTCTGACCTTGGGAAGTTCTCACGCTGACGAATTACCTCCATTCTCAGTATGTTGGTTGGTTCCTTCCCATACAGTGATTTCGCATCATACGCCTAGTAGGTATTCATCCTACACTCTTGTACCAGAAGTTCTCTGGTACAGGCACAAATAAACCTTGCATGATCATGTTTTAGAACAGATGTTATACACACAACAATAATATAGCACATTCAGACAAAACATGGAATTGTTTCGCATTTTCTCTTGTTTTAACTTATCAGGGTTTCGCTTTTTGTACATGACACAAAATGTGTACAAGATCCAAACTGATCATCAGGTAGGCCATACCTTGAATTCTCCATTTCAAACTTCATACCAACTGGACAGTCCTAACCCTTGGATAGGAAAGCTTTTCATGAAAAGGACTGTCAAAGGAAACATGGTTTACCTTTCCCCTGACATACCACATAAATGGTTAGGATTATCCACTCAGCGTGATTTTTCAGCTACATCCCATCCAAGTCAGAGAGCCTACCTGACGATCAGGTCTGATCTTGTACATGCTTGTCAAGTGTATGGAAAGAGAGTTGCTGATATAGTCTAATACCCCACGCAGTCATTTTCTATTCTTTTGAACAGGTCATGGGTACTGTAGGCTATGCAGCTCCTGAGTACATTCACACAGGCAGACTGACTGCTAAGAGCGATGTGTGGAGTTTCGGTGTTGTTCTCTATGAGCTCATCACAGGCAGGCGGTCAGTGGACCGCAACCTCCCAAAAAGTGAGCAGAAGCTCTTGGACTGGGTGAAACCCTACATATCAGACTCCAGGAAGTTCTACATTATTGTAGATCCAAGGCTTGAAAGTCAGTACTGTGTAAAATCCGCCCAGAAGCTAGCCGCCCTGGCCAACAGATGCCTGATGAAGCAACCCAAGTCCCGCCCAAAGATGAGTGAGGTGGTTGAGGCGCTGGGCCAGATCATCGACGCATTGTATGGAGGGAGCCAGCAGGCCACTAATGAAGTCCAGGATGTGAAGGGAGATGCTATGGGGCCCACAGAAACTGTGAAAGAAGGGGGTAATTATCTGAAGAGAGTGTTTGATTTAAGAGAAATGGTAAGCCTAAGAAGCAAAACCAGGGGGAAGTTGGATTGGAGATCCTGGACACCAGGATTGGTGGGGACATGGTGAGAAGCTCAGGAGGGAAGAGATTGACAGATACATCGCCCCCTTTTTTTTCTGGCAATTTCAAATATATACTTGAAATGCTGAGTTTAAGCGGGAGGAGGTCGTATATAATGCTCTACTGGATTAACGGGCATTATTTAATTTGGCCAGCGACCATACAGACCAGCCCATGTTTCTGTGATTCGGGTCGTTCATCTGGTGGGCCCATCATGAATGGGTTGTTCTCTGATTGGAAGTTCTTACCAACACAATCATCCGAATTTCTTTTTCATTAGTGAATTCGGAGTCTTGGATAAAGCATAATATTGCTGGTTGTTTAATATGGTTAAGATCATCCGATGAAGGAGATATGTGTCATGGCTCATTCATAATGGGGCCTGCTAGATGAATGTCACAGATCACCCTGAGGTGGTCCAAAAAAAAAAAAACATTTCGTTTCATCTAGCACCATATAATACCTCCTTAACTATTATATGTTAGTTTTCAGGGGCACTTTTTATGGACTGGCATATGTTTGCCATTGGTAGAGGTAATCTGTCTTTCGTATGTATTGAGAAAAATTGAAGTGATTGGTGATGTGCGATTTTTTATTTGTGATCTCTTTCTGTTTTGCATTCCAAATTTTTGTAAATATAGGCTGGGAAATGCTGGATAATTGGAGCATGTATGCTACAGCTATGTAATATTATTATTATTTTTCCTCAGGAACTTGGGATGATTTTTTCTTTCTGGTTAATACTTAAGAGACATTATCATCTTCTTTCAGTTCTTATCAGGTATGATGCGATTTCAGCCATTGGATCATCATCGCTGAATCAAAGGTTTGCAGTGATGTGTGAGTAGTTCTTCTGTAGAACAATTTCTCAGGTGTGTGCTTGCAAGAGTTTGAAGTGTATGGCTTTTTTCAGCTGATGTTGCAATATTTTCACATTGACGACTGATCAGGTACAGCTGGGAGCATGCCAATCTAATCATCCCTTTCCCACCAAAATGCCACCCGCGCAGGATATATGTGCAATGCAGGATTGGCCCCACCATGAAGTTCTCCGGGTGCAAAAAATGTGAGTGGATTTGGTCAGGGCCACGGTAGCACGAGTTTCATCAGGCTGTAACATGGCCTCATTTCATTGGCCCCTTTTAAAAGGTAAGTTTTAAAAAGTTGGCTTTATCGTAATGAAATGGTGTGACATGCGTCATGTCACGGCCTGATGGAACTCGGTGTTCCCTTGGCCTCACCAAATCCGCTCTGCAAAAATCAGGCTGGTCAGCTCATCAGGTGAGCCACACCTCTTTTTTTTTTTTACTACACGCACACACCTATGGTCTAGCTCATCATAAGCAAGTATAGCGGCCATATTGAGCATGCTGGCCATATTTTGTGCTGGTTGATCTTCATGGTGGGGCCTGCCCTTTGGATAGTACGGATGTTTTACATGGTTGGCACATTGGCAGGAAAGATCTGGTTGGACAGCAAGTTTAAGTGGAATGATCATGCTCGGCCTGTGTATGTGCTGTGGCCCGAGAGTTATAACGGGTTCGCTCATCGGATAGCCTTGGGTGCTTGTAAGGATGGACAGTCTATATTAATGGTGGTCCACATACATAAGCGATTCACCTGATCAGTGGACCGGCTTGATTTTCTGGACAGGGAGAAGCTCATTTGCTTCATTCAGTACATGCACAATGTAATGGGTTTTTAACTTTTACTAGGAGGCCACGTGATCCAGTGATCTAGACCTTTCGTTCTTTAGACTTCAATGTGCGATGAACCGTGCCTCCAAATTCTCCTAGATGTGCAAGGGGTTGTTTTTTCATTTGATAACCTGCAAGTGGACGGTTAAGAAGACGCAAGGGACTAGGAACCCTCAATGACGACCAAAAAACATGCAGATCATACAATCACAACCCGAATGAGCACTGATGAAAACAAATGAATTTATATATTACGTATTATTTTTATTTATATATAATGTCAAATCTAGCGACTCAGATAATGTCATATGGTATCAAAATTTCAGCTAAGGCCTTGGTGGATGGATGAACACGACCACTTAAAAATATTTGCCAATTAAAATAATTAACACTTGTAATGAAGTGTTAATTATAAGTGTTAACACTTATAATTAACACTTGTAATGAACAAGACCGCTTAAAAATATTTGCCAATCAAAATTTCAATACAAATCAGAAAAATAATTCTTTAATTGCTCGAATGGGGGTAATGAAGTCAAAATCCATAAAGCTACGAGTAATACAAAATAAATAAGCCTGAAATTGAGTGAATTGTCTACCACGACATGCATATGCTTAGCCGAGCTTAAAATTACAGCTAAGGCCTTGGGGGATGGTAGAACAAGACCACTTAAAAATATTTGCCAATTAAAATAATTAACACTTGTACTTCCAAGTTAAGTAGATCAAAGTACATATACTTCAAAAGATTCAACTAATTGAGCTACTAATGTATAATAAGATATGTGAAATACATATTGTGCATGTTACAATTTATATACCTAGCATACATTTTAATTATGCATCCATGTGAATTAAACACATTCAATAAAAAGCAAGAATAAATATGCATTAATATAAGTAATCGCAGACACAACAATGTATAGTGGTTCAGTTGCTTGCCTACTCCACTCTCAGCAGACACACTTTCCTCGATTGTATTGGATTTAACTATCTTATGAGTTTTCAATAGATTCATCCATGACAGTTACAAGCGTGCACTCCCATGGGAGTTCTACACACGGTCTTATAAACGCACACTCTCATCAGAGGCTTACACAAGGACTTAACAATCGTACAATCCTGTTGAAAGCCTATTCGAGGACTTACATACATACACTCCTGTCGGAGGCGTACACAATGACTTAATCGAGTTTAGGTCACAAACTATATAGTCAATCGTACACAAAGAAATAGTATATTGACTCTAGAATGCCAACCTTGTCGGATTGAGCCATGTCGATGCGCCACACTTGATATGCGTCTTCATTTGTTGAATTTTTTTCTCTTGTGTTCTCCCGATCTTTGAAGTCGGTATTCTTTTCATTCCTTAAATTGGTTACATTGTTCTTGATGCTTCAATGAGATTAGCAATGTAATGAGGGAGAAGTTAATTCTTCTACAACTATGGGATAACTTGTTTCCAAATGAAAATTCACATGTGTGTGTGTGTGTCATAGATAATTTAGACAAGGATATATCTATGATATTGTGTCTAATCTCTATAAATGAAAGGGACCAAGTACATCTTCATAAAGGATGATAGATAATTTAGATAAGGATATATCTATAATATTGTATCTAATCTCTATAAATAGAAGGGACCAAGTACATTTTCATAAAGGATGATGGAATCCTCATTAAAGTGATAAATCACAGAGAAGATAACTTAGGCCACTTGGGTAGAGAGTCTATAAATGGTTGAAAAAGAGTTGCAAGCATAGAGGCCTCTAACACACTAAAGACATTAATTTGCCCAGGGATTAAATGGCCATTTTATAGAAAAAAAAATGCAACGGTTGTAAAATGGCTAGTTTAACGATTATATTGACAGGATCGAATGGGCCTTCAATCCGATCAACAAGATCCAAAATATATGCAGTTTGGTTGCTGGATTATTTCTTTAATTTTAATGAGAAAACCTTCAATTGTATCGAATCCTATCGACAACTTGTCAATATTGTCTAGATCCACTTGAAACTGTTGTTTTCGGTTATGAGTTTACACACGGTCTTATAAACACACACTCTCATCGGAGGCTTACACAAGGACTTAACAATCGTACAATCCCGTCGAAAGCTTATTCGAGGACTTACATACATACACTCCCGTCGGAGGCGTACATAATGACTTAATCGAGTTTAGGTCATAAACTATATAGTTAATCCTACACAAAGAAATAGTATATTGACTCTAGAATGCTAACCTTGTCGGATTGAGCCATGTCGATGCGCCACACTTGATATGTGTCTTCATTTGTTGAATTTGTTTCTCTTGTGCTCCCTCGATCTTTGAAGTCGGTATTCTTTTTATTCCTTAAATTGGCTACATTGCACTTGATGCTTTAATGAGATTGGCAATGTAATGAGGGAGAAGTTAATTCTTCTACAACTATGGGATAACTGGTTTCCAAACGAAAATTGACATGTGTGTGTGTGTGTGTCATAGATAATTTAGACAAGGGTGTATGTATAATATTGTATCTAATCTCTATAAATGGATGGGACCAAGTACATCTTCATAAAGGATGATAGATAATTTAGACAACGATATATCTATAATATTGTATTTAATCTCTATAAATGAAAGGGACCAAGAACATCTTCATAAAGGATGTTGGAATCCTCATTAAAGTGATAAATCACATAGAAGATAACTTAGGCCACTTGGGTAGAGAGTCTATAAATGGTTGAAAAAAAGTTACAAGCATAGAGGTTTCTAACACACTAAAGACATATTAATTTGCCCAGGGATTAAATGACCATTTTATAGAAAAAAAATGCAACGGTTGTAAAATGGCTAGTTTAATGATTATATTGACAGGATTGAATGGGCCTTCAATCCGATCGACAAGATCTAAAATATATGCAGTTTGATTGCTGGATTATTTCTTTAATTCTAATGAGAAAACCTTCAATTGTATCGAATCCTATCGACAACTTGTCAATATTGTCTAGATCCACTTGAAACTGTTGTTTTCGGCTATGAGTTTACAACAGCTTAACATCCATAAAACCTATTTAATTATGATCAAATTAAGATCCTAAAGTTATGAGATGATCAAATAAAGGTTTACCTATTAGGGAAAATATCATCTAGAAGTTAAGGTTGTTTTGGATCTAAAGGGGTTTAAGGTTCGGCTCACCTGGGCACCTCAATTTACTTATTTCTTCAATATTTGATGCTTCAAATCTTCTTATGTCTCCAGTCTTTAACTTCCAAGGGTTGAACTGACTTGTTAACATACTTACACACGTGATTGACAAACAAATGCACTTATAGAGATCAGCTAGTTATGACAAGGACATATGTGTCACGTATCTTATTCATGTGGCAAAGCTAACTAATCACCTTAATGGTTTATTACCAAAGTTGGGTGTCGACCATTCACACAAGAGGATGAGTTTAGCTAGCATGTCATGGCGTCTTGCATGGATTATATGACTAAAAATATTTGAGGAGTGGAGTAAAGATTATATTAAGTTATCATAATTTTACAGCACATTATTCACGTTCATATGATGAAAAAGATAATTACCACCAATACATGATGTCGTAAGAGAAACTCTCATCCATATAATAGGGGTAGAACGTGTGGGCAACCAATTGCCAATCTATTATGAACAACTAGCATACGTGGTGTTGTGTGATGGGTCACAATTGTCTTTACGTGTAGAGGGGTTATCCATACATTAATAGACATATGAAGTGGTTACGAAGATTTATCCATTCGACTGTCTCATAATTATATAAAATAAGATGAAGGTCAGAGAACTCTAAGCTATCGCCATCTCAACACATGTCAAATCAAATGTACAATACAATTCTACCTACCTTTTATCTTTTATTTTTGCTTATCTTAACTTAAGACAACTCTTTTACACTGCTAAATTGGACAAGCTTTAACATAAAAGTAATGTAAATCTCGTTTTTCTACCTCGTTACATTGAAGTGACCTAGCTTATGAATACCGTTATTCTTTTGCATATACGTTTGAGTGTTGGATCGCAAGGAAGACCTTTTATATTGTTTTCAATAGTGTAAATTTTTTTGTCTATGCATAAGTCATTGGATCAAGTAAGACTTACATCTAAGGCCTTGCTATCTACGTCATAGACACTAGATCATTGAGAGATATTTTTGTAAGTTTTAATTTTATTTCAATTAATGCAATTGACTTCCTTCTAATTTCACATTGCATATGATAAGAAAATTAAAAAAAAAAAACTTTTTCAATTGAAAGGTAAAAAGTGCTTATTGATATGACAAATTTTACATTCATAAATTGTTTGATTATACATACAGGTGGTTAAATAATTGGCTAAACCACTTCAGTTTTCAATCATAAATGACCACCAATGGTCTTTTTATGTATTTCGGCACCTGAAGTCATAGGCGTTCGGCTTGCATCGAGAGTAAAAAGGCTCCAACACACCCCTTACAATATACACATACAAAGCCGTTGATGCACAATGAGTCGCTTTAAACGATGGACCTCACTTGGATGACCGAAATCAGAGTAAATTTGAGGAGGATCCGTGGGTAGAGAGATTGTACGCTTGCTGGGCTTTTAGTTTGTACAAGCGGGGTTCTCACGGTGGATGTGCCATGCACTAAAAATTCCCCTTGATCGAAAGCTCATGGCGATAGAAATTTTGTCCTTCTATTGGTTGAATGGGAGCCGTTGCTCCATTCTATCTAGTAACAGTGTTTGTCCTCAGCCTATTGAGAGGCAGGCTTACAGGTATTTTGGCTACGTGGATCATTTAGGGCCTGTTTGGCCGGACCAATCCCACGGTATTAGGTGGGATGGGATTCTAAAAACATCATTATTACCCATGACAGGTACTGTTGCCTGGTATCGTGGAATAAGCTTAATCCTCTTTTTTGTTTGTAATACGGTAGTACATTGAAAGGATATACCCACTATCATTTGAAACTATTGACAATAACACACATGTATTATATCTAAACTGTTCATTTGTTTTGCAACCTCATTTTATGGCATGGGCCTAAAAATGAGACAGATCCAAAACTTATGTGGCCCCAAAGAAGTTTTCAACGGTAAGTATTCAATCCCCATTGCTTTCTATCGTGGGGTCCACTTGAGCTTTAAATCTACCTGGATTTTTGGTCCATACTCTAAAATGATCTCAAAAAATGGGTGGACGATGTGGATATAGCCCACACATCATGGTGGGACCTATACAACTTGCTAACATTGAGTAATATTAGCACGAGACCCGATACAGTTCCATCTAGCCTACTTCCAAGCTTTTCCACTCTTCCCAAACATGGAGTAGCATGGAGTGGAATTGGCACAGGACCACATGCAATTCCATCCCACCTAAGCCCATCTAATCCAGCCGGCCAAACAGGCCCTTAGAGAGGTCCCCACAATATAAACGGTTGGATAACTAGACAATAGCCCCACTCGTGAAAGCTCCAACTGGGACGCGGATTGCTTACCACAATCTAGGTGGGGCCCACCTCTTTTTTTTTTTGGGTTAGCTTGTTAGTACACACCCATGTCCGTACACACACTCCATGTTAGCCACTCCTGCTAGGGATCGATATCAAGACCTCAAGTGTTGAAACTAGGTATCTCCACTCAGTCTGGAGGTATCTCACTCAGTCTGCCAGTTGAGCTATGGATCTGGGTGTCGTGGGGCCCACCTTGATGTTCAGGAGAAATCTACCCTGTTTAGCCGTTTTTTAAAACCACATTTTAGTGAACCAGACAAAAAAAAAAAAACAAAGAAAAAGAAAAATAGGCAATCCAAAACTAAAGTGGGCTACACGACGGGAAGCAGCAGGGACCGCCCATCCTGTCACCCCTATTTTGTTTGGCAATAGGTTCGAAATGGTGGCGGATTTGTGGGTGGGGCTCATCGTGATGTTTGCGAGGAATCCACCCCGTCCATCCGTTTTTAGAGCTTGTTTTAAGACACTCTAAAAGAAATGAGGTGGATATAGAGCTCAAATCGGTCACACGAGAGGGAAAATTGGGGAAAGAGATTCCTACCATTTAAATATTCTTGGGCTCCACCTTGATGTTTATATGCCATCCAAACGGTTTATAAGGTCAATCCCACTGGGATGAAGTGAAAACATAAAACAAAAAGCCTAATAGAAAACTTTTATGGTCATAAGATTGTTTCAACGGTGCTCACTGAATTCCTACTCTTTCCTCTCGTGTGGCCCATTTTAGTGTTGGATCCACCTCATCTTTCTTTTAAATGTCTTAAAATGATCTCGAAAAACGGATGGACTGAGTGGATTTCTCACAAACAGCACGGTGGCCCCACCCAGCATCCTTGCGCATGAACTTCCGCGTCCGTTCGAAATCTACCTGGATCATATGATCCCATCCACATGGTAGGTGGCCCTTAGATGCCTCACATATTATTTGATCCTCGCTCCCCCCAAAAATAAACTAACGTACGGTCTCGTTTGTCGGCGTCACCGGGAATGGACCATTTTGAATCTTCCATTTTGGGCGAGTCTTGGTGAACAGTCCGTCCACCTTGGGCCCATCATATCAACGGTCGTGATTACTTAACCATTACTTAACCATCGGCCCCTGTAGCCGGAAACGAGAACCCGAGTATATAAATTTCAGATCGGCGCCTCGAGTACGTCACACACGGTTTATATAAGGCATTCGGACGCGAGTTTCAGTCGGGAGCAAGCGTTTCTAGGGTTTTGCAAATCTCTACGAAAAACTCTCTCGCTCGTTATTACACCCCGTAAGCAAGATTTTTCTCCTCTTTTCCAGCGTCATCAGTTCCAACAGCGACTGATCTCTCCTCTCTCCGCCAGGTAAAAAACCCTAACCCTAACCCTAATTTCTTCCGTTTTAATGCTGGAAATTCGGTAGAGACACTAACACTAATTTCATCCATTCCAATGCTAAATAATCGGCAGATACCTAATTAAATCTATCTCTTTCATCTCTTTCCAGGAACGCCGATAGAAGTAGAAGGCTTTCAATTTCCGTAAATCTCAGATTCTCAGGTACGATCTAGGGTTTTCCCCTTCTCGCCGTTGCTCTATGCAATTTCGGCTTCTTGAATTTTGTGCAGGCATTTATTCAGGGTCTTATTTCTCTATTTACAAGATCAAGTAATGTTGTTTGCGTAATCTGCTATCTCAAAGATTTGTCGGAAAAAAAGAGAGATACCTAAGGCTGCGTTTGGGCAAGGATCTTTGGAGAAAATTCTCAAAACACTGAGATTTGGTGGGCCTGGCACCCGGCTTCTTGTTTTCAAGGTTCTTGGTTCTGTGGGGTTTGCCCCGCCGAACCACAAGTGGAAGCTGATGCCTCCCGCGTGGGCCTGCCCAATCTTTAGTTTTATGAAGATCGAAAATTTTGGAAGTTCTTGGTCTGAATGCACGTTTTTCATTTACATGTTAGGAGGTTGCTCGACTGCCTATTTGCTTAAGGGGCAATGCAATCCATATCCGACTCCACACGTGCTTATGGCACATAGCTACGCAAGAAGGGGTCGCCCGTGGAAATAGTTCCTAATCTGTGTAGCTTTTCATATGCATGGATTTGTTTTAGAAGATTTCTAATTTTAGGAGTCGTTCTTTATTTGCTTTCTCTAGTATCTTAGGGAATCCAGCTAAGAAGTCTTAATATTCGCCTTCTATATTTTTTGGACAGTCTAGTCTTGTCAGAGAAAAGGAAAGTATGTATATACCTCCATAAATTTGGCTCATAACCATACCCATGAATACACTTTATGATAGTAGTCTTTTCTTATGTAACTCTATTGAACGATTAGAGGTCTGTTGAAAAGCATTATAGCTTCATGATTTCGCAGTTAGTCTCTGTTTTGTGAGTGTCTTTGCATTATTTTGGCATCAGAGCAAGTTTAGGTCCATCTGTTCTTGTCTTTCATTTTTTTTTTCTCCTTATTCTTCTTTCACCCCTTTTATCTCTTTTGCTGCATAACTTTTACACTAAGGGGGTGTTTGTTTTCCTATTTACCAGTGGTAAATACGTAATAATCATCATTTCATCCTGTTTGAAAAAGAGTAATTCCTCCTCGCAATTGCACCTCAATTTTTGGGTTGCCTTTTTAAAAAACTGACAAGCATGCGTGGATGAAATCCATGGGTCCAATCGTGATGTATGTGTCTAATCCACATCATCCATTTTATCATGTCAATTTAGGGTATGAACTAAAAAATTTAGGTAGATTATAAGTTCAAATGGACCTCAGAACAGGAGGGGGATAAAGACATCCACCGTTGAAAGGGAGACCATTTGTGGGTGTAGCAGTGATGTGTATCTGTGATCCAACCTGTTAATATGGTCACACAGACATGGATGGAGGAAGAACGCAAATATCAGCATGATCCAAAACTTCTATGGCCCACGGGAAGTTTTCAATGGTAGCCGTTTAAATCCCCCTGTTTCTCGCGATGTGGTCCACTTGCGCTTTTGATGTACCTCAATTTTGGGCTCCATCGCTAAAATGAGCTGTTACAATGGATGGACGGCATGGATCAGACACGTATCACGGTGGGCCCATCTTTTTAAAAAAAATTCCACCTCGGTATCACTACAAAGTCAATCAAGTGTGAATGTGACAAGGGCGGCGGGCTATATTTCATGCTGTAAATAATGATGATTTCTTTACATTTATTTACCTCTATTTACACGAGTAAATAGGAAATCAAACACCCCCTAAAACATCAAACAAGAAGTATGTTGATTTATTGATACTTGTTGTGGACCTGTGGTTTCTTTTTTCGCTAAAACTTCAAACAAAAAGTCAAGCCTTTCTTCTCTTTGCTGCATAACTTTTACAATAAAACTTCAAATAAGAAGAACATTGTCATTTAGTGATACTTGTTGTGGTTTCTTTTTTCACTAAAACTTCAAACAAGAAGTATTTTGATTTGTTTAGTGAAACCTACGTGATCTTCAAAGAACAATTATGTAAATCATTATATTTTTGTTGTTATATTTTTTCTATTTTTATTTTTGCCATTTACCATATTCTTTCTATTATTTTAATTAAAAATCTAGATGCAGTGTTTAGCTTACGCTACACATTTCAGAGGGTTGGGTGCTATGCTGCATCCTATTTACTATTTAAACTCTCTTCCACACCTTTTGTCCCCCTTAGAACTATCCATGCTTGCCTATGTGTATGGTAATGCTGTCAAAACGTGTATTGGATGCATTTGTGGAATGGGTTGATAAGAAACTCCGTGTGGAAAAGCTGATATTTTATCTTTCAGGGGAGAATTGTTGATCAAATTGGTAATCCCAAAAATGCCTATCTATTTTATCTCCTCTTCCAAGTTCCAATTCCCTATAAATGTGATAAATGGGTTGGAGAGGATGATCAGGGATTTTCCTTGCAAGGGTGCATATCAAAGACATAAGTTTCATTTGTTAGAATGGGTGAGAGGTTTGCAAAATGTGGGAGCAAGGAGGGGTGGGGATCAAATCGCTGGAATTCATGAATCTTGAGTTATTGTGAAAATAGCTGGATAATTGGGGTTGAGGAAGGAGTTATGAGGAAGTATGGTATATAGAATAAATATGGGGTGAGGGAAGGGGGGTGGTTCACTATGGCCACTTTGATTCAGAGTGTGTTAGGTTTACTGAAAGCAGTGTGTGGTTTGGAAAAAAAAAGGTATCTTCTTAAAGGGGGGACCTTTTGTATCATGGACGGTTTGAGAAGACAATTCTGAGAGGAGATTTGATGTGCTATAACCTGCCATTGTCTTTTATTTAGCCTCTGTTGTATGAGATAGCTCCTGTTAAAGGAATCTTGGTTTCCCAAATTTATTTTGCTGTCGGAGGTCAGATGGTTTGGGTAAAAAGAGGCTCGAGGAGAATGAAGATTTTCCGAGCCTCTTTGGGTTGACCTGGGTGATGGTGACAGGGATCTCTTTGATTCCAGAGGGCCTATGGGGAGATTAACTCTTCTCTCTGGAATGCGGACAATATGGAAGGATGCGAATAACAGGACAGTTAGTAATAGATTTGCCATGGTGTTAATTGTGTTGGCTTCAAGTTTGTGCGTCTTCACTGGGTGCAGCAGAGATGAAATTGAAGGAATTATGAGAGCATGGTATTAATGTTTGGATGTTCAGTTTAAGCTACCAATGCTGATGACTTTTCATCATATATCCTTCTGTCTTGATGTTGCTTTTAATAGTTCCTTCATTACAGGTATTTTCTTCTTAAAAAAACAATTTTCTTCTATAGTAAAATTCATTGCCTTTCAAAAAATAATTTCCAGTTCTTCTTTCTATACAAATATCTTATTATTTGTTTACCATGTCATAATTGCTTTCAAGTTCTTTTATATATAATAGTTCTGCAGCATTAGCCCCTTCCATTTTTTTCTTATTTCTTTATTACTATTCCTTGTACGTTTCTGGTAGAAGATCTGTCATGTATGGTAACTCTGCAGTTTGATGTCAGAAATCTTGCTTCACATTGGAAAGTAACAGTCTTCTGAGGAGATTGAGATCAAGCTTTTACTAATCTAGAATAATCAGCAACTGCCTGCATTGTCAATTGTTCAGTAGAATCTTCCTCTTAGCTGATTATGATAAATCTAAAAATACGAATTGCTATATCAGAACTCTTATTGTGAATGCCTTTAGAACAATCAATGGCAAGGTTCAAAATCTTAGTGGAGCACATATTGGTTAGCTCCTGATACAGAATTCCTCGTGTTGGATAATGTGGTGCGTAATCTCTAATGTTGAGAAAGTTTTCTGATATGATACCTGTCTTGGGTGGATATATGCATGTATCGTATCTAAGGGCAGAAATCTGGATTAGTTTGGGTCAGGCCTGTTGTATCAGTTGAGGAATCTAAACTATGACTAATAGACAGTTCCATTTGTCATATATCCTTGGATGACTTCTTTTAATCTGCATTACTTGTTCTGGATGGGTTAATATATCTGGTTGATCTTACCTCTGTATGCTATTCAAAAATCTAGGCAATTCTGTATTTAATATGGTATTTGCGTTGTTCCAGCACTATCATGAGGAGATACAGCCCACCGTACTACAGTCCTCCAAGGAGGGGATATGGTGGTAGAGGAAGAAGCCCCCCTAGGAGGGGATACGGAGGGTATGGTGGGCGCAAGGAGCCAAATAACGGGAGTTTGTTGGTTCGGAACATTCCTCTGAACTGCAGGTAATTATAGAAATGAGTTATTCAAAAAATCATCTTTGACAAGGGTGATAGATAAGTTCCTTGTTTAATAGTCAAGGTGATCTCCCGACCCCCCTTGGCAATCACTTAGGTGACCAGAACACGGTCTGTTGTCTACTTTATATTCCTAGGTGGTTTTCCACAGCTTTAGGTGATTGCCTGGTTGTATAAGCCAATTGCACAAACCTCCTCCCCAGGTGCTTCTGCTTTGAATCTTGTCTCAGACTTCGCTCCCACTCCTGCATCCTTGCTAACATTTTGAAACCGATGTCTTCCCTAGTTTCACACTTAAATGCTATTGCAGCTTCTCTTCAAACTTCATGCAACTATACCTAGGTGTTGCTGAAGCTGATGAGATCACCTGCAGATAAAGCTTTCCATGGCTAGCTAGCCATGTAATTGCCAAGTTTTTACATTTGAGTCGCAAGAAAAAAAATTCATATATTAGCATATTTATTTGTGTAGTTGTAGAAGTAATAGGAAAAGTGAAGTTTACTAGTTCCCCAATGGGTGCATGCATCATCCTATGCTTTTCTCAATTTATTTTTATTTTTATTTTTTAAAATTTTTCGAAAGAGGTGTCATAGTCCGCTTATCCTGATTCTTTAGTTGATCCCCAAAGAGGGGATTGGTCACCCAGATTATTCTGGACATTTTTATTCCCATGCTACTTGATTTTTTGGCCAAAATAAGCTTATTTATGTCATAGCATTATTCTTAATTCTCAATTTTTGTGGTTGCATCTTGAAGATTTGTCTGTGAAGGCAATTTCAAATTTTGTTTTATATACTATTGTTACTATTAGTATTTTGGCATGTCTATGGAGCAGTTTTTCTGATTTATTTATTTATTTATTTATTTTATGGGTATCCACAGACCAGAGGACCTTCGAGTTCCATTTGAAAGATTTGGGCCAGTAAGAGATGTGTATATACCAAAGGACTATTACACAGGGTAAGATTTTGGCGCCTGAATGATTATGATTCCTAAGGATTGATGGTTGTTGCTCTTGCTATTTGCCGTTTATACCAAAACTGATTCAATTCTTTCAAAACTGATTCAATTCTTTCTTTCTTTTTTACTGGATCTGATATGCATCCCTTTTTCTTCCAATACTTTAAATGTTCTTTAAAAAGGTGTGGGTTAAAATGGGATCACCATTCTTGTACAAAAAATTGATAACGAACTCCTATAACATTATCTGGCTTAACCCCATCTCAAACTGATATTATCGAAAGATAGTTCCTTTGCAGAACTTAATGTGACCACAATCTCTTTTAACAGTTGCTTGCTTTATCTAGCATTTTCCTCGGGTAATTTGATTAGGGTGGGTCAGTAGAGAGGAGTTGTTTCCAGGGAGGTAATTCTGCTTTTGCTATGACATCCATTCCTTTGCATTTATAGTGAGCTGCTTTTTGAACTGGTTGTCAGGGAGTGTTTTGGTTTGAAGTTAAAACAAGCCCAGCGTCTGACGAAGGCCACTGTTTAGCATTGCCTAACATATTGGTTTCTTCGAGGATGTAGAGTCAATACTCTAATGAAGATGTTCCTGTGTGAAGAGAAATTATATAATTCACCTCAATAGAAGTTTGATGATGAGAAGATAGAAGTTGATCAATCAAAGTGAGTTGCATGAGAAGATAAGTTTGGGGCAAGTTTCGAGTGCTTCATATTTTTACAAGCATGTGAAGAATTTGAAGTTTCATGCATTTTTTGAAGTTGCCGTGCATAATGACTGTAGAAGAAAGGTCAGCCACCAAAGCTTTGACTGCTAGCTGCTTTTACATTAACTGCGCACTTCACTTCTTTCAAGGAAGTGCTGTTAAGGCTGATTATATAGGTCGCGTCAGGAATGTAGGGGGGCATACTAAGTGACGAGGTTCTGACAGAAACTTAGTATGCTGCTGTGGTTTGTGAATCCCTCTCCGGACTTGCTCGTCTTCATTCCATTGGTGCCAGTGTTCTTTCCTGATTTTTACAGTGTGAAGCTTTGATAAATCTCCCTGCAGGGAACCTCGAGGATTTGCATTTGTGCAGTTTGTCGATCCACATGATGCCTCAGAGGCTCAGTATCACATGAATCGGCAACTATTTGGTGGAAGGGAGATAACTGTTGTTGTTGCTGCAGAGACCAGAAAAAGGCCTGAGGAAATGCGCACCAGAGCTAGGGTTAGGTATGTTCAATGGTTTGACTGTCATCTTTCTGGAATTTTTCACGAGGTGCTAGCCTATTCTTAAGACATTTTATTCTCTTCTGATGTTAATTTATCCAAGTAATTTATAATTGTAACCACTGAGTGATTTATGCTCTTCTGATTATTATTTTTGTACAGGGGGCCTTCAAGCTATGATGGACGACGATCTTCCTATTATGGTAACCCCTTGTTGAATTGTTTAAACAGTTGATGTTGTTTTTATTGTTTTGTGATCATTATTGATGCTAAATGGGTAATCCCCCCAAACAAAACACACACACACACACACACACACTCTCTCTCTCTCTCTCTCTCTCTCTCCCACACACTTGTGTGTTTCTAGTGATATCCACAATTCATAAATTTTTTTAATTTTTTTATATCCATTCCAGTAATTTACAAAAAAAAAAAATAATTATATACTTCACCAACCAATATAGTACTTAAAGATTGTGTACTTATATTTTCACATCTATGGTTCCAGGCTTTGTATAAAATTACCTAACCAAAAACTAGGGACTTTGTGTTGAAATTAAACATTTTGTCAGATGCTAATAGTGATGCTGTTGCCCTTGCTATAGAGATTGTCATCAGGCTTTCCTACCTCGTGGAGAATTTGTTCAAATTGTAATATTTTTTGTCGTTATTGTAATCTTTTCTGTAGTTCATTACCCCCATCAGAGGAAAAGAAAAGAAAACCCTAACAAAATATGAGTAGCTATATCCATATACCTATGCTTGGGCTTACCTGATACCAAATAATTGGATCCGCCTGACTTTTAAGAGGTGATATTCATTTCGTGTCGGGAACCAACATCTGTGCAGGTTAGAATTGTGTTATACATTGGACATGTCGGTGTCAGTTCTCATATACATGCATTCGTGCATGCATATGTATGTATGTAAAGAGGTATAGTAATGGTTTAAAAAAAAATAAAAAAATGAAAAAACATAGATAGTTAGGTTGATACATACATAGGTAGTTGGCTGGGCAAATATGCAAATGGATAGTGAAATGGTGGGAAGGAGGGAAACTTATCTATTGATAAGTTGGCTATTCACAATTTGGCCTTAGTTTGTATAACCATCTTGTTTCCAAGCTGTGGATGTAATGGTTAGGATTCTCAGATAAGAGTAATTCTTTTGGACAATAAGTAATCCATGATGAGGATGTTTCAGCCTACAAGGAGTGGAGGGAATCTTATGCATTCATAATTGGCTATTTTTCTGGTAGATAATTGGTCTTTATGCCATGGATAGAATGGTATTCATGAGTTGGCCATTTTTTTTTTTAAAAAAATAAAATTATAGGCATGGTTTTTATGAGTTGGCCTTATTTTTTGTAGATACCTGTTTTTTATGCAATGGATAGAATGGTTAGGATTCACTGATAACGCAATGCTTTAGAACCACAAGCAATTCGTGATAGGGAGGTTCCAGCATAAGTTGTCATCGTGATTAATTTATTATTATTATTATTTTATAGATGTCCATTTTCCATACCATACATGGAATGGTCAGGATTCTTTAATGAAAGTGATTTTATAGAACCATAAGCAATCCATGATGGATTCGAACAATTGGATGGCTCCTAAAAGATTTGGCTTGAAATGTTTCATTGGGCTGAGTTTCTAGTAGCACAATTGAGACAATGATGGGTTCTCTACTCGTACAGGATGGAGCAACAGAAGTGTTGATAATCCAAGATAAGATCACAGCGAGATGACATGTTTTTTATTTTCATTAGTGTTAATTGGAAGCAGAGTGAAGTTTGCAACTAAGGCATTCTAACAGACAGATTTGAACCATGTTCTTACATGACCTGATCTATTCAATGAGGACTTACAATCTTTTCTCATTGTTCATCTATTCAATGGCATACCAAATTCTCCCTCTCTATCTATCAAAGGGAGGGGGAAGGGTAGTGGCCGTTGGTGTTCCGTCCAAGCAAGAAACAAGGCCTTACGTTCATTAGTTAATACTCATATCTCCCATGCCTTCGGTATCCCAGCCAAGATAAGGTCACAAGGTGATGACCGTTTATTATGACGATAGGTGTCAAGTGAAAGTGCAATCATATACGTAGCTGAGATATTCCAAAAGACCGAGAGATTTGAATCTTGTTCCTACATTACGCAACCCGATCAATTCAATGAAGTCCACATCTTTTTATTATTCAACTGTTTGATGACATGGCGACCTCAAAAGCTTTGCCTCTCTCTCTCTATCCTTGCGATGGAAGGGCAAATGCCTTTGGCATCCCTTGGGGTGATGTAGGACATGGAAATTAAACACGATATGCAAAAATTCAGGCTTAAGATCATACTAAATTAGAAACACTCACAAAAACTCCACATCCCACATAAAGTCAAGCATTCAACATAGGGGATCTATAAGAGTCTAAGCCTACACATGTTAGGACTAGATCGATTAAAAATTATAGACCAAACAATGATCAAAGGATAATAGATTCATCCACACATGCATAAGAATATTTTCCAATCCAAGGGATTCACAGATTTCAATTCGAGAAACCCTAGGGTTTTAAAAAAGAGCATGAAAATAGGGATTTAGAACAATCTAGGGTTAGGGTTAGGAAAATCAGGTGAGGGAGGAGTGAAGGAGAGGAAAGAGAGAACCTGGAACCGATTCCGCACGTGTGGACAGCAAACCCGCCTGATGCATGTGCGCTGGTGGTGTCCCGCACGTGTGTGGGGCCCATTAATCAGAAAAAGGCCAACTTGGCCTTGGTCGGTCGGGGGTGGAGCACAAAATCCCCAAGTTTCACGACGATTGGTCTGTGCGCGGTGCTTCGATGAAGTTTCTGCCCCCTGTGGGCCTGATTCTGCAAGTTAGCTGAAGAAGATAGATCGGCTGCCAAAAAAGGGTGGGTTTGAAGCGTGAAGGTTGTATATGGGAGATGGGCGCGGCTTCGCACTACGGTAGCTAGCCCTTCGAAGAAGGTATGGTTTCTTACCAAATTAAGATTTCATAACTCAAAGAATTTAGAGAAGCAAAACGCAGTATTTTTTTATTCAATCATCAATGAGAAAAACAACCTACTAGGGGTGCTTATTTATAACAAAACTCTATACCCCAAAACTCGCGTCATGTGTGCAACCTATTACCTAGAGATGAAGTAACCACAATTAACAACTAATTAAAGCAATCTAAACCATCCATGATGTTCCTAATAACAAAAATAATCAAACTCAAAGTACCAGATCGTGTAGAATAGTGGGCCATGATCATGAGAACCTATGGTGGGATTCATATGACGATCGGGTCTACTCCAAAGGACCAAAACGCAGTCCTCTAGCTAGGAGGACCTCCCTGGACGTCGTCATCGATCCAGATCGACGGTGGGGTTTTCCTCCTTGCGTACGTGTGTAGGGGAGGTGTGCGTGTGCGCGTGATGTCCGCATCGTGGGGCTTCACAATCACTAGCTGACGTGCTTTTCTCTCATGCCTTTCTTCGTTTGTGGTACCATAAAAAATGTGGTTTCCTGGGCGCAAATGAACCATGCCTATCTATTGCTACACTGTACGGGAGGTCCTGCAGGAAAGTCTGACAAGGATTCATTCCCCCAAAAAAAAAAAAAAAATCCCTGATAAATTCTCACCTTTTGTTCTCAATCTCTTGGTGTTGAAGATATGATTCCCATGGACTCCCACATTCTCTAGTTTTTACCATTGCCCACATGACAAAGAATCAGTAATCCTGTGGTTCCTTATCCGTTTGTTATTTTCTTGAGGTTTTCAAAGTTGTTTAGAGAGCAGTGGTTGCTCATTGTAACTTCCATACAAGCTACTCTTCTTGAAACGATTGTTGCCTGTGATTCTTGTTGCTACCTTAATTGACAGTTTGTTGGTTTACATTTCTGCTAATAGATTTCGTTGTGATTGTTTTATTTCAATGTTTTCTCTGTTATACCCCCTTTGTTTCTCCTACTAGTTATTTATTAAAAAGAATATCACAGCTTGGCCTCAATGTGGTAGCCTGTGTAAAGGAGGGTCAATGTTAGGTGGTTAGTCGAACTTTTGCCTAGCAATTATGAGAAAGCCGATCCAGAATAGCTGAGACAAGGCTATGATGATGATTACTATATGAGCCTTAATTTGAACCCATGCTGCTGGGTGGAACTCTACATGGTTGTGACTTTGCAGCATATATGCAGTTTGTTTTGAATCTAGCACACCATTGGCTTCTTTCCAAAGTATAATAATACAAAATAGATCTGCATCTTTGTGACTATCTAGTCTGAGACTTGTCTGCTTGGGACTTCCTATGTGACTAATGTTCTACATACAGGGCGCTCTCGTTCTCGATCTCGTTCGGTGTCTCGTTCACGCTCTCCTCGCTACCCTTCAAGTTCACGAGTTCGACACCGATCAAGGTAAGCTGCAATTGCTCTAAAATTTAGTTGAAGAGACAGGTGTGCCAGAAGCATGCTAGAATCTTATGCTGTTTTAAAGGCCATTTGGAATTGCCAAGAAGAGGCTAATTTGCTATGTTGATTTGCCAGGTCCTACTCTCCGGCTCCAAGACGCCGAGCTGAGCTCTATGTTTCCCCGGGGAGAAGGCAAGGAGGCCATTCCCGATCCCCGCGGGATCATGTCCAAGGACGAGAGGAGGATCATGTCCGTAGAAGATCGTACTCTCCAGGTTACGACAACGCTAACCGAGCTGAAGCTGAGAATGGCTACGTCGAGTAAGTTAAAATATCCACATTTCACAAGCCCCTGATTCATGATTCTTTAGCCACAGTGCTATTTTCTAGAAAAAAACAAAAACCACACATTATCAGATGATTGTTCTATCTTTTAATCTCTCTCTCTCTCTCTCTCTCTACAACAATGGGATTGAAAGAGTGAAGAAGCTTCTCACTTGATACAGACCTCGAAATTTTGTTGTGGCCTTCAATTTTAATTCCTGCTATTCATTTGCCATGGCCTGCATGTGCAAGTATCCTGAACTAGAAAGGTACTGATAGCTTCCAAGACCAGTGAGAATACAAACTATCTAGTCAGGATTCCTTGCACTTACTGGTGAAAGTTGTTTCACGTGTGGCAATTAATTCATGTAGTTTTGGGCTCTTCATTTCTGTCATCGTTTGTGAACTCTAAGAAATTATTTGATCCTTGGGTCCAGACTTCGACAGATTGTCCATGGTTCTGTGATCAAGACACAGGTTTGGTCTTGTTGATTAGCAGTCTCCAGACAGTGGGTCCCTCTAGTTTTTTGTCGCTGTGCTTGAGGGTTTTCTAATTCCTGTATTTTGTAATGTGTAAATGTCATGTATCTTAGCATTTGGTAAAGGAAAACAAAATCATGGATTCGGGTAACTGCTCTGCAGCCGAGTTGTTAAGGTACCACCCGCTGAACCCAAGTTGCATCCATGTACTGGTCTGGCCTCCCTGAACTGTTTTGGTCAAAATCCAACAAAAGGTTAGAAAAAAAATCTCATTTGAGATGGTTCCTGATATGACACTTGTCTGTTTGGTCAGACATGTCTTGTAAAGTGTCCAGATGATTACCATGCAAACTCTGAGTCAGACTGGGCCAACTGGGAGGAGTTTCACTACGAGTGGGTCATTTCTATATTACCCCCTCACCCCCAAAGTAGATTATGTCAGTAGGTAGAAACCCTTATTTATTATAATGCAATGCATTTTTCTATTTATGGAATGATGGTGTTGGCAGGAGGGGTCCTGCATATGACGGAGAGGATACACGTGGCCGTTGGAGATCACCAGGGCGTGGCTCAAGGTCGCCATCGGGATCGCGTTCGAGGTCTGCTGACGTGTCACCCAGGCACAGCAGGTGATGGACAAGCTGCAAGGTATCTGGACATTCCTCTGCCTTGTTTGTTATCTTTTATCACCACCCGAAATCAATGTTTAAATGTTCCATCTGTGTTCGTATGTCTTGCAGATGGGATGAAGGTTTATCACGCCGTGTGTTCTTTTTTGGTTATTAGAGATAAGAAAAAATGTGGTAGGGAAAGTAGGAACTCCAATCAGAATTATGAAACTATTCTTGTAGCCCCAAAAAACATGTGTTTGCCTGCAAACTAACACTCCCGAACTTGAATGACTTTCCTCCTCTCTAGCAAGTGAAACTTTTTTTTTTTTTTTTTCTAAAGAATGTTATGCAATATGGCTTAATCCTTTTTGGATTTGTTTGGCTACACTGTTGAATTGGATTGTGATTACTAGTCGAGTGAATTGCCGGACACCTGGGCTCGAAATTGCACTTGCAAGTTTTGAGGGTGAGGCTCTCGTGATATCTTTTTGATTGATTGGGGTTTTTCATAGGTAGATTAATGGACACTGGACACAAATATGCACATGGAACCAGTGCCTGCCATGGATGACCTACTGTTAATTCTGTGTCTGTGTACCCCCCATATGAGGTTGCATTGATAGGTTGAAGCTGTTCATTAGGTGGATCGCTCCAGGTACAAGCTTTGTTTTGAATGTCAGCTACCAAGTTGCTGTATTCGATTGGATCTTGATATTGGCCTGTTAGCCCTATTGTAACCATATTTGTCATACTGGTCAAGTAACAGAAAAAAAAAACAGAAGGCCTGTAACAGCTTTCTATCGACCAATATCAGTCGTATTGGTACAGCCGATATAAGCAATCTACGGTTGTACCCATGTGAATGAATGAATCTGATTACAATGGGGTCTGTCATTGTTATTGAGGTCCCATGGACCATGATTTTGTGGACATTAAAAGAAAAAAAGAAATCCGTTACCAAGTGACCATGCACCATGCACAGCTCAGCAGTCCATAGCAATGCATGCACGCATTCCCCATGCTTGACCCACCTTTCCCAATCTGAGTTCCTACTACTAATTGATTTTCGCTGCATGGATTGGATTTGTGGCTGGGCAGCATCTTCTACTAGTGCTGCATCTTTCTCAGTGTGCCTGATAACTGGACCCAACCTGACATGTACTCAGCTCCTCTCAATCAGGTTTGGATTGATAAACCAAACACCAAGTAGCAGCACTAGTCCACACCCCATTTACAGCCTATATGCTCGTATGAAATATCGACTGCAGCTCTGGGAATAGGGTAAATTCATGCCACGTGGCCCATGTGCATAATGATGAATGGTATTCAATGGCATATAAACACCACAGTGAGCTCTATACATAACTAATGGCGGGTGCCCCCATCATAGTTCGGAAACCCGAGAACCCAAAAAATTCGACTTTTGTGTCTAGTCAGGTCGTGTCAACTCGGATGACTTGAATCCAATCTTAAATTGACTTGACTCAATATTACAATATAATGGGATAATACAAACTGTGTGAATAAATATTTAAAACTTACATAAATTTATCAACGTAAAAGTTTGTTGAACGTTGGTAACAGCTAGAGCTGTACACGAATCGAGTTAGCTCAGTCAGCTTGCTCGATTCGACTCGGAAAAGCTTGACTCGCCTCGGCTCGAAATTGGATTTGGACGGAATGAAGCTGGTTTTTGGAGCTTGAATATTTTCGAGCTGAGTTCGAGCTTTCCCAAGCTCGACTCGACTCGGATTGAACCTCAACTTGAACCGACTCAGATTGAATCAGTTTGGTGAATTGGTTATTTTGATATGGATGCTGCTCACCGAGTGTTTGATGAAATGACTCAACAAATGTTGGCGAGGAAGGAATGGATACGCTGGGTGTTTAATTCTGATGCTACTCTCCAAGTGTTTGATAAAATACTTGTAAAAATGTTGTTATTATTTTACATTTTTTGAGAAATTGAAGATGCATTCTATGTGTTTGAGAAAATGCCGCACAGGCTCGAACTGGCCTGAACTGAGCCGGCCAAACAGGCTCAAGGACCGAGCCGAGCCGAGCCGTGCCGTGCCTAGCTCAATTCGGTTCGACTCATGTACAGCTCTAGTAACAATTTTGCCTTACAGTGCATTGATACAGGTTTGATTCTCAAAGGCTGTCTTGTTTCTTATTACTAAAAAGGCCCCTGACTGGGCAGTTGACTGGGTTTGTTTCACACCAAGTCGTATTGAGTCAGCTGAGTTGTTGAACTGACCTGACAAGTCTTTTCAAATTCAGACTGATTAAAGCTCACGCCTGAGTTTTGAGTCGTGTCAGTGAGTTTTAGAACTATGGTCCCCATACCAACTGCACACTGTAATGTGACCTGCCTGAGTTTTGGATCGGCCTGAATTTTGGATTTCATAGTCAATGCAGCACTCATTCGGCCCGCTGTGTAACTCCATGAGTTCCGCTAGCGTGGTTCTCCTGCCCTTAAACATCTAGTAGACTCCCACCTGGGGGTGCAATGCTCCAAAGAAACATATTTGGATGCAATGTAGTGTTGCTTCTCAAAACGTCTGAGGCAGTCTAGCATAAACATTCCTAATGTAATAACTGATCACAGCACATTAAGAATACAAGTCCCCCAAAAACATGAACCAGAAGCTCTACATCACCTCTGCCTCTTGCAGCACACTGCCTCCTCCGTATGCCTGTACAAGTCTGATGTCTGACTGCTGAGACTCCATATCCTCTTTTACTACCAGTTGTAGCATGTGCATGTTAGCAAGTCTCCCACCATTCGATGTTACTTCCTCTCATTCAACAAAAAGCGTCGATGATACCTGACTTTTGTGAATCTCAACCACTGATTTTCTTTTCTTCACCGGTGACTGTGGATGATTGACATATGAGACATGGGTCAAACCCTTGGAACCTCGGGAGGGTGGTCAAATGTTTCAGCTGAGGGAAGCAGCAAGGAGTGGGCTCTGGTGGGAGTCATTTCCGAGCTCCCCAGAAGCTGCATTTGAATCGTTGCTGGAGGTTGTGAGTAGAGGGTTCTTCTGGAAGTCGTTTCTGAGCTGCCCACAGGCTGCACTGGCATCGAGGCCACGTGTCTGGCGTACGCTCACTGTTATCTTCCGCGATTCTAGAGCAGCTGCAAATGCAAGTACCTGCCCATATCCAAAAAACCATATCAATGCTGTTGTTTTGAAGCAGAAGCAAAAGTGTCTGGTATGTCAGACCCAGGCTCCACCCACACCACGAGCATCTATGCCCAAGCCAAGGCTGGCCTGTTAGCCGACTATGCATTTCAATAACATTAAACAAGTTGGGCCCGACCAGGCTGTCGATCAAGGCCACGTCCACAAGCTAATTACTCATCAGGGCTCAAAACTCATCACCAAGTCCAGCCATGACCCTACGCAAATACACCCAATGAAAATGGGCTTGAAAATCAGTCTTCTCTAGGCCATTGGTCAGAAGCTAATGTCTGTAGAACTTCAAAGTCTGGTTTCTAAACACAAATACACCCAATGAACATAGACAAAACAATGGCAGACATCAGCTACGAGTTAAATGGCCGGCACTGCATTCTGCACATGGGCCGGAAAATCAGTCTTATTGAGGCCATTGGTCAGAACCTAATGACTGTAGAACATCAAAGTCTGGTTTCTTGAAAAGTAAAAAGAAAAGAAAAGAAGAATGCAGTTTCAAAAGTAGTGCTGCTCAATCAAGGAATTGTAAACATACCGTTTTCTTGTATGGACGTCGGTACTCTGAGCCTTCGATGGGATTGAAAGGTATCAGATTGACATGATAAACACGGCCCCACCCATGAAGAAGCTCTGCAAGTTCCACTGCATGTTCCGTGCTGTCATTAATTCCAGCTGCCAAAAACAAATCTTATCACTGTTACTACATTTTGTTACCATTAACTTTTTTTAGAGAAGGATTGCTATGCCATGCCTCAGGTTCTCGGTTTTATACAATTGGGTACTGTTCAATTATCCAGACCATTCATCTGTGGTGCCCCTCCTTGGATGGGCTATACCCGTAAAATCTCCTTATGGGGCAATCCAAACCTTTCAATTTGTCCCTTGTGGCATGCAGACTAAATATTTAGGAGAAGCATAACAGTCCACATTTAACTGAAGAAAGCGGCCAGCATTGCTGGCTAGGATATTCCAATTTGGAGATTTTGGGGGCATGATCCATCTATGGTGGATAGCAACCAACTAATGGTCTGGATCCTAGAGCCACATGCCCCACCTGTACAAACTGAAAACCTAGGGTGAGGAATTCAAGAAAAAAGGCCTGCCACAGCACAGACAATACATGGTAATTACCTAGAAGTGTGTACTCAAAGGATACTCTACGTCCAGTTTCTTCGAAGTAGTCCTTACAATCCCTCATAATTGCGTCCAGTGGATATGATTTTGCACTTGGAACAATTGTTTCTCGGAGTCTCTGATTTGGGGCATGTAAACTGAAGTGGAAGAAATGGAAATGAAAAATAGACACCCATTAGTTGAGAATATAAATAACAGAGCATTAGAGGAAATGATCCTCACAGAAAGTCATTGTAAAGCTCAAATAATGGCAACTGATGTATGACAGCTAAATAAAGGCAAAATTATTTGGAATATTAGCAAAGTTATCCTAAGCTTTGTCTATATAAGTGATGCAATTTGCGCCTTTTGAGGTCACACACCACCCCACATGCTAGTGGCATCCATGTGCAACATCCAAGCTTCTCATCTGGTTCTGGTGGGCTTCCATATAGATGACCAGACCCAGGGAACCATACCAATCCAGTAATCAGGTGGGGCATGTTTAGGAAAGATGGATGGTAAAAAAAAAATGCAGCAAGCTATCAATATTAAGCTAAACCTCAGGTCCACTTGTGTGATTTTTTAGCCAGATCATCTTCACAGTGGGACCAGCTGGATGAGCGGCATGGATTTCTCACTACATGGCATGGATTGGCAGAGGAACTTGAATATAGGTACATGTGCGATTAGAAAACCTCAGAATGTTAAAGTACCTATCAAAAGCACTTCGTGATGGTGTTTTAAAACCCAGACCAGACACTGACGATTTTTGTGGGCATTTCAGCCAACTGCCAGTGCAAATCATCTAACCCGGGCCATCTACAAGAGGTATCATGAATAAAATAAACAAACTAAAAGGAATAGTCATAGTTGCCTGAATTGCAATTTGACTGATTCACGTTCAAATCGTAGGTCCCAATTCAATACTATTCAAAAATATTCTCAGTTCGTTGGGTAGGCTCATGTAGTTAGTCTTTTAATAATTCACTTGGTTCAATAGTTTGAATTCATCTAGTTTAACACACAAGTATGATGTTCTAGTTCTACATAGTTCGATTGAGTACGTATAATCAATGGTCCAAATTCAACAAACTAATGACAATTAATCAGAGGTTAGGATTGTTCAATCAATCTGGCTTTTTGGACCATGACCTATCTACAGTGGATCCCATAATTTGGAAGGCATAACTTGAGTTTAGTGTTTCCACTCGTATGATTTCCATCATGATTGGGAAACTATATATCATTGAAAATTTATCACCTACAGCCAGTTGTGTAGCATGCTCTGTCTGTCTTTGTTGCCAAAGTGCCATTTTTGCAAGTCATTCAAGCTATGTAAATAGTGGACTGTGGAGTCCGCCATCAAGATTCTCTCTTGAAAATCAGGCTGATCTGCTCATAAGATGGGCCACACTGTTGGCTGAGTCAAAACTATAATTTCAATGGTGTGACCTGCTCAAGACTGATCAGCCTGATTTTTACACCAAGTGATTCAATGGTATGGCCCACTGTTCACATGCGTGTCCTACACACAAGCGACAAGGTAGCATGAAAGACCATACTAAGCATACAGTCACAGGTAGCAGATCAACATACACTCTTTCCCATCATACCTTTAAATATACAAATTTTGCACCCATGTGTTCTGCCAGAGGATCAAATATCAAGGATATAACTTTCCAGTGCATTGTTGCAGCAGATGGCTGTGTACAAAAATTTACTGCACGTGTGCTCCTATATACCGCGATGGGATCAAACACTATATACAAATTTGGAGTGCTGCCATGAGCTCACAACCAAATTCGCTTAATCAAAATTGGCAACTTGAACTGCAATTTCAGTTGCTCGACCCAATTTGCAATCTGAGCATGCATCATGTAATTTTGGTAACTATGGAAAAGAGAGAAAAATAAAAAGGAAAAAGAAAAAACCCACAAGCACATTGGGTAGGTCGTCTACTTTCTAGTAGAGGTTGTAGGTTTGAGCTCCACTGGGAGATCAATGCAATTTTTTCTTTGAAACAGCTGGCCACCAATTGACCATTGTTTTCAGTGACCGACCCCTCTTTTGTCGCTGGTTCCAGTCCAAACTGGTCCAACTGTCCAGTCTGGGTTTTAAAACACTGCATCATGAAAATTATTTATCAGGAGAAAAAAAAATAAACACACCTGACGGCCAATGTGGACTGGAGTTTGTGAGATGCCAATCTTTTAATCGTATTTGGAACCCCCACTGTGGAAATCGTGATCATTCTTTGCCCGATTTGTACATCCTTGAAACAAGACCAGAAACATTTCAATAGAAGGAAACAAATAACAAAACTAACTGAACTCATTCATTCGATGATCATTATCCGTCATAAACTCTTCCAACACATACATACAGCTCCATGAACCCTATTTAATGCAAAAAGCTAAGAACAAACCCTTTGGTCCACATAAAGTGATCTATTTCTAGTCAGTGCAAACACTTGACTCTAATCAATTCAAAATCAGTAATAATTGATTTAAAAAAAAAAAACGAAGCAAATGAAAGGATAAATACGTGGAATCATGCCATGCAAATCCAATGACATGCACCAACAGAGATTTGAATCCAATCGAATGAAACAAACACCTAAATGAAGCGAAACTCATGCACTCAATAATCATCATCCATCATCATGTCTTCCAACCCATAAGTAGCCTTTTCACATAAATATCTATTTAATACAAAGAGCTAAGAATAAAATCCTATTGGTCCCCATAAAGTGATCTATTTGAGCTTCTTGCTTTGTATTTTCTGTTCTTTGGTTTCTCCATTTTGTTTTGTTGTGGAGTGACGATGGATTCACCTTCCTCAGTTGTTTCCTGCATTGCTGCTGTTCTTCTGCTTTAATGAAGTTGTTTTCTCAAAAAACAAAAGAAAAGAAAATTTATCTTATTTCTAGATGTTGCTAATAAGTATAAAGAAAGCAACTAAGGAATCTAGTTGTAACTAGGACGCTTCATACCAACCAGTTGAGGCTCTGTATACAACCGTATAGACCGGGTAAGATATACATTTTGTATGCAAGGCTAACCAATGACAAGGGATAACAAGGTCAGCCCACTGCACGATCAGCTAAAATTGCCTCCTATTACATCCAGCAAACTCCTTTTGCCTGAAAGCCCAACTTGCCACTCTCTTCCTAGTAATTTGAAATACAGCATCGTGTGAATTTATAATATTAGATTATGTTCTATTGTCTCATTCCTTCCATAATCGCCTTAGACCAGCCAATGGAGACACCATAAATCCTCCTTTTTAAACCCTTCAGACCTCCCTTCCTGGCTTGAAACTAGGGGTGGCAATTGGCTGGGCTGCCCAGCCCAGCTGGGGTGACCTGGCCCTAAAGGCCCAGGGCTTGGACCAATGAACTTTGCTTGAGGCTGGGCTTGGGCTAGAAATCTAGGCCTGGTGTTCGGGCAGGGGGGACAGGGCCAATGATGAATAGCCTGGCCCATTGCCCTAGTGTATCTTCTGTAGTACATAGGTACTAGTAATGTAGACTATAGACTATAGTCTGTATACTTGTGTGCGTGTATATATAGTAATATGAAAACCTTTGATACCATAGTGGATTATGGTGGATGACATGCAGTCACTTATAAAATGTCCAAATTGTGGACCCTAGTTTAGATTGGTGAATTGTATATTGATGCACTCATTTACGTCCATGCATACGGTGGATAATTGGATGGGGCATACACTTGGCCAATGAATGATCTTATTTGACACATGTATGCCACAGGAAAAACTTGATACTTTGGAAGAGCATAATGATTCATGAACACGCACTAGCCAATTGTTAAACAATTGTACATGTAGCATGTATGTAACTTACCACTAACTTGTTGGGTTGACGCCGGTGCGGCCTTGGCGCTGCCCAACCTTAGCCCAGCCTGGCCCTCTAGGGTGAGGGTCAGGGCCGAGCCAAGGCCAGGGCCTAGGTGATCTATTACTTCTTCACTCATGAGGCAAAAGGACACATGTTAGGAATAGGTTTTAACATGTCAGATGATTGGTTGTGGGTTTTGATCTCTCCCCACCAACTACCCAAGAGCCACCACTTGAGGACCCAAAAATCGCCAAATATGCACTGTTAGAGAGGTAGCCGAGAAACCCCTCCCTCCTGACAAAAGGCATATAAAGATCTCACAGTTAAAACACTGTTCCCTTGAGGCTCCATCTCCAACCATCCCTAGTCCCAGCAGAGATTATGTAAGAAGACAATCACTTTATCATGCTGGTAAATTCAGCTCTCTTCTTGTGTCAAATTTCTTCTGAATTCCGGCACCTCATTTCAACTGAACACTTGACATGTCACAATCTCTCCTGCTGGTGCCACCTGGTACAGACTGGAAAAGCATTGGACAATGCTTCATTTTCACACAGCATCCTCTGAAAAATAGGGAACCTATAGCAATCAATGGTTCTTCCTTCAATAGGTATCAGAAAGCCCCACTTCAACCCACACACCGCTTTCCAAATGGTTGAAGCTCTATAAGGAGAAGGATCAGTGAACTATCACTAGATGAAGTCCCATATTTACATTGGATTACACACTTCCACAAGTCCTCCACAGATCCAAACCTCCACAATCCATTTCACCCACTTAAGTAGGTGAAATGTAAGCTTTTTGGTCATGCCATTCCATAATAAATCCAACAAATTTTTTTTTTCCAACCTATACACAAACCAGCTGGGCATTTGATTAATGACATGTATAAACCAACATATTCGGAAGTGCTTAATTGATGAGGTTAATTTGACTTCCAATAGAACGCAGCTCTTCCAACTTGAAGGACGTATTTCCTCCCTTTCAATAACCACATCACACAAATGCAATGGTGGTTCACCCACGCAAAGAGGCAATCAAGGTGCCTCAAAGAAAGCTTCCTTGCTCTACAACTGAAAGCATCTCGACCCAACCTCTTCCAACATCCTAATACCCAAACAGAATCTAATTCTGCCCAAAAACTCAATTGCAAGCTTAGAAGTTAAGACCATGTACTGCCGCGGACAACCATAAATTTCCAATCTCCTTTTCTTTGAACAGCATTGAAACATAAAAGAATCAGGCATCATTGTCTTCTTTCATCAAAACATCTGAATCCCAAAAAAAAACAAGATCCCACCTGAGGCTTCGACACACCCAATCACTATAGAGCTCAAAGAAAGTTATTTTACTTGGGCTCTTTCTTGAGGGCATCCCAATTCCTTCGGATTCCATCACAGACGAAGCTTCATTAAGATATCTTGGGCGTAACGGTGCCCACCGTTACCTATACGGATACAGCCCGTATCGGGTGATACGGGGGTGTAACGGCCCATAACGTTGCAAAATATTTTTTTTTTTTGTCAAAAAAATATGAAAAAATATGGATTAAATCCGAAATATTCTAAGCATTCCAAATATGCATTCATTTATAATTTGGAACATGTTTATGATGGTGTAACAGTCCACTCTTTGGTGAGAATGCTATATCGGGCTGTCTGATGGATTTATGAACCTGACAACCTAGAATTAACTGCAAACCTTTTATATTTATTTTTTTAACTAACTAACTAACTATATATATATATATATATATATATATATATATATATATATATATATATATATATATATATATATATATATATATAAATTTACTATAATGAATGTAATACTAAAACATCTTATATTTTCAAGTTTTCCTTTTATTTATAATGCTAGTGCATTGTATACTTCATGAATCACATACATTTCATTTCAATACATAGAGTTTAGGGACTTTTGTATCCTATTATGTAATTCAACTACCTAGCAATTTGATATCATTTTCCCCCATGGATCTTTAAAAAAATTAAAATTAAAATTGAGGTAAATAGTGTTGTCGATTCGGGGCTGATTTGGGGACCATTTGATGCCCCAAACTAGCCTCAAATTAATGCAATCTATTGGCACTTATCCCACTAATGGATTGGTGGACATTTATTGGACAGTGAAAAATGAAAAATATCAAATGGTCCTATTTCAAAAAACAAGTGTCTGCAAACTAACGGTGAAAATTGTAGGAGTTATTTAATTTTGGGATTGTGACTTAGCAACAACGGTCCCAAAATTTAATTGGTTAATTTTGAGTTGATATATACCTCATGTATAAATTTTTAGGGCCATGTACGTGGGGTTCACTCGATTATGTATTATATATACATGTCATCCATCCATTTTGTCAACTCATTTAAGGGTATTGGAAAAGAATGAGGTAAATCTAGATCTCAACTGGACCACTAGTGCGCCAGGCGGGCCACCTCGATGTATTTGTATATCCATGCCGTCAATTCGTTTTGCCAACTCATTTTAAGGCATGCTCACTAGTGGTCCACCGAAGATTTAGATCTACCTGAAATTTTGGACCATGCCTTTAAAAGTGGGGCCCACCTCAATGCATTTGTTGTATATCCATGTGGTCCATCCTTTTTGCCTACTTATTTCGGGGCATGGACCAAAAAATGAGGCTGATCCAAATCTTAGGTGGATCACAAAATAATGATTTAATTCCCACCATAAAAAAAATTCTTAACGCATTTTGTTTTGGGATCAAGCTGTTATTTGTGTTCTCCCTTCATCAAAGTGAAGGTCCATGTGACCTCATCAACAGGTTGGATGGAAAATAAACATTATAATGGGCCGTAAGAAGATTTTAACGGTGGGCATTCAATCCCAATTGCGTGATCCAATTGAGATTTTGATCCCTTCATTTCAAGGATCATGCTTTAAAATGAACCTGAAAAATTATGGATGGCATGGATTTACTATACATAAAGCAAGGTGGGCCCCACCCCACATAATAAAATAGTGCGTGTGCTCTATGCAGCGTACACTGCAGAGTATAAAAATAATAATAATAATAAATAAATAAATAAATAAAACTGTGTGGCTGTGAAACAGCCACGCCAGTCCATTCGTTTTTTCTGGAAAAAGAAAAGAAGAGAGGGAGGAAAATGAAAAGAAAAGAGGGAAAGAAGAGAGAGGGGACCGAAATGGGGGGGGGGGGGGGGGGGGCAGCAACTGCTGCCGCCGCAGCCCAATAAGAAGAAGAAGAAGAAGAAGACGAAGAAGAAAAGGTCTCATTTTTTTCATTTTTATTTAGGGTTATGGCCCGTAACGGCCATTACGAATGCAAAAAATAGAGGCGCCTCGTTTCGGGGCCGTATCGCATAACGGTTGATACCGTTACCGTTACGTATCAGCCGTTACGGCTGAAACGTAACCGATTTTGAATACCTTACTCACCATATCCAAAGATACAAATGGTACAAATCCTTTGTTTTTTTTCATAATTTACCAATGTAAGTAAATTTTGCAATTCCTTTGACCTTTTTTTCCATCCTCTCGGGCATCTTCAGCAATTTGGGTGCCAGATCATGCCTCACTCGATTCTTCTAGGAAAGAGAAAGGAACCTTGATATTCTTCTCTATTCCCATATGTAACACCTACCATCTATTTCGCCCATAGTTTCTCTGACCCAACCCCTCGTCAGTCATCACGCTGTTGAAGCCACACCATCCCTGACTTGTGGTTTCCTCCATGTTGACATCACCTTTCATCGGTCCATCCCTGACCTCATTGTACTCGAGACTTGAAATCAAATTGTGGTCCCTAATCTAAAAGTAAACAGGTTGGATCATCAACTATATTGGAATCCTCATCAATCTTGAAAGATTACTCATTCAATGAAGGGATTCAAAGTCAACAACATTTTCTCCCTATGATGTTGCATTTCATTGTTGCATTGGCATGTGGGCTTTTCTAATCGTTAACCACGTTCTACCCCACCATCTCTTTAAAAAACGTTATGCCCGACCCTATCAAGCGATACTATCTCTTTACGGTATTTTTGGGTCCTCCCTCAAAGCCTCTGAGATCATCTCCAATATTTGATCGAACTGCAATCATTCCCCTCTTCAAGCCCAACAAGCCCTATATATTTGAGGTTCCCCTATCATTTTACACCTTTGTCTGGCAATTGCCCTTGGCAAAGCTCATATTTACAATAGAACCCCTACTGCCATCAATGGCATGTCAGCTTTCTAATCATTACCCACGTTCCGCCCAACCCTATTAAGCAATACTCTCTCTTCATGGTATTTTGGGGTCCTCCCTCGAAGCCTCCGAGATCATATCTCCAATATTTGATCAAACTACAATTATTCCCCTCTTCGAGCCAAACAAGACCTATATATTTGAGGTTCCCCTATCATTTGCCACCATTGTTTGGCTATTGCCCTTGGCTAAGCTCATATTTACCATAGAGACCCTGTAGCCATCAATGGCATGTGGCTTTCTAATCGTTACCCGCGTTCCATCCAACCCTATCAAGTGATACCCTCTCTTTATGGTATCTTTGGGTCCTCTCCAAAGCCCCTGAGATCAATCTCCAATATTTGATTGAATTGCAATCATTCCCCTTTTTGAGCTCAACAAGACCTATATGTTTAAGGTTCCCCTATCATTTTCCACCATTGTTTGGCAATTGCCCCTATTTTCTCTAAAGGTAATGGTAATTTTATTAGTAAAGCGCTGATATAGTGCTAAAATTATACAAAGAAAACACAAGATGCAATCCTCCCCACCCATTCATAGAAGCAAGATATATTGCCCGTCATTACACGTACCCCATTCAATAACAGAACCCTTTGTTCTCATCAATGTCCTCCTTTGATGCATCCCATTATGCGCTACCCTCAAGGGAGCATGACAATCCTCTCTCATAACTCTACTCACCAAACCCCTCTTTAAATAATGAAGTGCCCTTCGACCCTTCCTCTTGCTGTTAATTACATGCTTGTCCCTGCAATTTTCAAGGCCACCAGCACCCATTTCTCCTTTTGTGCTCGTTGCACCTCCTGCCCCTAACACATGTCCCTCATCTATAACCTCACATGCCTTATCACCCTCATGCATCTGTCATACCTGGTGACAGTTAGAGAGATTTAAAATTCAAATCATCATTCCCACATCCAAATATCATTCACATCACGCTCGCTGTTTGTACCTTCTAGTGTTCTACATCGCACTGAGGATGGTGGACCTTCTTCTTCATCTACCTCATTGGTCCCATCGCACCCTTCATGATCCGAACCTCTCCCTCTTACCTGAAGCAAGTGCTTATTCCAAACCACCTTGACGTTGTAGAGCCACCCCAAGCTTGAAGCAATGAACCTTCTCCTCCATGGAACTCCAAATTCTCAAGAAGGCAAACTGAACGTCGTCTTTGTGCAATGATTTTGCATTGATATCATCAAACCCTTTTTTTTTTACACACGCACTCACACCACAGTGGGTTTTCACCACAATGGGTACTCGAACCCATGACCTCATGTTGAAACTCTTGTGAGTCTACCACTAAGGCATGAGTAAGGACCCTCAACCCTTACTAAGCAAGACCATATAAAGAAAATTACTTCTCCAGTCTGGGTATCAAGAGAGATCGCAATCACTCAAATCCATTCTCGTCATGATGACTGCTTATTCCAATCCTGCCATCTATGGATTCTCAAATTGGCTCACCACTGAAGCAACATTCCGCTTCCTCATCTTGCAACTCCACCCACATCTCCTGCACAAAAAGTCTTCCAATATTCATATTAAGTTCTATATGTCCCCATCTAAGAGACAAACATAAAGCAATTTCAACAACAAAATAGTGGGCATTGCACAATATTAAGCTATAAGTCACAACTTCCTCCTTTCCTCCTTGGTTACCTAGTCCACACATATTTGTTCACCCCTTCACATTCTTCCACTCATGTCACCTTTCTGGTAACGACTTCCACCTCCCTACCTTTTACTCGATCAATTTTACCTATGTTTTTGGCCTTTAGATTATTTGAGAAAGACATAGCTCCTCTCATACCTTCTTGTTGCTTCATCTCCCCTGAGTAGACAACTATTGGAGTTTAACCCAAATTTTCTGGCCACTGTGAGACTCTAGCCTCTGAAGCCATGGCAATCAACAATTCTGACCTCCCACCACCTCTGTCAGACTCCAGCCTGATCCTACCAAGTTTATCCCAGATTTTCCAGCCACTGCCATTACACAGCTTGACTACCTTCTCAGCTTGATCTGATGACTCATTTCTCATGAATGGAACACTCTGCTAGCATCAGTTTCTTTGCTCCATGCTTGTGCCAATCTCTAACAAATTGTGCAGGTCTGGCATTGTGATTCAATTAGATAAATTTCAAACATGAGAGTGTAAGCTCTGAATGGACCTGCTACCATTTTTTTTTTCTTTTTTCTTTTTCATTTCTTTCAATCTCTAGGTTTTTTCATCTTGAGGACACTTCCATCTCTTCCAATCTTTTCATAATATTTGGTATGATGTATTTCGTAGACCCCCAACCTTTCATGTTGCATTTTCTATGGTGCAGTCGGTTAGTTTTTTTTTTTGGCTGATATTTAGAGATAGATTTGCTAGATACCAACATACACAACTGTATGGTGAAATAGCGTTGTACCACTTTACAAACTACAAACGCTTCAAAAGATGCTGTGATTAAACAGAGAGGCCTTTTAAAGATTATGGTTGCACTTGTGGGCCTCACAGCCCAACCAGTTAGCTACCTACGCTTCTTTTGCACACTTTCTAATGCTTACCATGAAGGCTAAAAAAGTCATTACCCACATGTTTATCAATGCGTGTTATGTAAAAAGGCATTGCAATTTCCCATTAGTTCGATGCAACCCTAAGATTATCCAATCACTTCATTAAAAGAAAATGATCCATATTTTTTGGAGTATTTGAAATTTATTGGGTCATGTCAGGAACCATTGAAAGTTTCTTTTGGGCATGGCATGGGGGAGGTAATGGTACGGAAGGGAAGGCAATATGGGAGGTATCTCTGTCGGCAAGAATCTGAGCTCTGTGGGAGGAGAGAAACAATAGGTGTTTTTGCAATGAAAGCAGTCAGGTAGTAGAAATATTCAATAGGGCTAAATTGAATGTAATGGGATGGGTGAATGCTTTTAAAACTGTTGGATAGCTTCTATCATTTTCCTTTCTCTTTTGATATGTACTGTATTCTTTAGGCTCTGGCCTTTCATCTGATAAAATTATTGCCTTTCGAAAAAAGAAAAATGATCAATAACACCACCACATAATATGCATGCAGTTATACGGACCTTATTCAAGCACCTATGTGCTTCCAAAACTGACTTCAGATTCAGCATTGGCTCACCCATTCCCATAAACACAACATTTGTCACCCTATGCTTGAAGAGCTCCTCTATAGCCAATACCTACAGACATAACATATTAAATATACCATTATATCCAAGACCCACATTCATATATACAGAATTTAAAATGAGCTTTGCTAAGTGGACACCAGATGCACACCTCTACCTGTGAGTAGACTTGCCGACCTGGCATCTGAGTGTGACATCGAATCCATACTGATCCACTAATCAGGTGGGGAACACATGGAAAACAACAGTGGTGGTTTGGGGAAAAAACAAAGATATTGCCAATGGCCCCATCCAATGCAGGTGTTGCCCAGCTTTCTAATGAGTGGACTGGCCTCATCTTGGGCCATGTCACCATCTAGACAGTCAGTCCAACCCTGGTGCATGGCTTTGATGTGCCAGATAGGGGTGACCTGGCGTAGTCATGGGTGTGGTCCTAGCAAAGAAAATATACCAAAAAGCCACATGGTTGAGAGAGAGAGAGAGAGAGAGTATTCAACCTGCTCAATAATTTCATGCCGCTGCAGGTTCCTTGAGAACCCTCCCTTGCCAGTAGCACAAAATGAGCAACGCAATGGGCAGCCTACCTGGATATTTTAAGAGAAAAAGCATTACAAAATATACAAAGAAGATTAGAATATGTATGTGTATTTATCCTTGCTAACATTCAAGCCCTTTTACTTCCCAATCAGAAAATTGTGCATGAAAAGAAAAGTTGATCAGCATGGATTTGTTGCTGTATGAAAAGCACCTTACCTGTGAAGATATACAAGCAGTGAGGCGATAAGAACCTTTATTATCTTCAACTGGTATTCCAACAGCTTCAACCAGTCTATTATCCTCCAACTTGATCAGTATCTGCAATTCAATCAGAGATAAACCAAAAACTGCAGGAAATTATTTTTCTTGCACCTACCAACTCAAATATCAGAGTTGCCAACTAGTCGCCTAGTAATAGATATTCCTTCTACACCAAGCTAGGGCTGTCAATGAGCCAGGCCTGGGCATGGGTTCAGACCAGCTGGCCAATGTGACATTTTCAAAATCCAGGCCAAAGCCAACCGCAGGCTCAGCCCTCTAACAGCCCTCCACCCACCAATGGCAACATGATAGAAGGAACCTGCAATAGATTCACACCCTGGCAAACATTTTGCTCTACATCTATCTCAAAGGAGTCTCTTCCTCCAATAGTACCCCAAACTGCTCTAGTTGGACTCTCATCCTACATCAGCTCAAGAAACTAAGGATTCATTTGGGTTTTTGTGCATTTGGCAGCAGATGGGATGCGCTCCAAATAATCAAAGAGGTAATTTGTTGGGGTGGAAAAATCAGGAAAGCAGGTCCCATTTTCCACACTGCCCCTGGCATAGAGTGGATTGGTCCAGCTGAAATAACAGCACCAACCCCCCATTTTGCATGTACATTCCAACAGGCCCTAAAAGAACACAACCAATCTAGATCAGTCGTTTCCTAACATCAAATTTCCCAAACACTTCTTTACTCCATTTTCTTGGGACCATCTTGAACTCAAAGGCCTTCAACGTAATGAAGAAATAGACAGATGGTGTTTGTTAATAGCAACTACACCAACCCAATGCAAAATCATCGAAAATGCAATGGTGTCCACATATCCCTTCTCCCTCGATAAAAGTTTGAGAAGTGACCTTCCAAGAATTCCTCTCCCATTTCAAGAGCCACTTTTCGCTTTGTATACATATTCCAACGATGAGAAAGCTGCCATCTATTTCTATATTCATACGTTCTAACAAAAAGCTCTAGATAAACCCAATCCTTAATAACAGCAAGATTCTTAATAACATATTTCAAGTTACCACATTATCAACTGGTAAAAGGTAAAACCACATCAAAAAAATAAAAAAATAAAAAAGAAGAAGAAGGAAAACATATTACCTTAACAGTGCCATCAGCTGCAGAAACCGCATGGTGAATCGGGGACCTCCCAACCCTCCATCCCGCTTCACAGAGATCGTTCCGAAATGCCTGAGGTACTGTTCAACAGAATTATTCCCCAAATCATAAGGAAAACAATATAAGCTAAAGTGAAACACTATCATAACAACGTGTGATGTGGAAGTTCTATGCCATTGCACTCTCACATACACATGCAAACACCTACGATGATTTGGACAGTTAATCTGGTGAGCCATCATGTGATGGGCTATAGGCCCAAGAATCACAATGAGCAGACAACCATGACCATTCATTTGTGAGTTCCACTTCCACCTAATGAATGTCGACCATAGTTTTGTTTTGGGTGAAGGCAGCAACAGTTCTATCAATCTCCTTGTCTTTTGGGAAATGGCCCATTTATGTAGTTCGCCACCAAAGGAAACAGTCCTAATGAAAACATGCAAAGCCACGTGTATGATAGAGATTTTTTGGTGTACACTTCATAGTAAGCACCAGTCATCACCTACAAAACTAACCAAAAGAAGGGGAAAAAAATCTCCAAATAAAAAGCTTTGAAAACCAATATCACTGGATGAAAATGAAACTGATATTTTAAATATCAAGACCCAAAAGAATGATTAAAAGGAAATTGATAATTTAAAATTGAGTTCATATTCTTCAAAGAGGAACTTGTGATTCAGGCCCCCCATTACTGGAGCATACGCGGGATTTCAGTTCGACAAGTGGGGCCCACAATTTGGGAATCCAAACCGCTACTCCATTGTTTCCCAACATGGGTGGACAATGTGTCAAAAACATCCTTGAAAGGACAACCTCATCTTCAATTTTTGGCCTATAGATAGACTGCTAAGAAGCCAGAAGACAACAACAGTCCACATTCAACTGAAAAAGGCACTAAAGTTGATCGATGGGATCTCCCAATCCATGAGATTTTCAGCACACGCTCCATCCAGTGGGACACACCTAACCAATGGCCTGGATTGCCGAACCATGGACCACACTCATCAATTGGAAAATTCCACCAAAAATTGGATTAAAAATTTTTCGAAACGCATCATCCCACATGAAAAATGCAACAAAAATGTGCAAAATAAATACCATAAAAATATAATAATTAATTAAATAAATATTTAGCTAGCACCCCTAGTGACAAATCTCTTTTTCAGCAACTTCTCAGCCCAGGTATTTCTCGGGAGATTTTCAGATTGAGAGGTTTCTCTCGCAATATTATCAGGAAAATCTCACTCAAAATAAAATGTTAAAAAAATAATTATTATAAATTACTAAAAAAAATTTAAAAATGAACATAAAAATACAAACTGAATTATTTTAACTTCTAAATAATTTTCCATTTAAACTCGCGACATATTCGTGCAAATTAAAATCTTCCGAGATTTTGAAAATCTTTGCGGCATTTGTCACAATGCTAACACCAACAAGCAGAAAATCCAAATAAAAATGAAATGAAATGAAAATTAGAATTACAAGAGATGGATATACAAAATAAAATACTCACAGTGACTGAAGCCTTGAATTTCTTTGACCTTGGCCTTGTATAGAAGATGGTGCAGCTGTTTCCCTCTGTATTTTTGCTGATTTTTTTTAAATAATAAAAATTTAAATATTATAACTAAAAATACGAATATAAAAAAGGAATCTAAATTAATAGAAGGGATAGTACCTGACCCAAGTCGATTGCAAGCTGCTGAAGATCCTGCTCCGACATACCGAGGAGCACCTGAGAATCCACGTGAGTAGCGCGTGAAGAGGCGGGGATGGTGATAGAGCAGGAGCGGATGGCACGTGCGATTGGAAAGACGCGTGCGATGGGAGCGGAGCACGCATGCTGCAGCATCGCCATTGAAGGGGCCATTCGACGCTGTGCTCTCCTCCTCCCTCGATATTTCCAGTTAACGGAGCCTTAAACCTCATCCTTTATGCGAAAAGTCGATAATACCCCCGGGAATTTTGCTGAGAATGGTTAGACATGGGGCTGAAAGTCGGGCGGATCGGGTGGGGTCGAGTTGGGTTGGGTCGCGTTGGTGGTCAAACCCTAGCCCAGCCCAAGGTTCCCATACATCAACCGTAGCCCAACCCAACCTTGGGTTGGGAGTTCTCAACCCAAGTGGGTTCGATGGGATTGGTCGGGTGGAGACATGCTAATACTTTCGTTACTATATTTTCAATAAACATCTTATTTTTTGTACTATAATTTTATTAATTATATATATAGTTATTTATCATAAATAACTTTATTTTGTCTAAACAAAAAGCTAAGATACAGGATGATTACTCTTTTGAAAGTTGTGTTGTGTAACACAATCTATTTGGGAGAGAAAAATCTAACGTATCTTATTAGCTTGGGTCATCATAAATGATGCTGACCAATGAAACCCGGTGGCACTGAAATTTCTTATGCCTTTAACACAAACGTTCAACCCTCAATTATAATTTATAACATATATATTGATCAGGTTCAGGTTAGGTTCAATGACCCGATTTCTCAACCCAAGCCCAACCCAAGTTTTATCGGGCTAGTGTTTGTATAGCTCAAGCCCAAGTCTGAACCCGCTACATCCTACCTAAGCCCAACCCAATGTCAGGTTGATCGTGGGGCTGTCAGGTTGAACCCACCCGACTTTCAGCCCTAGTATAGCCTGCAGTAATTTTCATTTAAAAGCTAGTTTGCATGTGTATAGCTTTGCCCAGTATATGTACCAATATGGCACATTGATGCAAGATCTGACCGGTCAATCAAATGGGCCATATTAAGTAGATGCTATCTGTGGAAACCCTGCCATGCCTTTTATAGTGAACCCAAACCCAACCGATGAAATAATGGGCCAGTATGCATCCTCTTATATTGGGCCCAATTCATCAAGTAAACTTAAAATAGATTTCAATGGGTCGGGTCCGTATCCAAAATAGATACCTAAGTGTTAAAGGGGCCGGCTCCAGTGGGACCACCATAAGTTAAAAGTGGTACCGTGCAAATGTGGAGCCCACATGATGTATGAATAAAATCCAATCTTTCCATCAAAAGCGTCAGTGCATGTTACCTCCAGAACGTCATGCTGATCCGTGAATGAGGTGGACAAATCAAGGGATACAAGTTGAGAGGGAATGCCCACCCTTGATTTGGACGGAGGACCGACCATGTTGTGTACATGGAACCTAGGCCATTCCGATCTTTCATCTGGTCAGGGCCAAAACTCGGGTTGTTCTGCAATTGAGGTGCAAGGGTTGGTGTCCTCTTTCATGTTGTTCCCTTGCCCCACTTTAGTGTCAGATTTGATGTAGGACGTGGCACGGTACATTTCTCTCAACCTCAAGGGTTGGTGTCCTCTTCCATGTTGCTCCGTCGCCCCACTTTAGTGTCAGATTTGACGTAGTACGTGGCACAGTACATTCCTCTCATGGTTGGACCAAAAGAAGATGAACAGTAAATTAGCTATGACTTTTGATCCGGGTATTGTTACAAAGGCCCACAACCTATCAATATTTACTGTAACGTGCCATCCGAGGTGAACTAACGGTGTCTGTTCATTTCGCCAGAAAAAGCGTGCATTCAGCTCAGCAACAAAAAATTTCAGAAAAATTACTATTTTTAATAATTCTAATTTTTATAATATTTCATTTTTTTATATTACTATACTAGCAAAAGTTTATTTAGAATTTTTATTTTTAGAATTAGTTTTAGAAGAGTTATAATATAATCAGGATTTTTATTAGAGTTAGAACTTTGCTATTTTTGGTTCTTATGAATTTTTTATTTTTTATTTTATTATTATTATTATTATTTTTTTTTAAATGATGTGAAGGGACACGTACAATTATCAATCAATTAAATTTTTGGTGAGGAGTCCGGAGAAGCTCTGTAATTTTGGAGTAGTGAATAACCTCATTACATTTATCCCTGTGTCAAGATTGGACCCATTTTTAGCATCAGGGATTAATAAGAGGTGATGCTTTTTTTGAACGGGTTGGATTGCTTGCATAAAACACGAGGCCCCTCACCATTTTCCTCATTTGATATGTAAAAATGAGTTGGATAAACCATATACAGCTCGTATATCACAACATACAGCTTTTAGAGCATCCAGACAATGGATGAACTCCGGTTGACTTCCTCCAAAATCATTTATTTTATTTCTGCAAAGTCAGCCAATATAAATGGTTAGGATTGTCAAAATCAGTGTGATTTTCTTGGGATGGCTTTTTAAGTGATAGCTGCCTGATGATTGGTTCAGATCCACTGTTTTATCTTAAAGAAAGTTAATCTAACGGTTCCGCTTCAACCAAAAAAGCCAATGGCCTTTTCATCTTTCCACCTCAAAATTCAAGAAAAGCTTTCGTCCACTTGCATCGGATAATCCACTTGTAGCCCGTCCTTCTCCACTTCTTTTTATCCAGCATTAATACTAGATCCGTAGTATCTAGATTGCGTAGCCAATGGAAAAGGATGGTGGCTTCTACCAGGGTTGTACGATTTGAGGGAGCGTCTCTTCTGCCCCACCACGTGATGATCTGGACCGTTCATTAAAAGTCACCAGAGTAAATGGTTCACATGGAATAGATGTCATTCATCAGAGACGTCTTCATCATTCATAAACAGTGGATGCAAGGCATTTTCTAGGTCAGCTTTACACAAAAAGTGATAATCTCATGTAAAGATTCTTTCCATGTTTACCATATAACGTAGGAGCTTCTTGATGAACGGCGTGGATCATCACATGGCAGGTAAGAAGGAGAGAGAGTTGCAAACAAACCCCACGTAGATGTGAAAAGCAAAATGAGCACTTATTTGATATATGCGACCTTGGGGCTACCAAAATATCTGCAGATATTCAAGTAGGTACCACAGTTTGGGCAATTGCAACGGATGGGCTAGCACAATTTCTGCATATATTCAAGTAGGGCCCACAGTTTGGGCAATTCCAACGGCTGATATGTTAGCCAACGGTTTGGTGATTCCGAGGATAGATCTGTTGAGGCCCAGTGGATGGACCTTGTCACAAAAATCTCTTGGATTAGAAGATCCGAGATATGGAGCTTTGGACGTGTCCAGCTCAACACCATTACTGGATTTCACTCCATACCTGTTACCTGCCGTGTCAGATACGTTGATGGCGGACCCTTGCTCAGCCCAAACTGGCTGTCATCATCCCCCCTTGTGGATGTAGATTGGGTGGTGAGGAGAGATATGATTGTTGGGCTGTATGCTGTCAGAGAAGGGCCTAGCCTTTTCTAAGGTTTGCGGCCGAGAACGAAGTTGGCCCATTGCTAACCCCATTGAGCCCCGCCAGTCTCATCTCAACACGTGGGAGGTCCTCACCACCAAATCTGCAACCCCTAGGCTGGACTCCTAGCAGCACTTCCGTCCCCAGGACCCCACCTAAGTCCCCGGCTAGTTATTTTTTAAAAAGTTGCTTCGTCCAAGCTTCCCTTGCTGAGAATACCCCCTCTTATGGGGGATTTGAATCAGTCGTAGGAATTAGACGAGTCGCCTATCCCCCAGCCTCCACTTTTTGACTACTTGAAATTCTGGTGCCAGAACAATCTACCCTTCTGTCCACGCCCGTATTTGGAATCGATCATCAAAGGGAAGGACCTGGCAGGTAAAGAGAATTGCGGCTGTCCATCAAGGTCCTGTTTCATCCACAGCGGACACCAATGAACGGTCCCTTCGCTGCAATTCCTCGTAGAAATAATGCACACGCATGAGAGAGAGAGAGAGAGAGAGAGAGAGAGAGAGAGACAACAAAACACCCTCATCCAAAATCTCTGCAAAATAACAGAACCTTCTTCCCTAGGTACACGTTTAGACATTAAATGCATAATCACCACAAAATAACAGATCTTCTACCCTTTGTTTATACTTTCAGAGCATCAAATGCTCCACCCATCATATAACTTGGTTGAGAAGAAACGTTCTGTTCATAATCAAGCCAACTGTACAACAATCTAACAACACCGATAGATATACACGTTCAACCTCTCTGGAGAATTTCATCCCAAACCATCTGAATGTCCGAGAAGTAGTAAAAAAAAAAACAAAACATATTACAGATCCTTTAGGTCCATCTCCCCCACTTCATGTATAAAGGGGGGAAGCTGATGGCCGTGGATACGATGCTTTTGTGTGTCCTGTTTCATCTAAGCTTCTTCTCCGAGATTTGTGCACATGGCTGCCACTGAGGCTTTGACCATTTGCATCTGTTCCGGCATGCGGGCTCCTTGCAATGTCTTTGGCATCCTGCAGCTGCTCCAGTGCTGCCACCACCTCATCCATGTCAGGCCTGTGCTTGGCTTCTGTGGATATGCATTGGAGCGCGAGAGTCGATGCTTTCAGAGCTCCATCTAAAGAATACTGTCCTTCAAGCCGGGAGTCCAAAACGCGGAAGATTTTTCTCTTGTGGGTCAGGTAGGGCCTGGCCCACTCTACCAGATTGTGTTCCCCAGTTGGACGGTTCTTGTCGATTGCACGTCGGCCGGATAGCATTTCTAGAAGGACAACTCCAAAGCTATAGACATCACTCTTGGCAGTCAGATGACCTTCCACAGAAACAATGTATGCCGATCAGACTGGGTAATCAAATGGCTTTCTATAGAATTTGAGAGTGGATGGAGTAATTCTGCATATGAGAAATCTAAGTGGAGCTAGACCATGGTAACAGATGACCACTGTAAATCAGGCCATCCAAAATCATAGGGCCCATCATTTATCTTTTAGTACTGGGCTTTGTTACTGTATCGGGATGAACACCCAAAATCGTGCTGATTGATGATCTCAACCATCGACCTGGTGTCTATCACATTGGCACCTAAAAATATTATGGTTTAGGGTTTAAAATTCAATGAGAAAATCAGATGGTGAGCATTGCTCAATCAGTATGGTTTTTGCACCATTCTCTATCCCCAACAAGCACAAGGATCTGCATGAGTGTGTGCCACAGGGACAGGAGATGAGTCACTAACATTTCAAAAATCACTAGTGCACTGTCACTGTATACTGGCCCCAGTGGCATGTTGGTTCTGCATACTTTTTATTGCTCCTAGCTATAAAGTGCAATCTATCTAACGTGTGTTGCATTTCATGTCCAGCATGCACTAAGGCTGTTTCAGCAGGTAGCACAGCCTTTCATCTTTCTTAAGCTCTCCTTGAAAAATTAGCCACAAGACTTAATTCACTACTCTAGCCCAATTCCTAATCTCAACCCTGGTTTAAAAAATCAGTGTTTTCACAAGCTGCATAAACATAGCCGATGAAAATGGAGAATATAAGATAAAAGGAAGATGCATGGAAGCCGGAGAGACGAACACAGATGCAGGCATGCTTGAAGAAAAAATGCATGGAGGCATGCAAATGTGGCTATAATAAAAGGGCCAGGACAGTCTGAAAAATACCTGTGGCAAGATACTCCGGAGCTGCATATCCATAGGTCCCCATGACCCTAGTAGAGACATGGCTTTTGTCACCTGTTGGACCATCCTTTGCCAACCCAAAATCGGAAAGCTTGGCATTGTAATTCTGTAATTTGAAGGAGAAAAGGGAAGAGGTTGAGAGAACCGTGAAGCATAAATCACCATTAAATAGTAAAAGATTTTTTCAGTCACGCACTGAATCAAGCAGCACATTTGAGGTCTTAAAATCGCGATATATGACTTTTGTTTCGGCACTGTGGAGAAAGGCAAGACCCTTTGCAGCCCCCAGAGCAACCTTCATCCGGAGGTTCCATGAAAGAGGTTGAAAGTAAGAACCCCCTGCATCCATGTTGTCATTGAAAACATAAGAGGACTAGTGGAAACACGAGAGATGCGTATAAAAAGCTGGTTAGAGAAGAATATAGAGAACTTACTCCTAAAAAGATGGTTTTCCAAACTTCCCCGAGGCATGAACTCGTAGACAAGTAGCCGTTGTTCATCCTCTAGGCAGTAGCCAATCAGCTTCACAAGATTAGGATGGTATAGCTGGCCCAGATAATTCACCTCTGCCTATGGAATCACAAATACCACTAAGATTAAACAATTTCCACATATGAAAATTCGATTACAGAACTGACAGTAATTTGGAAAGCCATAGATTTGTACAATGGTGTTGGGCCAGTGGTCTGATCCCAACCGGGTGCGAAAAGAGTCCTGATATGCCATACAGTACAAGCGGAGCTCATGGTTTGGTATACAGACCATTGATCTAATGGGCCCCACCAAAGATCAAGGACGCCCCAAAATTCTTTATGATTGGATGATCATAGGCATCCAATCTTTAACCCTTTTTTCCAGACACTACAGGCTCTGATGCTTCAGGATTTGGGATCCTATAATTCTTCAAACTGAACTACATAAAGAATGTCAAGAAATGGCAGATGGCACTCACCAACCATTCCTTATGACCCTGGTAACCTTCCTGGTTGAGCCTCTTCACAGCGATAACCACGCCAGTGCCAGGTTTTGTTGCAGCAAATGTATGCTCATCAATCCAACCCTTGAAGACTGAACCAAAGCCACCTTCTCCCAACACACTGTCAGGGCGGAAATTTCGGGTGGCACTTTTGAGGTCGGCAAAAGAAAAGCTCTTCACATTGGAAGACTGCAAGATCTCGCCTTCGGTTCGAGGAGTCGCAGGCACAGGCGTTACTGAAACCTTGCTGCTTGAACCACTTGTATCATTTCCATCTCTGCTAACATACCTCGAATTGACCCCTACACAATCCAAGAACAGAAGCATAAAGCGTGATCAAAATCTCAACTTCAGTAACAATGGGTAAAAAAGGCCACACTTGCAGAATAAACCTCACAAAATGAAAATCAAATCCACATATTCCTGTAAAATCTGTTGAAAAACAGAATTTTCAAATCCTCAAGCCAACATTGACACATCACAACTCGTAATCCATATCAATGCATAACCAGATCGATGACCTCCCAAGAATAAATCAATGTAAGTTCGATATAAGAAACAAATATATCAAGTTGTAGAAATTCTATCACACATTGCAAGGTCAGAAACAGAATAAACAATTTTCAGTTGATCTGAGAGGGGCAATAAGTGATCCTCACTTTCACAGTAGAAAGCCCTGACCATGTCAAAATTGGAAATTTTCAAAAAAATCCGTCTTGAAGGCACAATAAATTAACAAACTGAATTCGAATCACTAGAAATTGCAATTTTCAAAAGAAAAAAAAAAGGAAGAAAGAAACAAAAACTGGAACCAAATCCTTGTAGCTGCAAATCCAAAACAAATCCTACAAAACTAGCTTTCTTGCAACAGTCCAACTGAGACATACATCTCAACTACTTGATAAAAGAGTCAATTTCCTAAGAATATCCACAAAAAGAACAGAAAATCCTACTCAACCATACATGAATTGCTTCGTATAATTAAATTACATTACAGAACTGTAATGGAACCACAGAGTTCTGCTATAACATACTTGGATTACCAATATGCAAAACATCAATCAATTAAACAAAAAAGTCTGAAAAATCATGTTCATCATCATTGTGGCAGCACAAGGCAAACATTTACAACTATCTGAAAGTACATTTGATACTGTCATAAAATGCATGAATTCAACATATAAAACTCAAAAACCACATCAATTCTGTAGTTCAAAGCAAATTGTAAGAAAGTCACAATAAAGTGTTCAGATCTTCACCAAAATCAAAACCAAACCATTACAAGAATACCAAATGCCAAATTTTAGGAAAATTCACATCAAATTGCTCCAAAATGAAGAATCAGTAAATCAAAGCTGAATCATCAAAACAATACCGGAGTCCATGAAATTAGTCTGTCACAGCCATAAAATTAAGCAAATCAAAACAGAAAATCCAACAAAATCCAGAGTTCCAAGAAAATCCCTGGAAAATTACAACAAAATTCACAAATTCTTAGCAACAACTGAATTCATATCGCTGCCAAATGCTGAATTTTGGAGAAATCTAACTAGAAAAATGTAATATTTTGCAAAATCAAACTCAAACCAATCCAAGACGGCAGAAAAAAAAAAAAAAAATCAAACCGAAGAGGGCAGAAACAAGAATCGAGTTGATTTCCTATTGCTGCAAAATGAACAAATTCAGTGGGCAACACAAAATAGCAAGAAATCAGCAGCTCCAGGCAAACCTGATGAAAACTGCAACAGAATTACTGCCAAATATATGATTTCAAATAATTAAACTAACAAATATATAACATTTTGACCGAAAAACAAGATCAAAATCACTGCAAAATAGCATAATATCAGCCAATGAAATTCAAACTGCTGGAAAAAAAAAAAAAAAAAACCCAAAATCCTAAAAAATACAGCTCCAGCAGCTGCTAAAATGCACAAACAGAGCATCAAACTCAAAACCTCACCAAACGAAGCAGCTACTGAAACACACAACAAAATCTATAGCTTTACGCAAAATCAAACTAAAAAATTGCAGCAAAGTGCAGATCACGAATCAAATTGAAAAGAAAACATTCCACAAATTTCACAAAAGCTGGAAATAAGATAGCACAATCTCAACTAAACCAGCTCAAACAGCTTGAAAACACTAAATCCTGCCAAAATTCAGTTCTGAGAACCACAAATGCACAAATTCATCGAATCAAACTTCAAAAAAAGGACCGGACAAAATCATCAGTTCCGACAAAATCTCAACCATCAATCACCAAATCATGCATCGAAAACCGCTACCTGAAGTCGGATCACTGTGCAAAGGACTCTCCGCCTTGATCCGAGTGCTCCAGCAATTCCCCATCCAAAGAAAACCCTCCAAAATCGATTTGACCCACCAACCTCCTCCCTAAAAATACAAAGAAAAAGGGTTTCAAACCAGATCCGTGAAAGCAAGCAAAGATGTGTTGTGGAAAATCGCTTTTCCGTAAAGTAGGGCTTCAGACCACGGAATTGAATGCTTTAACCAGAAACGAATTAAAAAGTAGAAAGTACAAGAAAAATCACCTCGATCTGGAGAACTCGAGCTGAGGAAGCTGTGGATTTAGGTCCTGATTCAATGATTCTGTTGAGATTCGGAGCTTCTCAGAGAGAGAAAGAGATGGTAGGGCTTTCCTATGCTTTGACCTGACGAGCGAGCGAGCGAGCGAGAGAAAGAGAGGAGTTTTGATGGCGGGCGATGGTCTTGGTTCTCATCTTCTTATCTCCTTTTTATATCCTCGTGGATAGTTTTGGCCATTTCAACGCGGTCTTGGGAAACGGGAGAGAACGTGTGATCACCAACCTGCTCGCTCACGTGAGATGGACCATCACTCTTCGCAGTATACGTGACATAATGAACCACCTGTTAGAGATCCGTGACGTTCATCAGATAGATATCTGATTATTCCTTATAAAAATAATATGGATCATTATTCATTTATGGTCCATTATTCATTATATTAACCATCTATTTTATCTTACGATTGTATACTAAATGATATCAGAACTGTCAGTATGAGTTACTATAGCGTCAAACGTCTGATGAATGGATTGGATATCTTAGGCATGTCTCATTCAGCACGTGTACCGCGAAGACTTTATGTTTATCTCATGCGAGGGAGGATGCTTCGCAGTCTCTGGGGGAGTTGAAGGTGGATGGAGCTGGTGGCGGCTTCAGTAGTCATTGGCCGTCGGATTTAGATGGACGGCGTATTGATACCGTTCATCGAGGATGGCGGAAATCTAGCTAGAACTATTATCACGTAACAGAAAGGGACGGTGGAGCTGGGCTTCTGTAGGGATTGACCGGGCTTTTGTCATTGTGTTGTTTGGAAGGGGAACTTAGAGGGCCCGGGCTTGAGAATGTACGGATAAAAACTACCGATCCTTATCAAATGCAGGGACCATAGTTTGGTGATCCAGATCGTTGATTTGATGGGCCCAATTTTATTTGATCATGCCCTTAAAATCCCCGACGTCGAAAGATTATAGACAGCTAATGTGGACCATTTATGTGTTTTTTGTTTCCCATACTCCAGACCACCGATCAAAGGGTTAGGATTGTCAAATCCTCTTGACAAAAAGCCCAAGGTACGGTTGCATACGGTGTACTTTTTGGACGGACAATATTCAACGAGCTAACTATCAACGGCGGAAAGTTGCACTTAAGAGGCTATCATGTCCACGTTATTGACAGACTTTTCAGACCTGATCTCGATGGATCGTTGAGATCATGATCTTGAAACAATAGCAGTGGGGCCCACTTTCGGACCATGCTCCGAAAAGCATGATATAGCTACTGGGTTGATAAAGGAACTCTAAGATCAGACAGGCATGGGCCCAACAACGAAATCCCTGATAATGAAGATTAGGCCCATTTGGACGGTCGTGATCGAAAGTAAAAATCCGCCGTTGGGCCCAGTTGAGAAAGCCCAGTAAGCACACGGTACGGTCATAACGTCATAACATGGACTCTAGAAAAGTCTCATTCCAGTTTATCAGCTAAAGCAAACCGTTCAGAAAAATATATCATATGGTTTTTTTCTCGTTTTGGATTGTATTTTTTAATATATTTAAAAGTTCGGATAGTTATACACTGAACCTCAGTGTATAAACTCCCTCTGCCCCAGACAGGCGCCCATTCCTACCAACGGATGTCCTCGAATCAATCGCGACCATCCAATCCACTCCATTGGATAATCCTATCCGTTCAATGGAAGCTTGGTAGTGAACGCTAGTTAAAACTCATGTGCAATGATCCAGCAAAAGGTCCCTTAATTCGACGGTGAGGATAATTTGAAGTCGAGACGTTGTATCCATCTACACGCATTTTCGTACAAGTGAGGCCAACTGATCATCGATCCAGACCATACATGTTCAAATATATCAGCCGTTAAATACTTGAACTTTTTAAGTTGCTGCTGTATTTTCCCTTGAATTATCTATTTATGGGCCACCAATGAAGGGTCAGGAATCTCTAAGGACAATAGGGACGATAAGATCAACGATATGGACCACTGAAAATAATAGATGGGAACCGCTACTGGATTGGACGACCGAGACCGACAATACACCCTAATTTTAGTATATCGCTTCCAGACAATCTTTCGTTCATTTTTTAATTCCTGCCACGGCAAGAAAGGTATAACCCTTTTTTAATAATACATGGTTTGACTTCTAAATCTGCACGCAACTTTCCTTATTCCCGGGGTTACACCGGCTCTTCCGTAATCCGCAGTTCAGTGGGGCCCACCAAGATTTGTTTTGTGTTATATCCAAATCCGTCCATCCATTTCTTCAGATCATTTCAAGATATCATCCCAAACATCAGGGAGAGCCAAAAATAAATTGGGCAACATGAGTGAGGATCGAACGGTCACTGTTGAAACCTTAGTGGGGTCACAAAAGTTTTTGATCAGGGTTATACTTGTAATTTACCTTCATCCAGTTGGGAATGACCTTATGAACGGGTTGGATGGAATCTAAACATTGTGGTCGGCCCCAAGAAGGTTTCAACAGCGGGTGTCTCCATCCACACTGTTCCTTATGGTGTGGTCCACTTGAGCTTTGGATTTCCTTGATTTTTGGGTTCACAAACTAAAATGAGCTGAATAAAATGATGGTCAGAATGGATATAACACAAACATAGTGGTGGGCCCCACAGAGCTTTGGATTGTAGGGGAGCTGTGTAACCATAGCTACATTCAAGTCGCAGTCCCGGAGATTAAGCTAATTATCCAATATTAATTAAAGTAGCTCCAAGTGTAAGAAAACAAAAAGTAATTAAAAATCGAACTGCTTGATTAATAATCAACGACTGTCTGGGCACATATGCTAGTTTTACACCACTTAACAATTGTTGGCGACTCATCCTCCTCGCATGCACTGATGATATAAAACTATCCAGACCATTCAAATTTTTGTTTTACCGTGGATGAATTATATCTATAAAATGGAATTGATAAGGCAGTATTAACCATTCAATAGGTGCCATCGAATTAGTCGCTAGAACAAAAGAAATGATTGATCAAATTCGAAGAAGAAGTAGATGGTTCTGCTTCATCTACAAAAGTTTAAGGAAATTGGATGGTCTGGATTTCTATAAAATTGTGACATATGTGAGCTTGAATACTCACCACCGTTTTTAAGATGGTGCAAAACTAACACAGGAGTCTAACGGGTAACGAATCTTCGGGTGGTTGAGACTACCGGACGCGGTTTGGCTAGGTGGCTAGAGGTCGGTTCTCTGTGGGCGCCACCATGATGTATTTGTTTGATCCACACGGTCCGTCTATTTTTTAAGATCATTTTAAGGGTGCATATAAAAAATGAGACATATATAAATCTCAGGTGGATCATACCACAGGAAAACAATAGTGATTGAATGTCCACCGTTAAAAACCTCCTATGCCACTGCAATGTTTATTTGACATCCAATCTGTTGATTGGGTCATACATATCTAGATGGAGGGAAAAAAAAACAATTATCATCTAAATCCAAAACTTTCTGTGGGCCCAGGAAGTTTTTGATGGTGAACGTTCAATGAACTACATTTCCTGTGATATTGCCCATATGAGATTTGAATCTACCTCATTTTTTAAATAATAGCATAAAATAATCGGAAAAAATGGATGGACGGAGTGGATGAACTATATACATCATGGTGGGGTCCACGGAACACCGACCACTAGCCGTTGGCTGGTAAGCGAAACCGGGTCCTCGTCTGCCAGCTTGCGCCGGGAAGTCCATAAAGGAAGCTATTGTGCGCCGCGGGCACAGTAAACACCCACGTGCGATTTGCAGTGCGCTGGCACTCGCGACTCGTGCCGTCTGAGGCTGTTGACCGTTTCAATAGGATTGCCTCGAAGTCTCCAACCATTATTCTGCAAACGGCTATTCGCGCGAAGGCAGACGCAAGAGTCTAGTCGTGCATTCGCGTGCCCACGTAGCACAGCTGTCCGACGTCGGCCACCAGGTCGGGCTCCTGCGGACATGCATACGAGAAAATCAGGACGGTCCATTTTAGGGGAGGGCCTGCGTGAAAACAATGGCCGGTTGTGATTCACTGTATATCTGGCCAACACAACGGGCCCATCAGATGAATTTGGTATATCTTGGAGGGTTTTGCCACAAATAACCTCCTCAATGATCCAAACCATTCATTTGAGGGATCACATTTCAGACAATTGGAGAATCTGAGCCATCCAAATGTTGCCCTTCAAACAGATTAGATCTTTCACAAACAACATTTGTAATCGAATTATTGATGGACGGATGGCGAGAACTGTCCAATAGGGATGTGTAATGTAACATCCAGTTTAGATCCTCAAATCCTCCCCATGAATGGCTTGGATGACTGGATCGTCCTTAATGGTGAGATTTCTGGGATACAGTCCATCCATGAAAAGGCCCAGGATGACGTCCCATATCTTTTTAGAGAAAAATAAAAGAAAGTGGACAAACATATCATCCTAACCATTTGAGTCAAAAGGAAAACTTTTGAATGAGAGGCTTCCCACGGTTTTCGGAACGTGGTGATCTTTCGCCGATTACATTCAGATTATATTGAAATAACGTTTTTTGGACGAGGCAGCTGGATACCTCGTGCACCAAGAGTCGCGTGGGTGATATCCACACCGTCCATCACTAATGTATTGGTTTAGAATTCGGCTATGTCTTGTACGTGTGTAATTGGCGAATTAACTGCAGTGTGATTGAAACGAAATGCAACTGACTATTAGTGTTGATGCAAAAATCTGGTTCGTCCTCTTAGACCTTCATATACCTGCACGGAAAGAGGACAAAGGAGACCCTGGCTTGAGCAGAGGACCCTCCGATGCCAAAGTCAGGCCTGGATTCTGGGTCTAAATGTATTGAGGGGTTTTGAGAAAGAATTTTTGCCTTACCTCACAAGACGATGGAGGTTCCTCTTTTATAGCTGCTGGAGCATTTAATCGTACGAGGATTCTTCTCCTGATATCGTGGGCGGGATCCTCTCCTGGTATCACGGAGACAGGATCGTGCCCATCTCCAGCCTTCATCCGATCCCGTGAGCTTCGGGGTCGGGGATCTTATCCCAAGATATTCGGGATGAGGCTTTATCTTGGCTGGCCGATCTGATAAGAAGATCGGCCCGATGCATGCCCGGATTGCTGATGTGTCGTCCGAACCGACTTAACTTCTGTCTCGGTTTAGTGAACCATGCCTCGGATCTGACACATCCTTTGGCGACCCGAGGCATTAAGTCCGAGTCTCCGAACTCTGTATCTTTTGTCCCCAACAAGAAAGAAAAGAGGAAGTTGATTCTTTCTAAAGAAAATTGGATGACTAAAAATTTTGCACAAGTGTGATATAATAAGTAGTCATTTAATGCATTCTGTGTCGCCTTTGACGGGAGACGGTTCAGTTTCTGACATCGCATGCACCGACAGCCGTCAAATCGCTCATCCCGCCAATGAGGGTTGGACACGTAGCAAGGGCATTATTGTCATCAGTCAACGTGCGCCACGTGTCGAGTGGGGGAGTCGATGCAGGCGTCGAATCATTTTTCCATTAATTGCTTCCGCCACATGGCAATCTTATAAAATGGTGGGAGTCCCGCATTTCGGACTTCTACTGCCATTCCTGCTTTGCATTTCCTTTGGAGCTTTTTCGGTCTTTCGTCTTCTTCCTTTCCTCTTTCTTAACTGTCAGCGGCTCCTTTCGCCATTTTCGTTTGCCTTCCTCCCTCCAGTGAGTCTCCCCTTCCTCTTTATTTAGTGATAATGGCGGCTAGAGGTTCTCGAAGTCCCCAGGAGGGAGTTTCCGGAGATGAAGGCGAAGCGCAACGTCTTTGGAATGTTGCGGAATCGCCTTCCTTACTGACAGAGATAGCAGTTGATGCGAACGCTGCTTTTCTTTCTGAGAGGGTCACTGAAGCTCCGGCGGAGCGCCCTGCTTCCGTTGATCCTTCTCGTGGTGGGTCGTCTTTAATAACCGGCCCAGGAAGGCCTAATTTTCCAAGGGACATGGAGGAAGAAGAGGAGGAGGAAGAGGAAATATTGATTACCGAGGGAACCTCTGGGCCGGTTCCTGTTGATAAGTCGGCACACGCCGAGTCTGAATGAGAAGGATCAGGGGATGATCTAAGCGGTCCGGTTCCTTCAGTTTTAACTGAGGCGGATTTAGACAGAATCCGAATCGGGTATCACATCCCCGAATCGGTTATCACTTATCTCCCCCGTCCGAATGACTTGCCGGATCGTCCTCCTGCTGGGGCGGTCGCGATCTACCAAGTCTCGATGCAATGCGGCTTGCGTCTGCCCCTTCAGGCCATTGTCTGGGGAGTTTTATCTCGTATTCAGATTGCCCCGGGGCAAATAGTTCCAAATGGGTGGAGGAACTTATTCGGGTGTGCGGTGTTGTGGGCTGAGATGGAACAGCCACCGCTAACAGCCGACGAATTTCTCCACTTATACCAAGTGCGCGTGAACCCGAACTACCCCGGCTTTTATGTCTTCGCTGCTTGGCGGGGCGGAGGCGGCTCCCTAATAACTAACCCTCCCACTTCCAATAAACATTGGAGAGAACGTTGGTTTTGGGCCTGCGGTCGCTGGGAGACGGCTGAGTCCGGGTCCTGTGAGGCTCGTGTTCCTCGGGCGTTCCAGAGAGCAGGTGACTTGGGTCTTCTCTCTTGCCCTTCTTTATTTTTGTAATATTCTGAGTCTGACGGATAGAACAATAGATATTAGAAGAAGCGGCAAAAGTTCGGCTCCAGTGCTTTAGCTCGGATCAAAGAGTTGAGGACGTTGGATCCAGCAGATAGGTCCTGGAAGGTGCTCCTACAGCCGGAGCGTCTTCATCTCGCAGGTCTAGACTCGGCCGTCACAGGTAATTGAAAATGTATCTTCATGTATCTTCTGAATTTTTCCCGACTTACTTCGTTTTTTTTTTTATTATTTTTAGATTTGCCCGAAGCTCGACCCCATCTCAGGATTGTTCCCGAATCGGCCCCCTCGGAAATGACTGGAGCTCGTCCTCCTCTTAGGGCGGTTTCGAATTTAAAGGCTCCTCCACGATCAGTTCTTCTGTCGGAGCCTCGGCCGCCGAAGAGACAAAGAGTGGTGCGGAAGGAGAAGGAGCCTGCGAGTTCTTCTGCCCCTACTGTCGTCGTAATTTCTGACCCGGAAGAAAGGGTGGAAGTGACGGTGGCCGCAGCCTCGGAACCTCAGGCGGCGCCCGACTCGGGACACGTTGCGACGAATGTTCCGAGACAGGAGGAAGAGACTAGGGCTGCGTCTTCCAGAGGGGAAGAAAAGACGGGGACTGTATCCTCCAGAGAGGAGGAAACGAACCAAGAAGGGCCGTCCGTCCTGCAGAAGGTGGTGTCGGGGATGGTTCCCTGGGCCTTAGCCCATGGGAGCGAAAGAGAGTTCATCAGTCTCTACAACGCTCCTTCATCGGAAACCATTGGCCATGCAGCAAGGGTGCTTTTTGAACTCGCTCCCTACTTGGTTAAGGCGAGCAAAGAGTTATCTTCGACTCATCGGCTGCGGACTCTTCTGTCGGAAGCCGAAGGGCGACGCGAGGATGCCGAAACTCGGGTCGGCGTTCTGATAGGCGAGGCGGCCCTTGCCCGGAAAGCTGCCGAAGACGCAAAAGCAGAGGCGGCTTTCTCCAGGAGAGCCCTTGATGAAGCGCAAGCCGAGGTTACTCGGGTATTGGCTCTCCTTTCCAGAGCTGAAGAAGAGAACCGACGAGTTCTCGCAGTCCATGCTTCTTGTGCAGATGACTTGGCTCGGGCTAAGCTTGAGGCGGCGGGGCAAATTCAGCAGGCCAACGAGAAGACTCGGGAGGCTGAGAAGGCTAGGGACCAAGCCGTCCAAGCTTTCCTTGAGTCAGCGGAGTTCGAGGATGAGAGGGATCGCTTGTTTCAAAGCGGATATCTGGAATGTGTCAAAGACATAAAAAAATCTTTTCCTGACCTTGATCTCTCAGAACTCGAGGGCGGAGTAGCCTCGGAATCCGAGAATCCAGACGCCGCTACTGAAGTCACTGCTGGGGATGAAGCCGGTACATGCGAGAACGCTTCGGGTACCGTTCCTACCGGAGGACAGTAACCAGGGCCCCTTGTGTTTTTTTTTTTTTTAAATCGATGTATTCACATGTTGTACTCGCATGTGGTTGATGAATGAAAGAAAGCGCTTAGTTTTATTCATTTGACTTGGCTTTAATCTTTCTTAGTTCAGAGTCTTTAAACATTGAGTACCGAGCTAAGGATAGTAAATCTTGAGGTACTCAGCGTTCCAAGGATGAGGCAATGGTTGTCCGTTTAGATCTTCTAGCCAATACGTTCCTGGTCGGATGGTGCCCGAGACGATATAGGGTCCTTCCCAATTGGGTCCCAACGTACCCGATCCAAATTCCTTGGTATTGGAAAATACTTTTCGGAGAACCATATCTCCCATTCGAAACCTCCTGATCTTAACTCGGGTATTGTAGAACCGAGCCACTTGTCGTTGCCGTGCCTCCGTGCGCAGCCGCGCCACTTCCCTTTGTTCGTCCAGAAGGTCGAGCCCGAGTGTAAGGAGTTCTTCATTTTCTTCCGCATTGAACGAAGTGATTCGAGCCGAAGGTAATCCGATTTCAACGGGAGTGACGGCTTCCAAGCCATACGCGAGTGAAAAGGGAGTTTCTCCTGTGGCGGTTCGAGCTGTAGTTCGGTAAGCCCAAAGAATTTTCGGGAGCTCTTCGGCCCATGCTCCTTTGGCCCGGTCAAGCTTGGTCCGAAGATGTTACTTGATAATCTTGTTAACCGCCTCAACTTGTCCGTTAGTTTGAGGATGATGAGGTGAAGAATAAACGTTTCTAATTCTGAGGTTGTCGCACATCTCGCGAAAGCTCCTATTATCAAATTGCCTTCCATTGTCTGTAATAATGGTACGGGGTACTCCGAATCGGCAGATAATATTTTTCCATACAAATTCGGTGATCTTCTGCTCGGTTATTTTAGCTAATGGCTCTACCTCGGCCCACTTCGTGAAATAATCCACTGCTACCACAGCAAACTTGGTCTGACCTTTTCCCATAGGGAGTGGACCTATGACGTCGACACCCCACTGTGCGAAGGGCCAGGAACCAGTCATCGGCGTCAGTGCCTCGGGGGCTTGCCTCGGAATTGCCGCAAACCGTTGACATTTGTCGCATTTTTGGACGAGCTTGCGAGCGTCGTGTTGGATAGTGGGCCAGTAATATCCCTGTCGTAGGACCTTGTGGGCGAGAGATCGCCCTCCGGAGTGGTTTCCGAAGATTCCTTCATGGATTTCACGTAATACATAGTTCGCCTCACTGGGTTTGAGGCACCGCAGCAATGGAGCGTAGTAACCTTTCTTATAGAGGGTTCCGTTGAGTATGGTGTAACGGGAGGCTCGGATCTCAACTCGTCGAGCCTCGGCACGATCTTCAGGCAGCTTTCCCTTGTCAAGGTATTGGCGGATTGGATCGATCCAGAATGGTTCCGAGTCGATTGTATTGACGGCCTCGCTAATTGGTTCATTTATACTCGGCTTATCGACGTATTCGACAGGGACGGACCTGGTTATATCATCTTCATCGGCGGAGGTGAGCTTTGCTAATAAATCGGCTTTGCCGTTTTCTGTACGAGGGATCCGAGTGACACGACAGAGTTGAAATCCATTGATAAGTTCTTTCGCTTTCTCCATGTATGCTCTTAATTGGTCTTTCCGTGTCTGGTATACACCGGTAACTTGATTAACAACCAACTGAGAATCGCTGAAAATACTTAGGTGCGTGACTCCCATGCTAGCGGCGAGTCGGAGGCCGAGTAACAATGCTTCATATTCTGCTGTATTGTTCGACGCTTGGAATCCAAGTCGTAAGGCATACTGTATATAGGTATGATCGGGGGTTTCCAGCACAACCCCAGCCTCACTTGCCTTCGAGTTGGAAGAACCGTCGACAAACAGTTTCCAGGGAATATGGCAGGGTAGGGTCGGGGGAGCGGTTGTTGTTGGGACTGCAACATCCTTTGGCATATCGTTGACCGGGAGTTCGGTTGGTGGTGTTCCCTCGCAATAAAATCAGCTACGGCTTGCCCTTTGATTGCTACCTTCGGTCTGTATTGAATGTCAAACTCACTCAGTTCGATAGCCCACTTCGTGAGTCGACCGGAAGCTTCTGGTTTCTGCAATACCTGGTGAAGCGGAAGATCGGTCATCACGATGATGGTATGGGCATGGAAATACGGCCTGAGTCGACGAGAGGAAGTTATTAAAGCCAAGGCCACTTTTTCCAAGTTTGGGTATCTCGTTTCTGCTGGCAATAACGCTTTGCTGACGTAATAAACCGGCAGTTGCTTTCCTTCGGATTCTCGTATCAAAGCCGAGCTAATCGCTGCCTCGGATACTGCTAGGTAAAGGAGCAGGGACTCCCCTGATTCGGGTTTTGATAAGAGAGGTGGAGAACCGAGATATGATTTTAATTGTTGGAATGCCGCTTCACATTCTTCCGTCCAACCCATTGTTTGTCTTCCTTTCAACTGTTTGAAGAAAGGGAGACATTTATCCGTGGCTCTGGATAGGAACCGATTAAGTGTTGCGATTCGTCCAGTCAACCTTTGGATGTTCTTAATGGTTTTAGGGGATTCCATATCAATCAAAGCCTTTATCTTCTTAGGGTTTGCCTCTATTCCTCGCTGACTAACCAAGAAACCGAGGAACTTTCCAGAGCCCACCCCAAAAGCACATTTACTGGCATTCAGCTTCATCCGAAACTTCCGTAGGATGAGAAACATTTCTTCCAAATCATTCACATGATCTGTCGCGTGTATACTTTTGACGAGCATGTCGTCAATGTATACTTCCATGGTTCGGCCTATAAGCCGAGAAAAGATTTTGTTAACTAATCTTTGATAAGTTGCGCCGGCATTCTTCAGACCAAATGGCATCACTCGGTAACAATAAAGGCCTTTGTCGGTGACAAAGGTAGTTTTTGATTTATCTGTTTGATGCATTGCAATTTGATTATACCCTGAATATGCATCCACGAAGCTAAGGAGCTCATGTCCGGCGGTACTATCTACTAGCTGGTCTATCCTCGGAAGCGGAAAGCTATCCTTCGGGCAGGCTTTATTTAAGTCAGTATAGTCAATACAGACTCGCCACTTCCCGTTGGATTTCTTTACAAGCACGACATTCGCGACCCATTCTGGATAGTGTATTTCTTCTATGAAATTAGCCTGGAGGAGTTTGTTGACTTCTTCTTCAATGATGGCGTATCATTCAGGGCCGAGCGGTCGTCGCTTCTGTCGGATCGGTCGATATGACGGATCGATGTTGAGTCGGTGAGTCATCACAGAGGGGTCAATCTCGGACATATCTTCATGACACCAGGCAAATACGTCGGCGTACCTACGGAGCAGGGCTATCAGCTTTTCTTTCAAGGGGGGTCGATCCCGATCATATCGTCTTGGATTCATCTGTTTCGATCAAGGGGACTAAGATAAGATCTTCGACCGGCTGCCCTCGTTCATGACTCTCGCCCCAAGGGTCCAATGATTCGATCGTTGATATGTTGATTGGACTTTTGTCGGCGGTTCCCTTTACAGCTATCATGTAACAACGCCTCGCATCTTGCTGGTCTCCTTTGACAATTCCTACTCCCGACTCGGTCGAATTTCAATGAAAGATGGTATGTGGATACCACGGCACGGAGGAGACTCAATGAAGGTCGGCCGAGTATTGCGTTGTACCAGGATAGTAGTGCGACCAAGAATTTGACCATCATCGTCGTCTGATGTGAGCACTACCAGCGGTGAGTGGTAACGAGACAATCCCTTCGGGCGTACTTGTCCTCCGGAAAAACCGATTAACGGGGTCCGATCGGGCGTAGCATGGATCGTTCGATCCCCATTTTGTCGAACGCCTGAGTAAACAACACGTCTGCAGATGACCCCGTATCGACGAGTATCTGGAACACTTTTCAGTTAGCGATAGTCAGGGTGACAATCAATGCGTCATCGTGGGGGTGATAGATACCTCGGGCATCTTCCTCTGTGAACGAAATGCAATATCTTTCCCTTTTCTTCTCCTTTGGTGGCCGATCTATAATCATAAGCTCGGACTTAGGCTGACTAAGTTTTCTCACATGATTCCTTCGAGCATTGTTTGAGTCGCCCCCACCTCGCGGACCGCCGATAATTGTCCGGATTTCTTCCATAGGCTGACTCTCGGTCGGACGTCCCTCGGCTACCCCAGCTTTAACCACATGTTCTTTGAGTCGGCCGTCCTTTATGAGTCGTTCGATCTCTTCCTTTAGGTGACGGCAATCACTTGTGTTATGCCTGTGATCACGGTGATAATGGCAGTATTTATCCTTGTCCCGCCGATTAGGATTACTCCTGAGCTTACTGGGCCAGTTGACAAAGCTTTCGCTTTTGATTTCCATCAATACCTGTTCCTGAGTCTTGTTCAGGGGGGTATATGTGGAAAATCTTCGATCTGGTCGTTTGCCTGACCTTCGTTCATCATGCGCTTGATCATCCTTGCATTTCCTTCCTCCGGCCGAGTCGGCTTCCTTTTTGGCCGACTCTTTGACCAAAGTTTTAGTTTCACGCAGAATTCGCGTTTCTTCAGCGTTTGCATACTTGTCCGACCGTGCCATAAATTCTGCCAGAGTATCGGGCGGAGTTTTGTCTAGAGATGTCAGGAATGACTTATCTCTAACTCCTTGCATGAGCGCATTGAGAGTCGTTTCTTCTGAATGTTTTCGAACCTGAAGGGATTCGAAATTGAAACGCTTGATATAATCTTTCAATAGCTCTCCCTGCTTTTGAACTATGTTGTTCAGATGTGCAGGAGCTTCAATTTCTTTTTTCCGCCGATGAAGTTGGTGAGGAAGGCGTCGCTCAGCTCAACGAATGAGCTGATGGACTTTGGTTTCAACTGTTTGAACCACAGTCGAGCTACATCGGTCAATGTAAGAGAAAAGGCCCGACACATTACTGCATCCGAGGCATCATGGAGCTCCATATAGGTTCTTAAGTATTCGATATGTTCCGTCGGGTCGGTCTTGCCGGTGAAAGGAGTGATTTGAGGTAATCGAAACCTCTCGGGCAACCGAGCCTTCATTACCGAGTCCACAAAGGGGGACGCCTTTGCTTCGGATCTGGTCGAATACATATTCCGGCCATGCTTCATGTCCGCCATCTCTCTCGCCATTTCTTCCCGCACTTCTCTTTTAAAATTTTGAATATCGGCTTTCCAAGGTTCACTGCTCTCTGCCGTGCCTTCCATGGATGAGCGGTTGCGCCTTCTTCGCTCTATCTCGTGTCGAAGATCGGTCGGGGGCAGGGAAGCGTTGGCCGACTGCGCTGGAGATGGTTCTGATTCGCCTTGGGGTTGGCTCGGCCGGAAAGACTGCGGCGCGGAAGGTTGAGGATCAACCGCCGCAGTCGGTACGTGCGCTGTCTCCCTTTGAGGATGCGGGAGTGGCTGCATTTACTGCTGATACATTCGTTCCAGCATCTGCTTCATCATATTCATATCAGACCAGATTTCTTGAACCTCCTGGTCCAATCGCCCATCGTTGCGACCCCGCTGATTGTTGCTTGTTCTGGTCGCTCCTCGTTGGCGATTGTTAGGTGGGTTCTGGGCTGCGGGGACCGCGACTGGACCCGCTGGCCCTGTAATCGCGATCTCATTCAAATCTTCTTCTGGGACCGTCCTTCTAGTCATCACCATGGAATTCGATATAGAAATATGAGATAGCTTTTTTGTACGGTTCCCACATACGGCGCCAAACTGTTGATGCAAAAATCTGGTCCGTCCTCTTAGACCTTCGTATACCTGCACGGAAAGAGGACAAAGGAGACCCTGGCTTGAGCAGGGGACCCTCCGATGCCAAAGTCAGGCCTGGATTCTGGGTCTAAATGTATTGAGGGGTTTTGAGAAAGAATTTTTGCCTTACCTCACAAGACGATGGAGGTTCCTCTTTTATAGCTGCTGGAGCATTTAATCGTACGAGGATTCTTCTCCTGATATCGTGGGCGGGATCCTCTCCTGGTATCACGGAGACAGAATCGTGCCCATCTCCAGCCTTCATCCGATCCCGTGAGCTTCGGGGTCGGGGATCTTATCCCAAGATATTCGGGATGAGGCTTTATCTTGCGCTGGCCGATCTGATAAGAAGATCGGCCCGATGCATGCCCGGATTGCTGATATGTCGTCCGAACCGACTTAACTTCTGTCTCGGTTTAGTGAACCATGCCTCGGATCTGACACATCCTTTGGCGACCCGAGGCATTAAGTCCGAGTCTCCGAACTCTGTATCTTTTGTCCCCAACAATTAGCATGGAGACAGAGAGATACAAATTAAATGACATTACCCTAACTGTCTATTCATCAACTGTCAAGTGTGCTATTATAAGATTATAAACCCCTCACATCAAATCATGACACGTGGCACACATTTTGAGCAAATGCAATGGTAGCACCATCGCATTTGTGCAAAGATGGAGGTAGCACCACAGCATCTGCACATGCGGTGGGTGCTCCACCATTTCCGGTACAGAAGTGGTGAGCGCTCCGCCGTTTGTTGGTTTTGGTCTCGATTTGGCTCTGGCTCGGCAGGTGTGCTGGACCATTCCTTGTTTAACATCGCCATGCTTTGGTTCTCCCAAGCCTAAACTCACTCTGATGCGTTAGTATTTTCACCTCAACGTGTTCGATTGATCTTATCTCTTCTACAACACATCAATTCTAAACTTGTGGCGACCAAATATAGTTGTCTAGATCAAAGATTTAAGTGGACCAAATTAGAGGAAAAGGTGGGGATTGAATGCTAATCATCCAAAACCTCCCGGGGCTATAAAAGTTTTGAATCAAGCGTATATTTATTTATTTTTCCTTCATCCATATCTATATGACCTGATGAACAAGTTGGATGGCAAATAAAAATCATCGTAGGCCATTGGAAGGTTTCAACGATAAAAGTTATCATTTTCGTTGCAATTTTTTCCACCACAAATTTCATATTTTACCCGTTGGTTTTTCTCAAACACCCAAATTTTACTTTAAGTAACTAAACCACTTGTGTACGGATTAACTCTGTATACATAAAAATACCCTTACTTTCATGGTGCCACCATGTGACTCTGTCTTGTCCACGATGACACCGTCCACTACCAAAAAATGGTCAAAGGTTATAGCTAAATACATATGGCTATGGATTATAACCATAACAATGTCGCAACCATTGGTAACATAGTCATTGCCTTATTAGATTCGTAGTCATTAGTTATAATCCATAGGTATTGATTATGTAGCGAAAAATACATTCAACTATGGATAATTGAGCGAGACTAACATGAAATTAAGCGAACTTTAAATGAAATTGAGCGAGACTAACATGAAATTAAGAGAACTTTAAATGAAATTGAGCGAGTCTAATATGAAATTGAGCGAGCATAACATGAAATGGAACGAGCTTCAAATGAAATTGAGTGAGCCTAACATGAAATGGAGCGAGCTTCAAATGAAATTGAGCAAGCCTAACATGAAATTGAACGAGCTTTAAATGAAATTGATTGAGCTTCACATGAAATTCAATGAGCTTAAAATGAAATTGACCAAGCTTCACATAAATGTATGTGGTCTATCCACGTCGTCCATCCGTTTTTCCATCTAATTCAAGGGTTGGAGCCCAAAATCGAAGCATACCCAAAGATCAAGTGGATCATACCACAAGAAACAGTGGGGATAATCATTTCTACTGTTGAAACCTTGCTAGGCCCCACAATGATGTTTTATTTGTCATTTACCCTGTTCATAGGATGATGTAGACATGGATGAATGGAAAACACAGATACAAGCTTGATCCAAAACTTCTATAACCCATAAGAAACTTTTTCGGTTTAGGTTTAGGTCAATTTAATAAAATATACATGTAGTGCGTGCTTTCTTTACTATTTTTGTCTTTTTGGATTTTAGGTAGATGGGTATTGCTATATGAAAATGATAGAAGATCTTAGAAAATAGGTTTTAGGTAAATAGATATTGTAGTATGAAAAGGATGGAAGAATTCAGAAAATAGGTTTTTGTAGAAGATGAGATGAGAGAAGATCACAAAAAATGGGTTTGTAATGGAGGGGTACTTTTATCTACAAAAAGGCAATGGTTTAGTCTTGAAAAGTAAAGTTTAGGGCATGTTTGGACGGTGGGATTAGAAGGGATTAGGTGGGATGGGTTTTTAAAAAGGTAATAATGGTTGTTATCAGAGAAGTGTCTTAATACCATGGGTTTTCTAATTCCATCGGCTCCCGTACCATGGTGTTTGGATGGCATGAGAATGAAAGATTTTTACAACTCCTATTCCACATGATGTTTGGATGAGAGGTTTAGATGGCTGCATTTTAACTCACATCCCATTGGATGTTTGGATAGGAAGTTTTCTACAACTCTCATACCATACGTAGAATATAAACTTAAAATGAATGTCGTGTGTATATGCTTATATATAGATGAAGTTGGCTACAGTGACTTTTCCCATTTTCAAGTCTTGAATATATCTCCTTTGTTAACTGAGCTTCAAATTCTGAAATAGGTTTGATGTAGTTACAAGGGGCAGTAATCCAATAGGAAAGCGGACAATTGCAAGGAGGGTTGTGAAAGAAAGCTATGGTGCAACCAAGCAGCAACACACTTTCATTGTAAAACTGATTGCACCGAGCCAAAGATATTGTTTTAAACCCATATCCATTTGGTTATCATTGTTTCTATGATTGAGAAGGCAGAAATCCTGTGGAGCAAAGGAGTCAAGACATTGTCACCATTATTTCCTTTGCTTGTGAAGGGTCGTAGCCTTTACGGATTGAAGACCTTTCGATAGATAAGAATTAGTCATTTTCAGATGAGCCAGCAGTTTTGGCCTAGGCCTTATTATATGTCTTTGTGCTCTGATCTTTTGGCATGTCAACGTTGGAATGATGAAGCAGAGAGATTAAAAGTTTTGACTGAGAAGCACAAAAGAGGAGCAGCAGCAGCAAGGTGAATCAGAGCAATTAAGAAAGCAAGATCTGCAAACTTTGATTAACCCACGTATGCATGAGTTTGATTATGAAGATATATGCATGCCCAGATACGTACTATGGTTTGGAAGCTTAAAAAACTCAACCCAAGATTTTCGAGGCGGGATTGGGTGGGATTTATTTCCATTCCTCCAATCCTTTGCAATCTCATGCATCTGAAGTCAATCTTCTTCAATGCTGGCGAGATATCCAAGAAATCTCATGAATTCCACCTTGATCCTGTTGCCAGATAGTCGGCACCTAGAAGAGTGAGATTTCGAAACCCACTCCCACTTACGCCCACCTAATCCCACCGCCCAAACACACCCTTAGGAGTATACCGAAAAGTCTTTGGATGAAATGTGAGATTTATTGTCGGGAAAAATCTATTTTGATCCGCCTTCATCTTAGTTACATTTTCAAAAATCATATTTAAAAATGAACGGGCGTATGCATGAGTTTGATTATGAAGATATATGCATGCCCAGATACGTACTGTGGTTTGGAAGCTTAAAAAACTCAACCCAAATTTTTCGAGGCGGGATTGGTTGGGATTTATTTCCATTCCTCCAATCATTTGCAATCTCATGCATCTGAAGTCAATCCTCTTCAATGCTAGCGAGATATCCCAAAAATCTCATGAATTCCACCTTGATCCCGTCGCCAAATAGTCGGCACCTAGAAGAGTGAGATTTCGAAACCCACTCCCACTTACGCCCACCTAATCCCACTGCCCAAACACGCCCTTAAGAGTATACCGAAAAGTATTTGGATGAAATGTGAGATTTACTGTCTGGAAAAATCTATTTTGATCTGCCTCCATCTTAGTTACATTTTCAAAAATCAGATTTAAAAATGAACGGACGTATGCATGAGTTTGATTAACCCATTTATGCATGAGTTTGATTATGAAGATATATGCATGCCTGATACATACTGTGGTTTGGAAGCTTAAAAAACTCAACTCAAGATTTTCGAGGCGGGATTGGTTGAGATTTATTTCCATTCCTCCAATCCATTGCAATCTCATGCATCTGAAGTCAATCCTCTTCAATGCTGGCGAGATATTCTAGAAATCTCATGAATTCCACCTTGATCCTGTCGCCAAATAGTCGGCACCTAGAAGAGTGGGATTTCGAAACCCACTCGCACTTCTACCCACCTAATCCCACCGCCCAAACACGCCCTTAAGAGTATACTGAAAAGTCTTTAGATGAAATGTGAGATTTACTATAGGGAAAAATCTATTTTGATCTGCCTCCATAGTTACATTTTCAAAAATCATATTTAAAAATGAACGGACGGTTTGGATAAAACACACATTACAGTGAGCCACACAAAGCCTGTGATGAGACCGTCCGTTTCTAGATTCTAGCTAATTAAGTCTGGGGGGTAGTACCCAATCCGCGCCGCAAGTTGCGCTGACGAGGTTGTGGAGCCAACCGTCGCTGAATGGCCGTCATTCCTAAAATCAGAGTGCTTGAAAAATTCAAACCTCTGCCGCGGCGACTTGTCTATGGAAATAGATGGGTTGAATATGATTCATTTTTAACCGTCCAAACACGTCAGCCAATCCATTAACTAGATGGTCAAATAATCTTAACCTTTGTTCCATTATATATATGAATTGGGACCCATAATTTGTATGGTTTATATTAAATTATTTGTATACCAATTATGCAAGTTGACGTCATTTCTAAGTGCTTGTGTATCATCCATCACGCACTGCCACAACATCAAACCTTTTCTTTTTATGCCGGACGCTCGCTCCATGGAAGTTCCATGAAGTGCCGTCCCACTCCTCGCCATGCACGTGCAACACAGGACCGGGTGATGAGAGCCGTTGATATTTTAGGCCATCAAGTGGACGTGTGACGGTCAGCATGGCCCTTGAATGCCGTCACATGCTCATTGATTGAGTCAACCATCTCCTAAAGTATCCACTCATTCGATGAATGAAGGACTCGGGCCATGGCCCACCCAAATGGACGCCACATCAGCAGTCACTGTCATAATGCACCACATGTACGGTAGAGAGTGCCACGGCGCAGCATAGCAAACTTTCTTCTTTACTTTTGATAATTGAGGCCAATGCTCAAATGGAGTTTACTCCATGTAGAGCAGATTTCATATGGGGCCCACCGTGATGTACGTGGAGAATCCAAACCGTGCATCAGGGGTGAACCACCATAAAAAAGGTAATACCCGAGAATCAGACGAATTAAAGACTCGGTTGGGACACGCCGTAAGAAACAACTCTCAAACAAGCGAAAACCTTCTAAACTCAATCAGTGGATCCCACTTGATGGAAGTCCCATTTTCATCGTGGGGCACACCATTTGGGCGGTTTGGATGCCATGAAATCGCCATTGGTGGGCCTCACACGCAGTTTGGAGGTTTTAGGTGGTTGTCCATTGTCATATTCGTGTGGCCCACCTGATAATTGTACCGTCTTGATTTTGGGGGACTCTCAGCTGATGATTGGATCTACTTGCTAGCCCTTGGATCTCAACCATTGATACAATGGAAACTATGGATGGCTCATATTCGCAGCAGATTTACCAGACGGGAATATCCTAACCACCAGACAAGCTGCCCAACGATTAACTGGCCAAAAGAAATACTGTAGATGTTCACATTCAACCGAAGAACGGCGAAATATTCTGTATCTAGAATCTTCCCATCCGGGGATTTTAAGTGCGCGGGCCATGTATGGTGGGGTCATCATAATCAACGGTTTGGATGACTGGAACATGGGCCCTCCACATTTTCTCCGATGAGAAAATTTTGATGCTCTGGCAGAGTGTGAAGGATGATACGCAGGTGCTTAGAATTGAATACGTGGCATACAATTAAGTACAGTAACCTGTACAAAATTATGGTTTCGACTTTAGATGTATCATGGACCAAAAATTAGGCTTTTTTTGTTTTTTTGTTTTTTTGGTTTATCTGACCCTCGGGTCGGTGGACCTTTATGGACGGTTGAGAATGAAAAATATCCAACGGTCCTACTTACACAAGCAAGTGTCAAAGAATCAGATGTCAGGGATTGTTCAAACAATCTTATTTTGGGATTCTGACTTAGCAACAGTGGGTTCTGTAATTTAGTCCGTTTAATTTGAGTTTATGAATGACACGTGCACATTTTATGAGTGCCTGTGTATCAAGCTACATACACTGCCCGAGTATCATCTAACTCCCCTTCTCTCCGTCTCCACCCCATTTTGTAATGTGCTGACTCAGTTTTGCACCATTTAAAATGGTGGTGACTCAACCTCCTCACAAATGGAACTAATGTACGGCTATCTAGACCATCCAAAATGTGGGCCCCACTGTTGATGGAGAATGTCTAAAATCACACCAACAAAGAAATCCTCACCATCTGAGGAATGGCTATCAGATGGATACATAAAAAGTAAAATAGCCAGGCTTGCAAATTTGAAGGAAAAAAAATCAGATGGTTAGTATTATATTCTGGGTGCAATCTTCGGTGATGATGCATCCAAAGTTCGGTCCACGAGATGGACGGTCCGGTCTTCCGTACAAGTAGGCTAACAACATTTTAAATGGTACAGAACTAACACAGGAGTCTATCGTCTTTAAACGGAGATAATCCAGTGCTCCTGGAGTTCTATAAGGTACCATGCTTCTACTTGCATCGGGACACTTGGAAGGTCCAATTGATCGATCCAGACCGTCTATTTGATTCAAGATACATTTCACCGGCTACATTGTGAAAACCGTACGGATCGGATTATCTAATCTATCCATAAATTGGACTTTTTAAAGAACTATCCATTTTCCATTCCCTGTGTGGGATGGTTAGAACCAGATAGGCCCAAACATTTAAATGGCTCAAAAGTCTTGATTAGGCCTATTTTTCCACAATCTATATTGACTGTCCATTTTATAGGCAATTGATCGGATGGTTAAAATCATCGGACCAGCGTAATGTTTAGATGGTAGCCTATGAATTATGTGCTGGACCTAATGGACGTCTCAGATTGGTCCGTTAGACTGTCCAAGTATCCAGATGCAACGGAGAGCGTTATCACATACAGTGCCCTTAGAGGCCATAATAATTTTTCCTCTTTAAATAAAGGGCTGAGACGAGAGTGAAGGACTGGAGATGGCCCACTTAGGAACAAATTCATAAACATTCACCTATCGGTAATTCCTCTTTGGATCTCGGTTCAAAATCTCGTCAGTTCATGTTCTCCGGCCATAGCCGGGCCCCAGATTGGACGGTCTGGATTGGATTCGCATTCGTGGAGTACGTATAGTGGATGGGTTCCACAACTGAGTGACTTGTGGCTATTGCAGAGATCCCAGCCATCCATTCAAGTTGGGTAGGAAATGTTCCCTCGACGAGGGATCAAGCTGGCGTTCTGAACCGCTCAACAGACGGCCCTCACGTGTAGGCTGAATAGACCTTCCGCCTTATTTATTTATTTATTTTTATTTATTTTTATTTTAACATAGCCATCTATTTTTCTCATAGCGGATTTGGTCTGACCCAGCCTCACCCACGACGGTGCCGTCCTTGACCTCGGGTCAACCTTGATGGGTGTATTCTGTATCCACACGCTCCATCCGTTTTTTCAGATAATTTTAGTGCATTATGCAAAAAAATAAAGCAAACACAACGGTTGAAAAATGGGTTGAAAATATTGAAAAATAAAAATAAAATAAAAAATAAAAAATAAAAAATTCCACAAGGCTGAATCACGTGAAATATACATTGTCCTTAAAACGTGATTCGCTTCCTTATTAAAATGTTGATGGGTTATAAGCAAATTGTATACGGGATAAAACAAATTTGTTTGGATCCTGCGTTCAAGGAGTGGACCGTTGCTAGGTGGCCATCAATGGGACCTGATGGATGAGAAGAGATTTGAGTTTGAGATTATGAAATTTAGACCGAAATGGTCTAGTTTATATAGGCAATACAGAGTAGCCTGTTGCTAGGTGACCATCAATGGGTGCAAAGTGCGCCAACTAACGTCATTACTACCACATTGCCCTCGCCCACACTCGTGCCCGAACTCGAGCGCGCATGCATGTGTGTGTTCCAGTGTTATTACAATCTCCAAAGTTACAAGTAAGAATATTACACAAACATCTTTATATAAATCACGATTTTCTTCTTTTCATTTCTAATGTTGGACAAAAGCACACACCATACTTTTCAATTTGAAATTCTCAAAAAATATTTTGGCGGTAAAATTCCAAAATTTTGAATATTTAATTTTTTTTAAAAAAAACCCCAAATCTTAACAACAACTATTAGGCAAACCATACACATAGGAAACAGTGGTGAATGACCATTAATGGGCCACTAAAGTTTTAGATCAAGCTAATGTTTGTTTTTCTTTTCTTTTTTTTCCCTCCATCATTCTTATATTACCTTATCAATGGATTGGATGGAAAATAAATGCTACCTAAAAATTAAGGTGCACCCTAAGAAGTTTTTATTGGCATGGCCTTCGATCACCATTATTTTCTATCGTATGGTACATCTGATAATTAGATCTACTTCATTTTTGGATAATGCCCTTAAAAGATTTGAAAAAATGGATGAACGAAATGAATAGGGAGTGCATACATCAAGGTGGGATCCTTAGTACGGCCTGCACAATATTAGGTGAGTCCAAGCTCCATATAATCCACTCAGAAAAGGCATATACAAGGTGAACTCTTTAGGAAAGACAATAGACAACAAAACAAATACACAATGTAGGGTGAGATTATCTGATTTTTGGAGTGTCTCACTTTCATAACGGAAATTCTCACTAGACAGTTAAATACCACAAGCTTATAGAGCCTCACTTCTAGCATTAGTAAAATAAGCTTATAACTTACTTGGTTGCAAAAATAAGATATTATTATTATTATTTTAATTTTGATTATAAAATCATTCATTGATCGGTCTAATAATGTTTTTTTAAAGAAAAAAAATTAAAATTAATAGGGTTCATGTAGAAAGTGGGCACAATATTAAAAACAGGTGGATGAGTTAGAAAACGTCAACCCATTGTTTTTAAGTCATACATTTGTTTTGCCTAATTGTTAGACAATGTCATTAATATAATAGTTCCTTTCTAATGAATGGATTAGATTTCAAACTTACGTGCAAAGATGACAAACGTGGGCCCTACCATACGAGTCAAAGTCATTGGTTTTGGCGATGCATATTAATTGATTCTCAAGGAAAAAACAATTTCCTCGTGCAAGTTTTAATGGTGCACGTGTTTCTTAAGGCGTAACCTACACACTCACACCATAATGGGTGTTTGAACCCATGACCTCATGAAACTCTCGTGACCACAGAATCATAGGTAGAGCTGGGCATTGAGTCGAGTTGGACCAAGTTAGGGTTGACTCGACTTGATCCGATTTTGAAATAGGCCTGATCCGAACTCTATCTAACACGATACCGAATCCAACATGTCTAACTCGATTCGAGTCCGGTCTGGCCTAGACTGGACTGATCCAGACCGAGTCCAATCCGGTCAGAAGTACCGAGTCAAGTCGAGTTGGCACCGAGTTGGATTGAGAGATGATGGAGGGAGAGACCGAAAGAGTGGAGAGGATAGAGAGGAGGAGGAGGAGGAGGATGAGGAGGGTGATGGTGGTGGGTGGTGGTCGGGCTTGGAAGATGATGAGGATGAGGGAGGGAGGGAGAGAGACCGGGCTTAGAAGATGAGGAAGATGAGGGTGGCGGGTAGGGTTAAATAATCATGTTTCAGATCAAGTTGGGTCTAACCGAATCGAGTTTCGAGTCGAGTTACTAGGTAACTCAAACTCGACTCAATTTGAGTTCGGATTGTGCGAGCCTACTCGGTTCAGACCAACTTACCCATTTAGTTTAGGTCAGGTCAAATCTGAATAAGTCGAACGAGTTGAGTTAGCCGAATCAAGTCGTCCGGTGCCCACCTCTAATCATAGAATTGTAGGCCGGTGTAACTCTATTTTTAGAGTTATATTCAAACATGATAAGATGAAAATGGTTGAATGGGCTAGATGCCACGGAACTCTCCGTAGGCTAGGTTTCAGGAGAGTGGCATCCTCCTAAGATGAGACTTGGACAGCTCACATGCATGTGCCATTTAATTCATGTATATGGTACTGTTTTGACTTTATCATGCATGGTCTAAGATCCGATCCATCTATAAAAAATATATTATTATATTAATGCGCTATCATAAGAATTAGATTGACTTATACAAATGTATGCTTCTAAAACAATTAGCTAAAGTTTTTTAACCTATCCGTCTGTTTCTAATATTGGAGCCCACCTGAGTGGACTAGATTATTTTTATAAAAAAAAACATGACCATATTAACTAGCGGATGGATTCAATCTTGAAACCTACCTACCATGATGGTACATGTATGGAAGAGTATGAGTTTGCACTCAGGACTTATTTGGTTCCAAGTAATTATTTAGTAAATGTTGAGAATATCATAATAATTATTTCAAATATCAATAGTGAGGTAATTCTACTTGAAAATCAAATTATATTGAACGTCATTGCTTTAGTAAGCCCAAGCATAGTATATATTTTTCATCCAGACTATCAATGCATTTTACCATCTCATCTTAGGGCATGAGCTAAAAATGAGACAGGTTGTGTACTCAAGTGGACCACACCATAAGAAACAAGGGGTAATAACATTCACTATTAAATACCAAAATAGGTACAAGATACACAGTGATGCGTATCTATCATCCAACTTGTTCATAAGGTTAGAAAGTCATTAATGAACTGAAAACACAAATGTTAGCTTAATCCAAAACTTTGGTAGCCTTCAAAAAGTTTCTAATAATGAGTGTTTGAGTTCCATTGTGGTCTATGGTATGGCCTACATATGCTTTGGATTCATCTAATATGAGCTGATAAATCGAATGGATGGTGTGGATCAAACACATACATTAAAATGGGGCCCTACAAATTTTAACTTGTCGGGTTTTCTCCTAATTGATTTTAATGCAAATGGGTAAATGATTATTACCCTTCTGAAAGGCATTTAATTTGGTAAATGGTTAATCAAACAGGCCCTCAAGTGTATAATTAACAAACTTCTTTAGAGGAGTGATATTTGATTTTATGACTGCTTTTGGAAGTTTCTAGAAGTGGGAATGACGGTGGGAGTTAGGGCAAGCACACCACAAAAAAAAGTAAAATTTAAAATTTATTTTAAAATTAACTAATCGAGTGGCTAACCAAACACACTTAAAAGTCTGCAAAAGGTGATTTTCATAAATAAAATAATAAAAATAAAATTCACTTTTTTTCTTTCAGAAAATCCAAACAGGCCTGAGCTTACAAGGACTTTAAGAGGAATTTGCCTCGTCTGAGAAAGAGACAGATGCTAGTTGCACAAGTTGGCATGCACCTTGATCCGATAGGCCCACCTAACCGTTCATTTGTTTTGTACTGACGTGGTCCACTACTGATCGTACGTACCTGATTGTTTTAAGGGTGGTATCTAAATTTTAGGAATATCCTGTCTTACAGCAATGATTACTTGTACGTGTGGCCACTTTTGCACTTGTGAGGCGAGTGCACTTTGAAATTGCACTCGAGCGAGTGCGGCTAGCATTCGTAAGAGAGAATATCTTACTTATGATACACTCATCCTCTATCCAGGCTGTGATAGACACGTACGAGATCTCGACCGTTCACCATTTCACCCTCAACATAGATTGGGATGTTCCCAAAAACAACGACGTTCGTATAATCATATAGCATCTTTTAAGGAGTTTCTAAACAAACAACGGTCCAAATTCAATGACCAGAGCTCTTCTAATCAGCAACTAAAAATATAAACGGTGTGATTTTTGTCATATGATTTATCAAAGGCAGAAGACAATAAATGGATGGTCCAGATCTGAGTAGACGTCAGCATTACCACTTGAAAGATCTTGTGATCATCGTCACGAGTTTTTGACTTTCGGTGACCGGATATATATCCGTGGATAAATGGTCACCCACTAGTTGTACGTCCAACTAGTCCGAGAGTGGGGCCCACCATGATATTTGTATGATATCGCCCGCATATCAAGGTTTCCCACCATGAAAATAGGATTCCCTAAAAAATATCTATCCAACCGTGAAAAGAGAATGCCCCACTTGAATGGTGAGTTATTGGGTGGTTGATCATGATTTTATTTTGTGTGGCCCATTTGACATTTGGATCGATTTTAATTTTGGTAAATCCAATTTTCATGATTGAAAAACCTTTCTGGACCGGTGAGATATTATAAAAACACCATGTTAGGCCCCACACGCCAACTAGTTGTATGTGAGCATATTTTTTTTTTCGGAGAGTTATTATTAGAAGACTTGGACAGTTTGACTTTTTCAACCTACTCTGGCGGAGTGCGATATGATACGCGTGCACTTCTAAATCGCTTAAAATTTCATACGTGGCATATAGGTAAGAAATTATATTGTCCAAATTATTGTTTAAATTTTATATTTTATCATGAAAAAAAAAAAAAGAAGCCTCGTGGACAATCTGACCCTTGGATTGGACAGATGTTTATTGGACGGTTGTGCATTAAAAAGATCTTCTAGTCCTATTTCAACAAATAAATGTTCATGAATCAGAAGTTACGATTTTCAACCGATCTGATTTTGGGACTTAAAACTCATCGAAAGTGGGCCCCACAATTCAGCGCAGCACTATGCGGTATTCCACCATTTCTAAAATGAGAAAAACTTTGATGCTGTGGGAGAGTGTGATGGATGATGCAGAGGCAGTTATAAATTGGATAAGTGGAAAATAGAAAATTTAAATTAAACCGTCCAAATTGAGATACTTACTCAGATGTTTCATGAATCAAAAATAATATTTATTTGATTAATCTGAAAATCAGATTGGTGGACATTTATTGGATGGTTAAAAATGAAAACACCAAACGGCCTTACTTCCTCAAGCAAATGTTCATGAATGAGTAGTTAGTATGGTTCAAATAATCTGATTTTTAGACTGGTAAATTATCGACACTGAGTCCCACTATTGAGTCAGTTTGACTCATATGCCACATCAGCAATTTCTAAGTGCCTGTGTATCAAGCATCAGCCAGAGTGTCAAATTACTCTGGTTTCTTAAATGATGCACCCATCTACTACTACAAGGGAGCGGATTAGGTGCGGCCAACCCTCACCCAAGACAGTGGGCCCCATCTTAATTTATATATTCTATATCCAAGCCGTCCATCCGTTTTTTCTAGATCATTTTAGGGTAGTAGACCAAAAATGAAGAAGAACTAAATCTCAGGTGGACCATAGTATAGGAAAAGGTATGTTTTAATATTAAAAACCTCTTGTGGGCCACCAAAGATTTTTATCAAGCTGATTTTTTTTTTCTCCTTCATCCAGGTTTTTTTGATCTTATCAACGGGTTGGATGGAAAATAAACATTAAGAAGGGCCCTAGGATGTTTTTAATGGTGGAATGTTCAACTGCCACTTTTTCCTATAGTAGTCCATTTGAGATTTTCATCTGCGTGATTTTTGGGCTCATGCCCTAAGATAATCTATCAAAATTGATGGACGGTGTGGATATAGAGTACATACATCAAGGTGGGCCCCACAGTAAGGGCTTCACCGTTTTGGGTGAGGCCGGGGCTCACCTAATCAGCTCCCCTACTACAATCCCGACGGCGCAAATCATGGCCCCCAAATGATCTGATCAGACAATCACAATCAGATAATATCAGCCGTTGGATTTAAGACCGCTGGCCATTTTCCTTTTAATTCTTCATCTGGGCACCAATTCGATGGTTAAGATCTTCTAGTAAGTATGATTCTATTGAAAATGAGGCCGTTATTTGAACAGTATGATTCTACTGAAAATAGGCTGTTATTTGTACAGAGCATAGTCCGAAAAGCCAGACGTTATGCTCCATCCGGAATGTGGCCAGCAATTTGGACGATCTAGATTGACTTACATTTGTGCCACGTGTGCAGTAGATGAGTCACCACCACGTAAGAAATGTGAAAAGCATTGAATGACGGTGATATGAAATTATAAGAGATTAGACTTGATTCTTGAAGCCCACGGCTTGTAGTTAGGTAGCCATGCTAGGCATTAGAGGATCTTTTGCCCGGATCGCACGTGCAACCGAGACACATGTGAAAAGTCCAGTGCGTTTGTCCAGCTTTTGCTCGGTGAATGTGCCAAGTCTGAAAATCAGACTGTCATTCTCATCAAGTGGGCCACAAAGATAAGATAAACATGGATGGCTGTCCATTTTCTACCTTTCAATTTTCGAATTAGATATTTTTAAGATGAGTAGGACTGAAAATGTTGAGATGAATGGTGGTAAGATTAGGAAGTATAGAAATAGAAATAAATGTATACAAATGATTCCAATGGTAGACATTTTATTGAATCGCGACATGCAAAATAATCCAACAGTCCTATTTTAATAAATAAATTGTTACAATTCAATTCATGTTCATTTTACTTTAGATGTTTATACATACACATATTTTTCTAACTCAATTTATGTTCATTTTACTTTAGATGATATAAAATATGAGTAATGATAACCTAAAATATTAGAACCATGAATGATAAAGAAAAAGTTTCTCATGCCATAGAAACAAAGTAGCAAAACTAAGGATGAATAAAATAAAAAATAAAAATACCTCCTACCGCATGAAGTTTGGGTGGATGAAGGTCGGTGATTAAAGATCGAGATGGTGCAATTTGGCAATAGAACACAAGCAAAAGGATTTCTCAGCCAAACAATGCATTATATTATTCTTCTCTCTTATCATTTTCTATGTTAGATCATGTTTTATTTTTTAGAGATTGGAGCCGTTTCATTTTAGGATTTTACATTACCATGGAAGAAACCATTAAAAGAGAGAGAAGAGGGGAGCTGTAACAGGAGATGGCCATTAATAGCCATACATTCCATCATATAATGTACTCCCCATCCTAATTAGTTGGGATATGACTTAGATGATGGTGATGATGATTTTTTTTTTCTTTTTTTCCTTGTATGTGACCCATCTTACCATCTTATAACTCATAATTGTATGATTGTGGGCCCAATTAATGAATGGCTTGGACACGTCATCATACCTGGGGTGCTTTTTGTTCGCCGCGCGTGCTTGTGCCGACGAGCAGCTGTAGATAGAATTTCGTCATTAGTGGACAAATGATGTTGGACAGTGGATGCTCCAGTCATCAATATTGACCACAACTTTAGTGGGCCCCACCATGCAACCAGGTCGTAAAGTTGCATTATAGTTGAAATGTAACCATTCGAATCTGATGAGTAGGGTGGGGCCCATCATTGTTGTCCAGACATGATAACTGTAAGATTGGCATAGGTTGTGAAATTCACTTCACAAATTCACTTCACGTGTGTGTGTGTATATATATATATATATATATATATATATATATATACACACACGTGGGAAAAGGTAATGTGCGCTCGACCTCACGATAATCTCCCGTGAGGTCGAGCTGTGTGGGCCTCACCGTGATGTGTGTCAACCATCAACACTGTGTATTTGATGGGTTCCCTTTAAATTATGAGATATACCAAAAATCAGCCGTATACGGAACTCAGGTGGGGCCATACCATCTAAAATCATGTGAAGACACTGTTAAAACATATAAAAGCACTTGGTGGGGCCCACCTTAGTTTTGAATGCTGCTAAAACTTGGTCTGAACCCTCGTCCACGTGGGACACACATAATGGATGGGCTGGATTTGCAAAAAACATTTCGGTGGGCCCAAAAAATGATTATGAATGTTTTAATGGTGCACGGCCCCTCCCCACTTCTGTATATGGTGTGGCCCAACAAGTCACGGATTGAATTGATTTTTGAGACCTAGACCTACGATGGAATGGTGCATCTGACTGATGGGGTCGATGTTCGAAAAGCATCACGGTGGGGCCCACACAGCGCAACCTCATGGGACGGTCCCATTAGCTCGACCTCACGATGAGCTCCCGTGTGTGTGTGTGTATATATATAAAATTAACGGCTATTATTGCATACGTGTGTTTGTGTACGTGTGTGAATATTCTAGAGTAACGATGAAATGTCGCTGTAGTGGAAAAAGGAACGAATTTTGCAGGGTTTTTTAAGTTTGTAGAAAGAGGGGCCTCTGGTGGTGATCAAGAGCATCAAAGCTATGGCCCCACCGCACGGGTGCCCCATTCACCGAGATTCTCCGATATTGGAAGATCCTAGCCATTGAATCATTAGCCCCTTTTTAGTTGAACGTGGAACAGTGTTTGTATTTTATTTCTTAACCGTCTATTGCTGGATTTAAGTTGAAAGGACGGTATTTCTGGAAGATCCTAGCCATTGCATTGTTGGATATTTTCAGTTGAACGTGGATCATTGCTGCATTTTCTTTTCTTTTTTTTGACAAATGCTCCAGTGTAATGCTCTAGTTGCATTAAGACACTTAGAGAGTCTAATCCATTGATCTAGACCGGTCATTAGGTCGAACACACCTTCATTGACTACTAGCAAACATTACACTGATAAGATAAATATGAACCATTTAATCAACGGCCTTTAACATGGACGTTCAAGATTGTTTACTTAACTACCTCTAACCCATTATGATTTTTCATCAATAATATCACATTCATGAATTCATTTCTTGTCTTTTGAGATTCTCTCCTCATGATTCAAGGTAGAGCTGGGCACGGGACGACTCCACTCTGCAGACTTGAGTCGTTGGACTCGTTCGTACCTGACTCAACCCGAACCAAGAGGGTGAGTCCCGAACTCAAACCGAGTCGAGTTCGGGTCACCCAGTAATTCAACTTGACTCGAGCTGAAAACCAACTCGGTACTGACTCAACCCGATTGGAAGCCTGACTTGTCCGTTACAAATAAATAAATAAAAACAAGAGCAAAAACAAACAAACAAACAAACAAACAAACTCATATTTGACGTTTTTGAACTAGATGCGGTGTAGCTGATGGATTGGCTGTAATTCCGGTGGGTGCATTTGTGTTATGAGATGTGATTTCAGCCCTTTGGATACTCACCCCACCTGACCCAACTTGGTACCTGTGACCGGGTCAGACTCGCTTGGAGTTAGTCCAGTCTAGACCCAGACTCAGATAGGGTTAGGCATGCTGGACTCGGTACCGAGTCAGTTGAGTTCGGGTCAAGCCAGGTCAGCCCTAAGTCGGTCGGACTCGACTTGATGCCCAGCTCTAAGTGATATTTTCTCACCCTTTCTCCGCTATGCCGGTGGGCTTGGTCATGAAATTTTGATTGGGCACAGACCGGTCCCACCAGCCCAAAATTTTGATAAAATCACCATATCCCATGTGATTTTTCCAAATCCATCTGTTGATTAAGTGGGCCGGACGTGTGATTTTTAACAAATCCATCTGTTGATGAAGTGGGCCAGACGTGAAAAAAAAAAAAAAAAACATAAACATTTACAAAAATGAAACCAACAGTCTACATGCAAGACGCATACATTAACTACATGAAAGTGAGGCCTGGTCCATGTGGCTTGAAACTGACCGGGTCATATATGTCACGCCCAATCCGGGCCCACATGCAGGCTAATAGGTTCAGACCCAGTCCAAAACGGTGGGACCCACAACGCAGAGAACACCCACAACCAACCTAATCAGCTGACATGGAAATGGGCCAGCATCTACGGTTCCAATCAAGTGAATCTTCCCTTTCCTTATTACTCCCGACAGCTGTACGGTTGTAATAAATGTACTCCAGGTAGAAAGTACACACAGATCTGTGGCAGTGGGCCGGTCTGGAGTTGGCCTCCACACGGCTCTAGTTACCTGAGCCTGGCCTTAATTGGACTAAAAAGGCCTTGCCTGGGACCCATCTGTAAGAAAGGAGTAAAGCATCAAAGAACTGAAATATATCCGAATAGATAGGTGTAGTGGGGATCTCATCGGGCCATGTGCTACTGTTAGAATGCGGCCGGTAAGTACATACTCAACCTAACAACTTTCAAATATACATTGGGTGGGACAGGACTTTCTGAAGTAACATGTGACAAGAAGTTCCTGTGCTCCGAAGCTATGTAGGGCCTACCATAATGTTTGTGAGAAATCCATACTGTTCATCCATTTTGATGGTTCATTTTAAGACAGGCGACGAAAAATGAAGATGATCTAGAAAACAAGTGGGCCACAGACGATAAAAAAATGGGAATTGAATAACCAGTGTTGAAACATTTATAGGGCCACATGAGTTTTGTATCACGCCGAGTTTTTTGTGTTTTCAGTTCATCCACGTGGGAACAACATTATAAATGATTTGGATGGAAGATAAACACCAAGATAACCTTAGGAAGATTCCAATATTAGTAATTTCTTTATGAGTTTTTTGTGTTTTAAGTTCATCCAAGTGGGAATGACATTATAAATGATTTGGATGGAAGATAAACACCAAGATAACCTTAGGAAGATTCCAATAATAGTAATTTATTTCTGAGTTTTTGTTATTTTCAGTTCATCCAAGTGGGAATGACATTATAAATGATTTGGATGGAAATAAACACCAAGATAACCTTAGGAAGATTCCAATAATAGTAATTTCTTTCCCGCTTTTCTCTCTGGTGTAGTGAGTTTTGGATACTCTTCCTTTTCTTTTTTTTTGTTACCTGTCCTAAATTGAGCTGTCAAAACAGATGGACATTGAATTTCTCGCAGTTGGCCTCCTGTAACTTGGAGCACAAGACTTGAGTTGCCTAGTGTCATGGTCACAACATGATCCGTGTCGCTTTAAATTATCGATTTCTTCAGTACAGTGGTGGCCCACTTGATGGTTGAACCTGGCTATTCATCACTAGCCTTGCCTGACCTGTGAAAAAAGAATTCCACCGCTAAGATTACTCAACAATGGTTGTCACAAAAACCGCATAGAACGTCGAGGTCGCACCTTCAAGCTAGGTTCTATAACATATCTAATCTCAGATGAGGGGGATTGGGAGCCAACATAGAAGCCTTAAGTAGGTTAGAGAAGCACAAGAGAGCCATCTAAGAAGTGGAACCCACGCCTAGGGATGCATGGATGGGAAAGAGGAGGAAAGAGAAATATCTCTCTTCTTATTCTTTTCTATTTTCTTCTCTCTCTATGTGAGGACACCCAAATGGTTTGGACATCCAAAGGTATTTTTCTCATTAACTCTTTATGATATAAGAATTATTTATAATGAGGATTTAGGGTTACAGAGAGACACTATATAAACTTTGTTCTACCCTACTACATTTAAAGTCTTCTAACCATCCATATATCTAAATTGGCCTAATCTCTTAACTAATCATGGCTATCTACCCTTAATCCAATATCCATACAAAGCAAGTGGCTGGCCACTAGATCTTAATTGTTGAAAAAAACATCAAGTTTAATTAAAACCTTCTAAACAGTTAAAACAAAAGATCAACTTTTAAAAACATTTATAAAAATATTTAAAACCTTTTTTATGTTGAGTTCAATGAAAAACTACTTGAAGGATAGTCTCATCAACTCTAATGTATAAGAATGTTCCTAAGTAATCAATCAATCCCTTATTAGATCATATAGACCTCAACCGTATCTTAATATATACATCCGGCCGCAGTAACATATAAGCCATTATAATTGATTTTGTAGAGCGCATCACACTAGGAAGTTGGACTCTTCATGTGTCCTTAGGTCGGTAGATTAGTTGGAATTAATACATATAAGTTAATTTGGACCAAGCATGATAAGCCTCTCGATTCAAAGACTTAAATGATACTCTAATACAGATACCGAACAGTCTAATAACAAGATATTAGATCCATGGACACTCACGTTTCCATGCAGGGTAGGTTAGAGGTACCGGCTCATCGTTGAGCCGGATGGTGATGGTGGGGACCTTCAATCTCAATGTGTCATCAATTCTCTTACATAAGATAACCATATAAGAATAACTAGAGTTGTACACAAACCGAATTAGCTCGGTTAACTCACTCAACTCGAAAATGCTCAATTAGACTTGGTTCGAAATTGAGTCCGAGCTGAGTTGAGCTGATTTTTGAAGCTCGAAAAAATTTCAAGCCGAGTTCAAGCTTGTCCGAGCTCGAATCGACACGGATCGAATCAATTCGTTGACTTGATTATTTTGATATTGACTTTGCTCACCAAGTGTTTGATGAAATGACTCAAAGAAGTGTTGTTTTGGGTGCATACATTATTCACGGGATGGGTTGGTATTGAGGAAGGCATGGATATGAAACAAATCACTAAAAAAAAAAAAACTTTACATGATAAAACTACCCTCGTATCTTGATTTTGATGCTGCCTGTTGAGTGTTTGATGAAATACCTGTAAACTACTGTTGTTGTTTTGCATACTGTGACTTGTGAGAAGTTGAAGGTAGACTCTATGTGTTTGAGAAAATGTCGTACAAGCTCGAACGGGCCCGAGCTGCTGACCAAATTAGGCTCGAGGACTGAGCTGAGTTCGAGCTAGAGTCAGCCATTGGCCAAGCCAAGTCGAGTTGTGCCAAGCTCAACTCGGTTCAACTCGTATACAGCTCTTAGAATCACTACAAATTCATCCTAAAACTTGATAAGTGGTTATGGATTACAAAAATATTGAGATCCTTGGAGCATAACTCTCTTGATTAGCAGCCATTGTGCCAAACTCAAGTCCCCAAGGAACCCAAGGACAGCAGAGCTCGCTCTGTTTTCTTACATTCAGATGTTTAGAATAGAACCATATATTAATTACAACATAGCACTATGGTCATCATGATATATAGACATGATCATTAATTCAATGGTTAAGATCATCACATTAGCTTTGCAAACCACACAAATCTAACATCATAGACACTACCTCCCACAAAAATCAGGCAATTTCACTCATTCGGTAGGCCATACCATAGCACACACCATGCATTGGATTCGTTGGCCGGGCCATTTAACCATGGCTTTAAGACTTATAACTCAAATTCAATTGGACTAAAACTCAGTGGGGCCCAATCTTGTTCGTCGCCACGAGTTAGCCCCAACTCGGGCGACTCACTGCACATGGGGCTGAACAAGTCGATCCAAGTTTTCAAGTCTTTTTAACCATGCATTCAACGGCAAAAAAGGCCCAAACCATGGCCAGCATGGTCTTACAATCTAGAAGTCTATTAGTGCATAGGTAATTCATGGTGAGCCTATAATATCAAAGGTTTGAATCACTTAGCTGGGCCACGCTTACACATACTAAAAACCCGAACACAATGTAGGCAATCTCAGGTCAAATGTTAGAAGTCGGTACGACGAGATGTTCCGGCTCTCTCACAGATCAGTAGAAGTTGTATTGCTCCCCGTTCCATTAGCCTAGTTAGTGTAATAGATGGATCTAGACTGTCCACTAGGTCCATCACAAATCTTACTGGCTACGAGGTGAAAATCACACTGATCAAATAATCCTATCCATCCATTAGTTAACCTTCATCTTTATGACTATACATTTTCCGAGCCATGGATGGAATGGCTAGAATTGCATAATAGAATGATTATTTAGAACAGTAAGCAAGCATGATGTGCTGTAACAAAAAGACGGCTCACATGTTGATTGGACCAATCTTTCAATAAATGATTTGAACCATCAATTGATAAGCCATTGATAGGAAATGTAGAATTGCACAATCAATGTTATTTTTTCACAGCAACTCATGAACCTATAATAAAGCTAATTGATAAGTTGTATTGATCAATTGAGCTAATCAACAACATATAGTAAATAAATATATCCCCTCTTCTTCTTTTTTCTTCATTTTCCTTTTCATATATAGCAAGTAAATTTATAAAGTTTGTGGAAACTCTTTACTTTATAAGAGATAAATACGAAGTTAGAAGTATTTTTAATTAATTCAACCATGAAAATGGTGTGACGAGCTGTACATCATACTATGATACCAGTTTTTTTTTTTTAATCATAAAGATGATATGATGGGTTCATCTTATATGATCTTTAGCTTTAAAAGATGCGTTTTCTGTTTTCTATTTATATTATTCACATGGGAGTGAAAAAGTTTGTGAGGAATGACTGAGAAAAATTAATTAAAGGAAAAAAAAAAAACCTCTTCTAACTTTTAAAGAAGATGAGATATTAGGGTAAATTGAACATTATTTTCAATACGATGAGAAAACTCAGTATATGTGTTGAAATTTCGGTAAGTTATTCTCACATGCCAAATGGTGCACCAAGTCCATCACTGTGTTGTAACCACTGTATTTTAAAAGAGACACTTGCTATCCTCTTGAGTATTGGAAACCTATAGAGAATACTTCAACAACCATTCACTTTAAAATAGCTTTTACTTGGCCGTGTACTTTAAGGAACACAAATGCTCTCTCACAGTACATAATCCATCGACATTCTAACTGACGGTAAGACACAACTCATCCAATCAGCTTAATATGACAAGTGCTCGAAACCATCATTTGAGCAAAAGTAAAATTTACCACCCAAAGCCTATGAATACCCTTTTTATCCTTAAATTGCAATGTGTACACACTCAATTCTCTTTTGAACAAATGTTTTTCGTCTTCCAAGATTAGGTAAGAATAAGACTCGATCTCTCCTCATTATGTGCCTCATGAACTATTATTCGCTCTTTCAAAAAGACCCTACTCACCTGAATGTGTAGTACATCACTATGTATCTTGATTGTAATGATGATGTAATGGATTCATCTTGTATGTCTTTAATTATAAAAGATAACTCTTATATTTATATTATTCATGTAGTCAGTAAAAAATTTGTGAGGAATGACTGAGGAAAATAAGGGGAAATTTCTTCTTTAACTTTTTTTTTTTTTTTAAAGATGATATATTAAACCGAAAAAATAAAATAAAAAATCAATAAGATTTTTTTTAAAAACCTTCAATATATTTTTAACTCATAATCTTTATTGTTTATCTATTCATTATTTTAAGTTTGTTTTGTATTTTGTTTTGATACAATGGATTGGGGTGATATACATTTGTAAAAGAGATGATCTCCGTTGACTAAGTATGGCTTGGTTAGATAACCCTAGTCAAAATCTTCATTTGGTTATTCATTTTGCTTTACATAAAATTACTAGCACAATCACGTTCATGTATTTTGTTGGGGAGGGTGGTGCCAGTAACATCAATACTTGCTAAATTTGAGACGGAAACAAATATTGCAAGTTTGGAACCATATATATTTATCATCTTCCAATTCTTTCCACTCATTTTTCACTTTACATCAAAATGGAAAAAACAAGTTATAGACAAAAATTGAATGAATAAGTACATAATAACGCAATTGTTCAAGATAAGATGGCAGAATAAGGTTTAATACATTTCAATGAAGAACTTTAACATTTATAACTTTGGTATTACAAGTTTAAATTTATAGAATTATTTAGATTAATGTTTATCTATTAAAGAACTATTTATCACTAAAATAATGTTTACATCCATTTTGATTAGATGAATTATTTATCATATACAACACCAGCACCATCCAAGCCATTTCTCAAGTATGTAAGTTACTAAAAACTATATTTGTGTCACAAACTATGACCCACTTAGCAATTGGATCAACATTATCCTTGGCCCAAAGCATCAAAATAGCTATGGTAGTTATTTGATGTTCCAGGTGCATATGATGCTTGACACGAAGAGAAAAGTTATACACTGGCATTCCTTACCTCAAATTAAACTGACTAGATTGTTGAACTCACCATATCTTAAGTCAAACGTCCCAAAATCAGACTAGTTAAGCAACCCTATCCTCTGATTCATAGACACTTATTTGTTGAAATAGGACCACTGGATTTTATTTTATTTTCCATTCTAACCATCCAAAATGTCCACCGATCCGATAGTCAGATAATTAAATAAGAGCAATAAATGGATCATATTACATCTAAACTTCGCCATAATTTGGACAATTTAATTTCAGTTACTTTTATTCGATGGACGCGATTCCTAATTAATTTCTTAGTGCATGCGTATCATCCATCACACTGTCGAAATTTAAATAGACATTACTTAATTTTTTAACATTGATGATTTTATTGAAAGAATAAAAAAAATTTTCAAAGAATTACAAAATCAAAACCCAAACAAACAAAGGAAAAAATTACGGATCTGCCTAGCTTTCAGGAAATTGAGATGGCACCATAGCCAAAGATTCGGCAGCCCATTATTTAACAAGATCTTGGCCAGATTACTTCTGCAATATCTCTTTTCCGAAATTACTTAAGTCACGCATGAAAATGATTTTTCCATGTTCTTACGTAGTTACAAGCTTTATACATCCTTCCATCCTTTTCTTGTGAAATTGGGACCAACACAAATGATATTATTCAAGACAATGTGGAATTAAGTGATAGAGAGATCTCGGGCAAGAGAAATAAATTAGAAGCAGACATGTTCTTTCGTCCAAATCTGTAGTCTTGTTGGGAATTTAAGATTCAACTTCATATGATATGTTTTTGAGGATGGCAATGATGGGTGATGACAAAGTTCTGAGCTTGAAACATTTTCAAACGGATATTTACGGATCTAAAAAACCAAGAACAACCAAAATGGCAGATCGACTTTTAATTGTAGAAGATACAAGATCTGAATTTACTTGTGCTAACTCATGTTTTACTTGTGCTAATTCATGTTTTACAGTTCTAGGCATCATAAGACAAAGTGAGTTGTGGGCAAGTTCAAAAGGCTATAGAACTTTAAGTTCCAAAAACTCCAACATCTCCACCACATTCAGGACTTCAAGCAGTCTTCTTCACCAAGGCAGATTTAATGATATCCACAAATTCAGCCTGAAAACATGAAACAGATGGACAAAGTCTCCCCAAATGCAAACACAAACAAGACAATTAAGACATATAATAACAAGATTGTTAGTAGGTACATACCTTTAGAGAAGCTCCACCGACGAGAAATCCATCAACATCGGGTTGTGCTGCTAGGTCCTTGCAATTTGCACCATTTACAGAGCCTATGATATAATCATGTTAGGCAGTGTTGACAATCAAGGTGTCATTTGGATAACAGTACAATTGGCTGTCCTACTTAAATAGTGCCCATTTTCTGTTGAAAACCAGATCTGATTGTCAAGTGAGGACATTTTCAATGGTCATTTTTGGAAATGGCCATACCACAAAATGCAAAATGTTAACTTCAAAATCTGACTAAAATGTTAAATGACTGAAAAGGGTTGAAAGCTTATGCCAGTTTGAGTGAGTTTATTTTCATGAACTAATGGCACTGGGAAGGAAATAAATTAAAACATTTTTTATTGGAAGATTACATGATGTAATTCTGATGTTAAAAATATCAACCCTTTCCGTTGTGATATGGTGAAACTGATTTGTTAAATAAAGGACCTAGTTCAGAGTGCATATAATAGTTTTGTAGAAAGGTATGTGTGATGCACTTGAGCATCAAAAAGTATGCATCCATTCCATGCACTCACATGTACATATACACACACATGCCATGTTTGGACTTCGGACCAGTCTCTACCATCTACATGTGCACCGTAACCAGAACTGCTCATCAGTTGGGTCCTTACTCTTGCTCGGGTGGTAGACTCTTAGGAGTTTCAACACCGGGTCAAGGGTTCGAGTACCCATAGGTGGTGAAATTCCACTAAGGCCTGAGTGTGTGGGGGTGTGTGCGTGTGTTAAAAATTTTAATAATAATAATAATAATAATAATAATAATAAAATTTTTAAAAAAAAAACTGCTCATCAATTGGGCCTAATGGCCTATCATAGATGGAATCCAGAATGATTGGGCGTAAAGCGTCTACAGGTGGCTTTTCAAGTCCGCCATCAAATCCCAGGCCTATCATGAATGCATCTCAAAGCACACTTTGCATTGTTAAAGTACCCTTAACCGTCCAATTAACAGACTGCAACCAGACAATTATACTCCTAGTGGCCATACATTTTAGTCTTCGGTTTTTAGCAGACCAATGCACACTGGAATATTCATGAAAGGGACCAAAGTAGTTACATCATGGACTAATAATTCACCTGATTTGCAAAAATGGAGGAGATCCCCCAAGTCAAAAGGACAAAGTTCCACAAAATCTTATGTTAGAACTTGCGCATCAACAACATATAAGGGCCATTGACCAGTAAAACATGGGAATCACCTTCAATATTTTCCTCAAGAAGCTTCAACGAAAAATACCATATTGACTGGGTCATTGCTTTTGGATATATATATATATTTTTTATTGGATTTGGTTATTCAATTTCATGTTTATGTGCAAACTTGAGTTTTTAATCCTTATCGACATAGGACCAAATAGAAAATGCATACCTCCATATATAATCCTGGTCGTTGCTGCAACTTCAGCACCAACATTCTCTTTAAGCCACTGCCTTAATTCAGCATGCACCTGAAAAGTGAAGAATTACATGGTTTGTACTACATATCTATTCCACTTGGAATACATATGAGCATACAATAGTGTAAGTGTAACCAGGACATGGCATTCCAAAATGAGGACTGGTTGAGACCCTTTTATGGCATTTACTAATGCAGTGCATTGGCAGCTGCAATGGGAGCACAGCACAAGAGAGTTAGGACCAACCGCAGTTCATGGAACACCACCTTTCCACCTTCCAGAACAAAAGGAATGAATGCCACCAGCAAGTGAACGTACCTCCTGAGCCTGAGCAGGGGTTGCAACCTTGCCAGTTCCAATGGCCCAAACAGGCTCGTAAGCCAAAACCACATTAGCCCAATTTGATACTTGAGCTGTGAAAGGGGGAAAAAAAATAAAAACCATTGTGTAACCAACCAATGAAAGAAAATCAACATAATTTAAAAATACAGGAAGCAACCGATAACAGCACTATATAAGAAACCAGACATGCATAACATAAATCCAAAAACCCGGAAAGTACCCTCTCTCCCTCCTAAAGGTGCAACATGGTACATGACCGTGTCAGCATGTGAGTGGTGTTTGGTAAACATGGATTAGAGAGCTCCTCACTATTTGGCAGCCAACAGCTCAAGCATGCCTTTTCCATGTTTGGTTTGATGGTATACATGTGTGAAGTGTGTGTAGTGGGTTTGTCTTGCACGCATGCTCTACACAACTGTTAGTAAATTCCTCCTTGGGTAGTATGCAACAATAGTAATAAGGTGTAGAGAGAGCATGATTATGATGGCATGCCAGTGGTGTCTCGCTATCATGCATTGGTGGGCTCCTCGCTATTTTATGCAGCCAGCTACTAGAGCATGTCCTTTACATCTTCTTATCCAGTGGTGGCAGTGCTCTGATCAGACTCTAGATCTTAGTTGCACAGTCCTTCTAACTACCTGTTTATACTTGAAAATATTTTGAAACAGACGTTTTCCCACTCCTGCATCCGAATCTGTTGTTGCTTCACTACAGGCTTCGTGCAACAATACTCTAGATCTTCATTGTTCACAAATTACCACAATAGTTGGGCTGAAGTGCATTGTGAGGCATGGCTATGTAGAGGGATGTGAGTGGTGTTTGGTAAACATTTATTAATGAGCTCCATGATACTCTGCAGCTGACTATTTATGCATGACCATCCATGTGTGAGTATGCCTTGTGCTCAGCAGTATGTCTAGCAAGTGTCCCTCCCTAAGCTTCCTTTCTTTGCATTTGGACTAGGGGCTAGTAATGGGTAGGACCATATTGGCATGCAACTATTGTCAATGTAAGCCATTTTCATGGCCAGTTCTAGAACCCTGGTAAAGGAAGCTTGACATCTAGTAGGCAGCCAATCTTAAAACTTTTGCAAAATTACCATTTAAAAGCCAAATCCAAATTGCTAGTTTAAAGGCTAAGATGATGGTGACATTTCAAGATGCAAGACATGATTATATAGATGTGGACATATTTAGTTCCTAAACTCTTTCAAGGGTTTTGAAAGGGTGAACATATCTGTATTTACAAAGGCTTGGTTGTTCTGGACTAAAATGAGGACAATTAGTCTGAATACATCTTCAGTTCATAAACCCATAAAAAACTCCCTCAACTGTGTATAATGGCTTCAGTGCATGAATTTGCAACAGGTTGATATAAAATAATGGAGAGCTATCGAAGAAAACACAAAAGAGAATCACCTGACTACAAGAAAAGTGAACAGCATTAAGCAACAGTTTATCTCCTTTCTCCATGTCTCCTTTCTACACCTACACCTTGCATGGGACTCTCTACTTTCCTTCCCTACTTGATTCTAAGCAAGCATTGGCAATCAAAATCACACCATCTGTCTACCCTTAACAAAATCTCTTTCATTTGCAACCCTCTAAAATCTCCATTGACACCAACTTCCAATCTAGGAGACTTTTGGGCATCCCCCATGCACAGTGGAGGCCAACAGAGCAACAGATTAGATCACCAAACTGTGGGCTTCACGTGCTAATCCTGCAGATAGGTGAAATCTATGTTCATTGATGCACCGGTTTCCAATCAGGGAGATATGGGCATCCCACATCCACAGAGAGGCACAGCAGATCCACAGTTTGGGTCACCAAATCATGGGCCCAACATGGACAAATCCTGCAGATGGGTGTTCCGTGTGTTTATTGATGCACAGCATCCTGTAATTCCCCATAAACAAAAGGAGTTAAGGTTAAAGAATCAGACTCATTTGCACAAGCTTTTGAGTGAACCTCTTTTTGCAGACATACATCAAGAATGGATATATCATAGATGTAAATGTAATATAGTCAAATTTACAAGATACTGGACGATTGGGATTCTCTTTGAGAATAATCAAGAACCTCATCGCAAAATCAATCACAAGCAGTACTATTGGTGAGGTAGGAAAACTTGAGGAAACTTAGATGCTTATCCATCAATTGAAACAACGAACCCAAGTTTGGCCAATGGTAGCAGAACAGACTTCCACCACATTGACAAGTGAATTGATGACTTATTGATGAAGCGCCAAATAGAGGCTGGCAAGCTTTACGGACAACAGGATCTAATGTATTTGTGGTGGTGCAGAAAACACAACGTGCATTATGCAGGCTTCCATTTCTTCACTTTTTTCTGTGCCACATCACAAGTGAGATGCGTATGGGATGTCCTGAACATATCTCACTTCTGTTCTGGCATTAATAAATAGTGTTGGCCCTTGGGAACTGGGAATGTCCAATTGCAAACAATCACTACGGTGCAAGGTAGAAACAGTTTGAAAATTTGGTAAAATCAAGGGGCACCACCTGCAATTGCTTTTGTTTGTGCTGCAACTACTTCCATAGTGGACCCTGATTCTCGCTGCTCAAGAGTCTCCCCAACACAAGCAATCACCTTCAAGCCTTGAGAAAGTGCATATGCTACTTTATCTGCAACGAGCTGACATTAAGCATAAATATTTAGAAATTTACTAATAAAAAATGCAAAATAAATTTTACAACTCCCATATTTGTTGTAGTTATAGCTGTGGTGGTGTACATTTTGCGGCAACAGGTTATAGGGAGGAGTACTAAGCCATGGTGGTGTACAATTTGCGGCAACGGGTTATAGGGTGGAGTACTAAACCGTGATGGTGTACATTTTGCGGCAACAGGTTATAGGGAGGAATACTAAGCTGTGGTGGTGTACATTTTGCAGCAACAGATTATAGGGAGTACTAAGCAGTGGTGCTGTACATTTTGCAGCAACAGGTCATAGGGAGTACTGCGATGGCTGTCTGCAAGATCAGGACATTGATCGGGCAGGTTTCACCATATATCTTCATGGCTCCATGATCTGTCTGGTCCTGTCACCAGGTGGGCCACACATCGAATGTAAACCACTGCTAATTTGCAGTCCACCAGATGACAAGACCAGCCTGATTATTGTGCCATGCTGCATGGGGGGTAAAGAACACCCAATGACCAACCAGATCTGGCACGCGTGCACCAAATGCAGGGAGGGGAGAGTCGGATTTGAAATCCGACTTCCATAATTAGGATTTCCCCCAAAAAAGGGGGCAGCCACTGGATTTTGGTAAGGAAAATAGCAGATACGTCAAGTCATGCAGATTGCACCATTAAAAAAAATTAGCACATAAATGATATGCAACTGACCAAATATCTAATAGAATAGATGATATGCAGCTGACCAAATATCTAATGATATGCAACTGACCAAATATCTAATAGAATAGATGATATGCAAGGGTACCTTATACCCAAGTGAATGAAGCAACATCACCCAAAAACAATTAATGAATAATCTCCACGACTACCACTTCCAGCATGCACTCTCTCAAAAACATTCACATAGCAGTCACCAGTTTGGAACATGGAAGCATTAAACACCATGAAAAAGTAGAAAATGCGGTAGTGTAGGACATATAACATGAGGTAGAGAAATGTGGGGAAAAAATGCCAAAAAGTGATTCTTTTACTAAATAAAACCAATGGAATATACTTCTTTTGAATCCTCACAGAATGATTTTTGATGAAATCTTCTCCCAGAAAGTTGCCCTGACCAAGGGGAACAGCTGTAATGTGTGCCACCATAGATGCAACATTTGCTTGCTGACATTCTTCAGGGATCAAAAGACTGAAATTTTCCCTTCTTAATCTGACTACAATGTAGCTGCTTGTTCCTTGCATTGGTGGTAGATGTCACTGCTTACCTGATAAGTGATGGAACCCAAAAGCCAAACAAACCATGTTCCTATTGGCGTAAAAGAATGATGTAGCATATATGTCAATAAGAATGTCATGATAAAAGGTCCAGATGCCCTACAATTCAGTGATCCAAACAGTTGATTTGTAAGCCCCAATGTCAACAGACCATGCTATAACAACCTCCCAGATTGGAAGATCCTGCCTACAAACATTATGTTTTTACTTTTCCATTGAATGTGGAGATTGCTGCATTTACTTCGCCGCATATTCCCAGGCCACCCATCAAAGGGTTAGGATTGTCCCACTTGGGTTTTTTTTTTTTTCGAGAAGAAAGATGCATGATAAACAAATCTGAATGACCGGCCCCAAATGACATGTTCCTGGCAATTTGGAAACCAAATTCAGTGACTTCAACTGTCTAATCTGAATCAAAAGCATTAACAGGATTGTGTTGCAGGTCTATGAGCTTGTGGCTTATCTAAAGCCATTGTGACCCGCAATCTGGATAAGAAATTCCATTTAACAGGCTCCTAACGGTCTTGCATCAAATTCAACTATAGCAACAATCTTAGAAGCATGTTGAAGGTCAATAAGAAATTGATCCCAACATTCAACCAATCCAACTATCTAAGAAGTATGTGAATATGCATATTTGTATAGTGTGCACTTAAAACAAGTAGACTGTTGCAACACAACTAACCTCATTTGTTTCACCTAAAAGAAGCCTTCTTTCAGAATGGCCAAGAATGACCCAAGGAATGCCCAAATTAACAAGCATCTCTGCACTGCAACAACAACAAATTGGAGCTCACGATAGAAAATGAATGTGCAATTTCTCCACTGAATAACGATAGCAATTGCAAAATCTTCCAATTAAAGGGCAAACATGGATCCTAATTGCATCTTGTATCAACAAAGAAATCTGACAACCTGTTACATGTAGATGAGTAGACGACTCCAATTAACAATAAACATCATAAGGACTACTTCTTTTCTTTTCTTTTTTTTGTTCTTTTTTTTTTTTTTTTTGGCTAAAAGATGGCACAAAATTCAAGCTGAAAATTTTCACCTGTCTATTATTACATTTTATACTTCCCTTAATATATGCTGATCTTATAAGTTATAAGACAGTTAATTGGACATATCATCACGCAGATAATATAAGGTTATCCAAACTATTTTACAATAAAATCTGCCTCCTTTTGTGATGGGGTATTTTAAGCACTTGAGTGGCAACTAAATGCTCAAGACTCCCATCGAAATCCGCCATGCTGCAGCGTACCCACTACTCACTCAATGACTTACGATGTCATAAGAAATGATGAAAAACAAATCAAGTTTCCAGTTCACCAACCGATATCTTTGTATAGGGAAACTGCAATTAAAGAAAAGTTATTTTGATTTCTATCCAGGAAGTGATAATGCCCTAAGTTTTCACTCAAGATTGAAATAGTACTATCTTTTCATTGAAATGCTTTAGACCAACTTTGATTTCTATCGATGAACTAAGATTACCCATTTTATCATTCTGATATCAGCACAAAATGTAACTTAGCAGTACAAAGAGAAGAATAAAACGCAAATTAGCAGCACAAAGATGGCTCTTTTTTTTAAGCAGCATAATCTTATCCAACTGTGTTTCTGAAGAAATACAAGGCAGCACAGGAAGTAATATAGCAGGCAGTATGGATTTTGTAACCACTAATGTCCTTGACAATTACAAACTTGATATTAATTGTCAAATTACACCAACTGGATTTCTGAAGAAAGACAAGGCAGGACAGGAAGCAATATAGCAGGCATCGTGGACTTCATAACTAGTAACGCCCTTGCCAAATCCAAACTTGACACTGATTGTCAAATTAAAGCGGTAAAAAATCTTGCGGGAAACAAAAAATAAATAAATAAAATCCAGTTATCATTACCTGCCTGAGAGCCAAGATAATAAGGGTCACATCAATTTGCTTCCATCAAACATATCTTGCTTATTCACAATAACACTTTTCTTAATGGCCTTATAATAACTTTCAAACACAAAAATGAAAATGAGAAGCAGTAGATTCAATTGAAGATGATCGCTAACAAACCTAATTTCACCAGTAAAAGCGCCTCCTTTCCTCACCCAGCAATTTTGTGCAGCAACTTGAAAATCAGACCGCAGCAAACTTTTTACCAAGGAAAGATAGACAAAGGGAGGGCTTACCACAACCTCTGTAAGAAGAAACCAATTGCACCTTATCAAGAATGCCCATCGTCCTTAAATGTCAAAATAATCTAATAGAGGCATGCATAATTGGTTGCTGCATTGAAGGATATGCAAAACTTAAATGGAACATATATCACATGAATGTAAAATCAAATGACTATTGCCAAGACTGAAATTAAAAAAATAATTTAAATAAAAAAAACAAGAAAACAGATAAACAAAATAATGAGGTGAGAGTCATTCCCATCAAAATTAAAATAATAAAAAAATTATTAGATACAAATCAAATACCTAAAAATTATGCACTTGTGGAGATTAAATAGACCAAGTTAAATAACAAAAGATGGCAGAAGGGTCAAAGCTGGAGGATGGTCCAGCAGGAAGATGGTGAAAGATGGGAATATTGTTGGTTTCTAATTTGCCAGAGGGAGAGCTGCAATGGTGGAGATTGGCGCTGTTAGGGAAAGAAGGGAACGTTATAAATCACTTCGTCCCCAAGAAAAAGAAGACCAGGAAACTGAGGGGCTTGCCAGTTGATCCATTCACATAAAATAGAGGAGTATTTGCATGACCGAAAAAGAGTCGATTGGGGGATGTTTTGCAGAAACTGGAAAGCCAATTAAGGCCCAAAAACCCAAGTTTGGAACTGGAAAACAGGAAAAGAAAGGGATGACAGGGGTGCGAGAAATGGCAGACCAAAGGTCGGAAAGGTATGAGCAATCACTCCAAGAGGCAAAGTTATCGCATCCTTTGTTCTACATTGAATGTATAAATTGACATGTATATATGTTTTCTTTGTTTGTCAGAATACATGAGTTTTTACTTTCATTTCTAATGTTTGTTTTATGGTAATTTCTCATTTTCAGACTTTCCAATTTTATTTCGGGGACAAAGGAAAAGCCAAGCACGCGCCAAATTGATACGGCTTAGGGCATGGCCTAATCAAGTCTCTTGACCAAGTTTCAAATGTTAACGCAAACACTTGAAACCAGATACCCTTTGCAAAGCTACTGCTTTGACATCTTCCAATCATTTTTGCCAAATAAAAGAAAAAACAAAGTCACCATCAAGACACTCATAGCTTTATGTGAATGTTGACAGTAACTAGTTTATGTGGAAGCTAAACGACAGCCTGCACCACTGGCAATAAATCATCCATGTATCTCAGAAAATCCACTGAAATGGCACGTCAACCTACACATGTTAAAATGCATCTGTAGATCTGTTGGCAATTGTGAAATAAGAATAAAACAAATCAACAAACGATTAGTTGTTTCGTGATCATACCCACAATCTCCTCAGAGGGTACTTCAGCTTCATTCAGCATTGACACAATTTTCTTTACTTCTTCGGGAGTTCCATTCTGCACAGAGATTCAATCCAATGAATATTTACGACAATGCATTATATTGTCGAAGGAAACATCAACATCGATATGAACACAGAAATATCCCATAGTGTTTGCATTGGTTGTGCCCACCAAATTGTATCATCTTAAAAGATGCTAAATGAGCTAATTCTGCCGCTCATCGGAAATAACTGTGTGCTTGCTTTCGTGGTAGAGATGTGCAGAACCTTGCAAAAGGTATCGATAAAAATAATTAAAGATATTGCCTCCAGAATTTATTTTATTTTATTTTGTAAGTAACGCAAAATCGCCGTTCATGCCCAAATCTTTTTCTACGCAATTTCTCAACAGAATCAAATTTTGAGGTTTTCTCACGATATTATCAAGAAAATCTTGATGAAAACAAAAATATTTATTGTAAATTACAAAATAGATTAAAAATTTTAATTCTAGATTTATATACCAAATTCTAATGTTTTACTGTTTTTCGCATTAATATCACAATAAAAATGTGATATGTTTTAAAATCATCTGAGATTTTGAAAATCTCACAATAATATCGTTTAGTGTATTTCTCACAATATTATCACGAGATTTACAAAACTTCAGCGATATGTGTCACACTGGTGCGAACCACTTTTCAGCAATCCAGGCCATTCATCTATTGTGTCTTTGCATGATGGGTCATGCTGCAAAGAATCTCCCCAACCAGGTGATCTAATCACATGATTGGTGGACACTTTCCTATTGAATAAGTCCAAAAAAAAAAACCTTCCTATTGAATACAGATGCCGGTAATCATCATCATCATCACCATCATAGCCTTGTCCTAGCTATTTGGTCTCAACTTCACAATTCTTACTTCGCCATCAACGGGCTATAATGTGTCGCCCCAAGATCTAAAACATGAACTCTCATGATTCTGTGGCATGAGTTCAACAACCAGCTGCCTACCTGATATCAACCCTCCTCCTTTACCCAGGATGTTGGCAAGATCTTCTTTCTTCTTCTTCTTCTTCTTCTTCTTTTTTTTTCCAGTAGTCCATTTCAAGGCCAACAATAAGTTAGGGCATGTTTGATGACTTTTCCCATGATGGAATGTCTTGCCATGTTTGGATAGCCAAGGACATCGAATTTCAAAAAAGCAATCATTACCCAAACACCACAATCAAATTCTCACACACAAGATACGATGTGGCCATCGTGAGAGCTTTATGAGATTCCCGATTACTATTGACCCTCAGAAATGAAATCTATAGGAATCCATGCGGTGCAATCTAGTTTTCGAGTCAATGAGATCTTGACACCCAAATCGCAGAGAAATCGACAAGAGTACACCCACAAGAATAGTTGAGTAGGGAGGGGGAAATAACTTTATTGATATCAAACTCCTTACATAACTTGAGAAAAACTCACACTTAGAAATTTTTGGAATGCCTACCTCCTAAACCACCATAAATGAATCTTTGAGAATCCCCTCAACTAAGACATTGATTTCAAATCAAGCATAGTTGATTTCAGATCGATCTTATCTACCTAAAATAGTAAAAGCCTAATAATAGTATAAACAAATCTAGGAAATTATCCTCAAAATCTTCAATCACATTTTTAAACATATCTCCCACAAATAGCAAATTGCATTTCTTGATATTAAGGCCTCAAAAAATAGCCCAAAATCAGCACATCTTGGCCCATATGGTGGGTCGTGGGCCTACATCACCATGTTTCAATAGCGCTCATGGAAATTTTGAGAAATCATCATTAGATAATAATTACAATTTTATTTTTCTTTTCCCACTATCCAAGCAGGACCTTGCAATAATCTGGTGGTGGAGATGTTTGTTGCATGGACCATACATGAGTCCACCGAATGAACAATTTGGATCTCAAACGATGGGCCCCAAGCAACATATAATACATGCAATGGTATCGGAGCACTTAAAGCATATGGCAGTTTCAAGTTTTCAATTGCATGCGTTCCCTACAAAGAAAATGCACCTAAACAAGTATATAATGAAATTATAGGATGAGAATGAACAACACAACCAGTGATATTAATCAAATTACTAGTAAACGGATCCTTACTCTTGCTCCGGTGGTAGACTCTTGGGAGTTTCAACACCCGGTTAAGGTTCGAGTATTCATAGGTGGTGAAATCCCACTACGGCGTGAGTGTGTGGGGGTGCACGTGCATGTGTAAAAAAAAATTAAAAAAAAATTCAAATTACTAGTAAATTATTTACAACTTGCGTTTAGATGCCCTAAAATACTTGTAAATCATTTACTAGTTGCAAATGATTTACCACCTTTTCCCCCTTTTGATTTGCTACCAACAAGCTAGGATTTCATATGCTAGCAAATGATTTACAAGCAAGAAGCCTCCAATGACTCTTTTTTTTTTTTAAGTTGGAAGATATGCACCTCCCTCTCTCCATTGTATCTTAGAACTCCAATGGTGAGGCTCTCTCTCTCTCTCTCTCTCTCTCTCTCTCTCTCTCTCTCTCTCTCTCTCTCTCTCTCTCTCCACCAATGGCACCAATCTTGCTACCGGCCTTATAAAAGAGCATTTGAATTCATGGGCCCACTTCTATGGCTCCCCTACTACTTGGTTTTATGTGAGGATCAACCCTAAGCCTTAGAGAGACAGGCTAAACACAATGATCCACTTTAAAATCCACTCTTATATGCCATATGAATGTTTTTTTAATGAATTACTTCTCTAAACTATCTCAGGTGCGAATACACAATTACAGGATATAAACCATTTACAAGCTATCCAAACACTGTAAATGATTTACTACAGTGATTTACTAGTAAATCATTTACAACTTAAACCATTTATCACCATCCAAACGGCCGCTAAATGCGGTAAAGAACATATCACCGCAACACACACACACAGAGGTCTGCATCCAATATCAGAAATCCATAATTGTGGCCCCAAGGCAACAAAATCCTGGCCGTTCATCAGTTGGGCCTGGTAGCTCAAAAACAACACTAATAGTACAATGAGCCATCCAAGCAATCTTGGGACATGTACTCAATTTTATTTTATTTTTCCTTTGCTTTTGAGTCAGACAGTTTAGAATCATCCGATCAGCATTAATTTTTTTAGATATGAACCCTTCATGGTGCGACCCAACTGATGAACGGTCCAGAACGCAAATCAAAACCCTGAGATCTTATCTATTGTTTTTTGCACAAAAAGCAGCTGAATCCACTTCCATCAAATCATTCCAGAACAATTCCCACAGATTTTATTAGATAACCTGATTCTGCAAATCACGAAAACGAATCCAGATGCAGAACGAAATCGGAATCCATCAAGCTAGAGAACATTAAGTAAAGACCGAAACGAAATGGTGAATTTTCCTGGTCGGATTTCAGGAGCAGACAATCTAAACTTTCATCGATTTTTCACAGCCAAATATAGATCAGAGAGAGAGAGAGAGAGAGAGAGAGATTTACGCATTTCCAGTTGCCGCCGACGAAGAACTTTCTACCCATCTTTTTTCTTCGGTGAGACTCAGAAGAGAAGAAGATTTGAGTGAGTGTGAGAGAGAGAGAGAGAGAGAGAGCTTTGTCAAAAGGTACAGAACTGCGACCGACCGAAGCTCGTGTTTTGCCGCTCTGGCGACTCCAGATTCAGCCACTTCGCGTACGCGGTTTGGCGGGTGACCCAACACCCGCCAGCAGCTGTAAAAGCACTGTGGGCCCCACCATGATGTATGTGTTGTATCCACACTGTTCATCCATTTTGTCAGCTAATTTTAGATTATCATAAAAATGAGGCAGATCTAAAGCTAAATTGGACCACACCATGGGAAACCGTGGAGATTGAACTCTTAACGTTGAAAACTTACCGGGGACCATTAAAGTTTCAGATAAAGATGGTATTTGTGTCTCTTTCCCTTAATCCCGGTCCGCGTGACCCTATGAACAGGTTGGATGAGCAATAAACATCAGGCCTTAGGAAGGTTTCAACGGTGGACGCCTTTGTCCCCACCTATTTCTATAGTGTGGTCCACTTGAGCTTTCTATCAACCCCATATTTTTAGCTGATCTTTGGATTTGCCTGTATTTTTAACTTGTCTTAAAATAAGCCGAGACCAACGGACGGACAGGCATGGTTAAAACACATACATCATGTGGGGCATATAGAGCCTTCACCGCAGGTACGTAGCTGGCTGGTGTTAGGTCATCAGCCAAATCGCCTCCCACTGGCAGCACCCGGCAGAGCCCACGTGTTAAATAGTGCAATGATCAGAACCATTCATATTGTTGTGAATTACACGGTATGCGCAATCGATGATGGTTATTATCAATATCTTTAGGTCATTGTAAAACAAGGAAAAAAAAATTACTCCTAACAATCAAAGGTTAGGATTATGAATGAGGCCTTTTTGACCCAGGCAAAGTCCTGTTCATATTACATTTTCTACCATGTTTTTTTTAAACTACGCAGGTAAATAGGACATTTTTGGATAAGTAGTCAAGGATATATAAACATTAAACTTAAAATTAAGCATGCATGTAGGAGAAATCATGCGTTAGCAACCCTTTGAACCTATTTGGATTTGGACAAAGTTCTGTAGTGCCTAGCAATTCATGCCTTGTGCTCAGGGCTACCCAATCACAGAAATGTTATTGTTGACTGGATGCTTTATCTTTTGTTTGTCAAATACCTTGTATAATGAATGGGTATAGCCTAACAAATGTAGGAATCTTAAAGATTAGTTGGTGGCTCATTTATACATGTATATGTGCATATTTCATATATGTAAACATTGTGATATTTTTTTTTGTGCTAAAAGATTTATAGTGTCATATACGCACATATGGAATATTTAAATTTGAATGGTCTTATATGCGATATATTAAAATATGTCATATATGTGTATGGATAAGTATATTCATGTATATGATAACTAATAAAAGTATTATTTATAAGTACTTCACCTCTTTCCTAGATAAGGTTGATCCACCTTTTCAGTTTATCGATGACTAGAGTCAAAACTTAGTTGAGCTACTTCAATGAAACTCAATTATGGATGTAACCAATCTCAACTGTAGACATACCTTGATTCGTGGAGTGAAATCTAATCAAAGAGATGATATAGTGGAGTTTGATGAACCAGGAAAGCTTAGATACACCTCTTGATGGGTGTGATGACCATAACACAATTTAGCACTCACGTCGATCTACCATCCATCACATAATTCCACACGAATCATATTATTATCCCTAGTCATAATCATAACTTTTTTTCTTCTTTTCTTATTTAACTTTTTTTCTTTTTACACACGCACACACATCCCCACACACTCACGTTGGTGTAATTTCACCACCCATGGGTACTCGAACCCTTGACCGGGAGTTGAAACTCCCTAGTCATAATCATAACTTAAAGCTCTTCAATCAGGTTTGCTTGAAGGTATGGTTCTTTTCTTCTCATGATGATGACACTCTCTTGCAAAAGTAATCAATCTTTCCACAAACAATTTAGCCCGTTAATTTGTCTCAATTGTCAAAATTCTTATTTTTGAGCTTCGATTTGTACTTATTATTTAATTGAGTTTTATGGTTTGATTTTATGCTATTGGGCTTAATTGATAGACTAGGGTTTTGATTCTTCTATTCATGGTATGCAATTTAGAGAATTATTTTTATTTTTATTTTCATTTCAATCATTTAGTTTAATTAGTCTCTTCTTCAATTTATAGTTATAAAACAAGTTGTTCTACCGATAATTTCTTATTTCTTGTGTTGAAGGAAAATTTTAGGGGGCATTTAGTGCATGGTATTAGATGGAATTAGGTGGGATGGAATTGCATTTGGTCCGTGCCAATTCCACTCAATGTTTGGGAAGACTGGAAAAGCTTGGAATTAGATAAGATGGAATTGCATTGAGTCTCGTGTCAATTCCACTCAATGTTAGCAATTGTGTAGGTCCCACTATGATGTGTGGGCTATATCCACACCGCCAACCCATTTTTTGAGATCATTTTAGAGCATGGGCCAAATAATCAAATAGATCTAAAGCTCAAATGGACCCCACCATAAAAAGCAATGGGGATTGAATGCCTATTGTTGAAAACTTCTTTGGGGCGACATAAGTTTTGGATTTGTCTCATTTTTAGGCCCATGCCATAAAATGAATTTATAAAACAGATAAACGATTTGGATATAACACGTGTTATTCTCAATAGTTTTAAATGATGGTAGATATATCCATTCAATGTACCACCCTATTATAAACATAGCATGGAATTAAGCTTATCCCATGGTATCAGAGGACAACCCCTGTCATATGTAATAATTATATTTTTTTAATCTCATCCCACCTAATCCTTCCTAATACCATGCGTCAAACTAATGGAGTTTTTTCCCCATGCTCGACCGGTCGTGAACCTTACATGACCGGTCGAGGACTAGTGCACGACAAATCGAGCGGGGCTTAACTCAAAGTCCAGCGACTTTGGGATATTTTTCCCCGTGGTGCTCGATCGGTCGTGGGTGGTGCTCGTGGTTATGCAGATTCGTTCCGCGATTTTGTGGATTGCGAAAATCTGAATCCTTTCACAATTGGGATGCGGAAAGGAGTTTTCTAAAACTATAAATAGGGGTTCCTAGGGTTTTTCTATAGGCATGAAAAACACAAGAGGGCTATCAAAGGTGTGAGAAAGAGAGGAAGCTTATACAAGGGAGATTATGCTCGTGGAGATTATCTACTCTGCAACTTATATCTCAGCGCTTCTACATCCTCGTAATCAGTGAGATCTCTCCGTTTTTCTTTTATTCTTTTATTGTTTATTCATTCCTGCGTGAGTGAAGAAGGTTGTAACGTTCTACTTCATAGTGGATTGTTGATCTAAACGAGGTCCCTTGATTTTTACCTCTTTGAGGGTTTTTCATGTAAAAATCTCTTGTGTGGTATGGTTTATGCTTTGATTGTTTTACATTACATTATTATTTCATAATTCTGATTTATTCTAAAGGGCTAGATCATAAGGTATTGTGGTAGGCCCCCAACACAAACACTCCCTTAAAGTCTTTTCAATGTGGCGACAAATTTTTTTTATAATTGTTGTTACATGAAAAAGTTCATCCATCTTAAGCCAATACAATTTAATGTGCAATTAGGTTAAACTCATTTAGCTGTTGCACAATTGACTTATCAGTTATCATATGGAACTTTAAATATCCACTAATTATATATTTTTCATGTATGCCTCTTTAATTTTGTATTTTTTTCTCTATGGTAATCCAGATATTAGCAAACATGTCAAGGTCCCAGAAAATATCATATAATTAATTTGATGGTACATTGATAATATAATTTTTACAAAGATAAATTATCCACACATCCTCCGTGTGACAAACACCAGACATTCTAGTTCCTGTACACTAGTGACCTCAACTAATTTATGACATAGGATACTCAAAGAGTTTTGGGTAGAATATTTTATACTTTCATCTCTTCAAGTTCTAACCATCAAAGTTTTAAGGAAATTGATTTATTCTCATTTAATATATTTTTCAAATTCATATGAACGTACATATCAAAATTGTTACAAATAATTGCATGGGAAATATTCAAATGATAATAAATTAAAGGGTTGTAATAATATACATGTTTAAATGACTATGATTGCAACAGCCTAGCTATTTGACGAAACTAATTTCTCATTTGGATGACGTGTGTACACATTTACTTTCTTTGAAATAGTTCACAGCCATCGGTAGATTCTAATAGTACAATAGGCTTCCAACCTATTATCCCTAGGATGTAATCGCCCAACGTGCAACTTTTGCGTACAAAAGCCATTAGAAACCCAACTATAAAAACACCGGCATACCTCCTTCATACGTGTAGAGAGAGAAAGAGGGACGGCCTCCAAAGAGAACGCGAAGAGAGGTTCTTGCTTTCATAAAAATCCCAAGAGCTCATGCTCCTTTAAATAGATATAAAAGAGTGTTTAATTTCCACAATAACATAAAAACAGGAAGTCGTGATGCTCCCATGTTTCCCATGTTTTAAGAGCACATCTCTTCTGAAGAAAAAAACCCTCAGGTTTAAGGAGACATCTCTCGGTCTAAGAAAGGGAGCCATATCCAACTATTAAAAAAAAAAGATTAGAAATGATTAATTAAAAAATATATTAAGACAAGCCTATCTGGAATGAATTCGCTCTACACGCGAGCATGTGGGCCCCAGTATTAGAAATAGGTGGATGGTTAGATCTCGAACCTACCGTGCCTACCATGCCATGCTAACATATGCGCGGCCTGTACATGATTTCTCCCTCTCAACCTACATTTCAGCATGTCATATGCCTGTATACCTACATTTAGCCATGCATCTATAACTGCTCGGAAGTTGATGGCTGACGCTAGAATCAGATTGGGATGATCCAACGGTGGAAATCATAGGTCTGCCTAAAATTGGTTCTCTCTCCAACGCACGTTTGTCGCCTCTTCATGACCAAAACTCATTTCATTTAAGTATTGAAACGGACACCTGCCTAACCCCATCTAATCCACATGAAGAAAGAGAAAGATCACATGGCCTGAAAAGCAAACCAAAAAGAAATGGTCCCCATCTCCAAGGTCTACAGTAATAGTTCACCGCCATTTAAAATCCGCGGCGACGTGTCCTCCATGCACGTGGCATGAACTGGACTGCCTGGTTCATGGACACTGTCGCATTATGGAGAGCGGATTGCATGTGCCCCTGGGCACGGAGATATAACTGTGCCCGGGGTTGCGTGGGGCCTAAAGATATGTCTGTGATAAATCCACTCCGTCCATCTATTTTTAAAGACGATAATAGATTATGATTTTAAAAATCAGGAACATACAAAACTCAGGTGGGCCACCACAAATGAAAAAGTGGCAACGGATATGTCCACTGTTGAAACTTTCCTGGATCTGACATGATGTTTATATGCCATCCAACCCATTAATCAGGTGCGTACAATCAGGATGAAGGGACACACCGAGACTAAAGTCATTCCAAAATTAGGTCGGCCACAACAACTAAATAGGTGGGCTTTAGGTGTGAGTTGTACTTCCAGATGAGTTTTTAATAGGGATGTTTTTAGGGATGTACAGGGTCCACGAAGAGGCTCGCCAGATTCACGGTTTGGATGCCACCTAGACATCACATGTGGGCCCCACATGGCTCAAAAATACGATAATTAAGTAATTAACATACATTCGAGCTTTTGTTCTGCTGTGCACCGTGATTTCTAACAGGGCAACAAAATGGCCCGGTAGATGCATGTGGATTCTATATAACATTCAGACGTCTCTTAGGCCAACACGTGTCTACATGGCAACCCATCTAAATGCCGCCACATGCCAATACAGCCCATATATGCGACATCCACATCCATCCATCAGGTGGGTCCCACCACGTGTATACCCTTGCCGGAAAATCAGGTTAGTTCGTACGCGGTTCGGCAAGTAACCCGAACACCAGGCAGCTAGCTGATGTCAAAGCATTGTGAGCTCCAATATGATGTATGTGTTTTATCCACGCCGTTTATCCATTTTTCCATCTGATTTTATACTATAAAATAAAAATGAGGCAGATCCAAATCTCAGATGGACCACACGGCAGGAAAATGATGTTAATTGAATGTTCGCCATTAAAAACAACCTAAAGCCCACTGTAATGTTATTTGCCATCCAACCTATTAATAAGGTCACATGAAACTGGATGAAGGAATACAATATCAGCTTATCCAAAATTTATGTGGCCTTAATAAATTTTCAACAGTAAACATTGAATCCCCATTGTTTATGTGATGTAGTCCACCTATATTTGAGTTCATCCTTCTCTTATACAATGACATGTGTCATTTTCTGATTGGTTATTTTTAGGATCAATTTGAAATAGAGTACAACACCGTCCATTTATTTCCAACGGTGAGATCCACAATGAGAGTAAAGCAGCCAATTTTTATTTTTTTCTTGGTGATGGTTGACATGGTGGTATACACATGGATGGATGACTTAGATTTTTCATATGTAGATTTGCTGCGCTGTATGTGCATGTGAACGTAGTAGACTTCTCATATATATTAAGTCGTCAAGGTACAAAAAAAAAAATATTATTAATTTAAATTTATTATAGTATAGCTGCTAATTATTGGTTTAGATTATTATTTGGAAAATTATTGAAGCTTCTCATTTATCATATAAAGGGATAAAGCGAACATGATAGAGCCATCCATTGAGCACACGTGGCAGGATGATGTATCAATTGCATCCATCCATCTGATGGGCCATATCACGATGGATTATGTTTCAAAAATCACCAGAGCTGTTTGCTTACTGAGTAAATCAGTACTCTTTAAACTCTATGAGCCCACTGCGATGTATGCGTCTTATCCAAGCCGCTCATCTGTTTTTCCTGCTCATTTCAGGTCATAAGTTCAAAATCGAAGCATATCAAGAGCTCAAGTGGACCACACCACAGGAAACAATGGGAATTGAATACCTACGGTTGAGATCTTTTTTGAGTGTCATAGAAGTTTTAGATCAAGTTGATATTTATGGTTTCCCTTCATCCATGCCCGTGTGACTTTATAAACAAGTTGGATAACAAATAAACATTAGCGTAGACCCTAAGAAAGTTTCAACGGTAGATATCAGTGTTTCCTGTGGTATGGCCCACTTGAGCGTTGGAATTGCTTCGATTTTGGGCTCAGGTCTTAAAATTAGCTGGATAAAAGGATAGACGGCGTGGATAAGACACGTACATCACAGTTGGGCCCCACATAGTACGCAATCCGCTCTCTATCAGACAATCCTCTGAATTTGATCATGTGGTCATGATCTGTCTACACTGGGCCCCACTACGCTATCTCTATTTGGAGAGTGACAGGTACAGAGTATCAGATAAACGCCCGTGCACCAAAACCCACAAATCGTCTCAACCATCCAATCAATACACATGATCATCGATCCGTGCCGTCCAATCTACAAATATCTTTGAGCCATCTTCTATGATCTGTACCACTCAAATGATCCAAGCCACAACGACTGATGAATTTTCTAAGGACTGTTGCCATAACTTTTGCCAAAAAGCATGCTATACTGATCAGACGGTCGATAAAAACCCAAGTTTTTTATGTTCAACAAAACTCGAGCATATGGTGAATTCACAGGATGTGTAGCGACCATCTCGGCAATTTTGGGGCTTGGAAATTTCTCGGGAGATTTTCAAAATTTGAGGATTTTTTCGGGAAATTATTGGAATAATATCAGGGAAAATGAAATGATTTTAAAATATTTATTTTAAACCAGCAAATAAATACAAAATTTAAAAAATATTTTCATTAACAAATTTCGTATTACTGGTTTTCTGGTTAAAGCGATAATATCGTATAAGAGCTTTTCGCGGTATAATTTATAACGATATTTTTTCAATACCTCGAAAAAGGAAGCCGATTCGCTGCCAGTGGCCCCCGCACGGAGATATACCTGTGTCCAGAGCTGTGTGGATTCCACAGAGATGTCTGTGACAAATCCACTCCGTCCATCTGTTTTGAACGACCACAATGGAACAGGAACATAAAAATCAGGCAGATCCAAAGCTCATATGGGCCATATCAAACGAAACAGTGGGAACCGAGATGTCCACCGTTGAAACCTTCGGGGATCTGATCATGATGTTTATATACCATCCAAACCGTTCATAGAGTAATTACCAGTCAGATAAACTGTAGGCATAAATATTATACTGATACAAAACTTCTGTCACCCCAGGCATTCAATCTCCACTATTTCGTGTCATATAGCTCACATGTGATTTGGATCTGCCTGATTTTTATATTCCTATCTTACTGTCGTCTTCCAAAACAGATGGACGGAGTGGATTTGTCACAAACATATCCGTGGGACCCACACTTCCCCAGGCACGGGAATATCTTTATGCCCGGGGTCACAGACAATCCACTTCCCATATTTGCCGCACTGATCAGGACAGAGATTGTACGGATCGTTCCGATTTTCGTTCTGCACAAGCGACGGCAAGTGAAAGGCGCGGTTCGATGATCCAAACACTAACTATGGCCCACTTTCAGTGGCCCATGCACCAAAAATCACCGTATTATAAGAATCTTGACCATCGAATAAGTGGTCACAAATGGACGATTTATAAAAGATTAGACACCAACGCTTCATATTCACCTTTAAATGTAACACAGCTGTCATATTCCAATGTCGATTTTTTTTATTTTTTTTTGCATGGACCATCTACATTGAGGGACAATCGTATCAACGGTTCAATAATTCTACGTGGCCCCACTTACAAAAAAAACTGAAAATTCGAACTGTTCCATGCACCATGCACCCATGCGCCCGAATATTCTACGAATTTCTTTCTCTCGTAAGAAATCCTTTCAACGGATTGGGCTGGAGGATTAAAAAAAACAAAAAAAAACTCTAATACTCGAAATATGAGCAACTGAAATAAAATGCTTTAAAAAATTACATGAAATTTAAACTAGCTGACTGATGGACCGTTTAGTGGATGGTAGAAAAGAAACCTATCCAACGGTCGTATTTGAGCTAATCGTGTGTTCAGAAATCAAAGGTTAGAATTCTCAAATCAATGAGTTTAGAAACTATTCTCACCAAATTTGAACAGTTCGATTTGAATTATTATACGCCATGTGTACATATTTTAGTGCTTGTGTATCAATCATCATACACTTGCACAGTACCAAATAACTCCCAGTCGAAATCCGCGTCCACCTTCAGCTGTCTACTTTCGACAGCGATTCGCGATTATCCTGTTTGACGTGGCAGTAACAAGTCTTCGTCAACGGCAATTAGTCGTCGCGGGTTACGTGCTGATCTCTTTGGACGCTGAACGTACTCGCACTTCAAATACACGCGCCAACGTGGTATATGTACAAGAGATCTGTGCCATTCATCGGGTAGGGCGCATCATCAGGTATATGCATACTGTGCTCACTGCCCGATGAACGGTCCTGATCGTTCTGATAGGTGGCATGTGGCCCGCAAAGGCATCTATCCATCTCACCTATATATCAAGTAGAATCCTCATGCATCAAAGTATGCAGTGTTCTCACTGTCCTAATTTTTAGTATAAGAAACCTTATCCGTCGTCCGTACATCTGGACCATTGATCTTGATCGAGAAGATCCTGACCATCCTATCTTTGGTATTTTTTTTCTTTTTGGACCAACTGCTGTATTTGTTCTTAATCGATGTCTTTAGGCAACTGACGGTTAGATCAACTAGTGTGGGAGATCTTTCAGGGCACCCCTGTCAAAGGTGGGGCCATTATATTAACAGTCCGGATTCCGCAATCAGGGCCTACCGATTTGCAACATTCGGATACCGCACGAATCCGTAGCATCCCACCCTACTATTAAATACATCCTCGTGATTCTTGCCTTGGCAAAAAAATCACCCCTGTGACGCTTGTGCGGGCCCCACACTTCGAAGGCGCGTGTAAACGGATGCGGATTGCCAGCAGGAAGTCCCTTCCGTTGGAAGCTACGTGGGGCCCACTGTAATGTTTGTGAGAAATTCAACCCGTACATCCGTTTTTCCCGCCCATTTTAGTACGTCTGCCCATAAATGAGGCAGACACATAAGTCAAGGGGCACACGATGGGAAAGATTGAAATTGAACGCTCACCGTTGAAATCTTAGTGGATTTATAGGGCCACAGAAGCTTTAGATCATGCTAATATTTTTGTTTTTCTTGGTCATCACGGTGGGAAGGTACTTATGAACGGTTTGGATGGCATATAAGTATCACAGTGGATCTCAAGATGTTTTCAACGGCAAGCATTTTTACCTGTGGTATGGGCTATTGAATTTTGGATATAACTCATTTTCGGGTTCAGATCCAGACATGATCTGGAAAAACGGATGGACGGATTGGATTTCTAATCACAGTGGCCCCCACCTGCTTCCGACCGCAGGCAAGGGCGCGGATTGGATACTGACAAGGTCAGTAGCCAAATTGCTACTGAAGTGACGTCACCAAGCTCTGTGGACCCACCATGATGCATGTGTTATATCCATACCGTCCAACCATTTTTAGAGATAGTTTTATGGCATTAAAAAGAGAATGGGATAGATCTAAAGTTCAAGCTGACCCCACCATAGAAAATAGTGGGGATAGTGACATCCACCGTTCAAAACTTATTAGGGGCCACAGGAGTTTCCAATCAAGCTGATATTTTTGTTTTCACTTCATCTATCTCTATGTTAACTTATGAATAAGTTGGATCTCAAAAATACATCACGGTGGGCCCTATAAATTTTTCAACGGTGGGTGTGACTGATCCCACGGTTTTCTGTGGTGGGTCCACTTGAAATTTAGATCTATTTCATTCTCTTTGTAATGCCATAAAAAAGATCTCTAAAAATGGTTGGACGGTATGGATACAGCACATGCATCATGGTGGGGTCCACGGAGCTTGGTGACGTCACTTCAGTAGCGATTTGGCTACTGACCTTGTCAGTATCCAATCCGCGTCGCGTGAAAACCGTAAAGCGGGAACCGCCGCTGCCACGTCCGAGACGCGCCAGCGTAAATGCGCGCCTATCGTTTCGTGTCCGCGACCGCCGATTCGGAACCGTTACATGGACTGATCATTGCTTGGTCTCCAAGACATAAAAAGAATTACGAAAATACCCTTTGCTATATCCGTGGACGAAAATACCCCTTAAAATATTTTCTTCTTTTAAAGCAAAATTAAAGGATTCAGGAAATGAGATGCTCTCGTGCCATCGGCTGATTGTAAGTTACAGTGTTCCTAGTTGGACACATAGGCAGTCCAATCCATTGATCGGAACGGTTGATTGGGTTCAGCACACATTTCTTAGGTTACTATGGAAAAATGGCACCAATATTACAAATATGAACCATCCGATCAGTGGTCTTTAATGCGGATGGTCAATGTCATTTACACAAAAATAAGTCCAATTAAAATTTTAATCCATTTATCTTTGGGCCCCATCATTTATTGTTATGATTCTTGGTCCGGTGTAATTACTTGTAAACGGTGGTAAAAGCATAATAATGTGAAGTGTGTACTGTTTGGTAAGATGTAGAATTTTACTTCAAGGACCCACCATGATGTATGTATTTTATCAACTCCGCTACATTTAGTTTTTCAGATCATCTTAGGCAATGAGCCCAAAAAAAGAGTTATATCCAAAGCTTAAGTGGACCACACCAAAGAAAACACCGAATTGAACTCCCATTGTTAAAAGCTTATTGGGCATTTCATATACTCACCGCTTCTATATCGGCTTACTTGTACTTTAGAACTACTTCATTCTTGGATTGTCTTAAAATGGTTAGGCAAAATAAATAGATGATGTAAACATACTATGAATGTCTGGTATACCAAGACTATTATGAGACACCCTAAATTATTGCAGCAAATGCCAATGTAGATAGTTATTATCCATTTACATGATGCAGGACATGCAAAGATATACTCAGATCATGGCTCAACCAAAGAAAGCCTAAAATAGAAGCAGTAGTCTGTCAAATCTGAACCTAATCCTATATGAGGGCACAGCATAATTGAAATCTAGATGTATACTTAAAAATAAGATGCAAAATATCAAATATAAATGAATTGTTGTTCAAAATTTAAACTATAAGTTAATTATAACTTTTGATCTAGGTATCATTACAGGACGTAAGACCTGTCAATATTTACCATAATATGTACTACAGAGTCAACCAATTGTGTTTGTATGTTTCATGTGAAATGAACGTTTTAAATTCAAAAATGAAAAATTTTAAAATTACTATTTTTAATAATTTCAAATTATATATATATAACTTTAATAATGGTATAATTGAGAAATCATATACATTACAAATTATTTAATAAATTATTTGAGTTTTTTTTTTTCTCTTATTATTTCTCATAAATTCAAGAGTTACATTGTGGATTTAGGCTTTTTAATCACTTGAGAAAGTTGTACAATCTTCCTCCTCACCCTTTCACCCTCTTCCCTTGTGTCATTATTTATATTTACAGAGAATTACAGTAAAACAATCAAGCCTTATGATTTATTTATTTTTTTGACGTCCAATTGTAACCATTCCATCCATTATTTCCAAAACACATGATTATACAAAAAAAACAAAGGATGTTGAAAGCATGTAATTAGTGATAACTAATGTGAATTGGCAATAATGTGTATTTAGAGTTTGTTTAGAATTCAAAGTAAATTAGTCATCATTATTATTATTTATTACCTGTTTAAACAAAAAAAAACAGCTCATGAACCAAGAGTCAAATGTACTTGCTTGGAAGATAAATAAATTATAATATTACATTTTCATATTATAAAATTATCATTTTTACAATGAATTTTAAATAAAATAAATAATATAACAAAATCATTATTACATTCAAATATAAATGATGTCAGTACAAATAATAATTATCCGTTTACAATAAATTACCATTGTAATTGAAAAACCAAACAAGTTATGGTTGTAAAATGAAATGCACTGAAGGGCTCTTTCTTAAATTACAACAAAACTGATTGTCACAGATTAACGTCTTCGATTGGTAGGAGAAGGTTTGCCAATTAAAGTTGGTGAGCGGATTTCAATTCATATAGATTTATTATAAAATATATGCTATCAAATATACGTTGCCAAACGGCCCCAGAGGCAAAACAAAACCCGATTAACCTTGAACAGATAAGGCGACTTACCGAACCTTTTCCCGGCACTACACGTACATGTTATTCTGGGCCCTGCCAAACGGCTCCTAAAAGTCGACATCTAGATAATGGCGACAAACCATCCATATAGGACGAGCGCACGTGTGGCCCACCCGATGAGCTCGCTTGCCAGTTGGAACTTGAAAGCGGATTGGCTGGTGTACCCGGGCGCGGATTAGATACTGACAAGGTCACTATCCAAATCGCTACTGAAGTGACGTCACCAATGGGCCCTACCATGATGCATGTATTATATCCATACCGTCCATCCATTCGGAGAGATCGTTTTATGGCATGATAAAAATAATGAGATGGATATAAAGTTCAAGTGGACCCCACCACAGAAAACAGTGGGGACAGTGACATCCACTGTTCAAAACTTCTTAGGGGCCATAGAAGTTTCCCATCAAGCTTATATTTTTGTTATCACTTCAACTATCTCTATATTAATTTATGAATAGGTTGGATCTAAAAAATACATCATGGTGGGCCCTATAAATGCTTCAACGGTGGGTGTGACTGATCCCACGTTTTTTGTGGTGGGTCCACTTGAACTTTAGATCTATATCATTCTTTTTCTAATGCCATAAAATGATCTCTACAAATGGTTAGGGGTAGGGATATAACACATGCATCATGGTAGGGTCCACAGGGCTTGGTGACGTGACTTCAACAGGATTTGGCTACTGAGCTTGTCATATCTAATCCGCGATCGGTGTACCCACACACCACCTACTTGGCTGGTGTGTGTATGTGTTATGCCTATGTGATTCAAAGGAGATCAGAGTTACATGAGCTCAATAATGATACATTTATTATATGCATTCCGTTTGTTCATTCACGTGGAGCAATAATTCTTACCTTTAATATCACAAAGACTGTGATGGAGAGGAAAAACAAATATCATATTGATTTAAAAAATCTTGTAAGTCCAAAATGATTCCAATAGTATATGTTTAATCCCTGCTACTTTTTGCACAGTGGTCTGATGGATTTTTGAATCTTTATTAATTTTCAAATCAAGCCTTACAACAAGCTCACTAAGTGAACGGATGATTTGAATATAACACATACCTTATGGAGGGACCCATATAATGACATCAATACACCAGCTAAGTAATGTTGGAATATTTGGTTGAATTAAATAGACTATTAAAAAATCGAGAACCAAAAAAATAAAATAAAATTTGAAAAAGAAGAACTTATTGAATTGAGTCGAGGCGTGACTGAGTCACTCGGCTTGAAATCGAATTTGCTTCCCTTGGACAGCGTCCCAAGTACAACAGGTTTCCAGAGCAATCGACCTCCAGGATACAACGACTATGACCCGATCCCAGCGGTGCACTCACTGTACACGGGCTCGAACCACTTGCAGTTTAATCCGAAAGTGCTGAGTTGACTCAGCGATGAACTCAGTAGAAAATGCTTAAAACCGAATATCAGAGAGCGTTTTATAAGAGAAGAATTTTTCGTGTATTAAAACTGGAATCGGTAGTCTTTATATAGACTCCGAAGTGGTGCATAAGCACCCTTTACAAAAGGTTAGGTCCGTTGGGTTTAAACCCAACAGGTGCGACCAACCGGAAGGGACGCATCTCTCTGGTTTAAAACGAAAAGGCGCAAGTGCGAGTACACTCCCGCACATACAGTCCTGCGAGTACCCATACACACACCCACGCGAGTATACACACACCGCACGCGACGCGACGCGACGCGCACACGGACTCGGCTCGGCACGGCTCGGCTCGGCTCGCGCGCGTGTGGTCAATGACATAGATTAGAGCTATTGGCATAGCCCCCCCACAGGACCAAATTCACATGCCCCCTGAAAGGGACTCAAGCCCTAAGCAAAAATACTATCTTATATACAAGATAGTTTACCTTTGTGAAATCCGATGTGGGACAAAACTCACATGCCCCTGAAAGGGACTCAAGCCCTAAGCAAAAATACTATCTTATATACAAGATAGTTTACCTTTGTGAAATCCGATGTGGGACAAAACCCCAAACTCAAAAGTACTACAATTTCAAAAATGGAGAAAAATTACCAAAAATTTGAAATTCCAATTTTACTACTATTTTAAAACAAAATAGAACAATCACCCACATGTTTCAAAATAAAAAGTCTTTCGGGTTAAAGTGGAATCGTCATGTAATGGTGTTGGTGTCACGATAGACTTAAACTGACATTAAAGTAAGCAAGACAATTGTACAGGAATTAGGTGATAGCATTGTCCTGAACTTGAATCCTTTTAATGTAAATCGCAAGTACGCGTCACTCAGACTACTCTTCCTCTGTAAGTGATTCTGCGATTCAGTGCTTTTCAGCCATACACCATTACCTGGATTTCATGAGTGAGAATTCGCTTAAATTTTCATAGGAAGCGGCCTCCACCTCCACACCCATATAGGTGAATTCCATCAACTGTATGCAACAACTGTATACACCATCACATATATGGCTATGAATCTATTAAGAGTTCTAACAACTCATCCTTCTGTGTTGCTACTCGCACTGTACACCATAGAAGGGGCTCATACAACTCAGTGCAATCGTCTACCTCGTGTCTTGTTGTTTACCCATTGAACCTATCTCATGGGATCTCCGCTTGTATAGGTTGGGTTGCCGACACTGGCAGCTCATATATTAGGCTCAGCCTCATTCCCTTCGATGTATCATTGACTAACCTTTTAGATAGTCCTTTGGTCAGAGGATCTGCTAGATTCTTTTCTGACCTCACAAAGTCAATAGATATGACTCCATCACGCAACATATGTTTCACTATGTTGTGTCTGAGTCTAATATGCCTGCTCTTTCCATTATATATTTTACTCTTTGCTTTCACTATAGCTGCTTGATAGTCACAATGAATAGACACGGCCGATATAGGCTTTGGCCACAATGGTATATCAGCTAAGAGATTTCTAAGCCACTCGACTTCTGATCCAGCCTTTTCTAAGACAATAAACTCGGATTTCATAGTAGACTGAGTGATACATGTTTGCTTAGTAGACTTCCAAGAGATTGCTCCTCTACCTAAAGTGAAGACATGTCTACTAGTGGATTTTATTTCATCTGGAATCACTAATCCAGTTAGCATCACCGTATCCTTCTAATACAAGGAAAACCACTATAATGTAAACCATAGGCTATACCGCCTTTTAGGTATCTCAAAATCCTAGGATAAAGCATTCCAATGCTCTTTTTCGAGGTTATGTGTATATCTACTTAGCCTTCCTACGGCAAAAGCTATCTGGTCTAGTACGGTTTGTTAGATACATAAGGCTACCAATTATTCGGAATACTCCAATTGAGACACACTATTTTACGTATTCTTCATGAGAGTCACACTATAATCATAAGAAGTATTGACAGTTAAAATGGTTAAACTTTCTCAATATCTTCTCAATGTAATGAGATTGAGATAATATAATAACACCATTTTTTCTGGTTACTTCAATACCCAAGATTACACTAGCCTCTCCTAAGTCTTTCATGTCAAACTTAGATGACAAGAATTTCTTAGTTGTATTAACTAATTTAATATTAGTTCCAAAAATAAGCATGTCATCAACATAAAGGCATATAATAACATAATCATTTCCAGAAATTTTACTATATACACATCTATCTACATCATTTATATGATAACCATTTGATTTTAAAACACCATCAAATTTTTCATGTCATTGTTTAGGAGCTTGTTTTAAACCATATTGTGATTTAATTAGTCTACATACTTTATTTTCTTTTCCTGATATCTTATAACCCTCAGGTTGTTCCATATATATTTCTTCTTCTAAGTCTCCATTTAAGAAAGCTGTCTTAACGTCCATCTGGTGTACCACCAGTTTATATATGGAAGCTATCGCTATTAAGACCCTGATAGTTGTAATTCTAGTTACAGGAGAGTATGTATCAAAGTAATCTATTCCTTCTTTTTGTTTAAAGCCTTTCGCTACCAACCTAGCCTTAAACTTATCAATAGTCCCATCTGGTTTTAGTTTCTTTCTAAACACCCATTTACAACCTATTGGTTTATTTCCAGGTGGTAGGTCTACAATTTTTCAAGTGTTATTAGATATAATAGATTCTAACTCATCATTTATTGCTTCCTTCCAAAAGGTTGCATCTGGAGAGTTAATTGCTTCTATATAGGTTATAGGATCATCTTCTACTAAGAAAGTGAAAAAACCATCTCCTAGGTTAGTTTCTCTTCTAACCCTAGTACTTTTTCTTGGTTGTATCTCTTCTACTACTTTCTCGTATGCATTTTTACTAGTAGATGCAATATCTGATTCATTGACTTCCTCTATTCCTATAGATTTAGATTTCATAGGGAATATGTTCTCAAAGAACTCTGCATCCCTAGCTTCTATAATTGTATTAGGATCTAGAATATTATCCTTAGTTTTTAAAACTAGAAACCTATAGGCCGCACTGTTTTGTGCGTAACCTATAAATACACAGTCAGTCGTTTTAGGACCTAACTTTCTTTTCTTAGTTTCAGGTAATCCTACTTTAGCAAGACACCCCCACACTTTAATATATTTGTAACTAGGAATATGATTCTTCCATAGTTCATATGGTGTTTGTTCAGAAGATTTAGAAGGAATCCTATTTAGAATATAATAAGCAGATATAATTACTTTTCCCCATATATTTGAGGGTAAGTCTGAACTATTTAACATAGCATTCATCATCTCTTTTAGAGTTTTATTCTTACGTTCTACTATTCCATTCTGTTCTGGTGTATAAGGAGCTGTAGTTTCATGAACTATTTTACTGTTTTCACATAATTCTCTAAATTGAGAAGATTCATATTCACCTTCTTTATCTGTTCTAAGTCTTTTAATTTTTTATATTTAATTGATTTTTAACTTCAATTTTGTATTTAGAAAAAACATCTAAAGCTTCATCTTTGTTCTTTAATAGATAGACTCTAGTGAACCTAGAGTAGTCATCTACAAAAGTTATGTAATATCTTTTTCACCTCTACACATGATTTCTAAAATCACCTAAGTCACTGTGTATTAACTTTAATAGAATAGATGATCTTTCTATTTGTTTAAAGGGTTTTCTAATGAATTTTGATTCGACACATGTTTCACATTTGTCAAATTCTTCATTAGATATATTAGGTAATAAACCTAATCTTTTCATTTTCTTCAATGATGCTATATTCACATGACCTAATCTACTATGCCATAGATAAAAAGGTTCAACGATATAAACAGAACTGAATGTCTTTTTATTATTATCATTGGATACATTTATAATAAATAAACCATCGCTACAGTACCCCTTACCAATAAAGGTTCCATTCTTAGTCATTACAAGCTTATCTGAATCAAATACTAACTTAACACCAGCCTTATTAAGGGGTGAACCAGAGACCAAGTTTCTTCTAATGTCGGGCACATGTAGGACATCATTCAACATCAGAGTCTTTCCAGAAGTGAGTTTCAGAAGTACTTTCCCTTTCCCTACAACTGGAGACGTTCTAGCATTACCCATGAACACCTGTTCATCATCTCCTGATACTTGGTAGGAGGTAAACATGCTACGATCCTTGCACACGTGCCTAGTTGCACCAGTGTCTAGTACCCACTCCAAGTTGTTTACAAGGAAGACTTCTGACACCACAGCTACTATCATGTCAGACTCATTGCCTGTTTCTGTAAGATTAGCCTGCGGCTTATCTTTGTTTTTCTTAAGCCTGCAGGTTTTGACATGATGCCCAGGCTTTCCACAGTTGTAGCAGTTTCCCTTTTTCTTGAATTAATTGTTTGCATTCTTCTTTTTGAGCCTGCATTCATTTGCATAATGTCCAGGTTTGCCACAGTTATGACAGTTGCCCTTTTTCTTATTATTTGCCCGACTTGATTCCACAAGATTCGCCTTTGAATCTATCTCATTTTTATTTTCTTTTTGGTCCCTGATTCTATTGGGCTCCTCTATTCGTATGTGTACGATAGTGGTTTCCAAAGAAACACCGTTCTTTTTATGTTTCATTCTATTATTATATTCTTTCCAGGAGGGCGGTAACTTTTCTATTAGTGCTCCTGAAAGAAACACTTCATCCAACTTAATTCTTTCTGTCGATAGTTCATGAACTAAACTTTGAAAATCATGAATCTGATTTGTGACAGGTATATCGTCTGTCATTTCATAATGAAGGAAATTAGCAATTGCATGTTTCTTAGCGCCTGCATCTTCTAATATGTATTTCTTTTCCAAAGCAGTCCATATGTCTTTAGCAGACACGTAAGAAGCATACACGTCATATAGTTCGTTGGATAAAGAATTTAGAATATAATTTTTACAATTATTTTCATCTGTTACTTCATTTTGATTTGCCGGATCTATAGTAAATGATTCAGATAATATGTATGAAACTTTCAGGGTGGTCAGAGCGAACATCAGTTTCTGTTTCCACCGTTTAAAGCATTGTCCAGCGAACGGTTCGATTTTGGCTAACTCAGTAGAAGCATTTACTGTTACTGTAGCCATAGTCTATGTAATTCAACAATTCGATTTCAAGATTGTTGGAATATTTGGTTGAATTAAATAGACTATTAAAAATCGAGAACCAAAAAAATAAAATAAAATTTGAGAAAGAAGAACTTATTGAATTGAGTCGAGGCGTGACTGAGTCACTCGGCTTGAAATCGAATTTGCTTCCCTTGGACAGCGTCCCAAGTGCAACAGGTTTCCAGAGCAATCGACCTCCAGGATACAACGACTATGACCCGGTCCCAGCGGTGCACTCACTGTACACGGGCTCGAACCACTTGCAGTTTAATCCGAAAGTGCTGAGTTGACTCAGCGATGAACTCAGTAGAAAATGCTTAAAACCGAATATCAGAGAGCGTTTTATAAGAGAAGAATTTTTCGTATCTTTGAAACTGGAATCGGTTGTTTTTATATAGACTCCGAAGTGGTGCATAAGCACCCTTTTCAAAAGGTTAGGTCCATTGGGTTTAAACCCAACAGAGGCGACCAACCGGAAGGGACGCATCTCTCTGGTTTAAAACGAAAAGGCGCAAGTGCGAGTATACTCCCGCACATACAGTCCTGCGAGTACCCATACACACACCCACGCGAGTATACACACACCGCACCCGCACCCGCACCCGCGCCCACGCCCAGCCCAGCCCAGCCCGTCCCGTCCCGTCCCGTCCCGTCGCGTCGCGCACACGGACACGGACTCGGACTCGGCTCGGCTCGACTTGGCTCGGCGCGCGCACGCGTGGTTAATGGCATAGATTAGAGCTATTGGCATAGCCCCCTCACAGGACCAAATTCACATGCCCTCTGAAAGGGGCTCAAGCCCTAAGCAAAAATACTATCTTATATACAAGATAGTTAACTTTGTGAAATCCGATGTGGGACAAAACCCCAAACTCAAAAGTACTACAATTTCAAAAATGGAGGGAAATTACCGAAAATTTGAAAATTCAAATTTTACTACTATTTTAAAACAAAATATAACAAGTAATTGGTGGCATGTGGTACTCTAACCAATCCGCTTCCTAGTTCTAGGCCCGTGGGTGGCGGAAGCTGATTGGCTGGTGTACGACACACCAACAACATACCTGGTGTTGTACATGTCATTCGAAGGAGATCAAAGTTGCATGCGCATCTAAATGATGTATTTGTTATATTTATAGCGGTGTTCATTCATTTGGTGAGATCATTTTAGACGTTCATTCCCAAAATAAGTAATTTATAAGTTTCTTGTAGACCACACCATAAATAGTGGGATAATAATTCTAATTGTCAAAATATTTGTAAGGCTTACCATAACTTTTACTTGCCTTCCAATCTCTTCGTAAGGTCACAAAGGTGTGGATAAAGACAAAAAACAAATATCATAGATTTCAAATTTATGTGACCTCACAGGGATTTTAATGGTAGGCGTTCAATCCTCCCCTGCCTTTTATGGTGTCATCCACTTGATTTTCGGATCTGTCTTGATTTTTGGATCTGTCTTAATTTTTATCCCGAGCCTTACGGTGAGCACACCAATTGAACAGAGGGTTTGGATATAACTCATACCTCGTGGTGGGACCCACATAATTTGGTGATGTCAACACACCAGCTTGCCGATGTGTGGTACACCAGCCAATCCGCTTCCGTGCGTGGCAGGACCCCACTTGCAGCAGTGCCTGGTACATCAACGTTCCTGCCAGAATATCAAAACGGGCCCAATTCCGATCGTTGATAGACTTTGCTAAAATATATCGGAAACGGATTGGCTACTCCCCCGCCACCCGTGGCTGATGGTCGGAGCTCTGTGGGTCTCACTATAATGTATGTGTTTCATCCATTTCGTTCATCCATTTTCACAGACTATTTTAGAGTTTTATACCAAAAATAAGAGGAACATAAATCTCAGGTGGACCACACCAAAGGAAAACAATGGTAATTGGATATCCACCATTAAAATCCTCCTAAGGCCTACTGTACTGTTTATTTGACATCCAATCTGTTGATTAGGTCATACAGGACCAGATGAAGGGAAAAACCAAAGTTCACCTTGATCCAAATCTTTTATGGCCCCTAAAAGTTTTTTAATGGTCCACGTTCATTCAACACTGTTTCGTCCAGTTGAGATTGGGATATACCTTATTTTTGGTCTTATAGCATAAAATTATCTGAAAAAATAGATCAGCAGCATGGATGAAACACGTACATCATGGTAGGGCCCACAGAGCACCGACCACTAATGGCCGGTGGCAGGGGAGTAGCCAATCCGTTTCCAAACATGTCACTCTCTACAGTCGGGATCCTTTGCTTGCCGATGCCAGGGATTTCCTGCTTCTTGCTGGCAGATGATCCGGGACTCCACTCCAGTCTCCATACCGTGTTTGTACCCTCGCCCAACTACATAACTTGGACTGCATAGGCGGGCCACCTCTATCGTGTATTTCTTCTGTGCCACGTGGGCGAGAGACGCCCACAAAAGCCACGTGACGAGAACATCGTAGCCACTCGAACTTTGGCCCTTATCTCCTTTGAACGGCACAATAATTGAATTTTCTTGATCATATATCTTTCTGCCACTAATCGAAGGTTCAAGATCTTCTTACCTCGTAGAATTTCCAGTAACCCCCATCCATGATGAATCTCATCAGATCAACGGTCTGGATCACTGAAAAACAGCCAACCTATGAAAACTGAGTTGCATGAACATGATGAAATCGTCACTCACGAATCTAGGCCTTTTTTCTCAAGTTCTTGTTCAAAACTCCTTATCCACTCAACTCGTTACGGATAAAAGTTCACATCACTGTCATTTTCAAAAAAAGGAATGGTAGGTCGTTGGCGCTTGGCTACAACTGACGTTCTTGGCCGTCCCTTCTGTATACGTGGCATTTACATCAAATCTGAAACGTTCAATCTGGGAACCAACTTAGATTGTTCACATTACAAAAATCACATCGATTTTAGAATCATGATCTCTTATTGACTGAAATTTTCTAGTTGATGAATTTGGACCATTTGCTGCTTTTCTAGTCCACCGTCAATTAAATGTCCATAAATCGGCCATATAGGGTCATAATTTCAGTATATTTCTAGAAGTAACACCTATCTATCGTCGGTCCCATTATTTTAACGGTTACTAGTTGATTACATGCAACGTTTATACTTGGGAAGCTTCCCTGCATCGCAGATGCGATATGCTCTGTCATTCGAGAATTCTCATTAGTAGGTCGAACGTCCCACCGGTTACGATTCGGATTGCATCCTGACCATGCCAGGACGGACTCGGTCCAGCCAAGGGCTCTGTGGGCCCACCGTGATGTATGTATTTTTATCCACTTCGTCCATCTATTTTATGGATCATTTTCGTATGAGCCAAAAAATAATATAGATCAGAGAAATCAGTCGAGATAATGACGCCCACCGTTGAAATATTCCTAGGGCCCACAGGAAAAACACAAATATCAGCTTGACCAGGACTTCTGCGGCTCCCATAAGGTTTTTAATGGTTCATGTTCAATTCCCACTGTGTGGTCCACTTGAGTCTTGGATCTAGCTTAATTTTTTCGGGTCACACTAAAATGATCCGAAAAAATGGGTAGACGGCATGGATAAAACAAATACATCACGGTGGACCCCACAGAGCCCCCGCATGAATCGAGTCTGTAGAGGCAGAGGCAGCATGCAATCCGCGTCCGGTTAAAAGGTGGAGTACATTGATGGAAAGACCATCTTGGGTGAATAGCAGATCTATCTACTTATCTCCTAGCCCCACTGTCAAAGTAAATAGAAGCCATTAGTCTAACTCAACACCTGATGATTGATCACCTACCTGAATTTAACAGCTAGTGACCTTCAGGCTATCCTCTTCAACGGCTCAGATTTTCCACCGACAGTGACATTGAGCGGTAAATACGAGGTTGTATATAAAATGATCGCCTACAGCACCTCTGTATGGAATTATTTTTCTTTCACTCCCTTGGCAAAAAAGCTCATTTTTTTTAAAAGTAATTAGACAAAAATCCAGGGCCATTTTTGTAATCCTCTACTACATCTCTCCTATAAAATTCCCCTTGTTCCGTTGCCTTCGCCTCTCATCCTTTGGGTTGCAGCGGGCGTTTCTTCCCACGTTACACCCCTTGGATCAAAGAAAATTTACCAAAACACCCTCCTCTCAGAACAAAAGAAATTAGATTGGATTTTCTTTTTTTCCCTCTCTTCCTCCAATTTCATCTCTTTGATTCTTGTCCTCCGAAAATCGGAGATTAGCGTTTTGAAATTCCATCCCAAGTTACGGACTCCCTCAATCGACGGCTCTACTTCCATTTTTCTGATCTCTTTCGTCAAAGGTTTCATCGACCTAGTCGCTTTCGGCCTCCAGCGTCGAGAATTACGGATTCTGATTTTCGAATTTCTTGAATCCTTGCCAGATAAATTAGGCTTCAGGTTTTGTTTTATCTCCATTTTTTTTTCATGTCGCTGTTTTAGAATTCCTGAATCTTTGGTAGAGAAATCAGGTTTGGGAAGACTTAATCTTCAAGAATTTGGGATTTCTGATTAATTTGATAAAGGATTCGTTTGAGAAATTTGGCCTTTAATTAAGGCGGGAAAAAAGAGAGTTTGTTTTTCAATGCTTGGGGTTCCGATTGAAGAATCGAGCTAAGCTGGAAGCGTTACGATTTGAGCCCTGGGCGGTGGCGGTTGGGGCCGCTGCTGCCAAAGGCCGCAGATTGAATAACGGTGATTTGGATTGTCGTATCTGTGCTGCTGCTGGGGATCTGTTGGTAAGAATGCGCCGCAGCAGCGGCAGTGGCGGGCAGCTCGCTGGCCAGGTCGGCGGCTTCAGCCATGAGAGCGAGCACGACCTGGCAGTTATGGTCAGTGATTTCCTGGAAAATGGGAGTAGTGGGGCTGAGTCAAGGTGCAGCAGTGACAGCGATTCTGGGTTTTCTGATCTCTCGCATCTTGCAGATAGGATTGTGGTCAGTCCTCTTTTGATTTTTATCCTCTTCCTTTTTGCTTATTTCACAGTTCTAAATTTATTTGCATTTCTCAGTTATGCTTTGATTCTAAATGCTTTTATGGTATGGTTGGGACGTCTCTTGAAATGCTATCCGAATTAGTATACTATTCTTGTATTTAATGCGGATGATATTGATTTAGGGCCTGTTCGGTTGCCACTCTTGGAAAAACAAAAAAATGAAACATAAATTCTAAGTACTTAGATTGAAAAAATTAATTTTATTTTGAAGCGTTGTTTGGATGATACTCCCTATTTAACATTTTTCATACAAAACTGTTTGGACATTGATGTTTGAATAAAATAAATAAATCAGGTCCATCCATTAGGCGGGGGGCCATATTGGACATGCACTGCCCAAGAATCAGGTAAGTTCTCTCATCCTCAGGTGGGCCCAATGTTTGTACTTTTTGTAGCACCATTGGATATGCCTGTCATTTGTATTGGGTAATGATGGTCGACCATATTCCTATTCCACACCTCTACCATATCACTCCCATACAAGGGAAGGGCACATGTCACCAGTGGCCCACCTTACAAGTGGCATGTGGGCCAAGGCATGTTTACGATGTCCTTACATGATGAGTGGCTTGGATCCCACACACGTCTGTAGCACTGGCACAAGTGTCCAATGCAGTGTGACAAGTTGCAGTATTTCATACATTTACTGCTCATAACTGGAGGATTGAAAATGTTAATCCCTCTTTTATCCCTGATGTACAATACTAATCCTTTGATATTTCCAGTATTTTTATGTTGAATGTGGACCTTTGCTACATCCCTAACCTCATTTACAATAGCAGTTATCTATTGGTTAGTATCTTCAGACCTGCAAAAGAGACATAGTCATCCTCACTCATGGTTGGCCCATCAGGTAGAGAACCATAGGCCCCACATACAAATTGTGCACCATCAGCAAACTGAAAGATGCAAATTCCTACAAGCATGGTATGTAACCTTATCAACAGCTCTATTTGGCCCACCATGATCTACGTGCGACATCAATTTCGTCCATCAGCTAAGCCTCTGCTCATGTTAGGATGTGATCTAGAAAACTTGGTAGATCCAAAACTCAAGTGGGCCACACCACAAGAAACAGTGGGGATGTGAAACCCACCATTGAACCTTCTTGAGTCCCACTGTGATGTTTATATGCCATCCAACCCAATCATAAGGTGATTCCCACCAGGATTATGGAAAACACAAATATCAGATTGATCCAAAACTTCAGTGGGCCCAAAGAAGGTTTCAATGGTGAGCGTTCAATCCCCATTGTTCCTTAGAAGAGAGGCCCACTTGTTTTTTGGATCAGTCTCATTTTTGGGTTGACATTCTAATGGGAGCTGGCAAAAGTAATGAATGAAGTAGATGTCACATGGACATTGCATTGGGACCTATTGGGTTAACACTGGTTCCCTCTAAAAGGGGTGATAGGAAATTCGCATATGGAGAAGATGGATGGATGCGGGCTTTGAAAATGAAAATTTTCTAAAAAACAGTCTTTTGCTGTTTAATCTTAGCTAATTTTTAGGTATAAGAACTGTTTAATCTTAGCTAATTTTTAGGTATAAGAAACTATGTTTAATAAGAAAAGTGGTTACCAAACAAAAGGTTTTGGAAAATTTTGTTTGGGAGAGCACAGAGTGCATTTTTAGGCATCTACCAAGCAGGCTCTTAGTATTGTATTTTTAATGTCATTCGGGTTTCCATGCCACCCAAACACTTGCATGAATGGATTTTTATCTGTCCCATCAGATTGGGTACATTCCAATGCGCAGTTGGTGTCTTAGTTCATTACTAGTTTAATTATGTGTGGCATCATGCTTTTCAGTCTTCTGACTTGCCTCGTGCTTATGATCCATCTTAACTCTTCCTGCTCTGTTAATAAACTAACACTGCCATGATTGTAGTTGTGCCAAGACCACTTGTCAGTCGACCAATCCTGTATGCACTATTTGCTTTTATTGTCATCACTGAATTTAGGTTCTTTAAGTTTCTTAAAAAAGAAGAAGTCAATTTCTATGCCTTATGTTATCAAATCTAAGAAGCCTTTGTTCTCCCTTAATATCCGTACCATATATAACACCCAATAGCTTTTGGCCAATTTTATCCCTGCAATTAGTTGAGGGAGGGGCGTTAACCAATGTTTTTGAGTGTGGCTGGCCCTTCAACCGAGGGGTATTTTGTCTTTTCAGTTCATTGATGAGAGTAGCTCACTCCCACTTCTTCCTCTTTATGCGTGACCCAAAAATAAGCATGGTATGAGGGGACTGTGCAACAGAGGCTTTGTGGTGCTCACCATGATGATGATGTAACATCCACACCACTTAAGCCAGCTTATGTTAGAGTGCCACCCCAAAAATGAGGCAGATATAAAGCTCAAGTGGGCCACAACCCCAGAAATAGTGGGCATGCATCGCCCACCTTTGAAACTTCTCTCTCTCTCTCTCTCTCTCTCTCTCTCTCTCTCTCTCTCTCTCTCTCTCTCTGTATGTGTAGCCTGCAATGAGTTTAGCCTCACCCTTTCCTGCACTCTCCTGCTGTCTCTCTCTTCCCGACTCTCTCCATCTTCGTTGCATATGCCATACCTCTAGCATGACATATGAAAGTTTTGTATATGCTCCTAATTTCAGAATTTTTTGAGAATCCTTGGTCCTTGCCCCTGCAACCAAATCCCCTCTCCTAGCCCATGCATTGTGCAACTAAGGCTATGCTTCTATTTTCTTGTCTTTGGTGGTGAAGTGGGATGCACTTTGCCTAAATTATCATCCAGATAACTTCAAGTTTGGATGGCAAGTTGGGCTAGAACAAGGTGCTTTCTATGGATAAGGTTTTCAAAAATAGCACCCACCCCAAACAGTTAATCGAGCTGATAATTATCCTTTTCCCCGTCAAATCTGCTCCAATGTGGTTTGGTGGACCTACAAATGCTCTTCATACAGTTGGGTAGAGTTTAGGTTTGGAGGGTTTTGAGGATGGTGGTGATGAGATTTGGGAGGAAACAAAAGAAAAAGAAAGAAAATAGAGAGAGGGAAGAAGAGAAAAGTGAAAATGCCTTGAAGAGGAGAAAAAAGAGAGAGAAAGTAGTTAGAATCACTTCATGGCTTCATGCTAAACTCTAATCCTAGGAGGAATTTTCCTCTAAAATAAAGCAAGAAGAAAATTTCATTCAATTGTCAATAATGCCCTAAGCTTCACACGTCCAAGTCTTGTATGCTTTATTTGGGGTGTTTTTACAAAAACATCCTTAATAGTATAAAATGTCCAAAACACCTATAATATCAACTAAATCATTAAGTAAACCAAATTAATCAAACTAACTAAATAAAATTACTAAAACTAGTGCCCCCAGTATGAGTCCACGATCAAGAAGACCCAACGATCAAAATGGTCCAACGGTCAAGGTGGCCCATCGTGTGAAATCCAATGGTCTGATGCGAAATCCAACGGTCAAGATGGCCCATCCTGTGAAATCCAATGGTCTGATGCGAAATCCAACGGTCAAGATGGCCCATCGTGTGAAATCCAATGGTCTGATGCGAAATCCAACGGTCCGATAGATGTATCAAATTGATCCAACGGTCCAATACTCTCAACTAAGCAGCCCACATGCATCTTCTCATTGCGGTGGGTCTTTAAAGATGCATGATCATGCATGTGGGTCTTCAACGTGCTAGGAACTCGAATTGGGCCCACTGGGCTCCATGTAATGATCACCTAGCCACAAAGAAACTAGGGCAGCTCTCCTCCTCATCTAATAAACTCTAAAAGGTGCTCGGATGTCCACATCACTCCTTTAAGGATCATAAATCACTGATGGATGTTTACAACGAAAATCAAATGGTTCAGATCAAGGCTGAGAACTCAATTAACTCTGGTGGATTAGTTCAAGTCCACTTTAATTGTGGAACTATCTTTAGCTATTATTTATTTATTTTTAGTTTTTAATGCCAATATCTCCTTCTGATTCTTCAAGTTTCAGAGTAATCGATAGAGAGACCTTTCGCTTTGATACCAATTTGACATAGGACAATTAACCACTTGCTCTGAAAGCTCGAACTGTTAGAGCATGGTGAATTAATCCCTTTATCTCATAGCCCAGGCCCCACATCTCATGAGTTAGGACTTCGGCCGAATCCCCCTCGTGGGCCCCAAATCACATGGGTACCGCCTCACACGGGCTGCCTACCCCGAGAGTGTCCCCGCATCCCACAGGCTACCTCACTGGAGGCCGGTGTGAAATGCACATTAATATTTGATGCATCACAATCAACCACTTGCTTTAAAAGCTTGAACTGTTAGAGCATGGCGAATTAATCCCTTTATTTTATAGCCCAGGCCCCACATCTCATGGGTTAGGACCTTGACCGAACCCCCCTCGTGGGCCCCAAATCACATGGGTACCGCCTCACATGGGCCGCCCACCCCGAGTGTGTCCCTGCATCCCACAGGCTACCCCACTTGAGATCGGTATGAAATATGTATTAATCAGCCCTGGTGAGGAGTCTCGAACACGAGACCTCTCCCGTGGGCCCCGCCCACCCCGAATGAGAAATATGGATAGTAGGTGGGGGCGAATTGGAATAGGTGTGGCTTCGCATTACAGTAGTTAGCCCTTCGAGGAAGGAGGGTTTTACACCCAACTGAATTTTCACAACTCAGAAATTTAAAAGGGCAGAAAAATGCAGAAATTTTATTAATCTTCAATGAGAAAAAAGACTACAAGGGGTGCCTATTTATAATAAAACCCAAAACCCCAAAACTTGCGCCATGTGTGCAACCTATTACTTGGAGACGAAGTAATAAAAAATAACAACTAATCAAAGCAATCTAAACCGTCCATGATATTCCTAATAACAATAATAAGCAAAACCCAATGTACTAGATTAATTAAAATAGTGGGCCACGATCATGAGAACCTATGGTGGGATTCACATAACTATTGGGTCCACTTCAACGAACCAAAACGTAGTCCTCTAACTAGGAGGCCCTCTCTGGACATCGTCATCGATCCAGATCGATCGTGGGGCCCTCCTCTTTGCGTAAGTGCATAGGGGGGCCGTGCGTGTGCGCGTGATGTACCCATCAAATGCCATCTAATTTTCTGGTTGTCAGATTATTTGACAAACATGTATAATGTTTGATAAATAACCAAATGAGTTTTCCACTTTTTTTTTTTAGTGTTTGGGTAAAAGACATGGTATTGTTCTCACAATAAATTTGAGATCTAATTCACAATAAAATTCATTTTTGTTTAAATAGGTTTTCATGATAAGTTTGGACTATTAGATGAAATGATGAATTATAGAGGAGACTTCTTTAATCTTTTAAAAGGCCACGTTTCTTGGTAGAGGCATCTATTTGCTGGAACGTAGGCTTGTTGGAAAGGTGTCACTGATGTCTTTCCATCAATACCCAAGTGTTGGCTATTTATGTTGATTCAATAAAATGTTTTTTTTTAAATGGATCCTATACCCTACCTATATCGAACACTCATTCCTATCTATTTATAGAAAGATCTTCGTCAAATACCGGACTTTGCCTTTTTTTGTTTGAGGAATTCCTAATATCCAAGGCAGCTTCCCACAAGCACCCCACTGATTGACGACTATACCAAGGCTGCTTAAGACCGGAATTTATCTAACGCTTAACAGGATTCGCGCCATAAAAAAGACTAAAATGGCCGTATAGAGCCTGAGCCTCTCATCAGACAGAAGACCGACCTCTGGATAAAATAAAATTTTATTAAGAAAAGTGCCAAGGAAAACCGAGGTGCAAGAAGCTCTACAACCCAAACAAAAGAGTTAAGTCACAACTAGCGAGGACATTTGAACAAGAGGCACATACCACAACATTTAATTTTGTTTGCCCTACTAAAGACCTCTTTCGTTGACTCTCCGAGCCACACTTATTTTGAAAGCACCGACTATTCCTCACTCCCCAACTTGCCTATATGATTGACATCATGACCAGCCACCATACTATGCTTCCTTCTTTCCAGTCCCCCCTCCATGCCAAGCCAATAGAAGGTCTTCGATAGTCCTTGGCACCACTCGTGAAACTTTGAAAAGATTAAGAAATCACTCCCATACCTTTTTGCGCAAAAGGACAATGAAGGAAAAGATGATTAATTGATTCTACAAATGTCAGGTTGCACCATCGACCTTTTTGAAGGCTATCACCCCCCCCCCAAGTAACCATGCAAAACAACAAAAGCCACCACCCTAGGAGGTGCACCATAGAACCAAACCTTGTATGTACAAACTCTCCTCTCTTGTACTGAGAATTCTGAAGCATCTTATAAAATGAGTAGACAGAAGTGACCTCACTGGTCATTCTATACCATTGTATCCCTTTTTCCCAAATATTGGACACACCCTTAAAAATGTTCCTAAAGCTTAATGAACTCGTCCAAAACCTCATTTGACAAATTCTTTGGCAAGGGGGAGACGAAACAACTATGTATCCGCACAAAGAGAAGCAATGAATGATCAAAATATCTCTTTTTAGTGAAAAATGAGCTAACCTTGGAAGCTCATTCCAGAGTGAATTCTCCCTGAGCCATACATCCTCCCAGAAGCAATTTCTCTTCCCATCACTAAGAGAGTACTTGAATGTGATCCCCAACCTAAAAATTGCCTTCCCTAATATTGACACCTATATAATAAGGAATCCTTAACCTACCACCCCCCTTCCTGACATCCATAATTACTTCCTGAAACTCCATAACCACTTGCTAAGCAATGCAAGGTTCATCTTCCCTATATCCCGAATTCATGCCCCCCTCCATACGACTTGCAAAGCTCATCTCATCTTAAGAAGTGGAATTTTTAAAAATTTTTTATTTGCCTCACTTCTGAGCATTGCCACAATAAGTCTCGCCTCAACCTCCCCGGCCTATCTAAGATAGGCCTTGAACACCTAAGGAGGGACATGAAATACAATGGCATATTTGATAGGGCTTCTTTCAACTCTTCCACTGTAACAACTTCCTTTCAACCCATTCTATTACCTTATCCCGTAGATGCTTTGTTGGTTTTTCAATACATGATGGTAAATCGAGATATGTCAAGGGGAAGGACCTCGTTGCAACCAAGGACCTCTGCCAGTCTCCTCATCTCATCCTTGGACATGCAAACATCCAAAAGCTCACTTTTTGTTATATTAACCTTCAATCCTGAGACCAATTCAAAGCATATGACAATCTTCCTCACGTTATCCACCATGTCAACCTATGTATTGCAAAAGAGGATGGTATCATCCGTGAACTGAAGATGAGAAATCTGGAGACCAGTGTTTGCCACCCTAAACCCATAAATTAGGCTGGCCGCTTATCCTCTGTCTAGCATTTTACTAAACACTTTTGCCACCACCACAAATAAGAACAAGAATAGTAAATCTCTTTGCCAGATGCCTCTTAAGGTCCTAAAGAATCTTTTAGGTGACCCTTTGATTAATACAAAGTTTGGCCGAGTGAATGCATTCTTGGACCCATCCTTTGCACTTTCGCTGACACACCAACGACCTTAACATATAATTGAGGAAGTCCCAATCAACATGGTCATATGCTTTCTCAATTTCCAGTTTGCAGACAATGCCCTTCATTCCTGACGTGGAGAGTTAATGCACTCATGAGCAAAAAGCGCACTATCCAATATTTGGCTGCCCTCTACAAATGGACCTTGGGTTTTAGAGATAACATTTGTGAGAATCATTCAAAACTTAGAGGCTAAGGTTTTGACTAAAATCATTATATGGCTCCCCAATTAGGCTTATTAGTCTTAAATCCTTCAAATGTTCCACACGTTCAACTTTTGCGATAATAACAATGGAGGCTTCGAACTCCGCCAACAACCAACCCCTATCAAAGAACTCCACCATAAAGCTAACCACGCCATCTTTCACCACCTTTCAAAAAACCTTAAAGAAAGCCATCAGGATGCCATAAGGACCTGGAGCCTTATCCCTCCCCAACGATTCCATCGTTGTGTTAACTTCTTCCTCTGTAAAATGCCTCTTAAGAAATTCGGCTTTCATATATGATATTTGGCTAAACAAAACATTACCCAACCACAGCCTATCTCACCTTTCACTTGTTAGAAAGTTTTTAATAGTATTAAACTATTGAGTCGCACACTTGGTGTCATGCCCCGGAATTTGGGTTCCCGAATAGGGTATTCAGAACCTGAATTCCAGACCTGTGAACTTTGAATTATATCATCTTCTCACACCATAAGCCACAAAATAAAAATCTCAACCGCATACTAGGATAAATAATTCTACAGTCTGCTACTACATCAGTCCACAATCATTAAATTTAACTCAAGGTAAAGGAACTATAAATCAAATCAAATGCTTTTCTACATCAATAACCTCAAAAGAAATTTAAACTAATCCTAAGCAGGGCAAAATATATTATGTGGAACTAATCGCATCTGATGCTCCAAGTACTAATAGTAGCATCCAATGTCTTTGAAATATTCATATCCTGAAATGGTTAAAACACCACGAGTTGACAACTCAATAGGATCACATCAATCCCGAGTTGAAAGTTTCACAAAATTTACCAAATATTAAGCCCAACACGTTAATTTGAACAAGACAAGTATTAAATTAGACATAACACTTAACCATTCCTCATTCATAAATATAAATAAATAATTTGTTCTAACATGACTCTTCCTGGAATATTAAGAATAAGACTAGGAAAAACACACATGTGTGCTGATCTTTTTAGGGGATGACCCACGGCAAAGCATCGGTATTGATCCCTTTAGGATATGACCCTCGATAGAACATTGGTGTTAAAACTTTTTGGGAGCAAAAGCCCAGGGCAAAGCACCTGTGTGTGCATATCTTTTAGGGAATCACTTAGGGCAGAGCACTTGTGTTGATCCTTTTGGGAATGACCTTGGGCAAAGCACCCATATTGTGCCGTTCCTCTCGGGAATAACCCTGGGCAGAGCACCCATATCAAATAAGTTAGTCTTTCCATGAAACTGAAATAAATAACATATGACACATTCAATAAATTTTCATTTTTCAACCGATCAACATTAAGATTCCAAATAACTTTATCTACCACATAGCTATACGTTCTAATAGTGGTATCGAATAGATATACAAGTTTAATTAAGTTCACGCATCCATGTTTACAAATAATAATGATAACATTATCTTCAGGTCTAGCATCATAACATTGATAACAACTAGATTTAGGATTAAATCTACACACACACACACACACACACAGAGAGAGAGAGAGAGAGAGAGAGAGAGAGAGAGAGAGAGAGAGAGAGAGAGAGAGAGAGAGAGAGAGAGAGAGAGAGAGAGAGAGTGGAAATTCAAGCATCTGCATCTGAGATAAGAGTATTTCCATCTATTTTCAAAATTTAAAGATCTACACATGCATAACCTTAAATCAATAAACAACACTTCATGCAAATTACCGAGAGTGAATCTAGTTGAAATTATCCCTACGTCTAGACTTAAAAATGATAATATTTGTAAAATTTCCAAGCAGTGAATGATCACCTACTTGAGGGATTTCCATTAACTGTTGACGAGTGAAAAATCTCAACTATAATCTTGCGATGAGCCAAACATGTCACTGCCTAGGTTTAGTTTTGGGATTCAATTTGGTTACTTGGGTTAGCATTCACGTACTAGCAAAATTAGGCCTTGAGAGAAGATGAGTCAGCAACTAACTCACTGGATCAACTCAGTGAGTCGTTTGTTAATGGAGAACTTAAGGAATTTGTGGAATGGTTGCGAGTCTGATCTGATTATATGAGAAGTTACTAAACTTAAGGTGTTATGAACCGGGGTTTAAGATGAATCAGACACATAAATTTCTGCTTAGCCGGTTGACTCGGCCAGTTGAAATTCACTCGACTATGACTTGCTGAACAGGTTGTTCTACACCGATGAAACTTTTTACAACCACTGATATGATTTAGAACAGACAAACAATGATTGTAGAGGGTTCGAATGCTTACCAGATGAGAGGAAGGAGTTCTAACATCGAGATTCGATGGTGCAATGACCATTGGCTAACAAGAAGATGGGTTTACCTCTAATGGCGGATTGCCAAACGAAGGTTTTTTTTGTCTGTTCTGTTTCTTCAGGATGATGAAATCTGATGTAAGGAAGGTTGAACATACGAGAGATCAAAGCTTTAATGGGGATTTTTCCAATGGGTTCGGAGGTTCGTGGCTTTGTGGCGGCTTGTGTTAATAATGCATGTCATTTGTTTTATTTTATTTTCTTTTTTCCTCTTACGAAATCTACCAGATGGATGGTTTGGATAAGATCAGTGTGAAGCAATTCCGTTATAGAGCGACAAAAAAAGAGAGGAGTGGGAGAGGAAGTCGGTTCTACCGATTTTATAGTAACGTGTGTTGCACATCGCATGTGTGTGTGTGTGTTTTTTTTAATGTATGATGGGTCGGAATGGCGGGACCCACCAAATGAACGGTCCAGATTGGGCCCTAGGCTCACATTCCTGGTGGTTTGGAGGGGACAAATGGGTCCGAGAACTCTTCTGTCGACGCGGAGAAGAAGGAGATGGGAGAGAGAGTCGGGAGGGTTTGATTTCACAGTGACGTGTGTCAGCATGTCACTCGTCACTTGTTTTTTTTTTTTGTAAAACATGGTTGGCCCCACAAATTATTTGACGAATCCACTTCGTCCCTTAGCTATGCCCGCCCATGTTAGGGCATGGGTCCAAATGATGCCAATCCAAGGTTCAAGTGGGCCACACCAGTGGGATTGAAGTCCATTGTTGATTTTTAAAAAAACAGGTTGTTACACTTGGCCCTTATCTTCTATCGCTCACTATTCACCATGGCGCTACTCATCTTATTATTTTTAGCCCAGGCGCTAGCGAAGCTGTGAGGTTTTTTTTTTTTTGTCTTTGTATTTTTATCACCCTCTTTAAGCCAAGTTGCCATCAAGCATTGTCTTGACTTAATTTCCTCTTCCTTCAGGCGATTCATGTATTCAAGAGACAATTTCACCCTCGTTGCTTTGTCATCCTCCATTAACTCCCCTTCTGCTTTAATATCAATGGCATGAATACTTATGAAAATATTTACAACTTTAGCCTACCCTCTCATCAGCACCTCTCTTCTCCAAGCGTTGATTCTGCCCTTTAAAAGTTTGAGTTTCTGACTCAGCTTGAACCTTGCATAGTTTTCAACTTCAAAGAATTCCCACAATTCTTTAACTAAATTTTTTTAAAAAATAACTTCCACTTCGGGCCACATAAGCTCGAATGTGAACGGTCTCGGCCCCCAGTTTTCTTCTTCAACTTTCAACACAATCGAATAGTGGTCAGACACTGGTCTCAAAAGATCCCAGTGATGCACTAGTGGAAATCTCTCCACTCAGTCAACTGAAACAAAAAATAAAAAAATAAAAAATCTATTGATTCTGGACATGATTGCTCTCTTCTGCCCGTTCAACCAGGTAAATTAAACATCTCGCAGTGGAATATCCACAATTTCATGACTCTCCTTGATTTTTCGAAAATGAATCTAATCACATTGAAATCACCACCCACGTAGCATGGAACCACAACAAGTTCATCTACTCTATCTGACTTGGACCATAAACAGCAACAGACATATCCATCTAAACCCCATCACCGCATCCCTCAACATAACCGGCACATAGAAGGATCCACTCCATTCCTCCCTAATCCATACCTTGGTTTCCTGTAATGCGATGAAGAGACCTCTTCTGCAAATCGAAGGCTCACTAGAAATATATTGCCAATAAAAGCAAATCCTCATTAGAAAACAATACTCAAATAAGGGGGTGGTAACTAAATTTTCCTTTTTGTCCCGTAGACACCTCATTAGTAGTCTTAAAAAGTTATGCTACTTCAAAAAGTAAGGGTTGTTTGGATTCATGTCCATGGTTCTTTAAATCCTGAACATGCTCTCTTCAATGTAGGTTCAGATTTTGTGTTTAGATGTGTAGTTAGGTGTTTGCAACATGGATCTTTTAAATCCTTGACATGTACTTTAGTGTATGTTGAGATGATGTTGTGTTTGGTTGCATTGATAGGGAGGGGGTCCATGGATGATAAGGTTTGTGTTTGGATGACACCTCATGGAAGCCCTGCAATAAGTAGCCATAAAATGCGAGCTTATGCTTTTGCCTGAAATCTGGGCCATGGACCGATTGTTGCATCTGCTGGTGTACAGTTACAGTGGGGATGTGGACATTTTATGAGAAAGCCTTTGTCCATGTACAACTGCATTTCAGTCTCCCAGATGGACTCCACAATATTGAAAATTTTTGGTCTCAAGTGACAATTGCATCCAAACAATTGAAAGCTCCCATTGTCATGGATATTTGTCTTAAGTGGAACTTTCCACTAATCGAAACTTCTAAAGGTATTTTTTCAACTTCATATTAATTTAATGATATCAGCCTGATGGTGTCACGGAAAGATACTTGTATTGGCTTCAAAACTTCACAGAGAGATTTGGGCGATCCAAATTATTCAGGTCACATCTGGTACACCAGATACAAAAGATGATGCTTTTGGAACCACAGCCAGTTGTTTCAAACATCACGTTGCATCAGTGGTCAATCTGAAGGTTCAAAGCAAACCAAGGACAACAACACACAAGACAGATGGTATCTGAGCAAGAAACTGTCCCAGGGTGATAAGACCCTGGTTTCCAGGCAACATAACTGTCCTCAAGCAAAAAGTCAAACACCAGGCTACAAAACCCCACTTCTGAGCAAAAAATTGCCCTTGGGGTTGAGTCAACCCATGGGCGACAAAACTGTGGTTTCGAGGGCAACAAAACTGTCCCTAGGCAACAAGTCAGTCCCTGGGTGATAAAACACTGTTTCTGGGCAACAGCATTGTCCTGGTCGACAAGTCAACCCCATAGTGACAAAACCCAATTTCTGCAACAAAACTGTCACCTGGTGAGAAATCAACCCCATGGTAATAAAACCCCAATTATGGGGAAAAGAACTCAAAATCCAGTTTTCAGGGAACAAAACTGTGAACTGTCCTTGACTGATAAAAGCCCTGTTCTTGGCAACATGTCATTCCGTGGGCAACAAAACCCCGATACCAGGTGACAAAAGGGTTCCGGTAACAAAACTGATACTGGGTGATAGAACACACCTTGGTTTTTGGGCGACCAAAATGTCCTGAGCAACAAAATGCCAGGTGTAACAAAGTACCATGGGTGATGAAATGTCATAGATGACAGAATGCCCTGAGTGACTAAACTCTTGTTACCAAGGGGAATTGTCATAACTGTTTCAAATGTGGGAAAATGCCCTGTACTTCACTAACACTTGTTCCCCCTTGATGCCTGTACGAGTCTTTTGCATTGGGAAAAAGATTGGAAAATTGACAGACTTGCTGAAACTCTGTCAAAAAGGAGATTGAGGAGCCATCTTCTTTTGAAAAAGGAGATCAAGGAGCAACATTGGGGTACAACTCACATGTGAGTGTGACAAAACACCTTCGAGCCCTGAAGTCATCGATCTGAAGTGGAGTCATTGTCAAAGTTTCTAAGAGTCTAAGGTGCAAGTCCACTCGTGATCAGTTAGTGATTGAAATGTTTTATTCATGCTCAAGCACCTTATATAACCCACTTTAGGGGGTAGAAAATCCTCTTTGTACTTTTCTTCACCTGATTTCTTTTTTCATGGTAGGAAAGTCTAGAGGGGATTTGCCCCAAAACCATGTCCAATCTACTTCTCCAAGGCTGAAAATCTGCAAGAACTTTCCAAATAGCTATAGTTGTCCATTGCTTGGGGGCATCTAGAGGATTTCATGGATGTTTGTTTGCAGAGAGGAAATAGAAGCTTCTATGTATGTATGAGGAGGTTCTGAACATGTATGGGATCCATGGAGATCTGAGTGTAGGATAACTGTTAGTCATGTGTTTGTGAATACAAGGGACCAACTGTTCATGCCCACTATTATTGATGGATAACCCTATGTATCTATTTCCGGTTATACATCAGTGTAATAATGTTCTATTTATCACTGAAAGTAGAAGGAAAAGGTTGTATCTTTCGACTGTGGTGGGTATAGATATCAATTCCCTTTTGGCATGCTACAGTCACGCCTGCATTTTCTGAGATCTTCCAACTTCTGTAAACCTTTTTTCGAGTGAAATTAAGTCAAATTCCATCTTAAGGGCCTGTTTGATTTTCGAGTGAAATGGTAAATACAGCGTAAAAAAGTAATAATTACTCCCCCCTACATTTACAACTTACCTGATTGGAATACTTACTTTTTGACACGAAAACCAAGAATATTACAAAATATCTGTGGGTCCCACTGTGATGCATTTCACTTATCTACACCGTTCATCTATTATTCCAGTTGAATTCATAGCATGAGTAAAAAATTGAGGCATATCCAATACTCAATTGGATCACGTCATACAAAAAAGGGAATCAAATACTTACCGTTAAAAACTTTGTAGGGCCACTGTTTCTTTTGGCGGGGGCCACTTGAGTGTTGAATCTGCTTCATTTTTTGTCTCATGCTCGAAAATATTGTAATAAAACATACTAACGGAATGGATATATCATTCACATAACCTTGCCGTTCAAAAATTAAAATTACATCTTTTGAACCAATTTCACAGGCACAAACTCCCATGAATTTTCAAACGCAGTGAAATTATAATAATTACTATTTCCCGGGTATTTCTCATTTCTTTGAAAAACAAACAGGCCCTAAGAGGTTGCCATGCTACAGTCACTGCATGCTAACGATTTACTGATTGTCTCTTCTCTGCAGTTCCATAAGCGTGTTGTTGATCAGTACGAGAGTGATCTGCTATCGACCGTCCATTCCCTTATCCTGTCCATTAATGAGACAGATCTTCATTGTGTCAAGGCAGGGGCATGCAATGCCAGCTGCATTCGGCAATCATTGTCAAAGCTTCTTAGGTTTGATGGTTATGATGCTGCTGTTTGCATTTCTAAGTGGCAGGGTTTTGACAAGGTCCCGGGAGGTATGCCAGCTTAGAATCCTGAAATGTTACCATCTATAAGAATTTCATCTAGAGCTTTGCTAGTCGAATAACCTGGCACTGTGGCAGATATATGAGTCATGTGACCTGTGCATCAGCTCAGGTTGGCCCCACTGTGTGGATGGCATAGCCCAAATTTACACCAGTCCTCTCATCCCATGGTGTATGTTGAATGCGGGCAACTTCTTTTGTAGGCCTGTTTGTTGTTTTCATACATTTGGGCACCCACCTGAAGAGTTGCCCATCCTGGTTTGGTCCAGGTCATGTTCACAATGAGGCCCGCCTGATCATGGCTGTCCACCACAAGGTTGGGTCCAAGTCATGTTCACGATGAGGCCCGCCTGATCATGGCTGTCCACCACAAGGTTGGGTCCAAGTCTATGTTCACAATGAGGCCCAGCTGATCATGGCTGTCTACCACAAGGTTGGCACTTGTCACTAGGGGTAGATTTTTGTGTAGGCTTAGTGAAGATCCAAGGATTTTGAATCCTTCATCATCTGTATTTGATCCTTTTTCCCTGTGTTCTTTAAGGTGATCATGAATATATCGACGTGGTGACGGATGGAAAAACCGGGACCTCTGATCGCTTGATCATTGATATAGACTTTCGGAGCCACTTTGAAATAGCAAGAGCCGTTGAATCTTATGATATGATATTGAATTCTCTTCCAGTAGTCTACGTGGGCTCGCTGCCCAAGCTGAAGCAGTACCTCCAGGTCATGGTAGAAGCTGCAAGAAGCTCCCTCAAGCAGAACTCCATGCCTCTCCCTCCATGGAGGTCTCTGGCTTACCTGCAAGCAAAGTGGCAATCTACCTATGAGAGGAAACTTGGTCCAGACGCATGGAACACAAGCGGGTCCAATTCTTTTGATTATAAACAGTGCATTGGACATTCAAGGAGGCTGAAAGCCTCCATCCAATCTGAAATAGAGACTGAGCGTCTGTTGAAGCCTATAATCAACGAGAACAGTAATAATCGGAGGGTGAAACTGGAGAGGTGGAGGCGCCCTGTGTTCAGGGCCTGATAAAAGATGCACAGATATCAGTTTGAAAATAAAAAAATCCATTCGTTCCAATAAAACAGCATAAGGAATGTCAGATTTGCATTTGCCACGCCATGTAATATTATCTTCGTTTGGGTATCTAATAAAAGACGTGAACCTTTGAAGAAATGCAGGTTCCTTTTCATATTCCACAGTAATTTTCCATTTTTTCCAGCAGAAGGCAGGGATTGCTGTGCCTTGAGAGTGAGCTGTGATTCTCTCTCAAAGAAGTCAATTCATCAGAAGTTCTTGTTGGTATGCTTTGGTTGATCCATGCTGTTGCATTATTTTATAGATTGTATTTGTTCTTTTCAATATTTGAAACAAAGAAAGCCTTGCCATATTCTATGAGCATAGGAAAATTTTGTCACTTGTATTGTTACTACTGTATTTCCTTTTGGCCAATACATAAAAGATGTACTGAGAGCGGATCTACATTCTGGCGATCGAGATTGTTGGTCTGATTGGCGCCATCAGGAAGGACCATGCATCAAAAATCTCCCTAAAGAATCATAAAGAAACATGAGTGGTGTGCAATTATTTCAAATCTTCCATCAGAATCATGAGGTCTGCTGGCCTCATGGTTCAGGCTGGTACATGTGTAGGAGATCTGTGTTAGGGGTGATGCACCCTCCATAACAGTCTTTCTTTTTTCTTTTCTTTTTTTGTCACAAAAATCTGAAAAAAAAAAAAACAAAACCGAGGAAGTAATGGATACAAAACAAATCACTACAAAAAAAATAAAAACATTACATTATAAAACTATCCTAATATATTGATTTTGATGCTGCCCGACGAGTGTTTGATGAAATGCTAAACTGCTATTATTGTTTTGCATTCCGTGAAAAATTGAAGATACACTGTGTTTGAGAAAATGTTACATTGACTTGAACTCGGCTTGAACTGGCCTGAGCTGCTGACCAAATCGAGCCAAGCTAGCCAATCAGGCTCGAGGACCGAGTTGAGCTGAGCCGAGTTCAAGCTGGGGTTAGCTACTGGCTGAGCCGAGTCGAGCTGTGCCAATCTCAACTCGGTTGACTCCTGTACAGCTCTAGGTTTAATAGCCCAAGTTTTTGTACAAAATCTATCCAATTGGTTTCAATTTACATGGCTTTGGTACTGGGCGGATGGCAAAATCTATACATATTTACAATAGCCTTAATTTTTGTGCACAATCTACACGATTGAGTCTTGTGGCCCATTTAGGCCCAGTAGATTCCTAAAAAAGAGTTCATCTCATTTAACAGTAATTATGCATTAGAGATCTTAATGTCTAAAACACATTGACTTCATTTTAATGGTAATTAATCACTGTTAATTAAAATGAGAGGAAAACGCTTGCTAAACACGCTGAGAACCATGAAAAAATTGGGTAAAATTTTCAAAATATTCTGCCCAAAACTCACCTTCAAAATCTAATTTTGATGCACCATTTCACTCATAATTGTACACAATTATTCATAAATTAGAAGATGCGATTGTGAATCATGGCATCCTTACTTAGTAATAGAAGTTGCTTGGGGCAAAATGGCAGGGAAGAATCCCAATGAGCTAAAGTATCATTAGCTCATAGAGTTTTGACTACCTCTACAGGGAACATACAAATTAGGAAAAGTTTTGATAGACCCCTATCCTACATGCATCTTCACATGCCACATGCCTATGAGTCCGCTGCATTTTTAGGCGACAGATCCGTGCCCAATGTTGTATAACAAAATGCCTTTGAAAATTTGGCTCCCTTATATAAATTATTAATTTGAAAAGTTGGTAAAACACCAGAAGAGCTGACGTTTTTAGAGGTCCAACCCATGGTTCATGGGTAGACAAAGTATGTTTCAACACTGAGGTAATGGGTTTAACTGTCCATGTATGTGTGTTAAAAAAAAAAAAGGGCATTTTAGTGCCCTTACCTAGTTTTTATCTTAAAAAGTAAGGCAAAAATGTCTTCAGGATAGGCATTTAAGCACCTACCTAAAATTTTTAATTTGAAAAGTGTGCAAAAGGCCTCAATGATGGGTATCTAGGTGCCTCTCACCTAGGTTTGAACTTAGAGAAAAACGCAAGATTTGTCAAAAATAATCATTTAATTACCTTTGTATTTTTTTGTATTTTTTTTGTTTTTTGTTTTTTTTGTTTTTTTTAAGACGAGCACCTTTACTGTGTTTTTAACTAGAGAAGTGAAAAACAAAAGCCTCAAGGAAAGGTATTTAGGTGTCCCTTTTTAAACTTTAACATGAAAAGTAAACAAATTGCCTCTAAGATAGCCATTTAAGAGCCTTACCCCAATTATTAAATTGAAAGGTAAGCAAAACACCTTAAGAATTAGGTTCTATACAATGATTTTTAAATTAGAAAGTGGCCAAAATGCCTAAAGAATAGTCAACTAGGTGCCTTTATTTAGATTTTTTAACTTGGAAACTGGACAAAATGCATCTAGTTTTGACATTTTTGTGCCTTTACTCGTATTTTAAATTTGTAAGAAGGTAGAATAAATGTCACGTCAATGGTGCCCTTAAGTGATTTTTAACCTAAGAAGTAGATAAAATGCATTAAGGTTGGCCTTGTGGTGCCCATACCTGTAATTTTAAACAAAATGCATAAGGATAGGAATTTAAGTTCCCTTACTCCTATTTTAAACTTGAAAGTGGATGGAATTCCTCAAGGATGGGTATATGGGTGCCTTCATCCATATTTTAATTTGAAAAGCAGTCAAAATATCTCAAAGACAAGTATTTAGGTGACTGTACCTATATTTTTAATATGAAAAGTTTGCAAGAATGCCCTGAAGTGTGTAATTTTGGTGTCCATTTTTTCAAACTTCTATCCAAGTTGATAAAGTGCCTGAAGGATTGGAATATAGGGTCCACATCTAGGTTGTTAAAGTAAAAAATGAGTAGAATGCCTCAAAGATAAGCATTTAAGTAATTTTATAATGATTTTATTTTGGTGCTCTAACTTACATTTTTAACTTGAATGCCTGTTATTGAAAACCTCTTTTAGGGCTCAACAATGGAGATTGAATATAAATATTAAAGCTTCTGCAGCCCACAGTGATGTACGCGCCTTAAATCCACGCCATCCATCCTTTTTAAAAGCTCATTTTAGGACATTATGCCAAAAATGAAGCAGATATAAATCTCAGTTGGACCACACCACAGGAAACAGTAGTGATTGAATACCCAACATTAAAAACTTCTTTGGGGCTACCTGAATGTTTATTTTCCATCCAACCTGTTGATAAGGTCACAGAGATCTAGATGAAGGGACCACACTAATATCAGCTTGATCCAAAAATTTTGTGGCCCACAAGAAGTTTTTAATGGTCAATACCACTCTTTCCTGTTGTGTGATCAACCTGAGAGTTGCATCTGCTTCATATTTTTGGATAATGTCTTAAAATAATCTTTCAAAACGGATGGACGGCATGGATTAAGGAAAATACATAATCGTGGGCCCCACAGTCAGGGATCTACCAAAGCCACCTCCATAGTCCGTTCCCTACCAAATTCAAAATAACCTAGTAGCGTACTTCAATTTGTATTTTTTTATTAGCTTGTTAGTACACCCACCGTCAGTTCACACTTCACTTTTAGCCACACCCCATTTGGAATCGATACCAAGACCTGAGTGTTGAAACGAGGTATCTTTCACTCAGTCTACCACTTGAGTTATGGACCTGGGTGTCGTACTTCTATTTGTTTGCAGATAGCGCTGTGACACTCGCCAAACAGACCACAACTGAATTTTGAAATGTACGATCATGGCCCATTGTGGATGGATCGTGGCCCTAAATTCCCACCAATCAAGTGACTCTGGATGGATGGATGGATCATAGCCATGCTTCTCGAATTTGGACCACCTTAACCATTTTTTCAATATGTGCGCCAGTGGGATGGTTTGTACTGTAGTGTTATCTGATTGTGGTCCATGAAAAAAAGGGCCCACCAATTTGGATGGTCTGTATTGACATGGATGCCACCTGTCCTGCACCACACGGACTCTGACTACTGTTGAAATTTGAAAAAGCATTTTTGGTGGAAGGAAAGACGAAGGCACGACGTCAGTGTACCAAAAATACGTATTTGGGGGACTGTTTCGGTTGGTACAAATGGTGGGACCCGCCCATGTTCGTGGTCGGATCCAACTGGATCCGAGTGGGTATATATTTTGAATTTTTGAACGGATGGTAGGTATGGCTCTACGGAGTTTCAATGCTCTGCATCTGTAAAGTTTGCCGACCACGCAGGTGGGCCCCACACATTTCAAGGATACTGATCTCCGTAGATGAGCTGGACTCGGATTGCGTAGTGTAGACTGTAGAGCACCGAACTAGGTACTGTGTGGGCCCACCACGATGTATGTGTTTTATCCGAGCCGTCCATCCATTTTCCAGCTCATTTTTCGTCCCTACAATGAAGCAGATCGAAATATTAGGTGGACCATAGGAAGCGGTGGTGATTGAACGCCCACCGTTAAAAACTTCTTGGGGCTACAAAAGTTACGGAACAAGCTGATATTTGTGTTTTCCCTTCATCCAGGGGAACCTAATCACAGTTGTTTTTAATGGTGGCCGTTCAATTGCAATTGTTTCCTGTGGTATGGTCCACCTGAGATTTGGATCTGCCTCATTTTTTTTTCTCATGTTATAAAATAGGCTGGAAAAATGTATGAGCGGTGTGGATAAAACATATACATCATGGTGGGCCCACAGAGCTTTTCCAGCAGTAAAGTACCGAAATGGGTGCTGTGTGCTCGGCTACCGACTGATCTGGACCGTGCCTCTAAAAATCGGATGCGGATTGCGTGGTGACCCGGCACCACCAGGTATATACATGGTGTAATTTTTGTGTTTTCCCTTCATCCAGGTCTATGTTACCTTATGAACAGGTTTGGATGAAAAGTAAATATCACTGGTGGGCCCTAAGAAAGTTTGAACGTTGAAAGTCCTTATCCCCATTGTTTCCTCTGGTGTGGTCCACTTGAGTTTTGGATGTGCTTCAATTTTAGGCTCATGCACTACAATTAAATTGCAAAACAGATGGACGGAGTGGATGAAACAGGTGAATCATGGTGGACCCCACAGAGTCCTGACACTACGCAGCTACGTGGTGTTGGGGTCATCAAGCAATCCGCGTCCTCAAAAATCTCGCCATCTGGTTGGATGGTTTGATTTATGTGAGGAGAGATTGAACTTTGAAGTGATAATGACCGCACCCTTGCTAGCCTGGCACACGTGTGAGACCTTGACCATTCATTGGGTGGACCGAATGGAGAACATACCTCAGCCCATAAATCAGACAAATCTGCTCAAGTGGGACTTTCGTAGGTCCACCGTCCACGCACGTGTGCAATTTAGCTAATAGTACACGCCCAACATATGTAGCGTGGCAGGCAGCTGAAGTATCCAAGCCATCCATCAGGTGGACCCCACCGTGTAGATATTACTGCCTAAAGATAAGGTAGTCCATTCAAGTGTGCGAAGATATTAGAAATGAGGTATCAAGTCCAGCCAGTTCCGTGATATTTTAACAACCGTCGTCTATTCAGTTAAATGTGGACCACCTAATCAATGGACCGATCTGATTCTCGGAATAGGAAATCTTCATAGCGGTACCCTTGTGATAGACGGCTTGGATGTTGTTCTTACTGCCACGCTGGCATATGTGGTGGCGAGTACATTGGCTGACTTGACTTGTACAAGCACGTGAGCTTGCAAAGTTCCAACAGGCAAGCGATACTTTTTCAAGGAAAATGGACGGTTAGCAATAAAAATGCAGACATCACGTGAAGAATTTTCAACGTGTTGATGGAGCTCACCCGGATGAACGGTGCAGATTAATGGAAAGTAGCTCCATTTATAGCTTATCTGTCGCAAAGTGCAAACAGTGAAATAGAAAAGAAATTACCATACGCTCGTGCGAATTTCTTATAACAGCATCTGTCTGATCATTTCATAGGAGACACACGGACTCATGTTCAGTGATCCAGGACCGTCCATCTGTTGGACTGCATCTGTCTGATCTTATAACAGCATCTGTCTGATCTTTTCACAGGAGGACATAGGGGCTCATGTTCAGTGATCCAGGACCGTCCATCTGTTGGACTGCCCTTTGACCGTGCAGGCTAGCCTGGCCTAACCTGACACTTGAGACCCAGGCACCAAGCTGGACCGAACCTTTCATGGGCTTTGCATATCTGGCCCTAACCCTGACCACATTTAGTTGGGCCCGGCCCAATCCAACGTCACCTGAAAATTTATAAATTTCTTGAATTTTTTAAACCTATTCATTTATCAAACAAATTTTCATAAACCTACTCATTTATCAAATAACCATGCATCTAAAGAAATAATATTTTAGAAAAATAAATCAAAGTTCATGTTTAAGATAGATGGTTGCATAAATAAAGATTAAAATGAGATATTTTTGAGATATAACACGTGTGTGTGTATGTATAGTCAGATTAGCCCAAGTTACGTCAGGTGGACAAATTGTCTGCAAAAGGAACTTTTTACCATGGAAAGCTAGGCGGGGAGATTGTGATGTTTGTGAGAAATACATCCCGTTTGTCCATTTTGTAAGATCATGTTAGAAGTAGGCCGCAAATGAAGTAAATTCAAAACTTATGCAGGCTGCATAATAGAAAACAATGAGAATTAAAGGTCCATGGTTGAGGCATTTGTGTGGGCTAGAGAAGTTTTAGATCAAGCTAATATTTTTGCTTTTAAAGTTCATCCTGGTAGAAATAAATATATGAATAGTATAAATGACATATAAACATCAAGGTAAATCAAGGAGATCTCAACGGTAGACATTTTCCTACTTACTCATTTTGTTTTCTATCATATGGGGTGTGTGCTGCATGCCAGAATTGATATCACAACTTGATTCAAACTAATCAATTTTAACCAGAAGCACTAAAATACACATATACATCAAACTTGACTGTACATAATTGAATTTGAGAAAATATGTTGCCTGATCAGCCGCTCACAAAATATATATAATGATCGGGTAGTAATCGAAATGTGAGGTTATTCCTCTAAAGATAGTTGTGTCTTGCCTTTCATAAGTTAGAACTTTTTAGTATATTGGTGCAATGAAACAAAAGAAAAAACTTATAGTACTCAATCATTAAAAACAATTGTAAGAATATGTCTTTTGAAAAAAATTGCTTCTATTAGATAAGGATTAAGTTTAACATATGATCATAAATTTTGATTACAATTAAGAAAGATTATCACTACTTTTAAGGTAGGTTGAACTAAGATAAATTGATGGAATTTATTTATTTGTTGGATTTTGTCGTTATACGTGTTTTCCTTACTAATCTTTATGTTATTTATAGATTTCAACTGTAGTTATTTTTCAAATGTTTTTCTTTTCTATTAGACGATAATGGCAACTAAAGTGTCACTATTTAAATCATTATAGCAACTGAAGTGTCACTATTTAAATCATTCTTTTGCTATATTTCTCACTTTGATTGTTCCTCTTCTCTTGACTAAAGTCCACTCTTTTTGGTTATCGTTTGATCTTTTAGCTGTGTTTTGGCTTCTAGATGTCTCAACCACACTATTTTTTTGGTCACCCAATGACATAGGACATTAAATATATTTCAAATATAATTTCACAAAAAGTGTTCTAAATATATCAAATAAAAATTTTCTGAGACTTCCTATTCCTTACATAATGCCATATATTGCTTTCCTATTGACTTTAAATAGAGTACAACACATAATTTATCTTGTTATGTGACTACGTAGAGTTTTATATATGCCTCATTTTTTAGCACACTTTCTAACATGATATTACAAAATAAATCGATATGGTGATCCCTCACAAGCATTACCAAGCCTCAGTAGCTTCCTGTCGCAGGAAGTTCACGGGAATATCCTGTGCTGGCAATACCGGTCTTCGTCAAGTGGGGTTGGCTAAAATGACTTGAGTCCAAGCCCCATCCTGACATTGACTGGGGGCCCTATATGGGAGGCCTCAGACCCAGCTCCAAGCCCGGTCAGACAGGCTACCAGGCCCATTAGCACCCTTAAGGTAGGCCCCACAGTGCTATTTGCTGCACTTACTTCCTACAACTGTTGCATTTTCTGCCTGTTATGAGCTCTATAAATGGTGCTACGATTCCATGCTATATCATCCATCAGCTGCAGTTCTGCACCTTTGACGCCACGCAAGCAGATGGAAGTGAAGACAATAAAACAACGGCCCACATTTCACGAAATTGCAAAACATTGGACGGGTACTACTGCATTGCAGTTTTGGAGAATTTGGGCACTCATGATTGAAGATGAACCCCGTGATCAACGGTCCGGATCACTGAAAAGTGTGGTTGCAGTGACACTACTACATGCAGCAGCCAAGGATTCGTATAAACTCCTCGTGAATTGAAACAGTCCCAGCCAAGCTTCAGTACGGGTGAATCCTACCAAACAGCCTAGTGAATGTAGGTGGGCCCCACCTGCTCTGACGTTTATTTATAGTAGGCTGTTGGATCAAATCGAGACGGTCGTGTGGGGCCCACTTCACATCCGACGGTTATAGGAAATGGACAGTAGTGCATCTGACACGTGGAGGTTGTCATCCTACCCGATATGAAGGTGACATCTGAATAATTGGAGCGATTTTATTTTTTATTTTATTCATCACCGATCCCTATATTATTCTCTGCATCCTTTCACCGCACGTACAATTTAAGGGAAGAAAGAGAAATTGATCACTGTAAATGTCACCTTTTACCTAGCGTCTTTTTTAAGCCCTTTCAAACTTACTTTCCCAGTCTAACCTTTCACGTACGGATATATTAATTGAAGACGAAAATACTTCTTTGTAAAGCAGAGGTATTTTCGTCCTCAAGTAGTCTGTCCGTACGTGAGGAGTTTAGACTGGGCATGTAAGTTTGAGATGGTTCGCTAAAGACGCTGGTTAAAAGGTATCATCTACGGTAGTCAATTTCTCGTGAAGAAATTATCGAATACCTCTCGTACAACGTAGTAGTATGTTAAGGTAACATACGACTGTTTTATTTTTATCTTATTGTCATTTATGTGGACAATCCGAACCGTGAAAAAGGTGGGTCATGCCATGAATATTTTCTGAACTGAAAATTGGATCAATCCACCTATCAGATGAGCCAAAATATACATTGAAGCAGACCACCGGATGTACATCAATTCAACAATGTGACTCACATGATAAACGGATCATCCCTATTTTCTTTCCATATCATCTTTTTTAAAAGGCCCACCTTTCGCACGGCTCTGATATTATACGAAAAAAATGACACGTAAGTGGAAGATAAAAATGGTATGTAAGTGTGGGTCGACAACCGAATCGTACTCGCACAGTATGTGCTAATGTGGCACGGAAGCGGATTGGCTACTCCCCTGCCACTAGCACGGTGGCTGATGGTCGGTGCTCTGTGGGCCCCACCATGATGTATGTGTTTTATCCATTACGTTCATCCATTTTTACAGATCATTTTATGGCGTTATCACAAAAATGAGAGGGATATAAATCTCAGGTGGACCACATCACAAGAAAACAATATTGATTGGATATCCATCATTAAATTCCTCCTCAGGCCCATTGTACTGTTTATCTGACATCCAATCTGTTGATTAGATCATACAGACCTAGATGAAGGGAAACAACAAAGATAAACTTCATCCAAAACTTTTATTGCCCCCAAAAAGTTTTTAACGGTCTACGTTCATTCAATACTCTGTCCCGTAATGGGGTCGAATTGAAATTGGGATATATCTCATTTTTCACGTTCATTCAATACTCTTTCCTGTAATGTGGTCGAATTGAAATGGGGATATATCTCATTTTTTGTATCATGCCCTAAAATGATCTAGAAAAATAGATGGACGGCATGGATGAAACACATACTTCATGGTGGGGCCCACAGAGCACTGATCACCTGCCATTGGCTGGTGGCAGGGGGATAGCCAATCAGTTTCCATGTGGCACGTGTAGAACTGTTCCAAGTCGGATGTGACCAAACCTATTTTGGCGTGGACCAAAAATCTGACTGGTCTGATCATCAGGTGTATCACGTGTGTTTGGACATGAGCAGTTAAAACAGGAAAATCGACAGGATACGGTCAGCCATATATAGCTAGTGAGTCCACCTGATCAACGGCTCATGTCGCGTGCGTTGGCACCACCGACTGTCAAAAGAATGGCTACTCGCGCGAGTAGGATTGAGCTGGTGGGAAATGATATTTACATCCGTGGTTTTATCCACCGGGTCAATACAAAAGTGAAAGATAAAAGGGTAGTTTGGGTAGAAATTTGCGGTACAAAAATCAGCTCCTATGCTTTGAAATTACAATAATGCCACTTTACTTTTCTCCGAAGAGGGGAGACACCCGAATCTCCTCAATTTTTTTACAGAGACTGAAATGTCATGTCACAGTTTTATATTCCTAAAATGCCCTTACAAAAGAGAATTACTTCGATACTCGGCGGAGCATGATGGATGATACGCAGGCGCTTAGAGATGACTGAAAATTGCATGTGCGAAATAAAAGTAATTAAAATACACCGCACAAACTATCGAAATCATCTTAGATGTATCATAAACCAAAACTCACTTTTATTTAATAATCTAATTATTAGATTGCTGGACATTTACTTAACGGCTAAAAATGAAAAAATCCAACGGTCTTATTTTCAGCTTAGGACAGTGATTTCCACAATTCGAACGGTTTATTTTGTATAAAACTACGGATGAGCGGTAGAGTATGGTATAAGGGAGCGGATTGGTTGAGAACCCAGACTCACCCGAGACGGTGCGGCCCTTACCGTGGGGCCCACCTTGATGAATATATTTTGTATCCACGCCTTACATCCATTTCAGTATATCATTTTAGTAGATTTCTCCAAAAATCAAGCAGATTCAATTATCAGTTGGACCATCACATAGGAAACAGTGATAATTGAACATTAATGGGCCAAAAGTCTTGGATTAAGCTGATATTTGATTTTTTTTCCTTTCATTGAGGCTTATGCGACCTTATCAACAGATTGGATGGCAAATAAGTACTAAGAAAACATTAAGGTATACCCTAAGAAGTTTTTAATGGTAGGGCGTTCAATCACCACGGTTTCCTATGGTATGGTCCACCTGATAATTGGATTTGCTTCGTTTTTGGATTAATTTCTTAAAATAATCTCAAAAAACAGATGGACGGCATGGATGAAGAATACATACATCAAGGTCGGCCCTACAGTAAAGGCTACACTGTCCTGGGTGAGTCCAGGGTCTCACCTAATCCGCTCCCATGGCATGGATACGGATGGATATGGAATCTTCTCATTGTCTCTGACCTTCTAAATTCAGAATCCGTTAATCCAAAAATAATTATTCATTGTATATTTGTAGGGGTTTGAATTTAATTACTAAATTAATTTTACTATCTTTAATTAATCTGAATGGTCCTAATGAGTAATAAGCCTGTTGAAATATACCCTTTGCTTGAAAATGATAAAATTCCAAATCTCATATAGGCCGCGAGCACTAGATCCTTTACAAAATTACAAGAGTTATTTGATACTCTGGCTGGCTGGCCATGCTTGATACACAGGTACTTAGAACTTGTATACATGGTATAAATTGATTAAATTACACGAATTAAATTTTTAAACCACCTATTTTTAGGTTACGGTCTAAAACCCAATTTGGTTAAACAATCCATACCTCAGATTCTGGTACTTGTTTTTTTAAAAATAAATCTTGAATATTTTCCATTTAACTGTCCAATAACACTCAACCATTCATCGGTATAACCCCAATGCAAGAAACTTTAGATGACTTGGTTTGAATTCCCTGCCTGCCTGATGCATGTGATCCTGTGGCTCGATTTTAAGAATTTCAACACGAGGTCATAGGTTCGAGCATGGCTCGATTTCAATAGTTTCAACACCAGGTCAAAGGTTCGGGCACCCATTGTGTTGTGATTGTGTGAGCATGAGTGCATGTGAAACAAAAAATTGGTGAATGCGTGAGAAAGAAAAACCTGATGCTACGTGTATAATTTCTATGTAAATTTTTTTTGTAAAAGCAGTTCTCCAATAAATAAATAAATAAGATGAGACCGCCATTAACAGCGTGTGCCAAGTTCGTGCTACTCATCTCGCATGCTCTCTTGAATTAGCTGTCCATCCAATGCTATCCTATATTCCTGGTTTGTTCTTGAGGAGTGGCCGAACAGGGGTAGTGTTTTAAAAAAAGTAAAAATAAAAATAAAAATCGGTGGTAAACATAATATTTTCAGAGCATTTCCCCATTAAAAAAAGAGGAGACAGCCGTTTACAGCGTCTGGCAAGTTCGTGCTTCTCATCCACGCAAGCTCTCTTAAATTAGCTATCCATCCAATGCTGTCCTTTATTCTTAGTTTGTACTTGAGGAGTGGCCAAACAGTGTAGTGTTTAAAAATAAATAAATTTTATCTGTAGTAAATATAATATTTATGACATTTGTAAGGCGTTCAAAGATTATATTAATACATGCAAGTGATTGTACATGAGGGCTTGTTTGGTTTTCCAATTACCACTAATCATAGGAAGCAGATTGCATGTGAACCCTAGTTTGAATACTTTTTCTCAGGAGTTTTGACTCCCGGTCAAGGATTCGAGTACCCATAGGCGGTGAAATTCCATTAGCGTGAGTGTATGGGGTGTGTGTGTGTGTATATTTATAGACACACACACACACGCACACGCGCACACCATCCGACTAGAGCTCCTGTGTAGCCTACGGTACCATAATGTATCTATTAATGTCGGACCATCCACTTTCTCAAGAAGCATATCCAAAAATGACTCTTACATTTAATGCTTTGTTCTTTTAATGCAATGAAGCTCAGTATTTGGTATGGTTCACTTGAGAGTTGAAGCAATGGATGGACTTCGTGGATAAACAGATACATCATGGTGGACCCCATAAGAGCTCGGGTTGAATGGGCTCACTGTCCAACCTGAGTTTGGCCATGATCGGCCTCCCTAGTCATGGCTTGGTGGTACACTAACAAGAGTTTCAACACTAGGGTCATAAGTTCGAGTGCCCATTATAATGTGTGTGAGTGTGTATCCCAAAAAAATGGAGAAGGAATTATAGCGCTAGTAAAGCAAGGATTAAATATGTCTGTAAAGAAAATTGTAATCATTACATTTTTACATCATAAAACTGTCAATTTTACCATAAATTTTTTTAGATAAAACAAACATACAAAAATTATCCTTGTAATCAAATGTAACTAATGTCATCACATAATTATAAAAATAAATAATTATTATCTACTTATAATTATTTATAGTTGTAGTTGAAAAATCAAAGAGACCCCAGATGGTTATAAATGCTACACATTAGGCATATGTGGTACATGTGCATGTAACATTTAATTTCTACATCTAGTACCAGCATTAGAGATGAGCTGCCTTACCCTGACATCACTATTGTATTAAGTATGCACAATTTTGAATGACAGTCAGATATTGAGTATGTGGTGCATTGATTTTCTTACCTCTGCTTGGAAAAAGTAAGTTTGACAAGTCATATCAACTTGCCTGCTTGGAATAACTTGTGTATGTGTGTAAAAGGTAGTCCATGTGCAAGAAGGCTCCTTATTTAAAGGAACAATGTAGGGTCGGTGCATATAATGAAGAGTTGTTTTATGGCATGCGGGCATGAGATCCTCACCTTACAATGAGTGAATCCTAAAACGTGTATAATTGTTGTGGTTGGGGCACAATTGGGCATGTTTATGGTATCCAACCTGTTTAGCAGAGCACCCCACTGTAGAGATGTAATGCTCCAAAAATCAAGTTGATCTAATTATCAAGTAGGCCACTGATGTAGAATGCGCTGCGGGTTTATTCCGGCACAAATGAACCAAAAGAAACTTGAACAGAAGTAGACCTAGTCTGTTAGATCTAGGCCCTATCCTATGAAGGATTGATGTAAATGGGTATCAGGTGCATTCGAATCGAAGAAATTCATTCTGAAAGTGGAGAAATTGTCGTTTGAAGTGTGAACCGTATATTAGCTATAACTTTTGATCCGAGCATCATAACGAGACGTACGCCTTATAAATTTTGACTAGAATAGGCCATCTAGGGCCAATCGACCCGATGAGAAGGCCGCATTACTATATTTTGCAAGAAAACACTCCATTTCAATTCAAAATCAAAATTTAAAAAAAAAACTTCATATTTTTACTATGTTTTGGATTAGATGTATCTCACTCATTTTAATATATGCAATTTCCTTAGGATTTACTTCTAATTATGCCGTGAATAATTCAACATGATTAAATTAGGACTTTCTATTTTTTCTACCTTCTATTAGTTAGGGTAAATTTTAATTTAGTTACATTATGACTTCTAATTAGGATTTTGATTTCCTTTATAAGTGATGTAACCGAAAGCCATAACATTATTATTGATTAATAAAAATTTCAAAAATAAAAAATAAAAAATCTTGTGGATTCAAAGTTTTACACACTTGAGGTATACAGTGATCTTCCTCGTCAAATTCTTCCCTACTCCAACCACTCATGGAAAATAATGAACAATCATTCAAAAACCTATAATTTGTGTGTTGGCTCATGGGATGTTTGTGTAAGAATTACTATTAAGTGGGCTTAATTGATCAACAGTTTGGATCTTCCTAACCGTTGGATATTGTGATCGGGCATATCAACGGGCCACACTAAAGTTGTTATTAGTCTAAATTCTATAATTATGTTACAAGCACAGTATCTTAACTGGACTGCGAATGTTAAATTCCTGCGGAGCCTAAAAGAGAAAATTTTCGATGGGTTTCAAACTCCTTTTCGTGGGTTTCAAACTCATCCTTCTCTACAACTATTTAAAATTGGTTGAATCTTAAATTTACTCGTCCAGAACCTTCTATTCTCATTCTGACCCTTCTGTAATGGTGTAAGGTGCGGAAAATTACATTATTCGATTTACAGCGCTAACATCTCAACTAGTACGAAATTTAGTTCAAATTTCTCAATCTTTATCACCAATGGACTGTTCAATCCTTTCAATTCCACAAATTTTAGTTCAAAATTTTTATTAATCATAATTTTAGAATTTTCATTTTCATTGGAGAGCAACCTAAGTAGTTGTGTTGGATGCAATGCCCACTTCTCAGTAGGGCCCATACCCAATTGCTATATAGGTTGGCAATTGCAAACTAATTCACCTCAGTCCCATGTTAGACACAGTATTCCACCATTCGGCTGAGATGGAGGGCCCACACCAGGAATGATGGGGCCACCCATGATAATGGAGAACCCCAACAGACTGTATGTGCTCAATCATCCCCATTCATGTGCATGCACCTGGCATATCTGAACACATCACCTGCTCCACTTGGGCCGTGTATCATTTGGTCCGGATACCATCTGTGTGAGTGGGGCCCATCTAGATATGTGCATTTTATATCCACACCGTCCATCCATTTTGCTAGCTTATTTTAGAGAATGGTCCCAAAAATGAAGCAGAGAAAAATTTCAGGGGGACCACACCACAGAAATAGTGGTCATTGACCATTAATAACTTTGTGGGCCACAAAAGTTTTGGCTTAAGCTGATATTTGTGTTTTTGCTTCATCCAGGTCTATGTGACCTTATCAACAGGTTGGGTGGCAAATAAATATTGGCGGACCCTAGGAAGTTTTTAATGGTGGGTGTTTAATGACCACTATTTCTTGTGGTGTGATCCACCCACCTGAGATTTGTCTGCTTCATTTTTTGGACCATGTTCTCAAGTAAGCTGGAAAGACCGATGGTAGGCGTGGGTAGACAATGCATATGTCAAGGTGGGCCCCACGAGTCAGGCTGGTCCACTCATTAGACGGTCCACACGTGTACAGAGAATGTTACTCATTGGTCTCTCACTAGTGAATTGACTTTCTTTCCTTCCGTTTTATGTTTGGATATTATCAGGAATCCCATGGAAATCAATGGAAAATGAAAGTGTTTCCTTTGTTTGGAATATTTGGACTGCAAAGAAAGGGTACTTTGATACTTTGCAAGTTAACTAAAAATTACACCTAGATCCATAGCTCAACTGGCAGACTGAGTAGAGATAACTCGTTTCAACACTTGGGGCGCGTTTGGGCGGTGGGATTAGAAGGCATTAGGTGGGATGAGATTCAAAAAAACATAATTATTACCTATGGGATTGTCCCCTGTTGCCATGCGAGCAGATTCATTCCATGCTTTGTTAGTAATATGGTGGTACATTGAATGGATATATCCATCATCATTTGAAATTATTGAGAATAACACACATGTGTTATATCTAAACCGTTTATTTGTTTTGTAACCTAATTTTATAGCATGAGCCTAAAATTGAGGTAGATCCAAAACTTATGTGGCCCCAAAGAAGTTTTCAACGGTAAGTATTCATTCCCCATTGCTTTCTATGGTGGGGTCCACTTGAGCTTTAAATTTACCTGATTTTTTGGCCCATGCTCTAAAATAATCTCAAAAAATGGGTGGACGGTGTGGATATAGCCCACACATCATGGTAGGACCTACACAACTTGCTAAAATTGAGTAAAATTGACACAGGACCCAATGCAATTCCATCTATTCTAATTCCAAGCTTTTCCATTCTTCCCAAACATGGAGTGAAATTGGCACAGGACGAGATGAATCCCATCTCACCTAATCCCTTTTAATCCCACTGCCCAAACACGCCCCAAGTCTTGGTATCGATCCCTAGTGGGGGTGGCTAGCATAGAGTGTGTGTACTGACATGGGTGTGTACTGACAAGCTAACCCAAAAAAAAAAGTTAACTAGAAATTACATACTTGAAATACAAGTAAATCAAATTAAAAATAATCTGAGTTTTGGTGATGTATTATAATCATCTCAGTGCCGTCATCATCTAGGCCTTAATCCCAACTCTCCAATTTAGATGTATCGTGACCCAAAAATTAAGTTTATTTCCATCTGACTGTCCAACGGTTAAAAATGATAATTTTTAAACTAGCCTATCTCAATCGAAGGTTACAATTTAATGGATCTTATTTTGAAAATTAGGCTTAGTGATAATGAGTTGGACAGTTAATCAATTCATTGAAGTAATTATTAGATTTTTTTTCATAGTTAAAAATTAGTATATTAAACTAAGTAAACCTTGCCTAATAAATATGAGAAATCTAAAAATAATCATATATATGGTATTTTTTCCCCTTTTTTTATTTTCTTTTCTCTTTGATTCCACATATCTAAAACATTATCTGGAAGGCCGGTTTGGAATGTAGGATTACGTGGTATTGAATTGCATCATATGGAATTATCTCCATTATTACTCAATGATTATATGTTGAGAAACACCATGAAATTCGGACAGTCCAATCCCAATCCAAGTATGGCATCAAATTCTTAGTTTGAGAAGAAAACAAAAACATTGAATTAAGTGAAATCACGTTTTGGTGGATCATGGATTTGTATTCAATGGATCAAATTTCACAACCAATGCCAGTCACCTACATGTACATGCAACTTAAGCGTTACATCTAAAGGACACATATGGATGGATGGCATGAAAAAAACACATCCATCGACATGAGGTCCATAAATATATTGGATTTTGAATTCCACATGAAATTAAGACTGAATGATTTCGTAGACACCCCACCCTAGGCAAGAATAAATCATGCTCGTGAGTTTCAGTTGAGCCACAATCAACGAACCTACATGCTATAAAGGCAAGCCTTGGAGACTGCTATTGAATCAAATTAGCTGTTAATGGGGTGTATAAATGGCAAGTCAAAGGAGAAATACAGTCTTAGGAGCACCCACCGAATGCAGATCTTATTTCAAAAAGTGATATAGCTAAAAATAAATCATGAAAGTCCGTTTATAAGAAAAACGGTATGTTAAGAACTGTTTTTAAGCAGAAATGTTTGTTCCTCAATTGTTCTACATATAAACGATTGATGTGCAATCATTTCTAGGTGTAAGCTAGGCCAATCCATTCGTAGGCGTTGTCGCGCTTTGATTCGTTATGATCAACAGTTGGCAAAGTCATCAACATCTATTTAAGAAGCTCCTTGTGAATGCCAAGGGATGGGGACGGACAAAGAGAAGCCAGAAAAGTTAGAGGCGTTCAAGGAATTGGAACGTTGTGAAAGATCTGTATAATCAGTCCTTCAAAGTTAGCTTCAGTTGCAACGCACTCTCCCTTTATTCTAAAGTTGCATGTATCTAAAATTCACTTGATCCTCTTGCCATCTTTGGAGATTTCTCCCTTGCCAAATTATTCTATTAGTTGAAGTCGAAGTCGAAGTCAAAGTTAAAGAAAATAATGAAGTTAATGAGTGAGCTCAGGATTCATGATTCGTTACATCGTCTCATCCCCTTCAATTTTTTTAAAAAAAAAATGTGTTTAATTTTTCATTTTACTCCTCACATCTCGAGCTAAACCGTATTCAACTCCACACGTACCTTAAACATTAATCACTTCTATACACACATATCTTTTTTTTACTATTTTTTATACTTTAATTTTCTTAATTCCGTTTATCCAAGAACTTGGAGCAGTATGGTTAACTCTATATTTTATTGATGCTTTTACTTTTCTTCACTTTGGCTATTTGGGTCTTAAAGCACTGTGCAGCATAGCTTAATTCAATGATGGTAAAAGTTTCATTGAATCACCCTAAAAATCATACAATCTTGTAAAGTCGAAATAGTGCATCGCATGATCAAAAAAATTATACCCAATCCTTTTCTTTTCTACAACCGAGACACTTATATATAAGCTACTGTGCTTACCAATGCATAAGTCACTCGAAACAAGGAATCTTGCGATTTCTCGTCATTTAGGTGATTTTATAGATTCTAGTCAACAATAAATTCTAAAGCCGCATTTTAACCATTAACGACTCAAGTCAAATGCACTTACACTTCTAAGGCAATTTCAAAATTCAATTTAAACCAAATCAGACTAGAAGAGATCAAATGCGGAGCTCAAGAAGTGAAGTCATTCCATGTGTATTGTCTCGAGAGGGCACTCGCAGATATGATACTTGATGACTAATCCAATCCTTTCCTTTCTATTCCAGAGCCGGGTAGAATTTACATTGGTCCAAACATCATTCCATATCACTTAATTGTAAGTTGCAAATGGTCATTAAAAGTTAGGAGGGGAGTAATTAAATTTTACATTGCCTTTATTTGTGCACTTTACACGTGTTGTAAGAAAAGCATGTCCGTCATTTCAAGAGAGGTATTTAATAATGATGCTTGACAGGCACTAGTTCAAAATTTTAAAAGTCAGATACGTTAACTTGAAATCAATAGCCCTCTTATTGCAGCTGGAACAAGACCTTTTTACTCTCGTAGATAAGGCCAGGGCTGACCTTGGGCTAGAGCCTGCCTGGGGTTTAGGTTGATGGTGGCAGGTCACGACCCCAATGGAAACGGATTGGCTACTCCCCCTGCCCCCAGCCAATGGCTGGTGGTTGGTGCTTTGTGGGCCCCACCATGATGTATGTGTTTCATCAATGCCGTCCATCTATTTTTCTAGATCATTTTATGGTATTACACAAAAAATGAGGTATATAATAATCTCAAGTGGACCACATTATAGGAAAGAGTGTTGAATGAACTTCAACCATTAAAAACTTTTTGGGGCCCATAAAAGTATTGGATCAAGCTAATCTTTGTTTTTTCCCTTCATTTGGGTCTTTATGACCTACTCAACAGATTGGATGTCAAATAAACAGTACAGTGGGCCTTAGTACGATTTAAATGATGGATATCCAATCACTATTGTTTTCCTGTGGTGTGGTCCACCTGAGATTTATATCCCTCTCATTTTTTGCATAAATCCCTAAAATCATCTTTAAAAATGGATGAACGGAATGGATGAAATATATACATCATTTCGGGGCCCACAGATCGCCGACCATCAGCCACGGGGCTGGTTTCAGGGGAGTAGCCAATCCGTTCCCAACCCCAACCAACCCTGGGAGTGGATTAGGTGTGGCCCTTTACATGGGGCCTACCTTGATGTATGCATTCTACATCCATGCCGTCCATCAGTTTTGCCAGAGCCAAAAAATGAAGTAGATATAAATATCAGGTGGACCATGCTATAGGAAGCAGTGGTGATTGAACGCTCTACCATTAAAAACTCTTTAAGTAGTGTGTATTTGTCATCCAACCTGTGATAAGGTCACAAAAACACCATTAAAAACTCTTTAAGTAGTGTGTATTTGTCATCCAACCAGTGATAAGGTCACACAAACCTTGATGAAGAGAAAAAGGCAAATATCAGCTTGATCCAAAAATTTTGTGGCCCACAAGAAGTTTTTTAATTGTCAAATCACCATTATTTCCTCTGGTATGATCCACTTGAGATTTGGATCTGTTTCATTTTTATTTCATGCTCTATAATGATCTAAGAAAAAAGATGGATGGTGTGGATATAGAATACATACATCAATGTGGGACCAGGTTAAGGGGTGCACCTAATCAGTCCCACCAGTCCCAGCCCTGGCCTGGCCAGGCAACACCAATTTATATACATACCATCCAACGGGTTCAGAAGGTGATTTCCACATGGATGAAGGGAAGATTCAAATATCAGCTTGATCCATAACTTTTGTGGTCCCCTGCAGTATTTTAATGGTGGGTGTTCAATCCCTACTTGTTCTTGGTGTGTTCCAATTGAGTTTTGGATCCCCTTCATTTTTATCTGATCATCTAAAAATGAGGTAGTGAGACGGATGGACGGTATAGATATAACAAAAACATCACAGTGAATCCTACAGAGCTCGGAGAAACAGACATCACGTCCCTGCGCATCAGAGTTTTAAACTTTTACGATCGGAATTAGAGGCACTTCAAGAGAGTCCCCTGCCACACCGGATGCCCATACCTAAGAAAACACCCGAGTTCTGTGGGGCCCACCACGTGCTGCGTGTGACATCCATTCCACCTTTCAAGTGCCTTGGAAGCGGATTGGCTGGTGTACCACACACCACCGACCTGGTTGGTGTGTTCACGCCACCGAGTTATGTGGGTCCCATGATGAGGTATGAGTTATATTAAAACCGTCCGTTCACTTTGAGAGACAGTCGTAAGGCTTGAGCTGAAAGTTAAAACAGGTATAAAAATCAAGTGGACCACTGTAAAAAGCAGAGGGGGATTAAACGTCTATTATTGAAACCCTCCTGGGAGTCATATAAATTTTGGATCTGTTTTTACTCTTCATCTATACCTCTGTGACATTACAAAGAGTTTGGATGGAAAATAAGCATTTTGGATGAGCCCTAGGTATGTTTTAACCGTGAGAATCATTGTCTCCACTGCTATTAGTGGTGTGGTCCACGTGAGGTTTGGATACGACTCATTTTTCGCATTAACATATAAAATAATCTCAAAAAATGGATGAATACATCATTGCGGAGCCATGTAACTTTGATATACCTTGAACCGTTGGTACAACTGAGCTGAGGACCGTCAGCGCTCGTCTTCGCACGACACGTGCCCACATCAGCTAGGTTGGTGGCGTGTGGTACACCAGCCAATCCGCTTCCTTCTCTTACAGCATTTACTGCAAATACTGAAAAATCATCCCTACACAAAAAAAAAAAAACTCAGGTGGACCACACACATTGTGAAAAATGTAAACCGATGTCTAAAACCTCATTTATATCAGGCTGAAAATGGAACCGTCTCTTCATCCTTACGAGTCGCCCTTGATGGATGGATTGGATGTAATATAAACACCATAACGCCCCCAGTACACAAGCTATGGTTGGCGTCCCTTCTTCTTTTCTCCTAATGTGGCCTACTCAAGCTGTGGATCTAAATGATTTTTCTCCATATTATCTTAATCCTAGAGGGGAATCCGATGTACGGAGTGGATGTCACGCGTACAATCCGATAGGACCAAAGAGCTAGGTTGTTGTGCGTGCAGCATACAACAGGCTAGTAGGGGATTTCTGTCAGAGGTAATTCCGTAAAATCCGGGTTTACTTGGGGCAATAAATCGGCCGGGAGGAAGAGTAAAAGGAGCGAGGGTGGGTGTTTCTGTACTTTTGCCCCCAGAAATAAAGGTGTCTGCGATGGTCCCCACATCCGAAAGCGACGTTACCTCCCGCTGACATCTGGGCCGTTCCAGAGTCGAGTCCCCATCGGCTCGTCTCCTTGTGCCGTGAAACGCGGACTCCAGTCCCCCCACAATGCCAATCAGGGCCCACCACTGACACGCCACGTGGCAATTCCATCTTGGCACTCGCGCTGCTAATGATGGCGTGGGAAGATCCCATCCGTACATCAGCGCCTGCTTCGGCTGCCTAATTAAGTTACGGTAGCGAAATTGCAAGGGTTGTCGATTAATCTCCCACTTGAGGGAGATAACACGTGTACGCTTAAACTCTGTACTGGCAGCTCAGATGTGTGCACGTGGGACACGTGTAGTGGATCAGAGCCCTTCATCTGGTTTGCCTGTGTAGATGGATGATGGTTCAGTTGGGTTTTCAAGTGAGCCACGTGCGAACCAAACAAGTGCGTACTTGAGAAATTGCCAATGACCCACGTTCATACCCGCAAGATGGATGCCTGATGAGTGATTTGGATCTGTTACGTGGGTCATGTGATATACTAATCAGGGTGGTTGATCATTTCGGCCACCAACCGTCTGTACTCTGCGGTTTGGCAGCATGATTCCTTCCACCGACATCGGTGAATACCTGTGGGGCCCACCTTAATGTGTATACTTTATATCTACACCATCCATCTGTTTTAACAGTTCATTTTAAATCGAGAGCCCAGAAATGAAGCAGATATAAATCTCAGGTGGACCACACCACAGAAAACAGTGGTGATTGAACGCTTACACCTTATTTGATTTTTCAATTCACAGGGAAATAACGTGAAAATATATAATAATTATTCCCCCATACTTACTCACCTTTTCCCACCTTGATGTGCATCGCTCATTCACACAGTTAATATATCATTACTAGTGAATTTATTGTATGAGCCCAAAAACGAAGCATACCAAGAGCTTAAGTAAACTACATAATTAGAAAAAGAGAATCAAACAGTTATTATTAAAAACCTTTTAGGCCCATTGTTTCTTTTGATGTGAGTTATTTGAGTGTTTAATTTGACTCATATTTTGGTTCATGTAGTAAAATATTTGTTAGAAGTACCGAACCGTATGGATTTATTATATACATTACCTTAGAGTTTAAAAAATTAAAATAATTCTTTTAAATGGATTTTCTTTTTAAGAATTAAGGTGAATTTTCAAATAATTTTCAAAAGGGTGACATAATAATAATTATTTACTTCACGGTATCTACACGACCACCAAAAATCAAACACGCCAAAAGGGAGATCCCATATATCAGCTTGATTCAAAACATTTATAGCCGTGGAGAAGTTTTTAATGGTAAGTGTACAATCACCACTTTTTCAGTGGTCCACGTGAGAGCTGCTTGAATGTTAGGCTCATGACCTAAATTGAGCTGGAAATGTACGGACGGCGTGATATAAAACACATTTACTGGTGGGTCCCACGGTCACCTATCTCGGTCGTTCTCGGATCCATTGTTCTTAATGTCAATGCGGACCATCCAAATCGCTGCCGTACTACTATTGAGCAGATCCCTATAACTACTCTGACAGCACGATGATATGACCATTCAAATTCTGGCCATCAAATGGATGGTTAATATATGAAATGATCAGTGGCCAATTCAAGCTGTAACGATTAAAAATTGTCGTTGTTCATATATGCCTCGCGCACATGGGCCCGTGATGTCGGTGATCAAGATGTACGCACGGGACAAATGGATCCCTTGGATCTAAACCGTTCATAGGCGGGTCCTTGTAATTTGTAGATCTTCGAACTATCGCTCATCTAGGATGGGATCCACCGTGAAAAAGATGTGGTCCACCTTGCAGAAGCTTCCCGAAGCTGAGGGTGGGCCTACCTGCGACGGTGAGTCGGTGACTTGTACGATTCTCAGTGTGCTTGCGGATACCCAAAAAAAATCTCCTAATCTTCTAGAGAGGGATGCTACTTGCAGCGCGCATGTGCGGCGTACCAAACACAACTAGCCCAAAGGATGAGATGCTGTCCCTCCATCAGCTGGGCCTCTTGTTCAACTTCCATTTGCCAGAAAATTAGACTGATCCACCACTGGGGCTTTGGTTTCATAAGCTTCGCTTCTCAATAGATGAGAAGGGCTCCTGATTCTTGGTCTCAGACCAATCACAGAAGGGCCCACTTGATGAAGGGATCAGATCAGCACACATCCGCCCCTTTAGCTAGTACGATGCGATTGTATTTCGCGCGTGAAGATGCGCGGTTGCGCCTTCGAATAACAACGGTCTCATTTTCTCCCCCGAAGCGGAAAAAATTACTCCGCTTTCCGACAACGAAAGGACTAAAGATTTGTTTCGTTATAAAAAGGAAATAATTCCATTGAAACGAACGGTCGCATCCATCTTCATGGCCCATCATATCCGTCCACGGGCGAAATCGGATGGCGCACTGAGTTAATACGCTTTTATCGTACCTTAAATCATGCAGTTTATCCATGCCTACCATCCGTTTTTCTAGCTCATTATAAGCGTTGATCCCAGATTTGAAGCATATCCAAAGCTCGGGTGGACCACACCACAGGAAACAGTGAAAATAATTATTTCCACCGTTGAAACTTTCGTAGGTCCCATTTGTTTATAAGATCATACAGACATGAATGAAGAGAAAACACGAATATCAGTTTGATCCAATACCTCTGTGGCCCTCAAGAAATTTTCAGCAGTAGATGTTCAATTCACACTGTTCGTGTGGTGTGGCCCATTTGAGCTTTGGATATGATTCGTTTTTGGGCTCTCGCCATATATTTTTTCTGGTAAAATGGATGGACGGAGTGGATAAAATACATAAATCACGGTGGGCCCCAAAGAGTTTACTCAGTACGCAATATGCTTCCTCCACGGGCGGGGCTTCGTTGGATGCCCGGATCCACTCGGTCGGTGGATCTATGACTGTGGAGCCCACCTTGATGTATGTGCCTCACATCCACGTCACCCATCCGTTTCGACATCTCATTTTAGAGCATCAGCCCAAAAGTGAAGTAGATCTAAATCTTAAGTGGACCACACCACCCAGGAAATATGGTGGTTGAATACCACCATTAAAGACCTCTCGGGGGGCCACCGGAATATTTATTTTCCATCCAACCTGTTCGAAGGTCACAGAGACGTGGATGAAGGGACCACACAAGTATCGCCTTATTCCAAAACTTGTGTGGCCCACGAGAAGTTTTTAATGGTCATTCACGACGGTTTCCCTTGGTGTGGTCGACCTGTGATTTGAATCTTCTTCATTTTTGGCCTCATGCCCTAAAATAATATGTCAAAACGGTTGGACTGCGTGGATGTAAGCCACTCCCCTCACTGATCACATACAACCAACGTTTTGGCCCACTAATGAATGTATGGACCTGATTTTTGTGCCCAGTTATCACAGTGCGGGGGCCAGGCTTTGGGCGGCTCGGATATTGGTGAAAATACACGTGACGTACCCCATGGATGGAAGCCATTCTGATACATTGATGTGGGAGAAAAAGTTTCGTACTCTGGAAGAGTGTGATGAACGATATGCATGCACTTAGAAATTGCTTACGTGGCAAATAATTGATTCAAATTAAATTGTCAAAAATATGAGTTCCATTTCATATGTATCATGAAACAAAAATGATGCCCTAATTCAATTATCTGACCATCGGATTAGTGGACAATTATTGGACCATTAAATGAGAAACATCCAATGGTCATATTTCAATAAACAAGCGCCAATGAATCAGAGGACAGGATTATCCAGTCAATCTTATTTTGTAAATATTACTTAGAAACAGTGGGTTACACAATTTCTTTGGTTTGATTTATCTAACTTATGCCACGTGTACATGTTATGAGTGCCTGCGTATGAAGCGAGCTAGAGTATATAATAACTCCCCTAGCTGTTAAGATCATTTTCGGGAGGAATGCTGATTTGAGACGCCTAAGCTTCAATTGCCAGATACATAAGCAGAACGTGCTGACAGACAACACGTGCGGAATCTGAACGTCCTGATGTTGGTGGCCATGATGAATTATTCTTAAACAAGGCCGGTGGGCTATACCTGTACAAACAAATCGACCGTTCTAAGGGCCTGTTTGGCCAGCTGGATTAGATGGGCTTAGGTGGGATGGAATTGCATCCGGTCGTGTGCCAATTCCACTCCATGTTTGGGAAGAGTGGAAAAGCTTGGAAGTAGGCTGGATAGAATCGTTTTGGGTCCGTGCTAATATCACTCAATGTTAGTAAGTTGTGTAGGTCCCACCATGATGTGTGTACTATATCCACACCGTCCACCTATTTTTCGAGATCATTTTAGAGCATGGACCAAAAAATCAGGTAAATCTAAAGCTCAAGTGGGCCCCACCATAGAAAGCAATGGGAATTGAATACTCACAGTTGAAAAATTTTTCGGGGCCACATAAGTTTTGGATCTGCCTCATTTTTAGGCCCATGCCTTAAAATGAGGTTATAAAACAAATGAATAGTTTAGATATGACAATTGTGTTGTTATCAATAGTTTCAAATTATGGTGGGTATATCCTTTCAATATACCACCGTGATACAAACAAAAAAGGATTTAAGCTTATCCCATGGTAACAGGGAACAGTCCCTGCCATGGGTAATAATGATGTTTTTTTGAATCCCATCCCACCTAATACCGTGGGATCGGTCCGGCCAAACAGGCCCTAAAAGTTACAAACACGTCTACACTTTTTATTAACATAAATCTGTTACCTGATCAGTGGTCCATTCTTATTTTTCGGTAGGATTAGTTCCAAAATTCAGATTGTTGGTCCCGATCAATCGCATGTGTGTCAGGTTTCCACGTGTGCTGAGTTTGTTTTTGGCGCTTGAAAATAAGGGCGTGTGGATTCTGAAAGTCAAATTACACCCTTTTCCGTTATTCTAGATTTCCACTGCCCCGTTTTCGCCGCTGTAACGCCGTAAATGTCTTCAACCGCATCGCACCACTTATAATACCAATATTCACACGCGCCACAGGTGCCAATACGTCATGACCGTAGCACATCTGATACGTACATAGTGTGGGCCTCACTGTTATTGTTATATTGTGAAAATAACATGCACAACGAAAATAATGATTGGAAATCGAAAGTGGACCATGGAACTAAACCGTACATAATTTTCTTACAGAACTAGCCTTTCTGGTATTTGGAACCGACTCATACTTTAGCCAGATCAATTCAACGGTAGGGTCTATCTGATGAACGGATCAGATGTACCACGCACGAACTAGTTTGTCACGTGTGTAGAAGAGGAGCATGTACATGTCGGTTTACCGACATCTTGAAGAATGGATTCGAGTGATCATAGCCATTCTAGGGCTCATGACTCGAGAGTAATTAAACAATTATCGTCGAGCGCCATGCAGGGCTTGGCCATACAGTCTCCTTTCCATTAAAATTTAGGTTGTAAAGGTGGAATTATGGTTGATATTATTTACATTTATTTTGTGCACACATACATGGACCAATCATACGCTGCCACATATGTGTACATATGTGTACATATGTGTCAGATAAAATTTATTCACATGTTGAGAATGTTGTTTACACCCAGCCTAACACAGTCAAGCCAAATTGTTGAGAAGTAGTCATGGATCATCAATTATGCCATATGTGGAAGTTTTATTAAAATTATAATGTTGTCTTTTAGTATATCAAAAAAAAAAACATCTAATTTTTAAAAAAGCAACAAATGTATTCTGTCACGTAGTAATGTGAGTTTAATCCCAAATCAGATAGGCAACGAGGAAAAGTTTGGTTTATAAGAAAATGATTTTGCATGGGGCATTAGGGTTTAAGTCCCTTTCAAGTGCATGTGAATTTAGTTGTTTAAAGGGTATACCAATAGTCTCAAATTATGCATGAACCATACCAGCAAGGTGTGGTGTATGCATGTGTGCGTGCAAATATACTTGCAAGTTTGAAATTTCTTCTTCTTTTTCTTTTTTTGTCTTAAATTTACGAATAGAGTCGGAAAATAACTATACTATACTTTCACCGCTTTCGAGGAGCTTATAAAGGCAACAATCAACCAAGAGCTATAGGCCTCACGCTAGCCCTAGTTTTTAATACTTGGTTTATCTACCCACCCTTCTATTTTAATTACTTTATTTACTCTCTATCCCTTCACTCACGACATTCTGTTGAATTGTAAAGAAGATCATTCAATTTCAAATGAAAGGTTTGTGGAACTTTACTACTACGCGCTAAATAATTTCATCAACTATCTTGCCACGAAGTCCAGTTTTGAACTAGTAATAAATAAATTATCAAAGATCTGCTCTCCATCAATCATCTCGCCAACAGGCTCGATTTTTGATTAAATAAGGAATAGACCACCATCCCTCACATCACGACCATCCCACTACGAAGCTCAAACCGCACTAAGAAACAAATGGATCATCGTTACTTAAGCCAATCATGACTGCCAGTATTATAAAAATTATTAATAAAATAATACTTTCATGCCAAAAGCCAATCTTTTTTTTTTATAATTTATTATATAAGTCATAATCATGCTTAAAGAATAAGTTTTTAAGACACAAAGTAAAAAAGAATCCCTTAGTAAGTACCAACCCTACCCTTTTGTAAATCACTTGATCGTTGTTACAACTACTTAGGGGTGTACATGGTTCAATTCGGTATGGTTTTGAGGTGAAATTGGAATCGAATCATTCTTTATAATTTCAGGAAAACTAGAATCGAAACCAGACCGTTTGCACCCTATAACCAAATTGAAATTGAACCATAAAAAACTAGTTCAGTTCTAGTTTAGTTATACGGTTATGAGCTTTTTATAATCCAACCCAATTGCGTAGTTTGTTTTTGTAATCCACTCAATTGCATGGTTTTTTTATATATTTATAATCCAACCCAAGCTCCTCAATTAAAAATTTTCACATGGAGTAATCTTGTCATGGTTTGTTTTTATGACCCTTTTCATGTTCCTAAAATGATTTTGCTATCGATGTCTACTCGTGTTGTGATTCATTTGATGAATGTTCTGTTTTTTTTTAAAAAAATAAAATAAAATATAAATATTTATTGACTAAGGGGTCCGGTTCCAGGGTTCGGTTCTACAGTACAGTTCAAGGTTTAATTCGATTCTATAGAACCCCAAATCAAGTACCGAGCAAAACTAATCGATTCTTTGATTTTCGGAACTGGAACTAAAACCTGTACACTTTAGAACTGAACCAAATCGTGCAGTCTAATCTACTCTAGTCCGATTCACTAGTTCTACCAATTCTTCTACCAATTCCGTGTGCACCCTTATAATTGATTATTGGAAAGATGACTTGGTTCAAAAATTTAGTCTTAAACGGTCTAATTTGTACGGCCCACTAGCAGTAAATCACATTCAAGTTGAGTACTACTCTAAAATGCTCATACTTTTCTAATCGACACATGAATTTGAATATAGCCCCTCGCTAACTCTAGACCTCGTGTTTAATTGAACCGCACAAATAGATAAGTAGGCTCCAGCATGGGCCACCCATGGACAAAATCATCTTATATGGGAAGATCCTAACCATTTATTTAGTATAAGCCAAACAACCAATCCAGGGATTGAAATTTTCCTATCACAAAGAATTATCCTAAGATGTAATTAAACAGGAACGCAAAATCAACTGTTCAGATCACCCAATCACAAGCGTGAGAGTAAAATCAAATCAACTGTTGAGATCCCTCAATCATAGGCCGGAGAGCTCAATCAAATCAACTGTTCACATCACTCAATCATAGGCCCCAGCCCAGAAAACAAAAACCCAACTGATCGGTAGACAGGATACTTAGTTTATAAGCCAGCCCAAGCACTGATATCGACACGTGCCAGCGTCAGATATAAGCTGTACAGCAGTGGGCCCCACCTTGTCGGTATCCCGACCCCAAAATCAGGCTGGTTGAACTCATTAGGTAGACACAATGTTAGAAACATTTGGATAGATTAGAAAAATCATGGCCAATTTTCTCTCATCCATCCCTTTATTTCATAAATCGTAAGAAATCTGACCGCATAAACTGAGGGATGCACTATATGAACGGTTTAGATCTCTCGATCATTCTACCATGGCACATGTAGGGGGCCGTGTTACATTTCAGCCATGCGCGTTGGCTCCGCAAAGATCATCATACGATGCGAAGCGGATTAGGTGTTACGCGAGTAAAACCTTAGTGTGTGTTATCCTTACCGTGTGGTACCCAACTTAATTATTTTTTTATATATCTACGCCGCCCATATGTTTTTCCATATCATTTTAGTATGCGATTAAAATTTTCAATTAGATCCAAATCTCAGGTGGACTACACAACTGGAAAAAGTGATGAATGACCATTAAAAGATTTTTATGACTCACAAAAGTTTTGGATTAAGCTGTTATTTTTAATTTCATTTCATTAAGGTCAATTTGAAATTATGAACGGATTGGATGGAAAGGAAACGCGATGTTGGGCATTACCGTGGGCCCTAGAAAGTTTTTAATGGTGGACGTTCAATCACCACTCTTTCCTGGGATGTAGTGAATCTGATACTTGGATCTGCTTAATGTTTTGAAAACCGTCATAAATTGCGCTGGAGAAACGGATGGACGGTGTGGATATATAATACATCATTAGTGTGTGGCCCACGTTAAGGTAACACCTAATCCGCTCCCCAACCCCGTTCAAACGGGATGTACGGCCATATAGAATCCCCCGTTTAAACGGACCGTACGGTCGCCTGCGCGCGAACCCCTGCGCAATACAAAACAAAAGAGCCGCGAGAGAAAACCCAAGGAAGGGGGGTGCGCATTTTAAGCGCTGAAATCGAGCATACGCTTCCCACGCCGCATCATCAATGCACTGCACCCCCTCTCATTTCTTTTCGTCTCTCTCTCTCTCCGTCTCTCCCTTTCCCTGCTACTTTCGTCCCTCCAGGCTTACGTTAGCACATTCCCCTCCGACGTAAGCAACGTTCTTGAATCTCCCTCCTTCGCGTGCCCTCCTTTTCCGCCCCTGTCAGAGCTCTCTCTCTCTCTCTCTCTCTCTCTCTCTACGACCCTTAAAAATCCCTAGAAATCCCTATTCACTACGCCATCTCTCTCTCTGTCTGAAATCCTTTAAAAAAAAATCCCTGTTCTCTCTCTCTCTCTCTCTCTCTCTCTCTCTCTCTCTGTGGGAATTCGAATTCCAGATGCGTCGAAGGAGAAGCTCTCGATTTTGAAATTTTCTTCACAGCAGTGTAAGCGATTTCTCAGATATTGGATTTTGTTTTCGATGCTTTTATCATTCATTTCGAGCATCTACTCTTCTTTCTTCGTCTTCTGACTCTGTGATTTGGTGAAGATGATGAATTTTCTCGTTCTTTCCAGAAGCTTCTGGAAATCCTCGCCTTTGCGGAGCTAGTTTTGTTATAGGGTTTGTGTTACTGTGTGGATTTTCAATATGGAATCTGAGATCTGAGAATTGTTGTTGATTGATCGCATTTCAGCTATTCCTGGGGTCCGAAGACTCGGAACACTGAATCTTTCGGTTATAATGTCTAGGGAAAGATCTGGACCGCTCATCTCCTGAACCTCAGTGTGGATGGTCCATAAGACGAAAACCATGCCGGTCCGGAGATCATAGACGCTGATAGAAAGACTTGAGGCCATTAGTTGGATTTCCTTTTTCTTTTTTTTTTCTTCCATCCGTCCATTTGTGATCGTCAAAAGTCGTTCACCAGTGTCTCTTACACCACCAACCACTGTAATTGCTGATGGGATTTGAGGGGATTTCTTAGTATGATCTATGCCGTCCAAACATTGTTCATGTAAATCAACGGTTAAAAGTCATTGGTTAGTCACTCGGATGTGATCTTGTGCTTGTGGCCCATCTGAGACTTGGAATTTCATCGTTTTCGGGGCAAAGTATATATTTCAACGGGCTTATTACAACAATTGTGTCAAACATGGCATAAGTACACTAATTGGAGATATTAAAGTTGATTTTGTAATTAAATTCAAACTCCTGTGAATATACTATGCATAGCTACTTTTGGATTATAGGGGATTCTGAATCTAGGGTGCCAAATACAACACGAGGATTTCAAATCCAGGGGGTTTCAAATCCACGCTCCCAAACAGGCCCATTGATTTTCTGTTGAGTGGATATGAAATCTTTTTCAATCTAAATATCCAAACTGTTACTAATGCGCCTTTGCACTCACATATTCACCTGAGCAAACACCTGAACACATGCACAGCAGAATTCACGCATATGCATTATAATTATTCACAGGTTGGATTTTGGCCATGGGCATCTATTTCATGGTCGCCCTTGAAGGAACTTCTCTTTCGTAGAGGGGTTCTTAGCTTTCATTTCTTTTGGATTTTTAAGGGCACGTTTGGCAGAATGGAATAAGAAGGATTTGGATTTTAGAGGAATCAAAATCTCCCAAAAGAGCCCTTCTTGTATTCCCACCTCAAAGCCGATCTGCAAAATCCACTCGATTCCACAGGTTGCAAATCCTCTTGATTCCACATGATTTAAATCCACACTACCAAACTAGCCCTAATGTTTCTTCCAGATTTGTGGTTATTGGATGTGATGCATGCTTGATATGCATGTATATATGCATATGTTTATGACCTTCATCACCATTATCATGGGCATGTGGCTCATGTCCCAGCCCTTCGGGGCTGGCTTTATGAATGGCAGGAATTCTCATGATTGCTTGGCAGAGGTCTTACAACCCGCTGCCCATCTTACATCAACCCTCTTCCTTAACCCTGGCCTAGGACCTGCGTGTGCTTCCTGTTGAGTCTAATAAGCACATGTCTACAATTAAGTTGCGAAACTTTGTTTGTTGACATGGTGTTACTACTCTTGCTCGTATTTAAATATACTATGTGAATATCGTGTGCTTGATATGTGTCTGAGGCTGACCTATGGCCTAAAATGAACTTCTCTTATGCTGGACTCACTCTATAATCAATTACGAGCAACTGATATTTTTTTGGTGCTTGATCAATTATCCAGTTGCTGGTTTACATATTTCACCCTCAATCATCTTCTTAGTTCTCATAGATAAAGATGTTTGCTAAATGCCTCCTTGGAGATGGGTGGCCCTGTGTTCCCCAGTGTCTCCTGAATGCATGTTTACACGTATAGGACAATCAGAATCATTTGCATGGTGGGCCACCATGCAAAAGAGGCTATAGGTCAAAAAGGAAATCAAAGGAATATGACTATGTTATATGTTGTGTTAATGGCTAAGAAATGGACGCTTATGAAAAAGTTGAGGACAGAAAAGACCAATGCCCTATTCAGTGGGTGAAGTTTGCACCTATCTAACTAGGGTTGTCTAATTGCTGTTATTTTTGGTCCATTGCCCTGCCTACCAGATCGAAAGTTTTTGTTGTTCCCATGTGTATTCCACGTGAATGGTGGAGATTGAGACAAGTAAGCTTCCATCTCCAAAGAGGCCGTGATTTTGTCCAAGAAACCTGTGGAAAGGAAACGGGAAAAACTACAGTTGCACGTTATTGTTGCTATTATGCAGTGCTGTCTATTAGAAATTTGAATGATTAGCTATACTTTTTTAAAAAAAACACGCACTCACACCCCACACACACCCATGCACTCACACTGCAAGGATTAGTTATACTTGCTTACCATTAAAAAATGAAAAGCTTTTTAAAAGGGATTACTCATGCATACTTGTTGTATGGAGTGATTTCTCCCATATGAAAGTACCCACTTGCATTACTCATGCACACTTGTTATATGAAGTGATTTCTCCCATATGAAAGTGCCCGCCTGGCACCTGCATTACTCATGCATACTTGTTATATGAAGTGATTTCTTCCATATGAAAGTACCCACATGCCCATTTAATACACCTTTTTAAGAGAGATGCCATCACAAGAAGTACCATCATCAAGCCCAAACATGAATGCCCAACACGTGCCAAAGTGACATAGGTTGTTACATCTGGGACATTCATTAAAAGAAGTTTTAGGGGTCATTTGAATGCATGGAATCATAAAGGGGTGGAAAGAAAGCTTTTCCTCTAATCAAAACTTTGAAAGAAAGCTTTTTCCTCGCATCAAAACTTTGAAAGAGAATTCTTTTTATTGCGTTTGGGTGACAGGGTTGTGATTAAATGGAGTCACGAGTCACATTTGATTGAAGAGGAGGAATGATACCAGCATGAATGATCGCAAAAAGCCAACGATGAAGATGGGAGCCCCAAAAGGCCAATTTTTGGATCCAATGGCTTGTCCAGCGGGCCCCACTTGTTAATTTGTGGTTAGAGATTTTTAAGAGATAGGGATCCTTTGTATTTCTCTAGCTTGTTTCTTTGAGATTGTAAAGATTTTGAAGGATCTTCAAAGGGATATTGAGGCATTAATGGTTTTCTGTTTTGAGATAATTCTGTCGTAGGAGATCCTTGATAAGATATATGAATTAAATATCTTCGGGGATATTTAATAAGAGTCTTGTTAGGCCTCAAGGATGGTTGTGAAAATTTTAGCCCAACTTTTCTAACTCGTCAACTTAATTTCTCATATCATAACACTCCTATTTTGAGTGGACCACCTTTACCACTGGGCAATCTCTTGTTTAATTTGGTTCAATCCCTCCTTGAAACTACAAATCACATTCTGGTGATGTTCCAATGTGATTTGTTGTACTTAAATGTTATGGGCTGCATTTACCTCATTTGTTGTGAATTGTGACATGTGACAACCTTTTCTTTTTTAGGTGCATCTGTTACTGGCTGAAACTCTCTCTCTGGGGTATCTTTTTTGGGTAATATCCAATGGGCCCTTCTTGATGGATGTCTTGGATCTCTCACATGTGTGCCATGTCGGCATTGGTGTCATGATTCATGTCTTCAATCTTTGTTCATCTTAATACTGATTGCCATGGCCCAATCTTTCCTCTACATCACTTGAGTAGCTGTCTGCAAAATTCATGCAATTAGTTTTTGAGATGCCTGAACTTTGCATTATTTGAGAGTATGGGAAGAGTTTTTGGCCAAAGGAAAGGCTATTTCTATAATTTAGAGGTAACTCAGCCATATGTTTCCTAAGGGTGGGACCCAACTATATATGAAGTGTTGTCCCCAAATTCAAATTAATTAGACAATCCTGGTCTTTTATCACTGAACATTTGTTGATTGAATTTAAACTGTTGACTATTTTGTGTTTCACCATCCACTAGATGTTCAATAACTAGCTAGCTAGAATCATACCTTCGATCATCATACTTTGGCACTGCATCATTTTGTCAATTTTCTTGTAGACTCTCTCTTGGTTGAAAACATATCCCACGGCAGCATCAATTTCAATATGCATGGTTGCGACATGTGTATTAATGATCATAATTATTTAAGAGGTGGGCTCCACCATGGATAGGTTTGGTCTTTGTGGTCACACCAAGAGAAGCCAAACATATGTCATGATAGAAATGCCATGACTGACAATTAGAAGCAAAGATATTCAATGGGTTACATTCTACTCCATTTTCCCAAATGATTAGATCTTCTCTAGGTAGTGGTGTTATGATCATGGCCTCTCCATGTTGGACTGGCCAATTGAACTGTACCAAGCACCCATGCACATGCCCCAAGACCATGGGAGTAAACATCAGTTGATGATCCCACATCAGGTTTTTAAGGTAGAGGAAAGAGGACATGTAAAGGAAGAGCAGTGCTCCTCTCCCGTATATTTAAGATTGTATGCCTTCATCAGGTTGGTTCCACCATGCATGTTTAGTGCCAGTGGCATGCAAGTCAGCCTGGTTGACTCCTCAAGTTGGCCAATTACGTACACTGAATGCAGATTGTTGATCAATCTTTTTCAATATTTTCTAAATTCTAAGTATCGTATTTTCTCATATGCATGTGACCCAATTGATGTCTAGACCAACCTACTTTTGGGGCATGGCCACACATTCCCAATCCGTGACCCACATCTTACACGTGCTACATTTGCATGTTTGAGGAGAGTGATGGCTACTCCTAGTAGCTCCAGTTCTCCATGACAGAAATGTGTCCACCAAGTAAGACAAACAGCCAATTTTAAGTTGGTGACCCTCCACTGTATACACGATTGTAGTGAGGATTAATCCATACCATTCATGATGTGGACCCTGTCATGGATGGCCCCATGGTACAAAAGCACACCGAACATGGTTCCTGCTATCTAATTTTTCACCTGCAAGTGAGCAATAAAAAAGAAAGGGGCCAAGGTTATCCAATAGGCGTGTGTTATTGATGTTGGGCAATCATTTGCAGGGCCCATCAGATGGGAGAGTCTAGATTCATTCTAGATGCGTGTTGCAGGGGCAATGTATAAGACTGATTTGGTCTGCAAGAAACCTGGAAAAAAAGCTTCAACAAAATGGTAAGTGCAGTGCATTTTGGATGGCAAATGAGACTTTGACTAGGTGTACAAAAGAAGTCTTTCTGAAATTCAAGTATATATGTATTATTTTATTTGGATTGAATGAAATGTGTAGGGGTAAATAGCACTAAATTATCGATGCACACCTGTAGTAAAAAAATTTCATTCTACATCACTAACATGGTCTGGCATCTTCTTTTTTTTTTTGTAGAAAAGAGTTTTCTAACCTAACCATGGTTAGTTTTTCTGTCCAAACAATTAATCGCAGGGTGGTTTTTGACCCTATTTGGAAAACAGGTCTAATTTGGGAAACCTCACAAGAGAGGATGTTATTTGTCTTTGGGCCAAAAGGCTGCGCGCTATATGTTAAAACCTCTATTTTCTTTCATGGATTCCTTGACCAAATCTCAGGCTGCGTTAGAAGATGTCTGTTCTGAAGGATCATCCCTTTTCATGATTTTCTTGTCTGCATCTGTTGGAAATTTCCCCAACTCCATCAGAAGAAAATTGTTTTTTGGCTGCGGTATTGAATTGAAATGCAATATCAATATCTGATGAAATAGAAATAACTATATTATGATATCCTAAGCATTCTTATGGAGGGTTTTTTGGCTGCGGTATTGAATTGAAATGCAATATCAATATCTGATGAAATAGAAATAACTATATTATGATATCCTAAGCATTCTTATGGAGGGTCTGGGCCCGAATTGCAATTGCATTACTTTCAAGTCAGATGTATCTTTAACTTCACTACATTGTTGTTACTTCCTCTTGATTGAAATTAATGTTCACAATCACCTGTGCATCCAAACATGGCCAAATATCTTGAGATGGAGCAGAGTCTGATTCTGTCCCTCCTCTTCAGTTGCATTATGAAGAATCTGAGGCCATGGAAGTTTGTTCCGGGAAATGAAGGAGAGGCAGCGCTGGAAAGCTGAGGAGGACGCTCTCTTACGTGCATATGTGAAGCAGTATGGCCCACGGGAGTGGAATCTCATTTCCGAGCGTATGAATGTCCCTCTCAACCGGGACGCGAAATCCTGCCTAGAGAGGTGGAAGAACTACCTTAAGCCCGGCATCAAGAAAGGTTCGCTTACTGACGAGGAGCAGCGCCTTGTCATCCGTCTCCAAGCCAAGCACGGCAACAAGTGGAAGAAGATTGCCGCCGAGGTCCCGGGCCGCACTGCCAAGAGGTTAGGCAAGTGGTGGGAAGTCTTTAAGGAGAAGCAGCAGCGGGATCTGAAAGACAGCAAGGTAATTGAGCCAATTGACGAAGCCAAGTACGACCACATCCTTGAGACATTTGCAGAGAAGCTGGTGAAAGAACGGCAAGGCCCATTCCTCATGGCCACCTCCAATGGCTTCCTTCACTCCGACCCACCCCCTCCACCGCAACCGTTACTTCCCCCATGGCTGTCAAATTCCAACGGTCCATCCTCTGTTAGGTCGACATCGCCTTCGGTTACTCTGACTCTCTCACCGTCGACTATTCCTTCAGCTCCCATTCCGTGGATTCAGCCGGAAAGAGGATCAGATAATTGCTTGCTCTTGGGTAGCTTACAGCATGGTGCAGCCCCCACTGCAGACAGTCTGATGGTTTCTGAACTGGTGGAGTGCTGCAGAGAGTTGGAAGAGGGGCATCGGGCCTTGTTGTCGCATAAGAAGGAAGCAGCCTGGAGGCTGAGGAGGGTGGAGCTGCAACTGGAGTCAGAGAAGGCGTCCCGGCGGCGGGAGAAGATGGAAGAGATAGAGTCGAAGGTGCGCGCACTCAGAGAAGAGCAGAAGGTGACCCTGGACCGGATTGAGGTGGAGTACAAGGAGCAGTTATCGGGCCTGAGGAGGGATGCAGAAGCAAAGGAGCAGAAGCTAGCAGAGCAGTGGGCCACAAAACACCTTCGGCTGGCTAAGTTTCTTGAGCAGGTGGGTTGTCGGCAGCGGCCCACTGAGTCAAACGGCCGGTGAAAGAGATCAACCGTTTAAGGCTTTAAGGTTAGTTCATATGATATTTCGAGCTTCTTTCTTTCCCCCCCTCATCTTCCATCCTTCATCTTCGGTGTCATCTTATGTGTATTCTTATATGCTGGTAGAACTCGAATTATAGTGTATATTTTTGCTGCCTTGATAATTACTCCCAGTATTAATCTTTTGCATTTTAGCAGTTTTTGTTAGTGGTTGAGATTCACCATGCTTGCTCGCAGATGAGCTTTTCCACGTCAAGGAACGGGTCTTCTGGCTTCATTGCCATGTCACCTCCCTCGATGTGATCATACAATCGATGACCGGGGCTCTACTGTCTATGAATTATGGTATGAAAACCAACAGGGCTGCAACTTGGGTTCAGGTCAGCCCAAGCCCAAACCAAGTTTGGGTCCGGTCGTCTTATGGTCTTCGAGTTAGGTCAGTCAGTTCAGATTGGGTTGAGTATAGAGGAATTTGGGTTGGCCACCTTGGTTTGGAATTCAGGTTGGGTCTTCTTGATGTCAGATTGGTTTTCTTTGATCCTCAGCCCGACCCAACCCGCCTGAGTTGCACCCTTAGAAACCCCTCAGCCTGACCCAATCTGCCTGAGTTGCACCCCTAGAAACCAATGCTGTTTTTCCCGTTTGAATGCCGCCTTTTGGCATGAAGACTGCAGGTTGGACCGGTTATGGAGTGGGACACTATTACAGTTCAGTTCACAAGATGAACGGTCATTAGTTGTTCCACGGTTAAGATTGGTTGGGCAATGAAACAAGATGTTTCATTGCACTGAGTTAGGTCTAGGACTTGAAAACTAATGGTAGTTTTCATGTAAATGGTTTTGTTAAACTTCAACATGCACATTTGGGAATGTCACCCGTCTGATCTGGGCCATCCATAAGATAAAACTACTATTGCTGTAGTGGCCCCAACCATGCAAAAGCAGCTTATGTTGTCCATTAAGTGGACGGATGAGATTGTATTGACGGCTATTAGGCCATCCAATAACATGTGGGTATTGGGCAGCGAAATCTCCAAAGAGGTGATCTGTAGAACGAACGGACCTGGATCAGTGGCCGCATTCACAAATGAGCGGAACTAGTTTGTTGGATGTAAAAAACTGCCTGGGTTTGATTGTTTGAGCTTTGAATGTATACACACTAGCAAGGGGAAGGGATTCGGCGGTGATTGAGAAAGGGATTCTGGGTCACACGTGTGACATGTGTAAACATCCCCAGATCCAGAAAACAGACCAAGGTCAACCCACTCCCCAGACTTGCTGCACGCATGGGAAAATGGGGAAGCGGATTGCCTGCGTCTGATGTGGGCCCAAAAAATGAGGCAGATCCAAAACTCAAGTGGGCTACAGCCTACAAGACAGGAAACAGTGAGGATTGAACGTCCACCGTTGAAACATTCATGGGGCCACAATTTTTGGATAAGCCTGGTGTTTTCGCATTATCAGTTCATCCTAGCATGAATGACCTTATGAACGGTGTGGATGGCATATAAACATCATAGGGGGCTCCAGGGAGGCACTTCGCAACCCACCTTTTATTATTATTATTATTATTATTATTATTATTATTATTATAGATGGGTGGATTTCGCACAAACATCATGGTGGGCCCCACCTAGCTTCCTGTCACAGGAAGTTCGTGCAACGGTTGCCGCAGGCAATCTGTTTCCAGAAAATGGACGATTCCTGCACCTGATGATTGGCCTGGAGGAGCCAGGTTGGCATGGGTGCAGTCAATCTGATAAGCCTTTCTTCACTTTGAGGTTCTGCCCAAAGCCCTTATCCTCAGGTGCACTCCGGGTTTGGGGGTCTAGGCTCGGTATTTATCTCATTGTAGGATGGCCCACAAATTTCCCATCTTGGAATATCCTAATCCTTCTAAATAGACGGCTAAGATGGGGAAAAGAGATTAAATCCGCCGTTGGCATTCAAATCTGGGTTACAAAATGGTATGTGGTACTACTACCCTTGAATTCAGTTAATATATCCTCATCGATGATTCTTGATATGTGAGGCCCATGGTCTTGCAACCCAAACGTTGATCAGGTGGGCTTTATCATGTATGGTGTTGCACGGAAAAATCTCGGATGTCTTAAAACCATTCCACGAATGGCTGAGAAAAATAAGATGAAGTTGAAATGGTGGTAGGATCTTCCAGTCTAGGAGGTTTTAATGTATTCCCTATCTAGGTCGTTGTCAGTCCGATCAGATCAATGGTCTGTATAGCTGAACCACAGATCTGGCCCCTTAACAAACTGTACTTGAGAAAAAAGAGAATTAAAATTTTAAAAAAATAAAAATAAAAACGATAGGTTTGGAGTGATAGTTGAGTTGCCTTCTTACCCATACGGATAGTGTAACTTATACATGGTTTGATAACCACCGTTGCCTTATACAACACTACTTGGAAGTTGATTTTAACCTTATATTCCCTGAGGATGCTTGGAAAAGCTCTGTGAGCCCCACCATGATGTATGTGTTTTATCCATGCCATCCATCCATTTTTTTGGAATCATTTTAGGGCATGAGCCCAAAAATGAGGCAGGTCCAAATCTCAGGTGGATCGCGCAGGTATGAAATAGTGGTGATTGAACACCTACCATTAAATTCCTAGGGCCCACTTTAATGTTTATTTCCCATCCAGCCTGTTGATTAGGTCACACCGACCCTGTATGAAGGGAAAACACAAATATCAGCTTGATCTGAAACTTTTGGTCCTAAGGAAGTTTTTAATGTTCAATCACTAGTGTTTCTTGTAGTGTGGCCCACCTGAAATTTGAATCTGCTCCATTTTTGGGCTCATCTCCTAAAATGATTTGGCAAAATAGATGGAAGGCATGGATATAAGACGCATACATCATGGTGGGCCCCACAATCAAGGGTTCACCGAACGTGTTCATGTACTTGCCGTCAAAACTTTTTTAAGCGGATTCCCAGGGACGTGATTTCACGTATGAAGTTCTAGCGATCAGAAGCTATGTGGAGCCCTCTGTGATGTTTTTGAGAAATCCACGACGTCCATCTGTTTTTTTCAGCTCATGTTACAACATGGGCCTAAAATGAGGCAGATCCAAAACTCAAGAAATGAGTAGGAAATGGGAAAGGATCTGACGATGAAGACCAGTCGGAGAATGATAAAATTCATAAATACTACATAAGAAAAGATCTCAGTCCAAAAATAGTATTCTCATTTCACAGTCAAGATAAAAGATTTTATTCTCAAAACAACTGGGTTAATAAAAGAAGAATCATTCATAAGATGTTTTCTAGTTGCATGCATGCTAGAATTTGGTTTTGTCATAACCCTGGATTATTTTTTTTAATACATTCATGTATGCTTGCAACCCGAGTCGCCTTATCTAGTTCTCATTTTATGGGAATCTGAAAGCATTTTCGTGGACCCTATGGGGTAGACCCCACAACAATCTCCCAAGTCGCAAATAACACATTGTGCTTCGAGTGCGTAGAAACCGACCTGCTAATGTACAACTGTATTTTTAAACTCCCATCTTCAAAAGAAAATGTGGTTAAGCAGATTGTGGGGGAAATGCTGCATGAGTGTATAATCCAACCAAGTGCAGGCCCTGTGGAAAAAGATGGGTCATGGTGCATGTGGATCACTTACAAGGTACTATTTATTATAAGTTCATAACCATCAAGAACATATTTCCAATTTCAATCATCAACAAGTTATCAGATGAATTGCATGGTGCAAAGTACTTCTCCAAACTGGACCTTCAATCTATTATCAGATTCATGTCCATGAGGAAGATATTCAGAAGCTGTGAAACAGTAGTCGTTAATTCTTAATAATGCTATTTGGGTTTACAAAAGCAACGGCCCTTGTTTAGAGTCTAATGAACATCTATTCAAGTAGAGCCGTGCATTGAGTCGAGTTGGACCAAGTTAGGGTTGACCCGACTCAATCCGGTTTTGAAATAGACCTGACCCAAACTCGACCCGACACAGTACCAAGTACAGCATGCCTGACCTGCTCCGAGTTCGGGCCTAGCCTGGACTAATCCAGACCAAGTCCAACCCTGTCACAGATACCGAGTTAGGTCGAGTCAGCACTAAATCGGGTCGGGTGCAGTGGGTATCCGTGGGCTGAAATCATAACTCAGAACCAAGGTGCAGCTGCCGGAATTGCAGCCTCTCCATCAGCTACATGGCATAACCTCATTAAACCTCCCGAGCCAAATTTTTACTTTGATCCAAAACTTTGGTGGGCCATGAAAAGTGAAAACGGTTTCCTCCATTGATTTACATTTCTCTTTGCTATGGCCCACCAGAATTTTAGATGAGGATGAAAATTTGTGTCTTGGGATATCATGGGATTCCGCATCACATGGACCGTTCAGATTAGACGCCTATGACACGTATGCAAAGGTGCACGCGCACATGAGCGTAACTCATATATATATATATATATATATATATATATATATATATATATAGAGAGAGAGAGAGAGAGAGAGAGAGAGAGAGAGAGAGAGAGAGAGAGAGTCAGGTTTTCAATGAGTCGAGTTAGTACCAAGTTGGATTTTGAGTCAAGTCGAGTTAATGGGTGACCCCAACTGGAATCGGTTTGAGTTTGGATCGACTAACCCACACGGTTCGGGTCGAGTTGGACGAGTTGAATCTGCGAGTGCAGTCGTCCCATGCCCAGCTCTATATTCAAGGCGTGGTTGATACATGTTTATTGATCATGAATTGTTGGCTCGTCTGAGTCAATGCAACTCACCTGAGTTGACTTAGAGTCCGTCAAGTCCTGTCCGATTAAGTATTCGGGAGCTTGGATAGGCTGAAGAATGCTTTCGTACAGCTAGTTATTTTGATGAGTGATTAGGGTCAATTGACACACACAAACACAAAAATGAAAAGAATGAAAGAAGCAATGAATGAGATCTTAAATATTCCAATGGGTGATGCTTATTGGGCAAATGTCATCGAGGGCCTGTTTGATTTTCCAATTACATGTAACTGTGTGGTGATATCACTTACATTGGACTGCAACAATGATTTTGCTACATTGTTTCTTTCACCAATAAATCATTATAAAAATGGCAGTTTTATAATATAAATATAATAATTATAATTTAATTTACCTACTTTACAAGTGTATTTGACTCTCGATTTATAAGCCATAATTCCTATTTAAACAACCACTTAGAAATGATAATGATGGCTCATTTACTTTACATTTCATAGGAAATTGGAAAACCAAACAGGCCCCAAACTTCTAGTCCTTAGTTTGATGGTAATACAAAACCAACTGTGCCCCATTAGTATGAAGCAATGGAAAGAACAAAATAATCAATCAGGCATAGGAGCTGAAACTATCAAAGACTGAAAATTCATTGAAAAACATTAACTAGCTGAGTGATTCGCTCAGGTTGCATCGAGTCAACCTAATATTTCGAATCTAAGTCAAGCTTGTCATCTTGTTTCCAACAGACTCAGCTTCAAATCTTGTAGATTCGAGTAAACTCAGCCAAATTTCAAGTCGAGTCACCGAGTTTTAGAACTATGCTTTCTTCAGCTTTCACGAGTTGCTGCTATCTGACCATGGCCTTCTCATGCAACATACTTGGGAGCTCAACACAGTTATCTCTTGGTTGGTTAAGCAAATGCATGAAGGGATGTTCTTAACTACCTACCTACTATCTCACTTGGAATGGTTACTAAGACAAAAGGGTCAGCTAAGCCTACTGTAGACTACGATGAGTGTAGCTCTAGGAAGGTTGAGAACATCCAATCATATCAGTTGTATGAGGATGCTTTCTACATGTATTACTGACTCATTTCTTTTATAGCTTTTACTCAGTTGGACAATTATGGGGATGATGCTCCTAATCCCAAAGAAGTGCCAGTGAACGTGGATGAAGGTCTTGAGTAAAACGTGTTCTTCTCTTCATTGGATTGAGAGGAATTGAAGGACATTCTCACCAATTGACACCCAGCCAAGAAACAAGCTAAAAATGGAAAAAGTCGAGAAGTTAGTGTGAGTGATAGTTTCATGAAAAATTACTTAATTGTATGGGTCCATGCTTCGATCATTTTTTGGCTTATTAAATGTTATTAGTCAAATACTTATTCAAAATATTTTCAACACGATGGGTTGATATTTATTATAATTTATGTCACACGTTAAGTAAATTTTATATTGAAAATAGAGTTGGTAGTTCTTTATTTTTTACAAAAAAATTTCTACATTCTATTACCTTTTTAGTGTTATAAGAAAAAGGGTGCGACTCAACCCAACTTGATCGAGTCACCCACAGCCCGTCCGGTACTGGATTTGAGTGAGTTGTTTTGAGTCGCCAAATTTGACATGCCTTGCACTCATAGTGCATGCATCCAAATTCCAGCCCTAAAATCAATTAGGACAGGGCAGCCCTTTCATCACGTGACCAACACATCACTGTTGATTTATTATTTTCCTTACCATCCACTTCTGCATTCATGCAGCTGACCCGCTAAATGGATTTTGCACTGAGGATCGGTCACATGGGGACCAACTCATCACATGCCCTGTTGCATTTGGTGCATGAAGATGGTGCATCAGGAATTAGTAGTCATTTAAGGACAGTTTCAGCAAGCAGTAGAGTTTCAGTATAATGTAACCCTTTATTGATTTTGTATAACTCATTTAACTATTCCATCTTTTTTTCTAACCTGTCTAAAGAGACAAACCTTTCTACAAAGTTCTCCTCCAAGGATTTCAAGAACTCCAGAAACTCATGATCGTTCGTCATCGTCTGCCTTTCGAGGCCTCCTTTTGTACTCTTATGGTGTTTGATTGAGATGTTTTATAGGATGCACTGACCTGCAGAAGAACAGACTCCAGATTTTTGCTCCAACCTTCCATTGTTATAAGATTCAAGCATTTTGCTTCCTTTGAGTCACCTGCAAAACCAATGATCTACCTTAGCCAAACAGGAGTGATAGAGGAATGCTACTTCCACTTGAGATATGGAATGCTACTGACAGTAGAAGCACATGTACAAACACCAAATAAAAACACCCCAAATATACAAAAGAGGAACACATTTTAGGATGGCTCATTCACCGGCGAGCCTGAGCTCCACAGTAAATGTGACCGCATCTGATGGCCCACGCACATATTTCCAATGTGGAATAATGATATTAACCTTTTTTCAATGGCCTGTTCTTTTCTCTACACATGGGCTGCCGGAGAAGCAAACCAGCTGGCTTTTGGGCTACAAAAAATGCACAACCGAGGACCTCATATGATGAACTGAGCAGATCTCGTGTGCACGTAACTTGTGGGCCATTTGTATTCGATGTTTACAGGTTGGTGCTTCCAGGCAGCATTCTCTTGAAAAGGTTAAAAAAAGGTTATCATTGAGAAGACATCTCTCTAAAACACTATTTCAGAATTCATATTACAGAAATAACTGGGTAGACAGGAAGATACTCTTGAAATTTGCCAGCACCACTGCTGAGGTATTCAAGGGCAGTTCCCCATGCTTTCTTACTGGAGTCCGGCACCTCCTCGCCACAGATGAAGGGCTTCCATGACCCTTCAGCAGCATTGCTAAGAACCCATCTCACCTTTTCTGGACAGTTGACAAAATCAAACCTCGAAGCATTCTTCTGTTTCGAGCTAGAACGATCTCGCTTACGAGGCCTAGAGCTGGGAGAAGGCTACAATGCAGAAAAGGAAAACAAAGGTAAGCCTCACAAAAATATAAAATGAAGTAAAATAAAACCAACTGCTAGATCTCTAATTGAACAATTATTGAACTCACTGTATTATTTGTAATGTTTGCAACGGATTCACCAGTCTTTGTTTTAGGCGTATTGTTGGTATTTGTTATCAGCATATTGTTCGCATCAGATTCACCAATCTTTGTTTTAGACTTGTATCTTCCAAGTTTTCCCGTCTCTAGAAAGCTGAACACCTCTTTCTTCGAGCGGAAACGGCGGCGTGAAACAGGATCATAAAAATACTGCACAATCCACATGATACTCCTTATCAATTATGAACTGTGTCATCAACAGTTCTCCATTTAAAAATCTACAGAAACTACTTATTAAGCCATTCCCAAATTCAGCAGATCGCATGAGAAATTATAGGTACACATTAGAAAGAAACAAAAAACACAGTTTGCTGACACAAAGGATTTCTGAACGTGGGGACCATGGAACGGTGATCCAAAATGATAATCTGATGGGCTTCGTAATGGATGAGGAATTCTCTCATCTCTGTGACAATCCCCTCCAGAAAGAAACAATAGGTTACCAGTATCTTAAAGATATCTAAGACCTTGTGCGTTTAGAAACAACCCAGGAACCCCCTCATCCTTCCAAATGAGGAATGCTAATATGCAGAGCCCACTGCATGACATTTCTTAGCACCCTCCTTGCGGTCACATTGCAAACATCCGGTGATCAGAACTGTTGTTGTAGTGGACCAGCACAGGGATAGGCAATCTCCCAGAGTCAAGGAGATTAGACTTTTGTAGCCATCCAATAAGTAACCTGCAAAACAAATAGTTAGAACAGCAGTCCACATTCAATTTTTAATCATGGCAAAATGGATGCTTAAAATTGTCCAATCACAGCGATTTTTGTCTATAGACTACCACAAAATAGCTTAACAAATCAACAGTCCCAAAAGTCATATATTTAGGGGTGAAAGTTGGCTGCTGGCCTGGGCACAACCCATGGACATTGATCTAGGCTAGGCTGAGGTTATAGGCTGCAGCCAGGGTTTGGGCATGACATTCAAGGTCCAATAAATAATCAGGCCAGGCCTGGGTTTGGATCTGCATGAAGGCTCAAGAAGAAAGCCCAGTCTAGCAACTTTTTAAAAATATTGGAATACATTCTTATGTAGCAGTTGAGGCAGGCTTGACCTAGATGTTCATCTTGTCGCTGAGGCTAGCCTGGGCTTAGCCAAGCCTATGAGCTGGCTCATTTACGCGCCGATCAGGCCCACATGATGGTACAGGATAGCTTATGCCATTTGACAACATCGTTTACGCTGATATGTATCCATCGTTGAGACATAGCATGAAAAATCGGCTAAACAAGGAAATTTTGATTAATCAACGTGGCATTTCACCTCACACATTAGGAAAAAACATGAATGATGTGCAGAAGCTTGCTAAAATGCTATTAGATCCTCTCATCAGATGTTAGAAAACACAAAGAGAACTAGCCGAATGTGGCATCTCAGCTCACATCTCTATTATGTATAACATGAGCAGTGGGGACAATTTTAACCGCGCAATTAATTTTCCAAGATTGCCTAACTTTGAATATTGAAAGGATATGGAAAGATATTTGAATCACGCAATTAACTTTCCGAGAATGCCGAACTTTGAATTTAAATAGTTTTCCAAGAATGCCGTACTTTGAATATTTAAAGGACATGGAAAGAGATTTGAATTAATGATAAGAGTATTTTGGTCATTTGGATAGTGTAGCTGCTTGGAAACCTATGCGTAAGATTTCCCACAAAAAATCCATTGATGGCCAAAATTTACCCACTCAATCTTTCTATGAAAATAGGCTGCAACCTTTTTCTCTCTTCGCATGTAGTCAACAAACCCATGTTGTGCACCCCCTTTTGACTCCATATCTGTCTCCTTTCCGTCCTCTCCACGTGCATTGCACGTGCCATTTCCCTAGTAAGGAAAAAACGTGCAAGGCTAGACATGGAAAAATTGACTAATTGACGTGGCACCTCCCCTTGTGTATTGGAGAGAGATAAATGATGTGCAGAAGCTTTGCTCAAATCCTATCAGAACCTCTCATCAGAAGTTAGACCCAAGAAGTCGAATATTCAATCTCTGCTAAATGTAGAAAAAATTGGCTACGTGTGGCATCTCAGCTCACATATTAGAAAGAATGTGAATGGCTTGCAACAGCTCACTAAATTGCCATCAACTCTCAACGGATGTCAGACCCCAAATTTCATCCATTCCATCCTTAACAGATAGCATGAAAATTGACAAAACGTGATAACAATGGCAAGGCATGGCATCTCAGCTTACACATTTGGATAAACACCAAAGGCATGCAGAACCTTGGGAAGATGAAACTGAATCTTTTTGGTTCTAGGCTTTGAGAAAAGTATTCACCACCGAAAGTTAGAGATGAGTTACACCCTCAAGTCATCAAGGTTCAACATTTCTAGAAAGGTGATATCATATTAATTGCCAAGATTCGACCAAAGATTCTCAAAAGCACTCTTAATCCTACATTCCCACCAGTTTTGGAGTTCTACAGGAACATTTCTCGATTCCTTTCCTACTATATGCAAAGGACCCCGCTAGCATGACTTGCGTCCGTGCCTAACAAGCACCATAATGGTGGTGAACTTTTATGAGATCCACCCTGTCCATCAGGTAAGCTACCTCATTCTCACCCTAGAACCCAAAAATCATGACAATCCAAAACCAAGGTAGGCCCCACCATAGAAAACAGTTGTGATGATCATGCCCACCGTGGTGACTATATCCCATCCAATCCATTCATCTCACATGCCTCATCAGGATGGAAGCATTCCCCATAAATCAGGCTATTCCAAACCTCACGCGAGCTATATCACGTGAATTTAGACGTTAGGCATAGATTTAAACTGTTCCCTATGGGGTGGCCCACCTGAGTGTTGAATCAGACTTCGTTTGGGGAACAAGGCCAAACAAGGGTTGTTGTACCTGATGGACGGGAGGTGGATCTCGTGCACGTAAAAGTCACCTCCCCATTTTAGCAGCGGGCGCGTGACATGCATACCTGCGCGAGTCAGGCGAGAGATTCGATATGTAAATGACATTGCTACTTATGGCATCTCGAAAAGAGACAACAGCAGATCCGACAAAGATGCGATCATAGATAATCACATAACTGAAGATGTGTTGTTGGTAACTATCATAAACAGTTCCGACTTCCCATTTTAGCAGCAGGCACGTGACATGCATACCTGCGCAGGCAGGAGATTAGATATGTAAATGACATTGCTACTTATGGCATCTCGAAAAGAGACAACAGCAGATCCGACAAAGATGCGATCGTAGATAATCACATAACTGAGGATGTGTTGTTGGTAACTATCATAAACAGTTCCGACTTCCTATTTTAGCAGCAGGCACGTGACATGCATACCTGCGCGAGTCAGGCGAGAGATTCGATATGTAAATGACATTGCTACTTATGGCATCTCGAAAAGAGACAACAGCAGATCCGACAAAGATGCGATGGTAGATAATCCCATAACTGAGGATGTGTTGTTGGTAACTATCATAAACAGTTCCGACTTCCTCACTCATGAGTTGCCCATCAACACTCAGTTGAATTCAGTTTGCACTGGTAACTAAATAGGCATAACCAGATAAGATTCCAGCAACTCAAAGATCAAATACATCCTCCATAAACAATTTTGCACTACCGAGACCAATTACAATCATAAATTACTCACATGCTGATACCAGAAAAGAAAAATCAGTAACCCAGTCCTTAAAACCCTTCCTTTTAAAAAGATCTAAAACTACTGTCATACTAATTCACCAATATCAAGAAAAGAAGCCAAATCTCATTTGAACTAACTTCTACAAACAGTAGAAATTCTTTCTCAACCTGAAATTTCTCACATTTCCAAAAATTCCAAAACCTAATCATAACAACAAAGAAAATTTAAACCAAAAAATAATAATAATAATAATAAATAATAAATCATGCAGACAAAACAACAACATCCAACTATAAATGTACCAACCTTACCATCATTCTGGAGTTCTACAAACCACAACAAACATAATCATCTACAAAAATTCCACGCATTGGATTTGAAAGGTTTCAACTTTCAAATAATATATTATATGAGCAAGTTATTAAGAAAAAATGCAATCTTTAGGTTATTTCAAAAGCCACAAACGCTAGAAACACAAAATCATCTCCAGAATTCCAATTCAAGAGTTCCAAATTCGAAGAGAGTGAAAGAAGGAAGGCGAATTACCTTATCTTTCGTTCCTGCGGTCACACCAGAGGTCCTGACCTTGACCTCCGTCAGCCACCCAGGCGGCAACCAATCCGGCGTCGATGACGGGACGACCGCCAGCTCAAATCCCCTCTTCGGCTCCTCTGAGGCCTCCTCGGCGGCGGGCGGGGTCCGTACGCCTCTGTCGACGGAACTATCAACCCCTAGACCCGGCTCGAGCTTCACGTCTGCTTCCACAAACAGATCTTTCCGCGGCGGAGGCGGAGGAGTAGGTGGCGAGCGATCTTCGACGCTTTCTGACTTCACAAACAAATTCTTCGCCTGGCGTTTTTCTCCTTCTGCTGCTGCTGCTTCTTTGCCCGCCATAGCTTCGAATGGGGCTTTTCCGTCGGGGACGTTGGATGACGCGCGGGCGTCAGATTCCGGCTCGGGGTCGGACGGGCCCTCAGTGAGGTTTCCGGCGAGTAAGTCAGATTCCGAGGGCCTCGGGTCAGATGGAATCGGCGACGGTTTTCGGTCGGGAGTTTCGGAGGCAGACATTTCCAGTTAGAGGGAGTCGTTGAAGTTTCAGTTCTTTTTTATATAGAGGAAGGGGGGGAATTCTAACATGCGCCGGTGGGTGGCGGGTAAGAGCTCAGAGGCGGAGGGATGTTTTATCGAAGCTTGGGGTTTGTAATGGTGGGTGTGGAAGGTGCACTACCGGCGCATGTTATAGAGGAAGGAAGAGAATGACCGGTAGAGTGAGCTGCGTTTGCTAATTTTGGAGGAGTTTCAGCCGTTAGAAGCTTCAGATGAACTGTCTGTATGTCTCTAGTCTTGTGAAGAAACCGAGATTAAAATAGCTTTCAGAGTCCCTGAACGTGGCATGCTTACCCTGACTCGTGTATGGGAAATCTGAATCCTACAAAGGTGGCCACGCGTGCTTAAGTGTCCCAGGTCTTACAGCACCTGCACCCAACCTCTGTGAGGCCCACTAAGTGATACGTGCAAATCCATACCGTACATCAGGTTATGATTATTATTTTAACCGTACGTACAAAACATCAACCTGATAGAGAACTCTGATGGGCCACACCAATTAGAACAATGTAAAATTGTTCTTAAAACCTCTAAGTTCACGTGTGGCTGCACAGGACCAGGCCAATTTTTATATTTTCACTTCATCCTGGTGAGTTACACCTGATAAACGGGTTTGATGAAAGATACACACCATGGGCCCCACATGAAAATCTATGGTTGGCATCCTATCCCCGTTATTTCCTTTGGTATGGCTCGCCTGAGTTATCTATACGGATGATTTTTTATATGAAGATCTAGAATAAAATATGGAATGTGATAGACGGAGTGGATTTTGGATATACATCATGGTGGGCCAGCATGGCTTCGGTGTTTTACGCACTGCATAAAACAGGTGCGGTAGACGACACCGGTCCGGGAGCTTCCTGGACGCGGATTGGGGGTCCCTAGCTCCGAACGGGCAGGTCTGTGGGCGGACCCACCGTTATGTATCTGTACATCCAAACCGTATATCCCTTTTCTCATATTATTTTAACGCATGAACACAAAAATGAGGTAGATCCAACGCTCAAGTGGACAACACCAAATAATAAGCTTGGTTGCATCATTAAATGTCAGTTGCATTAAATGCAAGAGTCATCTGTGGTGTGGTCCATTTGATCGTTGGATCTGCATCATTTTTAGCTTTTTACTTAAAATAATCTGAGAAAAGTGATAGACGGTTTGGATGTACAGATACATCACGGTGGGGCCGCCCACAGAACTGCCCGTTCGGGCGGGGGTAGTACGCAATCCGCGTCCGAGCTTCTTTGCTCGCTCTTTTCTTTTGCATGCATGGTGACTCGCCTACGAGTCGGACGGCCTTGGATGACTCGATGAAACGAACGGCCTGATTTGTCTCCAAGTCATCCTGTGGAGCCCCAGCACGGGTCAGGTATTCCACACGTGCGCCAGATGTAGAGGAGCTGAGAGACGTTGTAGTCTACGACGGTCCGCTAGAGTGCATCTCGGTTTTCAAGAGTCTGTACGGGTGGGTTTTCACCCGGATTGACTCTTAGAGGATGATCTGAACCGTTCATGTTCTCACTACTGCCTGAAGTTAGGACCTTATTACCATATTTCATTGATGATCGTAACCTTTGACTCTTGAATTTGAATATGAGCCATTAAAACTTTGGTCATCTCCATGTACAATCATCCGTTCACCAAATGTTCTCATTGTGGGCCCTGCGGCATAGAATCCAGAATATGAACGGTTCAGATCATCATCTAAGATGCAGTAGGGGTGAAAACCCTGGGCGACGGATTGGCTGCTCCCCCTGACACCAGCCCGGTGGCTGGTGGTCGGTGCTATGTGGGCCCCACCATGATGTATGTGTTTAATCCATTCCTTTTTTACAGATCATTTTACGGCTTAATACAAAAAAATGAGAGGTATATAAATCTCAGGTGGACCACACCACAGGAAAACAATAATGATTGGATATCCATGATTAAAATCCTCCTAAGGTCCAATGTGCTTTTTATTTGACATCCAATCTGTTTATTAGGTCATAAAGAACTAGATGAAGGGAAAAAAATAAATATCAGCTTGATCCAAAACTTTTATGGGCCCAAAACGTGTTTGAAGGTCAACATTCATTCAACACTATTTCCTGTAATGTGGTCCACTTGAGATTTAGATATATCTAACCTTTTTTCTATAATACCATTAAATGATCTATAAAAATAGATGGACCTAATGGATGAAACACATACATCATGGTAGACAATCCGTTTACCCCCTACTGTAGCTGTGACACGTTTGGCACCGTATCGTAATATGATATAGCTATCTCTGCTGGCCTGGTGAGCCTAGAACCATGCATGCATCGAATTTTCCCAGGAGAAAAAAATCTAGCCATTGAATGTTCGGCCCTTTTTCGGCTAAACGTGAACTCCTGGCATGATTTGTCTTTAACTTCCATTTAGCAGCCAGTTTTGAACGGTTATGATTTTCCTGATCTTGGGGGGTTCTCGGCCATCAATTGTTTGGTGATTGAAAGATGGGTCCCACTTTTAGTGCAAGCTGAAAGCCCGAATGATAGTTTCATGCATGGGTTCCCACCCCCTCATGTGTCTACCAGCTGGGCGAGGGTGACCCCCGATAGGCCATCCACATCATCTTCTTCTTCTTCTTCTTCTTCTTTTATTTATTTTTTTATTTTTTTTATTTTTTTATACCATAAGTATGATCCTAACAGTTAGAAAAAGAAAAATTTTTATTAAAAAAAAATACTTAAATGTAAACTATTAAACATTGGATAATTTTATTTGTACATTGACATTATACCTGCTCATGTTCAATATCTTCATAGAGTATAAATAAGTAAAAATAATAAAAATAACAATAACAACAACAACAATAATAATAATATAAAAGGTATAACAATAACAACAACAATAATAATAATAATATAAAAGGTATCAGGTGCAACTATTTTGACCACTGCATTTAGAGTTTAAGGATTAGGGTTTATGGGAAGTTTAACGTGTGAATATGGAGAATTTCTAAGTTGTTAAGTGCATGTGATATCTAAACCCTTCTAATGCCTTTATCCCGTGACGAAGATGTACTTAGTGCAAAAATCAGCTTTATTCACTCATCAAGTGGATCATATTAAAGAGTATAAATTTTATCATTGATAAACAACAAAATACAAGTGTAGTCCACTCAGTGAGTGACAATGGCTGATTTTTATATGAGAAGAACCTCGTAATGGGCTAACTAATTGGATGGATGGTCCGTGTAAAAGGTAGGAAGTTATCTATGTGGTGAACTGTAACTTATGGTCCAAAATTGATGACAAGAACAACAACATAAATTTATACAACTTACCAGGTGCTTGCGAAAAACTATGATGCCTTCAAGATATTCTTGCATGTAATTATGGCGTGATAATTAATATATATATATATATATATATATATATATATATATATATTCATCGATCTAGGACCCATAGTCACCATAATCTATTGACAAAATTATCAATATTACATTTATGTTATTCATAGACAAATTTTAGAATTGATTTTTTAAGCCCGAAGCCAATATAGATCCATTATTATGGGGGAGAAAAAAAAAAGTAAGACTCTACCAGCTCATTTAATCATTGAGGAGGACTTCTTTTTTGGATTCATGTTATGATTAATTGAACATTTTTGCAAAATTTAGGCTTACCTACGCTATTCAAAATCAAATTTATACCGATCTTGGGCTAGAGTTGGAGCTTACCAAGCTCGCTTTGATGTATCACAAACAAAAAGCTTACACTTATCTATTATTTGGCACTTTGGAGGATCTTTTATCGCATTGCTAAGATGAAGCATAAAACAAAACTAAGTAAATGAATGTGGATGGGAGGTTGAAATTGTTCCATTATTATGATTTTTTTAAATATAACCTACTTGTATTTGACACAGGGAAGGGTGTGAGGAGGAACATTATCAACTACCTCAAGTTTGTAAAACCCTAAATTTATAAGGTTATTCTTGAATCCAAGAAATAAAAGAAATTTTCAAAATTTTATTATTCAATAATGCTCAAAGTTCCCAATTACATCACTTATAAAGGGGGAAAAAAAAAACCCCTCATTATGAGTCCTAATCCAACTAAATTAGAATTTATTCGAAATAGTAATTTTTACTAAAAATAAAAAATCCTAAATTAATAATGCTATATAATTCATAGCATAATTAAAAGCAATTGATCCTAAAAAGACTACATATGCTGAATTTTTAAAACGAATGAGATACGTCAAAATTAAAACTTATTAAAAATAATAAGTTTTTCCTAAAATTATGATTTTAAATTGGAATAAGGTTTTTTTTTTTTTTTTAATGAAACATATTGACGAGGCTCACTATGGGGTCAATTGACCCCGAATGACCTATTACACTATAAATTTACGGGTGTACGTCCCATAGAGATATCCTGATCAAATGTTATGACCAATTTATGGTTTATACTTCAAACAACAAGTTCTCCTTATCTAGAATGAAATTCTTCAAACTGGATGCCCTTGAGGCCCAATTACGTCATGCCCTATGTAGGACTGGGCCTAAATCTGATAGACTACATCCACTTCCATTCAAGCTTCTTTTTTTTCCAATTGTGCCAAAAATAAATCTGTTACACGCTCAACATCTGTATTTACGGGTGCGGTACTCTAACAATTACTTATTTCATGCCTACCATAGCGGTGAATCTCATTCTAAGTAATTTCTTTTCTCATAAATTTTTCAAAAATTTTTAATTTTTAAAGGATTTCTTGAAATATTAGTAAAAAAAAATCTCGTTACAAAAAATCTCGTCAAAAAATTTATTTAAAAATAAGCATTATGGTTTATACATAAATTAAAATTTTAACATAACTACTATATATAACGTTAGGAGCAAGCAAACATTTTTGTCATTCTAATTAATTTTAAGAGAGTTGCAACTTTTGAGATTTTAAGTAACATTAAATGAGATTTTTAAGATAAATAAAGATATTTATGCAAAATTTAAAATCTAAATGCGTATAAAGTAATAACTTAAATTTATCTATGTAAACAAGTAACTTTGAATGGTCCTACCTTTTTGTGCATGAGTAACATGCTCTTACACACGACATCCTTTCCCTCAATTATTTTTATCTTCCCTTTGAAAATTTCTCTTGATTTTCTCCCCCATGCCACTACCTCTAGTGTACGTCGATATATGAAAATTTCCATAAGGTTCCCATGTTTTTTCGATTTAATATGAGATTAAAATTGATTGAAAATTTTAAAAATCGTGATAATACAGTTCGATGTATTTCATAATCGTGATTTTCAAAATCTCAGCAACAATTGTCACACTATGTAACTAGAATTATACTGCAAGAGTGGGGCTATTAATGGCCAAGGCTGTCAGGTCAGGCCTATTTAAAATTTTGATTTTGGTAGGCCTAAGCCTGGCACTGTAACATCCTGGATTTTCAGTGTTTTGGATTTCCAAAAAAAATCCTTGAAATTTTTTTCTGTTAGTTAACTTATAATATCACCTAATGACCATTAGCACTCAATGTTAGTTTATACAGAATTGGTACCAGTAAAGAACGGCACAAGTCCGATTAATCAACCGTAGGAAGCCAACAAATCCGCCGATCACTTGAACATCAGGTGTAGCCCCATGATTTACTCACATAGGACTCAAATCTAACTGACTCATCACTAACCAATTAAGACAATCATAACCAAATTAAAGATCTAACCGAAGCCGAGTCAGATAAGGCCCGGATCTTGGCTAATAGACCAAATCAACCCCGTTACTCTTTTAGCCTAAAATCGACGATTTAGAGTAATCATGACCAAATTTTCACTTTTACTAGTTATAAATAGACTATACTATGAACATAGTTAATTCAAACATTAATCATTGCCCATGAGAAATCTCAATACCTAATTCATTCTAAAAATGCCCCGATTTTCCGAACAAGTTCTAAACCGCTCGTTGGTGGGCCACTAGTTACAAAACTATAGAATAATGTACGTCTCACTGGGCTTGATATCCATCGCGGGAGTCAAACTTGGGTACTGTTCAGAACCGCTTAACTTGAGCTGAAGGACGAGTGCATGAGAAGTGCAAATGCCCTAAACAAAGAAGCTGAAACTTAAGTGAATTGAGTCGTCCACTCTTATGCAAAGTTGAGGATTTCGGACCGTTGGTTTACAATCAAACTTCACACGTGGAGTAAGGATATTTTCCTTCTCATATCCGTATAGTCGCGGGCTCGATCGATAGTCGGTGACCATTAAACTGAATTCTGATCCTACCCATCGATCGACACATCCAAATGACAGGACGTTTGTATCTATGGGTAGATCATCGCTAGGGCCAACTATCCAATGGTGGGTGTCGACTCCCACGCCCCCATAGTGGGCCTTAGAGCCTAGAAAAATTCTCTCATACGCCTAGTATAGTAAAAAATCCAACACTTTAGGTCATTTGCACCAAATCTGGCATTATAAAAGGGGCTTCTTTTGGGCACCCCTCTCCCCATACGAATTTGCCCTATAAAAGAAAAAGTGAGAAGAGAGAAAATGGAGAAAGAAGAAAGGAAGAAGAGAGGAAGGGAAAGTGAAGAAGGGAGAGAAAGTGGGTCATAGTTGAAGGTGGGGCCCAAGGGAAGTCGATCCTTGCAACTCCTTCCTTCTTCCTCAAGAGATCCCACACCCACCGCTCTAAATTCGAATTCCAACCGATTGGAGAGGTAAGCACCCATCTTCTTGAGATCATTTGTGTTGAGTTAGATGTTGCATGTAATTCTAACATGCAAAGTTCCTTTGACTCAGGATCTCTACGAATCCACTGCGAGTTTGGCAACCCTAGATCATTTCCTAGAGCTCTCAACGATTCATAGGTGCGGACTATTATGCTTAGGTGGCCTAACACCAATTTTAGTATGAATTTCATGATTATGAGTGTTTGGGTGGAATGTTTGAGTAGCATAGGGAGAACCTAGTCAAACCCTCACATGATAAATCATCCGAATGATATGAATGATTTTGTATTGCTTGTGTGTTCCTCAGACATGTTTGGGCATGAATTTGGTGAGTGCATTGTCATCTCATATATGTATTCTTATTCCATGTTTCCTTGTAGTAGGTATGATACGTTTACCGTTGTTATATTTTTGTGCTATGAAATATATATTCTTGATATCTCCGCTAACCCCTCACAATACACATGCACATTCATTTCGTAATATTGTTAGTACTTATATTTATGAAAAAATATGGATTCCTATGTTGATGTATGAGTGCATAATATTATTTGAGTGTAGATGGTAAACCATGAATTGTTGAAGTGTTATTGAATACCATTAAATTTCTAGGTTGGTCAGAAAACTGAGGTGAGAGGAGGTGGCCCCATTGGTAGGATTGCCTTGAAGCTAGGCCGGTGGATTTAGGCGAGTACGGATGGGCGACAGGAGTTGGGCTACATGAGTCATTGTACCCGATGTCGTCTGTCTTGTACACACCCAGACTCGCAAGGTCTAGTCCACGTGCTGACCAATCATATTTGTTAACCATGTTTGCCCACACCTGTATGGAACCTAGAACACCCTTCAACTATTGGAGCCCATTGCCAACCATTTAAAATCGATCCACTGACTCGAGAGTCGGGCATGGTGGAATGGGACACTATGTTTGAGCTGTCGGCTTACGTTGGGGTGATGCGCCTCCCGTAATGACCGCGAGTGTGGCCTCACAACCAGTTTAAGGCATTGATACGTAGGGTGTACCAGTTTCCTCAATCTGCTTGATAAACTGAACTAACTAAATACCCGGTTAACATTTCTCATGCATTGTATTAGTTAGAATTAGGCGACTCGGTAGTCGAGGTCGCAATGAGGGAGTGTTGGTCATAAGTGTTCGTTAGATGGAGTTGCTTAAGGGAGTGTTGTTGTGAAGGCATGCATCATATCATTTCTCATGCACCTACATTAACAAGATTAGTTAGGTGCTCATGAATGTATTGTCTTTCATTAAATTCATATTATAATTAATGATTGAGTAACTTAAGACTAATGACACACACTAAGTTGATCACTCACTCTCACTCTGGGACGGCGTTTTAAAACACCAACCAGACTTTTCAGTAGTTGCAGGTGACGTTGAGTATGAGGGGCCTTTCGGCGCGAGCCTGAATGAGGAGGACGAGCTATCCTACTTCCAGTTGATGGGCGGTTCTCCATCGGCTTAGGAGACTAGATCCTGGATCGTTGAGTCGTGGACTCAGCTCTATTCTTTTGCATATGATATTCTTTTTGTGATTTTGTCGGGCAACGCCCTGTACGACCTATTTACATTCTTTTGGACCTGTATATATTGATCTCTTCCATTTCAGTATACTAGTTGTGGTTGTGTTCCATGCTCCAAGTAATTCCAAGTTGTGCATTTAAACCTGATTAATCATAAAACCATAAAATTAATTATAAGTAATACCCGGGAACTTGGGAGTCGAGTCTATATGTGACCTCCGATTTCCAGGGCGTTACAGGCACATTGACAACCCTGTATAAAGTATGTGACATGGCTTTGAAATATTAGGACGGTGTTTGGCCAATGACCTAATACCACTGTGTTGGGCCTCATCACAATGTATATGTTTTATCCATGTTGCCTGTTCATTTTGCTAGCTCATTTTAGAGCATAAGCACAAAAATGAGGCAGATCCAAATCTCAAGTGTAGTACACGACTGAATTCCCATCATTAAAAACTTCCTAGAGCTCATTACAATGCTTATTTTCTATCCAATCTGTTGATAAGGTGTCACAACTCAGAATTCAAGACTCGAGCATGTGTCCCAAACTCCAATTATGTGTTGCGACTCATACACCAAGTGTACTCTAACCAGTAAGTGGCACAACTATTCATAGACAATAATCATATTTTATGCAACCAATTTAAGTTTCATATATCACCATTCACACATAGTATATCAATTTAAGTCTTAATTCACATCCATTCACATACATTAAATCAGTCTATCACCTATTCACTTCCAACACCACTAATTATGAAATAATATTAACACCATAATTTCAAGCAATACATAACTACTCAAAACTAATTCTAAGAATAATGAGCGAGAATTGAAATGAACAATGGAGATCAATCCAAGGCAGTCAATTTATCTTTCGTTACGTAAGGCCACGTATCCCCGTGGATCATTAATTGGCTCGGTCGCATCTTCACGTCCTTATACTAAGGGTTCAACCTCAATAACATTTTTACAGGTTTTCATCAATAAACGTAAGCTAGCTAGGACTGGTGAGAATTCCTAACATGGTTCTCCACGTTAAAATTAAAATAGTATAATACACGGGATGCACAAAATAACTAGCAAAGCTATGTAAGTGCAGGAAACGAACGAATGCATCAATGTCGTGCAAATGCATAAAATGTATGAATGCACTAAGTTGAATAATCGTCCACTTGCTTGAGTTGGATGACCGTCAACCAGCATATACCACTTGGGCAGGCTTTTACTAGTTTGGTGGGCGTGGGCAACACCTGCATCCGTCGCTTAGGCAAACTTTCACTAGTATGGTAGGCATTTGGAGAGGTTCACCGGGATAAACTCGAGCATGTAGTGTGTATGCAAGAGATGAATGCTTAATTGCAATAACCCAATTGCATATCAATTACTCATATATAGCATTAAAATCACAAATTAGAGGCAACACATATTCATATAAAATAATGATATCATCAACTAAACAATCCTAAAATTACATGAATCAATTCATGTGTTTAACAAATAGTAGATCTGATAATTTCAAATTAATCAAACACATAACATTAAAATGAATCAAGAAATTGAATCAAACAAAAACATAAACGCTATTTTTATTTTAATAGAGATGGAACATGTTGAGATTATTTACCTGTAACTTGATGATGTTGATTCCACTATGTTAACTGAATTAGCATGAATTAGAAATCCCTAATACATTATATAAATGAAATCATTTCGTTGATCACATTAATTCATAGGGTGGGGTCCACCTTTGATTGATCAGTTTTCAAATTAGGGCCCCAACAAAGGATTACACATTGTTTAATTGGGTTACTTCAAATCCAACCCTTAACACAGGTTTGTGATCACCACAACTTAATATGAGATCCACCTAATCTAATCAAAGTGGCTAACCACCATTTAACGACATTTAAATGGTCTGAACATGTATAATTTATTTGAAAATATAATTATAATAAGTTTACCAAATCAGATTTTCAATTATTAATGTTAGTTAGATCCAAACCGACCATTGGCTCTCTCACGATAGATTAAGAGAGGGGTTCATTGATCAGTTTGATCCAAAAGCTCCATGGACCACATCATTCTAAACTAGAAGTTTTATTTAGATTTGTCATTTGATCAGTATGACTCATCTTATGGTCAGATCGATATGATATTTGGGCTCTCAATGTATTTCGACCTTGAGAATCAAATGATCTGTGTGGATTTAATCCCACGCGCTAAGGTTACGAAACACAATTCTATGCACCAAGTCGCAAAGCACTTACACAGAAAATTGTGTTTTTTACTAGATATTCTAGACACATCAATATAATGAATGCATGACTGATCCAAACCATTTATTGTGTATATCTGATGAAAATAACATTATTAAATTATTATTTTTTTAAGAACAATAATCAGATTATCGTCGATCAATACAGTCCATTAGATGATCAGATTGGCCTAATCCTTAAGGTCTTTGCCTATTTCAAACAGAGCTTGTGGCAAGCAAAAGCGGATTGTGACGCCCCGTCACTGTGTGGTCACATGTGGGCGGGCACACATAAGCGGATGCTGATGTGAGCGGGGCTTGGCGAGCCTGAGCGAGCTACCAGTGGTTGGCAGGCTACTGTACCTACAGTGAAGGTGAAACTTTGTCCCACATCGGAAGAGTTGTCCGAAGTTATGGTGGTTATAAGTTGGGTTCCTCCCGTAACATACATGACGCGTTTTAAAGCCGTGAGCTTCGGCAAAGCGGACAATATCATGTGTTGTAGGGGTGGGCCTTATACGGATGATCCGGATTTTTTATTTTTTATCTTTGTTCTCTCATCGGATGGATGATGATTTGGGTCGGACCTCATTTTCCTGACCCCCCATGGGAGAATAATATATTAATAAGACATATTTGTTACGTACTATTGAGATTTAAACATAGGACCTTCTGATTTGATACCATGTTAAACAACCATTTACTCCAAAAGCTTAAGTTGTCAGAGTGTAGTGTATCAATGTATATCACGGGACTTTATCACTTCAACATTACATGCAGCAAAAAATAATTAGGTAGGGATGTGCCTATATTAGTAAAACTATCAGTTATGCATTCGTTGTGAATGAAGCAACATGAATTTACTTAAGATTATCTTTTATTGCAAACAATAAAAAATAAAAAATTGGAATGCGTCGTGCCCCTACCTAGAAGATAATCCATCTAGCTAGAGGCTCTATAGAGCCCACGGTGATATATTTATTTTATCCATGTCTTCCATTCACTTTCTTAGATTATTTTAGAGCATGAGACAACAAACGAGGCAAATCCGAAGCTCAAATGGACCACACAAAAGGAAACAGCAATGATAATGACACTCACTATTGCAACTTAATAGGGGCTGCTGCAATTATTGTTTTCCATTCAACCTGTTCATAACTTCCTAGAGGCCTCGTTGGAAACACAAATATAAGCTTGATCCAAAACTTCTATGGCTCCCAAACTGTTTTTAATGGTGGGAGTTAAATTCCCTTTATTTGATTTACTTGAGCTTTAGATCTTCTTCATTTTTGGACTTGTATTAGAAGGAAATGAAAAAATTAAGATTGTAAGCCCCGTGCACCAGCTCGCTCCCACTAAGATGTTACTAGAAATAGGCATATTCAAAACTCAAGTGCATTGCATTATAAGAAACAGCCAGCATTGAGACACACTCACCATTTAAGCATTCTCGTGGCCCACTTGTGAGAGTTTCGGATTGGGGTGATACTGACTTTGTGGCAATCTTCACGTGAACGGATGCCATAACATATACCTAATGATAAATCTCATTTTCGTCCGTCTCTTGGCTGAAAAATTCTCATAAATCATAAAATTTGAGGATTCTCTCAATATATTGAGAGAAAAATCTCATCAAAAATAAAAATATATATAGAAGTATTTTTTTAGTATTGATAAGTTAATTTTAAATTTATGTACATATATCTTATAATACCAATGGCACAGGACATTTTTGCTCCCACAAGCATTGGTAACTTCATTTATTTAAGGGACATGAAAAAGGTCACAAGCATTTTGAGAACTTGAAAATGTGTGTGTGGTTAACAAGGTGCTAATATGACTTCACTTTCAATTTCAACCATTGAATCCAAAAATCATGATGATCCAAAATCAAGTAGGCCACACTTGGAAAGAATGCCCACCATTAATTAATTTTGTAGAAGGCCCACCACGGTGTTTACATGCCATCTAATCCATTCATCTAATGTATCTCATCACAATTTAAAAAAAAAAAACAATAAAATCACTATTCAAATACTTAGCCATGCCATTTAAATTTAGAGGTTTTAGATATAGTTTTATAAAGTAGAATTTATGCTTATTTCACATGTATTATCTTCCTTTCTTTTCAGGTAAAATGCACATGTCATATACCTTATATAATGAAAATTTTAAACTTTCTACTATTCTCGTGGTATCGCAAATTTATTATGATATTTTAAAAAAATTTAAATTTTGAAAAAATTTGAGATAATATCACAATAATATCATTTAGTATGTTTCAGTGAAATTATTATAAAGTATCAACAATGGTGTATGTGTTTTATCCACTCCATCTATCCATTTTTATAGTTCATTTTAGAATCAAAATAAGGCACATCCAAATCTCATGTGGACCACACCACATGCAAAAGTGACAATTGAACGCCCCACCACTAAAAGTTTTTTAGTGCCCACAAAAGTTTTGAATGAGGATGATTTCTGTGTTTTTCCTTCATTCAGATCTTTGTGACATAATCAACAGTTTGGATGGCAATTAAACATTAAAAGGTCCAGAAAGTTTTAATGGTGGATGCTCAACCACCATTGTTTTCCCGTGGTGTTGTCTACTTGAGATTAGATCTTCTCAAATTTTAGGTTCATGGCATAAAATATTATGAAAAAATAGATGGATGGTATGACTAAAACAAATACATTATATCGGGTCTCATAGAACACTGTCAAGTAGCCACCAAACTATGATACGGCCCACTTGAGTCCTTGACTTTTGATCTGTCTCATTTTTTTTATATATCCTGACTCTTGATCTATCCCATTTATCCTCTTAACAATAACAGTAACTTGATAGTTACAGATCTAACGGTTGGGATCATATGATCTATCCGGCTTCTGGCCATGGCAATACTTTAACCGTTACATGCACCACCTATGTCATGGATGCGCGCGCCAATACCATAAAATCCGGAGGCGGATTGCGTGCTGACAGCGTTATTGGTGCTTTATGGGGCCGCATGATATATATGTATTTTATCCAAACCGTCCATCTATTTTTCCATTTTATTACAAAGCATGGTATCAGAGATCCAAATCTCAAGTGGACCACATCACAAGAATACAGTGGCAATTGAATGCCCACCATTAAAAACTTCCTAACGGTCATTATACCCTAAGAAGTTTTTAACGGTGAGTATTCAATCACAAATCTTTCGTGCGGTATGGTCGATATGAATTCGGATCTTTCTCCTTTTTTTTTGTTCTCATGCAATAAAATGGTATGAAAAAAATGGATGAATGGTGCGGATGAGGCAGGGAGGCGCACAAAGTGCTTTCAGTAGCCACCTCTCTGTCAGTAAGCAATCTGCGTCCATAAAATCCTCGGCACTTTTCTATTTTTAGACAAATGCAATTAACACACCTTCACCCTATGCCTTACACTTGGCGGGCGAGACTGCAGAATCGGACCGTCCGTCTGATGGCTCTTATCCGTGGATATCCAATGGCTGAAAATACACGGATTAGATGCTCTTAGCCATCATTCTTTTGACACTAGGAGTGGACCACTAACCATTTTCATTACTGCCGTTCATTGAATGGCCAAGAATGAATAGAATTGGGATAATCATATTCTTCAACTGTACAACATTTAACGACAGGGCCGACTAGATCAACGGTCTGGATGCACCGTATCACCTATCAACTGTAAGGTACTGATAGATTAACACACGGGATGAGAATTACACGCGTTTGAGCCGAGATTACAAAACCAGTTACGAAATTCATAATCGCGCGAGACGTGATTGAAGAGGCTATTCGCGGCGCGTGTGAATCCTTTGTGGTGGCTCATATGAGGTTTGGATCTGCCTCGTTTTTTAGCTCATATCATTAAATAATCTGAATGGAAGGTGGAATTCGTGGATAGGATACATAAATCGTGATGGGCCCGCAGAGCACTATCAGTGGCCACCTCGCTACTGATTACGTCAGTGCGCAATCCGCGTCCGCAACGCGAGCGCCAACGTGGCTAGGGTGTTCGGGGAGTGGATTACTGCGGTCCGGCCTCACCAAAGACGGTACATCTCATACCATGGGACCTAATCTGATGTGTTTATTCTATATCCAAACCGTCCATTCGTTTTTCTAGATAATTTTATCTCACAGGACCAAAAATAAATTAGATCTAATTTTCAGGTGGACTGTAACATAGGAAACAGTGCTGATTGAACGCCATACCATTAAAAACTTTCTAGGGCCCACCATAGTGTTTCCGTAAATTTTATTTTCTATACAACCTGTTGATAAGGTAACATGAACCTAGATGAAAGGAAAAAATAAATATCATCTGATTTTAAACTTTTGTGGCCATTAATGGTCAATCACCATTGTTTCATGTGATATCTTCCACACTAGAATTTGATCTGCTTCATTTTTAGGATTATGACTTAAAATGATCTTTCAAAACGGATGGACACTGCCGATCAAGATAGGACCTTTCACATGCCTGACTCACGAATCAGGCCGGCCTTTTAAATGGTGGAGCCGCGGTTTTACGAAAAAATCAGACGGTTGGTTAGAAATGACCAGTAACTCACATGTCATGTACACGTGTGGTACGTATGCTGAGTGGAACAGCGTTTTATCTTGCCAGGCAGTGGGTCTCGGTGTAGTCACCTGATTGTATCACACGTAGGGCTGCTCACGAGCCGAGCTAGCTGGAAAAACTCGAGTCAGCTCGGATTGACTTGGCTTGAATGGCCGGTTGGGGCCGAGTCAAGCTAATTATTTGAAGTTCGAGTTGAGTTCAAGCTGAGTTCGACGAGCGGGCATTTCAACTCGACTCGACTCGAAGCTTGAATTCGAGCTCGACTCGGCTCGATTAATAAATATGTTAGAGTTGTGGGGAATGCAGAGAAAGTTGAAATAGGATCTCTTTGCTTTTACCTCAATAATGAATAGTTGGATGTTAGTGTTGACAATCTCTTGAATCCAAAATGGTATATTGTATAAAACACTCACATGAATAGACATATCCTTTCTGAATATGTTGTGAGCTACAAGTTCTCAGATCATCTGCAAGGTAACGAAAACTACGCTTTTGTCTGAACGGCAACAATACAGATGGGTCTGACTTTTCTGTGGTCCCAGGTCTGTTCAAAATCTTATCCATTGGAAAATATGGCCCTGATGATGGGTAATTCAAAACATACAAATGAAAATGCTTTTGGCCCATGGTTTTTCTATCATAGGGCTCATGCATATGGATTTTTTGGACTGTTGAAATATGGATTACAACCTGTTTCGGTTGTCGAGGCAAACTAAAAATGAATTTCGCTTGGTGGAGTGTCATGTAAAATGGCTCTTTAAAATTTTTTTTATTTAGCTTCTCTTCTAAATCAATGGAGGAGGATCAAGAACATAATCCATTACTCTCTCACCCAACAAGCTCGAGCTCGACTCGATTCGAACTACTAGCTCGACTCAAACTCGACTTGACAACTTTAACTAGAGCTTGGCATTTCATAACCGAACCGGTGGATCCGGCCCAATCAGACCCGATCCGACCCGATTCGAACAAAATCGATGGTCAGGATCGGCCAGAATCGGATAGCGGAATTCATATCCGAATTATTTTCGGGTCGAATCCGGATAGACCCTGTTCCGAACCGACCCGATCCGGACCGTGTGTGTGTGTGTTCTTTTACTTTTACCGCCTAGGATTTAGGTTCGGCGCCAAAAAAATTCTCGCCCATTCTCGTCAACTCTATCTCTCTATTATATCTGTGATTCTATCTCTTTATTGTTGTTGAAGAAGAAGGTTTTGGAGCTTGATTCCTCTGCTGGAGAGATATACTGAGAAATGATATGTAGGTATATACAGAAGAAAGAAAGAGGGAAGGAGAAAAAGAGTTGCAGCTCTCTCGATCGATGAATGGTGTATGAAGTGGTTTTTGTGGGTCTGATCATGAGGTATGTTTTATATCCAAACCGTCCATCCATTTGGCGAGCTCATTTTAACGCTTGAAACAAAAAATAAGATAGATCTAACCATCAACTAGACCACATGCAAAAACTAGTGAGAGATTGAACGTCGACCATTAAAACCCTTTTCAGGGTCACCGAAGTTTTGGATCAATATCAAATTTATTTTTCCTCTTCGTTCGGGTACGTGTGACTTTATAAGATTTATTTTTCATTTTCAATCTGGTACTTGTGACCTTGTGAACATATTGGATGTAAAATAAACGTTATGGTGGGCCCTACAAAATTTTTAACGGTGAAAATCATTATCTCCGCCACTATTTATGGTGTGGTCCATATGATCGTTGGATATAATTTATTTTTTGGATAATGCTCTAAAATAATCTCTAAAAATAGATGAACGGTGTAGATATAATAAATACATCACTGTGGGGCCCATGTAACTTTGATCTCCTTTGAACCGTTCTCACAACTCGAAGCTCGAGGAGCGTCTGTGCTGTCTTCGCACGACACGTACTACAACAGTTGTAATACAGTTGTGCTAGCTACGGGCTAGCTACAGCCAGGTTGTACCTTTATGATAATGGGTGGCGGATTGCATGTTTAGTAACTCAGTGCATGAATAAACTCTGTGGGGCCCACCGTCATTTATGCATTTTATCCACTTTGTCCATCCATTTTATTAATTAGTTTTAAGTGGTTAGCCCAAAAAAGAAGTATATTCAAAGATCAAGTGGACCACACCACTGGAAACAGTGTGAATTTAACGTCTGCCGTTGAAAAGTTCTTGATGGCCACTGAAGTTTTACATCAAGCCCATGTTTTTTTTTTTTCCCCACTTAATCCATGTCTTTTTAATCTTACTAACAGGTTGGATGACAAATAAACATCATTGGAGTCCTTGGAAAGGTTTCAATGGTGGAAATCAATACTTCCACTATTTCCTGTGGTATGGGCCATTTGAGCTTTGGATATGATTCGATTTTGGGTTCAACCCTTAAAATGATTTGAAAAAACGAATGGACAACGTGGATAAACCAAATGAATTCACAGTAGGACCAACAGAGTTTACTTAGTACGATAAGAGCGTATTGACACAGTTCGATTTCTCTATAAAGATTCTTGGAGAAGCTACGTAGCTGGTGTAATGCTTCTTCAGCAGGTTATACAGCTATACATTTTTATCTGTGTGGGGCCCATCTTGAACTTTTTAGTTTATCCACACCGTCCATTAGTTTTTTCAGATCATTTTAATGGTTGATACTAAATTTTAAGTATATTTAATAATCAAGTAGATCGCATCATAGGAGACGAAGAATAATGATTTTCACACCGTTGAATAAAACGAATTAACCGAGTCTTACCCAATCCGATCCGACTCGGTTTTTCTGACCGAGTCAGACTCAGATCAATTCAAGCTAGCAGGAGTTTGGATCTGTTCGGGTTAGATGACCCGGACTCGGCCCCAGATCAGATCAAGTTCGGGTCAGGCCCTGCAAATGTCGAAGATGGCCAGGTTGGACCGAATCCGATCCGACTCGGTCCGATGCCCAGCTCTAACTTTAACAAACAAGCCAAGCTTCAATGTTGAGATCGAGCTCGAACTCGAGTACAGCATGGACAAGCCGAGCAAAGCTGAGCCCACCTCGACTCGACTCGGCTCGATGCCCACCCTTACAAAGGAAAGAGTGGTGATTGAACACTCGACTTTAAAACTTCTTAGGGCTACAAAAGTTTTAAATTAAGTTGATATTTGAGTTTTCTCTTCATCTAGGTGTGCATGACTGGATTAACATGTTGGACGACAAATAAACATTAGGTTGAGCCTTAGGAAGTTTTTAATGGTGGGCATTCAATTCCCAAAGTTTTCTTATGGTGTGGGTCCTCTCGAAATTTGGATCTCCCTGATTTTTGGGCCAGTGCTCTGTAATGATCTGAAAAAATTAGATGTACAGCTTGGATAAAACATGTATATATCATGAGGCCCACATAACATTGCGTGTCCAATTGGCTGGTGTACCACTAGGGTTGTACATTGAGCCGAGTCGAGTTGTGGTGGGCCAAGCTTGGCTTAATTCGTCCCTGCTCTTCTCGAGCTTGAGCTCGGCCTCGAGTTGACCATAGGAGTTCAGCTTGTTTGTTAAATCTTTCGAGTCGAGCTAGTGGATCAAGGCGAGGCGAGCTTACCTCGAGTCGAGTCAAGCCTACTCCCAACTCGCACTCGACTCAACCCAGCAACACGACCCAATCGACACCTGACTCAACCTACCCACCCGACTTAACTGACCCAACCCACACCGATCCAACTCCCAAATCAAATATTCAATTAATAATATATATATAAAATATTTAACTTTTAAAAAATATAATATAATATTCGAGCTGAGCCAAGTTGAGCTTGAGTCGAGTCCAATCAAGTTCCACTGGGATCGAACTCAGCTCGTTTTCAAAACGAGCTGGGTCATTTGAAGCTTGGCTCACCTTAAGTCATCATTTGAGTCGAGTCAAGCCGAGCTAGATTGAGCCGAGCCAAGCAAGCTTTTCGAGCTAACTTGAATCTTGTACAACCCTATGTACCACACTCCACCAACCAAAGACGAGCGCTACGCTCTTCGAACTTCAAGTTGTATGAACGGTTCAAATGAGATTAATTATGGCTCCACAATGATGTATTTATTATATCCACGCCGTTCATCCATTTGGCAAGATTGTTTTAGACTATGATCTTAAAAATGAGTCGTGCCCAAATATCAAGTGGATCACACCACAAACACAAACACCAGTGGGGAGAATGATTCTCACAGTTAAAACACTAGTTGGGCCGACCATAATGTTTTTTTTCCATCCAACCCGTTCAAAGGTCACACAGACTTGGATGAAGACGAAAAACAAATATCATGTTGATCCAAAGCTTATGTGACCCCTAAAAGTCTTTCATTGGTAGACATTCAATACCCCACTACTTTTTTTGGTGTGGCCCACTTAATTTTTGGATTTGTCATATTTTTCGGGTCAAGCTTTACAACAAGCTCACCAAATGGACGGATGGTTTGGATATAACACATTCCTCATGGTGGGACCCACAAAATTTAATGACGTCAACACAGGGCAGTGGTGTGTGGAACATTAGTCAATCTGCTTCCTTGCATTTCCATTCACCCCTTAAATCTTGAGTAAGCGGATTGCTTACTGAGTAGAGCTGAAAGTCAGGCGGGTCGGGTCGGGTTGGTGCTCAACCCTATCCCAACCCAATGTTCCTATACCTCAACCCTAACCTAACCCAACCCAACATCAAGTTGGGAATTCTCAACCCAAGCCCATCCCAAGCGGGCTCGATCCGGTGGATACATGCTAATATTTTCATTATTACATTAGTTTATTATATTTCATTACACGTCTTATTTTTTGTACCTATGATTTTATTAATTATATGTAATTATTTATTATAAATAACTTCATTTTTTCCAAATAAACAAGCTAAAATACAAGACAACCACTCATTTAAAGGTCGTGTTGTGTAGCACACAATCTATTTGAGAAGAAGAAATCTGGCATATCTTGTTAGCTTGAGTCATTGGAAATAACATCGACTAATGAGACCCGACAACATTGAAATTTCCCGTGCTTTCAACATAGACGATCCACACTCAATCATATATTGATTGGGTTCGGGTTGGGTCGGGCAACCCGAGACCTCAACCCAAGCCCAACCTAAGTTTGATCGGGTTGGTGTTTGTATAGCCCAAGCCCGAGACAAAACCCAATGCTTCCTACTAGAGCCCAACCCAATGTCGGGCCGGTCACGGGTCAGTCGGGTTGAACCTGCTCGACTTTCAGCCCTACTACTGAGCTACTCCGATCGTATAGAGTAAACTTTGCCAGGTCCATCATAATTTGTGTATTTTATCCACTGTCCATTCATTTTAAGAGATAATTTTAGGGCTTGATTCCAAAAACAAGGATATCCAAAAAAGCAAACCACCCCAAGAAGACAATGTGACTGAACGTCTACAGTTGGAAAATTCACGAGGCCATCAAAGTTTTCGATCAAGTTGATTTTTTATTTTTTATTTTTCCATTCATTTCTGTATAATCTTATGAATAGGTCAAATAACAAATAACATCACTTTGGGCCCTAAAAAGGTTTCAATGATGGAATGTTTCGTGTAGTGTGGTCTACTTAAGATTTGGATATGCTTCATTTCCATACTAAGGGTGGGTTATGCATTCAAACTTTTGTTCCTACTTGAACCAAATGGATGATGCTGTCTATAAATAGAAGTCTTGGGCTCAACCCTTTAGATGAGTTGAAAAATAAAATGAATGGTGTGGATAAACCACATATATTCACCATGGCCTTGAGAGAATTTACTCAGTATGACAATCCAAATTTCCTTCCTGAATTAACAATCAGATATTGATAGATTATTATCTCAAAAAATAAGGCTGATCAAAGTCTTAAGTGGACTATACTACTGCGTTGAGGACACCCACCATTAAAACCTTCATAGGGTCCACTGCGTTATTTATTTTTCCATCTAAAGTGTTGTTATTTTCATATAAATATAGATGAAATTAAAAAATAAATATTATCTTAATTCGAAACTTCTATGATCCCCAAGGAACTTAATCTGCAATGTGGTTCACTTGACCCTTGAATTTTTCTTATTTATTATTGGATCATAATTTAAAACAATATAGAAAAGTGAAGTACGGTGTGGATGAAATGTGAGAAATTTCCGACTGTAAAACCCACCTTTTACCCAATGTCTTTTCCAAATGCTCCCAAACTAAACCATTCTGTATGGGCACACTATTCTCGGATGAAAATACCCTTGGATTCAACACGTTTGCAAAGTCCATACTTTTAGACCTATAGCTACAGATTATAACCGTAGCTATTGGTAGTGCAGGTCTACAAAGACCTATGAACTACGGTTATAATCCATACATCACCGCGTTCCCTCGGAGTCAGGTAGTACCTAATCTGCGACCAGGAGTTACATCCCGACATGGGGCCCTGCACATTTTACACGGAAGCGGATTGTCCACGCGTGCAAAGTCATAAGACCCACGCTAAAAGGGCAAAATGGTAGTTTCATACAAAGAATAAAAGATTAGTGAAAAGCAAAGATTATGATATTGCCACAATATGATAGGTACATGGGGACGTTTTTAGTATAGACCCAACGGACTACCTATGTTTTTTCATTCGACTCGAAAAAACCTTAAACACTAAACTAGACTTTTATTCATACTGACGAACTCAGAAAGACAAAAATACTCTTATTTTTTTCAGCTGCTTTACCTTAATGGATAAGGGTATTTTCGTTAAAAGACCAACATCCGTACCCAAAAAATCACTTTCGGTGAGATAAGTTTTCGTGCAGCGAAAAAAAAAAAGAGCATTGTATGGACTCGTCTCACCTTAAGTCATCATTTGAGTCGAGTCAAGCCGAGCTAGATCGGGCAGAGCCAAGCGAGCTTTTCGAGCTAACTTGGATCTGGTACAACCCTACCACGCTCCACCAACCAAAGACGAGCGCTACGCTCCTCGAACTTCAAGTTGTACGAACGGTTCAAATGAGATTAAATATGGCTCCACAATGATGTATTTATTATATCCACGCCGTTCATCCATTTGGCAAGATTATTTTAGACCATGATCTTAAAAATGAGTCAAGTCCAAATCCCAAGTGGATCACACCACAAACACAAACACCAATGGGGAGAATGATTCTCATAGTTAAAACACTAGCTGGGCTGACCATAACGTTTATTTTCCATCCAACCCGTTCAAATGTCACACTGACCTGGATGAAGATGAAAAACAAATATCATGTTGATCCAAAGCTTATGTGACCCCTAAGAGGCTTTCATTGGTAGACATTCAATCCCCCACTACTTTTTTCAGTGTGGCCCACTTAATTTTTGGATTTGTCATATTTTTCAAGTCAAGCTTTACAACAAGCTCATCAAATGGACAGATGGTTTGGATATAACACGTACCTCATGGTGGGACCCACAAAATTTAATGACATCAACACAAAGCAGTGGTGTGTGGAACATCAGTCAATCCGCTTCCTCGCATTTCCATTCACCCCTTATATCTCGAGTAAGCGAATCGCCTACTGAGTAGAGCTGAAAGTCGGGCGGGTCGGGTCGGGTCGGGTTGGTGCTCAACCCTATCCCAACCCAATGTTCCTATACCTCAACCCTAACCTAACTCAACCCAACCGCAGGTTAGGAATTCTCAACCCAAGCCCATCTCAAGTGGGCTCGGTCTGGTGGATACATGCTAATATTTTCATTATTACATTAGTCTATTATATTTCAATACACGTCTTATTTTTTGTACCTATGATTTTATTAATTATATGTAATTATTTATTATAAAAAACTTCATTTTTTCTAAATAAACAAGCTAAAATACAAGACAACCACTCATTTGACAACATTGAAATTTCCCGTGCTTTCAACATCGACGATCCACACTCAATTATATATCGATCGGGTTCGGGTTGGGTCGGGCAACCCGAGACCTCAACCCAAGCTCAACCTAAGTTTGATCGGGTTGGTGTTTGTATAGCCTAAGCTCAAGACAAAACCCAATACTTCCTGCTAGAGCCCAACCCAATGTCGGGCCGGTCACGGGTTGGTCGGGTTGAACCCGCCCGACTTTCAGCCCTGCTACTGAGCTACTCTGATCGTATGGAGTAAACTTTGCCAGGTCCATCATAATTTGTGTATTTTATCCACTGTCCATTCATTTTAAGAGATAAATTTAGGGCTTGATTCCAAAAACAAGGATATCCAAAAAAGCAAACCACCCCAAGAAAACAATGTGACTGAACGTCTACAGATGGAAAATTCACGAGGCCATCAAAGTTTTGGATCAAGCTGATTTTTCATTTTTTATTTTTCCATTCATTTCTGTATAATCTTATGAATAGGTCAAATAACAATTAACATCACTTTGGGCCCTAAAAAGGTTTCAATGATGGAATGTTTCATGTAGTGTGGCCTACTTAAGATTTGGATATGCTTCATTTCCATACTAAGGGTGGGTTATGCATTCAAACTTTTGTTCCTACTTGAACCAAACGGATGATGCTGTGTATAAATAGAAGTCTTGGGCTCAACCCTTTAGATGAGTTGAAAAATTACATGAATGGGGGATAAACCACATATATTCACTGTGGCCTTGAGAGAATTTACTCAGTATGACAATCCAAATTTCCTTCCTGAATTAACAATCAGATATTGATAGATTATTATCCCAAAAATAAGGCTGATCAAAGTCTTAAGTGGACTATACCACCGTGTTGAGGACACCCACCATTAAAACCTTCTTAGGGTCCACTACGTTATTTATTTTTCCATCTAACATGTTGATATGATCATATAAATATAGATGAAATTAAAAAATAAATATTATCTTAATTCGAAACTTCTATGATCCCCAAGGAACTTAATCCGTAGTGTGGTTCACTTGACCCTTGAATTTTTCTTATTTATTATTGGATCATAATTTAAAACAATATAGAAAAATGAAGTACGGTGTGGATGAAATTCGAGAATTTTTTGACTGTAAAACCCACCTTTTATCCACCGTCTTTTCCAAATGCTCCCAAACTTTATTTTCCCAAACCAAACCATTTTGTACGGGTACACTATTCTTGGATGAAAATACCTTAGCATGGTTGCAAAGTCCATACTTTAGACCTATAGCTACGGATTATAACCGTAGCTGTTTGTTCAGCAGGTCTACGAAGGCCCATGACCCAAGTGGCTCTGTTACTGGCTACGATTATAATCCATACATCACCACGTTCCCTCGGAGCCGGGTACTACCTAATCTGCGCCTAGGAGTTACATCCCAACATGGGGCACCGCACCTTTTACACGGAAGCGGATTGTCCACGCATGCAAAGTCATAGGACCCACATTGAAAAGGGCAAAATGGTAGTTTCATACAAAGAATAAAAGATTAGTGAAAAGCAAAGATTACGATATTGCCACAATATGGTGGGTACGTGGGTATGTTTTTAGTATAGACCCGGCAGAATACCTATGTTTTTTTATTCAACCTGAAAAAACCTTAAGCACAAAACTAGACCTTTATTCGTACTAACGAATTTAGAAAGACGAAAATACTTCTATTTTTTTCAGCTGCTTTACCTTAATGGATAAGGGTATTTTCGTTAAAAGACCAACATCCGTACCCAAAAAATCACTTTCGGTGAGATAAGTTTTCGTGCAGCGAAAAAAAAAAAGAGCATTGTATGGACTCGTCTACAATGCTAATTTCTTTTGGGTACACTGGTGCTGAGCCGAGTGGGCATGGATTACCCCACCAGTACCAAGTTAGAGATGAAGAGTCATCTTGGATGATCTGTGAGCCTACCATGATCTATATCTTTTATCTATGTCATCCATCTATTTTGACATATCATTGGAAGGGGGAGCCCAAAAAGGAGGCAGATTTCAGGGTCAAGTTGACCACACAACATGAAGCAGAGGGACTTAAGCCTACCGTTGAAAAATTATTGGGTTCATACAAATTTTGGATCAAGCTAATATTTATGTTTTCGCTTCATAAAAATTTATTTCACATTATGAATAGGTTGTAATGTAAATAAACATCATGGTGGGCCTTAAGAAGTTTTCAACGGTAAGAGTTCAATCCCTACTACTTCACGTCGATTGGTCCACTTGAGCCTTGTAACTGCCTAATTTTTTAGCTCTTGGATTAAAATGATCATCCAAAGCTGATGGATGGCGATAAAACATATAAGTCACAGTTAGATCTCGTTTGGTAGTGACCCTCTTATCCGCGCTGGAAATCCTCTGTGGCCCCACCATTATGTATATTTCTATCCACGCCGTGCATCCATTTTTCCAGCTCATTTGAGGCCTTAGCTGAAAACGAGGCAGATCCAAATATCAAGCAGACCACACCTCATGAAATAGTGGTGATTGGGCACCTATCATTGAAAACTTTTACTGGGACCTAAAAAATTTAAATGAAGTTGATATTTGTATTTTCCCTCCATCTAAATCTTGTGAGCTTATTAACGGGATGAATGATAAATCAACATGACAGTGGGCCCTACAATGAGCTGGCAAAATATGAGGACAAACTGAATAAAATACCTCATGGTGGGCCCCACAAATTTTCTTGCTCGAGGGGTCATTAGCGAATCCGATCCAAACGGGCATGCATTGTTCGTTTTTATTGTTTTTCGGATGGAGAGCGTCCAACTCCAAATAGGCCCTGGTTAAAAAATCCACACCGTTTTGGTCCGTTGATTCGTCATCATTAATGGACCAAGACCCAAAAAATCCCAAACTAAACGATCCTATCCATCAAACTTGTACATTTTAAAGCTAAATATGGACCACTGCCAATTTCTCTTCTCGAACCGTCTATCTGTAGTTCAAATATAAAGGTTATGATTCTACTGTCAAGACCATGTTCCAGAAGATAGACCATCCACTACCAGACAGAACGAGCTAATGGTCTTGATTACTGATTCGTGGGCCCCACTTATGAGAACCGAGAACCCGAGTATACCAGGACCCGAGAACCGGAGAACCTGAGAAACGCAATATGCTGCATGCAGCGCGCTGCATAAAAGTTCTATACAGTTCCCTTCTCAAAGTGCACGTGGAAAATATTTTCTGATCGAGACCGTTGATCTGATGGTATACCGTGTGGATATTAAATAATCACAGTGGTTGAAAACTCTGGCCATCCATTTCTGGTGAATTTCAATGGCTCAACTTGAACCTTTCAATCACCGTTCCTTTCAGGTCACTTAATCGGACCGGAAATATAGTTAGATCTCCTTTAATTCTAGAATATGGTCTATCCAGGTGATGGCCCAATAGATAAATAGAACCTGATAACGGCACGTTTGACACGTGCACGCGAGTAGGGCACTATACAGAAGTTTCATCCATCGCGCGATGCGTCCTACCAAAGTTACGGTTCTTCCCGAGGCGGAGATCCCCCGGCTGAAATTAGCTCAGCCGAAGAGAAAAGGCGGTGCACAGAAGCGGCCGAAAAAGGCCTAAAAAGCCTCTTCGAGAGAGGGCGCCGACTTCCGAGCATTGAAACGTTATAAATCTCTCAGAGCTTCTTTGAAAGGCTTTGATTTCTTCTCTCTCCATCCGTTTCTCCCAGCAACACTGGGGCGGGAACAGCTAAGATCGGTCTATTGGAGTTTTGCAAGTTGGCTGCGGTTCGTGGTAGCTGGAATGGACATTGATCTAGGGCCCGATCCGAAGATTCCCCTCTCTCCGAAAGATCTTATTGTTCGGGTACCGATTCCGATCCTCCAAAATAGAATTATGCGTTTTCCGATGATCTTCTCGGGCTGATTCCCGTATTTATTCGCCTGTTTATGTCGCGTTTGGATGCACCATTTATCGCGATAATTCGGGATTTGATATCGGTACTGTTTGTATTTGGGGGATTTTGAGGTGCATTTCTTGTGTTAATTGATGGTTGGATTCCAAATGCAGTGATCATCAGATAATCTGAACTGTACACGTGGCGGAGGATGCCTTGGATTGGTCACCGTTCAAAAATCACTCTTGACTGTTGATTAGAGGGCTCATTTTTAACCATCCATTTAAACGTGGCCAGTTGATTGTAGTTTCAACCGTCCCTTTCAATGTGGCCAGTTGATTGTAGTTTTGGGACTGTAGCCCATACATGGTCATGCCTGCGAGACGGATGGTTCTGATCATGGGAGTGTGGCTGCATGTCGGCCCCATCCAGAGATTAATGCTGGAGGACCCTTTGGTGATTGAACAATTAACATCCTGCTCCCTTTACCACGTGGGAGCCGATGCAATTCTGAGTTTTGAGTTCATGACAAAAGAGATTTCTATCATTTATTTGGGTGGGATTGTAATGTTATGTCTATTTCAAAAACGAAAAAAAGAAAAAGAAAAAAAGAAAAAAAGAAAAAAGAAGAAGTTGTGTTCACTTGACACTAATGGTATCTTTGGGTCCATACCGTGAATTTGTATACCATTTGATCTCTATTGTTTCCTCCGCAATACCATAATTTTCTTCAATACTGTTTAAAACATTTTTGAATTTTGCATTTTGGTTTCAAATTTACTGTGAATTCATTCACACCATTGGGAGCAAGCCATGGTGAGAAAATCATGCTGATTCGGTGATCATAATCATGTGATCGATAGCATGAAAATGGACAGTCAAGATTGAGTGTGGAAACAAAATAGTTCCGGGTAACATATTAATCTCGAAATGTCTATTCAATAGGACTTGCCACGCATTAATGATGCTTCCAAAGAAGCACTTTGGTTTGATGATGCTAACCATCCAATCTATGACTTGTAAAAAATGGATGGTTGCACAAGATTACCCACATTGAAAGGGTCAGGCTTTTGTAATTGGCCTCATTTTTGGACCATGGCTTGCCCCTGATGGTATGAATAAATGAATGGTCCCAATCGTGTAATGGCCATGCCACTCGCCACTCAGAAGCTTTGGTGAGCTATACTAACACAACTGCACAAATAATTTAATTTTAAAATTCCGGAGTATATATTGTTGGGGATTTATTCGATACTTTGGCTAAGAGAGAGATGCTTGGTTAGAGGTAGAAGGACAAATTCAAGACGAACCGGTAGACAGTGTTTTTCTCATCGACCTGAAAGGTGGAGGCTCTGTTGTCGCAGAGAGATCTTCGGACGATTCCCTGTGGAACATCCGCTTTCATAATGACATCGCCAAACCTTCTAAGATGGTTGTCCTCGAAGGCCCTCCTAATGGAGGCACGAATGCCTCCACAGGTAGCTTTTGGAGGATGGAGTATATGGAGAGGATCAAGTAACAATGGCTTCGAAAGGCAAAGGGAAAGGTATCCCTGACTCTTTTCATCCTAACGACAAGGATAATGCTCCCTGGACCCTCGTGTCTTGGAGTCACAAGAACCTAAAAGTTCTAATTCATAAACCAAGCCAGCTTTCGGAACTCCTGGCACTCTTCATCAATTAATTCCCTAAGGAGTGGATGGAGATCAACTTCCAGTGTGTATTCGTACACATTGAAAAGGTCAAAGAGGTCGTTATCGCTAGGAGGGAAGGTTCATCCTCCATTCGAGGCTTTGCTTTTGTAAGGATGGAGACTGAAGAGGAGTTGCTTAAGGTAGTGGAAGGGATGAATGGCAAAAGATTCAATGGTAAGGGTATTTGGGTGCATTAGGCCTAGTTTGGCCCGATGTAGGTTTGTAGGGAGGGCCCCGGGACTCGTAATCCACCTCGAGCTTCTCGCAATAGCAAGAAGAAGACTCCGAACCCCCCCTTCGTTCTATCAGACTAGGACGGGATCGTCTTCTGCCACCGGTGAGTGTGTTTCGTTCAAGGAGGCTCTTGTTGGGGTGCAGCCTGGTCCTGACATCTCTATAGGTAATCCCTCCCCTGCTACTCATCCTCCGGTTAAAGCTCTTCCTACTCATGTTATCCTTGCCTTGCTGCATGTTATTGTCCTTGAACCCATGGTTTCCTTCTCCACCCTTGTTATCAACAAAATCAAGGAAGGCCTTTATTGGAGCCTCGTGGCTACCATGAAGAGAGAAACCTCTAAGTCTGATCTTCACTCTTGGTTGATTAACATTTGTAGTCTATCGAAGGTTGACTTTCTTCTTCGACAATTGCCCGATAGAGTCTTCTGGGTTTCTCTCAGTCCAGCTGAGAACATTGATTAGGTAGTTCTAGTAGGGCTAATATTTCCCGATGGCCCTGTTCTCTCCCTTTGTAAGTGGGAGGAGTGGTCCGTTTTTGGTTAGTCCTTTATTTGGGTTCGTCTTCTCGACATCCCTCTCGAACTCTAGTCAGAGGAGGCCTTGGTGGCCATGGGGTCCATTGACGAAGTTGTATTCATCGATGAAGCTTCCATTGGATGGGAAGATCTCAGATGGGTTAGAATACGAGTTCGTATCAGAAATTCGAACGTAATTCCATCGTCAATCACAGTCTCAGTTGGATAGGTTAAGTTTAAAGTAAGAATTTAAGAAGAAGGAGAGTTGGGAAGATTTTCTGTCGAAATCCATGGTGAAAACCTGGTGGGAAAGCCTAATCCAGTGGCGAGACCATCGCCCTTCGGTGGTCCTAGATAAGAATACTCTGGTGGATCACTGATCCACCCCTCCCAAACGTGTGTTACGTCACTTGAGGTGGGCACGCGTGTGCCAAAGGAGATTCTCCTGGGATGACAGGTGTCATCCCCTCCTCCATCCATAAGAAGATTGCGGTGAGCCCTATCCAATCCAATCCTCGTGTGTGTGGATCCTTCCTTAGGATCTATCCCATCCTTGGCTAGGCCACCTCTATCAATGGCCATGATCGATATCGCGAAGGCCCTACCTGATGATTCATCCCAAGATACACCATGTGCTCTGCATGACTGCATCTCTCCCCTTTGCCTCAACCTTAGAGAGAATCACCCTCTGAAATTATTAATTGCAGTTGCTCAGATTTCGTAGTGAGCTGCAAAAAATTTACTACGTCGGAAGACGTGGCATCTTCTCCTTGAGCCATGCTCGACGAATCTGCGGAAACTCATTATGGAGAGAGAGAGAGAGAGAGAGAGAGAGAGAGAGAGAGAGAGAGAGAGAGAGAATCCGACATTAGCTAGCCTTTGCATTCATGATTTAGAGGATGACGCCAACTCCCTTGTCTTGGATGTCGATGAGAGGATGACGCCAACTCCCTTGTCTTGGATGTCGATGAGAGGATGACGCCAACTCCCTTGTCTTGGATGTCGATGAGAGGATGACACGTGTCTTGGACAAGTTAATTTCGGATGGGTTTGTACCTTCGCGTGGTGAAGATTTTTCGTAGATGGAATAGGGGTTCGACAGATGTAAAGGATCACCCCTATTCACCGCTCTCCTCTCACTAGGTTGTGAGTTGTCTCGAGATCCGTCCCCTCTTAATATCTCCTCCCTCACATGTGTCTCTTCAGCCGCACATCTAGTAGTCTCGGATCATTTCTCTCGTGTTTCGGTCTCACATGCATGCAGTCTTGAGTATTCTCCCTCCTTTCATCCAGATCCACTGCAAAACTCTTCTTTAGTTTCTTAGGACATCTCAAATTTGCCCAATTCTTCGTTGCCTCTTGATTCAAAAATCTCTTTTGCCCTTATTCTTTTTGAGAACCCTTATCCATGTAGGGATGCTAGGGATGAAAGGCAAGGTGTTGATGCTAACTGGGATAAGGTGTTATTTGTGGCCCCTATCCTGGCTATTTTCCCTACTGCCTCCCCTCACCCACCACCGTCGTGCGTTCAAATATCCCCTGCCTTGTTGTCAGAAGTTCTCAAGGACCTCGCTGCCTTGATCAGAAACAAAAGATGGGTGAATGATGCGCTCTCTCATGTAGCCCAAAGATTGGGGGTCATGTTCGGTAACCATGATGAAGACTATATAGCCCTCTTTCACTTTATGGAGCAGAGAGGATCTAATGTGCCATGTGAAGAAGTCTTGAGTAGATCTTCGAAATCTCCAAGAAATTACAGAAAACTCAACTTAGTAGTGGATCCCGAGTCATTAATTGAAGTTCAGCCTCACAACAAAAGGAAGGTAAGAAGGGCCAACCCTATGGTCCAATGAAGATCTTATGATGAAATGTTCGTGGGCTCGGATGCCCTAAGAAGCGCGTCCAAGTTGAGCCTATTTTGTAGAAGGTCCAAGGCTAGTATCCTAATTCTTCAGTAATCTAAGTTGGTGGTTATTAATAAAAGTATTTTATGGTCTGTTTGGGGCAAAAGGGATGTCGAATTTTCCCCCATTGCTATCAGAGCTTCAGGGGGCATCCTTGTTGGAATCCTTCTTCCCGGAGGAAGGTAGACTATTGGGTTGGGGTGTTCTCTATTAATGTAATCTTTGAGGTTTTATCCTCTGGTTTCAAATGGGTCCTTTCTGGGGTATATGGTCCTAACAGTCCCTCCTTTCGGGACTCCTCCTGGAATGAGCTATCATCAGTCTCTGTTAGATGGTCCGTCCCATGGTGTATTGGAGGGGATTTTAATGTTATTAGATTTGTCCACGAAAAACTTCATGGTTCCCGGGTCTTTGTAAGCATGAAAGGCTTTGCAGATTGGGTCATGAATCATAGTTTAGTGGATCTCTCTATGGGATTAGTTAAATTTATTTGGTCAAACAATCGGGCTATCCCAACTATATCTTTACTGGATAGGTTCCTTGTGTCTTTTGAATGGTCGCAAAAATTCCCTCTCGTTCATCAGTCGAGCCTCCCTAAAACGGTCTCCAATCACTACCCCGCCCTTCTTGAGGTTGATACTCTTAACTGGGGTTCGAGACAATTTAGATTTGAGCTTGCTTGGTTGGAAGTCAAAGTTTTCAAACCGTTGTGGCTAATTGGTGGCCCTCCTAAAAAGTAAGAGGGAATGCTGGCCTTAGATTGTTCAAAAGATGAAGCTTTTGAAATCTAAGCTCTGCCAATGGAAGCGTGAGGTCTTTGGCCTAAGGGAAGGGGAGATGGAGGCTATTTTAGCGGACCTTCAGGCTCTCAATATTAAAGAGCAAAGTGATATGCTTTCTAAGGAAGAACGCTTCATAAGAGATAAGTTGAATCTTGATTACCAAGCTTGAATTAAAGAAGAGGAAATAAAATGGCGTTAATGCTCGGTTGTTTGGCTTAAAGAATTCGACAAAAAAACTAGATTTTTTCATGGTATTGCCAACGCCAAAGCTAGATCCAATTCTATTTCCTCCTTATTAGTTGATGGTAAAAGGCTGACTGAAAGGGTCCTATTTCCCAGGCTGTGGTTGAATTCTTTCTTTCCTTGCTCACGGATGAGTGATTCTAGAGACCTTCTTTGGACAATCTTTACCTCCAATCCCTCTCTTTGAAGGACGTAAACTCTCTGGAATTCTCGGTTCGTTTGGAGGAAGTTCAGGAAGTTGTTTGGGATTTGTGTAGGGACAAGGCCCTAGGTCCAAATGGTTTCCCTCTAGCCTTTTTTGGAAGAATTTTTTGCGTCTGGTTCTTTAACTCCTGAACTGGAAAGCACTTTCATTGCTCTTATTCCTAAGGTGGAAAGTGTAGACTGTTTGAAAAATTATAGACTAATCAATCTTAATTGGTAGTCCTTATAAAATTTTGGCTAAGATCCTTTCCCAGAGGATTAGGGGAGTCCTCCACAAAATTGTCTCCCTTTTGCAGAGTGCTTCCGTAGCTGGCAGAGAGATTTTGGAGAGTGCCCTTTTAGCCCATGAAACTTTGGATGCCCATGTCAAACATGGTAGTCAAGGGGTTATTTGTAAATTAGATCTTGAGAAAGCCTATGACCAGAATAATTAGTCTTTTCTTGGTTATATGCTTCAAAGATTGGGGGTTTTGGATTGAAGTGGAGGTGTTGGATTCGAACATGTGTTTCATCCCCCAATTTCTCAGTCCCTTATTAATGGCTCTCCTTTTGGCCTTTTCAAATCTTCAAGAGGCCTCAAACAGGGAGATCCCTTGTGTTGAATCTGAGCATTCCAATGACATGGTTTCAGGTAGTTTCTGGTCTAAATATTAACCTTTCTAAAAGTGAACTTCTTGGAGTTAATATATCTTTTGGAGGAAATTTTCAGATTTGCTGAGCTGTTTGGGTGTAATTTGGGTTCTTTCCCCTCTTCTTATTTAGGCCCCCCTCTTTGTTTGGGTAAACCTCCTCTTCACTTGTGGGACAAAGTGATAGAGAGAATGGAGAGAAAGCTCTCCCCTTGGAAAATTAAGATCCTATCCCTTGGTGGGAGAATTACACTAATCAAACATTCTCTCTCCAATCTACCTGTCTATTTCCTATTCATGTTCAAATGTCACAAATCCATCGTTGATTGTATTGGCAGATTAAGGAGGGGCTGAGGGCAAACAATTTCATCTTTTGAATTGGGCTGAGGTGTGTTGACCCATTAGGGAAGGGGGGCTGGTATTCGACTGGTATTCGACAACTTGATGCTGTTGATAAGGCCTTCTTAGGCAAATGGGTGTGGCGTTTTGGTGTTGAGGAATCCTGTTTGTGGAGAAAGGTTGTTGAAGCTAAGTACAACTCTTCCCAAGAGGGGTGGTGGACTCAGGATTCTTCCCTCTAATAGGGCTGCCTTTTTGTGGAAGTTGGTGGCTGCAGTGGCCCTCTTTCATGTTTCGCGGCTTTAAATTTTCCCTTGGAGAGGGGACCAGAATAAGATTTTGGGACAATGTCTAGTGTGGGGACACCCTCTTATGCCTTTCCTTTCGTAGATTGGCCTCTCTTTGCCCAAATAAAAATCTATTGGTTGCCCATTGCTACCTCCTTTCAAGAGTCTAACGGAGCTTGGGTCCCCCCTGCCATAGGAATATATACGATCTAGAATTTGACGACTTGTTGACACTCCTCTCTCGTCCACAGGGATTTCAGCCAATCCTAGGTTCTTAAGATTCGATGGTTTGGAGACAACTTTCTCAGTCAAGTCCTGTTACTCTGTTCTCATAGGAGAAGGTCAAGGAGGAGGAGAATGCCATACAATAATGGTCTAGTCCTTTGGATCTCCTACGAAAGTTGCTGCCTTTACACGGCTTGCCGGGAGAAATCAGATCTTGACCATTGACAATCTACGAGAAAGAGGGCTTTGTCTTCCTAATGCCTGCCCCCTTTGTTTGAATGCGGAGGAGACAATTGACCACTTGTTCATTCACCACCCTTTTTCCTCATCTATTTGGTCGGGCATCTTTCGTTTGGCCAATTTGTCCTAGGTGATGCCTCCTTCGATAGAATCTCTTTATCGATCTGCGGCGCTGGATGCATGAGAAACTCAAGATGGAAGGTTGCTTTGTTGGCTTCTTTGTGGGTTGTTTGGCTTGAAAGGAATAACAGTTATTTTCGTAATTTTTAGTCATCTTCTGAGGGTGCTTTTAGGGGGTTGGTGATGTATATAAGGGAGTGGATTCCTTGATTGTTGTTCGGGTTCGGGTTTGTGGTGTTGTAGTTTGTGCTTTTCTTTTTCTTTTCTTTTCTTTTTGTTGTTCTTTTTAATCTTTCTTGGCCTTTTGGCCCTATTAATGTATTCATCTTTAAAAAAAGAAAGCTAGAATTGTTTCCTATATTGTAGTCCGCCCGATGAGCAAATGGGGCTGATTTTTGAACTAGGCGATCCTCAATAGGTCTTGAGCAACCATTAGTTTTGCTCACTTGTCTCTCAATCACCGAATTCAGCTCCCGCCCGCCTCCACTACACTAGTTATGGATAGGATTCGGGCCAGACGGAACGGCGCCTTTTTGAACCATAACTTGAATCAAAGTTAGGAGCCCCGTGCAGATTTTGCTCGACACTGTTGCTGGCACATCCTTTTGAGACCTCAAAAAATGGACAAATTTGACATGGAACTTTTGTATTCGAAAAATGTTTCAAAAGATATCTCCGAAATAGAGGGGGATTGATGGAGTAATCCTTGATCGTAATTTCCAGTATGAGTACTGCGTCCAACATGAAACTTGTGATTGATAGTAAAACATCGATTTTCCTGTTGAGACCCAATTCTATCTTTAAAGATTTCTTGGTTGGGCCAACCTGTTCGAAGGGTTGGATATCTCATGCTCTTTATTGGTTGAAAGTTATCAGTTGGGCAGACTGTAACTTGTGGTCCAACTGGTTGGACTTGAAAGTTACCACACACGCACACTCTCTCAAGTCCAACCTGTTAGACCATACAACCACTTTGGTAAGTGGTGAAGAATTAATGTTATTACAGGTAATAAATGAGAACTAATAAATAAAGGGAAGGAAAAAGGGGTGGCGGTCTCAGGTAGACCCCACCATGGGGTTTATATGAAATCTACCTTGCTTGCCAGGTGCATTACCCCATGTTAGGCCCCAAGGCCCAAAAATCAGCCCCATTTGTGATTACGGTGGACCACATGATTGGAAAGTGTATAGGGCAAGTCTTACCCTGCAAACTTTGTCCCTTAGCGTGGCCCATCTGAATCAAAGATGGGCCTTATTTTTGGTCTCTAGGCCTATATTTTGGTGTGACATCTAATGGTTGGAGTGGATTTCATATAATCATCGCAGTGGGCCTTATAAAAATCAAGGGTGGACTTCCTCTCCCAATTGTTTTCTTTTGGTGTGTGTGGCCCACCTAAATAAGGTGTTAGCCTGAATTTTTGGCCCTAAGCATAATGTGTGATTACACATGGAATGGTCGGCGAGTGAATTTTACACACATCACGATGGCTTGTCACGCAGATGTTGCGAACCAACTCAGATTGCGAGTGTGCCAGGCAACACCCATGTTGGTACCGTGTGCTGCTAGAATAGCTCCATGGCCCTCACCATGATTTATGTGTTTTATCCACGCCGTCCATCCATTTTGCTAGCTCATTTTAGGGAAAGAGTCTAAAAATGAGGCAAATCCAAATATCAGGTGGACCACACCATAGGAAATAGTGATGATTGAGCGGCCACCATTAAAAACTTATTAGGGGCTACAAAAGTTTTGGATCAAGCTGATATTTGTGCTTTCCCTTAATCCAGGTATGTGTGACCTAATCAACGGGTCAGATGGGAAATGAACATTATAGTGGGGCCTAGGAAGTTTTTAATGGTCGCCGTTCATTCGAACACTGTTTCATGTGGTGCTGTCCACCTTAGATTTGGACATGCCTCATTTTTGGGCTCATGCCCTGAAATGAGCTGGAAAAATGGATGGACGGTGTGGATAAAACACATACATCATGTGGGCCTCTAGAGCTTTTCTAGCAGCATAGTGCAGATGTTGGTGCTGTGTGCTATGCAACGCAATGGATTGGTGGGTATCTACTCTCAACCGTTGTCTGATCCACATTTTAGTGGATGGGCTGGATCCTGGATGTCTGATCCACATTTTAGTGGATGGGCAGGATGTCTGATCCGCATTTCAGTGGATGGGCTGGATCCTGGATGTCTGATCCACATTTTAGTGGATGGGCAGGATGTCTGATCCACATCTCAGTGGGCCCTATAAAGAATCATGGAGGTTTCAATTGGTGGGTATCTACTCTCAACTGTTGTCTATGGTGTAGCCCACCCAAGGCATTGATTGGCCTGATTTTTAGGCCCGTGGCCAACCATGGAAGGGTGCATCTGATTGATGGGGTGGATGTTCGACATAGATCACGGTGTGGCCCACATAGCTTGACCTCATAAGAAGCTTCCCATGAAGTTGACCTCATAGTACCTTTTCCCATATATATGTATATAAATCTTCACACAACACACACGGACTTTCAGTTCTGTATGGCAGCATGGATTTTCAGAATCTTGGATTTAAGAAATTGTCTGGAAGCCTGTCTTTTGACTCGTGGTTTTCTAGAATTATTTTGTGGTATATTAATAGGATAATGACTTTGATGAATTAAAGGCCTGTTTGAAATGGTGTAATTCATGTGAATTGTTGTGTATTTTACCCTTTTTAGCATTAATTACTTACCACAGGAATTTCTAATGGAAGGGAGGTTGTATGACTGTGACAACAACAACTTTTAGGCATGGAAAACGAGACGGGACTCTGTGGGTCCTACCATTATGTGTGTTTTATCCACACCATCCATTAATTTGGTTAGATCATTCTAGGGTACGCCCCCCAAAAAATGAGGCAGATCCAAAGCTCAAGTGGACCACACTATAGGAAGAGCATTTAAATGGTTATCATTCAATCTCCACTGTTTTATGTACCATGGTCACTTGAGCTTTGAATCTGCCATACCCTAAAATAATATGTACTAACAAATGGATGGCGAAGATATAACACATGTATACCACAAAGTTTTGGCCTCAAATCACGTGTTATGTCATGAAAATTGATCCAATTTTTGAGGGGCAACTCCTCATTTTCAAACACCTGCTGTATTGTTTGGTGTATGCATTTATTGCTGTTTTGAGAGAAATCTCATGAAAATACATGTAAATACATCCAACCAAACATGGTCTAAATGCTCTCAAATATTCTAAACATCGCATATGCAATATAAGATGGTCATCGCACTAAGCCCATTGTAAGACAACCTTGGCCTAAAAATAAGGCAATTCCAAGCTTTTGGTGGCTAACAAAACTGGGCGCACTTTCATATTTGAAACTAAATCTTATATTTGTTGTTGGTTGTTGTGGCCTACATAATGATTGCATAGGCTTGACTTCCGTAACATCCCATCATTATAGTATGAATGCAAGTTAAAACATTCAACGGTGTTAATAATTTAAGAGAGGAGATGGTAGTTATGGTGGTTGGAGAAAATCTTGGATTTTGCAAGCCAGCGGTCTCCCTTGGAATTGGAAGAGGGCAAAAATCCTGGAATTGAAATCCAGGATTCAAGGGGTGCCAAATGACCCCCTTTTACAAATCCTGGATTTGAATTCCCAACTGCCTAAAATCCAGGATTTTGGGACTGATAATGATCTGAGAACAATCTATTTATCAATGACTAAGAACCTTCATAATATTACTTTGTTGACAATCCAGAGACTTGTTAAATGTGGTGTTCCGAAGGAGGATCTAGATAATCTACATGCTGGTTTAGTGGCATTTGCAAAGAAGAACAAGTTCCTGCTATGCCAGCTGGTACGCGCTATCTTACCCTCCAATGAGGACATGTCCGAGTCTCTTCTTGCAGCAGAGGTAGAGTCTGGTGGCACTCCAAAGTTTCCTAGTATAGAAGACCAGTTCCGTGAAAGCTTTGTGTGGCTACAATGGTTGATGTTTGAGGATGAACCAGTGGCTTCCCTGAGTAGTTTGACGAAAATGGGTGTTGGCCAACGTGGCGTGTGTGGGGCAGTATGGGGTCAAAACGATATAGCCTATCATTGCCGCACTTGTGAGCATGACCCCACATGTGCAATTTGTGTTCCTTGTTTCCAGAATGGTGACCACAAAGGTCACGACTATTCTATTATGTACACTGGTGGTGGATGTTGTGACTGCGGAGACATGACTGCATGGAAGCGCGAGGGCTTCTGTTCGAAGCACATAGGGGCAGAAAAAATTGAACCCCTCCCTGAGGAGACTGCAAATTCTGTAGGGCCGGTCCTTGATGCCTTTCTCATATGTTGGAAAGACAAGTTGTTGGCTGTGGAAAATTCTGTTCTGGCAAATCCTAGAGAAGGCAATAGTAGTGATATGAGTAGAAAGGCTGCAAATGAGTTATCTTCTACTGCTGTTGATATGCTGCTCAATTTTTGCAAGGTCAGCGAGAGTCTGCTCGCATTTGTTTCAAAACGAATGCTTATATCAGTTGGTTTATTGGATGTTCTCGTGAGGGCAGAGAGGTTCCTAGACATGAAAGTTGTGAAGAAGCTTCACGAGGTGCTCTTGAAATTGCTGGGTGAGCCGATCTTTAAGTATGAATTTGCGAAAGTCTTCATAAATTATTATCCGACTGTTGTAGCTGAAGCGATAAAAGATTGCAGTGATTCTGTATTCGACAAGTATCCTTTGCTATCAACGTTCTCTGTGCAAATTTTTACAGTGCCAACACTGACCCCAAGATTTGTTAGGGAGTTAAATCTTCTGGGCATAATGTTGGGATGTTTGGGGGACCTTTTCCTCTCTTGTGCTGGCAAAAAAGGTTATTTACAGGTAAGTTGCTATATTTACTTTCTGATACCATGCCATTTGCAGGTAAATTGCTGTATTTTCTTTATGATACCCCGTCAATCACACACACACACACAGACACACACACACACACACACACACGCTCCCACACACACTCACACTCACAAGCCTCACACTCACGCACTATACATATAATGCAGACATTTTTGCCCCCGCAATTAGTTTCCTAGGGCGGGAAATCTTTCAATATTTAAAGGGCACGGAAGATATTTTAAATGAAGGTTGATTCTTGGAATTGGAAAATATGTCTGCCGTCTAACTCACGGTTCAGATTTCATTTGCAAAAAGCTTTCACTGGCTTAGATTTTACCTGCATCTTTTCAATTCTTTGATGCGAGTAGCCTGTTTGAACTTCTTTTTTTTGCATGTAGCTTGTGTTGAGCGTAGTAGGAGGAAGACCATGCCAAAAAGGCTCCATGGAGCCCAATGTGATGATTGTGTGAAATCCATACCATACACTCGTTGTGCCAGCACTTCTTAGGACAATCGCCCATTGTTATAAACAGTGTTCGAAATATCAGTATTGCGCTATGTATCGCACCCTTGGGATACAAATGCGTATCGGTTATCGCATGGGATATATCGTTTGTATCGCATAATTTATCGCACTTTTTGGGAAACATGGGGAAACATTGGGAAAATGGTTGAATTTTTCAATGTAACTTCAGGGATTGTTAAAAAAGATCTTAATATACACTTTTAAATCATAACATCTCAAAAAAAAAGAAGTGCATGATAAGTTTCCTTTGTATAGGGTCCTCAGTTGTGCCGTCTGACTAAATTAATGCAATTATATTAAAACCTTCTTGCCAACTCATTTTAGGGCATGGGCCCACAAATAAAGCAAATCCAATTCTTAGGTGGACCACACCACAAGAAACAATGGGCATGATGGACGTTTAATCCTCATTGTTTCATGTGTTGTGGCCCACTTGAGCTTTGGATCTTCCTGATTTTTGGGCTTATGCCTTAATATGCTATGGAAAAATGGATGAAGGTAGTGAATTTCTCACAAACATCATGGTGGGCCCCACCATGAGCCCCACATACCGTCCATTTCTGGCTAGGTCCTGGCGGACGTGGATTGCTTAATGATGATGTCGGTAGTTAGTAGCCACTGGATGGTGGTCTATTGGCCCCACCATAATGTATGTTTTTAATCCATGATAATTTTATACCATAATTCAAAAAATTAGGCAGATTCAACTCTCATGTGGACCACACCACAAGAAACAGTGGTAATTGAACACCCACTGTTACACACTTCTCAGGGCCACAAAAGCTTGGGATGAAGTTGATATTTGTGTTTTCACTTCATCCAGGTCTTTGTGACTTGATCAACAGGTTGGATGGCAAATAAACATTACAATGGGCCCTAGGATGTTTTTAATGGTGTTTGTTCAATCACAACCGTTTTCTTGTTATGTGATCCACTTGACCTAAAGTAATCTATCCAAATGGATGGATGGAATGGATATACAAAACATAATCAAGGTGGGCCCTACTGTAAGGGCTGCACTGTCTTTGCTACAGCTGAGTTGCACCAAATCAAGGGGCATGGATTAGGTGTTACCCGGGTAATAGATTTGTCGGTGTTACCCTTATTGTACGACCCATCTTCATTATATGTTGTATATCCACTCCATCCATTTGTTTTTCCAGCCCGTTTAGGATAGTCTTAATGATTAAGCACATCCAAATCTCAGGTGGACCACACCACATAAAACATTGATGATTGAATGCTCAACATTAAAAACTTCCCAAGGCCCGTTGCAAGCAGATCCGTAATGTTTATTTGTCATCCAACCTGTTGATAAGATCAACCAGAATTGAATGAACGGAAAATTCAAAGATTAGATTGACCCAAAACTTTTACGGCCTACAAAAATGCTTTTAATGGTGATTCACAACTTTTTCCAATGGTGTGGTCCACTCAAGATTTGGATATGCGTAAGTTATATAATAACACCCTTAAATGATTTGAGAAAACGGATGGGCAGCGTGGATATTAAACACACTCATCAAGATGGGCCCCACATGGTGAGGTTAACACCCACTGAGTTGTTGCCTACGTAACACCTGATCCCCTCCCTAACTTAAAGGGAAGCGGGTTGCGTAGTGTGTAACTCACTGCGCTTAGCGTACTGACTAAATTTTGTGAGGTCCACCTTGATTTATTTATTTTATCCGCTTTGCCCATCCATTTTCCCAGATAATTTTAGTAGTTTAGCACAAAAATGAATCATATAAAATGTTCAAATTGGCCACACCACAAGAAACTATTGATTTGAACATCTACCATTGAAAATTTCTTAGGGGCCATAGAAGTTTTGGATCAAGCTTATATTTGTGTTTACTGTTCATCCATATCTTTATGATCTCATGAACATGTTGGATGACAAATAAACATCACTGCGGGGCCTAGCAAGGTTTCAATGGTGGAAATCGTTATACCCACTGCTTCTTGTGGTACGATCCACTTGATCTTTGGATATGCTTCATTTTTGGGATCAACCCCTTAAATTAGATGGAAAAATGGATGGACGGCATGGATATTCCATATACATTCAAGGGGGGCCCAACTGAGTTTACTCAGTACGATAGAGCGTATGGAGTAACTCAGTATGCTATCCGATTTCAACTTAAAGACCGAGAGAGAGAGAGTTCGAAAGACTCTCTTCTCCGTCAAAGACGGCCGCAAGTCCGCAACCCTAATCTATCGAAAATTCCAACCAAAGTTTCCAAAAATCTCTTCGAAGATATTTTATTTGGCAAATCCTAACCCAAATCCCATAATCCTCGGCAGAAATACAATTTCCTTCCAGAATAATTATCTTCAAACAAAAAAGAGTCTTAGGGTTTTTGTTACATGATCCGGGGATGTCGATTGCTGCCTACCAAATCCAGTTGAAAGCCACCTCAAGCATATCACAAAGGTAAGAAATTTTTTTTCCATATATATTTCTCTCTCTCTCTCTCTCTATATATATATATATATATATATATATTTATATATATTGCAATTTCTGGATGAGAGATGTTGCCTGTAATATCGCGTATAAAATCACACAAAAATCTGGAATATCAAGCATTATCGTGCGATATATAGTCAATATTAGCGATATCTCACGATATTTTGCGATATATCTCACGATACACGGGATTTCAAGATTTTTTAAAAATTTCAGGAGACTTCTGAGGGGTTTCGTATCGCTGGCATGCAATAACGATAATATCGGCTGATAGTATCGATATTACGAACACTGGTTATAAACATAAGTGTCCTTGTCTCTGTCTCTGTCTGTAGCCGACACTTTTGCTACAATTTCTCTTGTTTTTTTTAATCCCCTTTTCTGATTTTCTTACTTTTCTCAGTTCCATCCTCTCCGAACATGAGTTGCATGTGCCACTTCCCCTAGTATATATAATGTGTAACTCACACATAAGGAGCTATGGTTAGGAAGTTTGTTCTGTTGATTTTTAAGATGTTGCAATTTTAACCCATTGTGGAATTTCACTCAATTAATTTAGGCTTTTGGTTCCTTTTAGTTGTCGAGCCTTAGTACTATTTGCAATTCATTCTTTGGATATATGATCTAGTTCTTGTTATATTCTAATGCACTATTCAATGGTGGCACATTATTTCTCGTAAGTGCTGGATCTATCCTAGACTTGCATTAGTCCAATTAGAAAATGATCAAACCATGTTACTTTCTTCTGGGTCATGTTATATATATTGTCATGTATAATTTGATAATAGATGGCCTTTCGAGGATAGTTGATTTCTTGGTAGGCTAAAGAAAAAAATCAGACATTTAGGAAGAATGAATAGCAGGTATTAAGTTGCTTTAATACCATATAGTTGCAAAGGGGGAAGAAAAAAAGAAGAGCGGAAAATTTCTGGAAGGAACAAGAGATGACCATGGTTGACAGCCATAATCACTGCTTTATTAATATAGGTAAGACAACATAATTGCCCTTTCTAAGGTAAGAGCAAAGCTAAAACCTCAAGTATACCACCTGAACACTCTCCACTATACGCATGCATGGGCACTCGTGTTCACAGCATGCATAGGCACAGAAGCACCCGCATGCACACAACACACATACGCATGCAGGCACACGTACTCACACATGCATCTCATTTTTTGTTCCATAATTCTAGTTACAGAATTCCTGATTGTTTTGATATCATGTTGTGGCACAGTTGATCTCAGGTTTCTTAACCTTGTTGCAGATTAGTAGATGGGCCAATCTATGTGAAACCACTATTCGCCTAGTTGAAGATATTCGATATGTTATGAACCATGTTGAAGTTCCCAAGTATGTGGTTCATGAACTGCCAGATATCGCCAGAACTTGGATGGGACTCTTGACTCTTGTGCAAGGCATGGACCCCCAAAAGAGAGTAACGAGCCTTAATGTGGAGGAGGAAAATGAGATTATTCATACACCTTTCATCTTGGGGCACTGTATTTGCAACATCCATTCACTGTTGGTTGCCGGAGCTTTTTCCATAAATGATGCCAGAGAAACGAAGGATAGCACTCTCTGTCACATGGGTGTACAAGATTTGGACGACTGTGATAGCTTGCGGCATGCAAAAATAGGAAGGCTTTCTCAGGAAAGCTCAGTATGTAGCATGATGGGGAGTAGTAGTTTGGTGGATTGCAGCTCACAAGTGACTGACGTAAAGGTTGATACTGGAAGTTGCCTTCCCATTCCATCTTCAGCAAAATGGTTAACATTTGAGAGCCTGAAAGCTCTTGACAGTTGGTTGGGACCAAGTGCTGCTAAAACTACATCAACCTTGAGGCAATCGTTATCTAAGATCAGGAAGAGAAGAAATATTTACCCAACATCATCTTGTTCTGAGGCTGTTATAACTGAAGTCGGGCCGAGGGAACTTGATAGGAGTCTTGATCCTTATTCACCGGTCTGTCATGAATTTCATATGGTTGCTAACATGGAGGATGAAGGGCGTGTAGTAGGAGGACATATTAGTAACACAACGGTCCCTGACATGGAATCTGAACATGCCTGTACAGCTGGAGATTTTGATATAAGTGGCCAGGAAGCAGGTGGTGTCGTCGAATTAGATGGCCTTTGTGTATTGAATTTAAAAGTTTGGCCAGAAATGGTATATGATGTCAGTTCACAGGATATATCTTTCCATCTTCCTTTACATCGATTACTCTCACTATTGTTGCAAAAAGCTCTGAATATATGTTATGGTGAATCTGGATTGCTAGAGATTGTGAATGCTGTGTCCGGAATCCCTTCATCTGGATGTTATTCAGATTTCTTTTCGCAGGTTCTAGGAGGTTGCCATCCACATGGGTTTTGTGCCTTTGTGATGGAGCATCCCCTGCAGCTGAGAGTATTTTATGCTGAGGTGCGTGCTGGCATGTGGAGAAAGAATGGTGATGCTGCCATATTGAGTTTTGAGTGTTATCGTTCTGTTCGATGGTAAGCTAATGATGTCTTCAACTAGACATTTTAATACCAACGAGGTGCTGATAATAATTTTTTATTAACTGTTCTCATGAAAGAGGGAGTTGATCTTCTGGGTGATTTTCTTTGTTTGGTTCTTTTGTTCAGGTGGCAACAGGGGTTAGAGTTTGATCTATTTCTGTTGCAATGCTGTGCTGCTTTAGCTCCCCCAGATTTATTTGTTGAGAGGATTCAAGAAAGATTTGGGCTGTTAAACTACCATTCTCTAAATCTTGAGCTGTCTGACAAGTACGTGTCTTGTCTCTTTGATATATTGTTGAAAGCATTGGTCTCCTGCTTTTATTGCGTATATGCTTTTTAGTGCATGGATCCGTGATACCTTTCTGGGAGTTCATACATGTGCTTTCTATAGTCTATCCCTATATTGCACTTGTGGAGAGGGAGGGAGGTAGGGAGAGAGAGGGTTAGAAAAGGTGGGAGTGATTTTGATGCGCTTGCATGGTGTGATGAGTGGAGGGAGGGAGGGAGGGAGGGAGAGGTTGCGAAAGGTCAGAACGATTTGATACACTTGCGTAGTGTGATGGTTGATACCTAACACACTATGAAATTGTATAAGTGGCATACATTAACTCAATCAAACCAACCCATGTCATGTGATCCACTTTATATGAATCATTATGTGAAATCTAGATTTATTCAACTATCACAACCTCTTATTAATAAACACTTGGATATTGAATTTGGACCACTGAGAGTTTTCTTTTTGACTGTTCCTTAAATATCTACCCATCAGCTAGTTATGAAATTAAATTAATGAAATTTTCTGTTTGATTGCCATCAAAGGGCTCGCTTGTCTGCACAACGTTTGCATACGCAATTGCTTTACGCTGTAAATTATTTCCATGTGCATCTGTTTACATAGGAAAAGACGTTTCGAAAGTTTTTATGTAAGTGTTTTGCCTTGTTTGCTATTTTGGTGTGTTTTTCCTATTGAAGTCATTCTTCCATGTTTGTTGATGCCACATCACATGAGTGTGAAAATCTCTTTCAACCTAATTTTTGACCTAACAACATGGCAAGTACACATACTTAGGGGTGGGAATGGGCCGGGAATGCCCGATGAGTACTTGAGCCCAGCCCAACATAAGCTGGGTATGGGTATAGCTAAATGGTGGGGTGCAGGTTTGGGTGTTAAATTGAGCTCGATTAATAATTGGGCTAAGTGAGGGTATAAATACCGGAAACCATCCATAACCAGTGTTCGTAGTATCGGTATCGCTACAAGTTTCATTGGCCAAGGATATGGAAACAATATCGTATCGCCCATAATATTGCCAATAACTGGAAATGTAGAAACAGTAGGGAAACATGGGAAAATGGTAGAAATTTTCAATGAAACTTCAGGAGAAGTTAAAATACACATATTTGCATATTTGGGAATTAAAATTTTACAAAAAGAATGCATGCATAATAAGTTTCCATTTAATGGGGCCTAAAAGCATGTGTTGTTGTAAGAAATTAGTTCAACCATCTCATCCATCCCATCTATCCATCCAACCTTCCATCCAAACATTCATTGATACTTCAGAATAGAGACAACACACAATATTTTGCCGAGAAATCATCGACAACTAGAAAGAAAATGAAATATTGTGGTCTCGATATCGCCCATGTTGTGATAATGATAATATTGCGATATTATCAATATTATCATCTACAAATTGAAAACTGCATGCAACCATGTGCTCATAAAAAACTTTGAAATGATTTTTTTTTTTTTTTTTTAACAAACAGATTTTTTGCGATAACATCGAAATATTGCTGATACACTAGCGATACAAGCAACACTTGGAATATGCCTAGTCAGAAATATTAGCTATACATTGGGTGATATTGATACATTGGCAATACAAGCGACACCTGGAATTTACACGGTCGAAAATGTTGGCAATATCGATGCATTTGTGTTACATCACCAACACCTAGAATTTCTACCAGTGTTATCAGTATTGCTACCAGTGTTATTGGTATCACTGAGCTAGAGATAGAGATAATATCGGAGATAATTTGAACAATGTCCATAACCCAATTGTGTTATATATTATACATTTGCATGTATACTCAATGATCCATTCAATTGAAATGAGAGATGCTCCAATGCTTTTAGAGCGTTACAAGTTATAGTGATCCAAGTTGCATTGGGACACTTAGATAATCCAATGCATTGATCCTGGGCATGCGTATGGGTGTGGTACCCATTGGGAGGTATGTGTATGGGTACCCCAATATTCAAGGTATTTAATAATGGTAGCAGTTGCCATAATGACCAATCAATGTATTGAATAATGCTGTAGCGTAGCGTGTAGCGTATGCTATGTAGCATAGCGTACAAAAAACGCTACGTAGTGTATGAAATAGCGTATATCCGTAGTAGCATACGCTACAAGGGTCGTAGCGTACGCTATACATAGGTAGCGTGTAGCGTACATCGCGTACACCTCAGGACTATGGTATGATTTTTAAAATAAAAGTTCTATTTTATTATGTTAGTTAAAAATTTGTTTTAAAATAGTGGTGGCTGAGACTTTTTCCCTTTGAGTAGATGGCGGGAGACTCATATTATAAGAGTTTATTTATTTATTTATAACTCAAGACCATCGAAATAGGGCCTTCGAACTGCCCTATCTCAGTGCTGCAGTAGCCGCAGTTGCTACCATTTTGAAGCTTTGATTCCAATCTATCAAAAGGCCCCTTGAAGATCGGAATTTTGGCCTTCAATTGGACCTATAAGAGTATCTTCTTGCTGGATTTTCAGGAGCATTGAAGCCCAAACAAGGGAGAAATCATGTTTCCCTCTTTCGCAGCCGCGTGGACATGTAGTTCCTAAAAATCCATTTTCGGTTAATTAAATCTCTATTTAAGGTATGTTTTGGCCTTTTAATCATTGCTAATGAGTTTTCTTTTTATTTATGCTGAAAAGTTGTGGTTATTTTTTCACTTTTTTTCCCTTTTAGGAGGTCAATTCTCATGTATGGGGACTGTGGTGTGTATGGCATGGATTTGACCCATCCAACCATCACGTGGGACACATGCGTGGGGTCCACTATGGTGTTCTATGCCACGACCCACATGTGTGGGGTCTTCTGTGGTGTTTTATGCCATGGCCCACATGCGTGGCTATGTCCCACATGCGTGGGGTCCACTGTGGTGTGTGTATGGCATAGCCCACATGCGTGGGGTCCACTGTGGTGTGTGTATGGCATAGCGCACATGCATGGGGTCCATTGTGGTGTGTGTATGGCATGGCCCACTAACATGATGGTTTTTTCACAGTTAATGTTGATCTTTGTGATTCACTGATTTGTTTGTGACGTGTTTTTTTTTTTTTTTTAAAGTAGTGAACTAAAGAGAGAAGAATGTTTTAAGAAAAAGAGAGATTTTAAAAGGAAATATGTGGATGATAAACCGCTTGGACAATCTCAAAGAAATTATGTGCAATGCAAATTTTGTGGTCAAAGGTGTACGGGAGGCGTGACTCGCCTAAAGAATCATTTGGTCAGAACCCACAATGGGATAAAACCGTGCCCAAAAGTGACGGAAGAAGCCAAGGAGGAGTGTGGAAAGGCTTTAAAGGAATATCATAACGGAAAAAATAAAAGAAATGATGTGTTTCAAGATATTGGGAGGGGGGACCGACATATCTTTCCGGTTCTGCAAGTGATAGCGTTAGTGTGGGTAATGATGCTTTCATTGGCAACTAAATTGGTAGTGGATCTCCTGGTAATCAACCAATGACAAGAGTAAGGGGTCCTATGGATCAATTCGTTAGCAGTGAGCAACGTCAATCCACATTGAATTCAAGGTGGAAGAAGGAAGAAAGAAAAGAAGTATGCAGGGTGATTGGAAGATTTTTTTTGGGGAATGCTTTGTCATTCAACCTGTGTAATAGCCCGTACTTTTCAGCATTGTGAGAGGCTATTGGAAAGTTTAGACCGGGATTGAAGCCACCATCTATGTATGAGTTGAGAACATGGATTCTAAAAGAGGAGGTTGCTAATACTGATAGTCTAATGAAAGCATACAAAGATTTCTAGAAAACTTATGGATGTTCAATTTGATGGTTGGACGGATGGAAAGAATAGAAGCATCATTAACTTTTTGATTAATTCTCCAATCGGAACAATGTTTTACTAGTCTATTGATGCTTCAGATTTAATAAAAGATGAAAATTTGTTATTTAAATATCTTGATGAAATTGTGAAAGAAATTGGGGAAGAAAATGTGGTCTAGGTTATCACGAATAACCATTCAAGCTATGTGAGTGCTGGGAAGAAGTTGATGGATAGGAGGAAAAGGATATATTGGACTCTGTGTGCTGCACACTGCATAGATCTAATGTTGGAGGATATCGGAAAAATGAAAATGTATTATGAAATGCTTGAAAAGGCAAGGACAATGACCAAGTTTATTTATGGGCATGGAATTGTATTGAGCATGATGAGAAGCTTCACGAATAATAATGAGCTTCTACGGCCAACAGTGACACAGTAGTGACACGCTTTGCAACATTATACCTCACCCTCCAAAGTATTTATAAGCAAAAGAATGGTCTTATAGCCATGTTCGCATCGGAACAATGGTGCTCATGTTCTTGGGCTAAAAACCTTGAAGGAATAAAGGTACGAGCTATTATAATGTTTGATCAGAAGTTTTGGCCGAATGTTGCCTTATGTGTTAAGAGCACCATGCCTTTGGTAAGCGTTTTAAGAGAAGTAGATTTGGAAGAGAGGCCAGCAATGAGGTTCATTTATGAATTGCATTTAATTGCAATAATGTAAAAAAGAGAGATGTTCCAATTTAGAACAAAATAGATGAAAGATAGACTCCTTAGCTTCATCGTCCTCTACATGCAGCCGGGTACTATTTGAATCCTCAAATACGGTACTCAGATAAGTACTCTACACACCCTGAGATAAAAAGGGGGTTGTTGGAGTGCATGGATAGGATGATCCCCCATGAAGAAGCATGCTGATGTTGATATTCAGTTGGATGAATATGAGAAGAGGAGGGGATTTTGGCTCTCGCCTTGCACTTAAAACCATGACAAAGCGTTCCCCAGGTAATTTATAATTTTATATTTTGATATTTTTATTTTTATGTAAATTATATTTTTATAATTGGTGAAAGTATTTCATTAATTTATAAATTATAACTAATTTGTGTAGCTGATTGGTGGGAACACTTTGGAGATAGAACTCCACAACTTATGAAGTTTGCAATACGAGTTTTAAGCCTCACATGCAGTGCTTCTGGCTGTGAGAGAAATTGGAGTACTTTTGAGCAGGTGACTTTTGTACCATTCAATATTATAAATTGGCTAATTTTTATTTAGTAGATTAGCAAGTGTTTGATAATTGCCTGACATAGATCATCATACGATCAGATCCACACAAAGAAGATAAATCGGCTAGAGCAACAAAAGCTCAACTCTCTAGTATATGTGATGTATAATATGAAATTGAGAGAAAGAAGCATGAAGAGAAGGGTGGCAATGGATTCAATATTGGTGGACCGTATTGCTTCAGATGATGAATGGATTGCTGAGAAAGAAGACCTTGTTCTCCTAACTGATCCATCATGTCTCGAAGATTAAAATATGGCCTTTGATATTAGTGCCATTACAACTATTCTGGAGTTTGATGATCCAGCTGACAGCAATGCACCATCAACATCTAATATTTTTGAAGGAGTTTGCCCCCCACCTTCCTCAAACAAAAGGAAGGCAACTAATTTAAGTAAGTGTTTATAGTTATAGACTAAATTACATGAACATTTTTAACAAAGAAAGTAAAAGACCAATGAATCTCTCTCTCTCTCTCTCTCTTGATATATTTAAATGTGTAGGTGGTCCTATGGGAAGATTTCTTACTCCTATAAGAGAAGAAGGAGATATATGAATGATTCTTCATGGTGTGGATGATGTACATGTAGATGTAGATGCTGATGCTGAAGATGAAAGGCCTAGACCTGGTGATGAGGTGAATGAGGATGACGATGACGATGATGATCTATTAGATGTAGATGACCTTTAGACACTAGAGTCTAGAGACTATATCAATTGAGAATATGAGATATTGATTTCTGAGGAATGTGACATTTATATATTTTTCTTTTTTCTTACTCTCTCTCTCTCTCTCTCTCTATATATATATATATATAAATAGAAGTATTGTGTAGCTTATGCTACACGCTACAGAGGGTTGAACGCTACGCAACACGCTACCGCTATTTAAAACACCGCGACCAATCTTATGGCCATTACGATGGGGTCACGTAACATGTAATGGTCGAATTTTTATTTTTTATTTTACCAAGGAAGAAAATGTATCAGCCCTATATCAAACCATTATGGGCCCATTACGGGTTGTTTTTTTCCCCTTAAGAACTTGTGTTACAACCCATATCGCGTAACGGCTCCCACCATTATAGTTATGTAACGATCATTATGGTTGTTGCATAATTGTTTTTGAATACCATGCTTGTACTGACCCAAACCTAGCCCATTATCGCCCCTACTCATCGTGGACATATGGGGTCCATTGTAGATATCCCAAGTGTTTTAAATATCGACGATATCGGTTGATATATCTTCTATCCCACTCATGCGATACAAAATGCATAGGTAGTGCCGACATATCCCACACGTTTGATTCTGCGAGCACTTTTAATTTTAGACCCATTTTTCCTTGTTGAAATTATGTTAAATCAGTGTCAAATTATTATGAATTCATTGGTTCTTCATGTGTTCCATGAAAAATCATGGAGTTAGAGATTTGATTTAGATATCCATTGGTTCTTTTTGTTCTCTATGTTTTTTAATTTTTTTTGTTTTTTTAATTTTTTAATTTTTATTTTGAAATTCGTTCAACCAGCTGTCAATTGAGACTAATTTCAAAATATTTAGGAATATTTGATGAAATGATGATCACCTACACTTTAATTTTGAAATTTGAGTGTAGGTGGTCTGATTTGGGGGAAATTTGAGGAAATTTCGAAAATTTTCCCTATTTCTCCCAAATTGCTTGCAATTTGCACTCCAAACATGAAATCAAGTATGTATGAGAGTAGATCTACTGATTTGTTAAGCTCTTGTCAATTTTTGAAAAATAAAAATCATTTTTAATTTTTATATATATATATATATATATATATATATATATATATATATATATATATATATATATATATATATATATATATATATATATATCCAAAATTTCCATTCAACTAGCTGTTAAAAAATTTGGGAGCTTGTAAAGGGTGATGAGATGGGGGTATATAAATGAGTTCTATGATAAGGGATCTCTATCTCCGAAGTTGGGTGCGGTGTTTATTGCATTAATTCCAAAAAAAAGAAGGTATGGAAAGCTGAAAGGATTTTGAACTTTAATGGCTCTTCGAACGGTTTTTTCCCTTCTTTACGAGAATTACATTAAGGGGATCCATTGTCTCCTTATTTGTTTCTCGTGGTGATGGACGCTTTTAGCAGAATGATTGATTGAGGTGCAACTGTGGGTCTTGTGAAGGGTTTTAGAGTTGAACCTTAATGGCTCTTTGAATGGTTCCCTTCTTTACGAGGATTACATTAAGGGGATCAGTTGTCTCCTTATTTGTTTGTCGTGGTGATGGATGCTTTTAGCAGAATGATTGATAGAGGTGCAGCTGTGGGTCTTGTGAAAGGTTTTAGAGTTGATAATTCAGAATTTCGTATATACCGTTTACAGTATGCGGATGATACCCTTCTGTTACGTGAGGTAGATGAATCATTGGTGGACAATTTTTGCATGATTATAGTATGCTTTGGAGTGGCTCGGGTTTGAAGGTTAATATTGGCAAGAGCAAGCTACTGGAGGTTAGTATTTATAGGGAGGAGGTGGCTTCATTTGCCTGTATATTTGGGTGTAGGGAATGATATTTTTCGTCCACTTATCTTGGTCTCCCCTAATGTTTAGGAAAGCCACCTAAACATTTATGGGATAAAGTCATGGAGAGAGATGAAAGGAAGCTATCACAATGGAAGAGGAGTCTATCGTTGGGAGGGAGGCTAACTCTAATCAAGGCGGATACGTCAAATCTTCTAATCTACTACATGTCTGCCTTTAAATGCCCGAAACCGATGTTGGCTAAATTGGAACAAAATTAGGCGGGATTTTCTATGGAAGGGAGCGGAAGAAAAGAATAGGTTTTATCTTATGAAGTGGGAGGATGTTTGTGAGCCATGGGATCAAGGGGGGGAGTCGGTTTAAGAAGCTTGGGAGTTATGAATTTAGCGTTGCCAAGGAAATGAGTATGGAGATTTGGGGTGGGAGAGGGTAGTTTGTAGAGAGAGGTGGTGGGTAGGAAGTATGGGGTGGATGAAAGGGATTGGTGGACACAAGCCTTATCATTGTATAGGGCATCTTATGTTTGGAAATCGGTGGCTTCGATAAAGAGTAAGGTGTGGGAAGGGGTAAGCTTCTTTTTGGGTAATGGTTTGAAGATAAGGTTTTGGGAGGATATTTGGGGAGGGAGCAAAAATTGTGTGAGGGTCTTCCCTCATCTAATAAGGCTCTTGATAGAGGCGAATGTTTTGGTTGCCTGTTGCTTCAATATACAAGGGGAAATGGTTATTTGGGCCTCGCCATGTAGAAGAAATTTATATGGTGCTGAGGCTGAGGAATTGGTCTCATTGTTGAAGCTTCCATCCAAAGTGCATCCTGTGCTATCGGATTCAGATTTGTTGCTTTGGCCCTCAGAGAAATCTAGTAAATTCACAGTTAAATCATTCTTCACTATGCTTAGTGACGAAGGATTGTGTGCCAAGGCCAGTCAGTCTACTTATGTCTGGCATTATGGTGCTCCTCTAAAGGTTGTTGCTTTTGCTTGGCTTGTGGGTTGCAACAAGGTGTTAACGGTCGATAATCTTCTGATCATTGCTCGTTCGCGAAAATGATGTGGGAATATTTCTTCACACTGTTCGGAATTGCATGGGTTTGGCTGAGGTCTTTTGATCAATTCTTCTTGATGTGGCATTGAGGAGGCTTAGGAAAGATAGGGAAAAAAGTTTGGCATTTATGTTTAGTGGCGGGTATGCGGTTCTTATGGCTTGAAAGGAATAATTGATGCTTCAAGAATCGAGTGGGGCGGGTCTTGGAGGTTTTCAGTAGGGCTAAAAGGCATGTAATGGAATGGGAGGTTGCATTAAAGGTTATTGCCCATTTTCCGCTCAGGTGGTAAGAGATGTAATTTTCCTTTTTGTGTTTCTTTTGTTTTCTTGTATACGTTGGCTGCATCCTGCTTTAATAAAATTACAATGTTCAAAAAAATAAAAAATAAAAATCCTTCTTGCTTAATGGAATTACATTGTTTTGGGTGTTTGTTGGTGCTAAAGAGTGGCTGATACATACTTTGTGATTGTGCATTGTTTGAAATGGCCGCAGATTTATTTATTTTTGTTGGCACATTCTGAACTCAGCATACATCTTCATAGGCTATAGGCTACCATCAATGCTTGGAGTGGTAAGAGCAGCTCACATTGGTGACGGATGTGTGAATTCATCCTTTTCTAGGGGATTTATTAATTTACTTATTTTTTTAAGAAGAACCTTTTTAGGAGCAAGTTTACTAGCAACATGAAGTGTTTGGAATGAAGAGTATTGTTGCCTGATGCGTGACTGCATCTTTTCTAGATGCATTTGTTAACTATCATAGTGTTTCAGATCTTTAACCTTATTCTAACAATAGGCTTGGTAATTATCTGTTGCAAAGGAGATGGACCAAATAGTTTGTCTTGACAAAAAAAATAAAGAACTCAAATGTCACAAGAAAAATTGTGAAATCAATGTGGATCTCACTGCAGAAAAGAAAAACCAAGTATGTAATTTCTCACTGGTACTATGGAAAGTGAGTTGCCTCCTCCCCTGGACAAAAGGATCCCCATAAAGTGCCATGATAACAAAGAGTTAGAAGAAAGAGTGCAAGGGAGTAGGGAGCACTTCACCAATCCACTGGAGGAGTAACAAGGATCCTTTTTGTACAATTGAAATTGGGGGAGAAAACTGGAAAAATAGGGCGACATGGTTTTGTTTATAGATGGGGTTTCTATGTTTGGAAAAACCCACAAAAAAAGGATGAAGGGATTTGGAAGAATCGTGGACAGGTTGTTTCTGAACTGTGTGGTTTTTGGAAGTACAAGTACAATAGAATGATTATTGGTAATCATTGCTGAAATGCTGAAGTGTGCAGTATGATTCATAAGATCTAAAGCAACTAGCAATTAAAGATTCTTAGGAGATCTTATGTAGTTTCTTGGGCTTAATCTTGCATTGCTACCGTTTCGGAGCATTGCAATGTTTTTTGCATGGTTTATTCTTTGGACATTCCTATCATTTCTCAAGTGCTTTATTCACCGATGTCTTGAAGCACCTATCTTCCTGCTGGGTTCTGACTCGGACTGTTTCCTCATATGCTGTAGTCTAATTTCTGCTGCATGTGATTGTAGTCAGGTGTTCTTACTTTTTGAAATTGGTGAATACCTGTTGGCTTGGCAATCTTTTCTCTTGAAACAAATTCCAAACATTCATATACATGTATAGTTCTTATGATATACTAATGTATTTCTCTTTTAAGCATCATTCAACATTTTACCAAGTATTTAGCCAATGGAAGGAGATACTTTCGTCTTTCTTGATATTTTTTTGCTTTCTTCGACTCAATTGCATATAGAGGGATTCGGAGCTTGATATTCTTCTTTTCTTGTTTTTTCTTGGAATGGAGATCATCTGCTTTCCCTGTATTCATTTACTGCCAGAGAAAATTTTATTGCTCTGGTTGCATAATGTTTGCATCTACAAGGGCAATCCAGTTGGAAAACTTAAATGCTTTACCAAAGAACATTCGGTTTTCAGGTATGAACCAGTTTTAGTGCAGGAAATGCTTACTCTCATCATACAGATAGTCAAAGAGCGGCGATTTTCTGGGTTTTCTGCAACTGAAAATTTAAGGAGAGAGTTAGTGTATAAGCTAGCCATTGGAGATGCTACTCATAGTGAGCTGGTGAGAGCTCTTCCCCATGATCTTTCCAATAGCGATCAGCTTCAGAAGACGGTGGACACAGTCGCAGTATATTCCAATCCATCTGGCATGAAGCAGGTTTGGATGCATATTCAAATGTCTACTAGCATGTTAGAATGATCAGCCAAGTATTTTGGTTTCCTTATCTTTTTCTGCATTTCAGGGCAAATATTCATTGCGCAAATCATACTGGAAAGAATTGGACCTGTATCACCCTCGATGGAACTCGAGGGATTTACAAGTCGCAGAAGAAAGATATCTACGGTTCTGCAAGGTTTCTGCTTTGACCATTCAGTTGCCTCAATGGACAAAGATTTTTTATCCCTTGAGTACTATTTCTAATATAGCTACATCAAAGGCTGTACTCAAGATTGTTCGGACAGTGCTATTTTATGCTGTTTTCACTGATAACTCATCTGTATCACGTGCTCCAGATGGAGTTCTCCTGACAGCATTGCACTTGCTTTCATTAGCTCTAGATATCTGTTGCGTGGATAAACAGGTCTCTATGAGTAAATGTGGTGGTAATGTTGACATGTCGTGTTCAAGTGACCATCCAGGCATGAGTACTTCATGTGCTGTGGAAGGTTCATTTCCTGTACTAGCATATGCGTGTGAAGAAATTGATGTGGGATCAACTAGTGGGCCTGCTTCATGGAAGCATCAAAGCATGATTACACTTCTGGTTTCATTGATGGGGAAATATAGGAAAGAAAGTGAACACATCCTTGTGGATGCAAGCCAGTGCAACTTCTCTTCTTTGATTGAAAATATATTGAAGAAGCTAGCTGAGCTTAATGCTGGGTGCATGGCTGAACTGCAAAGACTTTCCCCTGATGTGATCAATTGCTTGTCACAAGACACTTCTAGTAGCAGTATACAGATCTCAGCAACCTCTTCTGATGCCATGGGGCGAAAGGCTAAGGTTCGAGAGCGGCAGGCTGCTATTTTGGTGAGATGTTATTTTCATCTTTTTCTTTTGTGTCATTCCATTACTGCATTCAAGATACCCATATATCCTCAGGGTACTACTATCATACTTTGTCGATGCCAAAATCTCTGCTGGTACATGTAAAATAACATGTAACAATGTCCAAATGCATTAGATTTGTTCGTTTATGTACTCCTACCAAGTTTCTAATGGGATAATCGCATCAGTATCCTCATCTAGTGTTACACAAGATTTAAAAGGGTGTTTTAGTTGCTTTAATAATACTCTTATTGTACAGTAAAGGTCTGCCTTTCTTTCTTTCTTTCGCCCTTTTCTTACGACAGTGATTTTATTAAAAGAGGAGAACAAAACTACAAACCACCCATTGCAAGTGTCCCTTTCGTCACTCATAACCAAGGTGAGGGGAGAAAAAGCACTTGACCAACCCACAAGATAGTGACCCAAACTGAATACAATTATAAATCACCAATACCCCAGGAGATCATTCTTAGAGTGACCTCTAAATTCTTTGCTTGGGAGGGCCCACTCAATAATCGCGAGGAAAATTCTTCTTTTCACTGATGGAAGCAACCTTGCCCTCAAAGATTCTATTGTTACACTCTTTCCGAAAACCCCATGAGGTCCCAAAGAATATCATCTTCCAAAGAATTGTCTTCCTGTATTTGAGAGGACCACCCTGCGTTTCCATAATTATATTGCCAATAGACTAGACTCCTGAATGAGATAAGGGGGAACCCAAATTTCCCTCGCCATCCAACAAGGAATAAACAGGTGGTTGGCATACTCTTCTTCTCTCCTATGCACAATGCATACGTCTGGAAAAGACATGTTCCGTTTCTTGAAGTTATCAGTTGCGAGGGTCTTATTAGCTGTAGCAACCCATGGAAAAACTCAAACCAGATCCTTCCACACTCTTGCACAACAAGGATATTCCACCTCATTCACAGTTAGCGCTTGGAAGAAGGATTTAGCCAAAAACTCATCATTTTGGTGACCATCTTCACACTTTCTTATTTTTTGACACAGAATCAACATGCACAAAAGCTGATCTTCTTAGAGGGCTAGCAAAAGACCTAACTTGTTAGAGAGATTAATCTAAAGCTCCAAAACTGCACTTCATCACCTTTTCCAATTAAAAGGCCCTTTTTGAAATGCAAGGTCGAATAAGGCAGGGTAAGGTGATTCAAAAGCTTAATTATCCAACCAAGCATCCCACCAAAACTGCACTTCATCACCTTTTCCAATTAAAAGGCCCTTACCAAATTCTTCACCAACCCTAGTGGAGATATCTCCATTTTTGCTAGAGAAACGGTTACCAAACTTGCTACTAGCTTTCCCTACCACGGACCCTCTTCATCTGTGGCTAGGGCATGGTAACCACCCTCCCTTTGATGAACCATCTGGAAGCCACCACCCTTCTCCACAAAGCTTCCAGTTCCTACCCAAGTCTCCACTACCATTTGCTTAGAAGAGCCCAATTACGCTCCCTAACATTGCCAATTCCAAGTCCCCTTTCTCACAAAGGCTTTTAAACCTCTTTTCAACCTTTATTTTCTTCTCTTCTTTTTCTCCTGTTATTTTTTTAGTGTTTTTTTTTTCGGGGTTCGTAATAAATCCATTTGAGTGCTTGAGGGGTGTAAGTGTCTTTCCTTATTAAGCCTTCTTTCCCTTCCCTTTGGCTCTTGAATATGGGAAAATTTTAATTGAAAGCCATCTGGGATGTTTGGTAATTCTCACAAGGACTTGGCTAGTGTAACTTCCACAAAGGCATTTGAGCTTGGTCTATATCTTACAGTGTCTTACACACATGTAAGATAATTGGAATTTGAATGTTTTGTGTAAATTATGATTTCAACATCCCCATCATGTCTGAGAAATTTGTGCTTGATTTTGTAAATAGCAGTGTTTTAAATAGCTATGCTACGTAGCATGTAGCTTATGCTACGTAGCTCATGAAAATAACTTAAGTCACATGTAGCCTTGCGCTACATGATAATTTGCATACTCTATGCGCTACATAGACCACAATACACGCTATGTAGCTCACATTACAAGTTATTTTTTAGTACAACAATAAAATTAATTAATGTTTTCAATGGATTAAGTAAAAGTAATATAATTAGTAGTATTAATTTAATTAATATTTTTAATGATTTGTTACATTTTTCTATTTTTAATAAAAATAGTTCATCTTTTCAATATATTTAGTAAAAATAATACGAGTAACAATATTAAATCAGTTTCGTTGCTCTTTCTTTACCTTTATACTTAATGATTACCCTTACATATTACTTTAGATTGCATTTGGTTCAACAAATATCATAAAAGTCTATTAAATTTCATTATTAATCAGTCTAGTTTGGTGAATATCATGAAATTGTGCAACAAAGCGCAACCTTGATTAAAAATCTAGAAGTATTGTGTAGCATACGCTACACACTATGTAGCTTATGCCTCACGCTTCAGAGGGCTGAATGCTACACTACACGCTATTCGCTATTTAAAACACTAGTCAGTACAGTTACAAAATCGTTTGTTTTAATTGGATTTTTTCTTTGATATTCTTTTGTATGATGGCCACTGAATTTGATTTGCAGGAAAAAATGAGAGCTGCACAGACCAAATTCATTGAAAGTCTCAACCCCACAGCAAGCAGTGAGATGGATTTGTCAAAATCAAAGCAAGAAGTATCCATCCCTGGTGATAATTGCGTTCCAGAAGAGGCAGCACCGGTTGTTTGTTCTCTTTGTCGTGATCCAGATTATAAAAGTCCAATATCTTACTTGATTTTTCTCCAGGTAAGAAACTGTTTATTGGATGTTGGTTGTGTGAATAATGGTTTTCATTTGAAGGGAAAAAGAATGTTTTGAACTTCTACTTTGGATTCACATTTTTTTTCCCCCTAATTTCTCAAATGGCACAATAATCAAATAAATCTCATTTGTTTTCTTTGTAATTGAAACAAGAAATCTCGACTTACGAGTTTTGTTGAGAGGGGCCCACCATCATGGGAAGAAGTTCACCTATCGGATAAGGAGCATCTTTCTATCATGAAGAGTGAGATGACTGATCCATCTGTAAGTAACATGTTCACAAGCAGTTCGGAAACTATCCCTGCTTCTCACCCGGTACACTTGCAACAGAAAGTCCTGAATGAGTTTCCGCGTGATGGGCGGCAGGCAGAAGTTTTTGCGCTTCTTGACTTCATCAAAGCTCGTGTTCCTTTAATTAAATATACTGAAGCGCCCAATGCATCTTATGATACAAGCACGGATATGGCATCTTCTCCTGAGACATTGGAAGATGATATCTACCAGTCCATTCAGAGAGGCATTCATGATGTCATATTGCATTCAAATGTTATTGAGGATGATCAGAAATGTTCAATTTCATGTGGACTTGGTTCTACAAAAGACAGAAATGCTGAATCTGCTGTATTGAGAGAATATATTGCATCCCTAGCAAGTGAGACATCAAAACATCCTCCATCTTCTCAGAATGGGCTTTTACGCAATGAAAATGTACCACCACAGGCTGCGGTCCAAATTAGAGCATTTGATGGATTTGGCCCAACTGATTGTGATGGAATTCATGCTTCTTCTTGTGGGCATGTTATGCATCAGGAATGTCGAGATCGTTATCTATCATCCCTGAGACAGAGGCACGTTCCTTCACAAACTAGGAAACTAAATGTTTTTAAGTATTTTAGTACAGCTTCTTTAAAAGGTGCATTTAAAATGCACGTGTTGTATGTGATATCTTATCTCTTTTGGATTTTTTATTTTTTTTTCCTAGTTTGTTTATATGCTATGTGCTATTATGATAATGCTCAAACTGAAAATTTAGAGAATAGATTGGCTGTTATACTGTAAATTTTATGAGAAGAGTTTTTGAATGATTCTGAGTGCTACCAGCTGTATGCTGGGCTGTTTGGGCGAGAGAAACAGAATTAGATTTATATGATACAAAATACATAATTTTATGAGAAGAATTTGCATGTGTATAAGCTAATGCCCAAGTTAGAATTGGCAGTAGTCCAGTTTGAGCTGATTTAGGTTTGTGATTTTTTAAAATACATTACTAAACAAAAATATAGTATAATCAGAAAAAAAAATGTATAAAAATGCACGTGAATGAGAAATGAGTTGGTAATGCAAGTGACTTCAACATTCCTTTACAATAATAAATCTGTATATATTCTAATTTGATAATATGGACAAATGTCAAATAATAAATTAACGGTTATGATTGAAATTTACTAAATTCACAAAGTTCAGAATAAATGATATAAAACCAACAAGCATGGTTTGCCATAACAATGGCCATTATGTAATAGTAATGGTGGCAACCGTTTCGTTATGGCCTGTTAGCCAATACAAGTTTTCTTTTGTGTGTGTGTGTGTGTGTGTGTGTGTGAGAGAGAGAGAGAGAGAGAGAGAGAGAGAGAGCCTTTGGCTTTCGTCTCGGTAGGTGTATTATTCTACATTTTCCCAAAAGGACATTCATTCATTTCTTTCTTCCCCGTTGACCACGACGACTGAAACGACGTGACAAATCAAGACCCGGAAACGTGAGAGGATGGGTGGCAGGGAAAAGAGTCGAGTCGATCAGGCTCGACGACCTGGAGAGAGAGAGAGAGAGAGAGAGAGAGAGAGAGAGAGAGAGAGAGAGAGAGAGAGAGAGAGAGAGAGAGAACCAACTAGTTTACAAATTAATTATGTATTTTGTATTATATAAATCTAATTCTCCTTCTAGTTCACATGAGTACAAAAACAATTATTAACAGCATAGCGAGTAAAATGTCCTTGAGTATACTATTAACAACTCTACTTCAGTTTTGGGTGATAAGATGATATGGAGTTTGGAGAAATCTGCCTTCAGCTTTGATTTGGCACTATCGTGCTCCCCCTAAGGCAGCAGTTTTTGGGTGGCTAGTCTGTAGGAATAAGGTTCTTGTGGTGGATAATCTTCACAAGAAGGTATGGTGCTTCCAAACGTGTATTATGTGCGTCCAGGATGAACAATCAATAGATCATCTTTTTATCCATTGCCCGTTTGCGAAAGCGGTTTGGAATAGCTTCTTGAATCTCTTTGGGATTTTGAGGGCAATGCCAAATTCAATGGAGAGCTTCCTGCTAGCGTGGCATGGCTGGGGAGTTAGTTTAGTCAGCTAGGCAGTTTGGAGAATGGTGATATTGGCAGGCTTGTGGTTATATGGGGGGAAAGAAATAGCTGGTGCTTTAGAAATAGAAGAGGGAGGGTATCGGAGATATTCAATTGGCAAAAATTAAATGTAATGGAATGGGCTTGGGTGTCTTATATTAGGAAATAATTTTGTGTTTCCAGATTCTTGGTCAGTGTTGTAATTTTTTAGACTGCGGCCTTTTATCAATGAAATTATTAATTCTAAAATAAATAAATAAATAAATAAAAACAATAACTGTTACAATTTTTAAAGAAATATTGTACTGCAATTCATGTTTTGACCATTTTGAGTCATAATAATCCATTGATAAACAATCTTAGCTCTGATTCCCCAAAGACTGTAGATGGAGAGAGTGGATTAATATTAAGAGCTTTATGGTTCCCATGAAAACTGTGTGAAGCCCATCCAAAGCTGTCAAAAGAAGGCACATATATTGCTTCTTCAGCAACCTTTTAGGTAACTGTGTCGCCAGTTAAACAAGGTGGCTCTACATATAAATGTTGTATGTATCGGTATCACATTATATACCACACCCTTGGGATATGGAAATACATGGGTAACAACAGGAAATACGGCACGTATTGCAATCTGAGGAAAACATTAGGGATGCTTTAGGAAAATGGTGGAATTTTACCGTGAAATCACGGGAGATGTTAAGAGACATACGATTACACACTTAAAACTCAACCCATTATACACAGATACGCTCTCCCCCCCAAAAAAAAAAAGCACAATAGTTTTCCACTGTTTAGGAGCCAAAACAATGTGCAGTTGGGCAGAACTATGCTCTGAGAGGGTTTCATCACACCAAACATTTAATGGTAATTTTTATATTTAAAACTGATTATTAATTAATGAGTTTTGAGCATTGAGCTCTTCCAAGTTTGTCGCGAGTCTCTGAATCTAACCAACTCAATGGACTTTTCCAGTTTAGTTGAGTTGTTGGGTTTCCGAACCATTAAAGATTTGGTATGAGCAGTGTTTGAAATATCGGTATTGTGTTACGTATTGCACCCTTGGGATATGGATATGTATCAGTTATTTCATGGGATATATCGGTTGTATTGCGTAATGTATCGTTGTTGTTGGAAACATGGGGAAACATTGGGAAGTTGGTTGAATCTTTCAATGAAACTTCAATGATTGTTAAAAAAGACATCAATACACGCTTACAAATCAAGCCATTACAAAAAACAAGTGCACATAATAGGTTTTCTTTGTATGGGGTCCTAATCTATGCGTTGTCTAATTGAATTGATGCAAATATATTCAAAGTCTATTCATAAAATTTATAAACGTAAGAAGACATGTGGAAACACAAGAAATACATTCAAAAGCAAAAGATGAATCACTAGATCAGGTTACCTACATCTACATGTTTGATTTTGTTTGGATACAAAGATTGCAACCAATTTGCGAGAAATTGGGAAATTTTGATTTTATTTTATTTTTACCAATTTTCTGCAACTCAGACCATCTCCAAACCTCGAAATTGAAGCTGATTTAACATGATTTACTGAAAACAAAAAGGATTGAATATCGAAAATGCTCACCTGGGTTGAACATGTGGGATATATCCCACTACTTGTGTGTTTTGTATTGCACAGGTGGGATACAAGATATATCGTGGGATATATTTGCTGATATTGTTGATACTTAAGACACTGGGTATGAGGTATGTGCTAAAAAGGTGACCGTACACACCAATGTTCTTATTCTGCACTACTGCAAACAATCAGCGTCTTTCATAAGAGGTTGGGTTTGTGAAAGATGCTTGCATAAAGAAAAGAAAGTTGTTTCTGAAACACTATGCCAGATATAATTTGCATCAAGAATCAATTAGTCATGGACTATGTTTGCCTTAAAAATGCCTTAACCTGAAGGTTTCCTTTCCATTCTTGATTGACACTGAGAAAAGCTGTAAACAAATCTCTGGGAGGTTAGCTGTTTTGTTATTACTTGACTGGATGATTGATTTGTCTGCATGTGGTACTAAAACATTGTAATGTATAATTCCTATGATTATGCCTAAATCATTAACTCGGCACTATCTTGGCACAGATTTATAAGGAGAATGGTTTTCGAAGGAGGGAATGTCGCAGATCCAGATCAGGTATGGTTCTCTTTCCAACTGGCAGTTTTGTGCAGTCTAGTGGAACCTTTCAGTCCCTCATCTTTATTTGCTCATATTCATCAGGGAGAGTTTATTTGCCCGGTATGCCGCAGACTGGCAAATTCAGTCTTGCCTGCATTTCCTGTTGATTCTAATAAAGTTGGGAAGAAGATACTGTTATCAGATGGTAGTTTTACATCAACCACAGGCTCTTCATCCACATCACATTCAGATAATTGTGTTCTTCATCTTCCGCTTGCTTTATCTCTCCTTTGGAGTACAGCTGATGCAATTCAAAAGAGAAAATTCCCGGAAACTTCCTCACAGTCAAAGGGAAGTATGAGAGCAGATATTGAACCTGTCTACCGTATGCTATGTAGAATGTATTTTCCTGACAGATATGATACATTGTTAGCATCTGGTAGGGTAAGTCACTCTGCGCTTATGTGGGACACTCTTAGATACTCCCTTATAGCAACAGAAATTGCTGCGCGTGGTGGGGAACCTAAGGGTTCTGCTGCATGTTCAAGCTCTCGCCTAGAAGCTTTATATAGGAAAATTCAGTCTTCCTCTGGATTTATACTGTGCTTGCTACTAAAAGTTGCTAATGCTACTCGTTGTCAGAATCACCTTCAAGTGCTTCTAAGGTTTAGAGGCATTCAACTTTTTGCAGGCGCTATTTGTTCCGGTGTTTCTTTGGACGGATTTTTTGAAGGCCCAGGTGGTCAAAAAGGTAGTGTCGGATGCTGTTGTTTCCCTTGATGCATTTCAATGCATATGAAAGAACTATGTTAGTGTTCAAATAGAGGTCCACCCATAGCATTCTTTCATGAAAATGCATGCACGATAAAGCATTATATTTATTATATGAAATATAGGCCCTGTTTGGTAGATGCATAAAAATGAGTTCATTTCATTTTAATTAACAGTAATTATGCATTAGAGATATCGATCTCTAATACATAATTACCGTTAGCATGAACTTATTATGCATTAGATATCGAGATATTGAGATCTTGGATACATAGTTTCTACTAACTAAAATGATCTCATTTTTAGGCGTCTACTAAACATGTATTAGAGTGCTTCTAGGCATCTCTATCCATAAATTATGTCCTTGCACATTAAGAGTCATATTAATGGTTAGTGGAACATCTGTGCTTACTGCAACATTTTGCCAGTTGGACATGCAAAGGGAAGATCCTTTCCAATCAAAATTTGATGATGTGTTCACTGGAGTGGAGTGGAGTGTAAAGGGGAAGATCCTTTTCAATCCATTATGCTAGTGTTGAGGAAATGTTCTTGAATATTTCGCATGATAAATTAGATTTCAGAAGTAGGTGTGTGATTATATCCTTTTTGTGCTATAATCAAGGACCGACAATTATTGCAGTTCAATTTCATATGATGAACACTACTTTTGCAGAAAAGCAAATAGATGAGGGAAGTTTGTGATTTAAGGCTCAAATATGATGTATTGCAATGCTTTGTTTAGTAGTAGACAATGTTTTAAATATCGACGATAACGGCTGATATATCCCACGATATTTCTTGTATCCCACCTGTGCGATACGAAATGCATAAGTAGTAGGATAAATCCCAAATGTTCAATCCAGTGAGCATTTTTTATTTCCAATCATTTTTTTATGTAAATCATGTTAAATTAGTGTCAAATTGTTACAAATCCATGTTTTTTCATGTTTTGCATGAAAAATCATGGATTGGGAGCTTCGATTTGAGATTTGGAGGAGAAGGACCAAGTTGCGGAAAATTGAAAAAAATAAAAATTTCCCAATTTCTCGTAAATCGGTTGCAATCTGTGTCCAAACATAAAATTAAACATATATGTAACCTGATTTAGTGATTCTTCTTTTGCTTTTGAATGTATTGCTGGTGTTTCGACACGTCTTTTATATTTATAAATTATATGAATAAACTTTGAATATACTTGCATCAATTCAGTTAGACAACACATAAATTAGGACCCCATACAAAGAAAACCTATTAATGTGCACGTGTTTTTTGTAATGTTTTGATTTGTAAGTGTGTATTGATGTCTTTTTTAACAATCACTGAAATTTCATTGAAAAATTCGACCAATTTCCAATGTTTCCCCATGTTTCCAACAACAACTATACATTACGCGATACATCTGATATATCCCATGCGATAACCGATACGTATCTGTATCCCAAGGGTGCGATACGTAAAGCGATACCGATATTTCGAACACTGGTAGCAGACAACAAGTTTGGATCTCTTAACAGGACATACATATGGTTCATCATCATCAATCATCTAAGGCTTATCCCAATTAATTGGTGTCAGCTACATGAATCATGTTCTGCCATTCCACTCTATCAAGGATCATAACTTCAGTTTACCATAAGTCATCAAGTCTTTTCTTTCTATCTCCACCCACGTCCTTTTGGGCCTTCCCCTTGCCCTTTTAGAGCCTTCAACTTGTACCAACTACTCCTAACCTGCACAGTTCTTGGTTTCCATTGCACACGACCAAACCATCCAAGTCTTCCCTCATCTTTTTTTTTTTTTTCCACAAAGTATTTTCCATATATGGAGGAAGATGTACACGGCATATTTCAGGCAGGCCCATAAACAAAAAGAGGAATAGGCCCGCCTATCATATGAGAGTGCAACAAGAATCAAAAGAAATTACCCCTCCCTTAGGCAACATAAGCCAACTCTATCTAGAAAGAGGAGGCCAATAATCGGGGAGGGGAGCTCCGTCGGAGATTGGAAGAGCCTGTGCGATTGGCTGCCACTTCCCCTGCGAGCTAGCGCGTCGGCCACCGCGTTACCTTCCCTATGAGTATGGGATATGACAACTTCCATGTTGGCCATGAGAGATTTGATCCTGGCCCACCAGTAGCACATGGCCCAAGGGGGAAGGAATCTTTAGAGAGGGACCTGATCACTGCTTTGGAGTCGCTGGCCGCCACCACCTCAGTAAAGCCCAAATCAGCACAATGGGAAAGGCCCTCCCAGATCGCTCTAATCTCGGCCTGAGTGTTAGAACCGAAGCCATAACCGGAGTAGAAAGCAAATAGAAGGTCGCCTGCATTGTTCCTTCCCACAACGCCACCCCCGGAGGGGCCTGGGTTACCTAGAGAGGAACTGTCTACGTTGATTTTGACCCAGCCCAACTGCGGTCTGATCCATTTGACCACATGGACTGACCTCACAGCCGCTACCGCCCCATCAATCCCCAGCGCAGAAAGGGCAGTGGCTGAGGATCTTCTGATCACCTTAGGAAAGGGAGGGAAGGACCAAGATGGATGATCCAGAGATAGATCCTTGCGATCACATTCATTGAATACTTATTGGTGCTGCTATTAAGTTTCCCTCATCTTATTAGTTATTGGTGCTGCTATTAAGTTTCCTCGAATACATTCATATCTAAACCAGACATATGGTTTGGACACCACAATAAGTCTGCAAAGTGGCACCTTTCAACACACAATAATATGTTCTGCTGTGAATATCCTTGACAAAATGTTTGAAAGAACAACACATGTAACACCTATCTTGATGTAAGAAGCCTACAATTCTGCAACATAGCAACCTTTTGAAGATAAGCCGTTCTGTGAATATAATTTCATGAAATATTTAGGGGTTGTTTGATTTTTAAGCTTCCCAGTAAATACGTGTAAAAAAAGTAATTATTGCTAAGTTCACCTGTTTGAAATCGACAAAGGAATTACATCTCGAAAATCGGTCCAAAACTCATATTTTTGCTGATTTAAACTTGTGGGATCCATCGTGATGTATGTTACTTATCCACACCATCCATCCTTTGTAACGGCACATTTTAGTGTATAAGTCCAAAAATGAGGAAAATCCCAAGTTCGAGTGGGCCACACCTTAAGAAACAATGATTGTAAAGACGTGAACTGTTGAAAGCTATTTTCTCCCTAGGGCCCACATTGATGTTTATTTGTCATCCAACCTGTTCATAAGGTCACATAGTCACAGAAAAAGGGAAAATAAAAATATCGGTTTGATCCAAAACTTCTAGGGCCTCAAAAGGCTTTCAATGGTAGGAGGTCAATTTCCATTATTTCCTATAGTGTGGTCCACTTGAGCCTTAGATCTGCCTCATTTTTTGGCTCATGCCCTAAAATAAGCTGACTAAAGGGATGAACGGTGTGGATCATAAACTTATATCATGGCCGGCCCCACAAAAGCAATGTGTGTTAGTCTTGGGTAACGTGAGGTGCTATAAATGAAGGCGGCTGTCAACATCACCTCGAAAATGCAGCCTTTAATACAAAGGTAAATAATTATTACTCATTTACCGTGAATTACCACTGTCATTGGAAAATCAAACAGCCCCTTAAAGAACATACATGTAAAATATATCTGGATGAAAGTGGCCTGTGTAACTCATACAAAAATAACAAAAGAGAATGGGAAGAGGTTAGTCATGTTCTTTTCATGATTGTCATGTTGATGCCTGTATATGGCACAACACTTGCTTTTAAAAAAAGGAAGCATGTCAAATATTCAGCTTATTCATATAATCTTAAAATAGAAGTACTTCATAGTGCACAGATTTGTCTCAGCAGTTATTATTCATATTGACTCTCTGCTTTGCAGGTAATATCTCATGCATCCTGCAACAGATAGACAAAGGGATGAACTTTCCAGACGTTGAGTTTTGGAAACGAGCTGCAGACCCTGTCCTTGCTCATGATCCCTTTTCTTCATTGATGTGGGTTCTGTTTTGTCTTCCGCTTCCATTTGTATCGTCCACAGAATCTTTCATATCTCTTGTGCATCTCTTCCACGTTGTCTGTGTGGTTCAGGTATAATAACAGCAGTTCACCTTTAAAGTTGTCACATATGCTCAGATGTTTAAATTTTCTTTTGGAGCCTGATATTCTGTCTATTCTATCTGATTTGTCACACCACAGGCACTGATTACATGCCTTTTAAGCCATCAATTTGATTTCTTTAAATCAAGAGTTGGTGGAAGCCTTATTAATGGCATTTGCAAGATTATGGGAGAATCTGTAGTTGCTCGCCGGTACTTTGTCTCCAAATACATTGATGCCTCTTGCCCTCTTGAAGACATGATTCGCAGATTTACTGCTCCCTACTTGCGAAGGTGTGCGTTATTGTGGAAGTTGCTTAAATCTTCTACAGCAGTGCCCTTCAGTGGTAGTTCTCATGGCTCGGATAGATCAACTCCTCGCTTAAACAATGGTGTATGGGGAAACACTGGTGATCTTTCAGTAGAGCTTAAGGAAGTCACTGAGCTGGAACATATGTTTCAGATTTCCTCGTTGGAGAGGATTCTCGAGGATGAGGCGGTGCGTGCTTTAGCTTTAAAATGGTGTGTGCATTTCTGCGAGGAGTTTGGAGTTCGTAATTATGGACGCATTTTGCACTCCACCCCAGCCATTCCATTTAAGCTGATGTGCCTGCCTCAACTTTACCAGGATCTCTTGCAAAGGTTTGCACCTGAACGTTCATCTTTGAACATGCTTATATGATTCCTTTTGTTTATTCAACTCCTTATTTTGATTTGAAAATCATTTAATTGAAGTAACTCATCAGGTATATAAAGCAGCAGTGCCCTGACTGCAAATCTGTTCTTGATGAACCTGCATTATGCTTGTTGTGTGGTAGATTATGCTCTCCAATCTCATGTTGCAGGTTTTAAAGTCTACCATTCATTTTTTATTTTATTTTATTTTATTTCAATTTATTATTATTATTATTTTACACAATCTTCTGTTTATTGGAAGTTGTAGCTATCTATCTCATTTTTGCCACACTTTCACCATATATGCACTGAGTTTCTTACTGCCATTTTTAAGGGACAATGGATGTCAAAGTCATTCAATGACCTGTGGTGCTGGTGTTGGTGTGTTTCTGTTGATTAGGGTACGTTTTCTGAGTTAGTATCATTAACTTAGTTTGATAAGCTTGGCCAGTTGATGTTCCACCACTGCTCACTGTTCATGGTTGTTGCTTAATGTGGCTGCTGAAATGAACTTTTTGGCCTCTCCTTTGTCACAGGGAACCACAATCTTGCTGCAGAGGTCTGCACGTCAGGCACCTTGGCATTCTCTCTATTTGGATGCCTTCGGTGAAGAGGTAGGTCAACAGTTCTGCTGTACTGTTGACTACGAACCTCTCGTCTGTATTTGTCGCCTTTTCTGGTTTCTTAATGATTTCATGATTGCAGGATATTGATATGCTTAGAGGAAAGCCATTGTACTTGAATGAGGAACGCTATGCGGCTCTTAATCAAATGGTGAATAAAAAATTACTTTCCTTAGTTTGGTAGTCGATGTGGTTGCTCGGTAGGAAATTGTGACCATTAACTACAAGTTGATAAATCCGTTAGTCTTACCTATTTTATTTGCTCATTCTTGCAATTTCTGAAAGTTGATCAGGTCTTTATGGCAGAGCATTTATTGATTTATATTAATATTTTGAGGGTTAATTTTGAAATCTGCTGCACTTTTTTTTTTTTTTTGTAATTAATATATCTGAATCACAGGTTGCGTCTCATGGCCTTGATCAGAGTTCTGAAGTCCTTCGTCAGACAACCATCGACATGCTCTTCACAGTTTAAGATAGAATTCATTTTTAAGATAACTATTTTAAAGGTCTTAGCTCAACCCCAGCATGTATTGCAGTTATGTTGTTATCTTCAAATTTGCTTAAATTTATAATCATTGCCAATTGAACTCGTGAGCAATGGAATCTGAATATTTGCGAGCCATGGAATCTGAATCAGGTGGACATGAAAATGATGGCAATAGAATCTTCAAAGGTAGAAACAGAATTTGAAATGCAGAGACATAAGGATACTGAGATTTTGGCTTGGAATAATTGAGGTGCTGCAGTCAAGGAAGGGAGCAGCAGCATGCGTGCTCATTTGGTTGGCACTCAGGTAAGTTTGGTAGCTTTTAAATTTCCGGTCTTTATATATGTGATATGGTTATTCATGAAATTTTATTTTTATTATTAGCATATGAACATATTTGATCCAAATAGATATATATATATATATATATATATATATATATATATATATATATATATATATATATATATATATATATATATATATTAAAAGAAAGGTTGCAGTCAAAAATACAACAAAGCTAAGGACAATTACAACTCAACCCAATGCTCGGGAAACTGCTTCACAAACTTAGATGCATACACCCATTCCTTAACTAGTGATATTGCCTTTTAAAAGATCAATTGCACCATTCATTGCTTATTTCTGAAACATTGATCGTTTCTTTCTAGCCATATACACCAAATGCTCGCTAGCATCAACATGCGTCAAACATATTTCCCTATCCTTCCTTTTCCTCCTCTGTGCCATGCCTAAAAAAACCTATCAATTGAGCCAGGAATCACCCAATCCATCCCAAACAAACTGAAAATCCCCTCCCACATCTTACCCTCATAGGAACAATGGAGGAAAAGATGATCCACCGATTCCGCATTTTGATAACACATGACACACATTCGGAAGGACAATCGTTCTTTTTTGAAGATTATCCACTCTAAGAACCTTCTTAGAGCCCACTAACCATGTGAACACCGCCACCTTCAGAGGAGTGCCATAATGCCATAAAAAGGAAGTTGGGCTAGGATCTTCTGCCTGAACCCCACCAATTAATACCTTATAGAATGTCTTGACCGAGATTTTTCCGGACCTATCATGCAACCATTTCAGAGAATCCTTTTCCGAAAGCCTCGGTCAGACTGTAGAGAGTAAAACAAGCAATTGGAGAGCTCAACAATCTCTTAATCATACAAATGCCTCCTATAAGGAGGAGAGCCCAAACAACTTGCTCACCTTGGATCGAAAAACATTGATCGACAAGCGTTTCTCTAACCACCGCAATGTTCGCTAATCTTGGAAACAGATCCTTAAGTTTTTTTTCCCAACCCATATATCCTCTCAAAACCTTATGCCCTTCCCATCGCCCAACTCAAACCTCCTTCCCATGCTTCTCTTTCCAAAGCTGCCACCATGCGCCAGATATATGATGCCCCATACAAAGATGACGCTTTAGTTCATCTTTCTGTAGAATTAACCCCATATTTCCTTCCTATAACCTCCCTCCACAACGAGCCCCTCATTCGCAAATATCCACACCCACTTGCCTAAGAGGGCTGAGTTCATGGTCTCCAAACTCGTAAGACCAGCTCCCCCTTGTTCCCACGGCTTGCATACTTCCTCCCACTTCATTAAATGAAATTTGTGTTTGCCTTCTGCCCCTTGCCATAAGAAATCTCTTCTCAGCTTTTCCAATCTATTTAGCACCGATTTCTGACATTTAAAAAGTGACGTGCAATACACCGGAAGGTTCGACATTGATGCCCTGATAAGGTTTAACTTTCCGCCCGAGGATAAGCATTTTTGTTGCCAAAGTGCTAGCTTGCTTTAGAATCTCTCCACCACCTTGTCCCATAATTGTTTCGATGGCCTACCTATGCATGACTGGAGACCAAGGTATGTGGTGGAAAAAGAACCTTCCCTACAACCAAACAAACCGGCAAGATATTTGACTTCCTCCTTCAGAATCCCCACCCCAATAATTTGATTTTAGTTATATTCACCTTTAAACCTGAGATCGCATAGAAGCTAATAATGATGGCTTGTAGAATGCTAACTTTACATAGGTCAGCTTCACGGAATAACAATGTATCATCTGCAAACTGAAGGTGCGTAACCTGAAAATCAGAATTATCAACCCCAAAGCCTTTTATCAACTTTGCATCTGCTCCTTTTTTAATCATTCTACTTAGAGCCTCCATGACCAATATGAATAGATAGTGAGAGATTGTATCCCCTTGCCTTAAACCTCTAGAAGTTGGAAAGAAACCTTCGTCGAACTGTTGACCAACACTGAGAATTTGGTGGAGGAGATACACTTCTTGATCCACATCCTTGACTTCTGACCGCAACCCATCCTTCGAAGCACATAATCCAAGAAATCTCAATTGACATGGTCATAAGCTTTTTCGATCTCTAATTTGCAAACAACTCTCGGCCCTCGTCTACTATAAGAATTGAATCATTATTGCGCCACCAGCACCAAGTCCACTATTTGCCTCCCTTCCACAAAGGCACCTTGCGCTAATGATATTGCATCCCAATCACCACCCTAAATCTCGAAGCCAATATTTTATAGGGGCCTCCTAAGATACTAATAGGCCTAAAATCCCGAAGCAATTTCGCTCCATTTTAAGGAATCAAAGCAATGAAAGTAAGTGGCTCCAAGCTCCGGCAATCTTACCATTATAGAAAAATTCCTGTACAAAACCAATCGCGTCCATTGTTGTCAAATGAGACCGCATATGCGCATACCGTGGATCGAATCACATATGCGATGATGGCATATGCGATCCTGGAAAGTATGCCATGGCATACTTTTATATGCAATCACATATACGAGTATGCAATCGCATACTGCATATGCAAGTATGCGATCACATATTTCCCAATATCCAGAGTAGAAGCAATTTTTTTTAATTTTTTTTAATTTGGAGAACTTTTGCCTATAAATAGGCAATCACATCCCCTCCATTTTCACTATTCTTTACTTCAAAGCTCTAAATCTCTTACTCTTTCTCTCTTACACCTCTCTCTCGTACTCTAATCTCTCTACAATTATTTCAAGTATGTTTATTTTTTGTATTTTATAAGTTGTGCTTACTTTTTGTAAATTAAGTTATAAGTTATAACTTGTAATTTGTTTCAAGTTATCCATTTATCAGTAAAATTTCTTTGTTCGAAGTTTTTAATAATTAATTTTCTTTTAATGTAGCTTGTTGATTGTTTTGTTAAAATTTATATAATATGTTATAAGTAATTAAATATATAACTTAATGAAACACTCAAACTATAATGAAATAAGTAAAATAATTCAATCCAATCATGTGTACTAATTAGGGATATGAGGATATCCCAGATTTAACATAAGTTAGCCCACAGTCAAGTTTAGATCTGATTCTACTGACTAATCATCACTCTTTTCCGTTTAAACTAGAAATGGAATATCCAAAGAGGAAAGAAATGGGTGAAGAATGAAGGGTTCAAGATGAAGAAAGTACAGGTCCTTTTGTCGTCAAAAGAAAAGGAGGATGATTTTTACTTTTTCCTACACCTCAAAGATTTACAAAGAAGGAAACCTGAAATCGGAGTGGAATCCTCAACACCCAAGAGTCAATCCTGAAACTCTAATCTCTTGAATAAAGAGGAAGAAAAGAGACGAATTTTTATTCATTCAATAATAATGAAAATAGGATTTCTCACAACGTATATATAAGCTATGGAAAAAGTAAAAGTGCACCAAAGCTCCTGAAAATAAGAAAAATAACAAAAATAAATAAAAAGTAAAAAAAATAAATAATTGCAAGAAAGCCCCTGAAACAAGAAAGAAGAACAAAACTCCCTAAAACTAAAACACCCGTGTGGTAGGGTGTGAAATCCGACCCATGGATCTATGGTCAGGGTGCGGTCATGCCACTCCTGCACTCGTAGTGCGTCAAAAAATGGGTCCGATGGACCCAACGTCCATCCACATCAACTCTTCTGTTGCGGTACCTTGTCGGCGACGCCTCCTCTTCTAGTACACTCTAAAGGGTGCACCATTGATGTCCGCATCAATCTAGCTCTTCTAGGCAAGTAGGTTTGGAAATTTGCAATGGAAAAAGATAGTCTACAGAGGGTAGTGGTGTAAAGAAAATATGGAGTTCAAAAAGCTTCATGGTGGACAAAAGCCTCTTCACTACATAGGGTGTCGCCTATATGGAAAGTGGCAGCTGCACTCAAATCCAAGGTCTGGGAAGGAATGGGCTTCTCTTTGGGTGACGGCGAGGACATCAGATTTTGGGAGGATATCTGGATAGGAGAGCAGAGATTGAGAGAGGTGTTCCCTCGGCTAGCGAGTATCTCTCCAAATGCAAATTTGAAAGTGGCGAGTTGTTTTTTCCATCATAGGAGGGGAAGCGGTAGCAGAAGGAATTTGGACGACTTTGAGACAGACGATTTTACGAGACTGCTACGCTTGCTTCACAAAGCGCGCCCAACTTTGTCAGAAAGGGATTCTCTAAGGTGGTTAGAAGACAAATTGGGGAAGTTCACTATTAAATCCTTTTACAACAAAATTAATGGAGGTGGAAACAATGTAGAAGCACTCAATACTGCTTTTGTTTGGAAATAGATCCCCCCCCCCCCAAAAAAAAAAAAAAGAAGAAGAAGAAAAAAAAACGCAGCAGCTCTAGTTTGGTTGGTGGGCAACAACAAGGTGCTTACAGTCGACAACTTGTAGAAGAGACAAATGGTTCTACCAAATGTATGCCTTCTATCCTATCAGAACAGGGAATCAGTGAACCATCCCTTCATCCACTGCCCTTTAGAAAATTTTGGGATTGCATCCTCAATAAGTTGGGCCTCCAGTGGGTTATGCCTGCCTCTATAGAATTAATGCTATCATCTTGGCATTGTGGGGGCATAGGAAAGGCAGGAAAGAAGATTTGGCACATATGCTTGGTAGCAAGGATTTGGGTCATTTGGTCAGAAAGAAATCTCGTGTTTCAAAAGTTTGCATCGCGACCCATCTGAGGTCTGCACCATGGCCGAGGGCCTCATCAAAGGCTGGTTCGCTGAATTCTCAGCCCCGCTTCAGTTCCCTGAGTGCTGGGCTGTCTGTTTCTAAGTTTCTTTTTCTTTTCTTTTCTCTTTTTGTTTTCTTTTGCTGTTTTGGCTTTCTGCAATAACATTACCTTTTCTTCAGGTGATGCACCCTATCGTGGGATGGGCCATGCCTCAATAATATCTCCAAAATAATATGATCCCGGCCACCTAAATGGTGGGCTTCAAATGGATAATAATAGCTGTTGGTTCCCATTGAGTGGGGACATAGACTGGCCCCATTGACATCCATTGGAGGGGCCCACTCTATGAGTGACGTGATTCAACAAGATAATGGGTAGCAATTGTATGGTCTGTCTGGCTGAATGAATTCCTCAATTAGACAATGTATTTCCTCCTTGACATATGCTGTTGTTTGTTTTCTGAAGTCCACCATGCTCGGTATACTTGTATTTGCATTTTCCGTCAATGAGGTTTGGAAAGAAAGAGATCCCAATTAGTCTAAATGTCATCCTTCATCAGTTTGATTGATTGGACAGTATTCTAACCTGTTCTTGCCATTGCCAGATTGCTTAGATTCCACCATTCCTAATGAGAGTTTGGGTTCAAATGGATGAAAGGCTGGAAGGCTGCTTGTTCACTGTCCGGTGTTCAAGAATGTACAGTTACATTTCTTTGTGGGTAACCAACAACTTCCGGAACCCACTCACCTCGTTATTGTATATTGCGAAATATTTCAAAGCATCATGTTCATGAAAACCCTATATGTGAATGCATCTGGAACCGTTCATTCAGACCTTGAAGAACCTAGTGTATACAGGTATTTACACACCTCGGGTATAGTTTACACACCTCCACTTGATGTTCTTGTTGGTTGGCTCGACTCAAAGACTCAACCCAATTCGACTTGTAGGCTTGATAGTTAATAACTACATTTAGATTACTTATCTTTATGTAAGTATTTATAAAATAAGAAGAAGAAAAATTACTTGTTGTGTAGCAAGTTGGATAGGTGCTCTTGTTTCTCTGAAAGAGGTTTTGAGGGTTTGAATCCATTCCATCTACTTTTTTACTTTTAATTAAAAACTGCTCCAACGAGGCCAGTCACTGCCTGAGTTGCAGTCGCATCGAGTTAACTGAGTTAGTGGATTGACTCAACTGAGTCACTCTCAGATTGGAGGGTCTTACAAACACAGAGCTGGGCATTGAGTTGAAATATGCCTGACCTACTCGACCCGACTCGGTACTGAGTCCGGCATGCCTGACTCGATCTGAGTCAGGGAGTGGCCTGGACTAATCTGGACCGAGTCCAACCCAGTCACAAGTACCAAGTTGGGTCGAGTGCAGTGGGTAACCACTGGCTGAAATCACAAGTCAAAACCTAGATTCACTTGCCAGAATTGCCACCTCTCCATTAGCTACACGGCATCTTGGATATGAATTGTCAGATCTGAATTTTTTTTTAATATATATGTACGGGTCAAGTTTCAGATCGAGTCGAGTCAGTACCGAGTTTCATTTCGGGTCGAATTGAGTCAGTACCGAGTTGGATTTCGGGTTGAGTCGAGTCAAGTTACTGGGTGACTCGAACTCAACTCGGTTTGAGTTCGGATTGGACGAAGTCAACTCAATTCAGATTGACGCACCCACTCGCTTCAGATCGAGTTAGATTTGAACAAGTTTGCCTGAATCGAGCCACTTGAAATCTCGGCGAGTTGAGTTGGCTGGGCCAAGTTTTGATCTGAGTCAGCAGGTTTTGAAGTTATGCTATTTGGCCAATAGGTGGTCCAGTACATTTGGGTTTTCCAGTTTGTCCATGGATGGCTGATTCAGACTTGATATGGTGGGCCTTGCATCAGTAATCCCCTATATACTAAGATCCTAGCCGTCAAACACAACTATCTATTGAAGAGTTCGTGTTTTTCAATCTGAGATGTTTTGGATGCATCGGCCACCCAATGAGGCTCATAACAATTGTTCAGATGGTGGGATGATGATGGGCCCACATGGAACAAACTGAAAGCCCGAAAAGTAGCTTACAAAAGTGTATTTCTAAGGTCACATTGATTAAGCAATCCTAGCCACCCAATTGATTGCCATCAACTGGATGGTCCGAATTAAATATGTGAGGTACCTGTTCGGGGACAACCTCCTGGACAGGTTTGAGACCTAAACACCATTTTGATCCAAGCCGTTGTTTCTATTGTGCGTTTGGACTCACTTTGCAAACCCTGATCCAATCTCCCACTCTACAAAAAGGTTGGTTTGAAACACCCTTTTGAAGAAGTGCATCCAAACGGGCCCTAAATTCCAGGGAATGATTTCTACCATCTTGTGTAATTTTTCCATCCTACTCCATTCACAAAATGGCTGGACGGTTTGGATAGTGACGTGGACAGGTCAGGAATACTGAACAGCTAGATGCGGGGAATGGATGGGTTTTGCAGTTAGGGCTGGGGCCTTTGCTTGGGACATGATGAATGGCCCAGATCACTGGTCCAGTCCAATCATCGACTAGGTCATTGCTGTAAAAAAGAATGGATGATTTAAATACACTCATGGGTGGTCCTATTTAACGCTCATGTGTAATTAAAAAGCATTTTTGGATGTGGGGTATTGTTTCAATGGCCAACGTCATTTTTATATAATGGGATTCATCGTGATGAAAGGAAAACTGGAAGATTTCTTTTAGATCCCAACGGTTTCAAACGTTAGATCATGTCATTCTTTTCCTTATAGGGTTAACCTGCCCAAGCTGGCCATGTAGGTGCAATGCCTTTTTAGCCTGATTTGGACCAAATCCATGGCCAACCCCGGTCCAGCCCATTGCTTGCTGCCCCAAGTTAAATGCTTCTTCCATAAATGGTTGGACGGTATGGATAATGATTTGGATAGGCTGTTGTAACGTTGAATAGTGACAGCCATTGTATGGTGGTGAGCTATTGCAGGTGTCTAGTGGCCCAGCCGGGTTTCTGATCAGGTCTCGAACTTTTGCCCACTCTCACGTCAGGTCTTCCATGTCCACGCCCAGACCGAATCCAGCGCTGAGACGACTGGGCATGAGGTAGCTCACCCCACTTCAATCTCTAGGTGGCAGTGGATAGGCTGAGATCTGATTTAGGGCTGATGTTTGAGCTGGGCCTTAGCATCAGTCTGCTCTCGCCCGCTGTGATGCATAACCAATACTTCAGTGTTTGGAGCATGAAAAGAAAGCGTTCCGGACATTTGACTTAAACTCCTTATGGATCCAAACAAGCCGTCAAAGGCCCATTTCTATCATGTTTTTTAGGGATATTAATTCATGGATCCCACCAGTAATTTCATACAGGTCAATGTGATAACCATGATTTGTCTCATTTATGTGTTCTAGCCCCATTGCACGGCTTATCTCTGATAGCGGTTCACCTGGTGGGTCCTGCTGTAGAGTTCACCGTGACACAAAAATGATCCGATAATCATAGCGGTTGGGATGGTGGGCTCAATCAACCCCATGCTCGCAATCCACCGCATGCCACCGTAGGCAGCCAGGGTGCAAACCATTTGATTAGATGATCGCGTGGACCCCACCGTGGGATACAAGAGCACAGCCGGAGCTAAAAGCGCCAATGGTTCAATTGATGAGATGTCCAATAATAAATTAGTCTGGTTAATCAGATTATTCGGTCTTTGTATCTTGGGCATAAATATTGGGGCCATTTGTATGATCAGTAATGATCACAAGGGGATCCAGTGGGCCCACAGACTACAATTCCTTTTCTTTATTGATGCCATTCCCCATGCTCACATTGGCCTGGGACCAAGCCTAACCCACTTAAAAATCAGGCCTGCAAATTTAGGCCCAATGCCTGACATGGGAGTAAAAAGAGGCACCAGACTGGCAGTTTTAGCCATGGTGATACAGATGAGTCCAATCAGATTTGGTACTAACTGATCTGGTTCGATACCACAACTCGCCTCCCGAGTCACCCCAGAGTTGGTTTAGTTGGGCTGAAACAGCCCCCAACTCGGGGTGAGTCACGGCTCATCTCATGTACTAACCATGGTTTTAGCCCAGAAAGCTCAGCTAATAAAAAAGAATGCTAGAAACAAAAATTCTAATACTAGTTTGGACTTGAAATCAATTTTCTCACAGCCTTTTCTCCATTTTTGAGAGGCCTTTTATGTACACTAATGCCCACAACAATCTGAATATTTTCCACAGTAAGAATACACTGCGACCCATTTTTATTCTACAAGTGCATGGTGTCATGAGATAACCCTTTTTTTCTTTTAAATGTCATCAGATATCATATTTGCATTTTGCACATGAGATATGAGTGATCGAGCCGCACAAGCACGATCGCAGAATGATGACGACGATGACCATGGCAAACACTGAATCTTCCAAAAGAGGGTTGATTTGTCCTTGCTTCGTCTGAGTTACAGACGCTACTGTGGAGAATTCTTGGAGTTCTCCAAATGCAGGATTAACTTGGAATTCGCCTTCTAAATCAACAAAGCAGAAGGACAAAAAAACGACAGAAAACAAGACAAGTGTTAGCAAATACTATTTGGAAAATTAACGAAAAAGGAAGAAAGCCAAATACACAATCACATTTTGCATGCATGCTGAAACATTATTTTCGGAAGTGTTTGGATGCACTATCAATTGAATTGCAAATCCACCTTCTCTCAAGTTGGATTTGATGCCGAAAAAGGAAGAAAGCCAAATACACAATCACATTTTGCATGCATGCTGAAACATTATTTTCGGAAGTGTTTGGATGCACTATCAATTGAATTGCAAATCCACCTTCTCTCAAGTTGGATTTGATGCCAATTTAACTCAGGAGCCTCAGATATTTCCTTATTATGAATACAAAGGCAAGTAACAAACGTTGGTCGTTTCCTCTCTAATGAACTAATTTTGCAAATTCAATTCCATAGAGCATCCAAACATGGCTTTTACTTTTTTCAACATTAAGAGGAACGATCTAGTTCTCTGCATACACACCATCATCACACTATTTATGATGGTGTGGGGCCTACCCAAAGTCCATGAAGTTGTTTGATATCTGCAGCATAATTGCATCATCTTTTTTCATTTGCTTCACCTTTTCTAGGTAGGTGGTCCCCTATTACTCAAAATTATGTTTCTATAATGCATGCGGCAAAAGGGGCTCACTGTAGGGTATTCGAAAGAGGCCCACTGGTTGAAGAAGGGGCTCGAGCAGGGTACTGGAAGAGTTGCCGAAGGTGATATTGTTTGAAGTTGACGAATGTCTCGGAAAATCAGTTTCGCTTCATGCTTGGGAGGTCTATCACTGAAACTATTTTCTTCAGAGGATTGATGGAGAAATAAGGGGAGAGGAGGAACGATCTGTATATAGTCTTTATCGACTTAGAGAAAGCATACAATAGGGTCCCTAGAGAGTTAATCTGGTGGATGTTGGGAAATGAAGGAGTTTCAAGTAGATATATTGGCATGATTAAAGGTATGATGAGGGAAAGGTAACAAACATGAGGACCATTAGGGGAGAGATAAGTGAGTTCCTAATCACTATAGGCTTGCGCGAGGGGTCGACATTTGAGTCCGTAACTTTTCTCATTGGTTATGGACAAGTTAACGAGTCATTGCAGGAAGAGATGCCATGGTGTATGTTGTTTGCATATGACAGTTTCGATCAGCAAGATGAGGGAGGACATAAACACAAAGCTAAATTTATGGAGGGGTGCTTTAGAATTTAAAGGATTAAAAATTAGTTAGACTAAAACAAAGTGCATGGAATGCAATTTTAGTAACAATAGGAGTGAAAATGAGAAATTAGTTAAGGCTGTTGACCAAGAAGTTTCCCAAAATGACCACTTTCGATAGCTTGGGTCAGTAATTCATGAGAGTGGAGAGATTGAGAAGGATGTTGCCCGTAGAGAATTCAATCTGGGCGGAAGAAGTGGAGAAGTGCCTTTGGAGTTTTATGTGATTGTTGTGTGCCACTCTCAAAATAGAAGGAAAATTTTATAGAATAGCTATAAGACTAACCATGCTTTATGAGGTAGAATGTTGGGCAATTAGAACAACAAGTTCATAGGATTGTAGCTGAAATGAGGATGTTGAGACGGATGAGTAGCAAGACGATGAAGGATAGAATTAGAAATGAATGCATTTGAGGAAACTAAGGAGTAGCACCAATAGGTAATAAGATGAGGAAAAGTAGACTTGATGGTTTGGTCATATGCAATGGAGACCATAGACTTGATGACCTATGGTCTAACTGAAGGTATGGTTCTTGATAGAGTGGAACAGCGGAACAGAATTCATGTAGCCAAACCCTGTTAATTGGGATAAGGCTTAGATGATGATGATGAATTTATATAAGACACCTTCAAATAACTTCCCCGCTGCCAAGGTTCTTACTCTTGCCCCAGTGGTAGACTCACAAGAGTTTCAACACCAGGTCAAGGGTTCGAGTACCCATAGGTGGCGAAATCCCACTACAGCGTGTGTGTGGGTGGGTGTGTGCATGTTTTTTTTTTTTTTCCACTGCCAAGACGGTTATTAGAGATCATGACATGGGGACCACAATAAAGAATTCAATACAAGCACTATAACTAGAGGATAAGCATTGGAGATTTCTTAATGGTAACAATAGTCACGTGGCAGAAATAAACAAAGCAGAATGAAGTAGAATCACATAACGTGTGAAAGGTACTGATCATTGACATAGGAAAACAAAAGGGCAAAGAGTAAGCACGCAAGTTGTGAGAACATTAAAAAATAAATAAAAATTGTAAAATATAAATTGATTTTTTTAAAAAATCAATATGTGCCAATTGAATGCCTAGTTCTATTCTTTTGAGAAAAAAATTTCTACTAGTGTCCGGAAGAAGACTAAATTTAAATAATTTCTTCTACTAAGAATAATCATCAAACATGAACCCTCCCTCCTTGTTCCACTTTTTTTTTTTTTTTAGAGGTTACCTCAAAATACATGATGGAGGAAAAACATTAAATAAAACCAAATTTCAATGGTTCAACAGAGAAAAATTGCTTTGAGTCTTCCCATGGTTCGAAAAATCTTAGCTGCGTTAGTTTGAAATGATGATAAGGAGAGATTTTGAGTCAAATCTCACCAAGGTATTCAGCCAAGTTCAGAGTCTAATCTGAATATTTTGAACACCAGACCAGACTGGAGCACCAAATAAATGGCAGGAGGACAATAAAAATAACAAACAAATCCACCAAATGGGACTAGGATGACAGTATAAGTGAAGTGTCTATCATCATCATAGCCTTGTGGCCTAGCTATTTGGGTCAGCCTTACAAATCCTGCAAAACAGGGATTCTCATGATTGCAATTAGGCTGGGTGATGGCCTAGAAAATCAAATTTTTCAAGAGGCTCAGCCCAACCAGTTTAAAAGTTAGGCTTAAATCAAATCCAGGCCCGACCATTCCTGCCTGCAGCCAAAAATAGTATTGCATGCTAACGTGAGCTCGAAAGAATGTCTTTAGAAAGTTATGGTTCCAGAATACTTACAGTTTACATACTAAGTCACTCCCATCTTAGTTGTTTGTGCACGCTCGCTGCTTAAACCTTCTACAACTAGATGCTCGCTGAATTTCCCCCCATGTATTCTTGATAGGTCGGCAGAAGAATCAGTAGCATAGGAGTGTGCTGTAATTGCCAAGCTCATAGGGTTGGAATTACCACCAAGCTTCTCTTTATCTAATGTGAACTTGAGCTGCCTCTCCACAGACTTGAAAATAGCTGTACGTTTCGACATCAACCGATAAGGTGGAGAGACATTGAAAGACTTTACATTGCATGGCTCGACTCCCCCACTACCGTAACAAGCAGGACTTTCACCAGAACTTGCATTTGACAATCCCATCTGTCCTTGATTAGCCTTTTCTCTTTCTTTTTCTTCAGGAGTACATGAATTGTCATGGATCTTTAAACCAGTTGTTTCCCTCTTTCTCTTTAATAATATGGAAGGAGTATTTGGAAAGCTCTTAGCTGCATTCTTTAATATAGATTCTACGCTTTGCTCAACTGAACTGGTACCCTTCGTGAAAGGAGTGAAACAACCAATGGGTGACATTGGCACATTTGAGTCAGAAGGCTGCGGCATACGATAATGTACAGCATTTATGGGAACATCATAACTCTCTAACGAAGGTGGCTCGTAGCACAACGAACCAAAGGTAGAAGATGCAGAATGCAGCAATGTCCCAGTAACATTGTTGTCTCGATCAATTTCACCATTGCTGCCACATCCCCCGGAGCTTAGTCTTGAGTCAGATTTATTGCAGCAAATATCAAATTTTGATGCATCTGGCTTGCACTCAGCAGCATCAGAATTATTGGATCTGTTAACTGGTGCTCTTAATGAAGCATCTGTATCGTAAAATTGCATGGATGAGGATTCCAACTGATTATTGCAGTTGTCTTCCGATTTGCACAAATCTGCAGTCTGGCCAGCATGTGTAAGAACTGCAGTTTCTGAGTAATTTCGAGGACTTGTGTCCGATCCTTTATTAGAACAAACCAATAAATTCCCAGAAGGTTTTACTAGATCTTTGGTGTCAGTTTGCATGTTTGTCTTTGGCAGTGGAGGAAGTTTCCCAGTGGCCAAATAGAAATCTAACTTTTTCTTTAAGGAACTGTTCCAGTGATTCTTTATTGAGTTATCGGTCCTGGAAACACAAAAGTCATCTGTTAACTGAAAATCAAACTTAAAACTGAAAGTAAATGAGTTAACAAAAATTTAAAGGGACAGATTTATCCAGCATGAACAGAGTTCTGTGTGCAACTTCCAGAAATCCTACACATGGTAGATGTTTATGAGGTACAGATTGTTCATCAGGTGGGTCCCACTGGGCGGTCTATTAGGTAATATAAATCACACAGATTAGATTGCCCTAGTCTTCAATTGTGAAGTTTTTCTCATTGGATGTGGTCATTTCCTTTTCTTTTTATTTTATATTTGTCCCTTGCCATCCATTTGGAGGTAGTTGATCGGATGGTTAGGATTGTCTAATCAGCACCTTTGTCTATCAACCCTTCATGGTAAGGCCCACTTAAGTAGATTCCAGATCTCATCCACATATGCCATAAGTATGGTCTTGGATATTGGGCATAGTTCTGTGACGCATGCAGAAATCAGGCCAGAAAAATTAATGCCATGCACATTTTTAATCAAGATTATCAAACAACATAGCCTTCAACAATCAATTCCCATAAGTGGAAATAAACATGTCGAGAGAGATGGTAACCTCTGTGTCTGGCACCATGTGAACAAACAATGTGATTGAGAATGCACTAATAGTAATATCATAATGGTTGAACAAACAAGAAAGGAATACATAGAAGTGCTACAGAGAAGAAGTAGTGGAAAAATTAACCCCAAAGAACAAAATATTGTAACAAATATAGAAGTGAAAAATTAGAAGATACAGGTCTCTGATTTCTCTAATTGGTGCAAGGGGAGAGATAGTGCACAATTAGAAGATGCAGACTGGTCTCTTTCTCCATTTCTCTGTAATTGAAAAAGAGAGAGAGAGAGAGAGAGAGAGAGAGAGAGAGAGAGAGAGATGGGCGGGGGGGCTAGAATAAAAGACTGAAGCAGCAGTCAAAGAATTTGTCGCTAGTCATAAATATGCAAGTGACACCAATGATTTTGAGAATAGATATAATGCAAGGTTCATGTAATGCTAACACTTTCGGGTATATGTAATGTTATGGAAGGTTTCAGCAAGCAACTGAAGTCCATGTCCATGTTTATCAAATGTGAAATCACATATTTATGATGTAACACAGACAAAATTAAAACACATGTACCTTGAGCCGAGGTGTGGGCTCTCTTGTTTTTTCATTGGCCCAAGGTGTGAGCTTTTCTTTCCCTTCGTTGGCCAAGGAATATGTTAAGAACCTAATCAATATGGCAAAAGCCCTAGGACTGATGGAACACGTCAAACTAGCCTCTTTAAACCATTGGGATTGTAACATTCCACTATGCTCCACAACCAACATCCGCGGCAGCCCACACGGTGGCAGCACTTACTCTGGCCTCTTTTTTACGTAGCCCTTTCCACTAGCTATTGTCCAGTTGGAGAGGGCATCACGGTTGCACTCTAATTATCCAGGTAGCCCTTTCCACTTGGCGGCTGCACTCTTAACTGTCCAAGTAGCCCTTTGCACTTGGCGACCGCACTCTAATTCTCCAGATAGCCCTTCTCACATCATGGCACTCGAACAAAGGATGTGGTAATGCATGGGTATTTTTACACGGGGCTCAAGTGGGGTGGCCTTTGTGAACCGGAGGCACACTCGGGGTTGGCAACCCGTGTGAGCTGTGACTCATGTGAAGTGGGGCCCACGAGGGGGTTCGGCCGAGGGCCTGACTTGGGCATAAAGGGATTGATTCGCCACATTCTATCGGTTAGAGCTTTTAGAGCAAGTGATTAGTTGTCCTACGTCAAAAATGGTATCAAAGCGGGAGGTCTCGTGTTCGAGACTCCTCACCAGGGGTGATTAATGCAGAGGCATTTTTACACCAGGCTCGAGTGGGGTGACCTTTGTGAAGAGGGGGCACACTAGGGGAGGGAGGCCCGTGTGAGGCGGGACCCATGTGAAGTGGGGCCCACGAGGGGGTTCGGCCGAGGGCCTAACCTGGGCTATGAGATAAAGGGATTGATTTGCTATTCTCTATCAGTTCTAGCTTTTAGAGCAAGTGGTTAGTTGTCATGCGTCATGTGGTGTTGACTTTAACACCAATTGTTAAGAACCTAACCAATATGCCAAAAACCCTAGGACTAACGGAACGCATCACACAAGGCTCTTTAAAGAATTGGGATCATAATAGAATAGTCTTTCTAGTCCGAGGCTAGGGGCTCTTCCCTACTTCCTCGGAATTTTTCATTAGGCATTATCCTGCTTTGGTCGGTAATAAAATTTCTATTGCCTTCTAAAAGATTGCTAATACTACGGATATTTTCCTAGACATGGGTTAATCCAAAGGCAATAGGGTTTAATTCAGTAGTTTAAACTTAAGCTACAGTACAGTACATAATACCTTGGGGGTGGCTAACAGTGAAGTGTGAACTGACAGTGGGGTGTACTAACAAGCTAACCCAAAAAAAAGCTATAAGTACAGTACATAATCCAGAGAAACTGCGGGAAAAATCGAAACACTATCAAAAGAAGAATCAGTTGGCGAAGAAGATCGCAGAAACTACTCCAAGTATGCAACTTAAAATGTAGACAAAAATATTTCAAAAACATTATATTGCAAAACAACTGGTACCTTCCAGGTAAAACCTTAGCAATTTCTGCCCATTTATTCCCATGCACTTGATGGGCATGCATGAGTGCAAGTTCCTCATCCAATGTCCAAGCATCTTTCTTTATAAGTGGGTTCAAATGATTGTGCCACCTGAAAAATAGTTTACAGAATCTTCAGTTCTTTAATGTGACGACAAGCAACTAAGAACGTAATCCATCCCAAAGGATGCGTTTCTTAACACAATGTTCTCTAACTTTCAGGTTCTGATGATGTGATACTACTGAAGAGGTATATTCTTTGACTGTCCTTATTGCATATAATTGAGAGTGTAACAACATCAAACTAGAAACAGCTTTCAAAGAAATGGTGCAGATAGGCAACTAATAATGTAATCCTATCCCAATGGATTAACATAGTTTCTTAACACGATGTTTTCTAACTTTCAGGTTCTGACAATGTGATAGTACTGAAGATGTAATCTTTCAACAACAAAAAAATACTGAAGACATGTTCATTGACCGTTCTTATTGTGTATAGTTGAGGTTGTAACAACATCAAACTAGAAACAGCTTTAAAAGAAATGGTGCAGATAGGCAACTAATAATGTAATCCTATCCCAATGGATTGACACAGTTTCTTAACACGATGTTTACTAATCTTCAGGTTCTGACAATGTGGTAGTACTGAAGATGTATGTTCTTTGACTGTTCTGATTGTGCACAGTTGAGAGTGTAACAACATCAAACTAGAAACAAATAAAACAAATGTTGCAGGACAAGGCCATGATGGTGATGATGATACACAGATGCGCAGATAGGCAACTAATAATGTGTACAGTTGAGGTTGTAACAACATCAAACTAGAAACAGCTTTAAAAGAAATGGTGCAGATACGCAACTAATAATGTAATCCTATCCCAATGGATTAACACAGTTTCTTAACACGATGTTTACTAATCTTCAGGTGCTGACAATGTGGTAGTACTGAAGATGTATGTTCTTTGACTGTTCTGATTGTGTACAGTCGAGAGTGTAACAACATCAAACTAGAAACAAATAAAACAAATGTTGCAGGACAAGGCCATGATGGTGATGATGATACACAGACACACGCACATGCACATTTATGTACATATGTATGTCCGTACGTGCCTGCATGTGTGGGTGGGTACATGTAGGTGTGTGTGTGTGTGTGGTGGGCTGTACGTGGGAGTCAGTGGATGGGTGGGCGTGGGAGGGTGCTTGTCTATATATGAAACATTCGCACAGACCTCAATGGACAGTTGTTCCCTTCCACATAGTGCACGCATACCATGAAGTACTTCGCCCAATAATCAAGCCAATCCACTCATCAGATGGGCCCCACTACATGAAAATAATGGATAGAAAACAGTTTGATTCAACTAGACATGTACCCAACTTGATGGATGGATAGACCTGCTTCTGCCAGGTGATCTTCATGGTAGAGCCCACCTCCTGGATGGCTCGGATGTCATACACATGATATGTTAACACGTACACAAGGTGGACAGTGACTTCCCATCCATTGAGGTGTTTGGGAACCATGGTTTTAGTTGCAGCTCATTTTGGACCAAATCTGAGTCAGTCGAATGAGTTGACTCGGCTCCAGTTTGTCTTGGATGAGTCAAAGCCTAAACTAGCCTGTAAATAGCTGAAACAGGCTGAGTTGGGACGAAACCAACTTGGCTCATTCAAGACCCATCTGATATTTAAAATGAACCCTACTACATATTCTTGAGCATACGTGCCTGTCAGTGTGAACCTTCATGTGCATAGCAGTAAAAGGTTGAGAACCTTCAGTCAGAGTCGAACTACAAAATGCTAACACAGCTTTACAACTTTCTAATGCAACTTGAAACCATTAAGCCAAATGAGCTTTGCTAAGCCCACATGCATGTACAAGGCAGCTTCTGCACACACCACCACGTCCACCAGCATGGGTGCACAGGTGGAATATCAAAGCCGTCCATCAGTTTGGGTTTGACTGTGTAGATATCCTCGCATGAAAATAAATCTGGTCCATTCAGCATGTGGGCTACGATTTTAGAAGCAGTTGAACAGATTAAAAAAAAAAAAAAAACTCCAATCAAGTTTCTTCAGCTTTATATTTGTTTTATAAACTGTGGCCCACCAGACAAGTGGACAGACCTGATCCTTGGGCAAGAGCATCTACATAGTGGTATCGCTCTAATGTATGGATTGGATCTCATACCATTGTGCCGTGGCAGATGTGCGGCATGTACATGGGCTGCCTTGCACACGTGCATGATCTTAGCAAAGTTCATGCCAAAAAAAAATATTGTGAAGGTCACTATGTTCAACTTCTTGTAACAAATAGATTCACCAGGTTGCAGCTAGAAAATACTCAACATACATGGTAACTCCATTGTTCTGGAAGGAATTTGAGTGAGTGAGAGAGAGAGAGAGAGAGAGAGAGAGAGAGAAGACCACAACCAGATTTTTTCCAGGTGTTCATTTGGTTCTCCAGATATTTTTTCAAGTTTCTGTTTAGTCACGCCCAGGTCGTTATACACATCTTAGGAACCATATGTCGATCACTAAAATTTGACAGAGAGATGTTGAAAGATTGAGCCCAAATTTCATTAACCTAAAATGAAATCTTAGGTACCTACCTATACATGACCACTCAAATTTGACAGAGAGATGTTGAAAAACTGAGCCCAAAATATCATTACCCTAAAATGGAAAACAGGTCTATCGACTCTATCCTGTGCAGCTATGGATCAGAAGTGAAAACAAATAATCATTCGTTGAGACACCATGTAAGTGATACTGTGAGATCGCATTTCAGTCAAGCCACAACATAAAAAAATCTACAATTATTAGATGATAGGTCAAACCATTACCTCTCCCGACATTGTTTCCCAATGCGACCAGGCAAGGACTTTGCTATAACGGACCATTTCGTTGGCCCATACTTCGATACCAGTTCCATGATTTTTTCATCTTCCTGTGAAGCAACCATACAGTGGTAAAGAAAACCTAATTTTGAATTGCAATTCTTCTGCTACTGGTACTATATGTACATACGAGGATAGCTAGAATTAAACCTCTTGGGTCCAAGGTCCCTTAATAAGTTCTGGATTAAGAACTTTTTGCCATCGATGCAAGCATTGCACTTCCGATCTATCTGGAAAAGATTCAGCTGCATACAGGCATCCAACTAATCATAAGACAAACCACCAGTCCAAACATGGACAAACCCAGTAATGATAATTTAAATACTTGAAGAAATCAAGTATTTGAGGAAGGTTAACTTTCTAATTCGCAACTTTGAGGTTTGTATTACAGAAAGACATAAACCATGTTATTGTATTAATCACTGAATAAATGATTGACAGCTAGAAGCTTCAAGAATAATGCTCGCATACAAATTATTTCTTTCTACATCATCCACAATATAAAAAGCATATTGTTCAGAAGCGAAGAATAGTTTTTAGTGGGCTAGCCATCAATGCAAGTATTGCACTTCCGATCTATCTGGAAAAGATTCAGCTCATACAGGCATCCAACTAATCATAAGACAAACCACCAGTCCAAACATGGACAAACCCAGTAATGGTAGTTTCAATACTTGAAGATATCAAGTATTTGAGGAAGGTTAACTTTTTAATTCGCAACTTTGAGGTTTGTATTACAGAAAGACATAAACCATGTTATTGTATTAATCACTGAATAAATGATTGACAGTTAGAAGCTTCAAGAATAATGCTCGCATACAAATTATTTCTTTCTACATCATCCACAATATAAAAAGCATATTGTTCGGAAGCGAAGAATAGCTTTTAGTGGGCCAAATGTTTTTAGCAAGTATATTGTATTTGTTTCATTTATTAATGTTATTTCATATTTATTTTACATGTGCATCAATGAGGGCTGAAAGTGGAAGGATAAAGCATGAATGAACCACACATATCGAGAAAAAGGTGGGCCACAACGAGCTGCCACGTGGGCAGAGGTGTGGGCCCCATACGCTGTCCACATGGACAGCCGTGTGGGCCACACACGCTGTCCACATGTGGGCAGCGTTGTGGGGCCCACATGCTACACACGTGAGTTAGCATGGTGGGGCCCACCTGCTGTCCACATGGACAGTCAGGTGGATCCCATGCACAGTTAGGTGGACCACATGCATAGGCAAGTGGGCCCCACGTTCAGTAAATTGAAGCCTCACGTGCAATCGGCGGTTGCACAAAGAAGAAACGAAGAAAATAGTGGAAAAGTGGGGAACATATGAGAAAGATGACCCCGCATTAATGCACATGTACAAATTTGATGGGTCATGATTTTGTTTCAAATTTATTTTGATCAGCCCATAATTATTAAAGTTAATGAGTTTTGTAATTCAGGTATTTTGATTTGAAATTTTGGATATATTAGCCACATAATGATGAGATAAATTAGTGGGCCATAATTGGTTCTTATTGTACATGTGGGTCCCGCCCTTGTTAAGGAGATTTTGATAATTCTAAAAAAAAAAAAAAAATTAAGAGAATATACACCAGTTGGGATAGGCCCCGCATACTCTAAAAACCATAAATCCTATTATACAAAGAGATTATAAAAAGTAATTTGAGGATCTAAATCATTTAAGTTATGAATCGAACATTTAATCCTTCTTTAGCGGTATCTAATTGAAGAATTATCCAATCCGAATTTTTGGAGTTAGATTTTAAAATGGACGGTTGGATTTAGGAAAGACCATTATCCGATAGTCCTACGTCAGATGTAATTACCTCTTGACTAGTGGACCTATCGCAAGGATTTAATATCAAATAAATGGCTCAGATTTAGAGTATGGTATTTTTCTTATATTTACCAAATGCCAAAAAAAAAAAAAGGGGGGGAGAGAATGGCTAAAAGAAAAGCACAACGACCGACTAGAGGAGAGGAACTTAGGTGATATCAATTAAATGTAGAAAACAAACACCATTCACATGCGAATTTCTCAATTTTGGTAACAGGTGTTTATAACTAGTGCTTTTTTAGCTTGTGTATCTCTATTGAATGCTCATTTCATTTCATTCATCGCATCCTTGGAAGATGGGTACAAGGAGTGGCGGAGTATGTGGTGTATGTGTGCACTTGTATGATGACAGAAGGTGAGATCTTTGGGATGTGTTCCCTGTTCCCTGTACTGCAACCGCGATCGGTGGATCAGGTAAAGAAACCGTTAATCAATTTGAAATGGTTACTATTGAAATCAAATAGTGATGCGGACACAGGTGCATTCAAGGTGTACCAACGAAGAAAGCGCCAACCACAAGTGCCGTCCTTGTGGATAGGCAAATATTGAGGAGCTGAAGACCTTTCACATGTGATTGGACATATAGAAGACCCCACCTAGGGAAGACACATGTGAAGGAAGATTGGAGAAAGAGGACCGAGTGCCCAAACTTTCCCATACTTATGTTATTTGCACATTTTTTGACTTAGTTAGCGGTCTTTTAGTAATCTTATATCTTTATTTGCTTATCCTAGGGGTATTTTAGTAATTTTATGTCTTTATGTGCTTATTTAAGTGGGGTAAAGCCCTAAACACGAATTTCAACTATTGATGAATGAAAAGCAAGCCCTTTGGTTGCCTCCTTCCTCTCTTCTCTCTAATGGTGCTTCTTCTCTCCCCTTGATCTTCTTCTTCTAATTTCTTCTTGTGCCCCTCCAACTTCCTCAAGGTAATAACTTTCTTTCTTCTATTTTTTTGTTTTGGCTAATTCCTCTTCGATCAAAATCTTGAGAACTGATCTAAACCCTAAATCCCCAAATTCTCAAATCCCTAATCCAAGAAACTTCTTGGTTCTTCGGACTAGTGATCTTCATTGATCGATTGGGTGTGACCATGCAAGATCGGGAGGTCTCATCCCTCGCCGGATCCAACCTAAGTAGTAATTGAATTCCATACTCCATGGTTGTAGTGATGGCCCGCTCCATTGCATGTTTCCTTTATGATTTTCTCAGTTATGATGATTATTGTTAGAATTTTAGATCATTTATTCCTTTTATTTCCGCTGTTTAATTATCTCCATGAGCATGCATCATAATTAGGGCTGTCCTGCGTCAAATTTGGTATCAAAGCCTAGGCTTGCATGGTTTTTGTCTAGATCGAGTTATCAAATTAGGGTTTTGATTTTTTTTAGGTTTAACTTAGGAAAGTTCCAGGTTTAGAAAGTTTTCAATTTTAGAAACTTTTCAATTTTAGAAAGTTCCTAATCTGGAAAATTTTCAGATTTGAGTTGTTTCCTGTTTCAACTTAATTGTGTCAGTTCATAGTAGTTTTGCATTCATCGCATTCATCTTGAAAGTCATAACACCTAGTAGTCTAGTTAGGTAGAGTTTGGTTCAAGTCTTCATTGTATGCCCACGAGAAGAGGTAGAGGTTTCGGACTTCAACCTACCATGAATAACGAGCAGTTATCTGAGCAACTTGCTCAATTGATACAAAAGATAACCGCTCTAGAAGTGGGTCAAAGGCGTGAGTTTGCCCGCCTTGAGAACCAAATTACCATTACCATGACTAAGGTGGAGCAACTAGAGGCGTCCCAAAAGGAAAACCCCGCTGTAGGGGAAGATGCGCACTCCCAAGTGGAAGGAATCATTGAAGAACGCGCTGCCACACGTGGTGGTAGTGAGGATAGAGATCGTGGTAACGGTCGTGGTGTGGTGCGAGAGGCACGAGCCACATATGGTCATCAAGACCGTTATGATCCAGATGAGCGTGCGATGAAGAGTGTGAGAGTTGAGGCCCCAAGTTTTGATGGACGCTTGGATCCCAAGGCATTCCTTGACTGGGTTGCTGACATGGACCACTACTTTGAGTGGTATGGCATGTCAGAAAACCGTCAAATGCGGTTTGCTAAGATGAAGCTTGTGGGTCAAGCCAAGCTCTTCTGGACCAACACCGAGCGTAGGGTAGAGAGAGTTGGTAGAGCCCCTATCACACATTGGTATGAGATGAAAGAGAAGTTGAAGGAGAAGTACCTTCCTCTCTCATACCGTCAGAAGCTCCTTGACCAATGGCAATCCTTACGCCAAGGGTCAATGTCTGCCGCTGACTACATCGCTAAATTTGAAGAGTATGTGATGCGATGTGATATCCGAGAAGACCCTCTAGTAACGCTCTCGCGTTTTAAGACGGGCCTTTGTGCGGATCTTCAGCGTGAGCTTATCACTCGGCCCTTAACGGACTTAGATGAAGCATATCAAGTCATGCAGGAGTTAGAGCAGTATCTGAAGGCTCCTGTCGTTCGTCGTTTTGAGTCCCGAGACTCCAATACTAGATCTAGTTCCCAAGGAACTAGACCTAATATTGGTAATCAACCTAGGGCACAGGCGACCATTCCGCCTAGGCCTAGGGAGGACAAGGGCAAAGGGGTTCTTGGTGCCGGTCCTAGTAACATGAGCCAAGTGAGGTGCTATGAGTGTGGCAACCTTGGCCACATGTCTAATCAGTGTCTTACGAAGAGCCGTGGGAGAGCCTTAGTTATAGGCGAATCCCACGAGGGTGGAGATGACCAGGGTGATTATGAAGTTGAAGAGTATCACCCTGAAGGAGGACTTACTGATGAAGAAGTGGATGGAGAAGCAACGCTTGCAGTAGTCAGGCGTGTGTTAGCTCAGTCTAGAAGTAGTGCTGACTGGCGTCGAAGCACTATCTTCTACACTATTGCCAAGTGTGGTGAAAAGAATTGTAAGGTGATAGTGGACAGTGGAAGTTGTCAGAATGTGATTTCCACTAGCACCTTAGATCGCTTAAAACTGAAATCCACACCTCATCCAGACCCGTATAAAGTTTCTTGGGTTGACAAGACATCCCTACCCGTCACCCAGCAATGTCTAATCCCCATCGAGTTTGGGTCATACAAAGAGTCCCTGTGGTGTGATGTTTTACCTATGGATGTGGGGCATGTTATCCTAGGTAGACCGTGGCTATTCGATAATGATGTCACGATCTTTGGCCGTTCGAATGCGTGTACTTTTATGTATAATGGTAAAAAGATCAAACTTAATCCCATGCCACCTGAGAATACACTAGGAAAGAAGAAGGATGAGAAGGCAAGTGAGCCTAGAGAAATGGGGAAATCCAAACCTAAGTCTTTACATATAATCAGCGCAAGAGAGTTTGAAAAAGAGGCTAAGGAGGATTCTATGGTGTATGCCCTTGTGGCTAGAGAAATTACACCTGAGGTTCCATCAGAGTTGCCCTGTGAGGTGATCTCGGTCCTGAAGGAATACAGTGATGTATTTCCTAAAGACTTACCGAATGAGTTGCCACCTATGAGGGACATACAACAGCATGCCATTGATCTTGTCCCAGGTCTACTCTACCGAACCTTCCTCACCACAGGATGAACCCTCCGAGCATGCCGAGTTGAAGAAGCAAGTTGATGAGCTTCGCAAAGGGTTTCATCCAAGAGAGTATGAGCCCGTGTGCCGTCTGCATTGTTGACGCCAAAGAAAGACGGCACGTGGCGCATGTGTGTGGACACGTGCCATAAACAAAATTAATGTCAAGTATAGGTTCCCTATACCTAGACTTGATGATATGCTTGACATGATGGCCAAGTCCACTATATTCTCTAAGATAGACCTCAAGAGTGGATATCACCAAATTCGTATACGCCCCGGAGATGAGTGGAAGACGGCGTTTAAGACGAAAGATGGGTTGTATGAGTGGTTGGTCATGCCCTTCGGCTTGACTAACGCACCCAGTACTTTCATGCGGGTGATGACCCAAGCTTTGAGGCCGTTCATGGAAAAATTCCTAGTGGTGTACTTTGACGATATTCTTATTTATAGTACCACTAAGGAATCACACCTTGAACATTTAAAGAAGGTCTGTAGTGTCCTTAGGAAGGAAAAGTTGTACGCTAATCTTAAGAAATGTGCATTCATGTCTAGCCAAGTTGTGTTCTTAGGATTTATAGTGTCATCTGAAGGGATGCAAGCAGACCCTGAAAAAGTCAGGGCCATAGTTGAGTGGCCAGAACCAAGGAACATTCATGAGGTGCGAAGTTTTCACGGCCTAGCAACTTTTTATCGTCGGTTCATTAGGGGTTTTAGCACGATCATGGCTCCCATTACCGAGTGCATGAAAAAAGGAGAGTTCGTGTGGTCTAAAGCCGCCGTCAACGCTTTTAAAGAAATTAAGGGCAAGATGGTGGAAGCTCCTGTCATGCGTCTACCTGACTTTTCTACAGTCTTTGTAGTAGCGTGCGATGCGTCTGGTGTCGGTATAGGTGGAGTGTTGAGTCAAGAAGGACACCCAGTGGCCTATTTCAGTGAAAAACTGAATGAGGCAAAACAAAAATACTCCACTTACGACAAAGAATTTTATGCGGTAGTGCAATCCCTGAGACATTGGCGACACTACCTCCTACCGCAAGAATTCGTTTTGTTTTCTGACCATGAGGCTTTGAGATATTTGCATTCTCAAAAGAAACTCAACCCAAGGCATGCCAAGTGGGTAGCGTTTCTTCAGGAATATTCGTTTGTTTTGAAACACAAGGCCGGGGTTGAAAACCAGCGGATGCCCTTAGTAGGAGAGTGGCGTTGCTCAACTCCTTGAGTGTAGAGGTAGTCGGATTTGAGCAACTGAAAAATGAATACCCCATATGTCCTGATTTTGGGGGTACTTACACGTCGCTCTCTAGTGACCAGCATATTATGGGTGGATATGTTCTTAAAGATGGCTTTCTTTTCAAGGGAGACAGACTTTGTATTCCCCGTATGTCCTTTCGTGAATTCCTCATCTGGGAGCTTCATTCAGGAGGGATAGCTGGCCATTTTGGTCGTGATAAGACCATTGCCCTCGTGGAAGATCGTTTCTATTGGCCAAGCCTCAAGCGAGACGTAGCCAAAGTTTTAGGGCAGTGTCGAACATGTCAGTTGGCAAAGCAAAGAAAGCAAAATACTGGGTTGTACACGCCATTGCCAGTGCCACATGCTCCGTGGCAGGACATTAGTATGGACTTCGTGCTCGGGCTTCCCAAGACTATAAAAAAGCACGATTCCGTTTTTGTCGTTGTGGACCGTTTTTCTAAAATGGCGCATTTCCTCCCATGTTCGAAGACGTCAGATGCGTCTCATGTTGCTCGTCTTTTTTTTGATGGTGTGGTGCGTCTCCATGGGTTACCTAAAACCATAGTGTCTGATCGTGATGTTCGATTTACTAGCTATTTTTGGAAGACACTGTGGCACATTATGGGAACTCATTTGCAATTTTCTACTGCTTACCACCCACAAACAGATGGTCAAACTGAAGTGGTAAACCGTAGCCTTGGAAATCTTCTACGTTGTCTAGTGGGTGAACATGTTAAGACTTGGGACCTAATTTTACCAACTGAACTTGCTTATAATGGGTCATATAATAGATCTACAGGGTTGAGTCCTTTTGAAATTGTAAGTGGTTATAAACCTAAAATGCCCATAGATCTCTTACCTATGTCTGTTACCCAAAGGTCTTCTGAGTCAGCCGATGCATTCGCACGCCATATTCATGATTTGCATACACATATTAGACAGCGGTTAAATAAGAGCAATGATGATTATAAAGTTTTAGCTGATTCTCATCGTAGAGTGCAAGAATTTCAAGAAGGAGACTATGTAATGGTGCGAATAAGGCCAGAGCGATTCTCTCAAGGATCTGCAAAGAAATTACAAGCGCGTAGTGCTGGACCATTCAAGATATTACAAAAGGTTGGGTCCAACGCGTATCGGGTTGACCTTCCATCTGAAATGAGCATTAATCCAACTTTTAATGTGGAAGATCTAGTCCGTGCCCATACTCCTATTGTTGATACATCGTCCCTTTCATGGCCTTTTTCTGAGTTTGCTACCCAACCCCTTCCACCCCCTCCTCCACCCATTACCCATAAAGAAGCAATTGAGGAAATCTTGGATGACGAGATAGTATCCACGAGAGATGGGGGTTTCCAAAGGTATCTTGTCAAGTGGAAGAACAAACCATCGTCTGAATCTACGTGGCTGTCGGGCAACGCATTGCAGGGAATTGATCCAGATCTACTTGAGCGCTACAAAAGTTTTAACTCGTCGGGGTCGAGTTTTTCTCACCCGAGGGGAATTGATGCGGACACAGGTGCATTCAAGGTGTACCAACGAAGAAAGCGCCAACCACAAGTGCCGTCCTTGTGGATAGGCAAATATTGAGGAGCTGAAGACCTTTCACATGTGATTGGACATATAGAAGACCCCACTTAGGGAAGACACATGTGAAGGAAGATTGGAGAAAGAGGACCGAGCGCCCAAACTTTCCCATACTTATGTTATTTGCACATTTTTTGACTTAGTTAGCGGTCTTTTAGTAATCTTATATCTTTATTTGCTTGTCCTAGGGGTATTTTAGTAATTTTATGTCTTTATGTGCTTATTTAAGTGGGGTAAAGCCCTAAACACGAATTTCAACTATTGATGAATGAAAAGCAAGCCCTTTGGTTGCCTCCTTCCTCTCTTCTCTCTAATGGTGCTTCTTCTCTCCCCTTGATCTTCTTCTTCTAATTTCTTCTTGTGCCCCTCCAACTTCCTCAAGGTAATAACTTTCTTTCTTCTATTTTTTTGTTTTGGCTAATTCCTCTTCGATCAAAATCTTGAGAACTGATCTAAACCCTAAATCCCCAAATTCTCAAATCCCTAATCCAAGAAACTTCTTGGTTCTTCGGACTAGTGATCTTCATTGATCGATTGGGTGTGACCATGCAAGATCGGGAGGTCTCATCCCTCGCCGGATCCAACCTAAGTAGTAATTGAATTCCATACTCCATGGTTGTAGTGATGGCCCGCTCCATTGCATGTTTCCTTTATGATTTTCTCAGTTATGATGATTATTGTTAGAATTTTAGATCATTTATTCCTTTTATTTCCGCTGTTTAATTATCTCCATGAGCATGCATCATAATTAGGGCTGTCCTGCGTCAAATAGTATGTTACAAAGAGAAAGAATTCCATGTGTGGCAGAGAATAAATGCGATCATTTTGGGCCATGGGCCAAAATGATATGGTAGAAATGGGATGTGGGTCGTGGGCCAATTGGAGTGGCTGAGCCGTAGGCCAAATGTTGTGGTTAGGCTTAGAATCTCGTGTGGACTTCTTAGAGGAAGATTGGAAGTTTTCATATATTTGCATAATCATGCTTCATCATGTATTTTTAAAAATTATGAATTCTGAGAATGCTTGTGGAAATAATGACGTGTTAGTAACTGCTTGTTGAGCTTTACGGCTCACTCCTTTGAGATCTAAAAATGCCAAGATAGGGAATATGTGAAGAGACTGCGGAAACTACCATTTGACTTTGAAAATATTCCACCCAAAGCAAAGGCAAAACATGAGGAAATTATGCGTGCCTACGAAGAGAGGAAACTTCAAGAGCGGGATGCGCTCAATAATAATGATTAGAATTTTCTTTTGTTTTCAGTAGGAAGTATTTGGACAAGTTAGATACGTTCATCTGGTTGAATAATTTTTCCGAGGATGGATTGGATTATTTGATTTTATTTTTTATTTTTTTTATAAAGGAGCAGTATTTGATTCCCTTCTACTATAAATAGGGTTGTCAATGGGCCAGGCCTGGGGTAGGTCTCAGCCCAGATTTTGAACTGTTTTGGGTTGGGCCGTCAGGCAGGCCTATTCAAAATTCTGATTTTTCAGGGCCAAGCCCAGATCATTGACACCCCTAACTATGAATGTGTGAGTGTAAATGAATGATTGAGTGGATTGCAAGTTTGGAAGTGAGTCACACAGCACCTGGTGACTAGGTGACTGAGTCAAGATGACTCGAGATCCAAAAACTGGAGTGTGACATTTGTGGTTTCTTTTTATAGTGTTCATGAGGGTTTAACTTTATAGTGGATAAGCTTTCCCCAAAGGTAGGGATTTTGCAAAGCTGATTTTCATGCAGGGGAATCTCTAACCCTTCTTCAATATATCTTTTCTAATCTTCTGACCTTAGGGTGGATAAGCTCTCCCCAAAGCTGGGGATTTTGCAAAGCTGATTTTTATGGAGGGAAATATCTAACCCTTCTTCAATATATGCATTCAAAGGAGGAGGAAGAAGAAGAAGAAAAAGAAGATGCTGAATTGGTTTACTCATTTTTTACTTGGAGACTTTTCTAGAAGCACAGAGTAATGGCGTTTGTGCTGGTAAGATACAGTGATGTGTGGCGTATGAGATGCCAATATGGGTGTTCGGTACAAAGGGTGCTCAATTAGACTATAGTTAAAGGAGGAAGTGAGCTGAAATTTACACTATATCAGTAACCAAAAAACACCCTATCAGGAGAGAAGTTTTGCACAAGTGGTGGGACTTGCCGTTTCTACTACCTAAGCTAAACTTGATCGGTTGCAAAAGGTAAAGGCTTATTTCAGTCGGGGGATGCAGGAAAGAAATAAAAGGAGAGGATGATTGGCATCACACAGGCTGACTGGAACTCACTGAGTAACGAACAGAAAAGACCACTAGGACTTTGAAGTTAGGCAAAGTTCCTTGGCAAAAGTGCATCAAAAGAGGAAACTCAGAATTACATCTTGTATTTGGTCATGCCACCTCTTACAGAAATAGATTATGTAAGTTTGGTACCAATGCCACCTTGGGTACTTGGAATGCCAAGAGATGTCTAAAGCATTATTGGAAATATCACAACTAAAGGTAAGTTGATATTATCGATGAAACCAACGGAAGTTTATCAAGTTGAGTTGAAAATCAACTTAATACACCTTTCACAATACTTTTTTTATGGAATATCTTTCTAAGATTATTCTAATTCAGCTTAAAAACTAGGATCCAACTGATTGTACTATAAGCGGGAACTTGTTGAAATTGAGTAAATGCATTTACATTGGATAGATGGAGATGTCAACCTCTCTTTTTTCTTTCTTTTTAGAAAAGCATGCCAACCTAAATTATTGTGGAGATTAAAATTATGAAAAGGAAACATTTTACGTTTTCCATAGAGAAGTATTGAGAAAGATGTATGGTATCTTATGCTATGGAAAATGTGTAATTTTTTCAAAGATAACAGAAGTACATATATTTCAAAGATAACTTAATACACCTTTCTCAATACTTTTTTTATGGAATATCTTTCTAAGATTATTCTAATTCAGCTTAAAAACTAGGATCCAACTGATTGTACTATGAGCGGGAACTTGTTTGAAATTGAGTAAATGCATTTACATTAGATACATGGAGATGTCAACCTCTTTTTTTTTTTCTTTCTTTTTTGAAAAGCATACCAACCTAAATTATTGTGGAGATTAAAATTATGAGAAGGAAACATTTTACATTTTCCATAGAGAAGTATTGAGAAAGATGTATGGTATCTTATACTATGGAAAATGTGTAATTTTTTCAAAGATAGCAGAAGTACATATATTTCAAAGAATTCCCATTGTTAGTGTCAAGATGAATCAATTTGATGCTTTTTATTATGATTGTTGAACTTCAAGAAATTATGGGATATCTTCAGGTTTGTACTATGTTCCAGTTGATAGCACTATATGAACGGGGTTTTTTTTTGAATGGTAACATGGGCCTGAACCCATGACCTCAATGTTGAAATGCACTCTGTCTACCACTGAGCCATGGTTGGAACCCCTATATGAATGGATTTTTTTTTATTTTGAATAAATGCATTAAACAGTATCAACAACTGAGAGATCAACCTATGCAACTAACTTGATAATGAGAAAAATAAAACAAAACTCATGTGAGGAAACGATTGCATGCAATATCAATATTTAATGAGGCGGTTAATTATGGAGATGAAATAGAAGTAGGGAATAACAATAAATTTCTCATCTATCATGCTTAAGATAGTGGTATAATACATAAAACTGCACAAAAAAAAAAAGACTAAGGCATGGAGTCGAGCAAGCAAGAATAATCAACTTGAGCCTTAGCTAGTGAAATTTTGCCCTTTCTGTTTTGTCTCTCTTTCTTCTAATGAAATTTTAGTGATCTTTCAAAAAAAAAAAAAAAACTTTAGCCTTAGCTAACAAGTCAAACCAAGGCAGGTTTAGGCCAGAATTTGAATGTATATCAAGAAGCATTATGTGCTAGTAGTGGAGAAAAGGAAGAGGGACAAACCAATTTTCTTCCAGCATTTTCCCTTGAAAAGTTCAACAGCATTTCTCAATGTCTCATCCTGTAGCAAGTTTGTTGAGGTCAAGGTCAGCAGCCAATGATATGTGTCCATGCGAATAATGAAAATACATTGATCCTTGCCCAAAATGAGATTCAAAAGCAGTGTTCTAAATAGCTTTCATAGTGTAGCGCATAGCATACACTATGAAGCATAGCCAATGTTTTAAATAGCAAATAGCATGTAACATTCACCCCTCTGAGGCATGAGGCATAAACTAGATAGTGTTTAGCGTAAGCTACAGGCTACTTCTAGATTTTTAATCAAGGTGGCGCTTGGTTGCACCAATTTCATAATATTTTACAGCAAATTAGACTGCTTAATAGTGAAATTTAACAAAATTTCATGATATTTGGTGCAATCAAACACAGCCTAAAGTAACAGAAAAAGTGTAATGATTAAGTATAAAGGTAAAGAAAGAGCAATGAAACTGATATTATTTTTAGTAAAAGCATTGAAAAGATTAACTAATTTTGGTTGAAATAGAAATTTGTAATAAATCATTGAAAACATTAATTGATTTTAATGTTGCAATGATAAACAACTTGTAATGTGAGCCACGAAGCATGTAGGATAGTCGATATTGCATGTAGCATATGAAAATTATCATGTAGCATAGGCTACACGCGAATTAAGCTATTTTCATGAGCTGCATAGCATTAAGGCTAAGCTACGCTATGTAGAGTAAGTTACATGCTATGTAGAGTAGGTATTTAAAAGAGAGAGCTAAACACTACATAGCATAGCCATTTAAAACACTGAGTGCTGCATAGCTATAGTGCTACTTAGTGCAGATAAATAGCCATAAGAACTGTGTAGCGTACGCTACTTGATGTGTAGCATACACTATACAATGCGTAGCATGTAGCGTAAGTCACATATGCTATGTGCTATTTTTAGTTTAAGCTACAAAATCTATTTTTGTGATGTTAGTTCAACACCTATTTATAGATGGTGGTGACTCGTCCTCCTCATACATGGCACTAAAAGTACAAGTGCCTAGACCTTCCAAACTTTGGGTACTATTGTGGAGGGAGCATATCTCTAGAATTGCACCTATAATCACATGTGGCAATATAGTACAGGCATGCCAAGTGTACAAGGGGCAGAATTACAACCATTGTAAATGGTGTAAAACTGACATTGCAATCTAGCTTTTATGAAACGAAAGCTATTCGAAAGAGGGCTTTCGAAAGCCCTAAAATTCCACCACAAGACACCTTACACCACATAAAATGCGATTTAATTCTCTCAGTTCAGACATCCATTAAAGATGAAATTACTATGGAGTAATCAGCCCCATGAGAAGATCCTGTGACTAAATTTTCATGGGCATTGAAATTGAAGCCCAATCAAAGGAGATGTTTGAGATTCCCCCATTTCACATCCATATGGCTATGGAGCTGAAGATTTAGAATTTTTCTAATGATTTACAGTTGAAAAGAGGTACGTGTCTCTTACTCTTGATCTCGATTAATGAGTTTTATTTCATTTTGATGGATTTACTTGTTGATTTAGGGTTTTTTTTGCCTTTTTTCTTCTTCTTTTTTTCTTTTCGGGAGGATGGTTCGTATGCAACGTTGTGGAATAAGCTTGTTCTACAATCGTTTCTTCTATGGGGACTGTTGTGGTGTGTGTATGGCATGGCATCAAACCCATCCAATCCATCATGTGGGCCACCATGTTACAGTGGTGTGTTTTCAATGGATGTGCATTGTTTTCTGTGTTGCAGCCCACATGATGATTGGATGTATGATTTCTTTTCCAATGGATGTGTTCTTATAATTTAGTGAATTTTTTTAATATATAAATAATATATTATTTATTTTTATTTTTTTTTAAAGCAAGGGGGTGGGACATCCAATGCTAGTTATCCTTAATTCTCTTCCATTTTCTTGTCCTCTAAACTCTCTTTTCTCTCTCTCTCTCTCTTATACCAAACTGCAAATACAAATGGGAAGGCTGAAACCTTTGAAATGGTTAACGATGCAGCCCATGAAGTATGACAAGAAATAGAAAATGAATGAAAACATTTTAAGTGGTCGTTAACCACAACCGCTTGTACGTTGGAGTAACATCTTCTAACTGCCTTGTGATATGTATAGAAGCATTTACAAACGGGAATTAGTAAGTAGCTACCTCCTGTGGTGTCCAACCACCCTTCGCCCGCCTTATGGGACCAGTTGTCCTTCTGTAGAAGGTTAATTAATATTAGGAAACATAAAGAGTGAAAGGAAGTACAAATCCTGCCAAATATACAAGATATAGTTAAGCTTTAAAGCAAGTAGATAGTAGACAATATTGTAAACAAAACAAATGGCAATACACAATGTTGTAAACAAAACAAATGGCAATGCGAGGTGTCCCACAAGGGGGAAAAAGGATAATGGAAAAGGAAGTAGATAGTACAGAGTGCACGTTCACAATTGAATGTCCTAAAACAGTTAAGATATTTTTTTAAGGCAGGTATAGACCACGTGCTAACTACAATTCCCCTCGTGTTCCCAAAAGGCTGAGACAATTACAAGATTTACATATAGAAAAACTTCACTGGACTTTGTACACCAGCATACACTAATGGGAGCAAGTTTTCTCTACCTTCAATTCTTGGATCGCCTCACAATGGAAACAGAACCAAGGTTCTTAAAAATCAGAAGATTCCAGATCACCAACTTGGAAATTCTCTCGTCGATTTGGCAACTAAAAATGAATACTTGGCAATTAAAAATGCCTTGGATGATTACTGGAGTAAATATTGAAGTCACTGAAAGTGGGCAATTAAATCTGAAAACAAAATATTATTTCTGTTGGTGTAAATAATTAATGCTGAAAAATGTTTTAGAACTTGTGTGCTTTAACTCGACTAGCTATTCATTAATAAGTAGTCCTGATACCCTACCAGTTGATTATTTTGAGTCCTTCACAATTCTTCTTCTCCACGGGAGTGAAAATTCACAATTGTGTCATGAAAACATGTTATGATCAATTAACTAGTACAGTGGAGAGGTCTAAATATTACAGCCACCAGCAACTAAATTTGGCAGGGGATGATGAGAATTGACCATGCAGAACAGTTGCCTAAGGAGACCTCCGCCTTGGCGGGGGATGATGAGAACTGATACCCTACCAGTTGATTATTTTGAGTCCTTTGCAATTCTTCTCCACGGGAGTGAAAATTCACAATTGTGTCATGAAAACATGTTATGACCAATTTACTAGTACAGTGGAGAGATCTAAATATCACAGCCACCAGCAACTAAATTTGGTGGGGGTGATGAGAATTGACTGTGCAGAACAGTTGCAAACAGTTGCCTAAGGAGACCTCCCCACCCCCCCGCCCCCCCCAAAAAAAAAAGAACCATTGTTGCCCAAGGAGGCTTTACTTTTGAGGTCTCTGGCATGCAATGTATGAATCCTGTTTTAGCCATTTGTTTCTGCCACCAAGATCATCCAGGCAGTGGGTAGTGAGAGGACTGCATTGGTAACAGTGGTGCAATAGAGTTGTTTAAGGTATTTGAGATCTCTCCCAGACCGGAGCATGAGTCTCATCAAAATGTGAGTGCTCAGACTTCATAAATAGCAGTTTATGAGAGTTACAACTTACAAGGGCCACCTAATTATTGCAACCTTACACTCATTTTTGTTAGCTCCTTTCTTTTGGCTGAATGAAATGTGTCATCTCCAAATTGTGATACTTCGCATTCTTATTTCTCCTTCAGTTCTTTAAACCATTTAGTTATATGAATAGGTCTTTCCCATGTTACCTGAAACTTCAAAATGGATGTGTACAAAGGTCCAACACATCTTTTAAGTGTGAGGATTAGGGATGCTACTTGCAAGCATCGATATACAGACACCAAAATGTAATTTCCACAACATGGCAACATTTCACATTTATACAACTCTGTCATTCATCAGCCAGGCCCTTGGTTTTGTGTATAGTCTAAAAATCAGACTTGTCCACCCTTACGTAGGCCACATGTACAAGAAGGTGATGGTTACATGTGCAGCCCACCTAATGAGCAGACCCGCTTAGTTTTGGGCTACATCACATTCACCACATGACCACTTGAAGAACACCCTAGATACCTCTCATGCTTGCCACATCAGCACATGTGGGGCGCTTGTGCTTGCCATTCATCAGCCAGGCCCTTGGTTTTGTGTATAGCCCAAAAATCAGACTTGTCCACCCTTACGTAGGCCACATGTACAAGAAAGTGATGGTTACATGTGCAGCCCACCCAATGAGCAGACCCGCTTAGTTTTGGGCTACATCACATTCACCACATGACCACTTGAAGAACACCCCAGACACCTCTCATGCTTGCCACATCAGCACATGTGGGGCGCTTGTGCTTGCCATTTGCAGATGGGCAGTTGCAACTAGCGTTCCTGTCTCAGCATCAAGTATCTACCCAGAACCCACGCTGTACCAGCGTAACCTAGATCTATTCACATCACAAGTTTTCTAAAGTATTAGAACGAGACCTATTCCAACGTCCCTATTTTGCCCAAAATTTTGAAGATGAGTATCCACCACTCAAAGAATTCGCCACAAGGAACTCTAGCATATCAAAATTGACTTGTCCTAAAATCCAAACCAAACAAACAGCTCATAAAAAGATTTAGAATCCTAATCGACCAAACTGCATCCCATAGAACTATCAGACACCACGAAGATCTAAAAGAAGATTTTTTGTTTTCTTTTAAGGAAAAGGGGAAAAAGAACCCGAATTCAGATAAAAGGACGTTACCGATGATAAGATGGAGACGACACTGTCACCGGGCTGCAAACCCCTGGCGATTTCAACCCAAATCCGCAGCTTCCTTCAGAAACCGACGAACTCGAAGCTGCAGCTGATTGCCTGTTCTCAACGCAGCTCGACTCGATTTTCACCGCTCCCATTTCCACCTCCATCTCTACAATCGTTTCCAAACCACCACATCCTAATCAGGAAATCAAAAATCCAAAATCAAAAACTGGCAGATCTCCAAAACAAACCAAAAATTACAAAACAAAAACCTAATTTCTAGGGTTTCCGAATAGAAACTGAGAAGATTTTCTGAACAGAAACGAATCGGGTGAACAAGAATTCTAGAAAATCGAACGTTGGGAATCCAGATCAGTTAAAAACACGGAAGAATTTTGAAAATCGGTTACCGTCTGGTGCAGAAAAAAGGCGGGAATCGGAGAAGAGCTCATGAATAGAGAGAAAGGAGAGCTAAAAATACAAACCCTAGAATGTACGAGGTAGCTATGTTCGGAGCCGTTGAAAGAGAGAAAGGAAGGAAGAAGAAAAGGAGAGGAAGGAATATAAAACGGACGGACTGACGGTTCCGTTAGTTGACGTTAACAAGGGGTACGTTTTTCATGTGGAATATACTACACTCACGTATCAACCATACGCGTGGCATACGTGTACCTAATCCAGACTGTCCATAGGAGGCATCTATTTTAGGCTGTTAATAGCCTAAACACGTACTGTTAGTTTTATCATATTCGTACGATGATTTGATATTGGGAAAATAAGTATGATCTATGAATCACTTCTTGTTCTGGACGTTCATTCAGCATACACTGATCCGATGGTTTTGATCATCGTGTCCTTTGAATTTTGAGTTGGGATTTAAGGAGATTGGTAGGTCCACTTTAGACGGTCTGGATTTCGTAAATTTATGTTTTTTTTAATGGTTGAATAACTACATGTGTATGATTCAATGTCCTCTGTCAGAGTATAATAATATTCCTCCGTCTACTTGGCACTCCCTTAACGACGAAAGACGGCTGGTTTAACAGTTGTAAATAAAAGTTTTTGAACCTCAAACGGCACTCTCCCATTACAACCGCTTTTCGGTTCGTCTCGATGAACCTGTCACGGTTCGTTCCTATTCAATGAATACTTACTGCTGTTGGATCCGGACCGTCCTTTTATTGGGACATAAAATGGACGACCGACGAACAGAAACGGTAATGATTGGACCTTTAAAACCATCTGGGTGATGAGTTTTGTCCTTTAAATATGGACCAGGATTTTTTAATTTCAGCCGTCTGTTTTAAGGTTTTAGATCGGGTAGATGAGATTTTCTGTTCGGTGCGGTTTCACAGCCAATAAATTCCAAGGTGGGACCCACCAGGTGAACGATCCAGATTTATCAACGGTATATCCATTATGTACTTGTAGTGGCAATGAACTAGGATATGTTTGTGGCAAGATGACCCAGAGACGTCCAGTAACCAGCTAGTTAACCGTCCACCAGGTTTTAAGCCGTTGATTTTTCGACGCTGGAGTTGTTTAGGTGTATCCGGCTTTAAGGTGCGGCCATGATATGTCCATTCGAGCCAATGGACGAATTAGCGAGGGGTTTTTTTTTTTTTTTTTTGGTAGATCGCGAATTTCCGAGCGAAGGTTAGGAAACAGGTGCTGGAGATAATAGAATTGGACGGTGGAGATCTTTTAAGGGTCTTGGGGATATTAATCTGGTGTGGCCAATAACATCATAGACAATAGTTAGAGCTCTATACAGCAAACAAATGTAGACGGTCCAGATGAAACACAAGTTGTCATCAGTTAGCAGCGTGTACAGTCCAGATTCTAAATTAGAGTCTCTGGACGCCAGTCAGGTGTCTTGTGTTCTTGTCAGATGACTAATTAACAAGTGCCCGGGCTTGGACGCGGTTTGGCGGTTCCCCGCAACACCAGCCATCTAACTGGTGTCAAACCTCAGTGGGCCCACCACGATGTATGTATACTATTTATACTGTCCATCCATTTTTCCATCTAATTTATGACATTGGAGTAAAAAATGATGCAGATTCAAACCTAGAGTAAAAAATGATGCAGATTCAAACTTTAAACAAACTGCACCACAGGAAACAATGGGGATTGAGCAATTACCTTTAAAAGTTTCCTTGGGGGCACATTAGTTTTTATTTTTCATTCATCCAGATCTACATGAGCTTATGGAAAAGTTGGATGACAAATAGACATCATTGGATTACAAATAAACATCATTGTGGCCCTATCCAAGGTTAACTTTGGCGCCATTAACCCACTAGTTTCTGTGGTGCTGTCCACTCATGCTTTGGTTATACTTTAATTTTGAAGTTATGCCCTAAAATGCACTGAAAATAGACAGATGGAAAAAACATATACATGATGGTGGAGCTCACGATGATTTGACACCAGCTAGCTAGCCCTACCCTGCCCGGCTCCAAATGATAACAGCCGGGAGCTTTGAGTGGCCACCGTGATGCCATCATGGGTCTCATACAAATGCGTTCATCTTTCCTCCTTTTTTTCTTTTCTTTTTAATCATCTTAAGATATGAGCCCAAAATTGAGGCATATCCACAGCTCAAGTGGATTAGGGCGTGTTTGGCCAGGCGCTAGATGTGATATTACATGGGATTAAGAGGGATGGGATCGGCAATATCCTAGGATAAGCATGATGAGCCAAACAGATCCGGTGAACTTGTCCTGGGATATGAGCAATCCCATGAATCTTAAGATAATCCACTGACATCACCATCATTACCTTAAAATTGATCCTATCCCTTGGTTGGATGGATTGGAAGGTAAAATCCCGGATATGCAGGGCGTGCCAAACAGACCTAGTGAACTTGTCTGGGATATAAGCAATCCCATGGATCTTAAGACAATCCACTGACACTACCATCATTACCTTAAAATTGATCCCATCCCTCCCAATACCATGGGATCTGCCCGGCCAAACAGGCCCTTAAGGATTAAACTCTTACCTTTGAAAACTTTCTAGGCCTACGGAAGTTTTGGATGGAGCTGATATTTACGTTCTCACTTCATTTAGGTTGTGTCTATGTAACTTTATGAATATATTGGATGGAAAATAAACATCGGACCCTGGAAAAGTTTCAACGGTGAGAATCATTATCACTGTTGCTTCCTGTAGCAGGGTCCACTTGAGCCTTGGATCTGGCCTCATTTTTTACCTTATGCCCTAAAACGCTACAAAGAAATGGATGAATGGTGTGGATAAGACCCATACATCATAGTGGCCACTCAAAGCTCCTACCCGTTCCCAGCTAGAGACCACCGTCGTGTTGGGATCCAGTTAAACTGCATCCCCTGGTCGGGCGTGGCTTCGATCAATACCTCGATGCAGAGTCCAACATGATGTATATGACTTGCATCCATGTCGTCCGTCCATTTTGACAGCTCATTCTAGTGCAGGCCAAAAACATGAAGCATGTCCAAATCTTAGGTGGACCATACCACAGAAAGGGGCAATTGAATACTCACCCTTAAAAACATTTTGGGGTCACCATTTTTTTTATTTGCCATCCAACCTATTGATATGGCCACAGGACCTGGATGAAGTGAGTACGTAAATATCAGCCTCATTCAAAACTTTTGTGGCCCATGAGAAGGCATTGATGGTCAATCATCATTGTTTCCTACAGTAGGGTTCACCTGAGATTTACATCTACTTCATTTTCGGGATCATGCCGGCTTTCAAAACTGGTAGACATTGTAGATGTAAGTCACATACCTCACGATGCCCTTGCATTAAGGGTCTAGTAATCCAATCCGTTGATATATATATAGTAAAACACAGACTTCACATATAATAGAATGTATGAGAAAATGTAAAACTTAGATGGCGACAGGTTTGTACTTGTGCATGCGCCCCATCTGATCATATGTATACACGTGTAGGATGCTTGAGCTTAGAGGGTCAAAAGCATAATATATTGAAACATGTTATGCATGTGTAAAGATACATTAAGATCTTCATATACACTAAAATCATAAAAGTATGGCCGAGGAATAATTTCAATTCTTATGTAGAGATGTCTGGTCGAAAATGTAAAAGTGGCATATTCATTACTACTCATCCAAAGGTACACCTCACTCCAATGCCTTTCAACGCTGGGATTTACTGTGTCCATGTGATCTGCTCAGCTAACTTAAACACATGTTATGAATTTCAGTGATGAGGATGGTGTATGTCTATGATTGACTTGATGATATGGAATAATTAATCACTTGCTCTAAAAATATCTAATTGATATAGTATGGTGAATCAATCCCTTTATTTCATAGCCTAGGGCCCTGCATCCCATGGGTTAGGACCATCGGCGAACCCCCTCATAGGCCTCACTTCACATGAGTTTCGCTTTACATGTGTCACCTGCCTTGATCGGATGGGGCCTGCCTCACAAGGGCCACCTACCCTGAGTGCCCCTACATTCCATATGCCACCCCACTGGAGCCCAGCATGAAAATGCCCCTACATTAGTTGACTTAGCTAGTGGAAATATGTAGGGCTTGTGATAATCGGATGAGTCAACACCATTCAATATTGACCCTATAAATTACTTTACCACAAGACCACATAAATTAACAACTTAATTTTTCACAGGCTCATGCAAGTTGTTTTGGCCTAGGAGATTTTGATTGAAAAAGCCATTTCAAAATAAAACAACAATATTTTTAAGTACATGTTCCCTTTTCTTTTATTTTCTTTTCTTTTTTTCCCTTGGCAATAATTCAATCATTGTCCGTGACAATTGTCGAGCGGGAATCATAATTGGGACTGGGGTCATATGATGGAAAGGCAATGATAACATGGAAGAAAGTACGATGATGCATGTGTCTCTATGCAGAGAGTTCATGTGTAATAAGCCATCTTGATATAAAGTGGTAAGTAATGGCTACGCAACTAAAGAAAATGCCATTTCTATGCACTAGTTATCCTAGCAGCGTCTCCTGAGTAAGTTTTGGACATCGTCCCTTTCTCTATACTACCTAGAGGTGGGGCTAAACAGTAAGAGACCGCCCCCCCTAGTAATTATAAAAAATCATTTGATGCTTGTAAAGTTTAAAGTTGTAAATACTTTATATAATAGAAGAGTTTCAGGTGTAAATAACTTACACTTTATTCTATTTGCTTGTAAGTGGCAACTGTCAAATATATTATGTTTGGCTAACTCATAAAGTGTTTATAATAGACAAAAATAAGTATTCATACCACAGAGCTTGGGTGGTAAAACCTTTCAAAATATGCAAATCACATAAGAATAGTTTGATTTCTTTTTTGGGATCCTAAGAGAGTATTAAAGCACGCACACACTAGACGGATTTGATATCTTCCACTCATCAAAATGAGCCCTACATTCAATTTAAAAGTTTTCAATGGTGGATATTCCATCCTTCCCTTGTGTGTTTCATTTGATAATTAGTGATATGGCGTTTTAAGATTACAGGAGAGCATTAAAGGAAGTACATGATGGACAGTTTCAAATATAGATATAGAAGCAACTTCTAGAATCTTATTACCTATCATTCCTTTACAACTTAAGGATTCTAGAGGCATCCAAACGATTCCAGACTTTCTTGAGTACTAAAGGCTCTACAAGCTTAGGATGTTTAGATGCTGGATCTCTTTCAAAAGAGTAGTTGCTTTAAGAATTAAAGTATATAGGATCTTTGCTCTTGCTTGGGTGGTAGACGCTCAGGAGTTTTAACACCTGGTCAATGGTTCGAGTACCCACAGGTGGTGAAAACCCACTGCCGCATAAGTATGTGGGGCTGTGCGTGCATGTGTTAAAAAAAAAAAAAAATGAAAAAAGAAAAAAGAATCAAAGTACATAGAATCTTTTCCAAATCAAATAGGCATTCTCTAAAACTGCTGCAATTTATCCTCCTCCCCTCATTTTTTTTCTGTTAGCTTGTTAGTACACCCACCATCAGTTCCACTTCACTATTAGCCAACCCCTCTAGGGAATTAATATCAAAACCTCTGTGTTGAAATGAGGTATCTTTCACTCAGTCTACCACTTGAGTTATGGATCTAGGTGTATCCTTCTCCCCTCTTTGAACTGACTGCACCCGATCTTCCGTGCGCCTGGACGTATGATGCATGGGCTGAAAACCCAATACATTTTCGTACCATATTTTTGACAAGGCCACTAATCTAAAGGAACGCATCATCGTGGAAGAACTTTGTGAATCCCCATGCATGATGTGGGCCCACTTAGTCATGTTCAACTAACCCAGGACTCTCCAGCAGAAACTGATTAGACAAGGGACAGCTACAGATGCATCACAAACAACGGTGTAACTCTTTTTTTGGCGCTATCTGACACCATTTGATACTCTGGTTGCCTGTTACACTTATGCTTGGCCACTGGCGCTTAGCGTACAATGACTCAAACCAAATGGATTACATTATGGAAATTATCGTCCCGAGCCACTATCCTAGAATCAGAACGGTTGAACAGCTGTACCCATTGAGCTGTGGGAACTTATTTGTTGAAATAGGACCGTTGGATAATTTTCGTTTCTAACCGTCCAATAAAAGCCTCCAAATCCGAAAGATTGGATACCTAAACAAGCGTGATTTTTTATTCACCATACATCTAAACGGAGCCCACAGTTTGAGTAGCTCAAATTAAATTACTTCTATTCCATGCATGCGATTTGCAGGTAATTTTTAGTGCATGAGTATCATCCATCACAGACTGCCGGAGTAACGAGCTTTTCTCACTCCAGCACGTAGCCGTGTGGAGTCCGTCAGCTTGAAAAGGGAGCGGATTGCCCGTGCGGCCGTGCCTCCGGGCACAGAAAGCTGCGTGGGGTCCACAGAGATGTCCGTGACAAATCCACTCCGTCCATCTGTTTTCAGAGACCACAATAGGACGGGATGCTAAAAATTAGGCAGATCCAAAACTTATGTGGACCATACCACACGAAAGAGTGTAAACAGAAACATGCACCGTTGAAACCTTCTGGAGCTGACCATGATGTTTTTATGCCATCCAAACCGTTCATAGAATTATAACCACTCAGATAAAATGTGTGTGGCCCACCTGATTTTTAGATCTGCCTGATTTTTAGAATCTTGCCCCGTTGCAGTCTTTCAAAACAGATGGACGGAGTGGATTTGTCACGGACATATCTGTGGACTCCACACAGCACCCGGAAGAGAGATATCTCTGTGACCGGGGTCACATTCAATCCGCTCCCGCTTTAAAATGAAACCTGAACCCCTGATCTCACCCGCGGCGATCCGGGCCCATCGCCATCTGTTTTAAAGTTTTAGATCGGATCCATGGAATTTTCTATTGGGCGGGTTTTATGCGATGACAATCCAAAGTGGGACCCACCAGCTGAACGGTTCGGATTCATCAACGGTGCATCGCTTCTGTACATGGAGCGGCAATGAACCTAGACTTGCTTGTGGCAAGGGGAGCAGATGAGGCTCGGCCCGGCCTTACCCATCACGGTGCGGCCCTGACTTTTGGGACTCACCTTGATATATGTACTGTACATCCACTCCGCCTATTAGTTTTTCCAGCTTATTTTAGAGCATGAGTCCAGAAATGTAGCAGATCCAAAAATCTAAGGTGAACCGTACCCTAGTAAACAGTAGTGATTGAACACTCACCATTAAAAATTTTCTAAGGCCCACCATAATTTTTTTTACCATCAAACCCGTTGATAAGGTCACAAAGACCGGGATGAAGGTAAAAAGAAAACATCAACTTGATCCAAAACTTTTGTGGCCCACGAAAAGTTTTTAATGGTTAATCACCACTGCTTCCAACGGTGTGGTGCCAATGATATTTGAATCCGCTTCAGTTTTGGTCTCGTGTCCTAAAGGGACCTGGGAAAACGGATGGACAGCGTGGATATACAATACAAATGTCAAGTGGGCCCCACGTTCAGGGCCGCACCTAATCTGCTCCTGTGCCGAGATGACCCCGAGCCGTTGATTTTTCGTCGTGGGAGTTGATTGGGTGCAGCTAGTTTTAGCTTTTAAAAGGGGTTTATGACATGCACATTTTAGGTTTTTCACATGGACCAGTGTCGTGGTATTTCTTTAACCGTTCGTTTGAATGTCCATCAATCTAAAGGGGCAGTATTATCCAGTCATAGTGAGCTTTGGGATCATCCATCCACAGTAGGACTCACTCGATCAATGGTCCTGCTCAGCAAACTTAGGGGTCGTTTGGCGATGTGGATTGATGGGGATTGGGGGGATTGGAGGGGGTTTTAAATCCCCTTAGTTGTTTAGCAGCATAAAGTAAATGGGGGTTTCAAATACAGGGGTTTCTAATCCCCTCCTCAAGGGGGTTTGCAATCCATGGTAAGAGTTTGGAGTACACCTAAAATCATCTTAATAGTTGCAGGTGTAACATGTGTACCACTGTACACTATCATTCTATTCAGCACATGAGCTATTAATGATGATCAGTACTGTCCAAACACATGTAAATTAACACTATTCAAATATTGTGTAGCACCGTCCAAACATTATTCATGTAAATCAACGATTAAAAATTATTGGTTAGTCACTCCAACGTGAACTTGTACTCGTGGCCCATCCGAGATTTAAAATTTCATCATTTTTGAGCAAAGCATATATTTCAGCGGGCTTATCACAATCATTGTATCAAAAATTACATATCTTACTAATCAGTAATAATGAAGTTGATTTAGTAATTAAATTCAAATCCCTGTAAATATATCATGAACAGGTACTTTTGTATTAAAGTTGATTTACTCTCCAAGGTGCTAAACACACTAGGAGGATTGCAAATGTAGGGGGTTTATAATCCTAGGGGTTCCGAATCTAGGGGGTTACAAATCCAAGCTCCCAAATAGGTCCCTAGGCCTCACTTTCATAAACTGATGTAGGGGGATCCTTACTCTTACTGGGGTGATAAACTCTTAGCGGGTGTTTGGCACATGGGATTGGGAAGGATTAAATTGTCACTTGTTACCATGAAACAAGCTTAATTCAATGCTATGTTTGTAATACGATGGTACATTAAATGGATATACCCACCGTCATTTGAAACTATTGAGAATAACACATGTGTTATATTCCAACAATGCATCTGTTTTGTAACCTCATTTTATGGCATGGGCTTAAAAATGAGGTAGAACCAAAACTTATGTGGCTCCAATGAAGCTTTCAATGGTAGGTATTCAATCCCGGTGCTTTTTATGGTGGGGTCCACTTGGGCTTTAGATCTACCTGATTTTTTGGCTCATGCTTTAAAATGATCTCGAAAAATGGGTGGACAGTGTGAATATAGCCCACACATCATGGTGGGACCCGCACAACTTGCTAACATTTAGTGGAATTGGCACGACCCAGTGCACTTCCATCTAATCTAATTCCAAGCTTTTCCTATCCCTCCAAACATTGAGTGGAATTGGCACGGATCAAATGCAATTTCATCCCAGCTAATGTCATCTAATGCCATGCGCTAAACGCACCCTTAGGGCTTGTTTGATTTCAAGGGAATTGGGAAATACCCTTGCAAAAGTTCATTATTACCTCTTCTCATGTTTGGGTTTTTAAATGCAATTCCGCCTCGAAAATTGGTCCGAAAAAGTTGACTTGTATTTGTGGACCCCACTGTGATGTGTATAACATATCTACACCGTCCATCTATTTTATCAGAAGATTTTAGGGCGTAAGTCTAAAATTGATAAAAGATAAACACAAATATCAGCTTCAGCCAAAACATCTAAGCGCCACAAAATTTTTATACGGTAAACATTAAATTTCCACTGTTTTCTATGGTGTGGTCCATTGGAACTTTTGATTTACCTCATTTTTGAGTTCATGACCTGAATGAGGCCGACATACAGGATGAACAGTGTTGATACATCATGGACATCACAGTGGGCCCTATATTCCTTTCACAGCCATCCTTGATTTTAACGCTAAAAGGCTACGCCGTCAACATCAGCGCACAGGAAACGAGGGGCAATTCGCTGGTAAGTAATTATTACTTATTTCTCAGCTAATTCCTATTTACTTCACAAATCAAACAGGCCCTTAAATCCCACTGTCGTGAGTGTCTGCGTGTTAAAAAGCAAAGAAGTAAAAGTAGAAAAAAATTGATGGTGCATCGCTTTTTTAATTGTGCCTGTGTGTTAAAAAAAACAAGAAGTAAAAATAAAAATAAATTGATGCACGAGACTATTAAGATTTTTTTGTTGGCTTGTTAGTACACCCTACTGACAGTTGACACTTCACTATTAGCCGCCCCATGGATACCGGACCTCGGTGTTGAAACGATGTGTTCTCCACTCAGTACGATGGATGGGACATATTCACCGGGATATACACGTCGGTGGATAAATATCAAAATCAAATCAAATCCACTAAATTGTGGCACTGATAGTCCCCAACCGTCTGGCAACTGTCAGTTGTCACTTCACCGTTAGCCACCCCACAGGGTGTCTGATGTACGGACCATATTTACCTATGTCCGGAAATACATCGGTGGATAAATACCAAAATCAAATCAAATCCCAAAGCTCAAATCTGCTAAATTGTGGAACTGAGTGTCTCCAACCGTCCAACAAATATAAATTTATACAAAAATCAAGTGATCGGAACAATTTTAACCTTTGATTTGTGGGCACTTGATTAAAATAGGACCAATGGATATTTTTCATTTTTAACCGCCTACAAAGTTCCCACAAATCCAAAAATAGTGTAACCAAACAAACGTCATGTTACATCCAAATTGAGACCCACGGATCTAACGGTTTAGCTTGAATTACTTGTAGAGAGAGCATCCTAAGTTATAGTGCTCTTACTTGTAGCGGGTAGGGGTGTACATCCAGTCGAATTGGGCCGAGCTGGCCTCAGCTCAACTCGACTCGGCCACTAGATAACCTCAACTCTAACTTAGCTCGGATCTATCCTCAACCTTGATTGGCCAGCTCGGCTCAGTTTAGTCAGCAGCTCGGCCCAATTCAAGCTGAGTTTGCCATTGCAGTATTTTCACCAACACCTAAACTGTACTTTCAAAATCTTTTTATATTTGAGACAGCAATAATTGTTTTGCCGGTATTTTATCAAATACCTTGTAAACAACATAAGAATTTAAAAAAAAAAACATATTGGTTGCATATACATACCTTCATTGCCATCGGCCACAATCCCTTGGGTCATCAAATACTTGGTGAGCAACATCAATATTATAGTAACAGAGTCATCAAACTAGTTCAATCCAAGTTTGATTCGAATTGGGCTTGATCCGAGTCGAGTCAAGCTAGGCCAGCTCAAACTCTTCTTGGGCTGAAAAAAACGCAGCTCAACTTGGCTCGAACTCAGCTCCGAATCAAGTCGAAGCTTTTTTGAGTTGAGTCAAGCAAGCTAAATGAGCTAGCTCAGTTTGTATACACCTCTAGCAGTGGGACAATTAGACAGCCAAATACATTGATCCATACCGAATATTAAGCTGTTGCTCTTATTTTATACACCATCATGTAAACGTCACTTCGATCTAACAAATAGAAACTGTTTGATCCATGGTCTTTTATATGGATGGTCAAGACAAATTTCACAAAAGTAGGTCCAAGCATCAATTTAAATAGGCCCAGTCATGGATTACTTATGGCTTTGAGGATTTACTTTTGTAGGCAATTGTAATAATCTCATTCATCGGTTTAAAAATGGATGGCCGTGAAAAATAAGGCTAAATAAAAGATGGATTAGATCATCTGAAAGTAAGATTTTTGGATAATAGCTTTGTGTTTTGGACTTAACTGACAGTTGAGATCAATTGAATGGACTCCCCATGTGAATCCATGCAACTAGGAGCACTATAGCTTGCACTGCTCGCAGAGCACTGGAGCATTTCTCTTACAATTCTATTCACGTGTGCCATCCTTAAAAGTAAATTCAAAGCGCCTGAGTATCATGCATCGCACGTTCCCAGAGTAGCAAAACTTTTCTTGCTCACGAAGTAGCCCGAAAGCAGCCCGTTAGCTTTTAAATTGAACCTGATCTCACGTTGCGCCCTCCAGGTCATCACCACCTGAGGCCCACCTGCACACATGTGGGTCCCAGCATCGCAATGACACGTGGCACCTGTCAAGTCGGCATCTGCGTCCGTCTACACTCCTTCATTCTCTCTTCGGCTCTTCCCCTTCCTTCCTCTCCTCCTTGTCGATCATACCTGAAGTTTACAAACCCTAGCCTTTAGAAGACAGCACTCGGCATACAAGAAGAGGTAAAAAAAGAGGAGAACGAGAAAAAGAAGGAAAAGGTGAGTTTCTAGGGTTTCTAATTTTTCTTTCAGTATTTTTTCATTCGTTGGATTTTCTGAAAGAGAAATGATCAGATACAGTGGTTGTATCAGAAGTTCAGATACATCATATTTTTATCCAGCCAAAACGTACCTGTAGAATATCAAATCCGTTCAAAAGGTGGGTCACACGATGATGATCGCATGATATGAAAATCAGGCTGATCAGTCATTGAGTGGCCCACACCAGTGCACTGAGTCATGCCATTTGCTTTCCATTGATTTTCATATCCATTAATCATCATCGCGTGGCCTACCTTGTGCGCAAATTGGACATTCCACATGTTTCAGACACCCCACTACGGTGGGGTTTGGATTATTTGACTTAATCACTGTTCCCTGATTAGCCTAATTATAGCATTATGGTAGGGTCCAAGCCCTATCAAGTCCACGTGAAAGAGGGGGAGGGCGTCCTTTTGTGCAAAAAACAGGTTAATGGCAGAATGCAACTCCCAATCTATTCATTCTAGAGAAGAATAAATACGTGGCAAATCTTTATCAATTCATTAAGATAGGAAATTGAAATTGAAATTAATTAAAATTAAAATTGAAAATTCAAATTTAAATTAATTATTGGATGAGGGCATGAGATGTAGCATCCCCCAACATGTCCTCATGGTGTGAAAATAGGAAAACGTTGATGGAGATTATGCCATAGTTCCACGTAGCCTCTTTACTCGGCATGCCAGGAAATCTCCACTATCAAATCAGGGTTAGATTCACCTAGCAACAAATCACATGGTTTCTGTAACAACCCATTTTTTTAATGGTGGGCATTTCACTCATCACTATTTCCTATGGTGTGGCCCACTAGAGTGTTGGATCAGACTTATCTTTTAGCCCATGTCGTAGCATGGCAAGGCAGAACTGATGGACGGAGGGGATCTGCCACGCCATCTTATGAGGTTCACCATGTTTATTTAAAAAAAAAAAGAGAAAAAAGAAGAAGAGAGAAATTAGGGACGTGCATGAGCACGTCACTATTCATACCCAACTCCCTCGATTTTCTCTCTCCTCTCCATCCTTCTTCGTTGTGCTAAGCATTTGCACGACTTGAGCCATTTGTGCACACCATTCTTCATGGTGGGACCCACCTCACCGATCCAAATCGTATGTTGGAATCGTACCATTGTGGAACCCCATCCGTTGAAACTCCCTACCTAAAACCTTTCAGTGCGGCCCACTATGAACGCTCATTTACACCGTTTTCAACACCTCCTTGCATCTAGGTCCGTAAAGACTGTTAGACGGTTTGGATTTCCTTCTCATTATCTCAATGGAACCCACCTAGCTTTGCCAGTGCCCTTAAAACCGTTTGAACTAGGAATTCCTTCCGTTTTGAGTAGTGGCAATGCCGCACACGTTTCTCATATTCTCGATTATTGTCAAGCTCTCTCCCTCAAATTTCAGCCATCGAACCTCTCTCATCCAATCACTATCCTCCAGCATTCTTTACTTCGAGTAGCTAATTAAAAGGCATTAAAGTGCTATATTTTCGTCTCCTTCTTCGCAATAGAGTATCGTAACCAAAATTTTTCAATCTTATAACCCACCAACCAAAATGCTTCCAAACTCTGATCTGAGGCTTCCATGAGTTCCTACAACTAATCCAAATAGTCCATGAGCATTTGTTTGTAGAAATACTCTCTTAGTCAAATTTTGCCCTTGAAACCGGCCCTTCTTCTCCACCGTGAAACCCCGCCGTTGATCCTGTTGTAGCATCGATTCAACAATCCAAACCAATCGTCGTGTGGCCCTCTCGATGCAGAATCTATCTAAGATCGGGTTCTCGGAACTCCACCGCTAAGCTATTTAGTTTGACCCACTGGACTCAACCAGGTTGAGTTAAACTCAGTAGTCAAGACTCTTGTTGGATGTCTCTATAAGTAGAGGAAAAGAAGAAGAAGAAGAAGAAGAAGAAGAAGAAGAGAGAGAGAGAGAGAGAGAGAGAGAGAGAGAGAGAGAGAGAGAGAGAGAGAGAGAGAGAGCTTGGCAACTTGCAGCTGACCGAGTCGACCCGTCATTCAACCGCCGCTGCCATGCCCAATCAAAGTGTCAAACTGATTGCAAGAGCTCTGTCCGTTCATCCATATTGACCCTGAGGGGGGCATCCGCCTATTACAACCGCATATCATTTTTGTACCACATCAGATTATTTACAAGTTATAACAGGTAGGTGATCTTTCCTGTTGAAAATTTTAGGTTAACATATAGATTGATTTAATTACTTGTTATGTATTAAATTTATTTGATCATTGTCATTAGTTGTATATTATTTTATTTGATTCTTGGTTGTATATTGTAGAGATAATTTATTTGAGTTATTAATTGACTTCATTTTATTATCGTTACGTGCTTAAATTACAATCATTTCCTTATTATTACATGATGTATAATGTATTTAAATTTACCGGTGCTCTGCCCCAAAAGGATCACTATGCTATTTGTTTATGAGTGCTCTACCCCAAAAGGATCGTTGTATTTTTATGGGTGCTCTGCTTAGGGTCATTCCTGAAAGGATCGGCACAAGTGCTCTGCCCTGGGTGATTCTCTAAAAGGTATGTACACACGGGTGCTCTGCCCTGGATATTTATCCTAAAAGTCTATTCACCAGGTGCTCTGCCGAGGGTCATTCCGTAAAAGGATCAACATCGGTACTCTGCACTGGATTGAACAAAAAAGGATTTTGTAAAATGCCAATTCAATACTTGCAATTGATCATGTTTATGTTATTGAGTTATATTGATATCATCATAAAAATTTCAATTTTGGGAAGGGTGTGACCTTATCAGCTGTCGCGCTCACACACATATAGATTGTTTTGCAGGGTTTGTATATGAAGAACCAGTCGGGCAAGATTGAAGATAATACTAGTTCCTTCCCCTCCCTGTTTGCCCTAAAATTGCATGGAAATTATATGGGTTGCGATTATATTTTATTTAAATATAACTCACATTCTTGGAATTTGGATTCGGGTTTGGCTAACTCAAGTACCGAATTTCGGGCGTGACAGTTCCGGTTCCTCAATCATGAAGATCTGCATTTGTTTACAACAATGGCATGGTGTAAAGCATTCTTCGGAGTAATAATAAAGACCTTGTTCATGTTGGACCCTCATTTCTTTGGGCGTGATCTTTTTATAATAAGAATTGTGACCGCTCCAGGCCAAGTTTTTGGGTGGGACTGCGTGGGTGCAACATTTGAACTCACACTTATAGACCCTCCCAAATCTGTCGGCATTGGCACATGATTAGGTGTTGATGGTAGAGACTTTCTCAAGTGTGCAAGCTTCTCTTCCTAGTGACGAGCCAACCCTATTGCCTCTTGCAGGGTAGAGGATCAAAACATCAACATTTCTGGGCCAACATCATCACGCATCCCTTGAATGAATGTGCTTGTACCCGATATGACCATCCTTCAACGCGGTTGGCAAGGCGCTCAAATTCGTCTTGATAGCTTTGGACAATTCATGTTCCTTGCCACAATTTCACCAACATACCGTCAAGATTCTCGTAATTGGTTGGCTTAAAATGGATCAACATTGCCTCTATCATTCCCTTCTACGAGGTGTCAGGGTTCACATATCTATACCATTGAAAGCATGTTGACTTAGGTCCATCCATGTGGAACAAGGCAAGGAGAACCTTCTCATTTTCTGTTGTTTAATGGTAGTGGAAAAATTACTCAAATTTGTAAATGAAATCCAATGAATCATGCCCACTAAAGTGGGAAAAATCAATCTAAGTGAAAACACAATTGAATCCTTTTGTCGCTTTTCTTGTTTGGATTCGCAACATTGGATTCTCCGATCTTCGGGTGCTCTCCATTGGTGGTGGGAAGAAGCTGTAAGATGAGGCACTCTAGCGTTTGTTGGATCAATTCAAACTTGGTATTAATATGATCCAAAGCTTCCTTCGTCTGCTGCTTCTTTGTCTTCCTTGGCATGCCCTAGGAAGGGTTGCTTTGATACCAAATTATAGGGTCCAACTCGATCAAGCCCATGTGAAAGAGGGGAAGGGCGTCATCTCATGTAAAACGCAGGTTATGGCATAATGCAACTCCCCTTCTATTCATTCCAAAGAAGAATAAATACACAGCAAATCTCTACCAACTCATAAACATAGGAAGTTGAAATTTAAATTTAATATTGAAAATTTATATTTGATTATTAGAAATTTAAATTTAAATTAATTATTGGATAAGGGCATGGGGATGTAACACCTTAATTCATGTCTTAATCCAAAGTATTTATGATAAAATAAGAAATTGATATGAAGAAAATATGTGTGGGATCCAGTTGTAATGGGCTTCACACTCTTTTTTATGCGTGTGTATAGCTGGCCAGCCTTTTTCCTCTACTAGATTGATTGGGAATTATATCTGGTAGTGGAAATTTGTTTGCCAGAATGGATGATTTGTTTAGAGGAATACGTCTACAGGTCTGGTGGATGAATTGTCTACCAACTTTGGTGTCATTTTGTGCAAGTTCCAATTTATGGGCTTTGATTTCTCTAGTTTCCTAGATCCATTTCATGTGATCTTTAGGTCCATATTTTAGTATTTTGACCTAGCTTTCCAATGGTTCAGAATCACTTTAATTTGATTTATGTACATTTGATGTTGGGCCTTGCTATTGGAGGGTTTGTATTGTTATTTATAGGTTGGCAATGGTTGGATCGACCTATGGGTCAAGTGGCCCAACTTGCTTTTGAGGTGGGTTTAGTCCAAGCTAAATTAGGTAGTGGGTCAGGCTCAGGCTAGGAATGCTACCTAGTAACGTAATGGGTCGGGCTTAGGTTGAACCCCACCTGACCTAATATGCCCATATAGGTTATCGATGCGTTGGGCTAGACGACTGGACCCAACCCAAGCTAAAACCCACAACAAAATATAGGAGAGAAGTATAGATGGAATTTTATTTTTATTTTATGTTATTTTATTGATGTACATATTCACTGTCTAGGCTAGGTTGTGCATAGCCTTAGTATTGTATTCCATTTTAAGCCCAAGATGGATCGAAGCGGGTTTGGATGGGTTAGTTGAGCCTGACATGTTTGCATCAAATGGGTTGGGTTAGATTAGGCCGGGTTAGGCTTGATGAATTTTTAAGTGGGTTGGGTTTGGGCAAGAATTCTTGGCTTGTTTGCTAAATGGGTCAGGCTTGGCCTGACCCTAACCCATTGCGACCCCTCATTTTTTGCTGAACTTATGATTTTGCCCCTTTGAAAGTTTCAAATCACATAGCCGTTTTGATGACAGGCCCATGAGCCTTAAATTCTCCAGCTGTAGGCCCATGGCTGTTTATAAGACCCATCAAATGAGCCCAACAACAAGGTTTTTGTGGTCCTCTATTAAGACCTAAAGTACCATGAGAACTCTTGTTTATTAATTAGTTCTAGAAGTCCTAGTATATTGGTTGTTGTTATCATATATAAGTTTGTCCCAGGAAGTTGAAGTTATTTAAAATTTTCAAGTCTTTGCATTTATGAAAGAAGGTTCTAACATTTATGTAAGAAGGTATTGGAAATTGTTATCATTTATGCGTTAGTCATAAGAAGTTGAAGATTTAGTCTTGCGTTTGTGAAAGAGGGTTGTAGCATTTATGTAAGAAGGTTCTATGAAGTCTATAAATAGTGGATCCTACGTCAATGTAATTCAACTCAAATTTGAAGTGAATGAAAAGTTCTTGAGTAAGGCGTGACTCTCTACACATTTGTTGGCGAGACTCCAACTAAGATATCCATAGAAGTAGAGAGACTCTACTTCATACCTTCTTCTTTCATTCCCTTTCTTTCCTTCCCCTTCTTCTTTCTTGCATATGATATTTAACCTCACATCCCTCGAAAAAAACACCAGCATCATTATTCTGTTCGTTCTATGTCATGTTTTTCCCTCCCAATTTTGTTACGATCTTCTACCTAAGAACTCTCTAATTGCTTTCTAATTACATCCCCTACCAAAATAACTAAATTCTGATAAATTTCCATTTTATCCATATTGGAGCCAAGTTCCCTATGGAAATTCAAATTTCATGTTTACCCCTTAATCAACCCATTTGATTTTCTCAAATTACTGATCTACCATCTCAAATGTCTATAAACAAACCCTTTTTCTCTTGGAGAAGGGTCTTGTTCTTTGAAATCTTCTAAGTACAAGAGATGTTATGTTTCATAATCATCCAATGCTTAGCCAATTTTCTGCACTAGAAGAATATTAGTAAGGTTATTTCATAACCATGGTAGAGAAATTGAGTTGTAGATATGATATCTAAGAGTTCTCCTACCTAGAGAGGGCTAAGGAGTTTGCCTCAGCCATTAGGCTTTGAGAGACAGCTCTCTTAACCCGTTTTGGGGAAGAGAATCTCTTAGATCTCCGGATCTCTTCTCTTGTTCTATGCAAGCTTCCATGGCAATAGAACTCAAGACCCTTCACTGAAGATTGAAGATCATCACTTTGGAGTTCATCACATTACCACTACATTTTTTTCCCTCTCTCTCTCTCTCTTTTACTTCCTTAGTTTGACATTTTCTTTTGAAATCAGTGAGAACATTATACTTGAATTGAAATTTTTTGATGTCATTGAGCAGAGACCAATCTTTGGGAGCAATAAAGGGTGCCTAACACGTACCCTTTTGTCACCAAGCCTCTTACTTGGATACCCAGTTTGATAGACCATTGGAGTACAAGTTTGACAGAAATCCAGTTTCCAAATTCACCACAGGCAGTTTTTTTTTCCCCCATCTTTAGACCATAAGACGTGGCATTTTGGCAGGAAAAAAATGGTTGTATCAGAACATAACTCCTAATATGACTGTTGTATCTTATCGTTTCTCCTTGAAATTGATTATGTAATTCTGCAAAATAAATTTTATTTTATTCCGTTTCTGTAAAATTTTAGCTTAAGATAAGTCGACAATAGCCATTAAGAAAAAAAAAAGATTAGTCGACAATAGACTAAATACACTTGTATGCACATGTGCATGAATGCATAATGTACCTATGTAAAGAAGCACTAAGGTGATTCCTCATATGCTTGCCAATGTGGTATGTGTATTAACAATCTGGTCCATTCATCAGGCAGTGGCAACCGTGTACATGCACTGGACTAAACATCAAGGTCTACTCAATAAGCGGGCCACACATATGTTTAACTATATACTATTGGTCATCTTTTTTTTTTTTTTTCCCCAACTGATTGTCTTTCTTATACATGCATGGCCCGCTTGGTGAGTTAACTAGTTGGATTTTTGTTCCAGAGCATGTTTATGATGACTCATTCTTGATACATGGCTGCAATATCATACACTTGTGCTGCATTAGCATGTCACACATGTGCTGCAAATTGCCTCCTGAATCTCTTATCACAGAAATCGCTTTGGCACTTCCCGTACATGTATGGATGTAAGCAGAACATTTTTGGTGATTTGGCGATTTTGAATTGCAGTATTGTAGATGCTTCATCAATTAAGAATTAATTTATTTGAATCAAGAGGTAATGATGATTTCTTTTTGTTTTCTGTAGATTTTGGCATATTCTTTTGTCATTTCGATGAATGAATAAATTTTCGGTGATTCTTTGGAGCGGAGAACGGAATGAGTCAACCTTCGGTGATTCTTGCCACAGCCGGATACGATCATACGATCAGGTTTTGGGAAGCGAAGAGTGGACGGTGTTACCGCACTCTTCAGTATCCGGACTCGGTGAGTCAATGGTTCTATACCTCTATCTGTTTCTAAGATTGGATTCCTTTTTATTTTTTTGACACTCCCTAATACATAGACTTGACTTTAACACTGGCTCTTGGAAGCAAAACTGCAACGTGGTTTACAAACCAATCTTTGTATTTGGTTAAATGAAGTATTTAATCCAGAGGAGAGTTTGAATCTTGATTCATAAAAATAAAGGTAAGCTGATTGTTATTCAATACTCAACTGATGCTTTCTATGAGTCCCTTTGATGATTTAGAGTCCTCAAAACATCATAGTCTCTAACCTATTCAAATCCCCAGGCCTGGCTAAGGGATAGCTGACTGGTCGATGAAGCATTTGTAGACTGAGGGATTATGTTAATCCTCAGGCCTTGAATCTGTGCAAGTGGTGGGCCCATCGTTTGGTGATCCAAGCTGTTGTTTTGATGAAGTGTTTGTAGGCTGAGGAATTATGTTAATCCTCAGGCCTTAAGAGTTTGTACAAATGGTGGGCCCATCATTTGGTGATCCAAGCTTTTGTTTCGATCAGCCCCCATTGATGGACAGTGCCCTGGAAAAACTTCCAGATTGGGAGATCCTAGCAATCTGACTTCGGCTTTTTCCCATTGAAGGTGGACCATTGATGTATTCTGTTCATAGCCATCTATTTGCAGGTTACCAGCGGAAGGGTTATAATTGCCTCCTTTGGGGAGATCTTTTGGGCATGGCACCTTCTCAGTGGACCCATCTGATCAATGGTCTAGACATTGAACTGTGGGCCCTGCTTGTACAGACCCAGGCATGAGGCATTAAACATATCCTTATGTGCTGAATCATATAATACCTCTTTAAAGAATAGAGATATCCAGGTCAGCTGCCGATGGTGGCATTTGGGTGGTTGGTGGGGAGAGATAAGGTCCTTTTCATTGACCATCTGAGAAGTAGAAAAATGATAATTCCCAACGCTCCCATTCTTTGCATTCGAGCTGGGAGATGATGTATCACCTCTTTGGCATTGTGGTTTTTCAGTTCAGGTGTGGTGGACTTGGAGGGTCCTTAGTTTTTTGGGCTAAGGAAAATCCTAGATTTATTTCAAGGATGTCCAAGGCTTCAATGAATAAGAGGACTTTATGGTGTCTTTTGCTGCTTGTGGTTTTGACGTTTTGTAGCTGATTGGAAGGAGCGCAATAATAGAACTTTTTTAATTATTCGGAAATGTATCAGTTGGGTTTCACAAAGCAAGAAACTGGGTTGTAAGTTGGGCTTTGTGGCTCAATCTCTTTTTTCATGGGTGTAGTAGGGAGTCAGTTGATCGATGCTAGGGGTGACCTTGGTGTTGTTCCTAGTAAATGATTCCACATGCTCTTTTGCTTATGTAAGGTTAGGTTGTCTCAGTTGCTTTCTTTTTGAATAAATGTTGCCATTCAAAAAAGAATGACATGAAGACTGGCATTTTAATGGTATCTGGGCAAGAATCTGTCAATAGTGTTAACCCCGCTTTCTCAGGTCCTTCCATGAAAAATCAGTCAGTCCATGGACTGAGAGGAGCTAAGGGGGTGTGCAAGTCCACTTGCAAGGGGACTTGCTTCATGATTGGTCCAGCTAAGTGGTGAACTCATCCCATGTTGTAAAACAATTAAACTGGTTACAACATGGCACATGGCGAAGCCATTTGTTCCATGATAAGGTGGTTGTATTGATCCTTCTCTGGTGGGGCTGAGATGAGCCCTGCTAAGGGCATGCACAAATTTCATCTCAAGGGAACTTGCTCTGTGGTGGGTCCACCAAAGAATTAGTGATGCAGGACAATTAACCACATGCTCTAAAAGCTCAAACTGATAGATCATGGCGAATTAATCCCTTTATCTTATAGCCCAGGCCCCAAATCCATGGGTAAGGTTCTCGGCTGAACCCTCCTCTTGGGCCTCAAATCCATGGGTACCGCCCCCTCGTGGGCCCCAAATCCATGGGTTCCGCCTCACACGAGCCACCTGCCTCACACGGCCCCCAAATCCATGGGTTTTGTGGGCTGCCTACCCCGAATGTGCCCCTGCATCTCACGAGCCACTCCACTTGAGCCCGGTGTGAAAATGCCCCCACATTAATTAGTCAATTTGTTTGAAGCGACTGAAACCATCTCTTACTGGCTGAAATGGGCTTAAACACCGTGTATCTTTTAGTTCTGTACATGCATTTTGGCTTGTTCCTGCGAAACAGCTGCATATCATCCTAAACACATTCTTTTTGGTTAGTAGGAAATTTATTCATAAAAACAAACTTCTAGAAAACATACTTGCAGAGTTATCCATTTTTATGTGTCAAAGCAAAAATGGAGGAAAGATTTTCTGCCACCTGTTGCATGATAGGGTTGTAGATTTGGCCAAAACACCTACCGCTACATTGCCTTCCCTGAACATGTGTCACAGAAGCCAATGGCTGAAAACCTTGAAGAAGTTGCCTAGTGTTCTGGAGGATGGTTGAGGTCCTCCAGTTTCTGAACCTGGATTTCCTGAGACAACAGATTCTGAACTGTTAATCTGAATCACCTTTGCTTTCAAGTATGGAAGGTTCAGTTTCTGGGCTAATTTAATTCCCAGAAGGAGAGCAAGGCCTTCTACAAAATTGACTTTTGCGTCCAGAATGCCATGTTGAAAGCCTCAATACCTTTTCCAACAGTGTTAAGAAAATGGGCCCATCAGCTCCACCCACGATCAGTCCCAAATACTGAACCATCAAAATTAAGCTTGAGGAAGCTTGGTAGTGGGAGTTCCCAAATTGATGAGGACAAATGGAGATGGTGAATGACGGTGGTTTCTAAAGTCCATTTTAATAGGGTGAGGGATTCTTGAGGAGATGCACTTTTGGGCGTTGAATTGATTGCAGAATTCAGTAACCTAGGTTGTGATTTTGTCAATGGCAGATTGTGTGGAGATGGATGAATTTCAAAAGATTTACATTATTTCGTTCTAGCTAGATAGCCCAAACTGAGTAAGGAAATATTGCATGCCAAATGACTTTTGAGAAACCTTTACCATCGTATCCAAAGTGCTAATGAAGGAAAGTTTGTTTAATATTGTAGACTGGGATCACAACAGATGAAACTAATGTAGAAAGTGATCCATTGATTCCAAATCTCCTGTGAGAAGGTATAGTGAAGGCATAGATGGGCATGAACTTCTGGTTGACTATGGCAGAGGACAAAGAAGTTGTTCTCAACGATACTGTGATGGAAGAGGTGGTCCCTGGTAGGAGGCTAGGAGCTCTTCCATGAATGACTGTCCATGTAAGTTGTCCTCAACAATACTGTGATGGAAGAGGTGGTCCCTGGTAGGAGGCTAGGAGCTCTTCCATGAACGACTGTCCTTGTAAAGAATTTTACTTGTGGGGTACATGTGAACTTCTAGAAAGACCTCCAGATAAACTGAGTATCGTTGGTGGGAACCATCTGGTATATTGAATGTTTGTAACTTGTAAGTGGATTTTTCAGTAAGTTCACCCGTTTGCAATGGTTTCCAAATCATAGAGTTCTCTTCTGGACGTAGGGGGGAGTTTGTTGAATTTTCTGTTGAAAGTCATTGTCCCAAAGTTCCCAACTTCTGTTGGATGTAGAATTTTCTTTTTGGATGTACTATGAAGACTTCATTTGGGTGGATAATGGTTCGACTGTGTTATTTGTATTAATATGGGCGTGGGGGAGTTGCAGTCAGTCAATTAGGGGGTGTTGGTAATCCAAGGGGCAGTCTAATGTTTAATTTTCTGTTCGTTTCCAATGATCCAATTGATACCAATCTTTTGCTGTGTGCAAAGGTGGCATAATGCTTTCTAAACGGGGGAGGCCGCAGATGATATATTTCTATTGAGCCAATTGTGACCACTTGAGTATGTTCATGAATCACCAATACCCAAAGGTTGCCTGAACCACGAAGGATTCTCCACCCTAGTTTTAATAGTAGCGAAGTATTGGTTGTTTCGAGATCACAAAATTATATGGGAGTTCTAGGAGAGGTCATCAGGGTTAATAATGGTATTTGACTACATTTGTATTCATATGCACATATGGGGGTTGTGGTTGATCAATTGGTGTGGTGTTTCCAATAGTTTTCTGTCAGTTTCCAAATGGGAATCTGGTGAGATATCAATTTGAGGCATATGGTGAGATATCATCCTTCCTCTACCAGTTCTAGAGAGGCATCACCAAAATCGAGATTGATCCTGTTATGGTTGTTGAATATATCTAGTCCCCTCCCCCAGGAATAGCACCTTCCTCTAACCTCCATTGAATGAAGAACATCAAAACTAGATACTGGCATAGTTCTCTTCATAATCTTATCTAAATGAGATGATTCGAACCAAACAGGATGTTCTTTATTCAGGACTGAAAAAGTTTCTTTAAATGCATTTCTCTAGGGTATTGTATGCAACTTCTACTATGAACTTATTGCTTTCTGGGAAAAACGTGATCCATCTCCTATGTGACAATATGATATGTATGCATACTGCTTCCTAGTTTCCGGGCCTTGATGTTTTTAATCTTTTTTATTTTTAAGAATTGAAACCTGATTTACTCAGTACGATGCCTGCAGCAAGTAAATCGGCTTGAAATAACCCCTGATAAGCAGTACCTGGCTGCAGCTGGAAATCCTCACATTCGTTTGTTTGAGGTTAACTCAAATAGTCCACAACCGGTATGTTTATTGTAAGTAAATGAACAACAATTTCTAAGATGGCTCTTTGTGATGTCTCTATATTTTCTCATTTCGAGTTACCTACTTTGTTTCAATTTCAGGTGATAAGCTATGATTCACATACCAATAATGTCATGGCAGTGGGATTTCAATGTGATGGCAATTGGATGTATTCAGGTTCTGAAGATGGCACAGTAAAGATTTGGGATTTGAGGTACTGTAACTAGTTAACATAAAAAGAGGTAGCTTGGAGCCTAGGACATTGATTGTTGTTTTCACAATCTGGATTAAAAATTACACCATCTGTCATCTTATTCAGAAGCTTGTTAATCCTTAACACATAGTAAAGCCCTGTACATGCTGCCACATGTGTGAACCTAGAACACCATAGACGTGAATAATATCTGAGCTGTCCATATGGCAGGCCACATGGTGTAGATTCCCTGACCAAGAATCTGGCTGTGCCTCTCATTAGGTGGGCCACAGTTTTTAGAAACAAATGGACGGCTATGAAGAATTTAATTTAGCCATCCATTTTTAATTAAATTTTTTTTTTTTTGCATATTATGGCACCCCTTACTTTTATTCCAGGAGCCTATTTTTTGAGCCAGGGCAATATCCATGGTTGTTTCTGCCTAATGAGTAGCTCAGATATTCCATGTGTGTACTGTGTTAGCCTGTACGGCAACATGCATGGGGTATGGGTACAGCAGCCACATATGGCAGTGCATACTTCACATTTTTTGATATTGCAAACTGTAGTTATTCAATAATATACTAATTTAATTTCACCATTCACACCAAACGTAGGAATTAGATGTAGATAAGAAGTTAAGATTGCAGGTTAGTGTTGTCATAGAACCTAACCTAATGTAGGTATGGGTACAGCAGCCACATATTTTTCCACTTTATTTGTTTCATTGAGCAAAAATGGGATAGTTCGGGGAATTGTTTGACAATATTTGTAATTGAAAAACTCTCTCTTTTGGTTATTTATGTCATAGGTTCGTAGCTAATGGTAGCTTGTTCAATGGATGCCTGATTTGTGGATCTTATTCTGCTCTCTATTGAATAATGTGCTACATGAGAAGGAATGGCAGGAGTTCCATCATCGGAAAAAAAACCCCTTTTGTAGCAGCGGCAAGGTTTCGCCGGGCTTATCCTACCCTGTTTGTGAAGGGTTTCCTGATGGGTTGGTTCCCTCTTAATATTGAAAGAATTTTCGGGCGTACTGGAGCAATTATGGATGTTGTCATGCCTAGAGATCGACAGACCGGCAAATACAGAGTCCGGATGTTGTCCGAAGCGGAGCTTGCCCGAGCGGTCGACATGCTACATGGTGTGAAGTTTGCGGGATGCCCGCTGTTAGTTCAGAGGACTAGATATGGTCCCTCTCCCTCCTCATCTCTCAAGCCACCCTCGTTAGCCCCTAAGGTCTAGAGACCCAAGTCTCGCCTCCCTCCACCTCCCCTCCCTTCCATGACGGAGGCTCCATCCTTCAAGGATGGTCCTCCATCAGCACCACCATGACGACAGTCCTTATATCTTACCCGATACTTCCGATTCTCCCCCTAATCCTCCGCGCCCTCTCCTAGTTTCTGACCCCTTTTTGGATAGGATGGGTGCTCCTATCACGGTTAATATGGAGTAGTTTCGAGAGGCCCAGGTGGATCTTAAAGACTCGTTGGTTATTATCTGTAAAGAAGGAGCTTCCCTGTCTCAGGTGAGGGATTGGATTTCAGATAGTACGGGATTCCATCTAGGTAACTATAAGATTAAACCGCTTGGATATCAAGAATTATGGCTTAGGTTTTGTCCTGGGGTTAATCCTAAAATGTTGTTAATGGCGAGCCATCTTCATTCGGGAGGTCCAGTTGCCAGAGTTATGAGATGGGAGGAATTTTCGATCTTTGGTAAGGAAAATGTCTGGTTTTAGGTTTGGGGTATTCTGCTGGAATTATGGTATGACGAGTTCTTTATTGTTGTTGCTGCTTATCTTGGTTCTCTCCTTGAATTGGATGAGAAGACTAAAATTGGGGTTATCAGAGTTCGAGTTAGACGACCGAAGGGTGTTGTTTCGCCATCATCGGTGACGGTGATTGTTGATGAGAGGATGATGGAATTCCCGGTTCTGATGGAAGCTCCGGATGCTCCGTGTCCTCGGTGGGGCGATCTTTGGCGGGTTAGGGAAGATTCTACACCGGAGCCATCGTTGAAATAGGCGAACTTGGAAGAAGGAGCACAACACCCATGCTCCAGTGGATTTCCTCTTCGCCACTCTGACACTGCCAGCAGACGAAGTGACCGAAACCTTCATTCGTTCGAGCCACGTGGAGACCCTCAGCCGTATCGGCCGTCGTCGCCTGCTCTATCTCCCTCGCGTCTCTCGAGCGCATCGATGATGACGTCAGTGCCTACGACGCGTGGCCAGATGTCAGCTACGATCGGACACGCGGATACGCCAACTAACGTTTATCCGGGGGATATAACAGCGAATCCAACCTTTATCCAGTCACAACCAGGGATTCATTAGAAATCTCAGTCACCGGCTTTTCAGGGTCCTTATCTTTCGCCGTCCTCGACACGCAATACGGGACGCGTGGCTAAGGATGATGTCTTGAAGGGTATCTCTCATCCGGATGCTCGACAAGTGGCTTGACAGGTGGCAAAGTTACGTATTTCCCCTTTTTCTTCGTGCCCTCGGGAAAGCAGATACGGGTCTTTTGGAGACAGATTGGAGGATTATATTGCTTTGTTTCAGTGCATAGAAAATAGAGGCAGACCTTTTTCTATGAGCAGAACTCTTGGTAAGCAGTTGGCTAAAAGGTCTACTTCCCATGAGCTTCAACGTCTTGAAGCTTGTCCTGGATTCATTTCAGCCTCGATGTCCAATTCTAGGAGACAGGGTAGCCGGGGAAGCATAGTGACTCAATGAAGATTGTCTCTTGGAATGTTAGGGGGGTGGGGTCCAGGCATAAAAGAAGCCTAATCAATGCTTCTTTAAGCAGAAAAGATCCTGATGTTGTCTGTCTTCAGGAGACTAAGGTTCCTTCGTTCTCGGACAAGTTGTTGTCTACTCTGTGGAGGTCTATTGACGCTAAATGGCTGGCTTTGGATATGGTGGGGAGTTCAGGTGGCATCCTTGTCGCTTGGAAATCGTCCAAATGGACCCTTATCTCTTCCCACAACGGGGCCTTCTCGTTATCTATTGTTTTCCAAGATAAGTTTTCTTCGTTTCAATGTCTTGTTTCGGTTTTTTACGGGCCTAACAACACTTCTCTTCGGTCTCTTTTCTGGGATGAGTGAACTCAGGTTAGACTTATATTTCCAGGTCCGTTTTCTGTTGTGGGAGATTTTAACGTCACTCGATTTGCGGAGGATCACTCCAGAAGAAGAAGACCTTCTTTTGCTTTGTATCGATTCTTCGAATGGATTCAAAGTGAACAGCTAATTGATTTGCCGCTTATGGGTGCCAGATTCACCTGGACAAATGGTCGTGCGACTCCCATTTAGTCTAGGCTGGATAGATTTCTCATCTCTCGAGATTGGATTGAGATCTTTCCAACAACCAAACAAGTGGCCCTTCCTCGCACCACGTCTGATCATTGCCCAATTCTTCTCAGCGTCGACGACGACAATTGGGGTCCCAAACCGTTCAAGTTCAACTCTTCTTGGCTTTAGATTGATGGTCTTCGGCCGAAGATTATTGATTGGTGGGTTTCTTTTCAGGTGGAAGGTTTCGCGGGCCATATCCTTGGTGGAAAACTCTGCCTTCTAAAATCTAAGCTTAAGCAATGGTGGCAGGAGGAAGATATTAAGCGGGAGTCAGAAATCAATGCGCTCCTCGCCGAGCTTCAGAAATTGGATTCTGATTTCGAGGGAATTCCGTTGTCAAAACAATTCTTCTCTAAGCGAATTTCTATCATCCAGACTTTGTCAAATAAAGCTCTGGAAGAAGAAGCTTCTTGGAGGATTAAATCTCGAGTTAAATGGATCGCTGAGGGGGATAAAAATACTAAGTTTTTTCACAATATGGCCAGTATGCATGCTCGGGCTAAGGCTATTTTTAGCATTTCTGAGAATGGGAATAGAATTGAGGATAGGAATGTGATCGAGGAGATCGCCGTCTCTCACTTCTCTGCCCTCCTATCGTCTGAAAACTGGAGCCGCCCTCGTCTTGATTATATCGATTTCAACAGATTGAATGAAGGAGAAGCCAATCTGCTCGAGTCCCAGTTTTTTGACGAAGAGGTGAAGGCAGCTGTAGATGCACTGGGTAGGGATAAGTCCCCGGGTCCGGATGGGTTTCCGATGTGCTTTTATCAACAATTCTGGGAGACTGTCCGCCAGGATGTTCTTCTTTTCTTTCACAAATTCTATTTGAGAGGCAGATTATCGGAGGGTTTAGGTGCCACTTTTATTTCCTTGATCCCCAAGGTGGTAGGTGCTGCGTCTTTTTTTTTTTATTACAGGCCAATCAGTCTGATTGAGAGTCCTTATAAAATCCTTTCTAAAGTCTTATCAATGCGGCTCTCCACAGTTATTGGAAATCTCATATCGCCTAATCAGACTGCTTTCATTAAAGGAAGACAAATTACGGATGGAGCTCTTATTGCTAACGAGGTGCTCCACTCGTGTCACAGGTCCAAATCTCAAGGTATTTTCTGTAAGCTGGATATAGCCAAGTCATATGATCATATTGATTGGGACTTTCTGCTGTATATGTTAACCCGGATGGGGTTCGGGGTTAAATGGAGACAATGGATTGCCGCCTGTATTGGGTCCGCCCATTTCTCTATTATCCTTAATGGGTCTCCTAAAGGCTTCTTCAAAAGTTTACGAGGTTTGAGGTAGGGAGACCCTCTCTCCCCTTTCCTGTTTCTAATCGTTGGCGAAGCTATGTCCCAAATGCTGAAGAAAGGGTAGGAGAATAATATTCTTTGTGGTATTGCGATGCCTGGTGTGCCTGATCCCCTCACTCACATTCAGTTCACGGATGACATTCTCATATTTTCAGAGGCCTCTCACGAAAAAATCGATAACCTCTTACTTATGTTGCGTTGTTTCTAAGCCGTTGCGGGTCATAGGATCAACATGAGAAAGTGGAAGTTGCTTGGTATTAATGTCCCTCCTCCCTCCGTCCAGAATATGGCCGATTCCCTTGGATGCCGAGTTGATTCTTTTCCAACAGTGTTTGTTGGTCTGCCCCTCTCTGTGGGCGCTCTGCCGACGTTCATGTGGGACAGGGTAATCACAAAATTCTAGAAATATTTGGCCTCTTGGAAATGTAGGTACTTATCCTTGGGCAGTCGTCTGACGTTGATCAAATCTGCTCTATCAAGTCTCCCCCTCTACTTCATGACGATGTTCAGATGTCCTGGCCCGGTTTTCAGGCGTATGGATAAAATTAGAAGAGATTTCCTATGGTTTGGGAAGGAAAATCAAAAGAAGTTTCACTTGCTTGAGTGGAAAGAAGTCTGTAAAGTCTTCCGGGAGGGTGGGGCTAATGTTAAGAATCTCCAGCTTATGAATTCGGCTCTTTTGGGGAAATGGGTTTGGAGATTTGCAGCTGAAAAGAATGCCCTCTGGGTTTCGATAGTTAAAGGGAAATATGGCGCTTCTCGGGGAGGATGGTGGCCGAGGAAATCCTCGTGTTATAAGGCTTCTCACATCCGGCGTGGTATTCTAAAGGTTAGACAATCGGTTATTGATACTGCTACATATGTGCTGGGTAATGGCTCCTCAATTAGATTTTGGAAGGATATTTGGATTGGTGAAAAACCTCTCAGATTACTATTTCCCCTAATTTATCGCATCTCTCATGACAGAGGAATTTTTATCAATAATTGTTGCTACACTACGTCGGCGAACTCAGTTTGGGACATCAGATGCACTTGAAATCTTTCTGATAGCGAAGCCATAGAGTATGTGAATCTGTTGGAATCTATATATCATTCTTCGATCTCGCCCTCTCTGTCTGACAGTATCGTCTAGCCGTTGGAGAAATCTGGTGCTTTCTCTGTCAAATCTCTTTATAAGATTATTTACCCAACTAAGCACGATCTCTATGTCGCTACTCCGTGTATTTGGAAGTTCCAAGTGCCGCCTAAAGTCATTTGTTTTGGGTGGTTGGCGGGTCACAATAGAATTCTTACCATTGACAACTTGGTTAAGAGGGGAATGCCGATTACCAATATATGTTTAACTTGCATGTGTCAGGCGGAATCGGTGAATCATCTGTTTGTTCATTGTGGGTTCATATTGACGCAGGACAGCCCTAATTATGATGCATGCTCATGGAGATAATTAAACAGCGGAAATAAAAGGAATAAATGATCTAAAATTCTAACAATAATCATCATAACTGAGAAAATCATAAAGGAAACATGCAATGGAGCGGGCCATCACTACAACCATGGAGTATGGAATTCAATTACTACTTAGGTTGGATCCGGCGAGGGATGAGACCTCCCGATCTTGCATGGTCAAACCCAATCGATCAATGAAGATCACTAGTCCGAAGAACCAAGAAGTTTCTCGGATTAGGGATTTGAGAATTTGGGGATTTAGGGTTTAGATCGGTTCTCAAGATTTTGATCGAAGAGGAATTAGCCAAAACAAAAAAATAGAAGAAAGAAAGTTATTACCTTGAGGAAGTTGGAGGGGCACAAGAAGAAATTAGAAGAAGAAGATCAAGGGGAGAGAAGAAGCACCATCAGAGAGAAGAGAGGAAGGAGGCAACCAAAGGGTTTGCTTTTCATTCATCAATAGTTGAAATTCGTGTTTAGGGCTTTACCCCACTTAAATAAGCAAATAAAGACATAAAATTACTAAAATACCCCTAGGATAAGCAAATAAAGATATAAGATTACTAAAAGACCCCTAACTAAGTCAAAAAACGCACAAATAACATAAGTATGGAAAAATTTGGACGCTTGGTCTTCTTTCTCCAATCTTCCTTCACATGTGTCTTCCCTAAGTGGGGTCTTCTATATGCCCAATCACATGTGAAAGGTCTTCAGCTCCTCAATATTCACCTATCCACAAGGACGACACTTGTGGTTGGCGCTTTCTTTGTTGGTACACCTTGAATGCACCTGTGTCCGCATCAATTCCCCTCGGGTGAGAAAAACTCGACTCCGACGAGTTGAAACTTTTGTAGCGCTCGAGTAGATCTGTATCAACACCTTGCAATGCGTCGCCCGACAGCCACGTAGATTCAGACGATGGTTTGTTTTTCCACCTGACAAGATACCTTTGGAAACCCCCATCTCTCGTGGATACTATCTCGTCATCCAAGATTTCTTCAATTGCTTCTTTATGGGTAATGGGTGGAGGAGGGGGTGGAAGGGGTTGGGTAGCAAACTCAGAAAAAGGCCATGAAAGGGACGATGTATCAACAATGGGAGTATGGGCACGGACTAGATCTTCCACATTAAAAGTTGGATTAATGCTCATTTCAGGTGGAAGGGCAACCCGATACGCGTTGGACCCAACCTTTTGTAATATCTTGAATGGTCCAGCACTACGCGCTTGTAATTTCTTTGCAGATCCTTGAGAGAATCGCTCTGGCCTTATTCGCACCATTACATAGTCTCCTTCTTGAAATTCTTGCACTCTACGATGAGAATCAGCTGAAACTTTATAATCATCATTACTCTTATTTAACCGCTGTCTAATATGTGTATGCAAATCATGAATATGGCGTGCGAATGCATCGGCTGACTCAGAAGACCTTTGGGTAACAGACATAGGTAAGAGATCTATGGGCATTTTAGGTTTATAACCACTTACAATTTCAAAAGGACTCAACCCTGTAGATCTATTAACTGACCCATTATAAGCAAGTTCAGCAGGTGGTAAAATTAAGTCCCAAGTCTTAACATGTTCACCCACTAGACAACGTAGAAGATTTCCAAGGCTACGGTTTACCACTTCAGTTTGACCATCTGTTTGTGGGTGGTAAGCAGTAGAAAATTGCAAATGAGTTCCCATAATGTGCCACAGTGTCTTCCAAAAATAGCTAGTAAATCGAACATCACGATCAGACACTATGGTTTTAGGTAACCCATGGAGACGCACCACACCATCAAAAAAGAGACGAGCAACATGAGACGCATCTGACGTCTTCGAACATGGGAGGAAATGCGCCATTTTAGAAAAACGGTCCACAACGACAAAAATGGAATCGTGCTTTTTAATAGTCTTGGGAAGCCCAAGCACGAAGTCCATACTAATGTCCTGCCACGGAGCATGTGGCACTGGCAATGGCGTGTACAGCCCAGTATTTTGCTTTCTTTGCTTTGCCAACTGACATGTTCGACACTGCCCTAAAACTTTGGCTACGTCTCGCTTGAGGCTTGGCCAATAGAAACGATCTTCCACGAGGGCAATGGTCTTATCACGACCAAAATGGCCAGCTATCCCTCCTGAATGAAGCTCCCAGATGAGGAATTTACGAAGGGACATACGGGGAATACAAAGTCTGTCTCCCTTGAAAAGAAAGCTATCTTTAAGAACATATTCACCCATAATATGCTGGTCACTAGAGAGCGACGCGTAAGTACCCCCAAAATCAGGACATGAGGTATTCATCTTTCAGTTGCTCAAATCCGACTACCTCTACACTCAAGGAGTTGAGCAACGCCACTCTCCTACTAAGGGCATCCGTTGGTTTGTTTTCAACCCCGGCCTTGTGTTTCAAAACAAACGAATATTCCTGAAGAAACGCTACCCACTTGGCATGCCTTGGGTTGAGTTTCTTCTGAGAATGCAAATATCTCAAAGCCTCGTGGTCAGAAAACAAAACGAATTCTTGCGGTAGGAGGTAGTGTCGCCAATGTCTCAGGGATTGCACTACCGCATAAAATTCTTTGTCGTAAATGGAGTATTTTTGTTTTGCCTCATTCAGTTTCTCACTGAAATAGGCCACTGGGTGTCCTTCTTGACTCAACACTCCACCTATACCGACACCAGACGCATCGCACGCTACTACAAAGACTTTAGAAAAGTCAGGTAGGCGCATGACAGGAGCTTCCACCATCTTGCCCTTAATTTCTTTAAAAGCCTTGACAGCGGCTTTAGACCACATGAACTCTCCTTTTTTCATGCACTCAGTAATGGGAGCCATGATCGTGCTAAAACCCCTAATGAACCGACGATAAAAAGTTGCTAGGCCGTGAAAGCTTCGCACCTCATGAATGTTCCTTGGTTCTGGCCACTCAACTATGGCCCTAACTTTTTCAGGGTCTGCGCGCATCCCTTCAGATGACACTATAAATCCTAAGAACACAACTTGGCTAGACATGAATGCACATTTCTTAAGATTAGCGTACAACTTTTCCTTCCTAAGGACACTACAGACCTTCTTTAAATGTTCAAGGTGTGATTCCTTAGTGGTACTATAAATAAGAATATCGTCAAAGTACACTAGGAATTTTTCGATGAACGGCCTCAAAGCTTGTGTCATCACCCGCATGAAAGTACTGGGTGCGTTAGTCAAGCCGAAGGGCATGACCAACCACTCATACAGCCCATCTTTCGTCTTAAACGCCGTCTTCCACTTATCTCCTGGGCGTATACGGATTTGGTGATATCCACTCTTGAGGTCTATCTTCGAGAATATAGTGGACCTGGCCAACATGTCAAGCATATCATCAAGTCTAGGTATAGGGAACCTATACTTGACAGTAATTTTATTTATGGCACGGCTGTCCACACACATGCGCCACGTGCCGTCTTTCTTTGGCGTCAACAATGCAGGCACGGCACACGGGCTCATACTCTCTTGGATGAAACCCTTTTGCAGAAGCTCATCAACTTGCTTCTTCAACTCTGCATGCGCTGCAGGGTTCATCCTGTAGTGAGGAAGGTTCGGTAGAGTAGACCCTGGGACAAGATCTATGGCATGCTGTATGTCCCTCATAGGTAGCAATTCATTCGGTAAGTCTTCAGGAAATACATCACTGTATTCCTTCAGGACCGAGGTCACCTCACAGGGCAACTCTGATGGAACCTCAGGTGTAATTTCTCTAGCCACAAGGGCATACACCATAGAATCCTCCTTAGCCTCTTTTTCAAACTCTCTTGCGCTGATTATATGTAAAGACTTAGGTTTGGATTTCCCCATTTCTCTAGGCTCACTTGCCTTCTCATCCTTCTTCTTCCCTAGTGTATTCTCAGGTGGCATGGGATTAAGTTTGATCTTTTTACCATTATACATAAAAGTACACGCATTCGAACGGCCAAAGATCGTGACATCATTATCGAATAGCCACGGTCTACCTAGGATAACATGTCCCACATCCATAGGTAAAACATCACACCACAGGGACTCTTTGTATGACCCAAACTCGATGGGGACTAGACATTGTTGGGTGATAGGTAGGGATGTCTTGTTAACCCAAGAAACTTTATACGGTTCTGGATGAGGTGTGGATTTCAGTTTTAAGCGATCTAAGGTGCTAGTGGAAATCACATTCTGACAACTTCCACTGTCCACTATCACCTTACAATTCTTTTCACCACACTTGGCAATAGTGTAGAAGATAGTGCTTCGACGCCAGTCAGCACTACTTCTAGACTGAGCTAACACACGCCTGACTACTGCAAGCGTTACGTCTCCATCTACTTCTTCTTCATCAGTAAGTCCTCTTTCAGGGTGATACTCTTCAACTTCATAATCACCCTGGTCATCTCCACCTTCGTGGGGCTCGCCTATAACTAAGGCTCTCCCACGGCTCTTCGTAGGACACTGATTAGACATGTGGCCAAGGTTGCCACACTCATAGCACCTCACTTGGCTCATATTACTAGGACCGGCACCAAGAACCCCTTTGCCCTTGTCTTCCTTAGGCCTAGGCGGAATGGTCGCCTGTGCCCTAGGTTGATTACCAATATTAGGTCTAGTTCCTTGGGAACTAGATCTAGCATTGGAGTCTCGGGACTCAAAACGACGAACGACAGGAGCCTTCAGATATTGGAACTCCTGCACGACTTGATATGCTTCATCTAAGTCCGTTAAGGGCCGAGTAATAAGCTCGCGCTGAAGATCCGCACAAAGGCCCGTCTTAAAACGCGAGAGCGTTACTAGAGGGTCTTCTCGGATATCACATTGCATCACATACTCTTCAAATTTAGCGATGTAGTCAGCGGCAGGCATTGACCCTTGGCGTAAGGATTGCCATTGGTCAAGGAGCTTCTGACGGTATGAGAGAGGAAGGTACTTCTCCTTCAACTTCTCTTTCATCTCATACCAATGTGTGATAGGAGCTCTACCAACTCTCTCTATCCTACGCTCGGTGTTAGTCCAGAAGAGCTTGGCTTGACCCACAAGCTTCATCTTAGCAAACCGCATTTGACGGTTTTCTGACATGCCATACCACTCAAAGTAGTGGTCCATGTCAGCAACCCAGTCAAGGAATGCCTTGGGATCCAAGCGTCCATCAAAACTCGGGGCCTCAACTCTCACACTCTTCATCGCACGCTCATCTGGATCATAACGGTCTTGATGACCACATGTGGCTCGTGCCTCTCGCACCACACCACGACCGTTACCACGATCTCTATCCTCACTACCACCACGTGTGGCAGCACGTTCTTCAATGATTCCTTCCACTTGGGAGTGCGCATCTTCCCCTACAGCGGGATTTTCCTTTTGGAACGCCTCTAGTTGCTCCACCTTAGTCATGGTTGTGGTAATTTGGTTCTCAAGGCGGGCAAACTCACGCCTTTGACCTGCTTCTAGAGCGGTTATCTTTTGTATCAATTGAGCAAGTTGCTCAGATAACTGCTCGTTATTCATGGTAGGTTGAAGTCCGAAACCTCTACCTCTTCTCGTGGGCATACAATGAAGACTTGAACCAAACTCTACCTAACTAGACTACTAGGTGTTATGACTTTCAAGATGAATGCGATGAATGCAAAACTACTATGAACAGACACAATTAAGTTGAAACAGGAAACAACTCAAATCTGAAAATTTTCCAGATTAGGAACTTTCTAAAATTGGAAAGTTTCTAAAATTGAAAACTTTCTAAACCTGGAACTTTCCTAAGTTAAACCTAAAAAATCAAAACCCTAATTTGATAACTCGATCTAGACAAAAACCATGCAAGCCTAGGCTTTGATACCAAATTTGACGCAGGACAGCCCTAATTATGATGCATGCTCATGGAGATAATTAAACAGCGGAAATAAAAGGAATAAATGATCTAAAATTCTAACAATAATCATCATAACTGAGAAAATCATAAAGGAAACATGCAATGGAGCGGGCCATCACTACAACCATGGAGTATGGAATTCAATTACTACTTAGGTTGGATCCGGCGAGGGATGAGACCTCCCGATCTTGCATGGTCAAACCCAATCGATCAATGAAGATCACTAGTCCGAAGAACCAAGAAGTTTCTCGGATTAGGGATTTGAGAATTTGGGGATTTAGGGTTTAGATCGGTTCTCAAGATTTTGATCGAAGAGGAATTAGCCAAAACAAAAAAATAGAAGAAAGAAAGTTATTACCTTGAGGAAGTTGGAGGGGCACAAGAAGAAATTAGAAGAAGAAGATCAAGGGGAGAGAAGAAGCACCATCAGAGAGAAGAGAGGAAGGAGGCAACCAAAGGGTTTGCTTTTCATTCATCAATAGTTGAAATTCGTGTTTAGGGCTTTACCCCACTTAAATAAGCAAATAAAGACATAAAATTACTAAAATACCCCTAGGATAAGCAAATAAAGATATAAGATTACTAAAAGACCCCTAACTAAGTCAAAAAACGCACAAATAACATAAGTATGGAAAAATTTGGGCGCTCGGTCTTCTTTCTCCAATCTTCCTTCACATGTGTCTTCCCTAAGTGGGGTCTTCTATATGCCCAATCACATGTGAAAGGTCTTCAGCTCCTCAATATTCACCTATCCACAAGGACGACACTTGTGGTTGGCGCTTTCTTCGTTGGTACACCTTGAATGCACCTGTGTCCGCATCACATATCCTCCATTATCGAAGATTTTTGCCATCATTTCTCGGTCAGTTGGTGTTCTCCTTGCTCAGCTGCCGATCTGCTGCTTGCTTGGAATGGTCTCAAGTTTGGGAAATTGAAGCTCACGATATGGCGAATGGCCATTCTCGCCATCTAGTGGGCTGTGTGGTACGAAAGGAATAACAGATGTTTCAACAACACTTCTTCTTCTGCTCCGTCTGTCGGTTCTAGGGCTAAGAGTTTGGTGATTGAATGGGCTGCTTGTGTTAAATCTCTGAAAGATGTGGATTTTAGTTTATTAGGCCCTTAGGTGCCTTCTGCTATCTCAGCAGTTGGGCCTTTTTCTGTTTTTTGGTTTTTTTCTTCTTGTCTTCTGTATCTGTTTCTTCTTTTAATGCATTTTCAGTTTGTTGCCTTTTAAAAAAAAAAAAGTGCCCTGTGCTTATTTTTCCAATCCACCATTACACAAATTGTATTTCTCCTCTGTGTTAACTTCTTAAATTCATTTTTTTTTTCAGGGCTCCAGGTTGTCAAAGGGAGTATGAAAGCCGTGCAGCTGTTAACACCGTTGTTCTACATCCAAATCAGGTCAAAGTCGAACATTGGAAGCTCTTTAATCACTTTTTCAGACACATATTATGTCATTAACATGAGGGCTTTATCTGGCTCACAATGCTGGTTCATCATAATTTGCATCCACACAGCTGTAGTGTCTTCAGCATTGCCAAGTGTTCTTGAATATGGGACTTGGGACAGAATCTGGCAGCATTTTGAATGCACTTGCAGCATTTCTCTGACACGGGCTCACATGTCAAATCTGATTTATATTGGGCCATTATAGAATCTAGATTTTTGTAATTCTGAAATCTGTTGTATGTTTATTGTTGAGCCATTTCTTCATCTCTGCATTTTGTTCTGTTCCTTTGGTTATCCTTTTCTTCATGGGAACTTGAAAGGCTTCTCAATACAACCATTCAGGAACACTTTAATTTTAAACATTCATGTGAAAGATCTCATATATTTATGTTTCAAAATGCTTCGCTACTTTCCTTGAAGTTGTTGCAGTAGGGGTGGCAACGGGCCAGGCTGGTCCATTGGGTTTCAGGTCATGGCCTGATATGGGTCAAGCTCGGCCTTTAGTAGAGGTTGCATGATCCTTCTAACTAGGTGCCACTCCTGCTTTGATTCCCGCATCGAGCTCCCACTTCCTAGCTGTTTATACTCGCTAACATTTTAACAAAGACACTTCCCCACTTCCACACCCAAATCTGCTGCCAATTTGCTTCACGCTTCATGCAACTATAGGTCGGATTGGCCTGAATTTAAAATAATAATAATAATAACAACAATAATAAATGGATTGGGCCTAGGCCAAGTTTTTCCATACTATTTGAGGGCTGACGTGAGCACTTGCCTGTTTATAATGTTAACGGGTGGGCTTGGACTGGAAATCAAAGGCCCAGTTGCTTTGTGCCAAGCCCATGCCTGACTTTTCGGCCAATTAATAATGGGATCAGGCTTGGACTGACCCTGTCCCGGACCATTTCCACCCCTATGTAGCAGGGTCATCCAGTTTTATTTTACGATTTTTAGGAATCCAAGAATAGGTATTATTCAAGGTTCCGCCCAAGAGTTCCTATAGTTTGCTTGGGTTTTCAGTTTGTTCAAGCAGGACCCATGATTCAATGACTGAAACTGTTCATACGATGGGTCCCAACGTGGATGGCTCATGCATAAAAATCCTAGAGACTGGAATATCCTAGCCATCAAATTTTTTATAATTTTTTGGTTGAGTATGGATTGTTGCAATATTTTCTTTCTTTACCATCTAGTTGTTGGCTACCAATAGGAGGGTAATGATGTTCTCATTTGAGAGATTTTGGTGCACAAGCCATGCATAATGGGGCCAATCTCATCAATGATTTGGATCACTGAACCATGGGCACCATTTTTACAAGCTGAAAACATGTGTGCACTGTAGAAACTCTTGGGCCAAGCGTTATATAAAATCTCATTGAAGAACTTATGGTTGTTATAGAGTTAATTTATTTTGTCGGTTTACTTGTGATGTTGCAGACGGAACTAATATCCGGGGACCAAAATGGAAATATTCGCGTATGGGATTTGACTGCAAATTCATGCAGCTGTGAGCTGGTAAGTTTTGACATTGCTCATTTCTTCAAGAGTGAAATTTACATGTCAGAGCCTCATTTTGCTCTTCCATTCATGATTTCTATTATTTGATTCCAAAAGGCATGTATGAAGATATCTCTTCAAATTGCAGGTTCCAGAGGTAGATACAGCTGTGAGGTCTTTGACAGTAATGTGGGATGGGAGCTTAGTTGTTGCTGCAAATAATCACGGGACTTGTTACGTTTGGCGCTTATTGCGAGGAACACAGGTAGCTCCATTGTTATGCAGTGGAATTTAGGTTTAAGCATTTGAAAAGCCCAATAATTCATTATTTTTCTGATTTTACCCTGGTATCACTATAGTCTTTGGTATTCTTCATGCAATCCGAATACTCTTCTACTGCAGACTATGACCAACTTCGAACCACTGCATAAACTACAAGCACACGATGGTTACATTCTAAAGTGTCTGCTTTCCCCAGAGTTCTGTGAACCTCACCGGTTTGACACCTCATACCCTTTTTCCTGAAACATATTTTGTTAAAACTGCAACTTATGCAAACAAGTTCACTGAATTTCACAGATTTAAGGGCAGCAAAGAGTTATCATCCTCCCAATTTGTGTACCTTCTTCATGGCATATTTTTATGATGATTCAAACCAACCATCCACCAGTATTTGGTTGATAACCAGAAATTGCCTTGATCTGATGATCCTTGCCATCCCTTCAATGAACTTATGCTCATAGAATGTGAACCATGGCTAAATTTTGTTTATCACTATCCATTTGTAGACCACCAATTAAATGCTTAGGATCGTCCAGTTAGTGTTCCTTGTCTATTCGTGCATCAAGTTTGGCCCCGCTGAATGGAGATCTGGATCTTGTCCATGTATGCCACATGTTTCATAAAGATGTTGGAGGATGTTAACTCGGCTGCAATTGCTGCCCCAGGTTTAACATCTCATATTTAATTTCATGAAGCATTTCTGCTTAAACTTCAATCAATTTATTTGTAGCAAACTCTAATTGTTTCTGCACTATCCCATTTGTTTTCTATATTCATGCATCTTAAATCCATGAAATGAAAATTTTTCTAGGTATCTGGCTACTGCATCATCTGATCACACCGTTAAGATTTGGAACGTTGATGGTTTCACTCTGGAGCGAACTTTGACAGGTAAGACTGGGATCTGGGTCGCAACTGCGTTGGGCTGGACCAAAGCATGTCCAGGTCCAGCTCAGGCCATCAGCAAAGGATCTGGATTTTAGTTGAGCTGGACCCTGCCAAATATTCATCCACCAAAGTAACAAGTTGGGTAGGGCCTCCTTGTAGGCCCTTTAGCCAGATAAGACTTCAGGTCCAGCCCAATTAGTTATCAGGCCTGAAAGTCAGGCCCAAGTCCAACCCACGATCCTTACAGCAAAGCCTAAAGCTGGCTGGACTTGGGCCAGCCCATCCCATTTGTGACCCTTGGCAAATCCCTCGCCAAGTTCCCATTTCTCCCCTCCCCCCCTACACATGAATAATCTTCTGTTCATCTCTTTTGAGTATTGGATTATATATCCACAGGGCATCAGCGCTGGGTATGGGACTGCGTTTTCTCAGTAGATGGTGCATATTTAATTACAGGTATCGTATAATTTGTTCATTCATTGGTTTGCTGACTTTCCTTGCAACTCACATGGTTTTTTTTTTTTAATTTCTCCCGCTTTTATATTTCTCTGTTGTTCTAAGGATCAGAAATTGTTACCAATTGCAGCTTCTTCTGATACGACTGCGAGGCTGTGGACAATGGCGACGGGGGAAGCCATCAGAGTGTACCAAGGGCATCACAAAGCCACCGTTTGTTGTGCTCTCCATGACGGTGCTGAGTCATCTCCATCATGATCCTGACTTGCAATGAACTTTAAAGATGTGTATGGAAATGTTCAATGGTGAGAGTGGTGACATTTCCATTTTCTATGTTTTTTGTTGGGGGAAGGCCTGAGCCCCAACAAACTTTGATCTTGCTGATGATTTCAATTCCATATATGCTGGGCTCATTATTTGTTGATCAGACCATTGCTCTAATGGGTCCTAAAGTTTCGATTGGGGATGCCCCAAAAAAATTCAGATAGAAGGATCGTAATCCTGCAATTAGTGGCCTAGAAATAATAGAGGGTTGAGGAAAAAAAAAAATGAAGCAATGGTCAACATCTGATGACACAAGCAACAAAATATCGAATGGTTACAATGCTGGGGTCTGTGATATTTTTGGAGCATCCCCCTCAACTGTAAAGTCCATTGGTTCAATTGTCTGGATCACTGGAGGATGGGCCCCACATGCGTGGAACTGAAAACATCAGCAAACTGTTTTTTTTTTTTTTTCTGAGGCCAGATGCCAATAATTCCTATGTTCGTTTATCGTTCTAAGTATCATGGTTTATTCATATGCGCAGCTTCATCTGATATTAACTGGAGACTGGATGATGGCAATGGAGGAAGCCACTTCTCTTGTGCTCCCTGTAACAATGCAGAATCACCTCCATCATGAACTGGACTTTTGGTATGCTTGTATTACATGTACAGAAACATTCAATCTCGCGCATGTGTGTATCATCCCTGGCATGAATTTGTTCTGTCTTGGACTTGAGAACTATGAACCATCAGTCTTTTGAGATGGCCTCTCTAATCATGCAATCTGATTTATTGCTTATTAGAGACTATTTGAAGGGTTGGTCTCCTTTTACAACTTAAAGAGTTATGCACTAAAATGATATTCTGGATTAAGCTTATTCTTTCTCTTTCTTTGTCAGATTTAATTACATGCTTATGACTGATCTGGATCCAAAGCTGTAAATGCTTTTACTGATTCCAGGCCAGGGAGTTATTTGATACACTCAAGTGTATGACAGTCAGACATATGCACTTAGCGATTGAACACGTGTCATGCACATATCCAAAACTTAACCTCCAAACCATGGGACCCACAGTAGATAGGTCATAAACCCAAAATCAAAGAATTACCTCTATGATCATTGATTGGGCCCTTGCCACCCCCATATTTCAGGGCTTCTCTCACTGGGAGAGTGCAGGATCGGAAAAGCTGGCTTCCTAATTCCAAAGTGGGAGTAATGTCAGGAACCCATTGGTGTTGTGGGAAGGAACCACCACCTCTCGGTTTCATTTAGGTTGAATTTTTATGGCCGTTTTCATACTATGAGGAATGATAAAGTGTTGTTGGCCTGATCTGGCCCTTGTGAAGAAGTGGGGCCAAAAGGTGGCGTGTTAAGAGAAGCCCCGATGGGTGACCAATCCCAACGTTGATTAAGGGATGTTTGTTTGTTCAACTCAGACAGTTGAATTTCTTTCATCTTAACCAACCATTAGATGTCAACCAGTAGGATGGTTAAGCATTGCTTTGGTGTTGGTATTTGGTTTATGGCCATCTAAATTCTAAAGTGATGCCCATGCTTTGCCTGGTTTGATTTTGGTTACATTTATGTCACGTACAGATCAGAGTCCACATGTATTTGTTTGTTTTTTGTTTTTTTTTTTGTTTTTTTGTTTTTGTTTTTTTTGAGAAATCTGAGTCCACATGTATGAGCCATCTCACTCTGGCAGTGAATCAAAGCTTTTCCTTCTGTAGAGATATGGGATTCAGTAGCTATTCCAGGGGAGGTTAGAACTGTTCGTAGTAATCCTTTTGAAAGGTGAGTCTAATCACATGGCCATGATTGCTTTCTATTCCCTAGATTTAAGCCTTTTCCTGATCCTGATTAGTTATCTGAATCACCAGGATTTTCGAAGGATGCTTGAACTGTTTGTCGTGGTTTTACTGATCCTTGAGGAAAGGATCTAATTGTATGCTTGTGACTGTCCTGCCTTCAAAAACTTAGGCCTGTAGATGCTTAAAGATAAATTCATCTCATTTTAATTAAACAGTAATGAGTAATGATCTAGTGAGCTGAATGCATCGGAACCTTACCATGCACAGATTTGCTATCTGGACCTACCATTAGGCGCAGTCCGGTTTTATGGGCAGCCTTGAAAAATCATCCTGTTTGGATGATCCAAACCGTCCACTCAGTGACTTGCAGAAATTAATGGACAGGATTATTCATTAAAGATAGGTCCAGTCATGGATGTTTAGGACCATTCTATCACTGTGATCTTTGCACTGTAATGGAAGAAAATTAGACCAGATCTTATGGATGGACCAGACGGGTTACGTAAATGATGACAAGGCTAAATGCAACTATGTGCACTGCAAGGTATCCATACACACTGCACTAAGATCATTTCTCAACAGTAACTATGTATTAGAGATCTTGATCTCTAATACACAATTGAGTTCATTTTGACAATAATTACATATTAGAGATTAAGATCTCTTATACATTATTACTTTTGACTAAAATGAGATGAACTCATTTTTATGCGTCTACCAAACAGGGCCTTAGCTATCCAGTCTTAGCTTTTGTTCTAATTTATATTAGAGAGTTTGTTAATCTCAGGCTCGTGTATCCCTAGGCCCCCTACAGGTGTCCACATGTGCCAGCATTGTACGTGTATGTAAGATCCAATCCCATTCAACAGGTGGGTCCTGCGTCCCTGTCCAGTGTCCAGTTATTTCAGATGGCCAATAATTTGTGAAACAAATATACAGTTTAAAAAGAACTTGCCCACTTGCTTCCTACAGGGTGTCCAACCTGATGAGTGGGCCAGCCTGATCGTTTTCGCCATGGCTCTTCACCGTAGGATCCAAACGATGGACGGGTTCGATCTCCTGCATATGCAGCATGTTGGCACGTGTCCCCATGTGTAGAAGGGTTGGGATGTACTGACTAGTGGAATTAGCAGCCCTCCAACATAGGAATTATGTTTAGAGCTTGAACTGCTAGTAGCAGTCCTTTAGAACAGACCCGATGCTTGAGTTGAGTGTCCATCCTATTGTTTTCGGCTCTCCACGGCAGTCATTTCTCACAAAACATGTACCAGAAATCAAATTTCTCAGGGAATCAAAGAACCTTCTACAGGATGAAAACTCCATCTTCAGAGACGGGTAGTATATGCTCGAAATCTATGTTTCCCTGTCATATTCAAATACCAGAAGTACCACCAGTAGAGGTGGACTTGTATTATTGCTCGTTGGTGGATTCATAATTTAATAATGTTGAAACTATACTTGTAGCAATATTTTAAGACAATTCTTTAATGCAATAACTACCAACACCATTAAATACAATAACAGATAAATCATAAAAGTGGGCAGGCGGCACAGAGTGCCGGATCTTCTACTTTATATTTTAGGAATTGTAGATGCTTCAGGACATAGATAATGTTCTGATGCGCTGAGTTCATACAAGTAGGTCCGATGGTTTAGTGATCTAGATTGTTGATGTGATAGTGACCCCCCAAAAAAATCTCCCGGATAGGAAGAATGCAGCCTTCCCATTTTCAGAACATAAAAAGTGCACCAGCTGCAATAGGCATGGGATCTGCTACTTCATATTTTTAGGAATTGTAGATGTTTCATGACATGTTTGGTGCCCAGATCCGCCCAGTTGATAGAAGTTGGTCCTATAGTTCAGTGGTCCAGATCATTGATCTGGTGAGACACCACTAAAATCTTGCAGATTGGGAGATTATAGCAATCCCAATCTTTGCCTTCTTTGATAGTGTTGCTGTCTTCTGTTCTTTTTTGTTTTCTCCTAACTAGTTAACTGCCTGTTCATTTGCTGCTGATACTAGTTTGGCGATTTTCTTGGAATTCTCATTTATGGGGGCCAATCGTATCGACTGTTTTGATTAACAGTTTCGATTACTTATGGTTCAGCTGTGGATATGGTCCTTGATAGAGTCGAATGGCGGAGCAGGATTGGTGTAACCAACCCCAATTTGTTAGGACAAGGCTTTAAAAAAATAAAATAAAATTCAGATGATGATGATGCTGATGCTGATGAATCATATCAATGGTCTGGATCATTGGACTAAGGCTTGGCCATTGTATGGACTTGATGCATTAGGACCCTAAAATTATTCATTTCATTTGCGCAAGGCTCTTCATGATTTTTTAAAGTATTGAAAATTCTCTAATCAGGAACAGGAGGCAGATGATGATCATGTGAGGGTAAGTGAGCCTTATCTCTTATCGTTTTGTAGACGTCTTATTCTACTAGGTGGTGATGTATCAGATCCCTGGTGGCTGACCAGCCTGCAACAATCAGAAGATGACCCACCTGTCTTTTCCCAACAACTCAGCCACAGTTTTGCTATCCTTCTGAGATGTGAATCACAGTGGCCAAACAAAGCCAAGGTTTGTGTTTGCCTTTATTTTTCAAAGATGGCGTCAGCCACAATGTGCTTTTGCCATGGCATTCTTTAATTGGTGGTGATTTGTCTGCCGTACACATGGGTAAGCACTCATCGATCTGGGCCGTACAAGCCAGCGAGCACGATAGTCGCAATGATTCGATGATCTTATTGTCTGAATTAGACCTTTCTAGATATGAATCTGATGCATGGTTGGATCACCGTAGCCTAATGGTCTTCCTGTGTTTTTTAGGCCATGCTGTATCCACGATGGTGCTGATGATTTGGACGGTCTGGATTTGTCATACATATATGTCCCTGCACATTACCTTTTAACATTTCACACACCTTTTTATATGGGGTACGAAATTCAGTCTGCATAGCATTCAAGCCTTCAAACATACATAAATAAGCATGCATAATTCCATACATGCTGCTGCAGATCATCTATCTATATCTATATCGGCCGACAGTTTTGGACGATTTTGCCCACACTTGGGAGAGTTTTCAAACTTGGAGTTTTGAAAGGATGTTGGAGGGATTTCCATCATAGGTAGAGATATTTGGGATATTTTAAAAATGTGAGTCATTAACTAAGGTTATTTTAGCAATTTCAAAAGGCCTCTTACCACCTAATTTCTCTCTCTTCATGATCTCTCTTCCTTCCTCGCGGTTTGGCTAGTGACCCAACACCAGCAGATTAACGGGTGTCAAAGCTCTTTGGGCCCCACCATGATGTGTGTGTTTTATCCACACCGTTCATCCAATTTGCTAGCTTATTTTAGACCATGATCCCAGAAAATGAGGCAAATCCAACTTCCAGGTGGACCACACCACAGGAAATAGTAGGAATTAAGCCACAGAAGTTTTGGATCATGCTGATAATTGTGTTTTCCTTCCATTCAGGTCCGTGTGACCTTATAAACAGGTTGGGTGTCAAATAATCATTATAGTGTGCCTCAAAATTTTTTTAACGGTGGACACTCATTCAACACTGTTTTCCTATGGTGTGTTCCACCTGTGATTTGAATCTGCCTCATTTTTGGGCTCATGCCTTAAAATAAGCTGGAAAGTGAATGGACGGTGTGGATAAAACATATACACCGTGGCAGGGCCTACAGAGCTTTGACATCAGCTAGCTGGCCGTTGTTGGGGTCACTAGCCAAATGGCGTACATATAACTAGAGCATCGCTGACACTTCAATGGGGCCCACCTTGATGACTTTATAATATGGATATCATATGTTTATTGCACTAGCTTATGTTATATATCAGCCCAAAAACAAGGTGGATTTCAATAATTTTTATTTTTTTATTTTTAAAAAGAATGGCCCACAAAAAGAAGAAAGAAGGGGCAGAGTCACTCAAGGTTGAAAGGAGAAAGTGAGGATATGAAAACTCTTCCTCTATCTGGTTGTATCTCTCTCCACCTGAGCTGCACGTGACCCACCTATGATACATCATTTCTATTCCAATAACATCAAATTGGTATTATTGTAAATAATGCTACTTACCTTCTCTGTGCAGTGATTACATCAATAGGTCCGTTAGAGTACATTCCACACTTATTGTTATATAGGACCCTCTGGGCCTGTCGGCATCTTTCAATCATCCAAACCATTTATGTAATGGGTCTTCTCTTGGACGGCGGAGATCGCCGTAAAACAGCTCTTAGATTTGAATATTTCAATCTTTTGATCAATGTAGATGGTCTCCGTGAACTTTGAACAGTCAAAAGGGTTGAAGTATTTAAATCTGATTGAATTTTCTGGCATCATCCATCCACCGTAAGGCTCATCAAATAAACGGTTCGGATCATTAAAAAGGGTGCTGATCCAACCTCTAGAGTCACGACTTCTTGCAGCAGCAAACGTCTAACATCAAATGAGTATTTTAAGAGTGCCAGCTCAGTTTGTTTTAAACCCTACTTATAACAAAATAAATAAACAAATAAATAAATATGAGAAGGTCTCAAGTCAAACCTGTTGGACTATCAGTGACGGTCTATCCAGCCAATAACTTCCAAAATTTCATGTGTGGGTGACATCCAACCCATCCAATACGCTGGCCTTATTGTGAGGATCACCTTGTGAATAAAAAAATAAAAAAATTTACTCATAAAGTCCACCACACCTCTTTTTTCTATTTATTAATGGCTAGAAATGGTTTTATATGGTGTGACCCACTTCATAAATAAGTATGGATGATTTTTGCAGTAAATGATCCTCATGGACAACTATTGGAAAGGTTGGATTTCACATGCACTTAAAAGGTTGGATGTTATCAGCTGTTGGACTGTACTCTGTGGTCCAACCGGTTGAACTTAGACCATCTTGATAAATAAATGCGTATATATAGACGTACATACCTCACCACAAATAACACAACATCCCAGATTTAACGCTCCAACTGTCCGACGTTGGTACACAACTCACCAAACGCAAAAATAAAAATAAATAATAATAATAAATGAGATATTTAATAGGCCAATCTACATGGGCCCACATGTGCCGACATGGCACACGTGTGTAAGATCTAAGCCGTCGATCAATAGACCATGTAGATGCCATTGCCCAAAACTCGGCCTGGGATCTCACTAGATTTTTTTTTAATCTGTCCATTTGTTTCTAATGTTGAGTCCATTGTATGATCAGACCGGTGATTTTTGAGCGAGGTAATGGACGGCTGGGATATCCAAACCGCCCGCCATGTCGAGGGTTAGTTGGACAACATCATAGATGCATGTGGGGCTTAGCAAACGTCAATAAAAGATTACGATCAGCATAAAGTAGACCACCCTTTAGCTTTTGACTACATTATTACTGATGATGAATGCTCCAGTTCTGTCACAGCACTGTAGTCATGGTGCTGCTAGTTGCATTGGGACAGTTGCATAATTCAATCCATTGATCTAGACCATTCAATTAGTCCAGCACAATTTTCATAAGTGACCATGTAAATATTACACTGACCTGACAAAAATTAGCCATTCGATCAATGACCATCAATATGGACGGTCAAGATCATTTACACAAGAACACATCAGATCAACATTTTGATCAGTCTATTTATTATGACCCATCATGGATTGCTTATGATTTTAAAGAATCACCTTTATTAGGCAATTGTACCATTCCATCCATGACTTGGAAAAAAGGATGGCTACAGAAAATAAGGCAAATCAAAGATAGATTGGATCATCCAATCCGTTCAATTTTTGCATCATAGACCATGGGGTGTATTTTGGACTTGATGGACAGTTCAGATTGATCGATTAGATTGTCCAAGTGAACTGATACAACTCTTTTAGAGCGCTAGAGCATATCCCACTAGTAGTATATATAAAGAAAGGGAGAAGAAAACCAACCTCACCAAACACTAGCATTGATTGGCCATCAGACCAAAGGATCAAAGACAAACCATGGAAGAGAAAGAGAAGAAGAAGAAGAAACAGAAAAACCAACAACAACAGACCAACAAATCAACGGCTGATCCCGCATTTAAGCCGAGCTCGGACGTCAAAGGGCTCCGGTTCGGCGGCCAATTCATCATAAAATCCTTCACGATCCGCCGGGCCGCACCGCTCGAGCTCCTCCGTCTCCTCTCCATCCCACCCACCATCCAAAACCAATGTCCCAAAACCATTCCTTTCCCTTCAACCATCACATTCCTCCCCACCAACTTCACCATCCTGGCCCACCATGCCTGGCACACCCTCACGCTCGGTCTCGGCACCAAGAAGTCCAAAGTCATACTATTCGTGTTTGAATCGGAGAACATGAAATTGTCTGTCGACAGGTTATGGCCGTCGGCAATTCCACTAGGGGAAGTGAACAAGAAGCTCATACGTGGGCTCGCCGGGTGTGAGATGGCCCGGTTCAAGTTCAGGAAGGGGTGCATCACTTTCTACGTGTATGCGGTGCGGCGAGCGGGGGCCGCCGGGTTCTCCCGTGCCGATGATCTACGGCAGATATTGCAGTCTGTGGTTGCACTCAAGGACTTCTTGGATCATACGGCGATGCTCGCGTTGCCGAGCCAACGGAGCATCTGTTTCTCGCCTCCGGTAGCTGTGGCCCATTAAATGGTTCTCTTCTTTCTAATGATTTTCTTTTTATTTTTGATAACTGATTTTTTTCTGTCTAATTTTTTTTTTTTAAATGGGTGGGGTGGTAAACAATTCTTTTTGTTCTTTTTTAGGCCCTGTTTGGTTGCCACTTAAAAATGATTTTATCTCATTTTTGTTAACAGTCATTATGCTTTAGAGATTATGTTTTATATTGTGTTTGGCAGCACCAATATCACGAAATTTCATGATGTTCATGATTGATCAGTCCTATAGGGTACAAAATATTATGATATTTGGTGCAACCAAACGCCACCTCCTATAAAAATTATGATGGTTTGTTGAGATTATTTTAATCCTTATAAAAATCTTTAATACATAATTATTGTTAACTAAAATGAGATGAATTCATTTTTTAAAGTGGCAACCAAACAGGGCTTCTTTTTTTTTTTTAATTTGTAAAATTCCTATTTTGTAATTTAGTATGAGAACATTGGAATCTTATTGAGAGTGTATGCAGCGTTTGTATGGTGAAAATAGAATTGCATCATCTTTTCTTTGTGGGCGTTTGTACCATTTCTTAAATGGTGGTGACTCATCCACTGCACACGTGGCATGCATTACAGGTATGTTAATGCAAATCATCCAAGTCATGGGTTCACTGTAGATAAATCATAGCCCAGAAATTAGACTAATTGGATGACCTTAGCCATCTGATATTGACCTTTGAATTTAGACGGTCCAATTATCACTAGTTGGACTGCTACTATTGCCTGATCAGCGTGATTTTCCGGAATTGATGCATCTACGTCAAGACCAACGATTGGACGGGCCAGATCGAAGTAAACATAAGGTTGATGGGCCACCATAAATTTTGAGTGGTTAGACACGCATAATTCTATCAGTTCATCTGCCGACAGCCGGCTCCTGTTTTATTGTAATGGTACATGCATATGTAAGAAAGTTTCATTCCCATACTTCATTTTTCGCACTATCTTGGATAAAACTCATGTGGTGCGTCTGCAATTTGGGAGGCCTTCTGGCTTGAAAGATGAAAAAGACTGACACTGCTATCCACTGGCATCTGCCAAGGGACCACTTTAACAGGTGGACCATGAGTCCAGCCATTAAAGCAAGTGGCTGGACCAGACCTGATTAAACAGGTCCAATGTGCCACTATATATATATATATATATATATAGTGCCAGTGGGTGAACTGCCCCCCTTAGCCTACAAAAGATCAAATGGGGTGGTGGGTTTGTTACCAAAGTTGAAATATATGATGCATGCTTACGAGAAACATAGTGTGTTGTAATGACCGTTATCTTTACGTAATGATAGCAATTGTTGCACGGTATAAGGTTGTAATAGTTATTAGGGCCATTGCATGTTAAAAAAATGATTTGTAACAAATTAGCTTCACGCCCCTACAACATTTGTAACGGCTCATTGTCAGGAGAATGTTAGTTTTTTTTTTTTTGGTTTTTTTTTTTAATTAGAAAATGAGAGATTGTAATCACCGTTGTAAAGGTTGAAATGGCCTTTACAACCCATATGATAAAAGTAATGGTGGTGGCCATTATGATCATTATTAATAGAAAATTATTCAATGCAAATATTTTCACTATAATTATATCGAATTACAGTGAAAATGATTTTATTGAATTATTAATGCGCTTGGTAGCATGTCTAGCGAATAGAGTAGGTAGGATCAATACATCACGTTGCGTTATAACTATTGTTTTAAATAACGGTAGCGTGATGTGTAATGCTCAACTCTCTATATCATGTAACATAAATATGTAGCGACGCTACACAATACGTCTATTTTTTTTTTTAATTTAAAAATAAAATAAATAGTGAAATATATATATATATATATATATATATATGCCTAAAATATGATTCATTTTATCAATTATAAGAATGTTCAAACAAATTATTAGTTATTATTTATCAAAAGCCAATTTACATATATAAATCAAATCAAATAATTATTACATAAATAACTTTCTAAGCAAACCTCTTTAGTTAATAATGTCTAATTGAAAGCACAAGTCATAATTATGAAAAGAAATAAAAATCTCATAAATTAAAAGTACCAAGTACAATACAAGTGTCATGTTACTCAACATTAGATACAAAGAAAATATAAAAAAATAATAATAAATACATTTTAATGTACACTACAACCCCTATAATAGCATTATGATATTTAAAATGCTACGTGGCATTACAGTCATACTACACTACGTAGTGTTCACTACGGGCGCTATTTGAAACAATGGACGGTGTGGCCCACAACAAACGATTTTACTATAAATTTTGATGAAAGGGTTGGTATTGAATCAATTTTAGAGAGAGAATCAAATGGGGTGGTGGGTTTTGTTAGTGAAGTTGAGATGTTTGGTAGAGAGAGAAAGAGATGGTGGGTAGGTTGGATGGATGATGAGGACATGGTGGGAAAAAAGCTGGTATTTTTCATCATGCAAAGCAGAAGAGGAGGGACCAACCCCCACCTATTTCAGCACTTTATGGTCTACTAAAGAAAGGGAAACTCCACCTTTTTCTTATTCCCTTTAATCACGCCAAGGACCTAGCTACCCTTTTTTTAGTCCATGAATCATAGCATCCTCTCATCCCCACATGCATCTCTATACTATTTGATACTCTGGCTGAGTGTGATAGTTGATGCACCATATTGAGAGGCCCACTATAGATAGCTCATCGTCCCAAAGTTAGATTGATTAAATGATCTTAACCTCTGATTAATTGACTTTTGTTCTTTGATGTTCAACTGCGGTCTATTTTCATTCGACCGTTCATTAAATATCTACATATTTGTCCGTTATGAAATTAAATCAGTGTAACTTTATCTTTCTAGAAGATTTTGGGCCCGCAATTTGAACGGTTTAGTTTCACTTACATATAGGAGCATGTGCAACTCTTAGCGCCTGCATATCAATCACTAGACTTGACCGAGTATTAAAGTTTTTCTCTGTGGATGCTATCCATCATGTATGTATCGCCAGTACTAGTAAGCAAAGGGAGCGGATTGTTACCCTTACCGTATGGGGCCCACCTTGATAAATAATTTTCATATCCATGCCATCCATCCGTTTTTCAAGATCATTTGAGAACCTTATTCCAAATATTAATAATATCCAAATCTCATATGGACCACACCACTAGAAAAAATGATGATTTAAAAAAATTTCTGGGCCACAAAATTTTTGGATCAAGCCGATCTTTGTATTTTCCCTCCATCCAGTCCTGGTTGACCTTATTAACGGGTTGGATGGAAAATAAACACTACAGTGGACCCTATAAATTTTTTAATGGTGGGAGTTCAATCAACACTGTTTCCTATGGTGTGGTCCACCTGAGATTTATATCTATTAATTTTTTTGTACATAATCCTAAAATGGTCTGAAAAAACGGATGGACGGCGTGGATATAAGAAATATCATCAGGGTGGACCCCACGTCAAGGGTAGCACCCACTAAGGTGTTACCCGGGTGACACCGAATCCACTCCCATATGGAAATCCATGGTTGATTCTGGCCTAGATACGCAGGCATACACAGGCAAATGTATATATATCCACGTATTTATGTATGTATGAAAGTGATCATATACACCTGTTGTACCTTAGAATGGACTGTAGTACGGGGCCCACGTCATGTATATGTTGCATCCAACCATCTAAAGGTGTGCCCCACCATGACAATAGCGGACCCCAAATATCAGGCCGATCCAACCATCGGATGAAAATCATGGCGTGACCAATCGGATGATTGAGCTGCCCTGATTTTAGGGGCGTACCTTTTTATGGTGGGGCCCACCTTTTGGATGGGTTTGATGTCTCACACACTGACGTGGCCCCACAATACCGTCGATTGTACGATACAATGATAGAAAATGGAATTACTAGTTGGTTTCGTACGGTACATGGTGGGCCCGGTTACATGAATGAATGGCTGAGGCTCGTCCAAGCCCATCAATGAGCTGGAAACCCTGGTCCGAGTCTCACCCACCTTTCTAGGCATCTTGTTATTATTTACTCTGTCCAGTTCCTCCCCATCGTTTCTAGAATGAAACTATCTACACTGCCGTGTGTGGGGCCCAGCGTTATGTCTCCAAAACATCCGATCCGTTCATCATGTGAGCCCTTTCGTGTTCTCTTCATGTTTCGAAAATCTAGCTGATAAAAACTTCAGGTGGGCCACACCATTTAAAATCATACCTAAAACCTCTAAATCAGCCAGCGTGGCCTACCTGAGTTTTGGAATTGCATGATTTTGAATGGATTCATGGCGTACACAAAAACAAAGTGGGCCCCGCACACAATCTGGAAGGTTTTAATGATCTGGATCAGCCTTATTTTTGGGATGCAGGGTGAACTTGAGGGGCCCATCTTGTGTACGGATTGGATGTGGTCCTTACATCACAGTGGGCCCGACACATCGTTGTGTAGAATAAGCTTATTCTAGAAACAGTGTAGGGTATCTGGCCCTCCATTCCAACTCTTAATAAATTGGGTTGTAGGACTGTCATGTTGTCCTTTATACATAACTAAACTCTATCCAACCCGATTAGCTATCGGGTCTCTAAAACCCATATCCGAGTCGACTTGGACTCCGGCCCGATCCAGTTCGACCATGCGAGTCACTCAAACTCGGATGAGTCATGACTCGACTCAGGAGCGAATGAGTCGATAGTTCAATGATAAGTGCATCAAAGAGGTTTGGAATAGGATATGCTGCGACTGTAGCCGTTGGATCTGGGTCATATTGAGTGACCCAAGCCGACCCAACCCATTGATCTCACGAAATAAACAACATAGGTGGCTTCCTAAAAAATCTTCAAGATTCGAAAATCCTAGACGTTCAAATCAATGGCCTACAAAGCAACGATTGATATTCAATGAAAAAATGTTAGATAATCAAACTGCTAAATTATTCTAATTGGAGAGTTTAGTCATTAGTTATTCTCCATTGATGTTGATGGCCATCTTGTAAACGGTTTGGATCACCGAACCTGACCCAGATCCTACGGCTATCGTCTAGTATTCTATTGAGATGTGTCCCGATGTATACACATCATGCATGTGTGGGATCCACCGTGATGTGTGTAACATCCAGTCCATCCATTATTTGCATCGGCTCATATTAGTCCATAGATTCAAAAAATGCGCAGATCAAAACTCAAGTAAGCCACGTCACAGAAAAGTGGGGATACCATTGAAACCTAAGGCTATTGGCTAGTGACCCCACGCCAGCTAGCTAGCTGCTGTCAAAGCTCTCTGGGCCCATCATGATGTATATCTCTTATCCATGCCGTCTAACCATTTTTTTAAGCTCATTTTAAGACATGAGCCCCAAAATGAAGGAGATCCAAATCTCAGGTGGAACACACCACAGGAAACGGTGGGGATTAAATTCTTACCGTTGAAATATTTTTCAGGGCACAACAGTTTTGGATCAAGCTGATATTTGTTCTCTACCTTCATCCAAGCATGCGACCTTATCAACAGGTTGGATGGCAAATAAATATTACATCAGGCCCTTGGAAGATTTGACGGTGGACGTTCAATCAAACTGTTTTCCTGTGTTGTAGTCCACTAAAGATTTGGATTTATCTTATTTTTGGTCTCATGCCCTCAAATGAACTAGAAAAATGGGACGGCGTGGATAAGATACATACATCATAGTGGTGTCCACAGGGCTTTGACATCAGCTAGCTGTCAATAGCCAAACTGCGTCCATCAGGCTAGACCTTCCCTGGCCCACAGTACTATTGGATCAGATTGATATTTGCTTTTCCCTTTTCCAGAGGGAATCACCTTTAGAATAGGTGGATGGTGTATAAACGTCAGGGTGCGCCAAAAAACGTTTCATTGATGGACGTCCCAGTCCACACGGTTTCCTATGGTGTGGCCCATTTAAGTTATGAAAGGACTTAATATTTGGGATCACGCCTTACCAGCATAAATAATGAACGGAGTAGATGTCACACGCTCAACACGGTGGGACTTGTATGGGACAGATTTAGTAGTGATCCCTCCTATGTTTTATCCACACTGTCCATCTATTTTTTCACCTAAGTTCTAACATGAGCCCACAAATGAAGCACATCCAAATCTCAGGTGGACCACACTATAAGAGACATTAGTCATTGAACGCCTGTCATTAGAAAACTCGGAGGCCACAAAAGTTTTGGATCAAGCTAATAACTGTGTTTTACTTTCATTCAGGTCTTTGTCACAAACATTACAATGTGGGATTAAGAACTTTTTAACGTGAGCTTCCTATCACCATTTTCTGTGGAGATTTGGATCTGAGTCATTTATGGGATTATGGCTTAAAATACAAAAATGATAAACGGCATGGATAAAACATATACATCATGTCGGGAAAATGGGGCTTTTCCAACACCAACGTTTGCAGGGAATTACCGAATCCGAGTCCGTTTCATGACGGGCTTCGGTTGAGGAGATTGGGTATTAACCTTACCAGGAGCTAGTCAGAGACGGACTGTCTTGGCAGGGCTGTGTGCTGCACAAGTGTTTTTCATCCACGTCCTTCATTCATTTTAACAAATAATTTTGGGTAATAATTTCAAAATTGAGTCGGATCGAATTTTCGAGTGGACCACACCACAGCAAGCAATGAGGATTGAAATTCTACCGCTGAAAACCTCTTTACGCCACACAAGTTTTGGATCAAGCTGATATTTATATTTTCCCTTCATCCAGGTCTATGTGACCTTATGAAAAGGTTGTATGGAAAACAAATATTACGGTGGGCCCTCAGAACGTTTCAATGTTGGGGTCATCGTCACAATTACTTTCTGTGGTGTGGTCCACTCGATCCTTCAATATGCTTCCCTTTTTTGGATAATATTCTAAAATGATCTTTAAAAATGATGGACGGCTTAGATAAAACACATATATCACAGTGGTCCCACGGAGCCCCTGGCAGGACCGTCCGTCTCTAGAGAGGTCCTACTTAGGTAGTACCTAATCCGCGCGGCCGTTCCAGAAATTGCGCATCCGTACGTGACTTTTCTTGATATAGGATAGGGTGCGGCTTCGGTGGATAACCGAGGTAGGTGGGACCACATTGATGTATGTACTTTATATAATCGCCCTCCAACCGTTTTTAAAAACTCATTTTAAGTTATGATACTAGAAATATTGAAGATTCAAATCCAGGTCGACAGGGTACAGAAAACAATGGTAGCTGAACATTTAAAACTTCTCGTGGGCCACAAAAGTTTTCGATCAGGCCGATATTTGTGGGGTATTTTCCATCTTATCAACAGGCTAGATGGAAAATGAAAATTCCGGTGGCCCCGTGAAGTTTTTAACGTTAGGAATTCAACCACGACGGTTCCCTGTGGAGTGGTCCACCTGAGATTTAGATGTGCTTGATTTTTTGGATTAAAATGATACAAGGAACATAATGTGGATCCACCGACCGCGGTAGATCCGGGGATCCACCCAATCCGCTGCGGTATTGAGGAATAGAGGTTTGCTAACTCCACGCGCGCGTTTACCCCTGTCCATCCAACTCAGTACATGTGCCAATATGGAAAGCTTGTATGAGATCTGAGCCTTCCATCTGCTTGGAAAAAAACAGTTAGATCTTCCGTCACAGAAAAAAATAGATAGTGTTCAGTCAGGTGGGCCACAAAGTACAAACTGACAGTACAAAAAGAAAATTTTCTAGCTACCCATTTGTTTTATGGCCCACCTAACCTCAGGTGTGGAATAGCCTGATTTTCATCACAGAAAATCCAAACAGTGTAGCCCACCTAATGAAAAGCACAGATCCCACGCGCGTGTTCCACGGTAAAGTGTAGTACAGTACACAGATAAAACTGCAAATACGTGCAATCTGCAGGTTTCCGGTCATCAGCTGATGGAGATAGGACGTGGGATCGTTATCAACTAGAACCTGGACGTTGTCTTTGGGGCCCACCAGCCTTCTCGAGCAGAAGCAATGGAGACCGTTGTCTTATAACGCACTCCGTCACGAAATGCCATTTTGTTGTGTTGCGTACCCACCATCCAATCAATCCAAAGTCGAAAGTCTTTTCGGCAGATCACATGAACTGATGGACCTCCCTTCCTTGAAAGCTATTAGATACTCTGGCTGAGGTTGACTCTTGATACACAGGCACTTAGAAATTGTCCACTTGGGATGCATTAACTCAAATTAAATTGACCAAATTGTAAAACCCACATTGGTTGAACAACTCTGACCCCTGATTCTTGGATAATTGTTTGGAGAAATAGGACAGTTGGATATTTTCATTTTTCGCCGTTGGATAAATGTCCACCTGTCTGAAATTCAGATAATAAATGATCTTAGTTCTTAGTTCATGATAAATCTAAACTGAAACGCATAGACTGGACGGTTTGATTTGAATTATTTATATTACGCACGTAGCATTTCTAAGTAATTTCTAGCTTCCGGCGTATCATTTATGGTCCTCTACCAGAGTATCAAAAATTTTCTTAATGCTGCAAATGACCATTAAATGGGACTTCGCAATTTCTTTCCTCCTCCATGACGCTGATTGGGTACTGTCCGGATCTCGAACAGGCTGAGGCTCAGATGGGCCCACCGTGATGTATGTATTTATCCAAACCGTCCATCAATTTTCCATATCATTTTAGAATATAATCCAAAAAATGATGCATATCTTAGGCTCTAGTAGACCACTTGGAAGGAATTAAACGGCCACCATTGAAAACTTGTTAGGAGCCTCATAAGTTTTGGATCAAGATGATATGTGTTTTGCCTTCATCCATGTCTATATGACCTTATGAAGAGATTGAATGGCAAATAAACATAACAGTAGGCTCAGGAAGGTTTCAATGGTGAGCATATCAACACCATTGCTTCCTGTGGTGTGGTCCACTTGAGCCTTAGATCTTACTCATTTCTATTCCAATATGTAAAATGATATAAAAAAAATGGATGGACGGTGTGGATAAACTAATACATCATGGTGGGCCCCTCGGAACCACAGTAGCATGCATAGAGGTGGACGGGGATTGCGTGCAGACTGTGGGCCGCCATGATGTATGTGTTTTATCGGCTCCATCCATTCATTTTCCAACTCATTTCATGGTATGAGCTTAAAAATGAGGTAGATCCAAATCTCAGGTGGACCACACCACAGGAAAAGGTGGTGATTAATCACCCACCATTAAAAGCTTATCCATGGTCACAAAACTTTTTAATTAACTGATATTTATGTTTCCCTTCATCCACATCTTTGTAACCTGATCAACACTTTGGATGGCAAATAAACATTACAGTGGGCCCAAAGAAAATTTTAATGGTGGACATTCAGCCACCACTGTTTTCCTGTGGTGTGGTCAACCTGAGATCTAATCTTTTGGCTCATCCTCTAATATTATGATCCAAAATGGATGGATGGCCTGGATAAAACACACGCACGATGGTGGGGGCTACTGGCAGTGTTAGTGTGTTATCCGGCCTCCATACAGGTGATTTCATTTAAACCATTCAAATGGTGGGTCCCTACTGAGATGGCTGATGGGTAGATATTTAATTGGTGGTCTAGATGGGAAGAGATCAAAATATCTATTAATCAAAGGTTAGGAGTGTTGTATTAATCTAAATTTTGAATGACCATCTACATCCCCTAGCTGGAATGGTTTTTCATCATCACATATGAAAGTTTAAAATTTTCATACGAGTCACACGTTTAAATAATTTATCAATATTCAAGTATTTTATAGATAAAAGCAATTTAAGATGAATTCATTTGGTAAATTTTCTTTTAGACTTTGACTGGATTTGTTAAAATATAAATGGGGAGACGCTATTTGTATTTTTCTATTATTTTTTAAAAATATTATTTATTTTACCTAATTAATGTCATTATAAAAAAACTGAAAAAAATAAATAAATAAAATGAGAAAATAACCAACTTCTTATATAGTGGTCCACATGATAGTCACATGACAGTCATGTATTGCAACCATCATCTAAGTGCCGACATGTGCAATTCTCACCACTTGTGCAGCCATCGTGTTCAAGTGCCCCACATGTCAATGTTCACATGCGTAGCATATATCTCATCCATGTTAAAAGGCAGCACATGTGCAACATGTATTGTTGCCTGTCTTTTGGTGACTTATGTTTTAATGTGTCACACATTCTAAGGTGTTACGTGCATTTGTTACACCCATCTTCGAATGCCTTACATAAATCATGTGTTATTGACACATGTATGCCACATGACCCATACACCATTAAGTGCTTTAAATGCATGACATATGTCACCTATGGGGTTCGAGTCTGTACCTCAGTGGTAGGCTCGACGGAGTTTCAACACAAGGTCTTCGGTTCAAAACCCATAGGTGGTGAAATCCCACTACGCACGATAAGAAGCCCCAGCTACTGAGAAACTGTCGTTCAAACAATCCAAAAGATTGGCACGAAGGATAATTCTCCACCTCCTTTTTCCGAGCACTCCTCTAGAATCCTCATGCCAGGCATATAACATGTTGTCCACATACAATGCGAAGACCTAAGTATTTTAGCCAATCTAAGAACACTCAACAATGGAGAAAGAGATAATCCATTTTTTCTTTTTTCACACACTGCCACACACTCACACCGTAGTGGGCTTTCACCACCTGTGGATGCTCAAACCTTTGACCGGGTGTTGAAATTCCTGAGAGTCTACCACCCGAGAAAGAGATAATCCATTGTTTCCTCCTCATTAAAGACAAATGTTACGTCTACCCAGGCCGTAAAGCTCTTCGGACTCAGAATCTGCCATTGGCAACTTTCAAGCACCTCACCCGTAAAACATTTACTTGAGTGCCACATGTGCCATAATCTATCTTAAAACACCACATACATGCCCACATACAACATGTGTGACATCTTCAATACCTATCATCAGGTGTGTCAATGTGCCACATTTGCAACATATGCAACCCTTATCTTCAAGCAGCCTGAAAGCTTAAATGTACCAAATGTGCTGGGGTGCCACATGTACCAAATACAGAGCTATAAATCTTTAATTGCTCCACATGTGCCTTCATCATCTTTAAGCATCTCACACGTGCTAACATCCCACGTATTCCACAATCCATCACACGTGTGACCTTTTATAGTTAAATAAAATTTTCATAAAAATCTTCTTTTCACAAAAGGGCCTATCCAGAAGGAAGAAATTTTTTATTTGCTTAACCCAAACAACCTACCCTTTCATAAATAATTCCAAAATCCACCTAATTTGAATTTGATTAACCGTTTGTTAACGAAAAGCACCCTTAACAATTACCAGCAAAAAATGACAAGTCTACCCCTTGTTTCACACAAAATCCACCATTTTACCCTTTTCACCCAGCCAGTGACATCTTTGTGACTTCCCGCTCCGTCCATTGGTGGTGCCCACCTTTTCGCATCCACTCCGTCCATCAGTTTCACGAGCCCATGGTAGTATGTGAGATCGAAAATTAGGAAGATCCAATGGTTAGGAGGGTCACGCAACAATAAAAAGTGGAATTGAACGCATACCATTGAAATTATAATGGGACCCCCATAAGTTAGGTGGAGGCTGATTTTTTTAGGTGCATTAACTAACCTGTACAGGGTTGTGGGCTTTGCAAAGCTCATTTAAGACATTAAAAGCCACATGAAAGTATATGGGACTGTCAGGAGCGACAGTGGGATATGGGGGAAAAAAAAACCCCCTCCAATTTTGAAGTTTGGGACTCACCCAAGTGTGGCCCACTAGATGAATGGTCCAGATCTCCCATATATGCAGTGGAAATGGATGGAACCAGACTTCCCACCAGAAGGATTTCAAATTTGAAATCATTCTTTCTACTCAGCTCTCTTTCTAAGCCATTCCAGAAGTAGAATGCCTTGGAAAAGTGAGTTTACCAGAATACAGATGACGATCAGTGTGTGATCACCACTATTTTGGATGGTGATGACTCATCCTCCCTACACGTGGCAGCTTGCCAAGCAATCGGGACCATTCAAATCGTAGGGTGCATTTTCGATGGAAAATAGGCAGATAGTCACGCCAATGGGATGATCCCATTAATCTAATTGTCTATCAGTGGACGGTTTTGATAAAATGATTAGTGGTCTAAATCTAATGGTCCAAAAATAGAATGTGATGCTTCACATACGATTAGCTCGATTTGGAGAGTCTAGATTTCCATACATATACTCCACGTGTACGTGTAGATGAGTCACGTGCGGCTAGGATGTAAGATAATCGGTCAAGTACGGTCAGATATGAGATTATTGGGACGCGGATTGCCTTCCTGCAGTCGGAAGCTAGGTGGGCCCATGGTGATGTTTGTGAGAAATACGGAAGCGGATTGGCTGGTGTACCGCACATCACCGACCTGGCTGGTGTGTTGACGTCATAAGTTATGTGGGTCCAATCATGATCTATGTGTCATATCTAAACCGTCCGTCCATTTGGCGATCTCATCATAAGGCTTGAGTTGGAAAATAAGACAGATCCAAAGATCAAGTGGCCCACACTGCAAAAAGCAGTGGGGATTGAACATTCACCATTGAAGCCTTTTTGGGTATCACAGAAGTTTTGAATTAATATTATATTTGTTTTTCCTCTTCATCCAGGTCTGTTTGACCTTATGAACAGATTTGATGGAAAATAAACGTTACGGTGGGCCCTACGAATATTTTAACGGTGAGAATCATTGTCCTCATGCTATTTTTGGTGTGGTCCACTTGAGCTTTGGATATGATTAATTTTTGGGCCCATGCTCTAAAATGATCTCTCCAAATGGATGAACGGTGTGGATATAATAAATACATCATTATGGGACCATGTAACTTTGATCTCCTTTGAACCGTTCGTACAACCTGGAACTCGAGGAGCGTCCGCGCTCGTCTTCGCACGACACGTACACACACCAGCCAATCCGCTTCTATAGTTGTTACATTCGTGGGGCCACGGAAGTTTTGGATCTGGCTACTAGTTCTGTATTTTCATTAAAGGAAGATTTCAACGGTAGACATTTACTCCCTGCTTTTTCCCGTTATGTGGCCCAGTTGAATTTTGGATCTACCTCATTTTTGGAGTCAGGTTCTAACAAGAGCTGGCGAAATGGATGGACAGGGTAGATTTTCCACAAACATCCTGGGCCCATTTGGCAGGCAATCCTTGTCTCATCGTATTCCAATGTTTAAATGAGCGTATTAATAGAGTTGAGTAGGGTAGGTGTCGCATTAACCAGGACGCGGATTGGGTACTGCCGCCGTCCCTGACTAGGATCTGACGGGCCACCGTGATGTATGATGTATGGGTTTTATCCACACCGTTCATCCATGTTCCCATATCATTTTAGAATACTAACCCCAAAAAATTGGCAGATCCAAGGCTCAAGTGTATATAAAAAATAATCAAGGATTTTTACTGCAAAGCTCTTCAAGAATTTTGAGGTGAAGTCCATTATTTCTTGTGGTGTTGCCCACTTGCATTTTGTACATGTGCTTTTTAACATGGTCCAGCGCAACATATGAACAGAGTGGATATAATCCAGACATCAAGGTGGACCCCACAGAAGTTAGGGTTACAAGCAAATTCTATAACCCTAGGTTACTGGCAAGTCGCTGCCATTGCCTGTAATTCCAAGCTCTATGGGCCTCACCATAACGTTTGTGTCATATCCACTCCCTGCATCCGTTTAGGCCTGACAATGGGTCAGACCTAAGGCTAGGATCTTGAACTGGTTGGGTCAGGCCTTCAAGCTGGCCCTTTTCAAGAATTTAATTTCGTCGTGATCAGTCCCAATCAATGCTAGCCTTACATTTGTTTCAATGTGGCACCAGACACGTGGGAGATCCAAACTCAGGTGGGCCACACCATAGGAAACAATAGAGATGGAAATGCCCATTGTCAAATGTCGGCCTTATCTAAAACTTCTGTGGCCCATCACGAAGGATTCAATTGTAAGTGCTTAATCCGAGTTGTGGATCTTCCTCTTGTTTAAGCTTATTGTTCGAATTGTGCTTTGGAAAATCAATATGAACTTTCCATATAAATGTGATAGTAATGATTTTAGATCATGATGATCAAGTGTACTAGGTGAAAAGAATATTGTGCCTTAATTAATATATGATGTCGCTTAAACATACATACATAATACATGTCAAGTAAAGAAGTGATTCTTCTGCTTGTTCTTAAAAACTCGAGAGACTAAGAGAGTCGCGGTCCATTGATCTCAATGCATTCATAGGTTTTAGGATGGACGTATAGTAGTCATCATATGATGAGATATATGTAAATCCAATTTGAGGAGATTGACTTGGGTCAAGATGGAATTATTCCACCATTGGATACCAACTTGGTGTTGGTATACCTTCGCCCAACTCCACTTGGGTGTGTGGATATGTCATGGTTACATGATCTTGTTGGATTTTTTTAGATATTTGCTTCAGTGGATTGAGATCAAGTCACTGGTTCAGGGACCTATTTGCTTAGACTATGAACAAACTTGATGATATATGAAATGTTGAATGCTCCATAGACCTAAGGACATGTAAGGGTTAAGATCTTGATTGTAAGGCTTTAGCTTGCTTTACGAGGTTACTGCGTGGCAATAAAAGTGAGTATTGTGGATACATACATAGGAAGTCAAGATCTTAGTTGCACGGCTTTGGCCCACTTTACAAGGCTACTATATAGCCAATAAAAGAAGGTGCAGCTAATTACATGCGTTAGAAACCATTGATTCTTATACGGGCTAATAAGAGACCACCGATTTTTATAGGGATGTGTTTATGACGAGATTTAATAGATTAAGAACTCATCAAGTAGTTTTCCACTGGTCTTAGCACTTGAAAAGTTTTAACATATTTTGCAAAAGCTTTCAGCCTTTAAAGTTTTATTTTCTCAGTATGGATATAAGTCTTTGGTTCACCACGACAGTGAAAGAATTTGATCACGTGTACATGTATAAATAAGGCAGTCATAGGTTCTCATTCCTATGTAGGGGCTAGAAAACTAAAAGGTAATAGAGTACTATAAGTGGTACACTCCCGAAACCACTCCTAATAAATTAGATCTTATCACAAAAACATGAGAGCATAGACAACTAGAGAGAGCTCAGATGCACCTCCTTAGGCATGAGTAAGAGAGAGGAGAGTGTGAGGAAGAGGAGATCACTTCTCCCTCCCTCACCCATCTCCTTACGCACTTGCATGTGGAGTCTACTCAAGTAGATTTGTGTACATTACTCGGCCCTACCCTAAGATTAACATGGGGCTCTCACTCTCCTTCCATTTGAGATAGATTAGGAAGAGACTTATGTTGGAGGATTAACATCGGTGATATTTTGAGAGAGTGATAGCATAGTTATAAAACTCAACAACTAGACACAACTTGAACGAATTAACCCGACCAGATTTTGAACTGAACCAGTAAGAAATTCAATGTGGACTCAACAGACTCAATCACATGCTGATTGGTTGCTTCTTTTAATAATTTTGAAAAAAATAAAAATAAAAAATCATAACAGAATGTAAGATTCGCCACTTTACCAATTTGCCATGCACTATGTTTTTTACTCATTTTCCTTTTAGCGAAAAGATCAGCTTAGTGTCGAGACTAAGATTTTGTAAAAGACCCTCTAGTATGAATATCATCTGTTTGATATCATCAATTGTGCTTTCTTTCATAGGAGCTATGATACAATCAGATAAAAATCTACCGTACCACCAATAAGAGGGCAGACTTCACTCCCTTTAGAGTTGGGACTGGGGTTTTCTTTGGTCTTGTTCCTAAGGGTCTGATAGTGAAGTTCCTCAAGTGATGATTATCCTAGAGTCTCATCGTCGAGGGGGAATTAGAGATACTTAGTGCACTTTGATTCATTTGGTTGAGGTGTGTTTCTTCTATAGTATCACACAATTGCTATAAAAGCTTGACATATAGCTCCAAGAATTAGAGGGTTCTATCACCAATAGACATCTTAATGTGTCATAACTAAGTTGTGAGCTTTATGGAGTCTCTGACATTGGACTTATTGGAGGCCGATTCATCGACCGATAAGACCAGCAAGTCGGTAGCTTTCTATAGCTGGATCGTTGTACAAACTGATGGACTCTAACAAGCCTAATATACCACTAAAGACTCTGACAAGCCCCTTAATAAATAAATAAGAACAGGCCCCTTAATAAATAAATAAGGGAGGCCCTACACCGGAGCAGAGCAGAAGAACCGAGTGAGGAAGCAAAAGCGGAATGGTTCTCTCATTGGATTGATTGATTGATCATCCCTCGTGCCTGATAGTTGCAGCGCTAGTTCTGCTTTCTTTCCATCCCACCAACAATCATCCGTCCCGGTTTTTGGCTAAGAAAGAAAGGCAAACCCCGCACCAGTAGTCACCCGCCTCCAAATCACATCTTAGAGATCGGCCAACCTCTCCCACCCTTCGATGAATGAATGACACCCACCCTCACTCCTGCAGCGAGAACAACCCCATCATCAAATGACATGTTGGGGAGCCTACCTAAAATCAAATCAGTTCCTTCTTTGGGCAGCATTTTCGGTAAAGAATTCGTTGTTGTTTAAGCTTGCTTATGTGAACATGAACAAATTCCTCTGGAAGTATTAGTAATATTTATTAATTACTTGAAATACATCTTAACTAATTAAATTTCAAGTCTCTCGAGTCTATTCAAGTCCACCCGACAAGTTTTCAAGTTTTTGAGCTATGATTAACAGACCTATAATCAAATGGGAGAATACAACAGAAGACAACTCATTTAAAAGCTATTCAAGTCCACCCGACAAGTTTTCAAGTTTTTGAGCTATGATTAACAGACCTATAATCAAATGGGAGAATACAACAGAAAACTCATTTAAAAGCAAAGCCTTCAAAGAGGGATGTTTTTGAAGATAGCATGCTCAAAGGAATCAATCGACCAATGCTGTGAATGTTTGAGGCTTGAAACACCTTCCAAAACTTCACATTTCGCAACAATTCAATGAGAAGAAGAAAACAAGAAGATTGCCCCATGGTTCAAAAACTCAGTGGTTGGACCCAAAATTTTCAACGAGTCTCTTGGAAACTCAGTGGCAAGTTTGACTCGGTTGAGACTCATCAAGTCAGCTTGAAAACTCAGCAACTCGACATTGCTCGACTGAGACACTTTCCCACTCTGCTGCTGGCTCTTGTTTCACAGGAAAAAAAGAAAAAAAGTTGCATGTGACGGGATTAGGAGGGAGCTACAACAGCTAGAAATCCAATCAAGTCAAGCTTTCAAGTTTTTGAACCATGGAAAGAGCTCCCCTCTTTCAAGTTCTTTTACACCAGAACATCACAGATCAAATAAGCATCGACCCATGACCAAAAAAAAGCAGCCAGTGATCCATCAAAACCACCAAGGGATGAGAACCGGCTAATCAGAAGCATTTGAGCCTTGCGAATGTTAAGTAACCTGTGTGACCTCTTGACTCGCTGCATGGCCTGGCCATTATAGAACTACATGCTGTCTCCCTTCCGTCGATTGCTTCACCTGAAGAAGGCTGCCTTCTCTTGCAAGGCCGGGACCCCAACGAGCCACTTTTGTCACCTCCACTCAACTTCATCCTCTCCTCTCGGACTTCATATGTGCGGAGGAGAACCTCAAATGTCCTTATATCTATACACGGGCACAAAAAATATTACTAGGAGTTATTTGATAAATAAAGAAATATTACACGAATTTTAAGTGGCTATAACATGCCCAAGCCTCTATAACTAAAAGGCCAAAAGGTATCGTGTTCTACAAAATCCAGGAGGAAGAGAAATGCAATGGCTACTCATAAGAGGACATCGGATCCCACTCTCCCCATGTGTGACTGTGGAATGTGTAAGATCCAGGTCATTCATCTGGTGGGCTCTACTGTGCATGCTCTGTGGGCGAAAAATGAGTCTGCCACCAGGTGGTGCACGGCGAGTATCGATAAAATGGGCAGTTAAAGAAATTGATCAATGATGCAATTGATGTACAAGTGTGGCCCACACAATAACCAAACAAGGCATTGGACCACTTGATGAACTGCCTGGATCTTGCATCATGCGACACATTGGCTGGTGGGGAAAGTACGGATTGGAATCTTATCATTGCAAGTAGCCATAGTGGGGCTCTCGCTGGAATAAGGCAGGTAAAACCAACCGATTTTTCAACCCCAATCTTCAGTTTCTATCAATAAAACAGAAGAGACCCAAACACATTGCTGATGCAGGTCATGGACCCACAACCAATCTTGGCCCACCGTAGGGCTCAGCAAAACATAGGCCCATAGCCCACCGACGTATGCTGATTATTTACAGATTTAGGGGCCTAAATCAAGGATTGGATTTTACAATTTTAGGGATATACAAGGGGCTGATTTGAAGATGCGATTGATATGATTGACGATATGGGCTGGTTTTAAAGATATAATTACTTTCCTTGTTCGCTTTTTATTATTAGGCTTTTATCATATCAAGGAGGATTAGATTGGTTTGAAATAAATTATAATTGATTTGAAATCAATCTCATAGTTGGAAGGATTTCAATTAAAGATTCATTTAGGATCTATAAAAGGGAGTGGTGTAGGACTTATTCATTCAAATAATTTTCTGAGTGCAGTTTTTCTTTAAATTTTGTAAGAAAAAAAGGTTGATATCAATGAAGGTTCTCACCCTCTCTACTCCATTGTTCTTGTGAGTATATTTTTTTAACTTCTTTGCAATGTGGGTATCGAGATCTCATTGACGAGAGAGAGAGAGAGAAAGAGAGAGAGAGAGAGAGAGAGAGAGACCCATGTTCAAAACTCCCAACTCTCTAATCATGCTTTTAATTTACAAGTCCAATTCAACTGAATCAATGAGGTGGTCGTTGATCACGCAATGGATAGGTAGCAAAATGAGGGCAAGTAACACTGTTTTACTCCTCAAGACCCATTTTAGCCTTTGAGAGTAAGTGCATGTGTGTGTGCGTGGGTGGGTGGGTGCATTTGTGCATGCAAGCGCGTGTGTGGCTGGGTGTGCATGTTTGCATGGGTGTGTGCGTGTGAGCACATGGACATGTGCGATTCCCTAGCCCAATAAATGATTCTTCCTCTCACTCTATGGAAGACAAACTTAGTCCCTTCTGATCTATTGTCAAAGGCTTTGTTGTTGCATCCTTTCTATATTGAACAGTGTCGCCAGAATAGCCGATCTCCATAGCACCGTTCCTTCTTTTTTTTTCCAAAGTCCACTCCAATTTTGGAACAAGGCTGAACCGATGCTGCCATAACCCATTGAATTCCAAAGAGGTCTAATATCCTTCTCATATCTGAGGCAAAGTCGCAATGGATAAGAAGATCTTGAATTGCCCCATCTTCTTACAGAAAACGCACGCATTCATGGTAGTCATTCTTTTTTTTTTGTTCTCCTCCTTTTTTGAAAAGTTTGTGACAGAAAACGCACGCATTCATGGCAGTCATTCTTTTTTGAATTGCCCCATCTTCTTACAGAAAACACACGCATTCGTGGTAGTCATTCTTTTTTTTTCCTTTTTCTTCTTTTTGGAAAAGTTTGCGACAGTCATTCTTCTTTTCCGGAGGATCGATGGTGAGGAATTTTCCTTTAGCGACCAGCCCCCCAACAAAATAAACTCTTAGCAGCCTCCATAGACACCAAATCTGCACCATCAGGTTAATCGATCCTCCCTGATCACCGATAGGTAACAAGATGATAGAAAGTAGACTTAGATGGTTTGGCAACAGAGACCAGGTACTGCACTAGTTATGCATGAGTTTATTCAAGTTGAAGGCTCTAAAAGGGCAAGTAGAAGGCCCAAAAAGACGTGGGTGGAGGTAGTAGGAATAGATTTGATGACCTATGGTTTAACTGAGGATATAGACGTTGATTAAGTGGAATGGCAGAACAAGATTTGTACAGACGACTCTAGATGGCGATGATGAGAACTTCGTTGATTGTATGAAAAGCCACTGACCAATATTCAAAACGCCCAACTCGGGATTGAGTCAGGCTTTCAAGTTTTGAGTTCAGTTCAACTGAGTCAATGAGAATTTCATCGATTGTATGAATGCTTGCCGGGATCAGTCCTCAACAAAGCTAATCCTCTAAAATCCTGGCATTCAAATTTGCCACCCAAAGCTGAGCCAACACTGAGTCAACTGAGACTATGGACTTGAGCATTGGATACAATTAGCATTGTCAAGTGTTTATTGATACTCTTACTTAAAAATGAAAAAAGAATCAGTCTTTGTTGAACAATTGCTAATCATGGAAAGACAAAGAGACCTCACTAAAAGGAAAAATCAAAAGACAGTGGACAAATTCTTGATACAAAGGGCCAATCTGTTAACACCACTGCCTCTCCACCCACAAGGGTAAAATTTTGTGAGTCATTGTTTTTCAACAAATAACTAGGAAATAGTAATTTGTTTATATTTTCAGAGCTTTTCTGAGCCCGCATGTGCATGCAACAAAGCTCATGTACACGCTGCACATGTGCCACGGATGTATGATCAGACCAACCTGATGGATGTATCTTGCATGTAAGTGCCATGCTGGCACATGTGTGGCGTGTACATGAGCTTTATTGCACATGCACCTGCGCTTAGCAAAGCCCATATTTTCAATACAGAAAACTAGTTACCAATTACAAAAATTATGACATAGCTGTGGACAAACCAACCTGTAAAATCAGATCTCATTGTCTCGGAGGAGCGCTGCACTTGTTCGATGCATGGTGAGAACGAGCACAAAACCCCATCCTGCTTCAACATCTTCACAGCAGATGGTATGGCCAACCAAGGTTGGGGGAGGTCAAGGAAAACTGAATCTGCTACCCCACAATATTCAGCAGGAAATCCTTCACCTTGAATATCTCGAACATCTACCGTAATTAAGCTGCTCAATCCAATTCTCTCAAAATCCTCCCTATTGAAAGATAAAACAAAATTATAGTTAAAAACATACTAACATAACCTAGTTTTGCACAAACAGATAATTCAGTTTTGCTAATCCCACATGTATTCAAGGCATGCCTTCACATCCCAGCATGGCACCAGGGTGCAAGACTCAATCAATCCACCAGGTGGGTCACACCTTGTGGATGCCCTTGACCAAAAAATTATTGTCCGATCATTTCCAACCAAAAAGGAGGACGAGGAGGGAAGAATAAGAATAAGAATCAGACCAGTCCACTATTTCGGTGGGCCACAATTTTAGAAAAGAATGTGGAAGAACTCGGCAAGTTTTTTTTTTTTTTTTTGCTAACTGTTCGTTTGTTTCATAAACTGCCACCTGATGATTGGACAAGCCTCATTTGGGCAAGGGCATCCACCTAAGGCACAGCCACACTGGCACACATGGTTGCATGTAGCTGGACTACCATATACACGGCAGGTTTAGAAACCCTCAACATAGTCTGGGATGATTAAGATTTTTCTATTCCCCATGAGAATTCACTAAGAGCCTGTTTGGATTGGTGGAAACCAAAGAGTAGATGAGGAAGGGAAGACATTACATCTGAGGAAAACCGTGGGAAAGTAAACGGTTTCCTTTTCTTTAAGCCGAAAGTGGAAAAGAAAATGACCTTTATAGAGGAAATCTAAGGAAAAGGAAATCGGTTTCCTCAATCTTCATGTCTTTCACAAACAATGAAAACGATGGAAACCATCACATTTGAGGAAATCTATTTCATTTTGCAAGTTACTTTTTGATTTCCACCAATCCAAACAACCCCTAACAGGATGCTCGGATACGAGGAAAACCATGGAAATCTGGTGAAATAGAAAGGTTTTCCGTTGATGTGACCTTTTGTGTTGTTTGGATAGCAAAGAAGATGGTGGATCCCACAAGGCAATAGTTAGCCATTTCCATAGTTTGGATTCTCAAACACAAGTCACAGGGCGACAATTGTGGGACGAATATGAGATTTCCACTTGCTATCCCAACAAGACTCCTAAAAATAGAATCCATGTTCGCATAGTGCATTAGGAAATAATCATTAATCAGGAAATAATCGTTACATGAGGATTGAGATTTCCAATACCACACCAAGGATTCTCCAATCCAAACATGCCTTGAAATCCTTACATATGGATTGAGATTTCCAATCCCACACCAAGGATTCTCCAATCCAAACATGCCTTAAAATTGTTACATGAGGATTGAGATTTCCAATCCCACACCAAGGATTCTCCAATCCAAACATGCCTTAAAAATCACTTCCCCTCCTGACAGCAAGGTGTCAAAATGGAATATGTGCACATGCACCCAACAAGGGAGGGTATGCATTTTGGAGCACTAAACAATCAATTCTGTATGCCTAGCAAGTTCATCCATGCAATCAGGATGTGTGTGGTGGGAGATAGAGTCTATCTAGAAAGATGGCTGTTTTGGATCTTTTATGCAGATCCAAAACTTCAGGAAAATACTGCAGAAAGAGTTGTGCAGTGGAGTTGATCAATCATGGCACTTTATGCTTAAAGATTACATTGAAGCCATACCCTTCTTTGTGTGAATATGCGTGAGCTTATGTAGTTCAACCTTGAACCTATCATAGGCCTCTCAGACCAATTAGACAATCCTCCACTTTAGATCAACTCTAATATTCTCAAATGAAAAGTCTAAGAAATTTGGACAAATAATATAAGACCTAATAGGCTGAACAGTGTTTGTCACGTTTTCTGCTTATAAGGGACTCAATTCTTGAACATGTGGCAAACATGTACACAATCCTAATTAATTATCAGGTAGCCTCCATTTATCATCATTAAAAAAGGTAGCCTCTACCCGGATGGGCCACACACCCCAAAAATCATGTCAATCAGACAATTCTATCCATTTTATTGGAGGGATTTTGGGTAAAGAAAACGAATGATCACAACCATGGTTTAAAATTTTTTTTTTTTTTTTTAAATAAAGATCCTTTCCTTTTCTTCTAGTAATGCTTCATCATCGCCATAATATTTAGGAAACAATATTTTTTTTTTTCTTTACTTTTTGATAATTGAAACAATGTAGTCATTTGCATTACATTGAAGCAAATAAATCTAGCACTGATTCCAAAGAAAATTATAATGGCATCCTAATTTCCATAAATCAAAAGAATATCCACTTCCCACCTTTCCAACCATGCCATCATGCTACACGCAATAAGAAATATGCAAAACTAAGAAATTCATCGCATCCTAATATATCTATAGGAGCCCAGGAGGTATTGTACAATGCTGAACCTGGGAATACGCGTTGTTTGCTTAGTTTCCAGTTTGTTCCATAGTTCTAAAACTCGGTGACTCGACTTGAAACTTTTTTTTTTTTTTTTTCTGTCAGCTTGTTAGCACACCCCACTGTCAGTTCACACTTCACTGTTAGCCACCCCCACTAGGGATCGATACCAAGACCCCAGTGTTGAAACGAGGTATATTTCACTCAGTCTACCACTTGAGCTATGGATCAGGGTGTGACTCGACTTGAAACTTGCCAAGTCAACTTGATGAGATTTCGAGATGACTCATTGTGAAACTCGGAGGCGAGCTTGACTCAGTGACTTGGCCAGACTAGTCAAATAAATCTAGCATTGATTCCAACGAAAATTATAATAACAACCTAACTTCCACAAATCACAAGAATATCCTCTTCCCATCTTTCCAACCATGCCATCATGCCACGCGCAATAAGAAATAGGCAGAACTAAGAAATTGATTTTATTATTTATTTTTTTCTTGAGAGAGAGAGAGAGAAAGAGAGAGAACTGAATTTTCTTAAAAGCACGCCAATTAAAAGCAAAAGAATACAACCCAAATCTATGACTCAAAAAAAGAAACTGGGCATGTCCTAATATATCTAAATGAGGCATTGTACGGTGCTCGACCCAGGAATACACATTGTTTGCTTAGTTTCCAGTCTGTACCATAGTTCTAAAACTCAGTGACTTGACTCAAAACTCAGCTGAGTCAACTCTGCTCAACAAGATTTCAAGCAGAGTCATCGCGAGCAAACACAACTCAGTCAAGACTTGGATAGACGGGTCAAGTCGGTTTGCTCACTCAATTGAATTGACACAGCTGAGTCAGTCGCAGGGTGATTGCTTTCATAATAAAATATAAAAAGTGCATAGTGTGAGATTTGAACCCTGACCTTCTTTAAAGAGTTGAACGACTCTACCAACAGGCTATGCAGTTCATCTATGATAATTTATGTCAATTTTTATATTCATGCCTACTAAATAGGTATTACTACTTAATAGTCATTAATTTAATAGTTAAATATAAAGTTGAGTCAACTCGACCCAATCTGGCTGGACACTGTCTCGGGTTGAGTTTTCAGGTTTTTGAACTATGGTTCATACAAGTGGGGCTCATGCACCAAAAATCTCCTAGACAAAAATCCAAACCCTTCAATTGGTAACCAAAAAATAGATTAAGAAGGTCAAGTAAAATAATAAAAACAATGCCAAAACTCAAAATGGCTAGGAACTTCCAATCTTGAAGATTTTTGGTGTTATCAGGCATTGGGTTGGATTGCTGAACCATGGGCCCCACCTGAACAACCAAACAACTCAATACATATTCCCTGGTTAGGCAATGCATAATACCTCCTATCTATAGTTCCATGAGATATCAACCATATACTCTTGACATCATCCAGGAATTTGATGCCTTACCTAGCTGAGGCAGCCCTTTGTTCATGAAAGTCAAACGTGTAAACATGACCGGAAGGCGCAACAGCCCTTGCAAGAGAGGTAGTGAGGGAGCCACTGCCGGTGCCTGACTCAAGAACCAAACACCCAGGTACAATTTCTAAGTAGGAAATGACAAAGCTGATATCCGCAATATATAGAATCTGGGTCCTATGGCTTAAAACCAGTGTCCACAGCTCTGGAGTAGGAGCTAAAAGATAAACAAATCCGCCTTTATTGCTCAGCACCTTCGACCCAAAAGACCTTCCTATCCAGTCGGAATGTTTGAAAATGCCAAATCGGTTCTGAAGCTCTGAACCTTGGCATACTTTGATGGCCTTCATGTTGTCATGTCTCTCATACACAATAATGAGGTCACCATCGGAGATGCGACGCTGGAAAGAATTCTTCTTTGCAGGATCGATGGGTAACATCATGAAAATAGATGCACAATATAATATGACTCCAATGCACTTTTAGCTGCCACAAATAAATTTTGTTAGCAGTTGGAAAATGAACATGCATAATAGAATTATGAAATGAGGCCACTCTTTATACCCATCCACATGGATAAATACACTCATCTTTTCTACTTTCGGTAATACAACAATACAAGGCCATGCTATTGTATTACTGAAAGAAGCCCAAGTGTATTTATTAGTCAAGGTGGGTATCTATGTCAACTAACTCATGCAAAATGTAATTGCCAGAAAGAAAATGTGATTGACTCAGGTATTCATGTTATATGGTAGCCGTTGAAAACAGCATCTGCCTGGGTGTACATGTATAGTGTCCTTGGGCATTGAGTCTGTACAAGTGGGGCACGTGTCCAGTGATGATCTGATGGGATCTAACATGGACAAGCCATCTCTGAAAAAACTCCCTGAAGGGATTAAGCGAACACTAACACACATGTCCTACAAATATACAGTTTAGAAATATATAGTCATGATCCACAGACAAACACTGGAGAAGAAGGCTAAGAACTAAATGGCTACCACCAGCTGCTCTGGGAGATTTTCGGGGCATGCACCATCCACAGCAGGACACCATCATATCAGTGCAGCTCTAAATCACCAGATGGTGCGCCCCATTTCTAGGAACTCGCTGCATCAAGGACAACATACATATCCTCAGGGCTGAGGAAGGAATTATATGATACTTGACCCGTGTCTTTGCACAGTATACAGGGTCCCATTGTAAAAGTTGGGGTAATGGTCCTGTAATCTTGACTATTGATCTCTTTAGTCCTGCCATGGACAGACCATGCCCCAAAATCTTGCAGATTGGAAGATCATAGCAACCAATGCTTGGGACTCTTTTATCATTAGAAAAAGCGGCTACTTTCAATGGGACATGGAAAGCTGTTCTGTTATTCTTAACCATCTAATTGCGGGCAACAGATAGATATGTAACCACCGTCCTATCAATGAGATTTTTTGGGCAAGGTCCATCCATGGTGGAGTGCAACAACTAGTGGTCTAGACTAGAAAGCCATGGGCCCTACTTGTCAAAATCGAGAATCTGTGTTAATCTTATTTTTTAAAAGGTAATGATTTTATTAGAAAGGCCAAAATGGCTGTAAAAGACAACAAAACCACCCAAAGGGGAGACAAAAGGGGACACTCAACAAGGGCGTTAACATACGAGGCCCACTCAATTACATCTAATTTAGCCCTCCCGCTGTGGTTCCTAAGCACCGGTTATTTCTCTCTCCATAAAGCCCCCCTAGATGGAGACCGGCATCACCCACGACACACTAAACTCTACTAAGAACCTCAACCAGAGCTTGTTAGTAAAAAGAAAATGCATGAAGAGATGTATAACCGATTCCACATTCTGCATACATGTCACACAAATATTGGTAATCACCATCTTCCTCTTCTGAAGATTGTCAGCCATAAGCACCGTATTCTTGCCCACTTACCATGCCAAAGCTGATAATGCCACGCGAAAAAGAGGTGTGCCCTTTGCACCCTCTTGAAAATATCCACAAATCATCCCGTATAATGAAATAACCAAGAAGACCCTGCCTGACTTACTGATATTCCATTTCAACTCATCCTTAATGCCTTAATTGGGATTGATGCTTTGGAGCCGCACCAATAGACAAATTAGCTCTTCCTCTTCCCCATCCAACAAGTTCCGCCGACAGGGAGTAGACCATACCACCACATTACCTGAAATTGAATAGCACCGAGCAATGGGTATGTTCGGTTCCGAAGATAATCAAGCTAGCCTTGAAAACACATCGCAGAGTGACCTTCACTTGTCCAACGACCTCCAAAAACCAAATCCTCTTTCCATCTCCTAAAGAGAATCCAATCCCTTCCTTGAACCTGCTCCCCAACCTGATAACAAACTACCATAGTGTCAAGGTACTGTAAAGAGATTACTCTTCGCCCACCACTCTCTCTCCTTAACTTCATCCTTCCTAGCCAACCCTCTTTCGCACCAAATCTCCACAACCATTTCCCAATCAACGCCTTGTACATAGGCTCCAACTTCTTTATACCTGCACCCCTTCCTCATACAGATTGGAAACTCTGTCCCACTTCAACTGATGAAACTTATGACTCTTACGCTCCATGCCATATGAAATATTGTCTTAACTTCTCCGACCTTTGTCTAGCACATTCTTCAAGCACCTGAACAAGGACATGAAGTTTTAAAAAATTTTAAAATTTTTTTTTTAAAAAAAAAAACGAGATTCGAGAATGCTACTTTAGTTAATATTAGCCTACCTTCCAAAGTGAGATGTCGATTCTTCCACCTCGACAACTTCCTCTCAACTCTTTCAACAACCTTATCTCACAAATGCTTCACAGGCTTATTGATACATAAAGGAAGACCAAGGTACATGAAGGAAATGACCTTACCCTACAGCCAAACACTCCCGCAAACTTCACCTCTTTCGAAATACCAACACTCGACATCTTGCTTTTGAGGATGTTGCCTTCAGGCTTGACACCGCCTTGAAGCACCTAATAATATTACTAAGGTTATCCATTTCAGCCTCTTCTACATCACAAAAAAGGATGGTATCATCGGCAAATTGGAGATGGAACACTTGGAGCATTGTTTTATCCATTTTAAACCGCTTATAAGGCTCGCCACCAACCCTTTATCCAATATCTTGCTGAGAAGTTCTGCTGCCACCACAAAACAAAAAGGAGGGCAACAGGTCCCCTTGGCCAAGCCATCTTAATGCTCTAAAAAGCCTTTTGGAAATCCATTTTCCAAAATCGAAAATTTAACCGACCGAATGCATTCTTGAATTCACCTTCTTCATCTTTGCCTGCAACTTGTCCGACCCATCATATAATCAAGAAAATCCCAATCCATATAATCGAGCCAACCATCAGTTCAACTCTCTTTGGCACCTTCAATCAACCTTAGTTTCAATCAGTGTTTTAAAACCCAGACCGCATTCAACCCCTCTGCAGGTGGATCACTCCAAACCAACCAACTGCCAGTTCAACTGCACCTTCAACCTGGACCAGAGCCCAATCCAATTTCTTGTGGGCAGTTATGGCCAAACTGGCCAACCACCAGTTCAACTCTTGAACCCATCAAACCACATGATGGTCGTATTTAAATTAATTGCAAGTACAGAAAAATCACGAGAAAATCAGAAGAAGAAGGGAAAAAAAACTCCTAGATTGAAAAGTACTAACCCTTCAACAATATTTTAATTTTAAAAATTTAAAATTTAAAATTTAAAATTTAAAAAAAAATTTAAAAAAAAAAAAAAAAAAAAAAAAACCAGCAATGGATCACATTCAACTGAAAAAGAAAAAAGGAAAAACAGCTACAGATTCTACAGCTAGGATCTTCCAATCCAGGGAATCACATTGGCCCAACACGTCGATGGTTCCCTACTTGTACAAACTGAAAGCAAACGGTAGTACCATCCATCCTAGCATTCCTGTTTGGATGCCCGTAAGTTGGGTAAGTCGGAAGTAACTTACAGGGAAGTCACCTACAGGTGGTGTTTGGGGGAGAAAAATCACCTGTAAGTCACTTACAGGCAAATCTACCAAAAAACTGCAGGGGGGTGGGGGTGAGAAGTCACTTCCCTGTAAGCCACTTACAGGCTCAACGGTCGGATTTTTAAAAGGAGGGGAAGAGGGAGAAACGCACCAAAGGGGATTGAAGGTTTCGTCTCTCCGTCCCAGGCTCTCTCCTCCTCCCTCTCTGCAATCTCTCTTTGCAATTACCGCCTTCCGTCTCTTCTCCTCCTGGAACGGTAGGGTTTCATCAACCCTTTTTTCCTCTTTGAAAACGGTAGTGGCATGACGTTACTCAATAAGGCACTCTCACTTATACGCACCTGCGCATGTGATTTTCCAATCTATATGAGGAAGGGGTGCAGGCATAAAGAAATTGGAGCATATGAATAAGGCGTTGATTAAGAAATGGTTATGAAGATTTGGTGCGAAAGAGGGTTGGCTAGGAAGGATGAAGTTAAGGAGAGAGAGTGGTGGACGAAAGAGTAATCTCTTTACAGAACCTTGACAATATGGTAGTTAGTTATCAGGTTGGGGAGCAGGTTCAAGGAAAGGGATTGGATTCTCTTTAGGAGATGGAAAGGGGATTTGGTTTTGGAAGGATGTTTGGACAAGTGGAGGTCGCTCTGCGATGTATTTTCAAGGTTAGCTAGATTATCTTCGGAACCGAACATACCCATTGCTCAGTACTATTCAATTTCAGATAATGTGGTGGTATGGTCTACTCCTTGTTGGTGGAACCTATTGGAAGGGGAAGAGGAAGAGCTAATCTGTCTATTAGTGCAGCTCCAAGGCATTAATCTCAATTAAGGCATTAAGAATGAGTTGAAATGGAATAACAGTAAGTCAGGCAGGGTCTTCTTGGTTATTTCATTCTACAGGATGATTCGTGGATATCTTCAAGAGAGTGCAAAGGGCACACCTCTTTTTCGCGTGGCATTAGGAGCTTTAGCATGGTCAGTGGGCAAGAATACGGTCCTTATGGCTGACGATCTTCAGAAGAGGAAGATGGTGATTACCAATATTTGTGTGACGTGCGATCTTCAGAAGAGGAAGATGGTGATTACCAATATTTGTGTGACGTGTATGCAGAATGTGGAATCAGTTATACATCTCTTCATGCATTGTCTTTTTGCTAATGAGCTCTGGTTGAGATTCTTAGTAGAGTTCAGTGTGTCGTGGGTGATACCAGTCTCCATCTAGGGGGGGTTTTATGGAGAGAGAAATAACCGGTGCTTAGAAACCATAGTGGGTTAGTCTCAAAGGTTTTTGGGAGGGCTAAATTAGATGTAATTGAGTCGGCCTCGAATGTTAACGCCCTTGTTGAGTGTCCCCTTTTGTCTCCCCTTTGGGTGGTTTTGTAGTCTTTTACGGCCATTTTGGCCATTCTAATAAAATCATTACCTTTTTAAAAATGAGATTAACACAGATTCTCCATTTTGACAAGTAGGGCCCATGGCTTTCTAGTCTAGACCACTAGCTGTTGCACTCCACCATGGATGGACCCTGCCCAAAAAATCTCATTGATAGGACCAGTGTTTAAATTATTGGCGACAATATCGAATTGTCGCCGATAATATCGGGCTCAGCGATACCGAAAACCCATTTGTTCGAATCGCTGCCAGATATCGTCGATAATGTCGTCGATATTTTCGAAATATTGCCGATATTTTCGAAGGGTGGGAACTGTAGCCAACAAGAGATGTTTTCAGCGATAAAATCGTCGAAATCAAAAACAAAAAACGCAAGAAAATACCTTTTTTTCGCCCGGATCTGGTTGAAAACACGAATTTCAAGAGCTTCACGGCTATTGAGTGCGGATCGGCAACTTTCCGGTAAGATTCAACCCAAAAAAATCAGCTTTTCCGTCGAAAAATCCTCCGGCAGCTTCTCAAGAAAAAATCGGCTTGCGGGCTATGAAAATCTCGAAATTTTATTGGAAAATAAAGGGTTTTTTTTTTAAATTTTGGGATGAGGGAGAGGGATTTTCGAGTTGAAAATCCAGAGTTTTGGTGGGAAGGAGAGGATTTTCAGGTTTTTACGGAAATTGGGGACGGGATTTCATTTTAAACGGGGGTTTGGGTTTTGACGGTGCAGGTTGGTGCTCCGTGGGCCCCACAATGATGCATTTGTTGTATCCATTCTGTCCATCAATTTCTAAATATAATTTTAGAGCTTGATAAAAAAAAAATAGTAGATCTAATACTCAGGTGAACCACACCACGGGAAAAATGTAGTCATTAAATGTCCACCATTTAAAAACTCCTGGGGCCCACTGTAATGTTTATTTGATATCCAAGCTGTTGCTTAGGTCTTAAATACCTGGATGAAGGGAAAAAAGAAATATCAGGTTGATCCAAAACTTTCGTAGCCCACCGGAAGTTTTTAATGGTAGACCGTATACGTTCAATCAACATTGTGTGGTCCACTTGAGATTTTGATCCATCTCATTTTTGACTATTATCATAAAATAATCTATAAAAATGGACCGATGGAATGGATTAAACATATGCATCATGGTGGGACCACAGAGCATGGACCAGTGGCGAGGCTTTAAATCAGACCACGTACTGAGCTACTCAGTACGCTTTTATGGTAGTGAGTCAACTCATTTGGGCCCATTGTTAATGTATGTGATTTATCCGTACCTTCTATCCAATTTTTCTGCTAATTTTAGTGGTTGATCCCAAAATTTAAGTAAATCCAAATTTCAAATGGACCATACCATGGGAAACATTGTGGAATAATGATTTCCACTGTTGAAACCTTGTTAGGGCCTAGGGTTATGTTTATTTGTCATCCAACCTGTTCATAAGGTTGAACGGACCTCGATGAAGCGAAAACACGAATATCAGTTTGAGGAAAAGCTTTCGTGGCCTCCATGAATTTTTCAATGCTAAAGGTTCAATCACATCATTTCCTATAATGTGATCTACCTGAGCGGTTTATATTCTTTCATTTTGTTTTGTGGTAAAGCCATCAAATTATATATTAAAATGGTTGAACAGAGTAAATAAAATAAATAAATAATGGTGAACTCTACGGTGTTTACTCAGTACACTAAGGGCGTGTTTGGGCGTTGGGATTGGAAGGGATTCGGTGGGATGGGATTCAAAATACATAATTACCCCGTTGCCATGGGATAAGAATAATTCCATGCTTTGTTGGTAATCCGGTGGTACATTGAATGGATATACTAACCATCATTCGAAGTTATTGAGAATAACATACATGTGTTATATCTAGACCGTTCATTTGTTTTGTAACCTCATTTTATGGCATGGTCCTAAAAATGAGGTAGATCCAAAACTTATATAGCCCCATTGAAGTTTTCAATGGTAAGTATTCAATCCCTGTTGCTTTCTATGGTGGGGTCCACCTGAGCTTTAGATTAACTTGATTTTTTGGTCCATGCTCTAAACTAATCTCAAAAAATGGGTGGACGGTGTGGATCTAACCTGCACATCATAGTGGGACCTACACAACTTGCTAACATTGAGTGAAATTGGCATGGGACCCAATGCAATTCCATCGACAGCTTTTCCATCCTCCCCAAACATGGAGTGGAATTGGCACGGGACCAGATGCAATTCCATCCCACCTAATCCTTTCTAATCCCAGTGCCCAAACACGCCCTAAGGGTACTGAACAACTCAGTAAGCAATCCGCTTCCTACCGGAACCAAATTGGCTGGTGTAACTCAAGGCTTGTATCTCCTAAAATTCCATTATTTTTAGTACATCAGCTCAAGGGGCGCACACCCTTGATTTTTATAAGGTTCCCACCACCACATGCATGTCAAATCCACTTTGGTCCAATGGATGTGCAATCACAAGTTAGCTCATGTCCAAAGGACCAGGCTAACTAATGATTAAAGAGGGCCCCAACAAAGGAATACAATTAGAGTTAAGAGAGAGCCATTCACTTTTGATTTTTACAAGGCCCACTGTTATAATTATTAAAAATCCACTTTAAGCCGAAGAACTTGAAAACAAGTGCATGTATGATTCAAGTAAGCCATACCAAGGAAAACTAGGGCTGTACATGAACCGAGTTAGCTCGGTTAGCTCGCTCAACTCGACTCGAAATAACTTGATTTGAAATTGAGTTCGAGCTGAGTCGAACTGAATTTTTTAGCTCGAAAAAATTTCAAACTGAGTTCGAGCTTGGCCGAGCTTAGCTTGACTCGACTCTGATTGAACCCCAACTCGAATCAAACCACTTCGGTGACTGAGTTACTTTGATATTGATGTTGCTCACCAAGTGTTTGATGAAATGCCCCAACGAAGTGTCAGCTAGTGGCAAGGAATGTATGCATATGAAATAAATACCATTTTTTCTCGATTTTGATGCTGCCTACGAAGTTTTTTATTATATACCTGTAAAATTACTACTGCTATTTTACCTAAAGTGAGAATTTGAAGGTGTAATTCATGTGTTTGTGAAAATGCTACATAGGCGAATTCAATTTGATCTTGGCTCGAAAGTCTGAGTCAGAACACACTTTCGAGCCAAAAGTGTTGAGTCAAAACACACTTTCACCTGACCAGACCAGACCATACCATACCAGATTTTATCCGGGTCTAAAAGTGTGAGTCAAAACACAGTCGATTTCTCAGTTGTCAAAAATTGGAAGTGGACCATCTGCTATTTCATGATTGCCTGGGGCGTTTTTATTTTCCATCCCACAGTATTGTAATCTGTTTATTTATTGGTGACTAAGCTCCGCTATCTCAGCGGTCCGTCTCCTTTTTTATAATTTTGTCTTTTATTCTAATGAAAGTGACTGTTACTTCTAAAGAAATTTTAAAAAATAAAATAAATTGGAAGTGGACCCGGACCCGGACCCGGACCATCTACGAGCGATCGGGTCCATCAGGGGACATCCAGGGTTATTTATAGTAATTTCGTGCACAAACAGCTTCTCCGACTATTTATTTTTCGAAGCAAGCAAGGCATCCCAGTCCGAGCGAACGCGAGCGAGCGAGAGAGAGAGAGAGGAGAGGATGATCATCCCCGTTCGCTGCTTCACATGTGGAAAGGTAACCAATAGGGTTTTGATTGTAGTCTGTAGTGTTTGTTGCATCTCTGTTCTTGTTCGGACGTTCTCTTTCCCTTTCTAGGGTTTTCATATCGGTATCTGATCTTTTCTAGGGTTTTCTTTTTATTGCAAATGGTTTCTTTTTCAGGTGATTGGTAACAAATGGGACACTTACCTTGACCTTCTCCAAGCCGATTACACTGAAGGGTGAGTACCATTTCTCTGCAGGATCACACGTGTGTAAAAGTCTCACACACCAAGGTTTTGCAAATGGGTATTTGTGCCCCGTACCGGCCACCACTATCGCGTGGTTTCTGTTAATTTCACGTCGATATAGCTGGATTGTCTTTGGACAAAACCAGTTCATATCAGAAGACGTGTTGGTTTTGGACGGTAGTCTAATCCTTAGCATGTACAACTGGTTGGAGGATATTGTTAACATCCAACCATTGCATAACTGCTTGTGTTACGTGGATGACTTTCAGCCGTACAACGGGTTGGCTCCACCATGGAAATAACCGAGCACGCAAATCAGACCAATCTACTTGTCAGGTGGCGGACACGTATTTTTTACCATGCTGAAGGTGGTTGTCAATTATTTTCTATGGTGTGGCCCTCATGATGAGCGGGTTGGTTTGGTTCTTGCATCAGATTCTTCACGGTGGAGCCTACCTTCCTGACTGGTTGAATGTGGTACTCACTTGACATGCCGACATTTATAACTATGGTCCAACTGGTCACGTGTGGGACCTGCTGTGTGTGTTTGTCTGTATGCTTGCCTGCATACACACATTTGCATGTGTGGGTGTGGATGTATGTATGGCGGGTTCTATACGTCTGGAGGCACGACAGTTTCATGTCTCCAAATTATGAACCAGACATGTGGCACGTGTGTATGATCTAAACCGAACATCCCGCAAGCTAAATTGTACCTCCTAATTGTGTATTAGTCACATGGCCCATGTGTATGATGACCTAAACCAAACATCCTACAAGCCCGTGCCTCCAAATTATATACTGTACATGTGGCACATTTGTATGATGGTCTAATCCAGACATCCTACAAGCTCCACCATTGAGTAGCCCATGACTAAAAAATGCTTCAATTTTATTATCTTAACCGTCCAATAAATGGACTTTTTTTATCACTGAATGTGATCATCATCAAACACATATTTGTGTGAATGACTGGACTTTTTTCTCACTGAATGTGAGCAATTGGTATATATATATATATTAGGATTCATTGGTATACCACTGATTAGAATGCTAAGATCATTTAAACATTGTGGTTTTGTTCAAGGTCCATTCACTATGAAATAACCAAGTGAACATCTTCAGTTTTGTTCAAGGTCCATTCATTATTGAAATTACCGAGTGAATGTCTTCGATTTTGCCCATATATGTCATTTGTACAAAAATGATATGGAGGCACAAAAATACTATGCCTCCAGAGTCCAAAGGCACTGAATTTTCTCCCTAACACACATTTACTTCCTGAGGATAGAACATTAGATTCGATTTATTACTGTAAGGGCAAATAGAGGCCATGCCAAATAATGGGACGAGGCTGATATTTATTGATATTTAAATCACCAGACAAGAGAGATGTAGAGTTGTCTAGGGTGCTTAACAAGCATGCACATGGGAATGAGGGGATTTGTCTAATCAATCCTAGGTGGGAGAAATCCATGGATGTGGTGGCGAAAATGGAGTTTTGACTTGTGCGGTTGGATATTGCCATTATTAATGGTTAGGATCAGTTTGAGCAGATGGGCAACATCATATAGGGACTTGAGAGTGGGCTTGAGCAACTCAAGGGGGAGATGTTGGGTTCTCTAAGCATCAGTGTCAAGAGAGGGAAGCCTTTAAGGCCATGGTGTTGGAGATCCTCGCCATGTTGAGGCAGCAGGTTGTGAAAATGCTTATGGCAATTCGTATCCTAGGCACGACATGCGCATGTCCATGATGACGGTGAATATTGACGATGGAAATTGCCAATTGATAAACAAACTCCATGATTAGTTGAGCAACTTGGCTATAAATTGATAGAGATCGGCTTTTTGGTTTCAGGATCCCATGAAGGACTTAGTGATAGAAGTTCAAATACCAGGAAATCAAAGGCTTCATGGCCCTCTTTCTCCTCTCTCACTCATAAGAGTAGAAACGAAGTAGGGAATAAAAAAAAAACAAAACAAAGCTAGGGCTTGCTCATGTATGGAGCGGAGCCTTTTATTGATAAACCAACCAATAAGGTCTTTTCTACAAATCTTACCCAATCACAAAAAGACTTCAATCCCGTAACAATCAATTGTAATTTTTTAAAGACTTTAAAACTATCTATCAATAAGAAGAGAGTTTGTAAAATAAGGAAAGCGAAAGCAGGAAAAAGTTCTCGTGTCTCTCTTGCATCGTAGTGGGGTTGGTGCATAACATTTGGTGTTTGAACATTAGTTGCAGGATTCTTCCAAGTAGGTGTTGCTCTTGCTTTGAATTCCCGCTTCAAAATTTTGCTCCTATTCCTACTCCCGCTTCCTAACTATTTATACTAATTTACATTTGAAAGAAACACCTCTGCACTCCCACATTGTACAAAAAGAGGCCAGTCCATCAGTTGTCTCTCACTGTAATGCCATTGTACAAAACTAGGCCAGTCCATCAGTTGTCTCTCACTGTCTAATGCCTCTGTAAAAAGTAGGCCAGTCCCATGTCTGCACATCCAATGGTCCACAATGTTAGCCTAAAATTTTCCTATACATCCATTTTATTTGCAAACTGTAGCTCACTGATTAGTAGAGTGCCCCAATTTTTTTGGAAGAGAATATACTGTCTAGAATTAATATGATGGTTGGATTGAACCACATGTTGGCCATGCATATATATGGCTCCCTTGTAAATGTGAGTCTGTGGATAAACCAGAGCTTGGTAAAGTTGTAGCTTAGAGAGGGGATTCTTTCAATAGGGTAATATGCATTTTTTCATAGGCTAGAGAAAAGTAAGAAGGCACAATTTTTGTGGGCATGGTTTTGTCATATTACTCACAGAATTATAGCTAGGTAGATGGAAGTGAGATGTGTCCTTGGAGTTTTATGTGATAACCGGATAGCAATTAAAACTGAATGGGAGATTTTATAAGATAGTACTTGTAAGACAGGCCATAGTTTGTGGGACAAAATGTAGGGGGGTGAAGGATGTTCATAGGACGAGTGTAGCTCATATGAGGATGTTTAGATGGTTGAGGGGCAAGATGAGAAAGGATAGAATTAGAAATGAACGCATTAGGGGAATTTAGGGTAGCTCAAATAGGTGTAATAAGAATATGGTTGGATTGTTTGGAAATTTGCTGTGGAGAACAAGAATTGAACTGACTAGGAGTGAGTTGGTTCAAGTTGAAGGCTCTGAAATGGTCAGGGAAGGCTTAAAAGGATATGGATTGAGGCAGTGAGAAAAGATTTGATGACTTATGGTTTAATTGAGGATGTCGTTGTTGATAGTGTGGAATTACGTGGCCAGGCTGGGCCTGGATTTTGAACTGGCCAGGTTGGCCCTATTAAAAAAAATTATTATGCCAGGACTGGGCCCAGGCCATTGCCAGCCTTGAATTCTTGTAGCCGATCTCCAACTAGTTGGTATATGGCTTCGATGATGGTGGTGGTGGTGGTGGTGGTGGTTTTGTCATATAAATTAAGGGTTATTTTGGTCTAGTAAAAGTTCTAATAAAATAAATGATTTTAAAAATGAAATCTGAGTATACATTTTAACTTCTAATAGTGTAGTATACTGGTATGTACACCATGTACAGAGACACTTGCACATTTTCATCTTCCATTAAGGTGGCTCCTTTGGAGAAGGATGCAAATGGCATTGCACCATATATTTTAATGAACACTGGTTTTAAATCAGAAGTGCACCTTGTTGGGAAAGCACGGAAATCCCACTGTCCGTTGAGCAGAATGGAGGATGTCTATCAACCCGCTCAATGCAGCAAGTAGGCAACCATGCCATTCTGCTCAATGTGAATATAATAACTTCCAAATTCACCCTCAATCTTGCTTATATAAAAGGTTATGGAGTTCAGTGGTTGGTAATAAATTCCCCGTGATGCATGCAGAGATGCTCTTGATGCTTTGGGCTTGGTCCGCTATTGTTGCAGACGGATGCTCATGACCCACGTCGACCTCATCGAGAAGCTCCTCAATTACAACAGTAAATCTCTCCCTTCCTGCTCACTAAGTCAAGAGCTTGTAACCGTTGATCACGTTGAGCTAGTGACAAGAGCAGGCACACTTGGTCAAGCAAGCACCTACTTAAAAAATCTTAGTGCATCCTGCCTCTTCCCACCACTCTATCTTGATCCAACGGTCTCAAGGTTCACCAATAGCTATTTTGTGCTATTCTTGTCAACTCCAAGCAGCTTGTTTCCCTTTTCTCACTTCTATATGGATTTGTTTCACTAATGCATGTTATTTTATTACAGCTCTGGAGAAAAGTGAACCCAATTGAAATGGCGGCGTGCTTATTGAAAGTTTTTGGAAGCTTATGCGGTTTGTGTGGTCTTGGTGACCCACTTTGTATGCGAGTTCAATGGTCAAAACAGGGACCTTTGTGTTTGGCCGTTGATTAAGTTTATCAGTGCAGAAGAACTTGGAACTTATTGAGGAATATGTTGTTATGTTAATAGCTACCGTGGTAGACTAACTCAGGGATTGAAAATCGGTTTTTGGGCACTGTATCAGTCACTACCAAAACTTGTATGCTCCATGTTGGGTTATCTGGGCCTGTAATGAGCTGTATAACACAGCGGTATGGTTTATGGACAAAACCAGTAACTGCTGGGCTTTAAGTAACTGTTCTGGACAGGGTTTTAAGACTTGCGTGCCTTGACTCGAGAAGGAACGTGTCTAAAAACCATGGTTCTAGATCATACTTAGCCCAGGATCACCTACTTGTCATGCAGCTCTCATTCCTGCCAATATGCACCATGCGTAGAACATCCCAAATGGTAGTTTGCAAAAGAAGATCACTCAGTCTAAAAAATCTGGCTGATCCCCTCATTGTTTGGGCCACACTTGTAAATTGATGGTCGGTTGTCCATTGATTCCAACGGTGTGGACCACCTAATGAGTGGGCTGCTGGTACCTCCAGCATCTTGGAGGCGATCCACTTCTACTTGCTAAACTCTAACTCAAGGTAGAGAATGAGGGAGCAATTTTTTAATCATTGTAGTCATGAGATTTGGATCCAGGAAAGATGCTCTGCTTGAGATGATTCGGTTTGTTCATTAGCATAGTTAAAAAATTTCGATTGAAGGTGAAAATGCCAAAATGTTGGAATGTTGTGTACGGGGGGTGGGTGTATATGAATAAAGGTTAAACTGCAATCATATGATTGAATTGGTTAAGAGTTTTTACATGACTTGGTAATGTGAGCAGGTAATCAAATGGGCACTCTTTGCCTCATTTAAATTGGTTCACCGCATCAATGGATGCCAATTATCAATCCATCCTTAAAATCAACCACATTTTTCTTCTGAATTAAAATAGCCCATTCTTTCGAAAGGAGAACTTAAATTGGTCTGCTTATTTTTCAATTTTTCTTCTGTCCTTTGGGGGACTTTTGTTGGGTGTAGTTGTATTTGTATTTTTGTATATTTGGCCTTAAAAAAAAACAAAACAAAATTTGTATTTGTATTTCTGTATATTAGGCATTTTAATAAAAAAACATAAAACAAAATTTCCTTGTGAAATTCATGGAGTATTAAACTTCAAATATGCAGTGATTTTTCTTTTCACCATGGCCTGCGCTGAATCGCAAGAATGAATGAAGAGTCTAGATCAATAGGTGGGGGCAAGCCATGCTGAAAACCATGGCTGGAGAATTTGTAGTATACAATGGCAGAGGATGCACCGACTATTGGCATGACCTTGTCATTTGGTCTGCCAGTTAGTTTCTCGGCACACCAATAGAGCCAACCCTAACCATTGATGACGTATTTTACCGGCCGCCAATTCCCACAAGATGGACAGGGTGATTTGAATTGGCATTTTCTCCTTCGCTACAACAAAATCCAGGCCACCCATTTTGTAAATTAATCAGCTGCTCTGGGTATCAAGACTCGTAAGTCTGTGGTGCAATGCCCATAGACTTCAGGCCTTCCTGATCAGACTCATCAATCTGCATATTGCATTTCATTACTAGCATGTAGATATTGCTAATACAGCCTTGGTAGAAACAGGCAAATTTTTAACCAGTATTGGGTCAGGCCAGAAGATTTTGGTCCATTTTGGTTTGGGGTCGGGCAGGACCTGATCACATGGCCCAGCCAATGAACTGAACTCAAACAAACGGTTAGCCAAGACGGATGATCAAACTCTTTAAATGCCTGTAGCGGGGAAGCTTTCAGATTGAACTGCATTGGAATATTATAGGAGTGAAAGTGGGCCAGATTGACACCCACCCAGTCCACATTGGGTTCTTCCTGAGGCCATAAGGCCTGAGCCAGCGCAATGATCTAGGCATAATTGCTAGGCAGGGTGCATGTGGTTCCTCCTGGGGCCAGGCCGGCCAGTGCATTATTTAAGCATAATTGATATCAGGCTGGGCCTACGACTGAAAGGCCACATGCGAACTGCAGCCAGAGCTCTACTTCCACCTGTAATAATCTGATAACATCTTGGAAATTGTCGATGACATAGCATCCTAGTAAAACTACCATACAAACACATCCCAACCATCATCCACAGTTCCAATGGATTTTGATCTTTCATACAAAAATCCAAGTAGATTTTGACATGCTGCTACAACCAACGTGGCCCCGCCTGATGAATGACCCAGAATCTCCTTCTTTTTTTTCTTTTTTTTTCTTTTTTTTTTTTTTTTGGGGGGGGGTGGGGGTTACATGAGCTTTGGAGGAAAAAGCGATGCAAAACCTGGAATCCTTCATTAGTCACGGAAGGAAAATGGTTGTTACCCTCAGTAATGGAAGACAAGATGCTGATTCCGAAAGAGCTGCAAATGAGCTGTGAGGACGCTAACATCTAACATATTCCCTAATGAACTGCTCAACCTGAGATATCTCCCCTGTCAAACCTGAGGACTCTGCGAGCATCACCTTGTTAAGACACTGAGAGAACACAAAGGGCTCCCCGGACACACCAAGGGTAAATTCATCAGCTATATCAGCTGCTGAAGCACCGGTTCTTGACACCCGTAGCTTGTCTCTGCAACATCATAAAGAAAATCAAGATCGATAGGCAATGCAAATGAAACTCCACAAAAAAACATGCCTTTTCGGGCATCAAACCAATCACCAAAGACTTAGCCTTCAATGATAAAATAAAATAAAATAAACATGCCAAGTCCATGTTTGATAGATGCCTAAAAATGAGTTCCTCTCATTTTAGTTAACAAATAATTATTTATTACAGACTTCATCTCTAATACATAATTACTGTTAACATGAACTCATGAAGTAATAGAGATTAAGATCTCTAATACAAATTTACTGTTAACTAGGATGAGAGGAACTCATTCTTAGGCATCTACCAAACAAGGCCTAACCAGTTATCAAGGTTTGCGATCCCACATGCACGACCCTGCATGGAGGTGCATGTGCCAACATGGAATCATCCAAGACAATCTTCAGGTGGGGCCCACTGCATTGACAATCTGGCCCAAAAAACCTGGTCCACTTATCAGGTGATCCAATGTGTGCGTTGATCATGGATCTTTAGCACTTTTTCATTAACAATTATTCTTTAGGCCTGACCCACCTGATGATTGTGCCAGCCTGACTTTTGGACAAGGTCATCTACATAGTGTCACCTGCCTCACATCCAAAGAGGCACTCGGATGTCAAAGGTATACTCGTGTGAGAATCACAATCCTATTTCCCCACAACAATAAGAACTCTCCACAAGTGAAAATAAATGCTGGGATGAGGCTGGATTCGTCGCCTTAAGGTTAATGCATAGGATTGAATGCCCAAATGGTAATAGGATGGAAATAAAGGCTAGGATGGTCAAGGAGTTCAATCTAGGGGTGCACCTCAAGTGGGGATTGGGTTGGGTTGAGAGTCACCCCGAGCCCAACCCAACCTCAAGAGGACCCAACCTGCAACCCAACCCAATCCGAATTACAACCTGAGGTGCCCAACCCGACTCAACCCCAATTCCTCTTAACTCAACCTAACCTGACCTGATTTGACCCAAATACATGAGATTATTCCCAACCCAAACCCAAATCGGGTTGCCTTTTCCAACCCAAGGACCCTGAAACCTGACCCAAACTCAGGTTGGGTCAATCGGTTTGGTTGACCCGAACCCAAGCTGCAGCCGTAGTTCAATCTATCTAATAAAATGGAAATGAATAGAAGAGTTCTAAGCCTTACATTTCCTTTTCCAGTTGCTTCCTGATGAAGTCCTTGGAGTGAGCACTCACTTTATCAGTCTTGTTGCATACAATTAGTAGTGGGATTTTCCTCTTAACAACAGCTGCCTTTGTCAAAATATCATACAAATACCTTTCAAATCGCAAACCAATAAAAGATCACAAAATCAGTCTACTTGTTAAATAAAAATGAGAAATGAGTACGCATTGGTATATTAGTTACTCTGCAGCTGCTCGACAGTTTGGCAAGAAGTCCAAGGCATCCACAACAAAAACAAGGCCAGCTGCTTGTGGCAAGAACTCGTCAAGCTTGGGTCGAAGCCGATAGTGCCCAGGAACATCGACAACATGGACTGGCTTTATTTTGCCCTTCTGTGCAGATCGTACGAAGAAAAAGTTCAGCATCGTAAAGAACACACACACACACACATGCGTCTGTGACTGACATTTGCGTATGCAGCAGGACAACAATCCCAACAACATACATTTTGTTGACTAAAATAGTACAGACAGAAGATGAATATTAGCTATCATATTTTACCTTTTCAGATTCAGAATGCAGCACAAAACTCCCCTCATTTGGGTCCATTGACGTAACAGTACCCTGATGTGACGAGCCATCTCGAAGCTAGCAAAAGAAAGAAAAGAAAAAGATTATATTGAAAAAAACACATGGGAAAAATTCAGATTGTAGGTTGAGGCATCATATGGCCGACAAGCAACTTAAAAATAAATAAATAAATAAAATCTGACAAGCAATTCCTGATTAATGGCCTACATGTGCAAACGGATAAAAGAGAGCAAATGAGGAACATGAGGTACATCCCCTTATTTGCTGGTTACAGATTTTTGCACCCTCAGCACAGGTCATGAGTTTGGAACTTGCTACTAGCTTCTACAAAGAAAAAATCAGCTGATGTAGCATGTGACTCAATTTGAGCGACCGCAAGTTGCAATGAGCAGACCACAACAGTTAGCTGACTCAATTGAGTCATGTCGGCCAGGGACCTAGTCGCACACTCTTTTTTTTCCTTTTTCTTTTTTCTTTTAAGAGGACGATCTCATTAATAAACACTAAATACCAGAACAGAAAGACAACTGTGGAAGGAACCTAATCACACTCATGAACGAGTTTCCTAGTGACTTGGCTTGAAATCTGATTGATTCAAGTTGATTTTGTTCTCATACTGAAACCATGCCACTCAGTGAGGTTGACAAAGCCTCTTGACATTTATCTTCAATTTTCCACATCATCTTTGATATAATTTCTGCAACTACCATTGTCAATAACGCACTTGCACGCTCCGCATTGCACTGTGCCAAGTTGTTATGAAGACAATGGTACTTCATTTTTTTCCTGCTGAAGACTTTTCGAGACAGCAGAATGTGTCATATGAGGAGATTTGACATTCCATCCCCATTACAGAATCCTCCCTGATCACCTCTCCATCACTACCTCAATCTAGCTTTTGTTTGTAACATTCAACTTTCTTATTCTCCATTAACTGAATTTTGTATTTGAATTTCATTTTCCAAACACTCAAAAGGAACAGTACCCAAATGTTGCTTTTGATCATTTATCTTTTGATCCACTTCCTTTCATTCTGATGAATAAGGCCATCTGTTCTTTATGAGACAGAGATCACATGGTTAGAATCATCAACCCAAAGTGCTACTTTGGCATCATAAGCAACACAATGTGAGATCTATTGGATAGATGGTTCAAGATGATAATTGGACCTATTTTGTTCCTAAGCTCAATCTTGAATGCACATTTTCCATGCAATTGATTGGATGCTTAGGAACATCCTAGTGGCATTATTTTTGCACCATGGCTTTGTCCCTGGCTGATGATTGGGAATCCCATGAGTCAATAGCTTTGCGGAAGGTGAGGACAATAGCAAAAGCCACATGCATACGCGCGCAGACATTCATCCATCCAAAAGCCACAAGCACACGCACACATCCATCCATCCATCTACATACATACCTACATCCATCCATGCATGCATGCATCATCCACCCACCCACCTATGTGCACTCACACACCCACTCTCACACCCAAACACCCACACCTACACACACAGACACACACACCCTTATTTGTTTTCCCCTTACTTCAGACAAAAACAAAAACATACGTGACCAAACCATCCAAGTCTACTTTCTCTCGGCTTACTACCTATCACCTATCAGTGCTACTCCCAAGTTCCCTTGAATGCATTCATTTCTAATTTTATCCTTCCACATCTTGCCACTCATCCATTTCAACATCCTCATTTCAGCTACCCTCATCCTAGATCCCTCCCTAGTCCCTTCCTTTTATTCTCGTGCCTATCTCTTTCCCATCCAATTGAAGATCCCCAAGATATTAATATATCTTATTAACAATCTTCTATGACAAATTTCTCAAAAAGAAGAAGAAGAAGAAGAAGAATAAGAAAGAAAGAGAACCAGAATGAGAACAAGAAGAGACGGAAAGAGAAAAAACAGCTAAAAGAAAATACAGGAGCAGAACTCAAACCCAGCCCTAAAAAAATCTCGTTATCTTTGAAAAAATTAAAAAATAAAAAACCCAGCCCTAAGAGATCAAGGGCAACACTCCCTTAAACTTTGAGGCACTCTACATAACACTACCCCTGACCGAACCTTTTTTAGTTATCGAAGCAAACAAGAGTTCCTCTCCAACCAGATTAACCACAGAGCCGCAAGCAGGGCTAGTCTCCACCTCTTCTTCTATGACAAATCTCTCAAAATTTAAAACCGTTATTCACTGAATATCCATTTAAAGATCCCTCAAGACATAAATATCCTAAAATAAAAACTAATTTTTCTTAGGGCCTATTTGGCTTCCCTTTGTTCTGATTTTTAATCTCAAAAATCACTTTTTTAACCACTAGGGGCCCATCTGGGTTGCTTATAGCAATGACAAAAGTGATTCCCAACAAACAATTCTCTAGAATTGTTTATTGATAATTGCATGTTGAATGATTCTCAATAAACATGTTTGGTAAGCAAGCATAAGATTTAAACAATTTCTTGCAGGATGGTTAAGATCATAGATATCAAAGTGACCTGAGAGTGAAGGGTCATGAATGGTGCCCATGACATGATAGACAGTTGATATCAATGATCGAACCTTTTCTAGGAAAGGATTGGAATCCTCTACAACAAGTATAGGACAACTATACAACGTACAGCATTCGAGCTTTGTGAGACCACCATTTGCGTTTTTGATATCCACTATGAAAAAATGGCATTGAAGTTTTTCATGTTCTTTTCCAGAGTCGCTCAGGCGTCTGGCTAGCTAAGGCTAGCATTAGCGTCTCCACATTTTCACTGTACATATAAACCAGTTTCACACTCAACCAAGCCACATCGTCGGGAATAGTGTAAAATCACATTAACGCCTCACACGATTTGACTGGCATGAGTTTTGGATCATGCTGATTTATTTTTTAATATTTCGCTCACACTAGTGAGGGAAACATGATTAATGGTTTATAAAGAATATACCCACCACGGTGGGTCCCATAGCCAAACCTGCTGCTGGTGTGGCCCAATGTATCATACATGTGTAAATTAAATCAAATTAAACTGTCCAAATTATGTTCAGAGTTCAGATGTGTCGTGAACCAAAAATTACATTTTTTTAATTATCTGGTTACTGAATTACTGGACATTTATTGGATAGTTTAAAATGATAAATACTAGTTAAATAAGTACCCATGAATCAGAGGTTAGGATTGATTAACCAATCTGCTTTTGAGACTGACTTTTTTTTGTGTGTGTGTGTTTTTCGGGGTTAGCTTGTTAGTACACAACCATGTCAGTACACACACTCCATGTTAGCCAACCCCGCTAGGGATCGATACCGAGACCTCAAGTGTTGAAATGAGGTATCTCCACTCAGTCTGCCAGTTGAGCTATGGATCTGGGTGTGATTTTGAGACTGTTACTTAGAGGCAATGTGATCCACAGTTTAGACAGTTTACTTTGACTTAATGTATGGTGCATGTATCGGTCAAGGGTGCTTCCGTCAATCAAGCTTGATAAGCTTATAGAGTATCAAATTAACTCCCCCCACTTTGTAACCAAATGAATCGGAGAAGGGAGATTGATTCCTCAACAAGTCCCCTACAAGTGATGTGTGGGTAGGGCTCACAACTCTTGTGTATGGCATCCAACTGTCCATCAGAGTAGACCCACCGTGAAAGTTGGATGCCCCAAAAATCAGGCCGTCCAACCAGCATGTGATCCCCCACGTGAATTTGCAGTTTTTTGTATGGTTGTCCATTGTTTTCTATGTTGTGGTCCACCTAATGATCTTTGTAGTCGTGATTCTTAGGTCATCCCATCATCATGGTTGGGCTCACACTATGCACGGGTTTGGATGACATACACACAACATGGTAGGCCTTACAATTGAAAAAAGGACAACCATCCAAACCTGCAAATTCACACGGTGTGCCACATGATGGTTGCATCTGCATAGTTTTTAGAGCATCCAATTTTCATGGTGGGCCTTTCCTGATGGACAGGTTGGATGTCATGCATGTGCCCCAGTAGGCCCCACATGTAGCACTTGCCGAATAGGTGTCCGCCTAGAGTATCAAATACTGCCTCCCCCAATTTGTAGTCGATCACATTGGCATCCTTCAGTAACGTACACAAACGTATAATTTTGTATGGGAGCAGAACATGGGTTAGATACTGTGAGGAAGGCATATGTATAATGTATGAGAGATCTAAGCCATTCATTAGGCAAGCTGCACCGTGAACATGTCATGGACCAAAAAAGATGTCAGTCTGTTGCTTAAGAAAGTCAAATTTGTACGAAAAAAAGAAAAAATGAGGCAGTTAAAGAAGTCCAGCAGTCCAGATTCAACATACGTGCGGATCAATTGATACGCATGATACTTTGAGATTTGGTATATTGCATGTTCAAAGTACACCTTGATGGTGGACTAAACCCTCCTCTCTGTACCGCGCTTCCAGCCTTTGGAGCAGCATAACTAAGATGGATGATGGCTCCCAAAGTCTTCGAAGGATTGTGTTTTGCTCTGGGTGACAGATCGAGGATTAGATTTTGGTTTGATCCTTGGTGTGTTAGTCACCCCTCTATTGATTTCCCTGCTCTTGCCGCTTTTTGTCCTTTTTTGGACATTACAGTAGCAAAATGCTTTTCTGGAGAGGGTGAGAGTAGTGTTTGGCTCCCATCCTTTCAGGGGGAACCTTCGGACTCTGAATTTTAAAAAAAGCAAGGCTCTCTTCTCTCGATTGTAGGGTTATATTCCCTCTCCAGATTCGAAAGATTCGCTGTTCTGAAATCAAGCTATTTCGGCTTCTTTCACAGTTTGGTCTTTCTATGGTTCCCTTTCGTCTTCAGGCCCTTCAACGCATTGTTATCATTTGGGTGTTGTAAGGTTCTATGGGGCCCCTCCTAAAGTAGTTGCCTTTACGTGGCTGGCTGGCAGGAACCGGGTGCTTACGATTGACAATCTAAGGAAGAGAGGTTTACCCCTGACTAAGGTGTGCTTGCTATGCTTGGAAGATGCCGAATCTGTCAATCACCTTTTCCTCCATTACTCATTCTCTTCTGATATCAGGAGAATTTTTGGTTTTTGCCGAAGTTGTTTGGTTTATGCCTTCCTCAATAAGATGGGCTTCTTTGTTCCTGGCATGTGGATTCTGGAGGGAAGAGGAGAAAAAAGTGGAGAATCCTCCTTACCATTATCTGGGTTGTGTGAGCAGAGAGGAATGATCGGTGCTTTCAGAACTTGAAGGTCTCCTCAGCCGGGGTGTTTAATAGGTTCTCCTGTTATTCAGAGACTAGGTGTCTTGAATTCTTCTAGGTTTTTGGGTTTTTCGTTAGTCATGGGACTAATTTTGTTGTATTTTTAGCCTTTGTTGTTTCTTGTTTTGTTTCTTATTTTTGTGTGTTCTTGCTGTTTTTCTTGTGTCCATTTTCTGTTTCCAGCTCTGCCTAATAAAATTCTTCATCTTATATATATATATATAAACACCCTGATGAATGGCTCATATCTATGACAAGTGTTAAGTGCAAACAGGTTTGTGAAATCTATTCCATCCCTCACCCAATGTTCCACCTGCTCAGGGCTGAAGCAATTCTTGGAAACATCCCTGGGCCTTTTTTGAAAATAATGATTATTATTTTTGTTAATCATTTCTCAATAAGCAATTAATCTGGTTGTTAACCAAAGTTGTTTAATTGATAATAAGTAACTTATACCAATTAAAAACGCTTCGAAGCACTTATTTTAGCAAAGCCAAACAAACCCTAAGTGTGTTTGGTTAGCACCCAGATTTCCACTTTTTCCAGAAGTGCTTAGCCCCCATTGCTGAGAGGTGTCTCCGTTTCTATGGACTCACGAAGATCACTCTTTTTCCTGAAGTGCTTAGCCCCCATTTCTGAGAGGTGTTTCCGTTTCTATGGACTCATGAAGATCATTCTCCGTATCTCTCTGTATTACGAAAATCACTCTTTCCTCCTTCGAAGGTTTGCTTATCCCTAACGAGTATAAAGTTGTACACATTTGCACATGCACATGGGCAAATATGAAACACGTGTGAGATTTGAACTTTCCGCAAGGTTGGAAATAATACTTAGATCCTACACCCAAGAAAACAAAAAATTCCACTTGCAAGGTAGGCCAAGGTGTACAAACTAAATTGACAGTTAAAACTTTTTCCTAGCCATTCATTTGTTAACATGTGGGCCACCTGAGGTGTGAAATGGCCTGGGTTTTTATGCTAGAAGATCTAAATAGTATAGATTACTTCATGGAAAGCTCATATCACACACACATGTCAAATTGTTTACATGCGACGGCATGTGGAGGTGGCACCCGCTGCATACTCGAGTAGATTTAACCAAACCCAATTCCTTTCCGACTAAAGAATCACATGAGAATTATCATTCCTTGGGCCAAGAGCTTGTAGTTCACTAATTTGTGTCTCTCAACTCTCACACATACAAACATAGCATACATATGTAAGATCTATGCCACTCATCAGGGGAATCCCACCAAGCAGATGCTTTATCTGAAAAATCAGGCCGATCTAATAACCAGCTGGCAGACACATGTCAAATTTGGGGGGCCTTTGATCTCTTCTAATACATTATGCAATACCTGTCGTTCCTTGTGGTGTGGCCTACCTAATTTGTAGATCAGGTTGAGTTTTGTTCTCACCACCTAATGTTGAGAGGCATGCCTGATGTACAAAGTGGATGCCATGCTACAACATGGTTGGCCCCATAGACCTTGGGTGTTGCACGTGCTGCATACAACAAGCTCAAGTAGATTTCACCAAACCTAACTCCTTTCCAAGTAAAGAATTGTATGAGTTAATGCCGTGTAAAAGCTCAGGTTGACTGGATCAAATCTAATTCCTTCTCCATGCTATTGTTGAGCATGTGGCATGAATATACTCGATCAAAAGTGTTCATTTGATGGGCCAAATGGTGAATGAGCCATAATCCAAGATCACACTCCTTGATCTATGCTAACACATTAAGTGGCAGCACACAAATATCCAATCTTGTTTAAGAAAACAAGCGTCCACAAGCCAGAGGCTAGGATTGTTTGATCAACTAGATTTTGGAGGTCACACGATTTAGTCGGTTTAATCCGATTTAATGTGCACTACATGCAAAAGGTGTGTGGAGGTTTTACTGAGTAGCCTGCGTATCAAGATTCATATACACAAGAGCATCAAATGCCCCCATCTACATGTTGTTTCTCTCCTCGCTCTCCATACCCAGACTCCAACTCCCTCTATCCTCTCACCCTTATCACCCACCCATGCTCAAATCACTTTGATAGGATGATCTTAACTATTGATCAATGGCTATGGAGACAAATAATCCATATTGATATTAACAAAAAAGTTTGATCAATTGTTTATACTTTCTATGGACCATTCCATTGTGCGAGGCCCACACTTGATGGCCCATCCCTCTCAATTCACTTTGAACGAATGACCCAAACCATCCAATCAGTGGATGAAAATGTATTTATTGAAATAGAAAAGGTCTAATCATTGTTATGGATCATCCATCATGTGGGGCACACCGTTGATGGCCCATCCTTCTCACTATGATGGACCCACTTGTGACCTTCTTGGCATCCACTAATCACATTTATGGAAGACAAAGGTGACAAAGGTTATCCTCTCTCTCTCTCTCTCATCACAGTTTAGTTAGATCAGTCCAAAAGAGGCATGGAAGAGAGGTTTCTGCAGTTACTTGCAGAGCTTTCAGAGGTACTGAAACATCCATAAATAGATTGATACAATCACAAGCACTTCAAAAGAAGAGAATCACTAATTTAGAAACCTACCTGGTAGAAAAGAATTGTCTTTCCACTGCCACTTAAACCCGCAAGCACTATGGTGTTAGACTTTGTGCGTTTGAGAACACGGACTGCAAATGGTAAAGCAACAGATGAAATATTAGTAATTATTCAAAAGCAGACAAGAATATGGTGGGTTCACCCTTCACGTGGCACATACATGTCAATCCAAAATGTCCAAGTTGTAGGGCCTGAGTGGATGGAGCGTAGCCTTAATAGCTCAATCTACATGTTGCACACATGCATGTTAATCCATAATGTCCAAATCATAGGCCATAGTGGATTGAGCAATGCATAGATCCAAAATAAACCGATCGAGCTATTCCAACCATACAATTGGTAGCTATCAATCAAACAGTTTAAAAATAAAATGGTTCAGATTCATCATCATCATCTTAGACTTCCTAGTAATTTGGTGTTGGCATGGAAGATAATCAGAGAATATAAGGAATAGTCTCTTATACCTATGTACAAGTATGCAAGGATAAGTACTTACCAGTTTATATGCATGCATACCTACATATATCTAGGGGTGCGCTCTAGCAGTAAAGGTTTGAAGTGGGGCCCAAGTGATGTACATATAGCATCCAACCCATCTGTTAATGCATCACCTCAAGTTACCCCCAATGCTTGATCCAAAAAACAGGGAACAAGTAGAGGAACAAGTTGACCATTCCTCAAAAATAAGCTCAATGAGGGGCCCACCGTGTTGTGTATGCAAAATCCAGGCCATTTAGACCTTCATCTGCCCTAGATTAAGGGTACAGCAAAGCATTCTTGCAACTCCTGTGAGCCCCATTGAAAATCAGGGTAGGCCTCCCCTCCCAGCTTGTTCCTTGTGTTGTGGCCCAACCGAGTTTTGGATCAAGCTGATTTTCAGTCTCTGGGGGTAAATTGAGGTGGCATCTGAAGGAGGGGTTGCATCTCATTCACAAACCATGTGAGCCCACATCGGCTTGGTACTGCCATAGCTCACAGGGATACCGGTACCACGGAGTGTGCCCCATTGCTTGTGTGTGTGCACGTGTGTGTATGGGTAATGATCACGTGGTAGCATTACCACCACTGGTGATGGTTATTGCGGGCCCCACTGTGGTGCTTTCAGGACATCCACTCCTACCATCAGGTGTGCCCCATTATGTTTGGTCAGGACCCAAAAACCAAGTCAAACTCCAAAATCAGGTGGGCTACACCAATAGTTGTTGTGAGGGGACTCCCACTGTTGTTTGCCTGGGCCAGACAGTTTCCGAGTAGCCTGATTTTTGAGGTGTTCATTCACATGGGGCGGATGTGTCAAATGAATAGATTGGATGCATATACATAATATGGTGGGCTCTCCACACAACCAATGGTGGGCATCCCCTTCATATGTTCCCCATGCTATGGCCCCTAGCCCACCAAAGCCATGGAATGACCTAATTTTCTAGCTCGACGCCCAAAATGGGAGGCAAATCTAATGATCGATGTGGATGTCAGGAACACATTACGAAGGGGCTGAATCATGTCATTACCACCACAATCATGGTGGCAACTTTACCATGTGATCATTAACCTACACGCACAAAAACATATATAGGGCAATATTCCAATCAGGTCGATTGTACCGTAACTTAACAGTATGTTCGACCTCTTGTGGGGGCCACCATGATGTGAGTCAGACATCCACTCCATCCATCAATTGTGGCCCCTCATGTTCATTGTATGGCCCAAAATCAGGTAGATCCAAAACTCAAGCAGGACGCACCATGTGGAGCAACATAAAATCATGCATGAAACCTCTAAATTCATGTAGTGTGGCCACCTGAATTTTGCAAAGACATGATTTTTGGGGTGTCCCAACATATCCTGGTGGGTTACATTGGATGAGTGGATCGGATAAAATCTTGGGCTTGAGCAAGAATCTGGAAGTTTCTGTGGTGGATGCCCCCAAATGGTTAGCGTTGTTCACCATTGTGTCGCCCAATTGAGCTTTGCATCGGACTTTTTTAATCTAAGCCTAACATTGGATGGCACAATTGATGGGCAGTTGGATGGCACACAAAATCATGCTGGGCCCTACAGCAAAAATGCACGGGAGCTCCCCACACATTCAACCCTCTTAGAATATGTATGAACGCACACGCACAACATCCAACCGGTCCAAAAAGGTTGTGTCAAGTGCGGACAACATCCAACCAGTCCAAAAGGTTGGCTCCACCATGAGGAACACATGAAGCAAAAATCATGCCAATCCACACATCATTTGGGTCACACTATACAAAACAAACGATGGATGGCAACGGACGTGATCCAAAGCAAACACGTGGCACACCTCATGAGTGGATCAGCCTGATTTTTTAGCCAGGTAAGTGATGCTCATAGGGGGCCAACCTTTTGCACAGGTTGGACATCATTCACACATGACATGTTTTTAATTACAAGCTAGTTGAATGATAACTTTATCATCCAATTAGTTACATGCTGAAATAAAGTTTAAGCTGCTTCCTTAACTAGCAGTCCAGATTCAACAAGCAAAATCAGATGGTTAACACCATTCCATCGATGTAAATTCCAAACTATTCTCCTTGCACAATGCAACCCTACAGGCTGGGTAGTCTGGACTGCAATACATGGACGCCACATATTCAGGGTATAAGGCAGGCACCGGAACCATCCAATTGCTCGGTGGTTCCAAAAATAAAATGGTCAGCTGTCCTGATTTAGTGAGCAAAATCAGATTGTCATGATCACCTTATCACCGTGAATTCAAGGTATGCTCCACTGACAATGGAGCCTGCAATTTTGGGCACTTTGGATTGCCATACATATATCTAGCATGTACAATTGATGATGCACTGCAACTTAAAACATGTTACAAAGTTTACAGCCTCTTTGGAACATCTGGAAAATGCAACAATAACAGAATGCAATGGTAGCAGATCAGTCATTTCATCAAGCATGCATTTGGCCCCTTTTTATTAACAGCAACAAGGAGATAGCAGCTTACCCAACACGAAAAAAATGGATGATAGGAACAGAATAGCAAAAGTAGCATAGAATTGTGCTGCTGGTTGCCGCTGAACCCATTCCATCAGTCGATCTAGTTGCTGCTTCGATTGATCTATCCATGGCTCCACTTGTATCCATTGCTCCATTTCTGCAGGAGTGTTGCGTAACTAGAGAATAGTTAGAGAGAGAGAGAGAGAGATCTAAGCGGTCAATCAGGTGGGTCCTATCTTTTTTTTAGAATTATCAGATGGATCCATCATTTAGGGTCATTTGGATGCCAATAAAATCGACAAGTGGTAAATCTTTTTCGTTCGAAGGATACCAAAATCTTATTGAGAAAAGAAAATTATATATAAGGATAACAGACATCATCCAAGATACAGAGGAACAAAAGCATAATGGTCATTCATCAGGTGGTCCTACTCTGTAGATGCCATGAGCTATAATTCAGAATGGGCCATTCATTGCATGGGCCACGGCATTTGAAACAGGTGGACAGCTTAGCAATGTTTTAATTAGCGTGTAGCATATAACATAGTTTTCACCCCTCTATAGCATGTAAGGTATACCATAGTGTTCACCCTTCTATAGTGTAGGCTAAATTGTTTTAAATAGCGTGCAGCATATAACATAGTTTTCACCCCTCTGTAGCAGGTAAGGTATACCATAGTGTTTACCCTTCTATAGTGTAGGCTAAATTGCATGTATCATGAGGTACATGATACTTATATTTTAAAATTAAAATCACTGTCATCATCTAAGCCTTATCCTAATTAATTGGGGCTGGCAACATGCATTCCGTTCCGGCATTCTATTGTTTGGATTCACGATGAAAGTTATGACAGGCCACCAACCTGAAGCAGCCTCCCTTTATCTGGACTGGGGACCGGCAATGAGAGCACAAAACTCCCACAGGCGCAATGTAATATACTATTACATGGTTGATTACAGTTGACTGTTATCTAATAATCTATTACACAAACTTATTACAATCAATGAGTTTGGTTTTAAATTAAAATAATAGGTAAAAATATGGCAAAATAGTGAAAATACATACAGATATTAGCAAAAAGAAAAGAAAAATGGCCTAGAAAGCTTGTTCAAAAAACATGTAAATTTTATGAAACTAACTATGGGGCCCACCACATGTAAAAGCAGATGGCATTGTTGGGATGTCATCCAACCTGTGCATCTAGTGAGCCCAGCTGTAATGATGGGATGCCGCAAAAATTAGGCCTATCGAATATCAGGTGGGCCACACCAAGAAAACAATGGACAGTCACCTCGATTGTCGCATGGTGACCCACACGATGGTTGGATCAACTGTGTTGGACTGTATGAATTGGATATCAGGTCACATGATAGAAACGATAGGCAGTCGCCATAGAGAATAAGAAATCAGGCATATACAATCATCGCGTCGGCCACACTATAGAAAACAATACACAGCCACTCAAAAACCACCACTGTAACATGGTGGCCTGCATGACGGACTGGACGGGTGGGATGCCATGCCCGACAAACACACACCACAGTAGCCCTACACAACAAATGGCTGTAAAACAAGCTAATTCTGCAGTAGAAAAAAAAAATGTCGAGAGAAAAAACCTAAATCTGTCAGACTAAAATAAAACTAATTAAGTGAGATTGAAAGTTAGAAAAATACCTATATTTGGCTTTAATTCAACAAAAAAAACCCCGAATCTTGAGATCTACGGCCGTGCGTACGTGAAATGAGGAAATCTCGAAATTGTCCGATCAAACTCCCGTGAAAATTTAGCACTAGACTCTTTTCACAAGGCCCATCAATCCCTTGATTTTCGTCTCCAGAGGTTTTCTGTATCGGGAGAATCGAATCGGGGGTTCCCACTCTCACTCTCTCTGGCCGGAGGAGTATTACAATTTCTCTCTCTGTCTTGTGTTTGGTGAGTCAGCGGACCCTCTAGACGCCACCACATGCACACGTGTAGCGCGTGGGTACATGATCCAAGCCGTTCCCCGGGTGGGTCCCGCTCTGTAGATGCGATCAGCGATAATTACAGGGATGACGGCATTTAAAACGGTGGACAGCTTGCAGTATTTGAAATGGGGTGTAGCATATAAGGCAGCGTTCACCACTGTAGAGTATGTGATTCTTATGCCTACTTAATACCAAGTTCATATGGCTGTTTAAGGGGGCCGTTTGATTTTCTGATTTCTATTATAATTCATAATAAATAAATAATTATTATTTACTTTTGTCATTTCTGACCGATTCTGAATGTGACGCACCACTTGCATTCCTGAACATCGCCTAGGAGGAAAACCTAAAAAAATAAGGCCTTCCATGATGCATGTGTCTTTATCTATGTTGCCCCCCTCATTTTATGGCATGAGTCCAAAAATGAGGTAGATCAAAAGCTTTGGAGGACCACACCAAAGGAAAGAATGGGTATTGAATGATTGCAGTTTGTTTCTTTTTTCTTTATGGGTGACAGCGGATGTGCGACCCCGTGAACTGGTTGGATAACAAGTAAATATCTATGTGGGTGTCTTTAGGACCAATACTTTTTAAAGTGTGGTCCACCTAAGCCTTGGATTTACCTCATTTTTCAGATAATATTATTCTAAAATATGCTAGTAAAATATATGGATGATATAGATAAGTCACATGCATCATGGCAGGGTCACAAATTTAAATCAATATTAACAACATCACACTAGTTTTGAGGTGAAAATCATTGTCAGTTCCCATCTCTTGCATACAATGGAGTAAGTCATTATTACATGCTTATTTTATTTATCAAGGTAAGTGAAAAATCAAACAATCCCTAAATATAAGTTTTGTAAGTCACTTGTATATATACATATATAGGAAAAGGTACCGTGCACTCGACCCCACGATTAGCTCCCGTGAGATTGAGTTGTGTGGGCCCCACTGTGATGTGTGTCGACCATCAACACCGTGCATTTGATGGGTACCCTCTAAATTATGGGCTATCCCAAAAATCAGCCGTATACAGAACTCAGGTGGACCATACCATCTAAAATCATGTGAAACACCGTTAAAACATATAAAACACTTGGTGGGGCCCACCTGAGTTTTGAATGTTGCTGAAACTTGGTCTGAACCCTCATGCAAGTGGGACACACATAATGGATGGGCTGGATTTGAAAACCACATCTCGGTGGGCCCAAAAAATGGATTATGAATGTTTTAATGGTGCATGGCCCCTCTCCACTTCTGTATGTGGTGTGGCCCACACAAGTCAGGGATTGACTTCATTTTTGAGACCTAGGCCCATGATGGAATGGTGCATCTGATTGATGGGTTAGATGTTCGAAGCGCATCACGGTAGGGCCCACACAACTCAACCTCATGGGACGGACTTGTGGACTTGTGAGGTTGAGCGTATAATACCTTTTCCACACACACACACACACACACACACACACACACACACACACACATATATATATATATATATATATATATATATATATATATATATTTTGGGATAACTTACAAAGTATTTAGAAGTGAAAGTGTAAGTATCCATGACAAATAGAGTTTGGAGCAAACAATTAGTTTAAAATTGTCAAATTACACTAAAAAACTTGACATAAGATGTGTTATTAGGTTAAGCTTATCCATATAAAATTTTGAGCTGATTTTTAAGTTAAACTAATCATCATGTAGGTGACAAAAGGTGAGCCCATAAATTTAAGAAATATGCATGACTTAATACGATGTCGCAGACTCTTGCTCGGTGGTAGACTCTTAGGAGTTTCAACACCTGGTCAAGGGTTTTGAGTATGATAGGTGGTGAAATCCCACTAAAGCATGAGTGTGTGATTGTGCGTGTGTGCGTGTTTAAAAAAAAAAGAAAGAAAAAAAGGTGTGTATTATAAATTACTCAGATATTACTCATTTAATCATCTCATTGTTGGATTGGAGGACATCTACTAGACATATAAAGGTGAATAGATCCAACGGTCCCATTTCCACAAACAAGTGTCCCCAAATATGAGGTTAGGATTGTTCAATCGTGGTCCGGTGAACTGGGCGAAATGAGTTGTGCAATCTTGTCAGGTCTATCCATTGATAAATGCCACGTGTGCAATTTTTGAGTGCTGATAAGCATCATGCGCAAGTTGATTGTCATATATAGCCATTAAGGGTTGGGTTGTGTGCATTACACATGTTCGGTCTTATGATCTAAAGCTCCATGAGATCCACTATGATGTATGCACAACATCCATCCATCTATCAATTAATTTCTCCATCTAATATAAGAGTGTCTAATATAAAGATGGGAGACAAAATTTGAGGTAGATCCAATGCCTTAGTGGGGTCGCACCATTCAAAACAGTAGGGAGGTAAACCTCCACAATTAAAACCTTCTCGAGGCATAATGTTCTAGTAGGCTAGAGTTGGGCACGGGACGACTCAACTCATTCAAACTTGACTTGACTCGAATTAAGTGGGTGAGTCGCTCCAAACTTAGTAGACTTCGTCCGAGCTAAAACCAAGTCGAGTTTGGTCACTCCGTAACTTGACTTGACTTTACCCGAAATTCAACTCGATACTGACTCAACTCAATTCAAAACTCGACTCATGCATTTAAAAAAAACTCTAAATTCAATACTTCAGATCTGAGATGCCATATACTTGATGAAGAGGTTGTAATTTCAGCATTTGCACCTAGGTTATGAGTTGTGATTTCAATCCACGAATACCCATTAGACTCGACTCGATACCTTTGATCGGGTCAAACTTGGTTTGTATTAGTCGGCCAGACCCCCATAACGGGTCAAGCATGCTAGACTCCATATCGAGTCGATTCAAGTCAAGGTCAAATTTATTTCAAAATCAAGTCAAGTCAGGTCAACCCTAACTCAGTTCGCCTGACTCGATGCCCAACTTTACCATAGGCACAATGTAGTATTCTAGTGTATAAGTTGGTTACAGTCAAGTGATATTTAATAGTTTATGTAAATTGTCTATAAAACGGTGCAACCCTTACCATGGAGCCCACCTTGATATATTTATTATGTATCCAAGTTGTCCATTTTTTCCAAATTATTCCATTGAATGATCACGAAAAATGAAAAAGATCCAAATATCAAGTGAACCATACCATGGGAAACCATGAATGGACTACAAAAGTCTTGGAGTACGTTGGTATTTGTTTTTTTTTTTTTTTCATCCATGCTTATGTGACCTTATCAATGGATTGGATGGCAAATAAAAACTGCAGAAATATCATGGATGGGAAGGCAAATAAAAACTGCAGAAATATCAAGGTGCACTCTAAGAAGCTTATAAAGGTAGGGTGTAGTTGACATTAGACCTTCATTTTTTAGATATGCCGTAAAATGATATGGAAAAATAGATGGGTAGATGGATACATGATATCTACGTCAACGTAGGCCCGCAGTAGGGGCCACACAGTCTTAGTTTATTATGATTATTATTATTATTATTATTATTTTAATCCCATTCATTCAGGGATCACTCGCCACAGGTACCCAGCACGAGTAATCTCTGGATCCACCAACCATCCACCGAGGTTGGTGGATCATAACCGTCAGCTGCTCTCTAATGCATGTACCTTAAATCCACGCCGTCCATCAGTCCGAGACATCTCATTTCAGGGAATGATTCAAAAAATAAATCCGTTCAAAATCTCAGGTGGACCATATCACGAGAAACAGCATTGATTGACCATTAAAAACTTATTGTGGGTCATCGACACTTTGGATCGAGATGATATTTGTGTGGTCCTTTCATCCAGGTCCTTGTGACCTTATCATCAGGTTTGATGGCAAATAAACATTCTGTTAGCCTCCAAGAAGTTTGTAACGGTGGGTATTCAATCACCATCGTTTCCTGTGGTATGGTCCACCTGAGTTTTTGGATCTACTTAATTTTTCGTATAATGATCTAAAAGGGTCTTTCAAAACGGATGGACGGAGTGGATTTAAGTTAAATACATCACGGCAGGTGCCACAGTCATGTATACACCGAAACCGTGTCCTCCCCCGCTTTTATGAGCGTTATGTTATGTTGTTAGTTCCCACACCACCTAAGATGGTACTAACTCTTCAGCCGCACGCTTGGCATGGCCATATATATGATTTTTTTCTGAAACGTGTAATTCCAGGTATATGATCCATCCACAGTGGAACCCACATTTTAGACGGTCTGGATAGCTGTAATTAAGTGACACGTGAGAGGAGGATGAGCCACCATCATTTCAAATACGCGTAAAACTAACACAGCAGTCGTCCGCAATACTTAAGAATCTCGTGTTTAAAACCCGTACAAACCATAACCTAACTTTCAATGGCCAGCTGCTAAGAAAATGCCTCTCCTATCGAGCATTCGTCACCGTCTGATCACAGATTTGCAAGATGGACGGTGGAAATGAATATTGGCAAGTGGCAACAACCATGGTTGAGCAAGAAAAGGTTCGCGATTGTAACGTGGACAGTTGGTCAATCATTCTCAACCGTCCATTTATCCTTTGGGTGAGTGTGGATCTTCATCTATGTGAGGCCCACCCGACGGACGGACCACCCTAGTTTTCGAGCCAACGCTCATATACGGCTCCTGCACAGAGGATGAACGGCCTTGAAGTAGCACACCTTTGCCACACTAGCACGTGTGCTAGCAATCATGCTTGCACGAGTAGCCTTACCATGACAAAACCTTTAAAAAGAGAATTTACGCACTGGGCGAAGTTAGCTCCCATGCCAGGTATAACCTGGGTTCCTATACATCGAGATTGGATGGTACTCAAGCTATACGCTCCTCCCGCTCCGCAGACAATGGCCACGTGTGCAGGATCCATATCAGGTTGGATGCACAACGGATCCATGAAGACCTAAAGATTATTCCGACATAAAGATTCCAACCCATATCATCCAACCAATGGGCCTTTTGCCAATTTAATATGTACCGTTGGTCTCTAAAATATGTTAATGATCCTAACCTTCCATTTTTAACCGTCAATCGAACGGTTAGAATAATTTGATAAGTAATAACGGTGGTCCTTCACGGTAAGGATCATCAGATAGACGGTCAGGGACGTCCATGCGTGGTCATATGCAAGGTACATGGACACGGGAGGAGTGTACGGACATTGCTCCGTCCATATACCGATGGATGGAAGATCGTCTTTCTTCCCCCAAAACAGAAGAAAATTCCCAGCAGAACTCTTCAATCTCTCTCATTTTCAGACACAAATTTCCAAGGTCGGATATTTCCAAATTTACCCTCTGTGATTTTCTATTATTACCATTTTGACCCTATGCAATTTTCTTATCTTTCTTTTTTTTTTTTCCTCTGAAATCTGTTGAATTTCTCAAATTTCTTTTCCATTTCTATATCTGAAAAATCGCGCAAAACCCTATCTCAATAAACCCATAAACCCAGAAAATTTCCATTTTTTGCCGTTAAATTCCATCAAATATTTCCAATTTTCGTTTGAATTCTTTGAACCGAGGAAAAAATGCGATCCTTTTGAACATCGGATGATCGATGGAGAGGAACATCCAGAAGAATTCAAACTCCTCCGATGCCACGGCCGCCACCTCCATCGATCCGTTTGATGGGCATTCATCCTGGATTGGTCAGAAATCGGACAGTGACGATTCACCAGCCCCGTCGAATTACTCTTCTTGCGAGGAATCGGAGTTTGAGAGGTACTGCAGTGCTAACTCGGTTGTCGGGACGCCGAGTGTGTGTAGTTCGGTCGGAAACTATAGCGAGTTTTTGGGATCGGATTTCGGATCTATTAGGAATTTGAGTTTTGGGGCAGAAGACTGTGTTTCGGAAAGTTTTGGGTTCCGGGGGCAGTTTGGGAGGAATAATAGAAAAAGAGGCGGGGTTGCAGTTTCAGGTGGTTTTGATTGTGTAGCCGACGGTAGGATTGGTTTTTGTAGAGAAAATGGGGATTTGGAAAATGGCTTTCTGTTAAAAGAGGCGATTGGAAATGAGTCGAAGTTGTTGTCAGATTCAGATGCAAATTCTTCATCAATTGGGGGTAATTATGGAGAGAACAGCGAGGATGGTTTGATACAGACGAGGATTGGAAGTGGGTTGAAGTTTTTATATGGTCTTGATGAAAATACTGATCCATATAGGGGTGTTTGCGAAGAACATGATAATGAAAATTCCGAGAATGGGATTTTGTTAGGAGAGGCTAAGAATGGGTCGGAATCGGTTCTAGGTTCTGACGTAAATTCCAAGTCATTCCCAAGCCCTTCCCAAAATTATCAATCACATAAGGCCGTTCAGATAGAAAGTTATGTTGGGAATTTGATGCCATTCAGGACTCGAAATGCGCCAGCGTTCTTGCCAAGCTGTGATGGAAATTCTCAATTAGGTGCAGATGGTTGCACTGAGAAAGACATTGAAAGTTTCACTGAACAAGTTTCTGGAAATTCGGGTGGTTGCTTGGAAGTGTCAACTTCTGTGCATGGTGTTCAAGCTGATGGAAGGGAAATTGGGACAGTGCCAGAGTTGGATGAGGAAACCTCATCCAGATATGAACATTCGGATGGTGACGATTCGATGCTCGACTATGGCACAGATGATGAAGATAGGACCCGTTTGTTTGAAAGAAGAAACTTACAATATTTGAAGGAAATAAAAACCAAGAATGAGAATCCATTGCTCATCAACTCATCTGTGGCCTTCGGTTCGGATGATTGGGATGAGTTCATGCAAGAAACTGAGGAAAACAGCTTAGCACATGTATTTTCAGTTAAACCTTTTGAACGACAGCATGTGCATTTAGAAACCAAACATAACCTTGTGGCGATGACAGATTCTGCTGATATGGCTCCTGCCAATTCTTTAATTCTTGAAGGAACCGAGCAAGAAGAGGATGTGCGTGATATACCCGTTGCTAGCTTCCAAGTCCAAGATATCAAAGAAGCTGTTGAGGATCTAAAAGGCTGTTCAGACGGGAACTATCGGGAAGACAAGAAGGATTCACGCTCAAGAAAGCCTCAGGCGGAGACTTACTCTATGGAAGACATGGATGTAGTCGACAGTCATTTGAATGTCGAAGACAATGCTGCTGAAAGGGAACTTCGATGTGTATCTAGTGAGGAAGTCATCGGTCCTACGAAAGCCAATGTTCTAGAAAAAGATATATTGGGTGGATCAGAGCTTTGTCTGGACCCTCTTTCTGATGTTATCATTGATGAGTTTCATTCCAAAGCATTTCAAGGTATAGAGAAAGTGGGGTCTGGTGAAGACCATGAGCTGGATGCATTCCCGCCACTGGCTGAGAAGGAATCAGCTGCTACTGCTGACTTGGGCAAAGAGTGCCTTGCACCGGATGAGGTCAGTTCGATTCTCTTATGCACACTTGTTCATGAGGAACTATAGGATCCTGATGCACGATGACACGTATATAGTCCCGGTGCTTGTTTTCTTTGTTAGTGTGGCCCATGGTTTCGTGATCCAGACATGGATCCTATGGATCCCTCATATTCAAGATTGGAATTTGGAAGGTCTTACCCATCCCATCTTCGGCTTTTCTTCCAGACCATTGATGTATATGATCATGGTGCTTGTTGTCTTTACTAGGCTGGTCCATGGTTTAGTGATCCAGACATGATCATATGGGTCCCCATATTCAATATTAGAATTGGAAGATCCTACCCATCCTATATTTTGCTTTTCTTCCAGACCATTGGCGTATATAGTCCTGGTGCTTGTTATCTTCAATAGTGGGGCCCATTGTTCAGTGATATAGACATCGATCTTATGGGCCCCCAATATTCAAGATTTGGAAGATCCCACCCATACTATCTTTGGCCTTTCTCCCAGATCATTGCTGGATTTTTTTCCTTGATTATCGATTCATAGGCCATTGATTGAGAGGTAAGGATCTTCCATTATTATCTTTTAATTCACATGTGCTGCATATGTATAAGGTATTCAACTCCATCATCTTATATTTGAATTTTATTTATTTATTTATTTTTATTTATTTATTTATTTATTTTTTTGCAATTCTCTTTGTTTTCTTTGAGGAAAGTCGGTGCCCCTATATGAATAAATTTTGTGGCTTTGGAGAATACAACTAGAACATGTCATTTTCACCATATTTTTGCAGGTCGAGAAACTCAATGGAGATGAATTCTATGATGACATGGTTCATGAAATGGAGGAAATTTTACTCGATTCAGAGGCATCTCATGGAGTGAGGTTCCCTCAGAGTAATCGCGGATCTTCATCACAGCAGTCTCAGACTTTCAGAGATGGTAGCTCAACTGCTTCTACATCCAGTACAGATTATGCATGCTTACCAATCCCATATCCTCAGAAAATTGATTGGGTCGAAGTAATTGGAGCAAAGCAGAAAAGGGGTGATGTTTCCCTTGGGGAAAGACTGGTTGGTGTCAAGGAATATACAGTATATGTACTAAGAGTGTGGAGTGGCAAAGATCAATGGGAGGTCGAGCGCCGATATCGTGATTTCTTTACCCTTTACCGCCAGCTGAAAGCTTTGTTTGCCGATCATGGTTGGAATCTTCCCACTTCCTGGTCCAGTGTCGAACGTGAATCCTTAAAGATTTTCGGGAACGCTTCTCCCAGTGTTATCAGCGAGAGGAGTGCTCTTATTCAAGAATGTATCCGATCCGTTCTGCATTCTAGACCTCCTCTAGGAACACCAACTTCTCTGGGTTGGTTTTTATCCCCTTGCAAAGACCCTTTTAGTTCCTCAGTCATGAAAACTAGGTTGCCTCTATTGGCGGATGATGGAAAACCGACTTTGTTTCGTGGAGATGCGTCTACAGAAGGTGGTTCTTTCACGTTGGGGAAGACTATATCGCTGCTGGTCGAAGTACAGCCTCGTAAGTCTGTGAAACAGCTGCTCGAAGCGCAATATTATACATGTGCGGGGTGCCACAAACCCTTGGATGTTGGAAAAACACTGATGCGGGGACTCGTACAGACATTTGGGTGGGGAAAACCTCGACTTTGTGAATACACTGGTCAGTTGTTTTGTGCTTCCTGCCATACGAATGAGACTTCCGTTCTGCCGGCTAGAGTCTTGCATCATTGGGATTTTTCTCTGTATCCAGTTTCTCAGCTGGCTAAAGCATATTTGGAATCTATATATGATCAGGTAATCTTCTTTTTCTCCTCTTCTCGTGTACGACTGAAGCTAGAATGCTTTGTTCTTTTAGCCATGATTATCATGCATGCATACCAATCCAGACCATCCAAGTTGTATATGGAGATGGATTCCCCCATTGATTTTGGACTGATTACCATGTTTTAACATTTAACCACCCATTAATGGGACACGGGATTTTCCGATCATTGTGGTTTTGGGGCTATACTCTATCCAAAGTGGCCTGTAATTTCGACAGTCCAAATTGGCATACACGTGTGCAACATGCACAGTCGATGAGTTGCAGCACTCTAGCGTGCCGGCTCACTGGATTTCAACCTTCAAAAAAAAAAAGAAAAGAAAAAAGAAATGCTCTAAATGGAGGATCGGGTATTTCCTCAAATTCACTTTATTTTCAATTGAAGGAACCTTGGTATGACCATAGTTGCTGTTGGCTGTTTGTATTCACGTTATATTTTAGATTGGAGAAGAACTTTGACTCTCTGTAGAGCATGATGGATGATATGGAGGCGCTTTGAAATTACAAAGAAATCGCACATTGGCATATGGGTGGTCAAATTAAACTGTCCAAATTACTTTTTACATTGTAGATGTATCATGAACCAAAAATTCCATTATCATCATCACCTCCTTGTCCCAACTAATTGCGGTCAGTGACATGAATCCTTTTCTATCATTCCACTCTATCAAGGACCATAACTTCAATTAGACCTTCGGTCAAGTCTTTTCTTACTACCTCCATTCACATCCTTTTGGGCCTTCCCCTTGCTCTGTTAGAGCTTTCAACTTGCACCAACTCACTCCCAATTGGCACAGTTCTTGGTGTCTATTGCACACGATCAAACTAAATCTACTTTCCGTCGTCTTATTACATATTGGTGCTACTCCCAAGTTCCTTAGAATGCATTCATTTCTAATTTTATCCATCCTTGTCTTTGCACTCATTCATCTCAACATCCTCATTTCAGCTACACTTATCCAACGAAGATGTTGTTCCTTAACTGGCCAACATTTTGTCCCATAAAGCATGGCTGGTCTTGTAGCTATCTTATAAACTCATCCATCTTATATCTTAATCATTTTTATTTATTTATTTATTTTTTCTTTTTTTGGAGAGATAACAGAAAATTGATTGAAGAGGCAGAAGCAGCCAGCTAAAGAACAGGGAAAACAAAAAAAGGCAAAGCAAGAGCTAGATACACTATATAAAACTCCCTACCGGCATTCCTAGTATATGCATACTTACAAATTTTCCCAACACTCTATAACAAAATGGTTGTCCTCCATTGCAGGACAAACGTAGCCCATTTGATGACCAAGTATTTCGCCTTAGCAAAGACTCCCACTATAGTACCAGATTTGTTGTTAAAACAACGAGAATTCCCCTCTAGCCATATCGACCATAATCCTGCAAGTAGAGAGTCTCCACACTTTCTTCCTGGTTTTACCCTCTTCTCTTCCTTTCCATGCTCAGTAGAAATCAGAAATGGATTTTGGGAGGAACCATGAAACACCAAATAAGAGGAAAAAATTGTCCCAAATTCCCCTTGCAGAAGGACAAAGCAAAAATAAATGATCAACCGTCTCGCTATCCAACCAGCAGAGGGGGCATGCATTGACTAATATTAAGCCTTGCTTACGGAGACTATCAATGGTAAGGATCTTCTTCCAATCCGCCAGCCAGGCAAAAGCCACCATTTTCCATGGAGCAGCACAAGACCATAAGAAATAGGAATGCGCTAGGTCTACATCCAAATGGGAGCCCTTCAATGACTCAACATATTATAGAAAGATCGCACTGTGAATGAGCCAGATTTATCTGGGGCCCATGTCATCACACCCATTTCTGCACTTAATGCTACAAGCGAAAGATAATTTGGCAAAGCAAGAAATTCATTCTCCTCTTCTGGTGTCAAGTGTCTTCTACAAGGCAGTGTCCATTCCCCAGACCGGCCTAGCTGAGAAAAGCATTCTGCAACCGAAATATCAGTTTCCATGGATACCAAGGCTATTCCTAGGAAGACTTCTTTCAACAGACGAGTTACCAGCCATGTATCTTCCCAAAACTTTATGCGTTCCCCATTTCCTACTGAAAAGTTCACAATAACCTTAAAGCTGTCTACTTCACAACTGCCTTCCAAAGACCCGTAGCCTTATACAAGGAAGATTTCTGAGGCTACCAAGCTGATATATTTGACCCATATATTGTTTTAAAATAATAATTTCCTTCCTTGAGCTGTTGATTTCGGTTCCAAACCTCCATAGCCATTTGCCTAGCAATGCCTTGTTCATTGAGGCCAGTTTTCTAATTCATGCTCCACCTCTTTCTTTCGGTCGGCAGACATCATCGCAATTCATAAGGTGAAACGTCCTCTTGTCCTCTGCTCCTTTCCAAAGAAAATCTCTTCTAAGTTTCTCCAATTTCCTCAATACAGCCGATGGACATTTAAATAGGGAGAAGAAATAGAGTGGAGGGTTTGAGAGAGCAGCATTAATCAACATCAGCCTACCATCCAACAATAGGTGGTGTCGCCTCCAGGATGACAGTTTCCTCTCAAATCTTTCAATTATCCAATCCCACAGATGTTTAGGGGCCTTCCCAACGCATAATGGAAGCCCGGGATAAGTGGACGGGAAGACCCCACTTGACACCCAAAATTGTTGCCAACTTTTCTAGTTCTTCCTTTGATACACCAATACCCAACATGTCACACTTTAGGTGGTGTCGCCTCCAGGATGACAGTTTCCTCTCAAATCTTTCAATTATCCAATCCCACAGATGTTTAGGGGCCTTCCCAACGCATAATGGAAGCCCGGGATAAGTGGACGGGAAGACCCCACTTGACACCCAAAATTGTTGCCAACTTTTCTAGTTCTTCATTTGATACACCAATACCCAACATGTCACACTTTAGAAGATTAACCGTTAGACCTGATACCCGTTCAAAACAACAGATAATCTTCCTCAAATTATCAACATGGGATTCATTCGCATCGCACAGCAACAGTGTTGTCTGCAAACCGGAGACGTGAAACTTAAAGATTGCTCCTGTCCACTCTAAAGCCACTAATAACTTCTAAGGGCCTGTTTGGCCGGCCGGATTGAACGGGATTAGGAGGGATGGGATCAATTTTAAGGTAATGATGGTGATGTCAGTGGATTGGTTTAAGATCCATGGGTTTGCTATATCCCGGGACAAGTTCACTGGGTCTGTTTGGCACGTTTGGCATATCCCGGGATTTTACCATTCTATCCCCTCCAATCCCTTCCAATCCGTCCGTCCAAACACGCCCCAATGATACACCCTTCCCCAACATTATACTTAAGGCGTCTGCAACAGTAACAAAGAGAAGCGACGATAGAGGATCACCTTGTCTTAACCCTCCAATGGTGCCATTCCATAAACAGGTGTTCGAGAATCAGAGGTTAGTTTGTTCAACCCATCTGATCTTGGGATTGTGATGTGGTGATAGTGGGTGGCACAATGTAGTCAGTTTTATTTGAGTTATACCACGTAACACGTACAATTTCTGGGTGCCTGCGAATCAAGCATGCCTGAGCATCATATAACTCCTCTTTAGACTATGCATGCCTTGAACAAATCTCTCTCTCTCTCTCTAGACCGGCACACTTTTGGGATGTCCAAGCTGTGCATCAAATGGACCCTGCCATATAGATGACTTGGCTCCAACATCAGGCTGGTTGATTCATCAGGTGGCTGCAAAAGTGAAAATGATGGACCTGTTAAAATTTTCTATGGTCTACATTCAAAAACGTATGGCCCCTGCCAATGATTGGACTAGACTGAATCTTGGGCGAGGTCATCTAACATGGTAGGCCCATCTGATGCATGGCGTGGATGTCCTACATTGCATATAGAGGTGCATTATCAATGTTTTAAACCCAGGCTGCAGGCCGACCTATTTCCACATGGCCCGCTTCAAACCGATCTGCTTGTTTAACCCGGTCAACCTGTGGCATCATCATGATGTCAAAGGTAATTGCATTAAAAGTAGGCTGATGGTTTGGGTTTAGACGATCTAGTTCTAATAGCAGCAGTTTGACAGGAAAAAAAAAACTGTGCGACCTGCAAGATCCAAATCCAGAAAGATTTGCCCTAAGGTGCCTTGTCCTGGAAGGCCACTGGTTCTGGTCCAAACTGGCCTGACCGGTCATTTGGACCAGAACCAGTGGCCTTCCTGGGCCAGACCATTGTTGGACTCATTTTTTGGATTTGGCTCATCCAGGGTGCATTCAGGCCGGGCTGTCTGGTCTAGGTTTTAGAATATTGATCCTTTTGTTTTTTATCTAGCCGACCCCAATTAGTTGGGATAGGCTTAGATGATGATGATGTTTTCCCCTACAGTCAAGCATGCTAACAACTTCCACTGAATATCCTTGTTCCTGGTCATCATCACTATATCTTAACCCTAAAATTTTTTTCCTGTTGCAGCCCATGCTGTGTGTCAGTGCGGTCAATCCTTTTCTATTTTCAAAAGTCCCGGCCCTGCTTCATGTTATGGGTATCCGTAAGAAAATAGGAGCTATGCTTCCATACCTTCGATGTCCATTTCGAAGGTCCATCCAGAGGAGCCTTGGAACTCGCAGATATCTTCTTGAAAGCAATGAATTTTTTGCACTTCGTGACCTTGTTGATCTCTCAAAAGGAGCATTTGCAGGTGAGCATTTTAATACATGCACTCATTTCTTTTTTTTTACTTGTGTCATGGAAGTATCTTTCTGCGTGACATTTCATGCTGCCAATCCTTTAAGAAATGAGAGGATTTTGTTTGCAGAATGGGAGAAGCGTGGCTTTTATCAATGGATAAAGAAGAAATATTCAATTTTAACTGAAAATTTCATTGATCATTATGTTGGACCCACCTTTTGATCATCCACATAATTCATATGGCGGCGGACAGGAAATACCACAAAATTTCCACCTCCAGCTTATCCTCACCATCCAATGGGCCCCTGTTAAATGTGGAATATTGTACCTAATCATCCACTTTCGTCGACTGGCTAGGAACATCTGACAGGGGAGATCTTGGCACATGACCCATCTATAGTCGTACAAAGTATGAATTGAAGCAGCAATAGATTTGAGCTTGGGAGCGATGAAACTTCTGTTTCAAAATGTAAACAAGTATAAATAGGGAGGAAGCAGGAGCAAGAATCCAAAATGCGACTAGAAGTGGGAGCAGCACCTTGTAGAAAGATCCTGCAACTGAGGGCCCATCCCATGATGAAATCCACGGGGTGGAAGAAGTAGACTATTGAAAGGTGGGCCAACCCATACCATTGCTGGGTTGAGCAAAAAGAAAAGCCGTTTCTTTCTTTTGAGCATTGAATACCATTTTTTTAAATTTTTTTTTGAAAGGTGATATTTTATTAGGCCAAAGCCAAAAAGGAAAAAAAGACAAAACCTGAAACAGCAAACCAAAACAAACAGAAAAAAACCTAGGCTACAAAGAGTACAACAACAGCCAGCTCCCCAGCTGGAAACACAGACAGTAAATACCCCTTAAGGCGCCCAATCCCTGAAAAGCTGAAAAACTCTACTAAAACCCCCGGCAATCGCAATGTTTTTATTCTGGAGACATCACTCATTTCTTTCTCCCCAAATCAACCACAAAACTGCTAGCATGGCAAGCCTCCATCTTTTCCTTCCCAGAGACCCTCCATCTGCTGAGTGCCACACAAGGAAAAGATCTTCAATGGAGTGAAGCATAACGCAATAGACAGATGCTAGAGTGAGGACCCAAACCCAGACTCCAGTTGAAAAAGGACAATGCAAGAACATGTGGTCTACTGACTCCGATTGACTCTAGCAAAGCAGACAGATGTTGGGCAGAACCATTCCCCGTTTGCACAGATTATCTATTGTTAACACTTTGTTCCTGCCCACCAGCCATCCAAAAGCTGCAACTTTTTAGGGAGCTCGGCAGTCCCAAACTTCATGAGAAGGACTGAGATGATGATAGAGACCAGAATGCACCAAATCCTTGTAAAAAGATCATGCCGAAAAGGATCCTGAGGCTGATAAATTCCAAGATATAGAGTCTTGCTGGAGAAGGGAAAAGACCTGACCCAGCAAAAGAGTTAGGGTGACGCAAAGGATTCAATTTCACTATTGTGCAGATCTCTTCCAAATGTGGGAAGCCGGATTTTTCTTCCCCACTAGGGGAGAAACAAGAGGCCACAGGAATATTGATATCGGAGCTCAAATATGCTAAATCCAGAAAAGAGTAGATTAAGGGCTGATCGCCTATCCAGGGATCTACCCAAAATCTAATTCTCTTCCCTTCTCCCCCCCAGAAATCAATAATGTCTCATGAAAAAAATCTCTTGTGAAAATTTAGCATAGTTTTCCTGACTTGTGTTTTGACACAAACCATTGCTTAGATACCTCAAATGAACTCTTGGGTTCATGCAATAACTGTCTAGAATGCATCCTAGCTTTTATAGGCTCTTTGATGAGTTCAGGAACATCATTTATGATATCTTAATGCCTTATTTTTCAATGGTTCCTTTAAGACTGGAGGCATATTTCATTCACGTGCCATTCTTCCCTGGATGCCTTAAAGCACCTAGTCTTCTTTTGCCTTATTTTAGGGCTATCCAGTTCTTCTTTCTGATTTTTATGTCAATCAGTCTTTCAGTGATCAAATTCTTGAGTCTCGCCTAAGGACAATGTCATCAGGCAGTATCAGCGCACCACCTGTTTTTGCAACAAACAACCAAAATAATTGTATCCAAGGGCAATGCTAAGGCGATATGCACAAGGGTATGTTGGAGAGGCATCTCATGCCACTTGTGCCAACCTGTCGTGCATGCAAGAATATGGGAATTCTTTGGGTGGCTCCTCCATGAACACTTCTTGGCCCACGTTTTAGAATATTCATGTTTAGTAAACAACAATCAATGGTCTATATTTGATCTATGAGTGGACCATCCTGACTTTGGGATCATGAAAGGTTCATGATGGGGTCCCTGGATCTTGCATGTGTGCCACAGCGCCTATCCTCAGACTTATTGCCTGAGCATCTCTTTGTATCCAATTGAAGTAGGAGCTAAACAAGGTGGTTTTGACTTGCAAGCCTGTAGTGCTCTTGGGCTGCTAGACATATATTACATGTTCTTCCATGCACACACATGATGCTGAATGTTTATGGTGCATGTGGGAATATGCGTACATACCTTTACATGGTCAAGATAAGAGAGGAGTAGGGGACCTTTGGCAACTCACTTTGAGCTGCCCATATAACCCCCTCCCCCCTTGTTAGAAGAGACTCAATCTGTCTCATCTAAAGCTAGGGCTGCAACTCGGGTTCAGGCTGAGTTTAGGTCAGGTGGTCAAATGTCCTTGGGTCTGGTCTGGCAGGATAGAACAAATTCAGGTTGGGCACCTCGGGTTTGAATTAGGGTCGGGTCGGGTCACAGGTTGGGTCCTCTTGAGTGTGGGCCGGGTTCGGGTTGACCTTCTACCCGACCCAACCTGCCCAAGTACCCATCTAAAGCTATTCCAGCTCAACCTTATCAGTTCATTGACATCTGTCAAGCCCACTCAAGTATCATGTGTATGACATATCACCATGCATGCACATCTTTTGCATGGATGAACCCTTATGTATATGCATGCTGTCTTTTACATTCTAACTGTTGCATTTTCTTGCTTGGCAGCACTCCCATTTATGGTGGAAACTGTATCAAGGAAAATCCTAGAGCATATAGCACAGCGGTGTCTTGTTTGTTGTGATGTTGGCATCCCATGCGGAGCTCGACAAGCCTGTGAAGATCCGTCTTCTCTCATTTTCCCTTTTCAGGTGGGCATTTCTTTTAGGTGAATGTTTTTTTTTCCACCCACTGATATTGCTATTTCCACCCAGCTATGGGGTAATTTGTTTCAAGGATAGATCACCTATAGCCGGTTGGAATCTATGACTGATTTGTGCCTTCAGTATTTTGGCTTCCGAATTTGTCCATGAAAATGTTGTATATTTTCCAGGTTGAAATGCTTGTAAAAAACAGCTATCACCTTGCCGGTGTTCAGTTCTTGTTTGCTCATAATAGGCTTTTCTCTGGGTGGCTTTTATGCATGGTTAAAAGACGCAGCTATTCGGACCAGCTCATCTGGTCTCGAGTTAAGTCGTGACTCGCCTGATTCAGGAATGAATCTGTCCAACTTCGCCGAGCTGGGGGTGGCTCATTGGGGTGACTCAATTGTATTGAACCGGATCAAGTCCTACCAAGGCCAAGTTGTCTCGGGCGAGTCTCACAGGACTAGTCAGAGTCTGAAAACCATGCTTTTATTAATTCAGGAAATGCCGAACTTGCCATAAACTGTGTAAAACTAACAATGTTGTGGGGTGGAAATATTGAATGCTGGTGTTCCTTTCTTAAGATACTAGTCGATGATGATTCATGACTTCCTGGTCTTGCCACTAATCAGCAGGAATTGGAAATAACAAGATGCAGTTCGTGCGACGCGGTCTTTCACAAGCCTTGCTTTGGAAAGCTTGCAGGCTGCCCGTGCAGTACTGCCGAGGTCGGTGATAAACGTGATTCCATAGAATGTGGGAAGCACGAAGACAGCAATGAGCTTGGTGGGTTTTTGGATACGTCAGCAGGGAAGCCTGGTTCGAAGTCAGCCGTTGGTTTTTTCTCTGATCTGTGGAGGCCCAGAAAGACTAACCCTGTTATCCTAATGGGTTCCTTTCCAAGCACAGCTCTGTAAGTAAAGACAAAAAAAAAAAAAAAAAAGAAGAGGAAAGAAAGAAAGAAATGAAATGAAATGAAAAATCAATGCCATTGAGTTGTTAAAGCTTTGGAAACATTTGAAATGTGCCTGATTGCTATGCCATTTTTTGTGAGTGTGGATGTGTTATTAATAGAATAATCAACGGTTCAAAAAGGATGGTTATTGTGTAAGGAATCTTCGGCCGGGTTGATCTTTGGCTATTCTTTGTAATGAACTTTTCTTTAATAATGTGAGATTTCTTTTATATGATGAACTTCCTGGGGAGTGCGTTCAGTTGGACCAATTATCATGAAATTTCACAATATTTTATGATTAAGCAGTCTAATCTGGTGTAAAATATCATGAAATTTCATGATATGTGGTGCAGCCAAACACATCCAGGGTCTTTGATAATTTTCTCCATTTCAAACCTTAAGGCTGTGTTTGGATGGACAAGCGAATTGAATTCTATATGGATGCTAGCACTCCATATCTTTGCTAGCAGGAAAGGTGTGCATTTGGAAGCATTTTTCTTCCCTCCCTAATAGTTCTTGGTGCTTCAATTTCATCATCCTATGCAGGAGTCATTGTGGACCATTCATCTAGTTGGCTCCTTTATGGATGGGCCATAGTCCAAAACTACAATGTGGGTGATCATAATTGTCTGATTGGAGAACTTGTGAGAGCCGCTGGTGGATGGTGTTGTGGGTGTGTTTGGCAATGACAAACTGCAGCTATAACTTGAAAAATCAACATCAGCCTCTGTGTACATGTGGTGTTAACTATACATCAATCATATACCTATGGCAATAAAAAGCTGTCCCAAAATCATCGACCAGCGTAGATGGATCATAGTGCAAGATCGGATTTTGCTTGAATGATCCAATTGGGGGTGCAATGGATTTTAAATTGTAAGAGTTTGACAGCAAGTGGTGATTTTTTTAATGGAAGGCAAATGAATATCTGTTTTTAAAGAGTTGAATGAATTTGATATAGAACTCTTCATCTTTTCATATTACTGTTTGCCCTTACTATGACTTGCTTCATGTATCTTATTATTCTTCTATAAACTGCTCTTCTTCCTTTCTCCTTGGGAGTGGATTAGGTGTGGCCTGCCTCCCCAAAGAATGTGCAATCCCTACATTGTGGCCCACTTTGATGTATGTATTCTATATCCACTGTCCATCTGTTTTTCCAGGTCATTTTAGGGCAGCCCAAAAATTGAAGCGGATCCAAATCTCAGGTGGAACATACCATATGAAACCGTGGTGATTGACCATTAAAAACTTTCTTGCAGGGCCACAAGTTTATATTTATTTTTGTCCTTAATACAGGTATTTGTGACCTGATCAACAGTTGGATGGCAAATAAACATTACGGGTTACGGTGGGCCTTAGGAAGTTTTTAATGGTGGGACATTCAATTACCACTGTTTCCTGTGGCATGGTCCACCTGATCTGCTTCATTTTTGGGCTCATGCCCCTAAAATGATATGGCAAAACGGATGGAAGGCATCTATATAGAATACATACGTCAATGTGGGCCCCACCATCTTGTGTGAGGCCATGGCCTGACCTAATCCGCTCCATGTCTATGTTACTTGTTGCATGACCCACAATTCTTGCCTGCATTTTCCCTCGTGCTTGATCAACCAGGGCTATCCTATTGGTCAAGATCTCCCAACTAAGACGATTGAGACCGCTTGATGAAGTCCTAGCGAATAACACTGCCGGTAGCTGGTTCGGATCATGATCTGGACGGTTGGATCTAATAAATCTTTGATTAGGATGTGTGAATAAGCTTGACCCGAGCCTGATATCCAATCCAATGCCCAGCTTAATTATCTGGCCATCGGATTGGTGGGCCTTTATGAAAATGAAAAATATGCAATGGGCGTGCTTCAACAAACAAGTGCCCATGAATCGGAGACGCGGATTAGCTACTGACAGGTTGAGTCGCTATTGAACTGACGTCATCAAGTTCTGTGGGCCCCGCCATGATATATGTTTTATATCCACACCGTCCATCCATTTGGAGAGATCATTTTAGGGCATTAGCCAAAGAATGAGTCAGATGCAAAGCTCCAGTGGACCCCACCAAAAAAACAGTGGAGAGAGTGACGGCAACCATTAAAGAATTCAAAGGTCTACGAAAGTTTTCGATCAAGCTGATATTTGTGTTTTCCCTTCTTTCTTGTTAACATATGAACAGGTTAGATCTCAAATAAACATAATGGTGGGCCTTAGTAAAGTTTCAACGGTGGGTGTCACTCTCCCCACTATTTTCTGTGGTGGGTCCACTACAGCTTTGGATCTGCATTGTTCTTTGGGTTCTTTGGGTCATGCCCTAAAATGATTTCTCCGAATGGATAGACGGTGGGATACAATACATACATCATTGTGGGGCCCACAGAACTCGGTGACGTCACTTCAGTAACCAGTCTCGCTACTCAACCTGTCAGTAGCTAATCCGCGTCCATGAATGCGAGCTTCGGATCGTCAGAGGGAATGGGGTTCTATAAGCGGATTATCGGGTGGCACCGGCGATATCCCTGGTGGAAGGCGCTGTAGGGCCCACTGTGATGCATGTGTTTTGTATCCACGCCGTCCATCGGTTCTGCCAGCTCATTTTAGTGCATTAACCCAAAAATGAAAAAAAAAATAATCCAAAGCTTAAGTGGTCCACATGTGATAATGACACCTACCGTTGAAGCCTTCCTAGGGCCTACCATGATGTTTATTTGCCATCCAACCTGTTCATAAGATCAAAAAGACTGGATGAAGGGAAATACCAAATATCAGGTTGATCCAAGACTCTTGTGGCCACAAGAAGTTTTTAATTGTGGGCGGTCAATCACTATTGTTTCGTGTGGTGTGGTCCACTTGGGCTTTATATCTGTTTATTTTTAAGGTTATGCCCTAAAATTATCTTAAAAAACGAATGGAGAGTGCGGATAAAATACATGCATCACGGTCACCCCCATGGCGCCGGTTTAGTTTGAGTTGATGCGTGCAACGGTACAGTGCCTGCGTATGAAGCATCGTACGCTGCCAGAGTATCAAATAAGCCGCGAAACATTTTTCTGCTTCCGAGAATGCCCCAATATGGCATCGAATTGCCATATGAAACCATCTGAAGTTCCTCCCGCTCCATAAATAGGGGGGAAAAAAAAACATCTCCAGGTATGCATTTCTTTGCATTTGCGGATCGATTTCTAGGGTTTTCTTCAGATATTTCTAGGGTTTTCGTCAGAGATTTTGCTTGCTCAATTGGCCATCTTTGATTTTATTTTATCACGTTTTGATTTTGTTCTTTCTGTTTTCTGAAGAACATCCTAATATATAGAGAGACGGCTTTAGGATTTTGATTTTAGTTTTTTCCCAATTCGAAAACGCTTGCGTGACTACGACGAGTCATGCGAGGGGCGCGACAATTCACTGACGTGGATGGAAGACTTCATGAGATTCTCACCGTCCGTCAGGTGCGCCACCCCATGTTAGGCCTTGATCCCGAATGTCGCACTGATACAGAACTCAGGTGGACCACACCATTGGAAACAGTATAAAATCTGCCTAAAATCTCGAAATTCACGTGGTGTGGTCCACCTGAGTTTCAGAATAGCAAGATTTTGGAGACTACCTTCATCTTGGTGAGAAGAGTCATATGAATGGATTTGATGGCCTATATGAACTGCAGTGGGCCCCATACACAACTAACTGTTGGCGTCCCATCCCTATTCCTTATAGCGTGGCCTACCTGAGTTTTAAAGCAGCCCAATTTTTTGTTTCAAATATGAACAGGAGACAGCGCCTAATGGACGGCACGCATCTCATGCATGTTCTCCCCAACGTGGTTCTTGTTTGTGTGGTTATTTTCAATTCAATTGGGTATCTGTTCTTCTTTTCGTAGGGATTCTGGGGAAAACTTATGATAGGATATCGAAGGTTTTGCCTTGATGCATTGTCAGTTTCATCGATGAGGGTCTTTAGGCTTTTAATCTATTTGGTCTGCCTTTGCTTGCTGAAGATTGTCAGTTTTGGGCAACATTTGCTCAATTGGGTCCTTTTGTTCTTTTCAAAGATCATTGTAGAAAACCCGAATCGGTTCTATGTTTTACTCAATTTGGTCTGCTTTGAGTTGCAAGAGATTGTAGAGGTGCAACTCAAGTTCAATTTCTAGGGTTTTGATTTGAGCTTTTCTAAATTGGGCACATTTTGTTCTTTCCTCGCGAAAAAAAAAAAAACCTAGTTTGGTTTCTTTGGTTCTAGTTAATATACCTGATTTCAATTGCAAGAGATTGCAAGAGATAAAACCTAGTTTTCATTTCGAGGGTTTGGATATGAGGTTTACTCAATTGGATCGGGTCCCTTTTTTTCCTACACAAAAAAGTAAAAAACTCATATACAGTTGAAATTCACTGTCTGGGTTTTCATTTGAGTTTCAACCACGATTGCAATTTGCAAGAGATTGCGGAATAGAAGCCCATGCTTGATTTCTAGGGTTTTGCTTTAGGATTAGTTAATTGGATCTCTTTCAGATTCCGAGGAAAAATAAAAAGCTGTAGATATCCCAATTTAGCTATCCTGGATCTTGTTTCAAGTTTTTTCGTAGTTAGGTCTTGAAGATTTGAGACATCTCCATGTTTTGTACATAGGGTTTTGTATCAAGAAGTGCGTAGTGTATAATGCGGGTGAAAAATCAAAAGTATTAACCTTCGTGGGCTTTCTAGGGGTTTGCTTTGAGTTTTGGAGCGTTTGGCTTTTGCAAGATGGTGGGGATTCCATTGGTTCAGGTCTGTAGTTGCAAAACTGTGCTCGAGTCTCGGAATTTTGTTCCACATCTCCCAATTAGACCTTTGAGAAAGCTTGTTCCGTTACGAGCGAGTTCTGCAAGTTCTGAGCAAATTCCACCGCCCTCAGCAAAAAGGAAGAATCCTCTTGCAGTTATTTGGGGTATCCCCGGAAGTATCTGGAAGCAAACGTTGCAACCGCTTAGTAATTTTGGGTTTGGTAAGAGCAGCATTTGGGAAGGAGGTGTCGGGCTTTTTTTTGTGTCAGGAGCTGTTCTATTTGCACTGACTTTGGTTTGGCTGAGGGGATTCCATCTGAGGTCCCGGTTGAGGAAATATGAGGCGGTGTTAGAGTTCACCCAGGCTTGTGGTATTAGCAAAGGAACGCCAGTGAGGATCAGAGGAGTGACTGTTGGTGGCGTGGTTCGCATTATTCCTACTTTGAGGAGTATCAATGCAGTTGTTGAGGTGAGTGCTTGCTTCTGTTTCTTGCTCTGTAACAATGGCTTTTGCTTGGGTGTCTCAGATGTTGCAGGCACTTTACAGGGCTATCTGGACATGACATCGAACATGAATGTTATTTCATGGAAATCATTCTTTCATATGATTGTAGTTTGTCCATGGCATTTTATAGGACATCAGTTTTCTTGGATTTGCATACCTTTTGTCTGGGTTGGTTCGTCGAGCTCCCAGGCTAAGCCTACTATAGGCTTGGTCCTGATTTAGCTTTCAGCTCCATGTGCCAGCGTTGGCCTGATCTCTTGCCCAACATATATGTGAACCAATCCTTGGCTCAGATTTAACTACGTTCTCTATGAAATTAAAACCTGCCCAATCTCAAATATAGGCCAGTTTTTGGCAGCCATGTGCAGATTGGACATGACTGTCAGGTCTACGGGCAGGTTCAGGCTTGATAAGGATATCAGCCTTGGGCTGACCCTAGCCCCACCCATGCCTGGCCTGTTGACTGCCCTATTGAGACTGAATGGTTATTTGGAAGTCATTGCTTATGAAAATGAACTAATTAGAGATCATGATATGTTTTTGTTCATCAATTATGAAAGGAATGGGATATTGGACAGGCAGCTCGTGTGGAAGCAAATAGAATTTTTTAAGAAAAATAAGTACACAGTTCACTCTTCTTTTAGGGCCTGTTTAGGTGCCACTTAAAAATGAGATCATCTCATCTTAGTTAATAGTAATTATGTGTTAGAGATTTTTTTTGAGGATTAAAAATAATGATGATGACCAACAATGTTTAAACTATAGTCTCTAATATACAAACACTATTAACAAAAATGAGATGAAGTCATTTTAAGTGGCACCTGAATAGAACTATACACGAGCCGATCCGGGCCGAATTCTGCCCCAGCTCAACTCGGCTCGTTCAGCCAAGGGGCCTGGCTCGAGTTTGGCTCGGCTTGATCACCGAGACGACCTGGTCTCGGCCTAGTTTGGTAATTGAATCGAGCTAGGTTTGAGCCAGTTTCGAGCTGATTCGAGTTCTATTTTTTGGGCCGGATCGAGTTTAGCTCGTTTGATTGGTTTGATTTTGTAACTGTAGACAAAAGAAGTAAAGTGGAGAATAAATGAACAATAAAGCCCAAAGCTTATGAATCAGAATCTATTATCAACTAAACAAAAGTTAAGGCAATACCTTGTTCAAACATTCAAGTTAGGATTTTATTATTATTATTATTATTATTTTTTGTATTTATACTACATTCATACTAGGCCGAGCCGAAACAAACCGGGCTGGCATACAACTCGGGCTCAGCCCAATGAAACAAGTTGGGATTTCTGGCCCGAGCTAAATCGGGCCAAACCGAGCGAGCTGGCTTGGTTTGTGTTCAACTCTTCACCTGAACAACCCTAAAATGGATTAGTATACAACCCTTCACATATCTTAGGGCTTGTTTACCCGCATGGGGTTTGGGCGAACGACAAGTGTTGTGGGTGTGCTCCCCACAAACGAGAGAGTTCGATTCCCCTCCTTGGGATTACCTGATGCACGTGGTTTGCGGGTGATTGCGTGCATCTGCAGGGAATAGTCTCGCCTTAAAATGGGATGGGGACACCCTGGCGTCATTAAAAATAATAATCCTAGGGCTTGTTTGGGTGCCACTTAAAAACGAGTTCATCTCATTTTATTTAATTGTAATTTTCTATTAGAAATCATGATTGTTGATTATCAAGATCATTTTTAATCCTTACCAAAATGAAATATGACCTCTAACACATTTTTGATTAACTAAGATGAGATGGACTCATTTTTAGGTGGCACCCAAACAGGTGGATGATGATACTTTTGGCATTTAAATTTATTGTTGGAATTTGGCTTGTACCTGCATAATTCTTTCCTTTTGCAGGTGGATGATGATAAGATAATAATACCTAGAAATTCATTGATTGAGGTGAATCAGTCTGGCCTTCTTATGGAGACTATGATCGACATTACACCACAACTTCCCCTTCCAGCACCTTCAGTGGGCCCTCTCGACCCAGATTGTGTTAAAGAAGGTCTGATTGTGTGTGATAGGGAGAAGATGACAGGCCATCAGGGGGTAAGCTTGGATGCATTGGTGGGAATACTCGCTCGGCTTGGACGAGAAGTGGAGGAGATCGGTGTTTCCAAAAGCTATATCTTGGCTGAAAAGGTTGCATCTGTTTTACAAGAAGCAAAGCCACTGCTCGCAAAGGTATGAACAGTTTACCTTTTGCATGTTTAGCTGGCATTATGCACTTTACATTATCCTCCTGCCTCTTGGCATTCTCTGTCGTTGTACTTTGAGAAATTGTTTATACTGTTATGTCAGTACATGAATGGTTTGCTGATGCATCCCTCCATACAGTTGGGGTGCATGTTCTGGTGATCCAGACCATTGATCCAATGGGCTTACTGTGGATGGAGAATTATCCAAAAACTTGTGCTTGTAAGATCATGATGCTTCCAACTGTGCCCTAAAAACATAGATGTTATTGGATAAAATATAGAACTGGTCCAGAAAAAAAGGCCAAGTTCAGGCAAAAGATCTTCAAGCTGGAAGTTTTTCAGGGCATCCCCCAGCGATGTGGGCCCTCCATCTCATCCACCTTCACCACAGAACATCGGCGTACATGTATGAAATGGGTGCATCGGGAAACTTCCTGTTCTGATGAATCGGGGCACTGTTCCTCTTTATTTCATCTAGCCTATGGTTCCGAATTTCAGGCACTTGTTATCCAGGACATACAATTATTGTAGCTCTGGCTTTGGACAGGCAAAGTCTTCTTGGTGCTGTGTTTACTCAACAATTTTATGCATTCTCATATGAAAAAGATGTCTTCGATGTAGTGATGTCACAGATTGAAGCCATGGCTGAAGACGTTCAACCATTGCTGGCTGAGGTTCGCAGTAGTGGTCTGCTGCAGGAGTTTGAGAGTTTAACCAAAAGCCTGACAGAAGCAACTAATGAGTTGAGGTAAACTTGCCAAGTCTTTTATGTCAGGTTTCGCTTTGAGGATTTTATGAAAAGGAGGCATACTTTTGACATGCTGTCTGTTTAGTTTTGTGATGGCTACAGCCTTGCCTGCCAAATGTTTTTGCGACATCTGAACATTGTATGAAGCCAGTCCCATTGTTGGTGTGACCTGGCCCAAGAATCAGGCTGATATTCATATGGACCAAACGCCCACATTTTATTCTGATCATCGGCAATTTCTTTTTAATTGCCATTGCATTCGGTTCATGTATTGCCAACCTGATAGGTTGACAGGCCTGACTTTTGGGCAAGTTCATCTGCAAGGTGGGCTACGCCTGATCATGGTATTAAAAAACGGTTGCGTGTTAGCCAATACATGAAGGAAATTGTCACCCCGTTGTGCTATACGGGGGTTGAAGCAGTCTGTTATGAAAAAAAATGAGCTGTATCAGCACAATTGCAGGGCCACTACAGTGATAGAAAGCCCATTTTTATTTATTTATTATTATTATTTTTTTTAAATTTTAAGCAACGAGATTATATTAAAAACAAACGAAAATACAAGGGGGCTGCTGACATAGCAGGAGCCGAAACAACAGAAGGAACTAGAAACCTAAAAAGAGAAAATTAAAATCTTTAAGAGAAGGCACAACAGAAGCCCATTCAATAAGCAGCTGCTTGGCTCTCGAGCCGACAACTTGAGCCGAAGCGTGCACAGTGTTGAAGCACCTGTCATTGCGCTCCTTCCAAACCGCCCACCAGATGGCCATGATTGCCATTTTCCATACCTTAGATCTAATTTTACCCAACTTGAGCCCGTGCCAATACGCAAGGAGGGAGGAAGCTGAAGCAGGCACACATCCGCTGACGCTGAATCTTGAGCAAAAATCCAACCGTATCTGAGATACAAAAGGATAGTGCACAAGAAGATGATCAACCGATTCTTCCGAAGCCATACGACATAGACATATGTTGACGAGCTGCAAACCCCTCTTCATGAGGTTGTCAACAGTTAAAATTTGATTCCTAGAGGCCAACCAAGTGAAGCGGATATATTTAGGGGGACGGGGTATTTCCAGGTAAACAGGGAGACCGACGCAGAAGGGGGAAGGGATTGGAGAAGGATAGAGTAGAGATATTTCACTGAAAACTGGGAAGTTTTATCCCTGGTCCAGATGATTTGATCCGGATCAGTGAGGGAAGGGGTGGCCCTGGATAAGCACTCCAGAAGATCAGCAAACTGAGTGAGCTCCCAATCGTAAAGATTTCTGCGGCAACTGATGTCCCATACTATACCAAATTCAGGGCGAGAAGAAACTATTGATGGGCCTATCCTTCCAGATTGCAATACGAAATATAGAGGGATAGCTCTCCCTCAAAGATCTGTCCCCAATCCAGTGGTCTTCCTAAAAGCGAATTGCCAACCCATCTCCCAACTGAAAATAAATATTTTCCAAAACCGGATTTTTGGAGCGAAGGATTCCTTTCCAGATATAAGAAGCTCTGTAAGCAGAAGAGTCCCTAGTCCACCAGCCTCTTGAAGAGGCCTCGTAATTCCCTTTAATGATGCGGTTCCATAAAGCTTCTGGTTCTGTTCCCAGTCTCCAAGTCCACTTGTCCAGGAGAGCCTTGTTCATCACCCTCAGATTTTTTACGCTTGCGCTGTCCTCTTTAAAGTGAGTATAGACCTCCTCCCAGTCCAGAAGATGGAATTTGTTCTGATTTTCCTTGCCGCTCCACAAAAAATCTCTTCTCAGATTGTCGGTCCGACGTCGAGTAGTTGGGGGACAGATGAAAAGGGACATGAAATAGATGGGGATGTAAGACAAAGTAGCTTTGATAAGCGTAAGCTTGCCCCCCATAGACAAATACCTGCATTTCCACCTAGCCAACGATTTTTGAAATTTCTCCACCACCCTGTCCCACATGGAAAGGGGAGGGGGGCCAATGGCTAGCAGTAAACCCACGAAAGAAGTTGGCAGGGAAGCAGTGGAGCAGCCGAAGATTTGAGCGAAAGAATTAAGTTCCTGGTCGGCAATGTGGATCCCGAAGATTTTTGATTTAGCCATATTGATGCGCAAACCCGAGACAGCCTCAAAGTAGCGCAGCGACGTGAGCAGATTGGCAATGGCTTCAGAATCGGCTTCACAAGTGATCAATGTGTCATCTGCAAATTGAATATGAGAGATCGGTGCAGGGACCCTTGGCATGGAAATGCCTCTGAATAGACTAGCGCATTGGCCCATATTCAACATCTGGGAAAGAGCTTCAGAAATCAAGAGGAAAAGCAGGGGCAATAGAGAATCACCCTGATGCAAGCCCCTTGAGCTGGTGAAGAAACCCTTAGGGACACCGTTGAGGAGAACCGAGAAATGGGGAGATTCAACGCAGGTCTTCATCCACATTCTCCATTTCTGACCAAAACCAAATCGGGAAAGTATGTAGTGAAGAAAATTCCAGTCCACATGGTCATAAGCCTTTTCGATGTCAAGTTTGCAAAAAACTGATTTAGTCCCAGAAGTATGACAGGTGTGAAGGATTTCTTTGGCAATAAGCGCTGCATCCACGGTCTGTCGTCCCTTGATGAAGGCATTTTGATGCTTGGATATCAGCTTACAACACTGAAGCAAGCCTAATGGATAAGATTTTAGCCAGAATTTTATACAGGCTGCCAATCAAACTAATGAGTTTGAATTCAGAGAAAGAGTTAACCCCTGACACTTTAGGAATGAGAGCGATGAAGGAAGCTTTTATACCCTTAGAGAGTTTTCCCCTGGCGTGAAATTCATTAAGGAAATCAACCACGTCCGATTGAACGGTGTCCCAAAAAGAATGGAAGAAACTCATGGGAAAGCCATCAGGCCCAGGGGATTTATCCCCATCCATAGCATCTATGGTAGCTTTGATCTCGTCGAGGGGGGGGGGGGGGGTTTCCAGCCATGGTATTCCAAATCGGTTACGTAACGGTAACGGTCATAACCGTTACGCGTTATGGGGTCGAAACGGCCGTAACGGCCGTTACAGAAAAACGCGCCGTAACGGCCCCGTAATGGTCCAGGAAGAACATTTTTCAAAAAATAAAAAATGGCCGTAACAGCCGATATGGGGGCTGTAATGGCGGTGGTCGTTACGGCCATCGTTACCGTTACGAAACACCTTGTTTCTAGCCGATCAGCTTCAGATGAAGGAAGAGGATGGAAATGGATCCCATCAAGCCTAGGCCTGGACCAACCTTCAGAAGAGAGGAGAGTTCTGAAATGGGACACCGCAGCTTCCGAAATATCATCTTTGTCATCAATCTGTCTACCGTCCATAGAGATGTTGTGGATAACCTTAGCCCGGGCTCGCATATTGGCGAGGTTGTGGAAATACTTAGAATTCTTGTCACCCGCAGCTATCCACTTGGTTCTCGATTTAACCCTCCAATATATGTCATCCTCCAAGGATCTGGAAGAAAGGGACTGGATGATCTGGATACGTCTGGCAAGGGCCTCTAGAGGGATATCATGGCCATCAAGGCCATTATCGATCATCTGCAATTCAGAAAATAATGCCTCTATGTCGCAGTTTCTTTTCTTAAAGTGATCGTAGTTCCAGGCTTTTAATTTTTCCTTTAGCATGCGAAGCTTACACATTAGCCGGTGCCCAATGAACCCAGCAACCTAAAATGAGACCCACCAATCAACAACTTGCTATTTGAAACCTTCGATGTTCAGCCAAGCAGGGTTGAATTTGAAAGGTTTGGGACCCCTATCGTCGATTATGATTGAGAGGAGGATGGGACAATGATCAAAGGTCAATCTGGGAAGAGCGATTTGAGACATCGTCGGGAATTCCTCGATCCAGTCCGTAGGTAGGAGGAATCTGTCTAAACGCGACTGAGTGGGGGATCTGCGGCCGTCGGACCAAGTATATTTGGCACCCAAAAGAGACAGGTCCACAAGCTCTTAAGCTTGAATCCATTCAGAAAATAGCTGCATGGCGAGAGAGGATCTCCTAGTGCGAGAATGTTCCTCGCAAAACGGATCACGTTGAAATCACCCGCATAACAGCAAGGACCTGAGAAAGACTGTCTGATGACAGTCAACTCATCCCAGAATGAGGGTCTTAGAGAGTCATCATTAGGACCGTAAACGAAAATGAGAATACAATGAAAGGAAGAACACTTATCTTGGAGAACGATAGCTTTAGAGAAAACATAAGATCCCATCTCGAGGATTTCCACGTAATTAGGATCCCCCCTGAAGATCCGCATGCGTCCAAAGTGACATAGTTAGTATCCTGAGCTCCCCATAACGTATTCAGAAGACTGGAAGAGAAGACCAGAACTTTACTTTCTTGTAAGCAGATAACATCCGGGTCTTTTCTAGAAATATACCATTTAATGAGGCTCCACTTCTGCTTGGAGCCAACCCCCCTTACATTCCAAGAGAGAACAATCATTGGAAAACCGAACTGCCCCGAGTACCCTTCATCCCACATCTAGCCGAAGACATGGAGGAAATTGCCGGCGAAGATTGAAGTCTGAGGAGCTCCCTGTTAGAAGGAGAGCGAGCCACTAGTTTAACAGGAGTCTTAGGGGGAGGTAGGGGTATTCCCCTGTGCTCAATGAATTGGAAAAGGGCCGTGTAATCTTCAATCCGGTTATCGAAGGATAGGCCCAGCGATCGCCCCACATTCCCCACAACATCTCTAATCCATTTTTTATCTTGGATTTTCTTGTAAGTTTCCTCTTTGCTTTTGCCCTCCATATAGGCCATTAATTCGTTACCCTGTTGTTGGATGGGAAACTCTGAACACATCTGAAGCGGTTTTGCAATAATGATGTCCGTAGAAGTTCCCTCATGGAACAGCATAAGGGGGCCAAGGTCCGCCCAGTTTTTGGAAGCGGAGTTAATGGGAGAAGAGGGGATTGATGAAGCAGACCTGGAGTCGATAGTGGGATTATCTGACATATATTCTCCTGAAATATCATCAGACAGAGTGGAGATGGGAGGAGGGTGGGGTGGAGGACCAAGACGGGCATGTAGGGAGCAATCGGAAGAATGAAGACCGCCGGGCCTATCGAGTCTGGAAGTCGGGTGTGAGGCAGGGAGAAGATTGGGGTTGATAGGGATAGAATCGGATACCTTCAACGAGCCCCATTTAGCAGGGTAGAGCCGGATATGGGATGAATACGGACCCGATTCGAAGGACCTGACATCAAGGAGAGACGTCAATTTGGGATCTGACGTTCGGTCATCAATCTGGGCATCCTAACAGCTGTTGAGAGGTTGATCAGGCGACACGCGTCGCGATCCTGATGTGGAAGTGTCATCGCAATTAATGTTGCGCGCTCGACGAAGTAGGGAGAAGCCACGTGTCGATATCGGAGTTGCCTGAGGAGATAGGGGGTCTGCTGGCCGAGGAGATAGATCAGACTTGTGTATACGTGTCGAGATATCGAATGCATCGGATCTCTTTGTGCCAAGGTATCCCGTATCGGTATTGGTTGGCGTAACGGTGCCCTCCGATATTGATACGGATACGGGGGTGTAACGGCGATGCGGGGGCATAACGGCCCGTAACGGTGTTTTTTTTTTTTTTTGCAAAAAAAATATGAAAAAATATGGATTAAATCCGGAATATTCTAAGCATTCCAAATGTGCATTCATTTATAAATTGGAACATATTTATGATAGTGTAACGGTCCACTCTTTGGTGAGAAGTTGTATCGAACTGTCTGATTAATTTTTTAACCAAGTAACCCGAATTTGACTACAAAATTCATATATTTAATTTTCTAAATATCTAATTTATATACTTAACAACTTGATATCATTTCTCCTAATAGTTCTTTAAAAAAATGAAATTAAATTTAGGTAGATGGCGTTGCCAATTTGGGGTTGACTTGGAGGACCAATCTATGCTCCAAATCAACATCAAATTCATGCAATTTATTGCCATTATCCCACTTATGAATTGGTGGACATTTATTGGATAGTGAATCATGAAAAAAAAATAAAATCAAAAGGCCTTATTTTAAAAAATAAAAGTCCACAAATTAACAATTAAAACTATTCAAACAATTTGATTTTGGCATTGTGAGTTAGCAATTGCAGTCCATAATTTAATTGGTAAATTTTAAGTTAATATATGTCTCGTGTACAATTTTTTAAGGGCCTGAATTAGGCGGGACTCGGATCGTGAAGTGTAGCACACATGTCAAAGTTTTTTGGGCCCCACCCGTGATGAATGTGTTATATCCACCCCATCCATCCATTTTGCCAAATAATTTTAGGGCATGAGCCCAAAAATGAGGCACATCCAAAGCTTAGGTGGACTGCACCATAAGAAATAACAATAATTAAACGTCCACCATTAAAAATCTATTAGGGGCTACAAAAGTTTTAAATTAAGCTGACATGTGTGTTTTCCCTTCATCCACGTTAATGTGACCCAATTAACAGGTTAGATGAAAAATAAACATTACTGTGGACCCTAAGAAAATTTTAATGGTGAGCATTATATAACCACTGTTTCCTATAGTGTGGTCTACCTGAGATTTGGATCTTACTAATTTTTTGGATCATGACCTAAAATGATATGGCAAAATGGATGGACAGCATGGATAAAATATATACATTATGGTGGGGCCACGCTGCACGTGTACAAAACGTGTTGCGTAACTCCATAGAGTCCGCTTGGTGTACCTGTGTGTATTGACATCAGTAAGTCCTGTGGGTCTGATCATGAGGTATGTGTTATATCTAAACCGTCCATTCATTTGACGAGATCCTCTTAAGGCTTGACACGAAAAATAATACAGATCTAATTATCAAGTGGACCACACTGCAAAAAGTAGTGGGGGATTGAACGTCTACCATTGAAACCCTTTTTGGGATCACAGAACTTTTGGATCAATATGAAATTTGTTTTTCCTTTTCATTCGGGTCTTTTTGACCTTATGAATAGATTGGATGGAAAATAAATGTTATGGTGAGCTAACGAATTGTTTAACGGTGAAAATCATCATCTTCGCTGCTATTTTTGGTGTGGTCCAGACGATCTTTAGATATGGTTCATTTTTTGAGTAATGCTCTAAAATGATATTTAAAAATAGATGAACGGTGTAGATATAATAAATACATCACTGTGGAGCCCATGTAACTTTGATCTCCTTTGAACCGTTCGTACAACTCGGAGCTCGAGGATTGTCAGCGCTCGTCTTAGCGTGACACGTACCTACAACAGCTAGCTGGTATGGTGTACACCTGCAAATAAAAAATAAAAAAGGAGAGAGGGAAACCGAAAAGAAAAAAGAGGGAAAGAAGAGAGAAGAAAAAAGAGGGAAAGAGGGAAAGAACACACAGAGAGAGAGAGAGAGTGAGAGAGAGAGAGAGAGGAAGAAGAAGAAAAAGAAAAAGAAGGTTGCAGCCGCAGCCGCAGCTGCCCGAGAAGAAGAAGAAGAAGAAAGAGAAGAAAAAGAAAAGAAAGGAAAAGAGGTAAGTTTTTTTTTTTTAAAAAGGCCCGTAATAGCCGTTGCGGGTCTGTAACAGCCATTATGGCCCGTAACGGCCGTTACGGTCACATAATTCTTTAACGGCCGTTCCGACCCTGTATCGCATAACGGTGTCGGCCGTTACCGTTACGTATCGGCCGATACGGCCGTATCATAACGGATACGGGACACCTTGCTTCACGCCAGAGTCGCCGATATTTTCTGATAGATAATGACCAGGAGAAGAGGAGGGGGAGCCACACGTCTTCTGATGAGGCCAGACGCCGACTTCGTGTATTGTGTTGGCAGGAGGTCTGACAGGCCCGTGTTCTGGTGGTCCGCTGGAGGATGCAGCTTGAGCTCCTTCTTCCCAACTTGTTGTTTGAAGGTGTAATAATGGCTGCATCCTCGACTCCTTTGCTCTCCATACATCTCCCCATCTGGGTTGCATGGATTGGGGGGGTTCTTTCTGCACCGGAAGCGAGATGGTCCGGTTGTCAACCTGCACCTGCAAGTGAGTCGGGAGAGGATAGCCTTTCTTTCGTTTAATCCTTGCCCCAATGACCCCAAGTTCCGTCCCAAGCTGAGTCTTGGGACCGATTTCGAGGAGGAAACCTAAACAAGAAGCCGCTTTGATGAGGAACTTGTCATACCAGCATTCCATAGGGATTTCCCAAATGAGGATCCATATATTTTCTTTCCCAAAAATAGAAAATTCTTCCCAGGACATGATTTTTTTGATCGGACCATCAATATGCAACCGGTCCGACATTGTTAGAATATCAGGGTTAAGGTCAGGGCATACCCTTACCCATAAAGCGTCGTGGCTTAGAGGCTTGAAGTCAGAGGAGCCTGCAATCTCTAATCCAGTTCTTCACGTTTGATATAGTCACGTCGACTTCAGTGATGATGACCTCCAATTTAGCCAACTCCGCTCGGTTCTTCTCAAAGATGACCTGGTCTACCACGATCGTGTGGTCCGAGTGATCGTTGGCATGATCAGAACAACTAGGGTTGCGTTGATCTTTAGGAGGCTCTTCTGACTCCTTAGCGTGCAAGACGGAATCCTTAGGACCGTTGAGCAGGGCATCACAGAACGAGATTCCTTGGGAGTGAGATGGAGGGCGGGTAGCTATACCAGCAGCCTGATGCTCCAGCGGAGCGGTCGATGAGAGGGAGGAGCGCTTCTGAGAGTTTTTGGCGGTTAGAGATTCTAGGCCATATCGTGCCCTCTGGACGAGCATTTTTTTACCATCGTAGCTAACTCCATGTAACATTCTCACCGCCCTTGCCAGTTCTGCTTCGCTGCCCATGCGAATTAGGGCAAAACCGCGATACGCTTCTGTTTCCCTATCGCGCGGCATGATAACATCCATAACAGCACCCGCGCGCCCGAAAATCCACTCCAGATTGAGGGGTAACCACCCATAGGGATAGCCTTTCACGTATAAGGTGGGGAATGAAGAGTATTTCCTACGACCTTCAACCACCAATTTTCTAATCCTGTTCCTGGAATAGACGACACTCCACTCCTTATCGCCGATGCCCCTGTTTGATTCTTCCGTTATCCTTTTACCTTTATCGGCTTCCATAATCGTTTGCATGTTCTCTGTCGCCGCCCATTTTGAATTTATTTTTTTATTCAAATTTCTTTCATTTCCCCTGCATTTTTCTTCACTTTAGCCATGATTGAAGGAAGCTTAGAAACTAATTTTAAACTAAGATCTAGACCTACTTTGAGGATCAAAATATAACATTTGAGTAGGATTCAATGAATCGAAGTGAAGTAAACCATTTTGGAAAATATTGGAAGAAGTGCCAGGGCTAGATGGATTCCCCCTTTATTCTTCCGGGTATTTTGAGAGTTGGTAAAAAAAGAAGTGCTCACATCCATCTTTGAATTTTAAAACAATCGGCTTCCTGTCGAGTTCGGCGCTTTGTTCATAGTGCTAATTCTAAAGGTGTACGGGATTTCATACCTATTAGTTTGATTGGTGCCCCATATAAAATTTTAACAAAGGCATTGTCACACAAGGTTTAGGTCGATCCTCGAGCAAGTTATCTCTAAAGTTCAAGGTGCTTTTGTCGAAGGGAGGCAGATTTTGGACAACACTTTGATCGCCCATGAGTGTATTAATTATTGCCATAGGGAAGGAAAGAGTGGTATTGTGTGTAAGCTTGATCTATAAAAGGTGCATGACCATGTTGATTGGGATTTGTTGGATTGCATGTTAAGGTGTTTGGGTGCAGATAAAAGTGGAGGAGATGGATTGGGGCGTGTGTCAATTGGGCCAAGTTCTCCATGTCAATGGGTTGTCCAAAGGATTTTTCAAGTCTTCAACAGGGCTTAGACAAGGGGATCTGTTATCTCCTTTTTTGTTCGTTATGGTAGCTGAAGCTTTCACCAGAATGCATGACAAAGGGGGAGATGACAGGGCTTATCAATGGGTTCAAGGTGGGCAAGGGGAATTTCGTCTCCTACCTTTGGTATGTGGATGACACAATCCTTTTCTGCGATGTTGAGAGTCAAAGGTGGATAAGTTGAGGAAGATCCTATGGTGCTTCAAAAAGGTTTCAAGTGTAAAGGTAAACATCAAATAGAATGAGATGCTAGATATTGGCATTCCCGAAGAGGAGGTTAAAAAGCTGGCGGACATGTGCGGATGTAGGGCTGGTTCATTTCCTTCTTCTTGTTTGGGTGTCTTGCTTTGCATTGGAAAGCCCACGAAGCATTTTTGGGATAGGGTCATTGAGAAAGTTAAGAAATTCTTGGCTTGGAAGCGCAAACACCTTTCTTTAAGGCGAAGTCTCACCCTTACTAAAGCAACGTTTTCAAATCTCCCGCTCTAAGTCTTAGCCCTATTCAAATGTCTGAAAGGTGTTTTGAAGAATTTGGAGAATCTCAAACGTGAGTTCTTATGGCAAGGGGCAAAACAAATTTCACCTCATGAGGTGGGATGTGGTGTGTAGACTGAATAAAGGATGGGGGTGCTGGTATTAGGAAGCTGGAAGCAATGAATATGGTGCTTTTGGGAAAAAAGGCATTGGAGGTTCGGTTTGGAGGATGGAAAATCTTTGGAAGTGGTAGCAAGTATGCTTTGAATGAAAGGGGCTGGTATACTAAGAAGTCCTTATATAGGGTAATGGGGGTGTGGAAGGCTATTTTGAGCGCGAGGGATATATTTGAGGAGGGGGTGGGGTCCTCGGTAGGTGATGGGTTAAGGGTTCGATTTTAGAAGGATGTGTGGTTGGGTAAGAGGAGAGGAAGAGTTCAATTTATCCAGGAGGCTTTCAGGCATCTTGCTCCCATAGGATCTGGGCTCCATTGTGTGGCTCAAATACAACGCTAGGAAATTCTCTGTCTTCTCATTCTATAGGTTGCTCACCAGGGCTCCCTTGCGTAGAGAAGGCTTGCACACCTATGCCCTCTGGTCCTATGGGCCCCCCTCCAAGGTTATGGCCTGGCTTGGCTGGTGGAATGGAAAAAAAGGTGTTAATGGTCAATAATCTTCAAAAGAGGGAACTTGTGATTATGAACATCCACTTGCTTTGCTGGCAGGGCGAGAAATTGGTCGATCACCTCTTCATTCCTTGTGCGTTCAGTAGGGAGGAATGGGAAGGAGTGTTGGGTCTATTTGGGGCGTCATGGGTGTTACCAAAGTCCGTTGAGGATCTCCTCCGATCGTGGCACGGACGCAAGGGTGGCAAGAGAGGGCGGAGGTTGTGGAGAATGACTCTTTTGGCTGGCTTGTGGGCCTTACGGGGGGAAAGAAACAATTGGTGCTTCCACAATCTTTGCGGGAAATCTTCGGGAATTTTGAAGAAGGTTAAGGTGGACATTATGGAATGGGCTTCAATCTTGGTCGGTCTTGGTGACAGTGATCTTTCTTGTACTCCTTGGGTTGCGGTGTAATTCTTTGGCCTTTGGCCTTTGGGCCCTTTTAATAAATAGTCATATTAAAAAAGAGAGTAAATCATCAATTTTTATTTTTATTTGTATTTATATAGAACAGGCCATAATCCACCAAATCATGCTTGATTGGTATTCAATTAGGGTCTATTTGGTCAACTTTCAGCAGGTAAGCTGATATTGCCCAACAAACCACATTCTTACCAAGAATGGCTTGTTATACCATCACGCCATCATGGACATGGCCAAAACTTTTTTTTTTTTTTAAAGGAAAAGAAAAGAAAAGAAAAAAAGAAACCATATTCGGGATCTTCACATTTCTTAGAATTTTACCAACAATTTTTTATCCTCCCATCCCCAGCTGCCCAACCCAATTATAAGACCGTATCAGCTCCGGTACAGGCTCTATCGTATCAGCTAGCAAACTGGCTGATACTGTCATGTAACAATCTTGCATGTGATACACAAATCAGATCTCTCGTGTGCTAGTCCGCATGTAGAGGTGGGCATAGGCAGCTATCTATGATATGACCTTCTTTCGATATCACCGCAATGTTCTCTTCACCGGTTGTTATATACTAGATTAGAGAAGGTGGAGTGAATAGAATTGTCATGATTTTATTTGCATAACTCAATGAGGGGAATTGAGAATGCATTTGAGTGCTGTTTTAAAATGGTAGCAGGTGTACATGCCTAGAAAGTGTGAATGAGGTTGTGATTCATTATCAAACCCCAAATATCAACTAAATGAGATCTGCTGCACATTTTGTCATGAGGTACTTTAATGTAGGGGCATTTTCACACCGGACTCGAGTAGGGTTGCCTGTGGGATGTAGGGGCACACTTGGGGTGGGTGGCCCGTATGAGATAGGTGGCTCGTGGGAGGTGGACCCCACCCGTGTGAGGTAGGTGGCTCGTGTGAGGCGGTACCCATGTGGGGCTCGTGAGGGGAGTTCGGCCGAGGTCCTAACTCATGCGATGTGGGGCCTGGGCTATGAGATAAAAGTATTAATTGGTCATGCTCTATCAGTTCGAGCTTTTAGAACAAGTGTTTAATTGTCCTGCATATACTTTATACATTGCTTGATGCATTTTAGCACCCCCAAACATTGACCAAATGAGATCTGCTGCCACGTGCTGTCATGGGGTACTATACTCTTCTTGGGTGAGACTTTGAACACTACGTTCAGGTTTTCAACTTGTAAAAGTGGGGTCCCAAACCATTGATATGACAGGACTAATCTAGCCTTGGATATCCCATGAAAAAAAAATCCGCCGCCACATTGGAACATTTTAGCTATACAATTTGGCTCTTTCTCAGTTTCTCAGTTGGTGCTCGAGTCATCAACAATGGGCCCATGATATGAATGGTTTGCATCTCTAAACCATGTGCCCCACTTGTACAAACTTAAAACCAAACAGATGTGCAAACTTTCAGCCCAAGCAGTATAAGATACCGTATTTGATCAGATCGGTTTGGACTGGAATGAAAGGGACCACGTTACCATTTACCTGGGTAAAGTAGGTGGTCTACTGTTTTCTGAAAAGCGCAACATCACTAAATAACCATGCTGATAGACAGATGATTTGTTAATACCTTTATTCTAAACATTTTGCCTAGGTACATTTCCTGGCCGGAACGGATGTGAACAGTTGGACCAAACCGCCCACAAAATTGGATCAGGATTTGGTCCAGTTTTCTAAACATCAATCACCATTGCTGTTGTCATCATCAAATAGCCTTGCCCCAGCTGTTTGGGGTTGGCTTTAGGAGCCCTGTTTAGTCAATCATCAAGATCTGAAACAGGAGTTCTCATGGTCGCTTCGCAAAAGAATAACTGCCACTGCCTTTCCATTGATGCTCCAAATCTCTGAAAATCAATTATCATTTTCATCCAGGCTCACTATTGTATTCATCTCAGACTCATGTCCTCCTGTCATCACTTACTCCTTTTCTTACAGCTCCCTCTGACACAGCACAACATGCACTTATCCGTGCGTGCAAATGTCCATTATGTGGGCCACCATGTCGTGCATATTTTTTTAATGGGCCAACTTCCACAAATGCATTATGACACCCCTTCTTCAGGTCTCATGAAAAACTATGTATATTTCCATTTTCTTGCTTTCTGCAGAAGTGTGCATTCATCCATTCTGACCCCGGAGAATGCCGAGCTCATCCATCAGTCTGTCTACCACCTCATATTCACTCTGAAGAACGTCGAGGTGATTTTCTTTGATGTTATCATACTTATGTAAGAGTTGATAATAGAATGCTCAGCCTGTGTCTCTACAACCCACTTGGGGTTTCAGTCTCTACAATGGACAACCCGCGGTTCAGTGATCCATATTGTTGAAATGGTGGACCCTGCTGTGGATGGCTCATGTACCAAAAAATCCTCCATATTAAAGATCCCAACCATTAAATAATTGGCCTTATTTTGGTCAAATGTGGACCGCTGCTGCATTTTATTCTTTACCATCTATTTGCTGGTCACAGTTGAAGAGTTAAGATTTTTACCAACTGGGATATTTTTTTAATGTGTGTCATCCAAGAGTTGGGCAATTGGGCCGCCAGTTGAATAACTGAACCATAAGCCCCACTTGTACGAACTGGCAACCCGAGCTTACCTAAGAAACAAACTCCGGGTCCATCATTGTATATTACCTCATATATGACTGGACCAAGCATGCTACATGTGTACTCTTCTCTAAATGGTCTTTCTCGATTTCACCATGGCAGCGTATCAGCTTCCACGTCTCAGGTTTCACAGGCGATAATGCTACGAGGCAGAACTTGAAGTTGCTTATCAAGTCACTTAGCAGGCTATTGTAGAGAGGGATTGATAAGTAGGATATAGGCAAGAGCTATACTGGTTGGAAGAATGAAGAGAAAGGAGCCTCGAGTACATATTCCTGGTTGGATATCTTCTTCTAAGAATGCCCATTATTAGTTTTTGGTCGGATGTTGTTTCAATTCATAGCAAGTCTGCTTATGTGATCTTATGGGGGATTTTATTTTATTTTTTTTTCATCGATGAGATCAGATGAGTGTTGCATTTCACTATGCACTGATCGGTACTTTTCGTGCATGTGCATAGTCTTTACATGTCATGTGCTGGCCGATATTTCTACCCTGTACTTGTTTGCTTGGTGAGGCTATGCATTCTTTGTGACCCGAATGTGGTAAGGTTGTAGCATGTCATCAGTATATTGCATGCATTTTTATTTTTTATTTAAATTATTTTTTAAAAAAAGAAGGGGAGCACTTGCCACCAGCATTGTATTGATGAAGATGAATTTACAACCATTCGGGTGGGGCCACGATGGACAAAAAGAGAAATCGGCCCTCACTATCATATACCCAGAGCAGAAAAACCAAACAAAAGAGAGGCCAGGCGGGAAGAAAGAGAGCAGCAGGAGTATATTGCATGCATTGATCAGTACATTTTATGCATGTGTATTTTTCTTTTAGCATGTCATCGGTATGGCATGTGTATCAATCGTGACTTGAATATGGCAAGCTGGTGGGGCCTGCTTCATTTGCCTTCAGGATGTTATGGGCCCAATTGGGTTTTGCATCAAGCAGTTGAAATATTTCATTGGTGAAATCCAACTATGGGTCTTTTGCTGGATCATCCATGTTTCTTAAGATCCCTGGACTGGTATTCTGAGCTCAAAAAAGCTTGAAATAAATCAAACTCACCTTTTTTTTTTGCAAATTAATTGATTGTTGAGATAAATTCATGAGCTAACCATCATCAAATCAAGAAATGAACCAGGTTTCTTTTTGAGGAAGCTCTTCCACCGTGTGCATGTTTGGTTGTGCAAAGATAATCTGAGATAACCATCACCATGGATTGAGAATGCATGGAAGGAGACGAGATAATTTGATTTGTCACAGCATGACTACATAAACAGGAAAGGGAACCTCACTATGCAACTAAGAGAACCTGTAGGAAACAATCCCATATCTTGTATCCCACCTTGCTAAGACATGAGAAATTTTTTTTAGAACACATACACGTTCGCATGTGGGGAAACTCTTGCTGCAATAGACGCTCTCCCCGCTTCATCTTGCTTTGTTCGCAGAAGGAAAAACACTTCAAGGCTCCCAATAGAAGACATCTATTTACAATTTATTACATGCCTTAAATCTCAGAGATCGAGAAACTATAGTTGAAAGGATACTTCTGTCATTAGAAAAATGCCCTCCCACAGCATCCTTCAGGAGAATGCCATAACAATTTCCACCCACTATTCATATAGATAATTTCACATAACAATAACATCTTCTAGCAGTTTTTAAGGCTGACAAATCCTACCCGAAATGTATGTCAGTCGCTGATAGTTTCCATACCCCCACTAACTATGTTTGCTTTAATCAAAGAATAAAATATTGAAGCTACCAAATCACAAGAGACTACATTGTAGGAATCATAATTTGCTTATTTCCTTAACAATATCAATAGAGACCGGCTAAAATAAAGATAAGCTAGCGAATTTAATGCTAAATACTTGACATTTGTTCTAGCTAATTTAAACAAGAAAGACGGAAAATTTGCAGCAGAATTGCCAAAATTCCAATAGTTTATGCAACTACTCAATGGTTTAAAGGGTCAAAGGCTACTAGAAATTCTCTGGTGATTTCAACTTAAAATTTAGCTCATTTTCTTTTAGGGCTTGTATGTATTTGTTGAAATATAAATTGAGGAAACATAATTTCCATAAAAATAGTATTTTTGTTTGTGAATTTTTTATTACTTATTTTTGTAATTTTTTTGAAAACGCTATTTACATTTCTCATTTCCTGAAAAACTTCTTGTTTTTTTTTTTTTTTTTTTTTTTTTTTTTTTTTTTTTTTGCATGGACCAAAAAAATATCATTTTCAAGAAATTGAGAAAAATATGAAAAATCGCCCTCGTCCATCTTTAAGCGCTCTACATACGCAAAATGTGTCACAATCACTTTCAAGTGTCCCGTGTGTGCAAACACCCATTCAAATACCTCACATATGGCAATGTGCCACAATCCATCTTAAAGCGCCACCATACATATGCAATGTGCCACATGTGTGCCATCTAAAACCTCTCATCGTCAAGCGTGTCAGCGTGCCATGTGCCCTAACAAGCCACATGTACAACATGCACCACCCTCATCTTCAAGCATCCCAATCATGCCAACATCACACGTGAATGTGTTGCGTGTGACAGTATGACACGTGACACAATCCATTTCAACACATACTTTTCACCTTCCTCTTGAGTAAAAATTTCATGAAAATTTCCTTTTTCCAAACAACAGATTTATAAATGAAGATTTTTTATTTTTTATTTTTCAAGAAAATCTTGTTGAAGAACAATCAAGGAAAACAGCTCTTCCCAAAAACGGTGCTTTCGTATACCACAGGCCCTTTTTTTCCTGGAACAATGGCAGGTTGTAGTCTACCATATTTTTCTTTCTTGCCTAAAGATGGTTTTGTTTCAAACTTTCCTTTGAGACCCGTAAACTTGTAATAGAAAAATGGTTCTAGGAAGGAGTCAAACCACCTAACCGAAATGCACGTAGAGTCTAAAGAAATATTATGACGCAGGAGCCACAAGTTCAAACAGACTGGATAGGCCACAATTCAGACTGTCTAAGCTGTCGCTCATACATGCCATGCCCAGAAATTTGGTGAAATGGATTGCATGTAGAACCTAACCTCTCTCTCTCTCTCTCTCTCTCTCTCTCTCTCTCTCTCTCATGGCAGCTAGGCTAGCTTCATGGCTTGAAGAAACAGCACCAGTGTGCACTGGCGGAGCATGTGTTGAACAATACCGTTCTGATGGGCCATCACGTGGATAGGTGGTAGAAATCAAGGGAGTGAACTGTGTAGCCATTCCTCCAATAAGTGGCCTGCACAAGGCTCGGTCATAGCAGCAATCCACGCTAAGCCATTAAGGCATTAACACTGGGCAAGTCGCAACAGCTGGGTGGTCAGAGCGGTCCATCCGCTGCGATTTTTGGCCTACAGACCATCAACACATGGCCCACCAGATCAACAGGCACAATCACCAGATGTATACCACATCCACCTATAGAAAATGAATCGTTTCAGTAGATATTCTAGAAAAAGGACTAAATAAAATACTTAAACTGGCATATAAATTGGAATTACAAAAGACCTTTGTTGAAGCCAATGACCCAAGCTCCCAAGTTTCTTTAATTTCAACAACTTACCAGAACAATTCATGGTTGATATTCCGTGGGTTTGAAACAAAAATCCCATGTCCCTTCTTGCTGGAACAGAATTATATAATCTTTGATCTATCTCTCAAATATATATAAAATCTTTGATCAATGGCATGCACAGTATATACTGGTTGTTGCTCTGTCAAAGTGGGGCCTATGGTTCAATGGTCCAGCCATCAGTTTGTTTGGGCCACAATATGTATGGGTGGTCCCCTAAAAATCTCCACAATAGGACAACCACGACTTTCCATTTTGAGGCCTACAAATCAACAGTCGAGAATGAAATACAGCAAAAGTCCACATTCAACTGATGAAAGGCCAAGGATTGATGGATAGGATCTTCCACTCAAGGAGACATTTTGGGGCAGTCCATTGACACAGGACCATAGGCCTCAGTACAAAATGAAAACCCAAATATACGGTGCATACACTCAGCTAAGGATCTTAGAATCGCTCCTTGCTGAAACATTCTAGCAGGGGAGAGAACAAAACAAGAATGACCACTGCTTTCTTATCCAAACTAATTATGCTTTGGTAGCAAAAGATCAGCTACCCAAGTTCCTCTAAAATCAAGGGAAGTTAATCAGGTGTTGCAGCACCTTGATTAAGCTCTGCAAATCTCATGCCAACCCGCATGGAGTGTTTCAAGAACTTCTCAGCGCAGTGACGAACACACTTCTCCTCTTGCTTGTCTAGGGACTTCCGGCGGAAGGTGTCCACACAGTCAGAGAAACATCTCTCCACCAGTGAATTATACATCCTTAGGCTGCAGATTTATTAAAGAACAAAGTGCTTTGTGACTAAGATTTCTATCATCTCAGTAGTTTTAAGTTTTTTAAAAAAAATGAAAAAAAAGAAAAATAAAGAAAAATAAAATAAAATACATTGTATGCAATTGTAGTGCAACTAAAGTAATCCATACAAAAAAGAAAAACAACTAAAGGAAAAACCACAATATCTGTCCGAAACGCTAGTAGATGGTATCATTTAAAATTCGTCTTGATTTAACAGGAAATAAGACAAGCTGCCACCAATCTGTGATTTCAAAAGGGTTGCCGTTCCGCCATTTTTATGATAAAATTTTCAGTTGAAGACATAATTTTATGAGAATATTATCTTAGATGCAGTTGCTAGTTGATTCATATTGAGACGCCTAATTAGGTGAGCATTTGGATGTGTCCCAAATCACCATCAGATCAGATATCCATGGTGGTTCAGATACATATCTATTTGGGGGTGTATCTTGGGTGGGTGCCTTTTCTCGTATTTGCACCGAAATGGCGTGGGTTTTCAGCCACGGGTTAGCATCATAACTTACATTAGCTATTTGCATCCAGAAAAGGTGGGTTTCTCCTCAGCATCTGAGTGACATCTAATCCAACTAGAAGTTAGCAGATGGAGAAAGGAGTAGAGTGGATCCCACTCAATCATACCCTTGAATGACAGTGCACGCAATTTAAATTCTTGCATATCTTCTACAAGCTTATGACAGATGACTCGAAACCAAACACGACGATAAAATCAAGATCTGCCAGAGAATTGCTAAATGGTCACATGCCATGGAACTTGGGCAAATGTTGGTGTCAGACTGTCAGTCACAGAAATCAGATGCCAGGTATGGCAACATGCAAAACTGCAGGCCGTCGCAGAGCAACTGACTAATTATCCCACCAAGAAGTCTTACATTACAAACTTGTATCGATTTATTTCTTGTATGAGATTTCTCTGACAGAGGAAAGCTTCTCAACCACCCACTGCCAATGGACTAGCGTGCATGATAAAGAGGATTTGATCTTTTATCGCCAAGGGCAACACCCAATGTACGGCATCACCCTCTTACGGTCTTCACACAGGTCCTTCGCCACACACCATACATCCATTACAACACCCCACTCACTTCGCACATGAAAGTTACTCAACGAGTCATATGCTAATATTGAGTTATAATTATTAAAATATAATATTATGATTTATAATTGTATGATGATTTAAAAAGCTCTTAGAGTGAGTATCTGCATCTCATTCCATTTATCGCATTATGTCTTTTATGATTTGGGCTTGCAACTTTCCATCAGCAACTATAGTTCTGACATGATCAGACAAAAAATTTATGAGCAACCATAGACTCGCAGCAAGGAATGGCAAACGACCAGGGACTCACCTAGTTTTTGGTATAAGACACATCACACATATGCTCATGGCCCGCTTGATAAATGTCATAGATCTTGCATGCATTGGCACACATGGGCCCTCTACTCCTCGCGGTTTATTCTAAAAATTATGTCATTCATACTTACACAGCTCAATTTATATCACATACAAATTATATACATGGATCAAGAACTATAGAAGGTCCTGAGTCAAATTTGGTACGTGGACCAAGCCGAGTTGAGGTCCCGAGTTTCCCAACCTTGGTTTTAAGCATTATAACATTTGAGTTGAATCCTCGAGTTTCCGAACCTTGGTTTTAACCATTATAACATTAAAGTCAAAGTCCTTAGTTAACTGTCATTAGCTGGTGGCCTTTAATAGTTGCAAAAACTGAAACACCCAGTCTCTCAAAAGGTTTTCGCTAGGGTAAGGTGGCTGGTTTCCACTCCCAAATTGCATCCTTAGATTGATCCAAACCGCTCATTTGACAATACCCGGTATAGAAGCTACAGTCTCATAATCGTGCTTCATTGATCATCTTGACCTCAAGATCTTGGATTTGAATATAAGCCATTAAACATTCATCTTCATACACAATCACCCATCCAACAAAATTTTCTTGCCTTGTCCCGGATAGCATAGAATCCAGAACATGAATGGTTCAAATCATTATTTAAAATGCAAACTGTGGGTGAAAACCCGCCCCCCATACCCTAAAAAACCCTTCTAAAAAACCAACAGATATTCCTACAAAGGGAATCACCGCATATGCTTGGACTAAAAAAAAAAAACCCGAAGGATCGGACTCAGTGACTCACAAGACCGAGTCAATAGGTGCTCAGTCCAAGCTCACTGAAACAATCCATCGAGCAAACGTCGAGATTCGAGTAGCCATTTTGCTCTTTCCTTGATAACTCCTCGAATCCGAGTTCAGCTCTTTTCTCACTATTGGCATCGGATCGAGCACAACTCACAACTCGCTAGCATCCGAGTCGACTCGTCCGAGTCGAACCGGACGAGTTCCCAAGAAAAATAAACCGGTTTATCAAGAACTCCAATCTCGAATCAAAATCTTATCCAAAAAATTAATTAGTTTTTCGATTGTGAATGAAACTTTCAACGAAAGAAAGAAGAATTCGTTGATTAGATAGCAAAAACAGCAGAAATGCTACGATTTACAAATTTAGCGCATGGAAATAGAGAAATCAGAAATCTCAAGTCAAAATTTTTTTTTTAAAAAACCAAAGATCAAAGATAAATCAGGAAAATCCCAAAAGAAAAAGAGAGAAAACCTGTCGCGGATCTGGAGCTGATCGATCATGGCGGACATTCTGATCTTGTCTTCTTCAGGAAGAGAATCGAGGTCTCCAAGCATGCTCTTGTCCATCTTCCGCGATCTGAATGCGAAATTACGGTTAGGGTTTTGGCGAAGAGCTTCAAAACCCTAGTAGGAAGGCGAGACCCCACCAGCTTTGGTCCGACTCGGATTTTCTAGTCTGGTTTTGCAACACGCGCGAGAGCACGTCTCAATGGGCTTCTTAGGCCCGTTTCGCTAGGACGGTGAACGGGTCCGGCCCTGTACTACCCATACCCGGGTTTGAGTCTTGCCAGGTCCATGACCTTTCGGGTCCAGATCTTGTTCTTTGAAGAGCAGGAAGTTATCAGGTTTCGGGTACCCATCAGTAAGGGTGCAGATGGGTCGAGTTGGCCCAAAAGCTCATTGGACCCGACCCACAAATAATAATCAATAGGGGTGTACATGAACCGAGCTAGCTCGGTTGGCTCGCTCGATTCGACTCGAAAAAGCTCGATTCAACTCGGTTTGAAGCTGAGTTCAAGCCGAGTCGAGCTGATATTTTGAGCTTGAAAATGAGTTTGAGCAGCCCTAGCTCGACTCGACTTGGATTGAATCCAGCTCGAATCGAACTCGGATCGAACCAGTTCAGTGACTCGGTTACTTTGCCATTGATGTTGCTCACTAACTATTTGATAAAATGACTCAACGAAATGTGGCTAGTGGCAAGGAAGATATGTACATGAAACAAATACTCCTTTTCTTTTTGTTTTTCTTGGTTTTTATGTTGTTTATAAGGTGTTTGATAAAGTACCTGTAAAACCATTGCCTCTGTTTGTAAAATAATGGGATTTTGAAGTTTTAGTTCAGGTGTTTGTGGAAATGCCTCAATGGTGAACTCGGCTCGAACTATTGACCAAACTGAGCCGAGCTGGCTAGTCAAGCTTGAGGACCGAGTCGAGCCGAGTTCGAGCTGAGGTCAGCCAGTGGCTGAGTCGAGTCGAGCTGAGGCCAGCTCGACTCGGTTTGACTTGATGTACACCCCTAATAATTAGTGAGTATGTGGAATAAAATGGTATTGAATTTTATTAAATGGGATTAACATTGTTATTGCATAATGATTGCATTTCTAGAAATTCCATGATATTTTAGCCATTCAATTCCATATTTGGGATAAAATTTTGTTTGGTGGACCATGAAATTGTAATTAACGGACCAAATTCACACGGATGTCATTCACTTATACACATATATAACTAGAATGTCATGTGTAAATAGTTTATATGGATGAACGACATGAATAAACGCATGCATCGATATGGGGCACACATGTGTAGTGGATTTCAAAATCCACATAAATTATGCATGAGACCAAATGCAATTCCATCACACCTAATCCCAACCTTTCTCATCCTCTCCAAATGGAATTTACACAGAACCAAATGCAATTCTATCCTGCCTAATCCCATCCAATACCGTGCGCCAAATGCCCCTTAAATGGTTGGGAGTTGGGACTTTGTCAAAGTCAACCAACTTGACCTAGACTGGACCCCTTTTTATAGGTCTATTTTGGATCATGATAAAATGGACCCAACCTATGCCCAAAGAAAATAAGTTTATTAAGCACGTGGAGCCTTTTTCTACTAGGATAAACTACAACAATGATTCACCTCCTTTGTGTAAAATACCTTACCTATCTAATAATCACGACAATCTAAATTATACAAATTGTAGGTCTCATTGTTAATAAAAAAAATATAATAATTTATCTAATTTTATTGGTTGTTTAGATATATTGTATTTTATTCTTTACCATTAAAATTAATAATTGTCATCATTTATATTGTTTAAAACATTATTTGTATGAAAATTTATTGAATTTCTTCACTCAACTTAGACCGACCTATTAAATAAAAGGAAATACGGTAAACTCTAATATTTATGCTTCACACATTAAAGAAATAAGTCAATTATTTTTTACTTGGACATGACTTAGACCCATCCTGAACTTTAATGTGTTAGATCTAGACCCATAATCCTGCTACGATTCATGAATGATTCAAGTCCAAGCTCATCTTGATGGAACTTAACTCATTTGAACCTCTACGATGAGGCACCATAGGGTCTTTGAATTTAGATAGGATTAGGATGAATAAGAGCATTTATAGGGTAGGGCCCACTTGATGGATGGATTAAATCGCATGGATATATGTCACTCTAGCAAATGCCGACAAGAATAAATTATTTGCACTTATTTATTTTCCGAAAGAAAAGTAAAAAATTATTTTCCGACAAAAACCTAATTTCATTTTATCACAAATATCATAGTGGGCCCCACATAGAATCCTTGCACATGATCTTCCAAGCAAAGGCTTTTGCGTGAAATCAATTCCAAGAGTGTCTCCGTGAGTGTAGGAGAGAGTCTTTTTTTTAAGACTCTCCCTCTCTCAATGTAGTTGAATCCCAGTTGCTCTCCTCATCTTACGGCTTACATGAAGGCTCGCATATAAATTCCTTGCGGTATGGTTCGCAGAAGACCATTACTATATATATATATATATGATTTGGGCCAAGTTTGGGTATGGATAGAGGAATACCCACACTCAATTATTAATCAAGTTCAAATTAATAACCTGCACCCACACCTATTTAATCATATCCATAACCAGCCCATTTAGGGTCGGGCTTAGGACCCATTGCGTATACTTGGCCCATTGCTATCCCTAGTCCACATGCAGATACAGCTTCATGATTAGAACCATCGGTCTTCTTCTCTTTATGCTACCATAAGCTAAGCTCCCAAGGTTACACTTTTGTTGATGATCCTCAACTTCTTCAATGGAGTTGAGTGTGAGCCATTAAAAATCATCTTGTCAGTATTCTACGTTCATTTGCACAATGTGGCGGCCAAAGTTATCCATTTAGAATAAATTTATTAAGGCCCACGTAGTATCAGGAATATGGTCAGTTTCAATCATCAGAAAATATCACATGTGGGCCCAAATAGGGCATGCTAGTGATCTTGGCCTACCATATGAGCCAAATAAATTCTTTAAAGCTAAGGTTCTTTTTTTTTTTTTACTAGTCAAGCAAGCCTTTTGCAGCCCTTTTAAAAAATTTTTATAAGCACTTTTAAAAGTTTGGTCTCCCACATGAAATGTTTATAAGAAATGAGGAGGGCTGTCAATGGGCAGGGGTAGTGCTGGGCCAAGCTCTGTTCAAGTCCGACTTGCGGTTCTGAACCTAAGCCCAAATCTAACCTGGGCTTGTGACGGGCTGAAATAGTCCAGTTCGAGTCTGGCCCAATACATTTACACAAAACTTGACCTATGCCCGAGCCCTGAATATGTATGTGGATAAATGACATTTTGATGTGCCTCATGTGTGAGAGAGAGGGAGAGGGAATGAAAGAAGAGGGAAAAATTAGGTTTAGAAAAAGACTTATTGGGCCAGGCCGGATTTATAAGCTTTTAGGGTGCTAAGTCCGAGTCCAGCCCAAATTACAATCGGGCTCTTGATTTAAACCCAAGCCTAATCATCGGGCCTGATACACCACCCCAAACCTAGCCCAATACGGGCCAAACCCGAAAGCCAATCAAGACTACTTGACCCATTGACAACCCTAGATATGAGGAGCACTGAAAAAGATTGACATCTTTTTTTCTTGGAAGTTTAAGCCATATAGAGTTAGAGCTATACACAAATTGAATTAGCTCAATTAACTCGCTAGACTAGACTCGAAAAAGCTTGACTCGACTCGAAATTGAATTCGAGCCGAGTCAAGCTGATTTTTTGAGCTCGAAAAAATTTCGAGCCGAGTCTGAGCTAGATTGAACTTGACTCAACTCATCTCGAAACTTGACTTGACTCGGTTCGAATTGATTGGACTCATATCGGGTTCACTTAGTATAAATATTTTGTATATATTTATATATTTAAATAAATTACATATAATATGTATTTTATATATATATATATATATATATATATATATAAAATCATAAAACCTAAACTCGAATTGGGCTTGGAAGATTGAGCTCAAGCTTGAGCTCGTCTTGAGTTGGCCTAAACTACTGACCAAGCCGAGCCGATTTGCATAGTCAGGCTTGAGTCAAGCCAAATTTGAGCTAAGATAGTCTGCTGGCTGAGTCGAGCCGAGCCGAGCCGAGCTGAGCTGGGCTAAGCTTGACTCATGTACAAACTAGGAGTAAAGTATCTGGCTTGCAAGTGCAAAGAGGACCCATAGTGCAAACCAATAGGAAAGCTGATTAAATCTGTGGGGCTTACCATGAGTTATGTCTTATCCACCCTATCCATCCATTTTACCAGCTTATTTTATGATACAAGCCCAAAATTGAAGCATATCCAAAGGTCAAGTGGACCACACCACAGGAGACTGTGAATTGAACACCTACCATTAAAATCTTAACGGGCCCACAAAGGTTTTAGATCAAGCTTATATGTATGTTTTCCCTTCATCCATGACATTATAAACAGGTTAGATGACAAATAAACATCATTGTGGGCCTTAAGAAGGTTTCGACGATGGACATCATTATCCCCACTGTTTCTATGGTGTAGTCCACTTGTGCTTTGGATATGCTTCAATTTTGATTTCAAACCCTTAAAATGAGCTAAAAAAATAGATGCATGCCGTGGATAATCCACATACATTCAAAGTGGGCCTAATAGCGTTTAGTCAATATGCAATCGGCTTCCCAGATTTGATCGAGTATGAGTAGGGGTGTACATCGAGTCGAACCGAGTTGAGTTGGCCTCAGCTCGACTCAGCTCGAACAGTGGCTGACCTCAGCTCAAACTCGGCTCGGCTCGGTCCTCGAGCCTGACTGGCCTGCTCGGCTCGATTCGATCAGCAGCTTGGGCCAGCTCGGGTCGAGTTCGAGCCAAGTTTGCCATTGAGGCATTTCTACAAACACCTTAACTGCAACTTCAAAATCTCACTGTTTTACAACCAGATGCAATGGTTTTACAAGTATTTTCTCAAACACCTTCTAAATAACATTTATAAAAAAAAAAAACAAAAAACAAAGAGAAAAAAGGTATTTGTTTCATGTACATACCTTCCTTACCACCGGCCACATTTCGTTGAGTCATTTTATCAAACAGTTGGTGAGCAACATCAATGGCAAAGTAACCGAGTCACTGAACTAGTTCGATCCGAGTTCAATTCGAGCTGGATTCGATCCGAGTCGAGTCGAGCTGGGGCCTGCTCGAACTCGGCTCGAACTCATTTTCGAGCTCAAAAAATCAGCTTGACTCGGCTTGAACTCAGCTTTGAACCGAGTCGAATCGAGCTTTTTCGAGTTGAGTCGAGCAAGCTAACCGAGCTAGCTCGCTTCGTGTACACCCCTAAGTATGAGTCCTCTTGGGTGAGTGACACTAGACTTGTACAAGGCATCAACCCATCATTCATCCTGCGTAATTATCCCGATGTCCCTCTTATTTCTAGGCATGATGGATCTATAATAATGGCAGAGGCTGAATGGTTTGGATCTTGCACGTGTGCCACAACGATGTAGATATGACTGCCTAGTTACTAACTTAGGTACATACTTTAATATTTGACACGTGAGGTTTTAGTCCTTACCTCAGTGGTAGACTCTGAGGAGTTTCAACACAAGGTCTTGGGTTCGCTACCCATAGGTGGTGAAACCCCACTATGGCGTCCGTGGGTGTGTATGTGTGTCGGGTAGAGCTGGGCAGAATCCGACCCAATCTGGCGAATCCAACTCGATTCGAACCGAACCGAAGGCTTAGATCGGTGCGGATCGAATAGGACCACTCAAATCCGATCATGCATCGGATCGAGTTTGGATCGTTGTCAATTCGGACCGATTTGATCTGAAATCCGAACGAACCCTAACCTCTCCTCTCCTTCCTTCTCTCTCCATGTTTCCCACATCTCCTCAAACTCGATTCAGTTTTCCAAGCGGAGTTGGACTCGGTTCAGGTTAGGCCAACAAGGATTCAGATCGGATCAAGTCAGCCCTGCTGGACTCGGTCTCGGATCTGATCAAGTTTGGGGTGCTTGTTTTTTTTTTAAAAAAAAAAAAGAAGAGAAAAATGACATTAAAAATAAATAATTAAATAATTAAAAAATTGATACCTAGCCCCATCAGGTCCGATGATATTAAATTAATTTATTGTGGGGGATGGTCCACCATGGCCGGTTAGCTGAGTCCGGGCGAGTATCTACGCTCTGTCCATTTTGCCATATCATTTTACGGCATGATCAATCCCCACTGTTTCTTATTGTGTGGTCCACCTGAGCTTTCGTTCAGCTTCATTTTTGGGCACATATCCAAAATGACCTGTCAAAATGAATGGACGGGCGTTGATGAAACAAATACATCATGGTGGGACCCACGGAGCTTTGACACCAGCTGGCTGGCTGGTGTTGGGACCCACACGCTGCTACATGGGCCTGGTGCACCCCTCTTAAAAAAATAAATATATAAAAAGCTAATTAAAAGAGCATTATCCTCGGCATAAAGCATGGATAAAAGAGCATATATATTCCTGTCTTATTTTCTTGAAGTTGAAACCAGTTATTACTGGCTGGGATAATATAGTGTGAGCTGGAGTTTTGCTAATCTGAGTCATGTGTTGGTCTGCCGCCACGTGGCATCATGGCACACATGCGATCCAGGCCATCCATCAGTAGGTTTCACCTTCTAACCTGGCCCAAGAATCAAGCAGATCACAGGCCTCTGCACCCAAGAAGTCAAAATGCTAAAAAGACTTGGCCGAATATGGTTGTCTTTATTCGATGTTTTCTGATCTCCGTAAATCAGTTGCTTTCAAAACATGCGTGTGCACCCACTAACCATGAGTCTTAGTGTGGAGTCTCATAAATCATTTTTTTTTCCTATCTGTGATTATGAATATTTTTATTTTGTATTATTCCCTTTTCTTTTTTGAATCTTTGTTTTGTATTATTTTCATGGCAACAGAAACCATGTAATTTAATTTCATCTTGAGAAATGTTCCCATAACACAGTGTATGTGAACATTCACATGCAAAGCTTTCTTCTTTCTTCTCAATGTTTCACTGAGTTGTGTATAACATCCAATCCATGCAAAAGGTGGGTCTCGTTATAAAGATCACCTGGGGCAGTAACCAAGGTGATCCATTCATCAGGAAAGCTACACCATCAACATGAATAGACGGACGATGATTGACTCAATTGTACGAGTGTGGCCCACATAACAAGTGGATTGGTCTGATTCACCCTAGATGAGATCTTATGGTGCAGCATATCATATCATTTGCATGTTGTTCAGTAGAAATGAATCTTCTATGTGAACATCTCTTCCATGTTCTGGATGCGCCTCATGTGTTGGTTTTCAGGCAAGGAAAAGTCACCCGACCTTGATGATGGTGGAACCGGGTTCCCCCCACGTGACGATGGCGGCGGCCATGGATGGTCAGGTGGGTTCTTTTTCTTTGGCTGCTTGCTTTCCTCGGATTTCTCAAGGATCAAGAGAGCGAGAGGGGCCTTGTAGGAATGAACGGAGGAGATGAGGAGCATACAAACAGGAATGTGATAAATATTGATAGGGAAAATTGCTTCTGTTATATTGTACTCTTTTTAATCAGAAAATATCAAATATATTCCTTTAATTCTGGTTTGTATGGAATAGAAAAGATTGAATTTCTCTAACCATAGCCGACGCACATGGAGATCCAGCAGGAAGAGAATAGTAAGGACTGTAGTCCTCTACTACACTTGTTTCAAGCACTACATTAGACACCTAAGCCCTGTGCTCGATAAGCCACTCCGTCCGTTGGGTTGAACTTTGGTCATTCGTAAAGAAAAGCTGGTCAAATATCTATGTCCCCACAAACCCACCAGCACTTGGAAATTTCATCCGTGGGCTCCGGTTGTTGCATGTCGATCCTATTGAAAATTTAGAGTGGCCGCTCATGACGGTTGATTGTAGATCATTAGTTACCATTTTCCTTAAAGCTGTCCATTTATTCGTGCATGTCCAACTCTCTCGATATGATAAATGGACTAACCAGCTCTCTCTCTCTCTCTCTCTCTTTCTCTCTCTCTCTCTCTCTCTCTGGCCTAGATTTTGTAAAATTTACTTTTAACAAGGCCCAACCCTAGCTGATTACCCTATGGGGATCGGCTAATGATGCACCTTTAAGGGCTCATTTATGGTAGCGCTTGCATTTGGTATGAATTGGAATCCATTTAATGATGCAGCTTGTATTTGGTGGATGCCGATTGCGTCCCACCAGGGTTCTGTGGGGTTCACTGTGATGTAAGTGTTTTATCCAAGTTGTTAATCGCTTTTCTCATATCATTTTAAGGTATGGGCCAAACACTGAGTAAGGTATAGGACTTAGGTGGACCACAAAGTGGGGATTTAATGTCCACCATTAAAAACTTCTTGGGAGCTGGAGAAGTTTTGGATCAAGCAAATATTCGTTTTTTCACTTCATCCACGTCTACATGACCTATTAATAGGTTGGATGATTTTAAAAAAAAAAAAAAACATCACAGTGACCCTTAGAAAGGTTTCAACGGTGGGTGTCATTATCATTATCACTGCAGCTTCCTTTGGTGTGGTCCACCGGAGCTATGGACATGCTTCAATTTTACAAACTTACCTTAAAATGATCTGAGAAAAACGATGAACGGCGTGGATAAAACACTTACATCACGATGGGCCCCATAGAGCCATGCTTGGACGGATTACTGCTCGGGCCTGGTTTGGTCCGGGCTTTAGTCATTGGGCTTTGTTTGGTGCTCTGGCTCGTTCGGAAGTCTTCTTTCGGACTTTTGGGCTCAAATGGGTGTATTTTGTACTGATTTGTATGTACGTTTCGGCTTGGGTATTGATTTAAGGTTCAGATTAGGGTTTAAGCTAGAGTTAGGCTGAGTTTAAGGTTTAGGCTGAGGTTTGGGTTAGGGTTGGCTGGATTTAAGGTTTAGGCTGAGATTTAGGTTAGGGTTAGGCTGGGGTTTGGGTTAGGGTTAGGCTGGGATTGGGGTTTGGTTCAGATTAGAGTTTGGTTCGTATCAGGGTTTGGTTGGGATAGGGTTTAGGATATGGTCAGGGTTTCCCGGTTGTCTTTGCCTTCTCAAGATGCTAACCTGGGCGGGGTGTCTACAATATCATCTAGTTTTCATCCCAAATGATCTTTTACGCGATGGTGCGTCTTTTAATGGGATTAGATGTTACACAAGCATGACAAGTCATATCACGACATAAATAAAAATGTTGTGGGTTAACTTAGAATACTAAGTTAAAAATGACATATGTAGATTGGGTACTACCCTCCCGTCCCTAGTTAGGAACAGACATGGGCTACGCTTTATCCACAATGTCCAACCATCTTGGCATGTCATTTTAGGGTACATGAACAAAAAAAGAAAGAAAAAGAGGTAGATCCAAGGCTCAAGTGGACTGCACCACTAGAAACAACAATGATAAGGACACTTATCATTGAAACATTCCTGGGGCCCACTGTGATGGTTAATTGCCATCCAACCCATTTATAAGGTCACAGACCTTGGTGAAGGGAAAACAAAAATATAGCTTGATTCAAAACTTCTGTGGGTCTCGAAAAATTTCAACATGTGTTTAATCTCTACCATGTGGTCCACATGAGCTTTAGAACTGCGTTATTTTTTTAGCTTGTATATTAAAATAATATGCCAAAATGAATGTACCATGTACTTAAAACTCAAATATGACAGTGGCCCTAGAGCTCCTGTCCGTTTGGACCTAGGAATGGGCAGGTAGTACCCAACCTTCCCTTCCATATTTAGAGGTAAGAAATGACTTGGTGACCTATGGTTATTTAATGATGCTTGCAGTATTTGATATGTCGATATCGGTACAAGTTTCGTTGGCCAGAGATAAAGATATAATATCGTTATCGCCGATAACCGGAAATGCGGAGAAAAAATATGAAAACATGGGGATAATGGTGAAATTTTTAAATGAAACTTCAGGACATTCCTAAATACATGTATTTGCATATTTAGGAATTAAAAATTTGTAAAAAAATGTATTAAATAATAAGTTTTCATTTAATGGGGCCCAAAAAAACATACGTTGTCATAAGAAATTACTTTAATAATAACCAAAATAAGTTTATATAATGCAGCTAGCATATAATAAGTAATACATGTAAAAGTAAATGAATTAAAAAATTAAATGTATTTTTCTTAACGGTAATGTAGAATGTTGATCCTACCTGGGAGTTGGGACAAACATTAAATCCACCCCATCCATCAAGTGGGCGTCACAATTTGGGATCGCCTCCTAAAATGAGATGTAAAAATAGATGAACGACATGGATACACAGAAAATATATCAAGGTGGGCCCGACACGGTTAGAGTAACACCCACGGAGCTGTTACCGGGTAACAGCTAATCCCCCATCCATGTACAGGAAAATGTAAGTAGTATATCATTTCAAGTAAACTCTATTAGGCCCATCCCGAATGTGATTAGTTTATCCATGTCGTGCGTCTGTTTATCTTATTTTATGACTTGAGCCTAAAATTAAAGTATATCTAAGTCTCAGGTTGACCACACCATATGAAACAATGGGAATAATGATTTCCACCATTGAAAGATTCTTAGGCCCAGTGATGTTTATTTGTCATCCAAACTGTTCATAAGATCACACGGACACGGATGAATAAAAAACAGAAATATCAGGTTGATACCAAACTTTTGTGGCCCCCAAGAAATTTTCAATGGTAAACATTCAATTCACACAGTTTCATGTGGTGTTGTCCACCTAAGCTTCGGATATGCTTCATTTTTTGGTTTGTGCCTTAAAATCATCTAATAAAATGGATGGACATAGTGGATCAAATATGTAAATTACGATGGATCCAGAAACAAATTGGTTGGTAGGGGTGCACATAGGTTGGTTCGGTCCGGTTCTAAGGTGAAACAGGAACCGAACCGCTCCATATGGTTCTAGGATTTTCGGAACTGGAACCGAACCGTGAATACCAGTTCGGTTCCGGATCGGTTTCACGGTTCTGGGCTTTTTAAAATCTAGCCCAATTGCATATTTTTATTTTATAATTTAGTTCATGTATATTCGTGTTGTGATCCATTTGATGAATGGTTTAGATATTGTGTATGGTGTGAAAAAATACATTTATGAAAACGATCAAATGGTGCATTGTAAACCATAAATCATGAGTCAAATATACAACGAAAATATATTGTAAACTCATAAAGTAGTTCCAGGTTTGGTTCACAGTTCGATTCCACGGCTCGATTCACGGTTCGGTTCGATTCTACATACCCCTAAACCAGAACCAAACCGAACTAAACGGTTCTTTGATTTTTGGAACCGGAACCGGAACTAGTACACTCTATAACCAAACCAAACGGTCTTGATTCCGGTCCAGTTCAACGGTTCTACCGGTTCGATGTGCACCCCTATTGGCTGGTGTACCTCACACCAGCTATATAGCTGCTATATTGATGTCAACAAGTTTTGTGGGTCTGATCATGAGATATGTGTTATGCCCCAACCGTCCATCCATTTGATGAGCTCGTCTCAAGGCTTGAGACGGAAAATAAGCCAGATATAACTATCAAGTGGACCACACTGCAAAAACTAGTGGGGTATTGAATGTCTACCATTGAAACCCTTTTTGGGGTCACAGAAGTTTTGGATCAATATGAAAATTGTTTTTCCTCTTCATTTAGATATTTGTGTTTTTATAAACAAATTGGATGCAAAATAAACGTTATGGTGGGCCCTACAAATTGTTTAACAGTGAAAATCATTATCTCCGCTGCTATCTATGATGTGGTCCATATAATCTTTGGATATGATTCATTTTTTGGTTAATGCTCTAAAATGAACTCTAAAAACAGATGAACGGTGTAAATATAATAAATACATCACTCTGGGTCCAATGTAATTTTGATCTCCTTTGAACCGTTCGTATAACTCGGAGCTTGATCAGCGTCAGTATTCGTCTTCGCACGACACATACCTACGGCAGCTATATAGCTGTTGTGAGGTACACTGACCAATCTGCTTCGGGTGGATACCTAACTGTGGCACCAATTATGAAGCATGTACCTTATATCTGCACCGTCCATCATATATGATAGCTTATTTTAGTGTGTGATTCGAAAAATGAATCACATTCAAATTTTCAGTGGACCACACCACAGGAAATTGTGTTAATTGAACGCATATCATTAAAAACTTCTTGGTGGCCACAGAAATTTTGAATCAAATTGATATTTGTTTTAACTCTTCATCCATGCCTTTTTATATTTACAAAAAGGTTTGATGACAAATAAACATCACTGTGAGCCCTAAGAAGGTTTCAACGGTGAAAATCATTATTCTCATTGTTTCTTGTGGTGTGGTCCACTGGAGCTGTGGATATGCTTTAATTTTGGGATTTACCCCTAAAATAAACTAGAAAAATGAATGGATGGCGTGGATAAATCACATGCATTCACAGTGGGCTCGGAGAGTTTACTCAGTACGTTGAAGCGCACCAAGCGCGCAATCTGCTTCTATAGTTCTGAAGCATAAAAGAAAAAAATAAAAGAAAAAATAAAATAAAAGAGGGGATTTCGACTGCAAAGAGGGGTTTTCGGTGAAGTGGGGGGATTTTTGATTGAGGGTTTCAAAATCTGATCTCCAATAAAAATAAGAAGGTAATCTTCCAAAATCCTTGATTTTTCGCCGAAATCATGTATTTGTGACATCAATATTCCAATCGAACAAAGAAAAAGGAAAATTTTAGATTTCTTTACCTCTATCAAAGACGAGAGCTGTCGATTGCTGCCCACGAGATTCTTTTCTTTCGAGTTTCGATCAACCATCAAACAGGTATTGTAGAAATCAAAGGTTTTTTTTTTTTCCTAATTTATCGCAAAGAATTCAAAAATATCGATGATTGGGGTTTCGGTGTTGCTAGTGTAGCGACACTGATATTATCGACATTTCGTTGACAATGCTTGCGAGTTATATGATAATGATGCCCTTATTATTTTTTTAGCATATCCACATTCTTTTCAATCCGATTTGTAGCCTAAAAATAGACGGTTAAGAAGAAAAAAATAACGACGGTTTACATTCAACTTAGAAACTTCCAATCATTGGTCAATGTGATCTTACAATCCAATTTACTTATTTTTTTAAAAAAAAATTACTGCTCCATCTATCATGGGAATCAATGGATCAACTGTCTGGATTAAAAAAAGGGTGGCCCAATACTAAGAATTGAGAACCTATTCGTATTGTCCAAAGCCACGGACCATCGTGTCATAAAACAAGGGAAATGACTCCCAGCGGGAGCGGATTACCTGCAGCGTAGCCATAGAGATGTCCCTGACCAATCCAATCCGTATATAGTTTTTGAAAGATCATAAAAGGATAGGATTTTAAAAATAGGCGGATACAAAACTCATTTGGGTCATACCAAACAGTGAGAATTGAACACTTGTCAGTGACAGAAGTTTTGTATCATGATGACATTTGTTCCTACAGTTTTTTAAGTGGTAATAATTCTATGATCGGTTTGGATGACATATACACATAATGGTTAGCTCCAGTAAGGTTTCAACGGTGGACGTTGCTGTTTCCACTGTTTTGTTGTTATGGCCCACCTGAGTTTTGGGTCTGTCTGATTTTTAGAATCCTGTCATATTGTGGTCTTTCAAGACAGATGGACGGAGTGGATTTGTCACCAACATTTATGTGGACCCCACACAGCCCCTGGCACAGAGATATCTTTGTGTCAGGGGTCACTGTCAATCCGTTCCCTTCGCCAGCAAACCAAATCCATTTGGGTTTTGAAGAGCTTTGCAGAGCTAGGGTTTCTGATTCTACAGTGATGGAAGAAAGAGGGGGCAAAAGCGCGCAGGAACTGGCGGTAGAGGGGCAAAAGCATTTGGAAGACACGATCGAAGCTGCATTCCAGATCCTTTCTTCTATGAACGACGAGCTCTGCAATCCTGCTCTCTGATCCACGCCCGGCTCGTCTGGGGCTCAGACTTCTAACGGCACGGACGGCTCGGATTTGTCGCATCAGATGGACTTGGGAGGTGGAGCTCTCGAAGACGCTCGGCTTCGGTATAAATCTGCTGTTGCTGCTCTTCGTGCCGTTCTCACGGCGATTCCAAATTCTCAGAAGGTAAAAGAGAGAAAAGGATAGTAAATTAAAGATCGAGATTACTTCATTTTAAAATGGTGGTGATTCATTAGACATGCGTGTACATTAATCATACTGCCAAAATTGTGGGCCCCTCGTAAATCGTGTATAGCCCAAAAGCCAACTGATATTAACCGTCTGATTTTGATCTGTTGAATTTGGACCGCTCTCAAGTTTATTTTGAAGTCGGATCCACTACAAAGCTTTGTAGGCTAAGCTTAGGGATTGTTTGGATGCCAAAAAGTTAGGTTAGTTGTATAAGTCACTTGCAAGGGGTGTTTTAATGCAAACACCGAAAGCGGAAGCAGATAGGTTAAAGAAAATCAGAAGGAGATTGTGGGAAAGGACCCAACAATCCTTTAGCTGAATGCTAGAAAATGCGAATGCAAGACTGTGAACAAGTTCAACAGTCCTCTAGTCTTAATCCAAAGATCACTTCCCCTTCAACAACTACCGCAGGGAAAATAAGAGAATTTTCATAAAAAAGAATATTATTCAACTTGTCTTATTCTATAGGCCATATGGCATACGCCTTATTTATAATCAGTCCTTACAATCTGTAATAAAAGTTATTGAATCTAAAAATAGAATTTCTAGCCAGCCAAGATTTGAGAAAATAGGAAACTACTTGAATAAGAAAGCACCTATGTAAGAAAGTACTTAAATAAGAAAATTTTAAAATTATTATTTGCTTAATATAAAGATATGAAAGAAAAATGAAATTTCCTAATGTGGAGATTTTAAAGAAAAGGAGAGTAGTGAAGGGCTAAAAAGGGAAAGAGATTCTTTTCTTGTACACACATGCAGAGCATGCATGTGTGGGATGTGGGCCGATTGCATCATGTTTGGGAGGGGGATTTTTACCTGTAAGTCACTCAGCTGCCAGTCTCATTTGAAAACAGGAGGGAGGAGGTAGGAAGTAGGAAGTCACTTACCTTACTAAAGGCTCATTTGGATGCCTGTACGTTTTTAAGTTATGACTTTTATTACATGACAGTGACTTTTAGTTGTAGTCAGTTCCCACTTTTACAAAACTTAAAGGCATCAAAATGACCCCTTGGGCACTTGTAAGTGAATTTCACTTATAAGTGATTTTCAGCTCAAGTCACAGACGTGACTTCTCACCCCCAGCCCTATGAAGTTTCCTGGCAGTTTTGAATGTAAGTGTAAGTGACCTTCAGGTGAATTTTCTCCCCGAAACACTACCTGTAAGGGACTTACTTGTAAGTCTCTTCCCACTTATAGAATTTACAGGCATCCAAATGACCCCTAAGTGACTTTCAGGCAACGTTCGAATGCTTGAAATTAAACACTAGAGGGGGAGACACTCTATTCCTGTTTTTTTTTTTTTTTTTTTTTGAAAGATGAACTGAAAATGCATTAACTGAGAAAGCAGAAACAAAAGAAAGAAAAACAGAAAGAAAAAACAGCGAAACAGCAAAACAGAAGCCAAAACAAGACAGAACAAGCTGAGAAAGAAGATCCGCTGAGATAACAGATCAAACAAACTCAGGTCAGGACCCTAAAAACCGCAAATCAGCACCCTTCAGCACTGCAACCTGAGAAGCCCACTCAATCAGGGCCTTCTTGGCTTTGGAAGCAACGAATTAAGTGGAATGGGCTTTGTCCCTGAAACATCTATTGTTACGTTCCTCCCAAACTAACCACTAAATAGCAAGCACCGACATCCTCCAAATCTTGGTTTTAACTTTGCCGATATAGACCCCATGCCACGCTTGCAAGAGAAGGTCCACCTTCTCGGGGAAGCAGAAACTGATGTTAAAACAGCCTAAGAAATCAGCCCAAATCTTGGAAATAAAAGAGCAATGCTCCAGCAGATGATCCACTGATTCCTCGTGGCGCATACAACACAAGCAGATGTTAGGAATAGGCATCCCTCTTTTTGAAGATTGTTGATGGTCAGGATTTTCCTATGCCCCACTAACCAGCCGAAGACCGAAACTCTGGGAGGAACCGCATATTTCCAAAGAAAACCAACCCCTCTGGCCTGATTTTGAGATATGGAGGAAGAAATGAGAGAATACAGAGAGGGAACCGAGAATCTGCTTGATTTGCAATGGATCCAGATCGGCCTGTCAGAAGACGAAGTGGAGGGGATGCTCAGAGAAATACAATCCAGTAACTCAGTGAATTCATTAACCTCCCAATCTTGAAGATTGCGCCTGCAAGCAATGTTCCAGACAGCGCTATTACCCACTAACTCATAACAATCCTTCACAAATACAGATTTGGCAGGGGCGAGAGAGAATATGTGAGGAAATCTGACTTTGAGAGAACAACCCCCCACCCAGTTGTCTTCCCAAAACCGAATGTTAGCCACGTCGCCGAGGTCGAAGCAGATGCCGCTTAGAACCTCTCTTTTGGATTTAAGAATGTCCTTCCAAATAGCAAAAGCCCTATAGGTAGAAGACTGATTAGTCCACCAAACCCCGATGGATTCCCCATATTTGTGCTAAACAACAACATTCCAGAATCTGCCCCTTTCCGTCCCCAATCTCCAGATCCATTTGCCTAATAAAGCCTGGTTCATAGACTTTAGATCCCTTAAACTAGATCCTCCGTCTAGAGTCCGCCTACAAACATCCTTCCATTTGAGGAGATGAAATTTATTGCCACTATCATTCCCGTGCCAGAGAAAATCGCGCCTGCATTTTTCGATAGACACCAACACTGAGCTGGGACATCTGAGGAGCGACATGAAGTAGATAGGGAGGTTGGAGAGGGAAGCTTTAATTAAGGTTAGGCGACCTCCAAGAGACAGGTATCGACACTTCCATCTAGCCAATAATTTCTCAACCCTGGAAACCACTTTTTCCCACATACGTTTACGAGGTCTTCCAATACAAAGGGGGAGACCAACAAACGAGCAGGGAAGGGAGGCAGGAGCACATCCGAAGTGACCAGAAAGGACCGCGAGCTCATCACTGTTCCAATTAATGCCAAACATATGAGATTTATTCAGATTTATTCTTAAACCCGAAACTGCCTCAAAACAGTGAATGTCAGTATGCAAATTAAGCACCTTGTCAACCTCGGCGTCCGAGAAAAGAAGGGAATCGTCAACATACTGCATTATCGAAATCGGACTCCTCATCCCTTTAATCCTTATACCACTCACCACACCTTCCAACTGACCTCTGTGGAGCATCTTAGAGAGAGATTCCATAACAATGAGAAACGACAAAGGGGAGAGGGGGTCTCCCTGCCTGAGCCCCCTCGAACTTTGAAAAAAGCCTTTAAGAGAGCCATTTAAAAGCACCGAGAAGGAGGCCGACCCTATGCATTCCTTGATCCAGAGACACCACTTCGACCCAAAACCCATACGCTTCATAATATATAGCAGAAAAGACCAATCAACATGATCGTACGCCTTTTCAATGTCTAGTTTACACATGACTGACTTTGTCCCGGAAGAGGAGGCAGAATCCAAACATTCATTCCCAATAAGGGTAGTGTCCACAATCTGTCTACCGGCGATGAACGCACACTGACTACCAGAGATGATCTTATCCATCACTCTGCTCAACCGAATAGCGAGAATTTTTGCTAGGATTTTATAAGGGCTACCCAAGAAGCTAATTGGCCTGAACTCCTTCAAAGAGGCAACGCCAGGGACCTTAGGAATAAGAGCAATGAATGACGCACCAAAACTTTTAGAGATCTTACCATTGCCATAGAATCCAACAAGAAAATTTAGCACATCATCGTGGACTATCTCCCAGAAATGCTGAAAAAACAGAATAGGAAAACCATCCGGCCCAGGAGCCTTGTCTCCTTCCATGTTGTCAATGGCTTACTTAACCTCCTCCAAAGAGAAAGTGGCTTCAAGCAGGTTCACGTCTTCTTCCGAGAGGCCTTCAAAGTGCAGATCGTCCAGGAGCGGCCTCTGCCAATTTTCTGCGGCGAACTGATTGGAAAAATAAGAGACAACTTCAACCGCAATGGAATGTCTGTCATCAATCCGGACCTCATCCACTATAAGAGAGCTAAGTCTGTTGGAGGAAGTGTGAATGCTTGCCATCTTGTGGAAAAATCTAGTATTACGGTCACCTTCTTTCAACCAGCTGATGCAAGCTTTCTGTTTCCAAGAAATCTCCTTCTCTAGCACCCTGTTCGCCAAGTCCTGAATTATAAGGATCCTACGGGACATAATGTTAGGAGACATCAGAGTCTCCTCTGCCATAGAATCAATATGAAGTAGCTCAAATAAGAGGGAATCCGTTTCCTTCTCCCTGTCAAGGTACAGACTTTTGCTCCACTTCTTCAAATCTTGCTTAAGGCGTTTTAGTTTGAAGCTCAACTTGAAATCGGCGTGACCCTCAACTGAATACCCTGCCCACCAGTCTGAAACCATCTGATGAAATCTCGTAATCTTCAACCAAGAAACATCGAAGCGAAAAGGCTTTGGGCCCCAATTTTGTTCCTCCACCTCCAGCAGGATAGGGCAGTGATCTAACGTGACCCTGGGAAGAGCGGATTGGGAAGACAACGGAAAAAGATCAAGCCAAGAAGAGGAAATAAGAAATCTGTCGAGTCTAGACATAAAAGGAATGGCGCGTCCGTTAGACCACGTGAATCGGGAATTGTTTAAGGGGAGATCCACAAGTTCGTGATCTTCAATCCACTGGGAGAAAGAGGACATAGCAGTGGACAACGAATTCCCGTGAGACTTCTCCTCCAAGAAACGAATGATGTTAAAGTCCCCCATGAGGCAACAGGGGCCGTCGAAAGCCTGGATGGATGTCGACAATTCTTCCCAGAATAGAGGTCTCTGCGCGTCTTGGTTAGGACCATACACCGCACAGAATAAGCAAGGCCCGAAGAAATATGCTGAAGCTTGGCCGTCACTGAAAACGACCCAGTCCAACTATCTTGGACTGCCCAAAGAGACGATCTCCAAGCGAGAGTAATACCACTCAAACTGCCCACTGCGTCTAAAGCGATCCATTTGATATCCCTAGCCTTCCAAAGAGTACCCATCAATTTAACGTCACAACCCCTGACCTTGGATTCCTGAAAGGAAACAATATCTGGACGGTATCTATCACAGGAATCTTTAATCAAACAACGTTTCTGTTTGGACCCCACACTTCTGACATTCCATGAAATAATCTTCATTGGGCAACCTCGCTACACCGAATATCCAGACCCATCACAGCAGCTAAAGAGTCACCAGGCTCTGTTCCACCCGTAGCACACCGACGCACTTCCTTGGTGCTTAGCGATCTGGCAGGGCCATATCTGCCTCTAGGCGATTTCGACGATGAGAGAGGCTTGTCACATGTCTCAACACATTGAAAGAGCGCGAGTAAATCTTTGGGATAGTCCCCAAAAGTGAGACCCAAGGATCTGCCCACATGACCTACCGCGTCGTAGATCCACTTCTTCTTTTGAATGGTATGTAAGAGGTTGGCCCGATGCGAGTCATCGGCAATATGTCGCACAGAAGCTGGCTCTGGGGAGAAAGAATCTCCAAAACGCATCTGGAGAGGTTCAACTTCTATGACATCGAGATCCGGCTGATCAGGGAATAAAGTCAGGAGACAGCGATCAGACCAATCCTTGGAAGGATCTGGGGAAGATGGCCTATCGAAGAGAGGAGGAGGATTGTTGGATCTGAAGGAACCTTGATCGAATTCGGTACACTGCCCCGGCCCTAGAGACGAAGAAGAAGACTCCGAAAGTTGGGGACCCACCAGAGCTCGAGACCTGGAGTCCCCGAGCTGAACCTGGGACCCGAAATCGAAATCGAAGAGCGGAGGCTGAAAATCTGAGGAGACACGAGATGAATCCGCTGGGAGATCTCTGCCACTGAAACGCTGGAGAATACGTGGCTGCATCCTAGCCGAATGAGGGACAACTGGATTCCCATCACGATCGGGTGCGCGACGAACGGAGCCACTCATCTACCCTGGATGCATCGGATGTCCCTGGAACTGCATGCTGTTAGACCTCTCGACTGCCGCGATGGCCGGAAACGAGGTAGGCTGGCCACGTGGAGGAAAGGAGTGAGGCGAGAGAGAAAGTGTCAAGCAATGGGAGGCGAGAGAAGATATGCGCGTCGGCCTCGAGATATGTGTGCCAAGCGGACTGACACAGGGAGGCACTTGAGGGACACTCGTCAAACAGGCATGGGAACGCTGCTCTCCTCGATCGAGGAAAGGGCGAGATTCAAAATTAAAATCGCCACGTGTTGGACTGAGCTGTTGCACACGCGATGGAGGAGACTCATGCCAAGGTAAGCGAAACGGTAGTCCCCTGGAGGATGGAGGCCGTGCTCCGTCATCCTTATCGATGTTCACAACCGCTGGAATAGGAGGAGAGGACTGCTCCTTGGCGCGCCAATAATCCCCCCATCTAGGCGAGGGGGAACTCCTATCTTCCTTCTGCAAAGGCAGAGAAATTTGTCGGCCGTCGACGGAGACCAGAAGATGCTACGGGAGAGGATCTCCTTTCTTCTTGCGGATAAGCAACCTGGCTACACCTATCTCCTCCCCTAATTTTATCTTGCTGTTTAATTCGATCAAGGGTCCCAAAAGCTTAGCTGCCTGAATGAAAAACCAATCATCCCAAAGCTCTAAAGGGATATCCCAGATAAGGAACCAAGCCTCCTCCCATCCAAAAATCGAAAATCCGTCCTAGCTTTGAATGCTAACGACAGGTCCCTCACTATGAATCGAGCCTGCCATGATCAGAATGTCAGAGCTCAATCCCAAACAAAGCTTCACCCAGAGAACATTATATCTGATAGGCTTAATGGTGTATTGACCCGGACAGATACGACAAACACTGTCAATCCAGGAACGAACTTGAGGGATGGAGGCCCCCTCCCTGGTGTGAATAACCACCGACTCCCTGAGCCATTCCTTAGAAATATCGAACCTTTCCTGGGGGATGTGCAGAGAAAAGGGATCCGATTGAGGAACAGGGGATAAAACGCCTTCTTTTGATTTAGTCACCATCGAGTCCCGCATAGCTTGTTTTGGTTGCTCTGGTTGCTCGTCACTGGATCGCATCGAATAGGGGTCCTGTAAATATTTGGGGTCTGAATCTTTCTTTCCAACCTCTTCTGTATCTGACTTCTGCGGCTGGTCCTTAGTCTGCAGCGACCTTGATGGAGCACCGGATTCTATTAGGGCTTCTTTAAATGAGGGTCCGGAGGCTGTATGGAGACGACAGTGGTGATTAACTGTGGGTGTTTCCTTGAAGGAGGGACCCTGCTTCTGGGAGGCCCGAGCAGAGGGAAAAACGTTATTACCCCGCTCGAGCCCAAATTATGCCCGTTGGACCAACATCATCTTCCCCCCGAATTTGATACCGTGAAGCATCGCCACCGCCCTTGCAAGCTCTTCCTCGCAGCTCATGCGAACAAGCGCAAAACCTCTGTAAGAGCCATCATCCCTATTCCTGGGCATAACTACGTCTATGACAGCTCTTGCCTGGCCAAATATTCTCTCCAGGTTGAGAGGAAACCGTCCTATTGGATATCCCTTGACAAAAAGCGTAGGAAATGAGTCGTATTTCCTTCCACTACTAACTTTTAGGGGTCGTTTTCCTTTTCTGTGGAGCACATGCGTCCATTCACCTGCTTCCTTGCTGATCGCTTTGTGACCTTCAGCCCTAACGTCGGAGATGTCCTTGCCATCACAAGTATCGACACCTTCAGGATCACAGATGTCGTCACCTTCAGGATCACAGTTTGTCGAAGATGTTGTCGCCATTACAGACCGTTATAGGCAATTTTTCCTGTAATAGGTGTTATGGCCCGCTGAAAGTTTTTTGTTTCCTCTATCTTGATATAGGCAAACAAATCCTATGCCTCATAGGATGCCCTAATACTTGTTTGATTTTTGACAAGTTTGCGAGACACTCTATTCCTGTTGCCAGTAAACTCTTCAATCTTGACTCAAAACCCTAGAAATCTTGCTTCTCCCAAGCTTCGGATTGTTGAGTTTCAGCTCTAATTTCTCAAATTATGGTGTGATTGATGGGTTTTTGTTCCATGGATCTCGTTGTAGCTATCTTGGTCATATTTTGTTTGAGTTCAATTGCTTTGATTTTGGGGGAAATGATTTTTCTTTCTCTTTTGCTTGCATTTGAGCTAAGTATGTCAGAGGATAGAATTTTTTTCCGTTGTGTAAGATCGGAGATCAGATGTAACATTCTCGAACTGTTGGAAAAGGTTTCATATGAAAGTCTGCAAAAATGGCATTTGATCTGTGAGAGGTTTTCTGGGAAATTAGACAGAGAAGATTTGGAAAATTGATAGCTGACATTTGTCCGTTCCTGGGAATGAGTAAAATTCTAGGATGTGAGTGAAATGCCTGTCGGACTGAGTGAGAGATGCCTAGCATTGTTGGCCTTGCTGTGCAATTTGGATCCGGTGTTGCCAATTGGAAATATATGTGATTTTAGTTTGATTTGTAATCTTTTTTGTTTATCGTAGCTTGTATTTTTGAAAGATGGTCCCGTCAGGGCTACCAAATCCCCTCGGTGGTGCCCAGTCCTTTTGCCTTCTATTTTGCAAACGAACTCTGGCATTTTGGGCACTCAAGGTTGTTCCGCCCCTTCGCAGCCCACATTTCCCTCACCTACCAGATGATTGGTTTAGACTAAGAATCAGCGTAATGATTCATCTCAATGGGCTAAATTTAATGGGGTATTTTATGCCAAACTTTCTTATGTGATTATAAGATTTTAGAACAATTCCCTTTTCCAAGCTCTATTCGGTGTGAATATAAAACATCTTACCTGTAAGTGACTGACATTTTGGCTTTAAAAAAAAAAAAAAAAAAAAAAACTCTTTAACTGTAAGTGACTTACATGCTGCTTAAACACCTAAAAACTACTTATCTATATATGACTAACAATTTACATCCAAACAGGCAACAAGTGAAAGTCACTTACAACTTAAACACTTATAGGTATCCAAACGACCTGTTACCTACAATGTGGTGTGTGGGGCCCAACGTGATGCGTGTGTGGCATCCAATCCATCCATCATTTGTGCCCACTCATGTTTTCCTTGGCACCCAAAAATGAGGTAGATAGGAAATTCGGGTCAGCCACACTATGTGAAGTCATGCCCAAAGCCTTTAAAATCATGTGGTGTAGCCTACCTGAGTTTGGGAATGGCCTATTTTTGGTTTTTCTATTCATCATAGTGGTGCACATCTTCAAAATGGATTAGATGGAATATGAAGAGCATGGTGGGTGCTGCATAATCTGGAAAGTTTTTAATGTCTAGTCATGCCTAAAATCATGTGGTGTGGCCCACCTGAGTTTGGGAATGGCCTATTTTTGGTCTGTCTATTCATCCTAGTGGGGCACATCTTCTAAATGGATTGGATGGAATATGAAGAGCATGGTGGGTGTTGCATAATTTGCAAAGTTTTTAATGGTGGGTGCCCCATACCAACTGTTCCTTGTGGTGTGGCCAACTGGATTTTGGATTGGCCTGTTTTTTGGGCCCAATGAGAACATGAGGGGCATGATGGACGGATTGGATGTCATGCATGCATCACAATGTGCTTGATGAATGGATTGGATGCCATACGTACATCACACTTTGCCCCCACACATTGCGCTATTTGTCAAGCTTAACCTACAAAGCTTTGCAGTGGACCAGCCTCATTATTATTTAGGCTTCATTTGGTGGCAATAATTGGACAGTTAGGCTTTTCTCTTCAATTAGGTTAATTTTTAGGATATGATTTGTCCATGATGCCCCATGATTTGGATGGTCTGGATTGACGTACATGCATGGCGGAAAGGTCACGATAATTGTATAAAAGGAAAAAAAACAATTACAGAAATAGAATGGAAAGGCCGCTGAGAAAGCAAACCCAACTAAACTCCAAGAAAAAGGAAATCACAGCCCTTAAGGCAGTCTACATGAGCAACCCGTTCTATCGTTAGACGCTTAGCCTTACTAGTTACAGACTCAGCAGAATTTGAGACATGCCTAAAGCATCTCCCATTTCTTTCTTTCCAAACGGACCACCAAACTGGAATAGCCATTCTCCATAATCGAGTCCTCTGCTTGCCTAACCTGACCCCATGTCATGCTTTTAGCAGTTGACCCGCTGAATCAGGGAGGCACCACTTGACTCTGAACCGAGTTAAGAATTCTGACCAAATAAGGTTGATAAAAGGATAGTGTACAAGAAGATGATCAACCGATTCTTCATCCAACATGCAACAAAGACAGACATTAACTATAATCATCCCCCCTTTTCTCAGATTATCAACCGTGAGAATCTTCTTCTTACCAACCAACCATCCAAAGAAACAATCTTAGGAGAGAATATTTCCCAAATGTGGTTAGCATCTCATACATAGATCCTCTCCCCCCCTCCCCCCCCAGATTGAACTGATTGAATGCCTCCAGAAAATGACTGTCCCAATCCCCAAAATGGCAAAATGAAAACCTTGACGTTCATAATTTTTTTTTCTTTTCTTTTAGATTTTCTTCGCTCTTATCCATCAGGAGGATTGACGGATTGGGTTGTTTTTGTTTTGTCATTGTTGTTCTTTGGCAGATTGAGTTGATCGGAACACCTTTATAAATGACCATGCCCCCATTCTTAGTGGTTAAGGAGAAAACCTAGACGATTTGAATTTGTGGATTGTTTTTCTGTTTGTTAATTTGGTGAGAAGGATAATTGGGTGGTTCTTGTGTTCTGTGGTCATTTCGAAAAGCTTGTCTTTTTTTTTTTTTTTTTTCCCACTGTTTTTTGAATGGCGGGGACTGGAGACTGATGTGGCACCTTCCTCAAACCAGACCACTCACATTATTGATGGAGCACAGCCCAAAATTACATTGATCAGATTCTCATAACCATCAGATATTGGCTTGAATTTGGATCATTGGCCATCTTTTTACTAGCCCTCCATCTTAAGGACACCATTCTGATGGTTAGAATCGTGCAATTAATATGTTTTCAGGGTATGCACCATCTTCAATGGGCCAAGAAGGCGGCAGGTCTGGATTGGTGTACAATTACGACATGTTTTCACTACCATTTGAGAAATGGTGAAAAACACATATGCATACCAGTCTAGCCCTTTTTGGAGAGATGAGTGGATTGAAACACATTACCATGTCACGTTCTCAGAATGTGGAACGAGGTTTGATATATTGTTCGATACGGCTGTATCAGCTCAAAACAGCTTGATACAGGGCGACACAACCCTATATTGGTGGTGAATGATTTGATAGGCAAGAATCAGTTTGCAAACCCTGATGTAAAAATGAAAACAAAAGACCTAGATGAGCTCATAGCTCATTGGTAGATGGTGTTTCAACGTCGGGGTCTTGGGTTCTAGCCCAGCTTACCTATAGAAAAAAGGTGGCCTTTTTTTTTTTTTTTTTTCCAGATTTTTTGTGGTTACCTGTCAGGAAAAATGGAAATTTGCACTGGTATTGTTTTTGTCTTTGTTAATTTTGGCAGAATGAATTAATGAAAGCAGCTCTGTCATGACTTGCTGCTGTACAGGTAAGGTGAGTAGAGGCGGTTTACCTGTAGGTGCATTTCTGTTTGAAGTAAAAATTCAGGGTATTCGACTACCCATCAATAGAAAATGATCCAAATGTATTAACGGTGAGTTCTGACGAGTTCCCACCTGGCAAAGCTTGGCATCTAATGACTTTCTACCTCTATATACCATCACCAAATTTTAGATGGAAGAAATTCTCCACCACCATTTATTAATTTTCTTTGTACTGTGTGAGTTTTGATTAAATTAGACCAGCACTGCTGCACTCATTTCACTTATCATACCATTACATCTATTTTCATCTCATTGCTACTTTTGTATGAGGGGAATGATCTGGTGTAAAGTATCCATTTTGGAGATTTGATGGGGTAGTCTTATCATGAGCCGGTTGCAATCATATGGTACTTAGAAGTGGTTCCTGCTTGCTTTGATATTCCAGGAGGTGATAGATGAAGTTGATCCCACTTCACAGCAGCAGTCGATACCTCAACAGCCAACAGAGTTACCCCTAGAAAACCTATGTTGTAGTTCTTGTACACCAAATCATTTCACTTCTCATAGCAGAATAAATTATGATTGGGTAATTAATGGGCAAATTTTCTTAATGCAGGGAAAACCACATGACTTGGGTGCTGCAGCCGGTGCACTGGATTCAAAAACAGATCCAGCTGAAATTGAGAGACTAGAAGAGCGCACTGCTAATTTAAAGAAGGTACTATATAATGCATCTAGAAAATTTAATCCAGTAAAAGAGATTTCTATGTTTTTGAGTCTTTTGACCATGTTTTTTAGACTCGGCAACTCGGATTGACTCGTTCAGTCTTGAGTCGAGTCGCGGTGTATCGGCCCGACCCACTTGAGGCAGGGTGACTTGGGGGGTGCACTTGCGGTACGAAACCAGATTGGGTAATACCAAATCCAAGTCGACTCAGACGAGTCATATCAGACTCAGAAGCATCCAGCAGGCTTTCTCCTTGATTTAGCTATAGCCAATGGTACAGCCTAGCAATGTTTTTTATGCTGAAACATTAACAAAGGATAAAGTGATGATATAGATTGGCATTACTGCTGCTAAAACAGCCAATTTGTTGAGCAGGTTAACTGCTCAAGTTTTGCAATTGACTTTGTTTATATGGTTTCCTTTTTTTTAGGGATGGTTCTGGTAGCTTTTTTCCTTTTTCCTCTTTGCCCCTTGTCATTGTTGCAGTTCATTTTTCTGGTATGAACTAGAAGCAACCTTTGTAGTTGATTTGAATGGTTAATCTCAGTGGTGGGTGGAAGTAAGAAACAGATGGTGGGTTTGTGGATTTGTGCACGTCTAAGTGCATAAGCTCCTACCCATCCTCATTGTAGCCTTGGACTGGCTATATTTAGAAACATCCATTCTAGGTCAAATGACTCACTAAGAAAGCGGAGTGTGTGCTTTTTGTGACCTTAGCTGCAGCCTGCTTGCAGGATGAGCAGGAGCAGATTCGGGCGGGAGTTCATCATAGCCTTACGTTTAGCCTCATTACTTTCTTAGCAGTCTTTTTTTGGTATTTTTATATTGTTTAAAATTTTCATTCTTTCTACTCCCTTGCCAGGCTTTGAAACAATAGCATTTCTCATGAATAGCTTTTTTGTACATTGTCATTCCTATGTGGGTGGGGAAACATTTATTCCAAATGCAAGTGTAAATGCCTATGAAGCAAATGGTGGGTGATTCTCCTTTGAAATATGTGTTTCCGAACATTTTCCTTCTCACCCCAAATCAAGCTATTTCTGTTGCCGACTGCTATTCTGTTTCAATGGGGAAACTAGAATGGAATCTGGAATGTAGGAGGAATCTCCAAGATTTGGAGATCAAGGAGTATGCGGATCTTCTTGAATGCATCTACAGATTTTTGCCAAACCAATTTTCCGAAGACAGATTGATTCGGACGATAGATAAATCCAGCAAGTTTTCGGTTAAGTCGCTTTATAATCAGCTAGACATCCCGGTCCGAAATGATGACTACATGTTTAAACATACTTGGAAATATTCGGTCCCCCCAAGATAGCTGCCTTTGGCTAGTTAGTTGGCTAGAAGAATTGGTCGATCAACTGCTAGTGCATTGCCCTTTCATTGCCTCAATCTGGTCAGAATTCTGTGTGCATTTCAGTATTTGTTGGTGCACTCCTCAATCGGCGGGTCAACTTTTCAAGGCTTGGCATGGGGTCAGCATAGGTAAGCAAAGATCCCGGATATGGAGAATGGCTATCCTAGCCGTTTGGTGGTCAGTTTGGGTAGAAAGAAATGGGAGATGTTTCAGGGATATTTCAAATTATGTTCAGGCTGTTATCTCTAAGGCAAGTGTCTAATTTTAGAGTGGGCTGTTCATGTCGATTTTCTGAAGGGTTATGACCTTCTGTTTCTTGGAACTTAGTCGAGTCTGCTTCCTCAGCAGACTCTCTTTCCTTTTTCTGTTTTCCCTTTTTTCTGTTTTTCCTTTTCCTGTATTCCCTTTTCGATTTTAATACAATCGTCGTGATCTTTCAAAAAAAAAAAAAAAAGCCTATGAAGCAATAAGAGTGTTAATGTGTTCCTGGAGCACTAATGGGAATGGGAGCATAACCTTGGGTGGAAGGTTCTTGCAACTTTTGCTCCAGATGATGGTTACATACGCGGTATGGCAAATGGGGAGTCCGTAGATCATCTCTTCATCCATTGCTCCTTTGCCCGCTGAGTTTGGGATCACTTCTTGAATGGTTTGCTAGTGGCTTGGACGACGCCAAAAATGGTTGGAAAATTAATTTGGGCGTGGCATGGCGGAGGAGTTAGTAAATCAGGGAAGGCGATTTGGAGATTGCTCCTAATGGCTGTTATTTTGGTCTTACGGGGAGCCCAGAATTTCTGTTGCTTTAAAGGATGTGGGTTTAGAAGAGGGTATCTACAAACTTAAAAGTTTGGTGTATAGTTGGGTGGTTTATGTTAAGGCCGCCATGGGCGGTGCTCTTTTCTGATTTTTCTGTTGGGGGTTGTATTCTTAGTCTGCTTTTGTGGCGTTTCAATAAATTATTGTTACCTCTCAAAGGAAAAAAGGTCACATACCCAAGGTCATGCCCATGCATTGATCTGATATGCAACAGTCAACACCATGAGATGATTCTGCAGTACCCTGTATGTGCATGCACAAGTTCATCACCAAGAAGGTGAGAAAACATATATTGAAGTCTGATATTTGCATCGGTCAGGCAGGACGAATCCTGCGTTGGGGGGTAGGGAGGGAGGGAGAACCGATTCTTTCCTTTTGGACAATCCTGTACACGTGGATACCATGGGACAATCCCAATGCTTGTGGATTTTAGATATAAATGTGGTGCATAATTACCAAAATCCGAACCATCCAATTGGTGGCTCTGCTGTGGATGGAACAATCCCTCATATCATATTGATTAGAGGATTATAGCCCTTATTTTGGTGATATTACAAATATATTTTTATCTAAAATCCCACTTATGTTTGTTGATATTACAAATATATTCTTATTTAGAACCCACCTGGGTCCTTGCCATACCATTTCCTTAAATTCTGGAGCATGGAGGATTGCCGCGCTTGGAATCTCTACCCACATACAATTATCAATAGGGCTGTCAACAGGCCAGGCTAGGGGCTGTCTTTGGCCCTGATTTTGAACTGTTTGGGCTGGGCCTACTCAAAATCTTCATTTTTCTTGGCCCAGGCCTGCCCCACTGACACCCCTAATTATCGTAGATGTCAGAAAAAATTGCCAATAAAGTCCTCGGGGCAAGCTTGCAGGCCCATTATGCCAAATGCACATTCTTTGAGTGGCCATTCTCTGCAACACAGAGTACCTACTACCTACAATCAAATTTATCACTCCAATGCGGCCTCATTGAGTTAGACCTCTATTGTGCGACATCTTTTGATTCCAGCTCTGTTTTCTCCAGCCACGGTTGATGGCTGCTTCTTTGGCTTCTACAGTTTCGCTTGATCTTCTGTCCTTCATTGGCTTGAAAGTTAGAACTGTTATAGTCACACATATAAAATTATACCATTGATTAACCTGTTCAGAATTAAGAAGGGGAATGCTACTACAAAAGGCATGTGTTCCATGAAGCATGCAAAGCATCTGCATGTCTATGTAACGCTTTTTGGTGATCAGGACTCCGGATTGTTAATTTTGTGATGGGCCATTGCTTAAAAAGCAAAGTGATCAGACTATGGTAGACATCCCATCAGTGGCCTGCAAAATGGACGGTTATCTCGAGCAATGTGCTACTTTTCATACGATTATCTCAAAATGTGTTCCACTGTCTAAACCCCCTGCTACTTTTGATTCCAGCTCTGTTTTCTCCAGCCACAGTTGATGGCAGCTTCTTTGGCTTCTACAGTTTCACTTGATCTTCTGTCCTTCATTGGCTTGAAAGTTAGAACTGTTATAGTCACACATATAAAATTCTACCATTGATTAACCCGTTCAGAATTAAGAAGGGGAATGCTACTACAAAAAGCATGTGTTCCATGAAGCATGCAAAGCATCTGCATGTCTATGTAACACTTTTTGGTGATCAGGACTCCGGACTGTTAATTTTGTGATGGGCCATTGCTTAAAAAGCAAAGTGATCAGACTATGGTAGACATCCCATCAGTGGCCTGCAAAATGGACGGTTATCTCGAGCAATGTGCTACTTTTCATACGATTATCTCAAAATGTGTTCCACTGTCTAAACCCCCTGCTACTTTTGATTCCAAAAGAAAAGAAAGAAAGAAAGAAAAAAGAAATTTTTTTACATGGAACAGGAAGGACTCAATATTCTGGCGGTCCTGACTTCTGATCACCCATATTCCATTGTATTGCAAAACTGGCACTTCATAGAATTTCTATGAAGCGTGCATCATAATATCATTCTGAAAGTAATCCATAAATAAGTAGCATATCTGAATATGATTTGGAGTCTTTGACAGTAACATTGTTAGCCCTACGTTGTTTCCTGCAAAAATAACATGTGTGGTTGTTGTTGATTTTTATTTTTTATTTTTTCCTTTTTTCAATCAGTGCTGAATATCTGATCCATTTATATCATATTTGAATGCAGGAACTTGCAAATAAGAACAAATATCTCAAGCTTCTCATAGACCAGCTTCGTGATCTTATTACAGACATATCCACATGGCAGAGTCCTTGTTCAGTCTGAAGGTACAGATTGGAGATGCTTAACATGAATTGGAGGATGATTTCAAGCCTCTTAAAGCAGATGTGTCTGGATGAATCTTGAGGATGTTTGAGCTAATGGAATCTCATTCACAACGTTTGTGCTCAGTTACAGGAGATCAGCATTTAAAAGGTTCGTATTCCTTCTTTCATTTTCTTGGTAAATTGGTTAGCAATTAACACAATTCACGAAAAATATCCAAAAGAAAAGAAAAAAGAAAACTGTGAGAAGGAATAACATATCATTTTTACAAGTGGTGACTATGGTATCAGTTCTTGCATGTTAGCTTGCAAGCGCCATGGCACTAAGCTAGGTCACTGGAGATGTACAATATCACATATTTGTATGCTGATGCAGTTTATTAGACCGATCACAGATGTGCAGTTGCGCATGGGAGACGATCTATCCCAATCAATGTATTTTCCTTTGTAAGAATATTTTTTTTTTTTTGGCAGGTTCTACCGTTATGCAAGGTCAAGACCAGGTACCTATAGGAGAATAGGAGATCACAATGAATTTGTGACTAACACTTAGGGTTACTATATTTATGTCTGAAAGACTTGATCACTAGAGTCTAGATACTTAATAAGGTATCCTCCTTCGTAAGACTAACTTTAGAACGTTAGATCGACCCACATTCCAACTGTGGACCTACCAGTTATTTGGAATTGGGTTAGAATCCCGACGTTAGCTGCACGATCCTTCTAACCGGGTGCACTTGTAGTTTGAATCGTTCTTTAGACTCCCACTCCCACTTCCACTTCCACTTCCACTTCCTAGCTATTTATACTTGCTAACATTTCCCTGCTCCTGCACCCCAATATGTTACCATTTTATGTCATGTTTGGTGCACCTATAATCCCGAGTCTTGTGGATTGTGGGGAAATATTTTTACACAATAAGCTTATGAGTTGTAGAAAATCTTTGTACCAGTATCTTGTGAATTTGGGGTTTTGGAGGGAAACGGCCAATCTTCGCTGTATCCCCAAAAATAAAAAATGGCCGATCTTCGCTTGTGTTCGATTCCTATGCTTAGGTAAACTGGCTATATGTATACTGGGAAGGATGATTTGCTAAGGTGATGACTTTTGAGGAATGGAGCTTATGAGTTGTAGAAAATCTTTGTACCAGTATCTTGTGAATTTGGGTTTTTGGAGGGTAACGGGCAATCTTCGCTGTATCCCCAAAAATAAAAAATGGCCGATCTTCGCTTGTGTTCGATTCCTATGCTTAGGTAAACTGGCTATATGTATACTGGGAAGGATGATTTGCTAAGGTGATGACTTTTGAGGAATGGAGCTTACCACTTGGTGGAGAGGTTTGCCAAGGCTGCATCTATGAGGCTTCCAATCTGCAAGCCACCACATGTGTGAACATGCTGCACTGGTGTGAGATTGATTCCATCGCTCTTGCTGGTTCGACTGTATAGATTAACTAGCCTGAAAACCATACCTGTCCACTCATTAGGCGGGACATGGTTTGCTAAACGAATTGATGGCTGAAAAGAATGTAGCCAAGTTCTTATATGCCATCTGCTATCTAATATCATGATCCACAGACTGATGTGATTTTTTGGGGCAGGGGACCACGCAGTGGGATGCACAGCTTTGGTCTCATACTGGTATATGCCATGCTGACAGATGCAGTTGCATGTGGGTCTGCCTGATACATATGTGCGGGCTTAGCAAAGATGATTGGTGGATCACATTGGGCTTTCCATGCAACGTTTCTAACAATGTATGTAATGTCTTTAGAGTAAGGCTGGCAATGGACCTGGCCTCGGCCTGGGCCCACAACCAAAATTGTGAAGGGATTTTTACCACAATTCCCGAGGAATCTATATTTTTACCAAATAATGTCTGAAAGTTCAGAAATAGGTGTTTTTTGAGGGATAAAATTACAAAAAATGCTCTCATTTAATTTTTCTTTAAAAAGTAATGAAAGCGACACTTGCGGGGCCTACGTGGTATGTGTATATCATCCAACCTGTCCAATTTATGCCCCACCACGGTGGTAAAACAAAACATCAGGCTGATTAGATCATCAGATGGGCTACGCTTGAATTGGGATATTTTGAATGGTTTATATTGTTTTTTATGGATTAGCCTACCTTATGATTGGATCTGCCATATGTTTGGTTCACCTAATAATAATGTTGGTGTGCATCCGTTGGACGGGTTGGATGTGAGGTACATACCATGTAGGCCCCACAGTTCTCGATTCTCCACTTTGTTGTAAAGAAAAAATAAAGGAGGCCAGTAATGCTGTTTCTCCCCTGAGAAACCACTGCTCGGGAATATTCCGCCAGGCACCATTTGGTAAAATTCATACCCAGCAGGAATTTTGCTGTAAAAATCCCAATTTTGAATAGGCCTGGCCCATTGCCAGGCCCACTGTAGGGGAGTCTTCTATGCTAATTAGGAGTGTTCCATTGCCAATTCAGATGAGTTGCCTTGGGCTTGATTTGGATGGGTATGGGATGGCACTACAAGTCCCTCCCACTCGCCCCCTGACTCGGGGGAGTTGGGCAGATTTGACCCCTGATTTGGGTGGGTCCCAAGTCGCTGAGTAAAAAAAACCAATTTTAAGTTGGTGGCAGCGATGGCAGTGAGTATTCACTAGGAAAATTGGGATACAGCCCTCTCTCTTAGTCTTATGTAGAATAAATTACTTCTAGGACACTTGTAATGCCCCCAAAAATTCACTTATTTGTTATAACTGTCTAGCATGCTGTCACTTTGAGGAGCCTCTACTCTCTACCATTGGGAATGATGTGTTATACAATGCTGGGGGCGAGAGTTTCTACAGTAGGCACGTTTCTCATTTTTAAGATATGGGGTCTATGGTTCAATGGTCCAAACAGTTGTATGATGGCCCACCCATTGATGACCCATGCTGCCAAAAATCTTCCTGATTGGAAGATCTTAATCATCCAATGTTATCCAAAGAATGTGGATTGTTACTATGTTTCCTTTCTTAAATATATATTACAGGCAACAAAAATAAGGGTTTGTATCTCTCTCTCAAGAAAAAGAAAAAAAAAAGGGTTAATGGTTTGCACTTTCCATTCTGGGAGATTTTTATGCACTGAATGTCTATAGCACAGTACATGATATACATGATTTGGTTATTTAAAAAAACCTTGTTCTTTGGAATTTGTTGGGAGATCTTTGGATTTGAGTTTTTTCTTGGGATATTATGGAGAAAGGCTTGCTTTAAAAAATTAAAGATATTAAATTTATGAATTTTTATGGCAAAATTCCTCAAGAGCCTATATTTTACCAAGTAATGCTTGCCGATTTGACATGACATGGAGGTGCTTTTTGAGGAATGAAATTACAAAAATATCTTCATTTTTTCTTTAAAAAGTAGTAAAAGTCTAGACTTGTGGGGCCCACGTGGTATGTGTATAACATCCAACACCTCCAGTGTATGCATCCACCACGCTGATAACACAAACCAAACATTAGGCCGATCTAATCATCAGATGGGCTACACTTGAATTGGGATGTTTTGAATAGTGTATACTATTTTTTATGGATTGGCCTACCGTATAATTCGATCCACTATAATAATAATGTTGGTGTGCATCTATTGGATAAGTTAGATGTGAGACGTGCCACAGGGGCATCACAATTTTCAATTCTCCACATTATTGTAAAGAAAAAAATAAAATACAGGAAGGCAATAATATAATTTCTCATCTTGAAAAGCCTTACCTAGAAATGTAGGTTCCTCGAGCCACTATTTGGTAAAAACCAATTGGTGGAGGAATTTTGCGGTAAAATTCTTTTATTTTAAGTTAATACAATAAATTTAAATTTTATATAAATTATATAATGAGCTAATTAAAATTTGAAGGGATTTTACCAAATAGTGCTTCTAGGAACTGTTATTACCTGGTAATGCCTTTTTAAAGGGGCAATTACATTTTCTCTACCACAAAGCGGAGAATGGTAAGTTGTGTGGCTCGCGTGGTATGTATCTCACATCCAACCCATCCAATTATTATTAGGCGAACAAAAAAATACAACGGTTCCAATCATAAGGTGGGCCAATCCATAAAAAATAATGTACACCATTCAAAATATTCCAAATCAAGTTTAGTACATTTGTTGATCTGATTGACTTGATATTTTGGTAATGTTATCACCATAATGTGGTGTGTATGTTTGATGAACTTGGTGTTATATGCATAGTGAGTTGGCCCCACAACCATCGAGTTTAACTATTGATTGAAAGAAAAAAAAATGATAGTATTTTTGTAATTTCTTATCTCAAAAAGCACTTCCTCGCAATTTCTAAATGTAGAGGAATTATTTGGTAAAAAATAGATTCCTCGGGGATTTGGTGGTAGAAATCCAAAATTTAAATATTTTTTACATTAATATCAAGATAATTTTGAAAAAAATACAAAAAATTCAAAACTGCTTATATTTTGAAAATTTTGCAATATTGTTGCGATAATATTATTCGTCATTATAATGTTGCAATATTTTCAAGATATTGCCAATATTTGCCACAAGGATTTTAACAATGGTTGCACTTGCTTTACCTGATGCACATGGTTTGCAGGTGATTGCCTTCTGCAGGGAATAGTCGCCCCTTATTAAGGGGACACCCTATCGTCATTAAATAAAAAATAAAAAAAATGGCTGCACTTGCATGGATTGAATGCTAGCATGCTATTTTAACCCTTTGTCCAGGCAATTGTATGGTGCCTCAATTTTAATTTTTTATTTTTATTTTTAGCTCTATAAACCATGAAACGTATTCAAATCTCATAGTTCTTGGTCTCTGAAGGATTGAGGAGGGGTTGTGTTAGATTGACAGCGGCATCAAACGCATGTCATAACTGCCAACATGTATCCGAACAATATGAACCGTCTTTGGGAATGATCTCAGACAGTTGCAGTCCTGATGCTTATAGCTGTTGTGGAAGCAGTTGGGGGTCGAAAATCGGGTACTGCTGGTGCGTCTTGGCTCAAGTCCTACATGAGCCATGGGAGTCATCCACATGGCTCATTTTGTGTATGCTTGTGCCCATCTGTGAGTGGACCAGCCTGATTTTTGGGCCAATGGGTTGGAACCCATGAGCCAAAATGAAATGTATGAGCTTCAAGTCATGTGAATCGACAGTAGAGAGACCTTGCGTATATCTTTCGGCCATCAGGTTGGTATAACCATGAACATGGGCTAAGCCCAATTCGTTTATTAGACCCATCAGGTGGGCTACAGTTGCATGAGAGAACCACATGGATGAAAAAGAGAACTTATCACATGCAAGTGGCTGCATGCTATTCATCTTTTCATGCCAACGTGTCACATGTTGTGCTGGGTTTCTATATTTGTGTCAAGATGACGATGGACCCCAGAGAACAGAGGAAATCAATCCATCTATTCCAGAGTCCGATATGGGTTTATGTACATGATTCCTAAGCTAAACGATCATTATGAATACCTAAAACACACTGCTTGTTTCTATAATCCAACCCGGGCAAAAGTTGGGACCCATAAAACTACTTACCATGCCGTGGACGAGGCATTAGGTGGGCCGCACCTGTAAGTTGTGTTAGATCATTGTCTATCTATTGATTCCAATGGTGTGGCCCATCAAATGAATTAATCAGGTTGGTTTTTTCACTGGAAGATTTTCGTGGTGGGGGTCAGCTTCCCAATGGCTTGGATCTCCCACAGAAGAAATGCCTCAGCATTCACCCAGCTGTTGGCTTTCAATCTCCTATAAAGAAAAGCTCAACGGTCGGCATCAAGGTACATTTACATCCCACGTAATGACTAAACCCACCCCATTTTCATGTTAAGGCAAATCCATGACAGGGCCTACTCGATGAACGGTCCGGATGGTGTGGCGCACGTGATAATTGGTTGGCATCGTAGTGCTGCACTGTCCCATTTTCATGGTGGGATCCACCTTTTCAGAGGATTGCATGCGCCACTGGGCTACACATAACAGTCTATGACACTGGAGTAGCGTATATACGTGATCATGAGTACCCTACCGGAGGTTTCCATACGTGTCGAACTGTGTGGAGCCCACTTCGATGTGTGCATTCAGACCATGGATCAGGTGCGCCCCTCACATTCTAGGCCTAGACTCAAAAAATAAGGCCGACCCAAAAACTCAGGTGGGCCAGACAATGGGGGTTGACCCACCGTAGAAAACGTAAAGATTTGAATTTGGGGCCCACCGTAATGCGCGCAGTTGTCATCCAATTCGTTAATCAGGTGATACCAATCTGTATGCTCATACGCCCAAAGATTGAGGATGATCCAGGAGTCAGGCCGTCCACACTTCAAGAATTTGGAGGTTTCATGTGAGGTTTGGCCCACCTGAGTTTTGTATCAGCCTGATATTTAATGCTCTAGACCCAGGAATGGGTTTTAACACCTGATGAAGGGAGCGGATGTCTCGTAGACATCGGTGGTCTGGATTGACATATATGTATACCCTCCATACCATGGACTGCTAGCAGAATTCAATTAATGTGGGCTAATCCTGTTGGTCCCAAATCAAAACAAAATATTCGGTGGGCCATTAGACATTGCAGCCTAGCCCATTGACATTCCCACTAGTATTCCAGTACACGTGATAGATGCCAGCTGTTCATCAGGCAGGCTCCACTCCCCAGTTTCGCTGGGCCAAAAGCTGCCTGGATCTCCGGTTAGGTGGGCTAACACCTATAGAAAAAAAAATAAACGGTTTAAAGGAATTGATCAACCATCCAAATTCAGGAGGTGAGGCCCACTGGATGATTGGACTAGCTTGATCTCCTGATGAGCAGAAAGTGGCCTGGGCCCGAAATCTAGCTAATCCGTTCATTTGGGTCCACGCATGTACTTTGAATTTAGATCGTCATCTGAACCGCCTATTTTATGCACCTTGCCTATTACCTTTTATCCAATTAGATCTATTTATTCTCGAATTGAAATGAATATTTCAATTTATCCAAACGAGAAATAGAAACTAAATTACGCCTTATAAAAGGCACACAAAATGTATTTACTAAATCCAAAAAATAATCAGACTCCAACTTAAGCATATAGACTCCAATTGCCTCTATGTTAACATTGACACCATTGCCTACGTATGTTGAACGTAGCAAGTCCTGCATAAAAGTACATATGTGAATAGTAGTTCCCAAATCTATCCACCAGGAATCCGCTAACATATCGGTTAGATTTGATTCAAAACGGACGAGAGCAATATTATTACTTTTCTTTATGAGTCATTTCTTATACTTTTCACAGTTTTTTTTTTTTTAATTTAGCCCCACTTGTCGTAAAAAAAAACATTTATTACTTTTAGCCCGTTTGTGATTCGATCCATTACCAGATTGATTCTCATGATTTCCTATTAGAGGACCTGAGGATCCATTATAAGAACCTTGGTTTCTTTTCCTTTTACCCTTGTGCCATGCCTTTGTCCAGAGGTAACCATATTTATATTTTTTACTTTGTTTAACTGTCTAATCCTATCCTTCTCTTGAACGCACTGAGATATCAGTCTGTCCAATATCCACTTGTCCTTTAAAGTGTTATAGTTTACTAGGAATGTACCGTATTGAAGAGGTAGGTTGTTCATGATCAAGTGAATCAGTTGGTATTAGAGCTACTGTGCATAAGGTATGGAAGATCGATTAGATCATTAAAGATTTCGAATTTTAAATCCCATATCAGAATTAGGGATTTCAGATTTCGAATCCCATATCAGAATTGGGGATTTCAGATCCTAAACCCTGAATCCAATATTATTAGGGATTTTGAATCCCAAATCCCTAATTGGGAATATTAGACTCTAATTCCCAAATTCAAATTGGGGATTTTGGATTTCGAATCTCAGATCGGCAATTGGGGATTTCCGATTCGAATCCCATTTCAGGAGTTAGGGATTTTGATTCTCAGAATTGGAGATTAGGGTTTTAATGCCCAAATTAGAACTTCATCAAGGTAACGCACCTTTTCTGGCTATATTGGAGTTGGAGCTCGGTCCGAGTCGGATCGGATTGGGTCCAACTCGATCCGATCCGAAATCTCAATAGCCTGACCTGAACTCAATCCGATTTAGGACTAAGTCTGAGTCACCTAACTCAGATCGATCTGAAATGTGCATTGCCTGATCTGATCCGAGTTCGACTCAGTTAGGAAAACTGTTTGATTCGTCCTTCGAAATCCGCTTACTCTTCTTCGCTTTCGACGGTTTACAGGCACTCCCATTGGCCCGTTTCTTCAAAGGCCCTTCTCTTTTACTATCGGATTCTTCAATCTGCAAAGCCCGCTCATCCTGTGATGTATCAGGCAGTGTTAGCATTTGCATAGCATGGCCACCAGAACCTTCTACTAGGACCGGATAGTTATTCTGATTCATGGGAAATGAATTCAGGTATTTATCTCTCCGAGTGATCCAAGTGTCGCGGACAAAATCCATCGGCATGGACGGTTCGGGCATCCCGCATTCCCGATGGAAGAAACCCCCATTGACCATCATGGCAGAATCGCGGACAAAGAGCAGAGGCTTCTGGTCCCGCTCAACCACGTTGGACATGAGTTGCAACCCGAGATTTTCCTTCAACGACTGCTCGTAGTAGACCCAATTCCGTATTCCCAACCCGCCATTATGCCACGCTCAACGTGAGCTGTAACCGGAGATTTTCCTTCAACAACTACTCATAATAGCCCCAACTCCATACCCTCGACCCCCATCATCATCCATATAGACAAAATTCTAAAACTACGAAATAAGCACCCAAAAAGGCGAGTTGAAAACCACTGAAATTCCGATACTTTCCTCAGCCAATCTGCTGCATTGAGGCTTCTTGCAAGGCAATCTAAAACATCCAAATCGCTTCTTGCAAGGCAATCTAAAACACCCAAATCGCCAATCAAGAAGAAAAATGAGAAAAAAACACAAATCAAACCAAAGCAGGGTAGGGAATGCAGTGGAATATGGATGCAAGATCTAAGAGACCTAGATAATGGAAGCCATAAAAAATGCAAGAAAGACATCAGATATACATTCAATGGATCGGGTTAGGTCGGATCGGTTCGGATCCTTTCGGTTCGGGTTTTCGAATCGAATCGGTCTTGATAGACCACTATCCGAACCCGACTCGAAAAACAATCGGATCTAAATGGACACACTCAATCCGCACTAATCTAGATCATTAGTATTTGCACCGATCCAAACCGTCGGTTCGGGCTTGATCGAGTCGAATCCACTAGAGCGGGTCAGACATGCCCACCTCCACTTGGAGTTGATCCCTTTGCTCTTTATTCCTCTCTGTTGGATCATTGATGTTGCCGATCGATCTAGCATCTAGGTTGTTATCATCCATGCACAGGCCATCTTAAGAGATAGACTCGATTCCCTGAGTCCATCTTCATCAGGAGATGGAGTTTCCCCTCCATTATCATGGCATGGGTGTCGGTATCCCATCAAGAGACAGTGAGGACTTCTCCTAAGATCGTCCGGCGTACAGAGAAGCTCTCTCACCATGATGTTTATTTGTCATCCAACCTGCCCACAAGGCCAGGTATACCTGGATGAAGAGAAAGCACAGGTATCAGCTTAATCCAAAACTTATGTGGCCCCCACAAAGTTTTCAACGGTAGGCATTTAATCCACACTGTGGTTCACTTGAGCCTTGGATCTACCTATTTTTGGCCTTATACCCTAAAATGATATAGCAAAATGGATAGATGGTGTCTATGATAACCATATATCACAGTGGGCCCTCATAGACCCAGCCTATGCCGAGCTTGGGACAGGCAGGGTAGTAGCCAATCCACGCCCGGAAAAGGATGGATGGAGTAGATATAACACAAACATCACAGTGGGCCCCACTAACCTTTGGGTTCAGAGGAGCCGTCCAAATTGCGTCCGAATATTGGGCACCAACAATCAAATCCAAGAAAATAAATGCAAACCAACCACATCCATCACAAGACACAGTAGCTGCTAGTACTGATATTTCATACGAGAAAACAGACGGGACAACAAACAACAACCCCAGTGATGAGGATTGAGGGACATGGTCAACAAAATGTAAGGCTATGCTTGCATCATGAGAGCCATGGCCCACTTATTCTCAACTTAACATTTTGAAGTCCTAAGACACTACTATAACAGACCCATATGAGATTATTTCAAACAGTTGGAGCCCCTCATTTGCAGGTGCATGGGTCACAGGTGCAGTTAGATCCGCATTTGCAGCCTCCATTCTCGGATCCAGCATTCATCTCAGACCCTTCAAAGTATCTGCAAATATCAATGCATTCCATAAGATCAATGAAATAAGAAGCAAGAGTTCCACCCATGAAATATATTTTTTTTAATTTTTTTATCCTGATAAGGTTGTCAGCGTGTACTGGTGTCCCACGGACCCGACCCGACTTCAGAGTCGGTTTGCATCTCGGAATCGAGTCTATGAACTAGATCCGACAAGATGGATTAGGTCAGATCAAGTCGGGTCCATTTCGGGTTCAGCAAATTTCATTGATGACAAGGGAGGCCATTTGCATGATATGGCACGTGTCAAAGTGGCACATGCATGTATGATTTAAAGCCATCCATCAACTGGCCCACCAAAAAACTGCTCTTATTTGACCTGACCCAAATGGAAGCCTGGATCCAAAGAGGGTAACTAGACCTGGCAAGACCCGAACCCTGCAAGCTCAGGGCAAGGGTCCAATACCCGACCCATTGACGGCCCTCATTTTCCATGCAATCTGAACGTACTATCCTTAATGGGATGGAACTATCAATTTGTGGGATGGAAATGTCAATTCCATCTTCTTCTTTTCTCTTCACAGTGCACACTACCCTTTCTTCCAAAAATGAAGATGAATACTCCTCCATTTTGGAGTGAAATTATCAATTTCTGGGGGTGGAAATGACAATTTTCCTTTTGTTATTCTATTGGAGAGAGAGAGAGAGAGAGAGAGAGAGAGAGAGAGAGAGAGACCCCTTCTGAGGAGCGACCCCAACAATCATAGTTTCAGTGGTGGTGGTTTCTCCAGAGAAAGAGAAATCAGGATACATCTTGCATCTGCCAAAATTTTTAAAATAAAAATACAAAATGTTAGGAAAAATATAGAAATTTTTACACCCACTCTTCTGATTTGCACACACCTACTTACCATTTTGGGAATTGACATACTATACTTTTATATTGTTTCAGTTCCCAACATAGAAAATGGGTGTACACAAATCAATCAGGTGGGTGTAAATATAAATATCAACTCTCTTAAGAAGGGGACAAAAACACATCTTTAAAAAATCAAAGAAAAAGGAAACCCAACGCTTAAATTCCATGCAAGATTTTTCAGACTTAAAATAATTAAACTAAGAGAAGCTAAAATCCATAATGTGTACATCAAAATTCAATATATTACAACAAGAAAATGAATAAATTCCATAAAAATAGCTTTTCTAGTTTTACCCAAAATAACCAAAATTCATATTTCAATATAGAGGAAGAAAAAAAAAACCCCACCTGAAATCTCATCCAAGAAAACACAACCAAAATAAACTAATTTTACCCAAGGAGCATTTCTTAATGCTAGACCCACCAAAATCCACCGTACAAGTGGAACGGTAGAAAGTGGATCAGGACCGTCCATCTAATTACTAGTGGCCGCTGTTTCAGATGGGCCATGGTTCAAAGACCATGCTAATAAGACAATCCTAGCCATCCCTTTCTTTCTAATGGTCCATTTGAAGCACAGATATCTGTTTTGGATGAAATTTTAACCATGGCCATCCATGAAAAGGACCCACTTGCTAAAATCACATGCAAAGCCAACCAACACAAGAAAAAATGAAAGAAGAAGAAAAATCATCGACCAACATCCTAAAAATTTCAAATAAAAAAAATTTAAAAAAATCCAGAAAACATGTAACAAAAAATTCCTGAAAACCCAATAATCTCATCAATCCATATCATGAAAATTACGACAAAAGAACATAAAATATAATCTCCCAAATTTTAAAATACAAAAAATAAAAGGGCCTATGGTAGATTTTGTACCCTCCACAACCAGAGCCGCACTTGCAGGCAGATCCACACCCGCAGTTTCCACCACAGCAAGACATTTTTTCTAGGAAATGAAAGAAAAATGCAGTAAACGAATAGAAGGAGAGGCGAAGCTTTAAAGACCACAACCACCGTTCTTGAGCGAGTAATACGTTTGCGTCCATACCTGTATTTATAGGCAGGGGAAGAGAGCGACTGGCTCTATCCACCGTCCACGTGTCACAATCTTAAACCATGCAAAATCCCTGCATATCCGTCCAAGTAAACAGTTCCTCCACGTAACTATCCGTGTCACCTGGGAAGGAACATTAAATTAAGGAGAGTTATTTAATACTCTGACAGAGTATGACACTTGATACACAGGCACTCCAAGACTGTAAATATACGCTATCCAAACGGATCAAATTTAGTAATATACAGTAATTCCTCTCATTCGTGTATATTGTTTTGGATTTCATTTTCATTTTAACCGTTCAATAAATATCCAACAATCCGATGATCAGATCATCAAATGAGATTATTTTTTGGTTAGCGATAAATCCAAATTGTTATCGTAATGGGAGCATTTTAATCTAGATAATTGTATACCACGTATGCAATTTTTTAATAAAATTTGTAGATGCAGGTGTATGTTCCATCATTTTCTACCAGAGTATATAGATTTTTCTCTACAAGCATTGTACAAGGCTCCTTAATTGGGCCTTCTTTTCAATGCATCCAACATCTACCGTTTGTCGCCGCCGCAAGGCCCAGATGCTGAGTGTTTGGACGATCAAAACCGTTCATTTTGTAAAAAATAAGCAATCTGGACCACCCAAGAGACATGCTGAATGGGTGACTATGATCATCACTATCGGTAGATGAATTTAAAACGATTGAAAGAAAAATTGTGATCAATATCATTTGAATTGAAAAATAAAAGGTTAAGGGCCTGTCTGGGAGCATGGATTTGAAATCCTCCCATTGTTCCGCAGTTAGATTGGAAATCAACTTTAATCCAAAAGTAACTATGCAGGGTATATTTATAGGAATTTAAAATTAATTATTAAATCGACTTTAATATAGCTAATTAGTGAGGTACGTAATGTTTGATACAATGGTTGTAATAAATCCGCTGAAATATATGCTTTGCTCGAAAATGATGAAATTTCGAGTCTCGGATGGACCACAAGCACAAGATTATGTCTAACTGGCGAACTAGCAATTTTTAATAGTTGATTTATGGGGACAACATTTGAAATATGTTGGTCATCATATTCAAGTAATTATAGTGATGCAATTGATAATGTAATTTGATTTGGAATATCATTAGTGCGTCATGTGCCCAATATAATAATTGTACAGTGACACTCATGTTATGCATGCAACTCTGGAAAGGATTGTAGATGTAATCCAAGCTCTCACTTTACATTTTAAAGTCCCTTATCAGAGGGATTTGAAACCCTCATACACTTTATGGTGCCAAACAACTTGGGGATATTTCAAATACCCCCAAATCCATGGTGCCAAACCACTGTTAAGATCATCAATGAATATTTGTGATAGAAAAGTGATCTATTTACCATATTAAAATATATGTTGAATAAAATAATGGTAGGGCCTCTCTCTCTCTCTCTCTCTCCCCCCCCCCCCCCCTAGAATTAGCAATAGAAGGGTTTGTACTTAGTGTTAAGGAGACTTTTGAAGGATGTTAAGCTTTTTCATGGTATGAAATTTTAGGGATGTATTTATAAGCTTGTAAATCTTTGTCACCCAGCTTTATTTGTTATAAAGGTAGTATTTATAATAATGCTTGTAAGTTAAACTCCAAACAATACACACAATATACCTAACTATAAAAAAAATTTATTAATCGATTATATTTTAATTTGAATGTTTTCATGTTTACACGGTCTGAATATATGTAATTATCATGTCTTATGTTATCATACTCGTACCTTTTTACGTGATGATTTTAAAATCAGTTATTTAATCAAAATTGATTTGGCTGGCCATGGTACTCAAGTATTTCGATTTTTAATATAACATTAAGAATCATAACCCCACTTGAGAACATGATCGATCATCCAATTTAGCATGATTTACCTAAAATTCTCATATATTAATAATTCAAAGCAATCAATTAAATCCCTTTTAAGACACCATGTCCTTTCGAGTACGAGAATAAGTGAAACAAGCATGGAAACTCACAATACACACTGTGACAATGAATCTCTACCATGGATTTTTATACTAAAATAGTTAAATCTAATTTGACCTTCCAAATCTAATTAATATATACACACGTGTGCACTTACATATGTACACGAACAATGCCCCATAATAGAGGCTCATCATAAGACACAACAATCACACAGTATATAGGGATCCTTGAATTGAGTCATTCCAACTTATCTATCCATGACAGTATTTTAGATCTATAAAGACCTCAATGAATCCGTCCAATCATATTCATTTCATGTACACACAATAATAATAAACAATAGTAGACAAAATATTAACGAAAAAGAAAAACTATATAATTTATTAAACTAAAACGGCATACATTCTAACACTTGATCTTAGGTAATGATAAGAGTAAAATATACTTATTTTTTAAGAATATTTCATTAAAGTAAAAGGCTTTGATATTTTGGTTGGGTGTTATACTTAATACTCGGGTGCTCCATATTTTGTCCAATTCATGACACCCTATGCAAATAGATCATAAACCAAAAACTTCATTAAGTTTTTTTAATATGAAGATTGGCTTACATTTAATGGATAGTTGAATATGGAATAATAGTTATCTACCAAGGATCTCAAATCTCGACGGTTCATTTCAAGTTACATATGCTAGTCTGTCATGTGCACTCTGGCATATCAACCGCCGCATTCATACAAAATCTCAAGTAATCTCATGAGATTAAAATGCTCAGGCAGTTCCTACAAGGAGATAGAGAAGAAGAAACAAGTCTCATACATCACATGTGGTCCCACTAGAGGACATACCTTGTATAAAAAATCACAAGGCGGCCTTTTAGTAGTTTACATTCGGGTTGATCCATCAACTAAAGAGCAAGGCTAGCCGGCCTTTAGGCACCTGATATGGTCCGAAAAAAGCTTGTTTGTACCAAAGATGTGTATATAATGAGAGGAAAGAAACGGCAATAAATTTTAGTGTAAAAGGAAAGAGGAGCTTCTTTTTCTTCTTTTTTTTGTTAGCTTGTTGGTACACTCACCGTCAGTTCACACATCACTGTTAGCCACCCTCGCTAGGGTATCCATATTAAGACCTCAGCGTTGAAATGTGGTATCTTTCACTCGGTCTACCACTTGAGCTATGGATCTGGGTGTAAAAGGAAAGAGGACTTGGAGTGAGAGTAGTGCACAATTAGAAGAATCTTGCAACTAAGGATTAGACCAACATGGATTTTGGCCAAGTCGTCATCCATTCAATTTAGATGCATTGCGTGTGCTCCCTCACTCTAACCGCCGCGTACTATTTTTTTTATTAGGAGAGATTTGCTAGAATAATCCCCGCATATTATATTTACAATGATTTTTTGGACATGAGTTTTTTGTAGTGATTCAAATCATTTGCATCAAGGCTATGACTTTCGAAGGGTGGGATTTTTTCGTTTTTTGGAAAAGCTTATTAAATTAATATTTTAGCCATTTATTTGATCATTTGACCTTTTGTTTTCTTCCTAATGTAAAGGGAATCATTAAGGGGATTGCGTACTGACAGACCCTGTAGGAAGGTGGCTACTGACAGTTTGTTTCATCGAAGCTTTTTATCAATTTTTTGATATAATTACAGGGCATGAGCTTAAAAATGGGAAAGATCCAAATCTCGAGTGAACTACACCACAAGAAAACAATGGCAATTGAATGGCCACCATTAAAAACTTCTTTATTTGTCTTCCAGCCTTTGATTAGGTCATGTACACCTAATCTAAAACTTTTGGAGCTTCTAAGAAGTTTTTAATGGTGAGTATCCAATCACTACTCTTTCGTACGGTGTTGTCCATATGAGATTTGGAAAAAGTATTGAAAAAAATTGAATGAAAAGCATCCACAGAATACGTGTATCATGATGGATCAACAGATCACTGTAGGTAGCCAGCTCACCATTGATGCCGTCAGTAGCAATCCACGTCCAATAATTATATAGTTGAAATATTTTGGTTGGTGACTTTCTTTTCCCTACCCAACATCTATTGGGAGGTTTAGGGTATAGAGTCTAGGGTGTGTTTGGTCCTTGGCATTGAATGGTATTAGATGGGATTAATATCATTATTGCATAATTATTGCGTGTCTGAAATAACATGGTAATCTAATTCCATGTTTGGGATTAAAAATTTTATTATAAGAAAACATGGGATTAAGCAAAATCATGTTTGATGGACCATGGAAATGTAATCAATAAACCAAATTCATAACTGATGTCATTCACTTATACACATATATAACATGTCACGTGTAAACAGTATATATTAATTGATGGCAGGGATAAATGCATGCATCAATGTGATGCCACACATGCAGTGGATTTCAAAATCTACGGAAATCCAGAAATCCAGTGAGATTAAATGCAATTCCATCCCACCTAAACCCAACCTCTCAGACGTCCACGGGACCAAATGCAATTAACCATTGAAAATGCCCCAGTAGACTGCCGAGCCCCAGCGATATCTCAGGAAGTATCATGTAAACCTCTTCATATGTGGACCTCATCATGATCTATTCCCTCAGATGAGAAACATTTAAGATGTCTGTTTTACAAAAGATTAGCCTTAATGAAATATCTACACCATGGTGGGCCACACATAGACCTATACTTTCCATCCATCCCTATTTTACCACTTGGTGTGACCCATCTCAGTTATGGATCTGGCTTTATTTTTGCACCGAAGCCTATAATCGAGGTTAAAACCTGATGAACGGAGAGGATTTTAAGTACACAACATGGTGGGCCCCGCAGAGCCTGGGCTGCGTAAAACAGGTGGGTATAGGATTAGTCCCGTTCCCCTTCTTCGAGGACACAGACAGAGGAAGGAATTATACGGTCCTTGTGCATCAGAAGGTGGATAGCATACTTGTTCATCAGTTTTGGATAATTGGTGCTCATGGTTTGCTGATCCATACCGTTGATGTGATATGACGAGTATGACCCAATAGTCTCATCCTTCTATAATCTTATCCATTCGATCTATGTGCGCTCAAAGAGAGAGAGATTACAAATAACACCATTTGATTGTGGACTACTTCGGATCAATGGTTTAGACGCTAGAAAAAGAGGGCCCTACATATGTAAATGGACGGCTTGTGATCCTGTCCATGTTCTGACGCATCAAAACTGCACAGTTAATTCCTCGAGAAAGATGGCATGTCATATCACAGAAAGTGACTTGAAAACATCACCTCGTTGAAATACTAAACGATACTCCTAAGATGGAAACGGATTGGCTACTCCCCCTACCACCTGCCCCGTGGCTGATTGTCGGTGCTGTGGGCCCCACCATGATGTATGTATTTCATCCATGCCGTTAATCCATTTTTAAAGATCATTTTAAAAATTAGATGGATATAACTCTCAAGTGGACCACACCACGGGAAAAAATAGTGATTGGATGTCCACCATTAAAATCCTCCTAAGTCACACTGTACTGTTTATTTGACATCCAATATATTGATTAGGTCATACAGATCCAGATGAAGGGAAAAAACAAAGATCAACTTGATCCAAAACTTTTATGGCCCCCAAAAGGTTTTTAATAGTCTACCTTCATTCAGTACACGTTTCCTGTGATGTGGTCCACTTGAGATTGGGACATATCTCATTTTTTGTATCATAACATAAAATGGACTAGGAAAATAGATAGATGGCGTGGATGAAACACAAACATCATGGTGGGGCCCACAGAGCACCGACCATCAGCCATTGGCTGGTGGCAGGGGAGTAGCCAATCCGTTCCCTCCTAAGATGGAGTCTGGATCCAGTGGGTCCGCATAAGAGAATGATGGACCATTCGACTGGGGACCACCTTGAATTGCTCAAGCTACCATAGCAATTCAAACTATGGATATACACCGCATAAATCCAGCAGATCCAGAGGGACGCGGTTTGGCCGGTGACCCCACCATCAGCCAGCTAGCTGATGTCAAAGGTCTGTGAGCCCCATCATAATGTATGTGTTTTATCCACGCCGTTCATTCATTTTCCAGATCATTTAAGGGTATGAGACAAAAAAATGAGGCAGATCCAAATGTCAAGTAAACCACACCACAGAAAACAGTGGGGATCAAACACTTACCGTTGAACACTTCTTAATGGCCGCAGAAGCTTTGGATCATTCTGATATTTATTTATTTTTCCTTTATCCAGTCTGTTTGAGCTTACCAACGGGTTGGATGGTAAATAAACATTAAAGTGGGCCCTAGGAAGTTTTAATAGTGAACGTCCAATCAAAACTTTTTTACAGTGTTGTGGTCCACCTGAGATTTTGATCTGACTCATTTTTCAATTCATGCCATAAAATGGGCTAGAAAATGAATGGACGGAGTGGATAAAACAAAGACATCATGGTTGGGCGCACAGAGCTTTAACATAAGCTAGCTAGTTGGCATTGGACAGTAGCCAAGCCGCGTCGAATCAAAACCACAAAGTTAGTGTGTCTAGATTCGTATGGTTAAGATTAATCATATGGTTCAGATTAATTTGGACCGCTCACTAATTTACCCTCAACTATCCATAGCAATTAATCGTATGGTTCAGATTTCTTGATCAATGTAGTTTTATAGATATGTCCCAACAGGGGACCAGTAGTAATCGGAATGGCACGGATAGCTGTACATCAGTGCCACATATGAGGAGGATGAGTCACTGACATTTATTTATTTATTTAAGTTAGCAAAACCAACATAGTAGTCTGCGTGGATTTCTGGGAGTTATTTTGATACTCCGGCTAAATATGAGAGTTAATAGTGGGGCACTTATGAATGGTACACGTGGCATGCATTAACCCCATTTAAAAACGACTAAATTGTGGAACTCAGTGTCTTCAAGTTACAATGCAAATAATCGAACAATCTTAACCTCTGATGCGTGGACAGTTGTTTGTTGAAATAATACCATTGATTTTTATTTTTATTTTCCAATTTTAACTGTCCAATAAATATCCAAAAATCTTATGCCCAGATAATAATAATAAAAAGTGTTAGTTTTAGTTCATATTATATCTCAACTCGCAAATCCTAAGGCAGACGGTTTAGGTTGAGTTTGTCTATGCCAAGTATGCAATTTAAAAGTAATTAATGAGTGCTTGCGCATCATCCATCACACTCTGCCAGAGTATCAAACCTCCTTTCTTCATTTACCGGGGTAGGTGCTCCATCGTTGGCTGGGGGTTGGGTTATGAATCGGTCAGGTTCGTTGCTAGTCCACATCAATTTAATGGCTACCATTAAAACTTCTCTGGAGACTTCAAAGTTTTGGATGTTGCTGATATTTGTTTTTTCACAAAATTCTAAGCCTACGTGACCTAATCAATACGTTGGATGAAAAGTAATATTGTAATGAGCCCTAAGAAATCACCACTATTTTCTGGCAGTGTGGTCTACTTGAGATCGAGATTTGTATCATTTTTGACTCATGCCTTAAAATTATTAGCCAAAATGAATGAAATAATTGTAAAACACACACCTTGGTGGGACCCACATATGCAATGGGGGTCCACATGACCTCCTTGACAAGTTGATGCCAAAGAAATATTATAATAAGCTTTACGGGCCCAAAACCATGAATTTGAAATATTAAAGTAATTATAGTAATGCAATTAATAATCTAATTATTTTAGGATATCATTAATGGGTCATGTGCTCAATAGATTAATCCCCTAGTAACATACGTGTTACACATGCAATTATGAGACTGATCTTAGTTATAATTTAATGTCATTTCAAACCCTTGAAACCTCTTAGATTTAAAACCTCGTCATTTGATGGTGCCAAACGATATAGGAAATTAAAATTCCCTCAAATCCCCCCAAATCTATAGTGCCAAATGACCCTTTAGTATGTTTCACCCACGATACTATTATCCCTGTTCTTTCCTGCGTTGTGGTCCGTTTGAGCTTTGAATCTCCTTCAATTTTAGCTTATGGTAAGAAAATAAGCCTACAAAAAGAATGAACAACTGGCTTAGCGCCCAACAACACCTGGTGGGTGGTATTACGGTCACCACCCAATCCGCTTCCCAGCAGCCGTAGGAAATTCGCATCCTTGTTGGATTAGCCGTTGGATGTACTACACTTGTCATGCATCAATGGTTCCTTTCTCCTTTAAAGTCATCGGATGATCTATCTTTTGCAGATTTTGGTACGTCCAAGAGAGGGTCCATTTACACGTGGCAGAACATCTGTCCCACGATTAGCATCATCACTAAAGGCATCTTTCTTATTATATCTAGGCCCTTTTCTCTTTTTAAAGAAAAATAAATAAAATCTACACCATTGGAAATTCCGAGGCATCACTGGACATTTTCAATCAAAAGCATTGGCATATTCCATCATATTTTATCTAACTTTGGTAGTAGTGAAAGACCGTAGACGGACATGATCTTATGATAGATGAACGGTCAGATACAACCACATGCATGCACCGTTTTTTCCACAAGTGTGTCGATGTGCAGGACATCTGGTCCGTGCAAAAGGTGCACTTGAAGTGGGTCACACGTGACAACTTGATCAGATCGTTTTCCATCCAATGATATTGATGATGTGGCCCACCTAAGGAGTGTACCGGCTTGATTTTCCTACCAATTTATCTTCTTAATGGAGTCCACCTTTTGCAAGGTTCTGATGTCCCCAACTAAATCGAAACATGCAGTCCAAGAGGAGGCCCACTAATTGGACGGTCCAGATACTTTTTGCTGGGCCACATCAGGAGTTGTACACTTGGCATCTATTAACTCCAATTAAACCGACGAGATTGTCATACCCACTTCCTTTAATTCACAACTCCAAAATCCAATTGGTTGAAATATCCTAGCCTCTGATTCGTGGACACTCGTTTGATGAAATAGGACCAACGAACAGTTTCCATCCTCAGCCGTCCAATAGATGTTCACCAATCTGATAGGCCGACAGCCAAATAAGCTCAAATTTTTTGTCAATCCTACGTATAAAATGGGACCCATAATATAGACTGTTTATTTTGAATTGCTTATATTTGATTATGTAATTTCTAAGTGGCCGCGTATGATTTATCACACTCTACCAGAGTATCAACCTTTTTATCTCTCTGATAAAGTGATAATATCTTGATTTCGATCACCACTATCTACCAAGTCAATTTGGGCCCCACATCTCTCACTGGCCTTGTCAGCATTATAATCATTATAATCATGAAAAAGGAGAGAGAAGGTGAGACCTGCACGGCTATTCGTCCGATCTTAGTCTTTTATTAGTGGTGGGCCCTTGAAGTCTCTCATCCTCTCCTTGTTGAGGTGCTTTGGATGCGACCAAAGGAACATGATTTTCCGTCCCTTCATTTATTCAAACAAGGGTTTTGGTGGGGCCCACCACATTCGTTGACGAATTAAGGATATATGGAGCTCAGATGACAATATCATGAAAAACGAGGCCACACAAAACGCCAAGCGTCCATCAGTTGTTTACTTTTCAAGTGGTGGGCCATGCCAGGGTGAGGACTGTAGCTCTTGTGGGCCACAAATCATTTCCCACATCTCAATTGAATCTTGAGGTCAGAAGGCCATGCCAGTTCAGTGGACCCTTCCTTCCATTCCTGAATGGATGTGTGTGTTTTATCCACGCCATCCATCCATCCATTTTTCCAGCTCATTTTAGAGCATTAGCTCAAAAAATTAAGTAGATCCAAAGCTCGGACCACACTGCAGGAACAATACAGGGGAGATTGAACTCTTACAGTTGAAAACTTCTTGCGCCCACAAAAATAGAAGTGTGGGACGGCCTCACTTGATGTATTTCCCTTACATCCATGCCGTTCATCAGTTTTGGAAGCTCATTTTAGAGCATAATAAAAAAAAAATTGAAGCATATCCAAATCTCCAATCGACCACACCATAGGAAAAAGTGGTGGTGATTAACCATTACAAACTTGTTGTGGGCCAATTCTGGATCAAGCTGATATTTGTATGGTCCCTTAATCCAAGTCTTTATAACATTGTCAACAGGTTGGATGGAAAATAGACATTCAAGTGGCCCCAAGAATTTTTTTAATGGTGGATATTCAATCACCACTGTTTCCATTGGTGTGGTCCACCTAAGATTTTAATCAGCTTCATTTTTAGGTCTCTTCTAAACTAAGCTGTAAAATCGGATGGACGGTGTGGATGCAAGGCAGATGCATCAAGTTGGGCCCCACATTGGGATCCACCCGTGAATCCACCAAAGCCGTGGCCAGAAGTGTGGATGCTGATGGGACGGGCGGCCCTAGACACGTAGGACTAAAGGCTTGAACCCAAGACTTTATTCGATGGTTCGTCCCAAGCCAAGATAAATGGCCGAGGCGTGTCTACTGGCCTGATCCAATCATCAAGTGGGCCGCTGCTGTGCAGAAAATAAAGTTTAAAGATACTTGTTAGTGGTTTTCATAAAAATAAAATAAAATAAAATATATAGTTTAAAGGGACTTTTGAATCTTGGTCAATTTGGATGACTAGATCCATTTATATGAAGTAACACATCATGCATTAAGGGAAGGGGATGCCCTAAAAATTTCTTAAATTGTATTAAAATCCTTAATGAGCTGGGGCTTAGTTTTCCAAAGTCCGACCAAGGGCCATTTCTAGGCCAATGATGAATAGCCTGGTGCGGCCTGTTGGTCAATCCAACCACATCAAGTGGACCATTAACCATAAGGTGTGCCATTGTTGTGAAAAATAATGATGGGTTTAAAGATGCTTGTGAATGGTTCACGTGGAACATGTATGTCATTGTGGATGGAGGAGATGATAGGGTATGAAATGTTTAATTATTTATGTAATTAATGATCCATTAAAAAAAATTGAATTTTAATGAATTTTAAAACAAGAGGAGAGATAAGAGGAATTGGTTGTAACTTTTATCTCCAATATGAGAAATTCTCTTCTTAAGGAGATAAATTTGGATTCCCCAAATCTCTTCAAAAACAGAGTAAAAATCCTAGAAACAATGAGAGAGAGACCCATGCTAAGCTCGAGTTGGTGTTATGATTTTTCTCCTTTATTATTTCTTATGTAATTTAGATTATTTCCATTAGATTTATGCAATGAAATGAACGATTTCAACAAGTCGTATGTTCATTGCATTGACATATTTGGTATAAATAGTGATGAGATAATATTCTCTGTGCTTTTATGAATTGGTGTAGAGAATAATGCGGGGCCACCTTGATGTGTGGGACTAGATCTACACGAATCATCTGGTTTTTGAGGTTGAAATATGTTGGGATGCCGAATATCAAATCGATCTAACTATCAGATGGGCCACACCGGTCACATGGTAATCTTAAATAAATTATGTAATTATCAATAATGTGAGCTATAGAGGTTTTAGATCAAGTTAATTAATGGACCTCTCTCCTAATCAATCATGAGAGGGCCAATGGTCAGTTTGAATCTAACCAATATGCAAAGACAGATTGTCGGTTCGACCAATAATGCGGTCGGTCTAATCGACGGGAGGTGAAACAGTTTGTTTGATTCCAATTTTGAGAGACAATTGGAATGTTGTTGGGATGATGGATGGCCACTTTAATTGATCAAGCGGATCCTACTTGAGGTCTTAATGCCCACTATTAAGGATTAGATTTGAAGTTCATTTCATATCTTAATACATTGTCTTAAGGGTTACATCTAAAAGAATATGATTGGACAATGTTATAGACCCCAATATATAAATTGATCAATTAAGAGTGGGCCCCACCATGTAAATTCATCTAAATTGGAAAATAATTATAAATGTATATTGTTTTAAGTAGAGGTGGGCATCGAGTTGAGCCGGACCGGATTCGGTCCAACTCGATTCGATCCGAAACCTTCAAAGCCCTGACCGAACTCTATCCGATCTGGGACCGAGTACAGGTCCTTTGACTCGATCCGATCCATCGCACTGCTGGCCTGACTCGAACCAAGTCTGACTTAATCAGGGAAACCGAATCGGATCGGGTTGGGTACAGTTCGGATCGAATTCTCTGTTTCAATAGTAGACGTTCAACCCCCACTGCTTTTTGCAGTGTGGTTCAGTTGATCTTTAAATCTATCTTATTTTTCGGCTCAAGCCTTAAGACGAACCCGCCAAATAGATGGACGGTTTGGATATAACACATACCTCATGATGGGACCTACAAAACTTGCTTACGTCAATACACCAGCTGGCCTGGTGCATGGTACACCTGCCAGTCTACTTACGTACAAATGTTGAGAGGGGTTACGGTTACTCTCCCATTAAAACATTCATGATCATTTTTTGAGCCCACCAAGGTGTGGTTCACGAATCCATACCATCCATTATGTTTGTCCCACTTGGATGAGGGGTCAAACCAAGTTTCAGATGCATCCAAATTTTAAGTGGGCCCAACCAAGTGCTTTTATATGTTTTAGGAATGTCTTCCCATGATTTTAGATGGTATGGCCCACTTGAGTTCCGTATACGGTTGATTTTTGGGATATCCCATAGTTTAAAGGGGACCCATCAAATGCACAGTGTTGATGTTCGACACGCATCACGATGGGGCCCACACAACTGGACCTCACAGGAAGTTCCCATGAGCTGGACGGCATAAAACTTTTTCCCTGGCTCTGTGTCAAAGCTCGGTGCTTGATGCACCTCGAGCCTTGAGCACAGAGGAGGGATTGACTACTCCCCATACCACCAGCCAATGGCTCATAGTCGGTGCTCTGTGGACTCCACCATGATGTCTTTATTTCATCCATGCCATCCATCTATTTTTCTAGATCATTTTATGGTATTAAACCAAAAATGAGGTATATCCCAATCTCAAGTGGACAACATTATAGTAAATAGTGTTGAATGAACATTGTGCAGATCGGGTCAGATCAGATCGAATCGAATCCATTCGGATCGGATTGGATCGGTCCGGATTGACCACTGATCTGAACTCGATCTGATGTATGATCGGATCTGAGTGGTCCAACTCGATCCGCACCAATCCAGGCCTTCTGATCGGGTCGGATCCACCAGATCGAGTCGGATTTGCCAAATTGAGTCGAATTCTGCCCAGCTCTAGTTTTAGGAAATACTTTGGTTTTATTGACTTTTATTCAAACGGAATCAATATCACCAAAATTTCTAAGTGAGTGATCCCAACTTGTTTTTCCTCCATTAAAATTAATGTAGTGTTTGCTATGTTGATTGTTTGATATCTGTACAAGTGATTTAGAATGATTTGATATTTGTTCGTGTTTACATTTGTTAAATATATAACTGTTTATAATTTGTTATTGCTGTAAGCTTCCTTATTATATGTTGAATGATCTATTTTAAGGTTTAATTGTTGAACCCTAGCATGTCGAGTACATGATCCATGCCAATCGTCCATGAGGACCACCCGGATGAAAATTTGTTCCTAGTAGCCATGCTTTTAAATGCGGGCCTAGCCCATGCTTACTAACAGGTAGATGCCTTCCTAAGTGGCAAATACAAGCGTTGCCCATGCTTATCAATTAGTAGATGCCTTCACAAGCAAAGGATGCGGGTTGACAAAATTCCAACTCAAGTAAGTGGATGTTTATCCCCACGTGAAGCACTCTTACATTTTAATTATTTATTGTTTATTCATTTTGATTGATGTTTTTTGTTTGATATTAATTTTAATTGGATGAGTCATGTTGGAATTTCTTACTAGGCCTAGCAAGCTTAAATTTTATTAATGGAAAAGTTGTACATATGTAATAGATGTTACGCCTACTGTGCAAGAGCAGGCGGACCTGGCTAAACTTATGGATAACCCACGGAATACATGGCTATATTTAACGGAAGAAGAATTAGATACATTGGATTAATTTTAATTTATTAATTTGAACATGTTTATTTCTAGGTTTTAGTTATGTTTATAACTATTTGTTTAATTAGAGATATGATATTGGGTTGTAACTGCGTGTGATGCTCTTGAACATGGTTTTAAATTATTGTTAAATAGTTGATGATTATTACATCAAATTAAGGCACCAACTGGGTAGGCTAATAGACATTTTAATTGAAAATTTATGAATTTATCTAGTTTGATTTGAGGTGTGTGAATGTTTGTAAATAGAACTTAGAGTAGATAACTTAAACATAGTTATGACCTCTTAATAAACTACAGTTTATTAGATGAAGAACACTTAGCATAGAAGTCGCAATATGAAACTTGGGCGTGGGAAGCGCAATCGGTGCTTGAATTTTGGATCGTGACAATTTCACTCTTTTACTTACAAGTCTAAGCTTGACCTGCCTACCCAATAGAGATAGGATCAAGCATTTTAGTTTGATTACTCTTTCTGAGAAACAAAAATCCACACCGTCCATCCCCTTTACCGAATCATGTTAGGACATGAGCTCAAAAAATTAGCCAAATCACTCTAATGTTTGTGAGAAGTCCACACCCTCCGTTTTCTTTTCTAGCTCATGTTAGGACATAGGCTCAAAAATAGGCAGATCCAAAACTTGGGTGAACCATGCGACAACAAAATGTGGGAATTGAAGGTTCGTTGGGCTACAAAAGTTCTCAATGGAAATTACCTTTTGGACTCACTTAATCTCAATAGGTCATGGATATGATCATATGAAGTGTTTGTCTGATACATAAACATCATGGTAGAGAGTTGAAAGGTTTCAACAGTGGTCATTTTCTTGTGCACTTTTCCATCGTTATGCCCGGTGTCCTTATGTTTTGGATTTGCTTTTCTGAGAATCCTACAACGGATTTCCTACAAACATCAAGATAGCCCCACTTAAAGGAGAAACACTTTCTTACACTCTACACTATCCATCCATTTTTATTTTATTTTTAATATCATTTTAAGATAGAAGCCCAAAAATGAAACAGAGATCCAAGTCTAAAGTGGACCACGCCACACCACAGTTAAAATCTTGCTAGGGCTCACCATGATGTTTATTTGTCATCCAACCTCAAATATCAGCCCAATCCAAAACTTCTCAATCCAAAACTTATGTGGCCCCCAACAAAATTTTCAACTGTAGGCATTTAATCCTCACCATGTGGTCCACTCGAGCCTTGGATCTACCTATTTTTGGGCTTATACCCTAAAATGATATGGGAAAATGGATAGACGGTGTCTATGATAACCATATATCACAGTGGGCCCCTCATAGACCTAGCCTATGCCGAGCTTGGTACAGGCAGGGGTAGTTGCCAATCCACGCCCCGAGAAGGATGGATGGAGTAGTTATAACACAAACATCACGGTGGGCCCCATTAAGCTTTGGGTTAAGGGGAGCCGTCCAAATTGCGTCGGAATATTGGGCACCAACAATCAAACCCAAGAAAATAAATGCAAACCAACCACATCCATCGCAAGACACAAAAGCTGATAATACTGATATTTCATACAAGAAACAGACAGGACAAACAACAACTCCAGTGATGAGGATTGAGAGACATGGTCGACAAAACTAAAGGCTGTGCTTGCATCACGAGAGCCATAGCCCACTTATTCTCAAGTTAACATTTTGAAGTCCTAAGACACTACCATAACAGACCCGTATGAGATTATTTCAAACAGTTGAGCCTCTCATTTGCAGGTGCATGGGTCACAGGTGCAGTTAGATCCGCATTTGCAGCCTTCATTCTCGGATCCAGCATTCATCTCAGACCCTTCAAAGTATCTGCAAATATCAATGCATTCCATAAGATCAATGAAATAAGAAGCAAGAGTTCCCACCCATGAAATAGATTTATTTATTTTTACCTGGTAGGGTTGTCAGTGTGTACTACTGTCCCACGGACCCGACCCGACTTTAGAGTCGGTTTGCATCTCGGAATCGGGTCTATGAACTGGATCCGACAAGATGGATTAGGTCAGATCAAGTCGGGTCCATTTCGGGTTAAGCAAATTTCATTGATGACAAGGGAGGCCATTTGCAAGATATGGCACGTGTCAAAGTGGCACATGCATGTATGATTTAAAGCCATCCATCAACTGGCCCACCAAAAAACTGCTCTTATTTGACCAGAACCAACTAGAAACCTGGATCCAAAGAGGGTAACTAGACCTGGCAAGACCCGAACCCTGCAAGCTCAGGGCAAGGGTCCAATACCCGACCCATTGACGGCCCTCATTTTCCATGCAATCTGAACGTACTATCCTTAATGGGATGGAACTATCTATTTGTGGGGGTGGAAATGTCAATTCCTTCTTCTTCTTTTCTCTTCACAGTGCACACTACCCTTTCTTTAAAAAATGAAGATGAATACTCCTCCATTTTGGAGTGAAATTATCAATTTCTGGGGGTGGAAATGACAATTTTCCTTTTGTTATTCTATTGGAGAGAGAGAGAGAGAGAGAGACCCCTTCTGAGGAGCGACCCCAACAATCATAGTTTCAGTGGTGGTGGTTTCTCCAGAGAAAGAGAAATCAGGATACATCTTGCATCTGCCAAAATTTTAAAAATAAAAATACAAAATGTTAGGAAAAATATAGAAATTTTTAGACCCACCCTTCTGATTTGCACACACCTACTTACCATTTTGGGAATTGACATACTATACTTTTATATTGTTTCAGTTCCCAACATAGAAAATGCGTGTACACAAATCAATCAGGTGGGTGTAAATATAAATATCTAATCTCTTAAGAAGGGAACAAAAACACATCTTTAAAAAATCAAAGAAAAAGGAAACCCAACGCTTAAATTCCATGCAAGATTTTTCAGACTTAAAATAATTAAACTAAGAAAAGCTAAAATCCATAACGTGTACATCAAAATTCAATATATTACAACAAGAAAATAAATTCCATAAAAATAGCTTTTCTAGTTTTACCCAAAATAACCAAAATTCATATTTCAATATAGAAGAAGAAAAAAAAAAAAAACCCCCCACCTGAAATCTCATCCCAGAAAACACAACCAAAATAAACTAATTTTACCCAAGGAGCATTTCTTAATGCTAGACCCACCAAAATCCACCGTACAGGTGGAACGGTAGAAAGTGGATCAGGACCGTCCATCTAATTACTAGTGGCCGCTGTTTCAGATGGGCCATGGTTCAAAGACCATGCTAATAAGACAATCCTAGCCATCCCTTTCTTTCTAATGGTCCATTTGAAGCACAGATATCTGTTTTGGATGAAATTTTAACCATGGCCATCCATGAAAAGGACCCACTTGCTAAAATCACATGCAACGCCATCCAACACAAGAAAAAATGAAAGAAGAAGAAAAATCATCGACCAACATCCTAAAAATTTCAAATAAAAAAATAAAAATAAAATCCAGAACATATAAATTTTTTTCTGAAAACCCAATAATCTCATCAATCCATATCATGAAAATTACGAAAAAAGAACATAAAATATAATTTCCCAAATTTTAAAATACAAAAAATAAAAGGGCCTATGGTAGATTTTGTACCCTCCACAACCAGAGCCGCACTTGCAGGCAGATCCACACCCGCAGTTTCCACCACAGCAAGACATTTTTTGCAGGAAATGAAAGAAAAATGCAGTAAATGAATAGAAGGAGAGGCGAAGCTTTAAAGACTACAATCACCGTTCTTCAGCTAGTAATACGTTTGCGTCCATACCTGCATTTATAGGCAGGGGAGGAGAGAGACCGGCTCTATCCACCGTCCACGTGTCACAATCTTAAACCATGCAAAATCCCTGCATATCCGTCCAAGTAAACAGTTCCTCCACGTAACCATCCGTGTCACCTGGGAAGGAACATTAAATTAAGGAGAGTTATTTAATACTCTGACAGAGTATGACACTTGATACACAGGCACTCCAAGACTGTAAATATACGCTATCCAAACGGATCAAATTTAGTAATATACAGTAATTCCTCTCATTCGTGTATACTGTTTTGGATTTCATTTTCATTTTAACCGTTCAATAAATATCCACCAATCCGATGATCAGATCATCAAATGAGATTGTTTTTTGGTTAGCTTTTATCGTAATGGGAGCATTTTAATCTAGATAATTGTATACCACGTATGCAATTTTTAAATAAAATTTGTAGATGCAGGTGTATGTTCCATCATTTTCTACCAGAGTATTTAAATTTTTCTCTACAAGCATTGTACAAGGCTCCTTAATTGGGCCTTCTTTTCAATGCATCCAACATCTACCGTTTGTCGCCGCCGCAAGGCCCAGATGCTGAGTGTTTGGACGATCAAAACCGTTCATTTTGTAAAAAATAAAGCAATCTGGAACCCCCAAGAGACATGCTGAATGGGCGACTATGATCATCACTATCGGTAGATAAATTTAAAACATTTGAAAGAAAATTTGTGATCAATATCATTTGAGTTGAAAAACAAAAGGCCAAGGCCTGTCTGGGAGCATGGATTTGAAATCCTCCCATTGTTGCGCAGTTAGATTGGAAATCAACTTTAATCCAAAAGTAACTATGCATGGTATATTTATAGGAATTTAAATTTAATTATTAAATCAACTTTAATATATTTAATTAGTGATGTATGTAATGTTTGATACAATGGTTGTAATAAATCCACTGAAATATATGCTTTGCTTGAAAATGATGAAATTTCAAGTCTCGGATGGACCCTAAGTACAATATCATGTCTAAGTGATGAACCAACAATTTTTAATAATTGATTTATGAGGACAATATTTGAAATATGTTGGTCAACATATTCAAGTAATTATAGTGATGCAATTGATAATCTAATTGATTTGGAATATCATTAGTGGGTCGTGTGCCCAATATAATAATAATACGGTGACACTCTTGTTACGCATGCAACTCTTGAAAGGATTGTAGATTTAATCCAAGCTCTCACCTTGCATTTTAAAGTCCCTCATCGGAGGGATTTGAAACCTACCTTAGGTACTTTATGGTGCCAAACAATTTAGGGAGATTTCAAATACACCCAAATCCATGGTGCCAAACCACGGTTAAGATCATCAATGAATATTTATGATAGAAAAGTGATCTATTTACTATATTAAAATATATGTTGAATAAATTAATGGTTGGGCCATTTACTCTCTCTCTCTCTCTGTATCTCTCTCTCTCTCTCTTCTCTAGAATTAGCAATAGAAGGGTTTGTCCTTAGGGTTAAGGAGACTTTTGGAGGATGTTGAGCTTTTTCATGGTATGAAATTTTAGGAATGTATTTATAAGCTTGTAAATCTTTATCACCTAGCTTTATTTGTTATAAAGGTAGTATTCATAATAATGCTTGTAAGTTAAACTCTAAACAATACTCACAATATACTTAACTATAAAAAAATTTTATTAATCGATTATATTTTAATTTGAATGTTTTCACGTTTACACGATCTGAATATATGTAATTATCATGTCTTATGTTATCATACTCGTACCTTTTTACGTGATGATTTTAAAATCAATTATTTAATCAAAATTGATTTAGCCGGCCATGGTACTCAAGTATTTCGATTTTTAATATATCATTAAGAATCATAACCCCACTTGAGAACATGACCGATCATCCAATATAGCATGATTTACCCTAAAATTCTTATATATTAATAAATCAAAGCAATCAATTAAATCCCTTTTAAGACCCTATGTCCTTTCGTGAATGAGAATAAGTGAAACAAGCATGGAAACTCACAATACACACTGTGACAATGAATCTCTACCATGGATATTGATACTAAAATAGTTAAATCTAATTTGACCTTCCAAATCTAATTAATATATACACACGTGTGCACTTACATATGTACACAAACAATGCCCCATAATAGAGGCTCATCATAAGACACAACAATCACCCAGTGTATAGCGATCCTTGAATTGAGCCATTCCAACTTATCTATCCATGATGGTATTTTAGATCAATGAAGACCTCAATGAAGCTCCTCAATGAATCCGTCCAATCATATTCGTTTCATATACACACAATAATAATAAATAGTAGTAGATAAAATATTAATGAAAAAAAAACTCTATAATTTATTAAACTAAAACAGCATACATTCTAACACTTGATCTTAAGTAATGATAAGAGTAAAATATACTTATTTTTTAAGAATATTTCATTAAAGTAAAAGGCTTTGATACTTTGGTTGGGTGTTATACTTAATACTCCGGTGCTCCATATTTTGTCCAATTCATGGCTCCCTATTCAAATAGATCATAAACCAAAAACTTCATTAAGTTCTTATTAATATGAAGATTGGTTTACATTTAATGGATAGTTGAATATGGAATAATAGTTATCTACCATGGATCTCAAATCTCGATGGTTGATTTCAAGTTGCATATGCTAGTCTGTCATGTGCGCTTTGGCGTATCAACCATCGCATTCATACAAAATCTCAAATAATCTCATGAGATTAAAATGCTCAGGCAGTTCCTACAAGGAGATAGAGAAGAGGAAACAAGTCTCATACATCACATGTGGTCCCACTAGAGGACATACCTTGTATAAAAAATCACATGGCAGCCTTTCAGTAGTTTACATTTGGGTTGATCCATCAACTAAAAAGCAAGGCTAGCCAGCCTTTAGGCACCTGATATGGTCCGAAAAAAGCTTGTTTGTACCAAAGATGTGTACATAATGAGAGGAAAGAAGCGGCAATAAATTCTAGTGTAAATGGAAAGAGGACTTCTTTTTTTTTCTTTTTCTTTTTTTTGCTTTGTTAGCTTGTTAGTACACTCACAGTCAGTTCACACAACACTGTTAGCCACCCTCACTAGGGAATCGATACTAAGACCTCAGCGTTGAAACGAGGTATCTTTCACTTAGTCTACCACTTGAGCTATGGATCTGGGTGTAAAAGGAAAGAGGACTTAGAATGAGAGTAGTGCACAATTAGAAGAACCTTGCAACTAAGGATTAGACCAACATGGATTTTGGCTAAGTCGTCATCCATTCAATTTAGATGCATTCCGTGTGCTCCCTCACTCTAACCGCCATGTACTATTTTTTTATTAGGATAGATTTGCTAGAATAATCCCCGCATATGATATTTACAATGATTTTTTGGACATGAGTTTTTTGTAGTGATTCAAATCATTTGCATCAAGGCTATGACTCTCGAAGGGTGGGATTTTTCGTTTTTTGGAAAAGTTTATTAAATTAATATTTTAGCCATTTATTTGATCATTTGACCTTTTGTTTTCTTCCTAATGTAAAAGGAATCATTAAGGGGATTGCGTACTGACAGCCTCCGTAGGAAGGTGGCTACTGACAGTTTGTTTCATCGAAGCTTTTTATCAATTTTTTGATATAATTACAGGGCATGAGCTTAAAAATGGGAGATATCCAAATCTCGAGTGAACTACACCACAAGAAAACAATGGCAATTGAATGGCCACCATTAAAAACTTCTTTATTTGTCATCCCGCCTTTGATTAAGTCATGTACACCTAATCTAAAACTTTTGGAGCTTCTAAGAAGTTTTTAATGGTGAGTATCCAATCACACCACTCTTTCCTGTGGTGTTGTCCATATGAGATTTGGAAAAGTATTGAAAAAAAATGAATGAAAAGCATCTACAGAATACGTGTATCATGATGGACCAACAGATCACTGTGGGTAGCCAGCTCACTATTGATGCCGTCAGTAGCAATCCACGTCCAATAATTATATGGTTGAAATATTTTGGTTGGTGACTTTCTTTTCTCTACCCAACATCTATTGGGAGGTTTAGGGTATAGAGTTTAGGGTGTGTTTGGTCCTTAGTATTGAATGGTATTAGATGGGATTAATATCATTATTGCACAATGATTGCATGTCTAAAATAACATGGTAATCTAATCCCATGTTTGGGATTAAAAATTTTACTACAAGAAAACATGGGATTAAGCAAAATCATGTTTGATGGACCATGAAAATTTAATCAATGAACCAAATTCATAACTGATATCATTCACTTGTACACATATATAACATGTCAGATACCACACATGCAGTGGATTTCAAATTCTTCAGAAATCCAGTGTGATTAAATGCAATTCCATCCCACCTAGTTCCCACGTCTCCGACGTTCACGGCACCAAATGCAATTAACCATTGAAAATGCCCCAGTAGACTGCCGAGCCCCAGCGATATCTCAGGAAGTATCATGTAAGCCTCTTCATATGTGGACCTCACCATGATCTATTCCCTCAGATGAGAAACATTTAAGATGTCTGTTTTACAAAAGATTAACCTTAATGAAAGATCTACACCATGGTGGGCCACACATAGACCTATGCTTGCCATCCATCCCTATTTTACCACTTGGTGTGACCCATCTCAGTTATGGATCTGGCTTTATTTTTGCACCGGAGCCTATAATCGAGGTTAAAACCTGATGGACTGAGAGGACTTTAAGTACACAACATGGTGGGCCCCGAAGAGCCTGGGCTGCGTAAAACAGGTGGGCATAGGATTAGTCCCGTTCCCCTTCTTCGAGGACTCAAGGCAGAGGAAGGACCGAAGGAATTATACGGTCCTTGTGCATCAGAAGGTGGACAGCATACTCGTTCATCAGTTTTGGATAATTGGTGCTCATGGTTTGCTGATCCATACCGTTGATGTGATATGACGAGTATGACCCAATAGTCTCAGCCTTCTATAATCTTGTCCATTCGATCTATGTGCTCTCACAGAGAGAGATTACAAATAACACCATTTGATTGTGGACTACTTCGGATCAATGGTTTAGACGCTAGAAAAAGAGGGGCCTATATATGTAAATGGACGGCTTGTGATCGTGTCCATGTTCTGACGCATCAAAACCGCACAGTTAATTCCTCGAGAAAGATGGCATGTCATGTCATTGAAAGTGACTTGAAAACATCACCTCGTTGAAATACTAAAGATACTCCTAAGATGGAAACGGATTGGCTATTCCCCCTGCCACCAGTCCCGTGGCTGATTTTCGGTGCTGTGGGCCCTACCATGATGTATGTATTTCATCGATGCCGTTAATCTATTTTTAAAGATCATTTAATGCGTAACACCAAAAAATAGATGGATATAACTCTCAAGTGGATCACACCACAGGAAAAAAAAATTAGTGATTGGATATCCACCATTAAAATCCTCCTAAGTCACAATGTACTGTTTATTTGAAATCCAATACGTTGATTAGGTCATACAGATCCATATGAAGGGAAAAAACAAATATAAGCTTAATCCAAAACTTTAATGGCCCCCAAAAGGTTTTTAATAGTCTACCTTCATTCAGTACACGCTTCCTGTAATGTGGTCCACTTGAGATTGGGACATATATCATTTTTTGTATCGTAGCATAAAATGGACTAGGAAAATAGATGGACGGCGTGGATGAAACACATACATCATGGTGGGGCCCACATAGCACCGACCATCAGCCATTGACAGGTGGCAGGGGAGTAGCCAATCCGTTCCCTCCTAAGATTGAGTCTGGATCCAGGTGGGTCCGAATAAGAGAATGATGGACCATTCGACTGGGGACCACTTGAATTGCTCAAGCTACCATAGCAATTCAAACTATGGATATACACCGCATAAATCCAGCAGATCCAAAGGGACGCGGTTTGGCCAGTGACCCCACCACCAGCCAGCTAGCTGATGTCGAAGGTCTGTGGGGCCCACCATAATGTATGTGTTTTATCCACGCCGTTCATTCATTTTCCAGATCATTTAAGGGTACGAGAAAAAAAAATGAGGCAGATCCAAATGTCAAGTAAACCACACCATAGAAAACAGTGGGGATCAAACACTTACCGTTGAACACTTCTTAATGCCCACAGAAGCTTTGGATCATGCTGATATTTATTTATTTATTTTCCTTTATCCAGTCGGTTTGAGCTTACCAACGGGTTGGGTAGCAAATAAATATTAAAGTGAGCCCTAGGAAGTTTTAATAGTGAACGTCCAATCAAAACTTTTTTAAAGTGGTGCCGTCCACCTGAGATTTTGATCCGACTCAATTTTTAATTCATGCCATAAAATGGGCTAGAAAATGAATGGACGGAGTGGATAAAACACATACATCATGGTGGGGTGCACAGAGCTTTAATACCAGCTAGCTAGTTCGCGTTGGACAGTAGCCAACCCGCGTCGGATCAAAACCACGAAGTTAGTGTGTCTAGATTCGTATGGTTAAGATTAATCGTATGGTTAGATTAATTTGGACCGCTCACTAATTTTCCCTCAACTATCCATAGCAATTAATCGTATGGTTCAGATTTCTTGATCAATGTAGTTTTATAGATATGTCCTTTCCACCATGGGACCAGTAATCGGAATGGCACGGATAGCTGTACATCAGTGCCACATGTGAGGAGGATGAGTCCCTGACATTTATTTATTTATTTAAGTTAGCCAAAACCAACATAGGACTCTGCGTGGATTTCTGAGAGTTATTTGATACTCCGGCTAAATATGAGACTTGATAGTGGGGCACTTATAAATGGTACACGTGGCATGCAAACCCCATTTAAAACGACTAAATTGTGGAACTCAGTGTCTTCAAGTTACCATGCAAATAATCGAACAATCCAAACCTCTGATGCCCGGACAGTTGTTTGTTGAAATAATACCATTGATTTTTATTTTTATTTACCAATTTTAACTGTCCAATAAATATCCACAAATCTTATGCCTAGATAATAATAACAAAAAGTGTTAGTTTAATTTATATTATAACTGAACTCGCAAATCCTAAAGCAGACGGTTTAGGTTGAGTTTGTTTATGCCAAGTATGCAATTTAAAAGTAATTAATGAGTGCTTGCGCATCAGGCATTACACTCTGCCAGAGTATCAAACCTTCTTTCTTCATTTACCGGAGGAGGTGCTCCATCGTTGGTTGGGGGTTGCGTTATGAATCGGTCAGGTTCGTTGCTAGGCCGCATCAATTTAATGGCCGCTATTAAAACTTCTTTAGAGCCTCCAAAGCTTTGGATGAAGCTGATATTTGTTTTTCACAAAGTCTAAGTCTACGGGACCTAATCAATAGGTTGGATGAATAGTAATACTGCAATGGGCCCTAAGAAATCACCACTATTTTCCTACGGTGTGGTCTACTTGAGATTGAGATTTATATCATTTTTGGCTCATGCCTTAAAATAATTAACCAAAATGAATGAATTTAATGTATAAAACACAAACATTGGTAGGACCCACATATGCAATGGGCTTTTATGTGACCTCATCGATAAGTTGATGCCAAAGAAATATTATAATAAGCTTTAAGGTCCTGTCTGGGTGCATGGATTTGAAACCCTCTTCTTGTGTTTGGTATCTTAGATTGAAAATAACTTTAATCCAAAAGTAGCTATTTGTAGTATATTTGTAGGGGTTTGGATATAATTACTAAATCAACCTTAATATCTCTAAGTAATGAACTTCAGTAATTTTTGATACAATAGTTGTAATAAGCTTGCTGAAATATATACTTTGTCAAAAAATAATGAAATTCCAAAGTCTTAGATGGGCTACAAGCATAAGATCATATCCAAGTGACTAACTAACGATTCTTAATTGCTGATATACATGTACAATGTTTGTACGGTGTTGATTATCATATTAAAGTATTTATAGTAATGCAATTAATAATCTAATTATTTTAAGATATCATTAGTGGGTCATGTGTTTAATAAATTAATAGTCTAGTGATACACATGTTACACATTTAATTATGAGATTGATTTTAGATGTAATACCTTGGATTTCAAACCCCCCATGAGGGGGATTTGAAACCCCTTTAAACCTCAGTTACCTCATGATGCCAAACAACCCAATGGATTTGAAATCCTCTCAAATCCCCCCAAATCTATAGTGTCAACGAACCCCTTGGCATATTTCACCCATGGTATTACTATTCCTCTTGTTTCCCATGTTGTGATCCACTTGAGCTTTGAATTTTCTTCATGTTTGGCCTTCTAGTCAGAAAATAAGCCTACAAAAAGAATGAGCAATGTGGGATCAATGCACAGCAGCACCTAGTTGGGTGATATTAGGGTATGTTGTCCGTTGGGATTAAGGTGGATGGAATTGTAAAAGTTACAGTAAATGCATATGTAAGGTATTGTCCCCAAATTAAGTTTATCCCATATTTTCTAATACTATGCTTGAAATGTATACATTAAAGAATAAATCCCATTACCTACTTTCAAATTGCGTTTGGATTGAGCCTAGATGAAGTAAAAATTCATCATTCATAGGATTAGTAATTTCATCTCACACTTTCCAAAGTTTACCAAGTTAATTTTAATCTCATCTAATATTCCTTCGGGGCTTAATATTCTGAATTTCAAAGTGAGATTACTAATGCATTCCCGTTTAATACAACATAATACTACTGTCCAAACAGGCCCCCAGGGTCACCACCCCATCCGCTTCCCAACTGCTGTAGGAAATTCGCTTCCTTGTTGGATGAGCCGTTGGATGTGCTACACTTGTCATGCATCAATGGCTCCTTCCTCCCTTAAAGTCATCGGATGATCTATCTTTTGCAGATTTAGGAACGTACAACAGAGCGTCCATTTACACGTGGCAGATCATCTGTCCCACGATTAGCATCATCACTAAAGACATCTTTCTTATTATATCCAGGCCCTTTTCTCTTTTTAAAGAAAAAAATCTACACCATTGAAAATTTCGAGGCATCATTGAACATTTTCAATCAAAAGCATTGGCATATTCCATCATATTTTATCTAACTTTGGTAGTAGTGAAAGACCGTAGACGGACATGATCTTATGATAGATGAACGATCAGATACAACCACATGCATGCACCGTTTTTTTCGCAAGTGTGTCAATGTGCAGGACATCTGGTCCGTGCAAAAGGTGCACTCAGCATGAAGTCGATTTCAAAATTCATCCGATCCTCTGATCAAGTGGGTCACACGTGACAACTTGATCAGATCGTTTTCCATCCAATGATATGGATGATGTGGCCCACCTAAGGAGTGTACCGGCTTGATTTTCCTACCAATTTATCTTCTTAATGGAATCCACCTTTTGCAAGGTTCTGATGTCCCCAACTAAATCGAAACATGCAGTCCAAGAGGAGGCCCACTAATTGGACGGTCCAGATATTTTTTGGTGGGCCACATCAGGAGTTGTACACTTGGCATCTATTAACTCCAATTAAACCGACGAGATTGTCATACCCACTTCCTTTAATTCACAACTCCAAAATCCAATTGGTTGAAATATCCTAGCCTCTGATTCGTGGACACTCGTTTGATGAAATAGGACCAATGAACAGTTTCCATCCTCAGCCGTCCAATAGATGTTCACCAATCTCCAATCTGATAGGCAGACAGCCAAATAAGCTCAAATTTTTTGTCAATCCTACGTATAAAATGGGACCCATAATATAAACTGTTTATTTTGAATTACTTATATTTTGATTATGTAATTTAAAAGTGGCCGCGTATGATTTATCACACTCTACCAGAATATCAACCTTTTTATCTCTCTGATAAAGTGATAATATCTTGATTTCGATCACCACTATCTACCAAGTCAATCTGGGCCCACATCTCTCACTGGCCTTGTCAGCATTATAATCATGAAAAAGGAGAGAGAAGGTGAGACCTGCACGGCTATTCGTCCGATCTTAGTCTTTTATTAGTGGTGGGCCCTTGAAGTCTCTCATCCTCTCCTTGTGGAGGTGCTTTGGATGTGACGAAAGGAACATGATTTTCCGTCCCTTCATTTATTCAAACAAGGGTTTTGGTGAGGCCCACCACATTCGTTGACGAATTAAGGATATATGGAGCTCACATGACAATGTCATGAAAAACGACGCCACACAAAACGACAAGCGTCCATCAGTTGTTTACTTTTCAAGTGGTGGGCCATGCCAGGGTGAGGACTGTAGCTCTTGTGGGCCACAAATCATTTTCCCCATCTCAATTGAATCTTGAGGTCAGAAGGCCATGCCATTTCAGTGGACCCTTCCTTCCATTCCTGAATGGATGTGTGTTTTATACACGCCATCCATCCATCCATTTTGCTAGCTCATTTTAGAGCATTAGCCCAAAAAATTAAGTAGATCCAAAGCTCGGACCACACTGCAGGAACAGTACAGTGGAGATTGAACTCTTACCGTTGAAAACTTCTTGCGCCCACAAAAGTAGAAGTGTGGGGCGGCCTCACTTGATGTATTTCCCTTACATCCATGCCGTTCATCAGTTTTGGAAGCTCATTTTAGAGCATGATACAAAAAAATGAAGCATATCCAAATCTCCAATCGACCACACCATAGGAAAAAGTGGTGGTGATTAACCATTACAAACTTGTTGTGGGCCAATTCTGGATCAAGCTGATATTTGTATGGTCCCTTAATCCAAGTCTTTATAACATTATCAACAGGTTGGATGGAAAATAGACATTCCAGTCGCCCCATGAATTTTTTTAATGGTGGATATTCAATCACCACTGTTTCCTGTGGTGTGGTCCACCTAAGATTTTAATCAGCTTCATTTTTGGATCTCCTCTAAAATAAGCTGTAAAATCGGATGGACGGTGTGGATGTAAGGCAGATGCATCAAGTTGGGCCCCACATTGGGATCCACCCGTGTATCCACCAAAGCCGTGGCCAGAAGTGCAGGTGCTAATGGGACGGGCGGCCCTAGACACGTAGGACTAAAGGCTTGAACCCAAGACTTTACTCGATGGTTCGTCCCAAGCCAAGATAAATGGCCCAGGCGTGTCTATTGGCCTGATCCAATCATCAAGTGGGCTGTGCAGAAAATAAAGTTTAAAGATACTTGTTAGTGGTTTTCATAAAAATAAAATAAAATAAAATACACAGTTTAAAGGGACTTTTGAATCTTGGTCAATTTGGATGACTAGATCCATTTATATGAAGTAACACATCATGCATTAAGGGAAGGGGATGCCCTAAAAAATTCTTAAATTGTATTAAAATCCTTAATGAGCTGGGGCTTAGTTTTTCAAAGTCCGACCAAGGGCTATTTCTAGGCCAATGATGAATAGCCTGGTGCGGCCTGTTGGTCAATCCAACCACATCAAGTGGACCATTAACCATAAAGTGTGCCATTGTTGTGAAAAATAATGATGGGTTTAAAGATGCTTGTGAATGGTTCACGTGGAACATGTATGTCATTGTGGATGGAGAAGATGTTCCTAAAAAATATAGATGATAGGGTATGAAATGTTTAATTATTTATGTAATTAATGATCCATTTTTTTAAAAAAAATCGAATTTTAATGAATTTTAAAACAAGAGGAGAGATAAGAGGAATTGGTTGTAACTTTTATCCCCAATATGAGAAATTCTCTTCTTAAGGAGATAAATTTGGATTGCCCCAAATCTCTTCCAAAAATAGAGGAAAAATCCTAGAAACAATGAGAGAGAGAGAGACCCATGCTAAGCTGGAGTTGGTGTTATGATTTTTCTCCGTTATTATTTCTTATGTAATTTAGATTATTTCCATTAGATTTATGCAATGAAATGAACGATTGGAATAAGCCATATGTTCATTGCATTGACATATTTGGTATAAATAGTGATGAGATCATATTCTATGCGCAATTGCTTTTATGCATTGGTGTAGAGAATAATGCGGGGCCACCTTGATGTGTGGGATTAGATCGACACGAATCATCTGGTTTTTGAGGTTGAAATATGTTGGGACGCCAAATATTAGATCAATCTAACCATCAGATGGGCTACACCGATCACATGGTAATCTTAAATAAATCGTGTAATTATGAATAATGTGATCCATAGAGGTTTTAGATCAAGCTGATTAATGGACCTCTCTCCTAATCAATCATGGGATGGCCAATGGTCAGTTTGAATCTAACTAATACGCAAAGACAGATCGTCGGTTCGACCAACAATGTGGTCGGTCTAATCGATGGGAGGTGAAACAGCTTGTTTGATTACAATTTTGAGAGACAATTGGAATGTTGTTGGGATGATGGATGGCCACTTTAATTGATCAAGCGGATCCTACTTAAGGTCTTAATGCCCACTATTAAGGATTAGATTTGAAGCTCATTTCATATCTTAATAAATTGTCTTAAGGGTTACATCTAAAAGAATATGATTGGACAATGTTATAGACCCCAATATATAAATTGATCAATTAAGAGTGGGCCCCACCATGCAAATTCATCTAATTTGGAAAATGATTATAAATGTATATTGTTTTAGGTAGAGGTAGGCATCGAGTCGAGCAGGACCAGATTGTGTCCAACTCAACTCAGTCCGAAACCTTCAATGCCCTAACGAACTCTATCCGATCCGGGATAAAGTCCAGGTCCTTTGACTCGATCCGATCCATCGCATTGCTAGCCTAACCCGTGATCAAGGAAACCGAATCGGATTGGGTTGGGTACGGTTCGGATCGAATCCTCTGTTTTAATAATAGACGTTCAACCCCACTGCTTTTTACAGTGTGGTTCACTTGATCTTTATTTTTCGGCTCAAGCCTTAAGACAAGCCCGCCAAATAGATGGATGGTTTGGATATAACACATACCTCATGATGGGACCCACAAAACTTGCTTACGTCAATACACCAGCTGGCCTGGTGCATGGTACACCTGCCAGTCTACTTACGTACAAATGTTGAGAGGGGTTACGGTTACCCTCCCGTTAAAACATTCATGATCATTTTTTGAGCCCACCAAGGTGTGGTTCAAGAATCCATACCACCCATTATGTGTGTCCCACTTGGATGAGGGGTCAGACCAAGTTTCAGATGCATCCAAATTTTAGGTGGGCCCCACCAAGTGCTTTTATATGTTTTAGGAATGTCTTTCCATGATTTTAGATGGTATGGGGCACTTGAGTTCCGTATACGGCTGATTTTTTCGGATATCCCATAATTTAAAGGGGACCCATCAAATGCACGGTGTTGATGTTCGACACACATCACGATGGGGCCCACACAGCTGGACCTCACGGGAAGTTCCCATGAGCCGGACGGCATAAAACCTTTTCCCTCGCTCTGTGTCAGAGCTCGGTGCTTGATGCACCTCGAGCCTTGAGCACAGAGGAGGGATTGACTACTCCCCGTGCCACCAGTCAATGGCTCATAGTCGGTGCTCTGTGGACCCTACCATGATGTCTTTATTTCATCCATGCCATCCATCTATTTTTCTAGATCATTTTATGGTATTAAACCAAAAATGAGGTATATCCCAACTCAAGTAGACAACATTATAGTAAATAGTGTTGAATGAACATTGTGCGGATCGAGTCGGGTCAGATCGAATCGAATCTATTCGGATCGAATCGGTCCGGATTGACCACTGATTTGAACTCGATCCGATAGATGATCGGATCTGAGTGGTCCAACTCAATCCGCACTGATCTAGGCCTTTGGATCGGGTCGGATCCACCAGATTTGGTTGGATTTTGCCCAGCTCTAGTTTTAGGAAATACTTTGGTTTTATTGACTTTTATTCGAACTGAATTAATATCACCAGATTTACCAAGTGAGTGATCCCAACTTGTTTCTCCTCCATTAAAATTAATATAGTGTTTGCTATGTTGATTGTTTGATATTTGTACAGGTGATTTAGAATGATTTGATGTTTGTTCATGTTTACATTTGTTAAATATATAACTGTTTATAATTTGTTATTGTTGTAAGCTTCATTATTATATGTTGAATGATCTGTTTTAAGGTTTAATTGTTGAACCCTAGCATGTCGAGTGCACGATCCGTGCCAATCATTCCTGAGGACCACCCAGATGAAAATTTGTTCCTAATAGCCATGCTTCTAAATGCAGACGTAGCCCGTGCTTACCAACAGGTAGATGCCTTCCTGAGTGGCAGATACAAGCCTTGCCCATGCTTATCACACTACCAAAAAAATGAGCAAAGGCTATGGATGATTGGAGTCTTTAGCTACGGATATAAACCGTAGCAATATTACTACGGATTAAATCCGTAGCTAAAGACTCCAATCATCCATAGCCTTTGCTTGTATTGATGGTCTCTTAGAAGTTCTATGGGGGGCCCACCACAATTTTTGTGTTCAATCTAATCCGTCCATCCATTTTGAAAAATCATTTTAATGCGTTAGTTCAAAAATTAGATAAAGTTAAAGCTTAAGTGGACCACACCATAGGAAACAATGGAGATTTAGTGTCTTTTGTTGATTTGTGGTGTGGTCCATGTAAGTCTTCTATTTGCCTCATTTTTTGGGATAAATCCGTAAATAATTCATTGAATTGAATGGAAGGCATAGATAAATGACATACGTCATGGTGGGCCACACGGAACCCCTAACATGACCGTCCATCTAAATTCGGCGGCCGCGTGCGCAAAAAAACAAAATAGCCCCCCCGCCCGCCCACTGCATTTTCATTCTCGCGCCCACCTCTCTCTCTATCTTCTCTCGCTCCTTTCTCTCTATCTTCTCCCCACTTCTCTCTCTCGCTCCCTGCCCATCCTCGACTGCGTGAGGGACTCGTTCGGACGGCTTACTTCTCTCTCTCTCTCTCTCTCTCTCTCTCTCTCTCTCTCTCTCTCTCTCCCTGCCCATCCTCGACTGCGTGAGGGACTCGTTCGGACGGCTCCACTTCTCTCTCTCTCTCTCTCTCTCTCTCTCTCTCCCTGCCCATCCTCGACCGCGAGGTATCTCTCTCTCTCTCTCAATCTCTCTCAATCTCAATGTTGATTTATGAATTTGGGGGTTTAGTAATTTGTGGATTTCCAATTCGAATATGGACCCTCATTTAGGGATTTGGGGATTTTAGGGCTTACAGATTTGAATGTGGACCTTGAATTTGGGTTTTTCTAATTTTACAAATTGGGGATTTGGGGATTTTAGGATTTTGTTTCATGGGCCGTGGATATTGTGAAGAAAACATTGATGGACCTTTTAGATTATGAAGAAAATGTTGAATCAATGGTTTTATCGAATTCCGAGAACATCGAACGGTTAACAGCAAGTTTTTTTCCAGCATCTGCATACTCACGCATCGAAGCACTCTCTCACTATCCAGTTCTATGCTTGCCTGTTCAGAACTCGCAATGGTTTCCACCAGCTTTCCATCTGATTCCATGGCCTTCTCATTTAGAACAACATCGATCCCAGTAGCTAGATCGATATTTTTGCATTTCGCATCTCCACCCACATCTGATGTAGAATGAGTGGCCATTTGAATTTGATCAACCTCATCGGTCATCACCTTTTCTATGTTCCCTACAGCTGTTTGAGTCTGATTAACCTCATCCATCGCTTTGTCTTCCATCTCCACCACAGCCAAGTTACCACCGTCTCCTGCAGCAGCTGTCAGGGGATGTCCAACTTGCTTGATGGGAAGAGCATCTCAATTTTGGCCTTCTGAAACAGAGGAATGATCCTCAACCAGTAACTTGGATTCAACATAACTATTACTATTTGCTGCAATATCTTCTTCACCTGCAGCTTCAACATGGTTTCCTAAATCACAAGCTTTATCTACCTCTACAACTTGAACATCATTTCTAGAATCACCTACTGGATGATCAACTGGCATCTTCTCCTCCCTAGTCATTGAATTCAGAATGGCAGTCCCTTCAAGACCCATGTCAGCTTGAAAAGGAATAGAAGGATTTTCGACCAAAGCGCCTATCAGGTTGTCGCTACTCCCAACAGGGAACTGATCTTCACTAGCATTAATCTCTTTGTGATTCTCACTGTCTAACAGAGTCGTCTTTTCCTCATTCACAGTGGCACACCATTATCGGATAGGCTCATATTCATGCTAGTAACAAACACGAAATTAAAATTTAGATCGGGTAACACAGACCTTGTTAATTCCATAAGCGTACACACAGCCCCTCTACAAGCTGCCACATCTCTCAAATTGGCATGTGTGCCAAACAAGAAATCCCCCATCAGGTGGGCTTGCTCGTGTATATGCGCTGTCACCAAAATAGGCATGTACCACCATCGGGTACACTAGTCTATGAAACAAATGGATGACTAGAAAGAAAGATATTCGGCCAACTTTCTTCGGTCATCTATTTGTTAGGTACACTTTGCATAGCCCACATGAAAACTATGGCTTGATCTTTTCGCGAGGGATAATATACACACAGGGCCTGCTTGATGGAATGCTTAGATTCTTGCATGCATATGCCACATTAGTATATGTGATCGCTTGTAGAGAAACTGATAGATGGTTTGGATCTCAAGCATGTACCACAATCCATAATGGTACTATGTGGCTTCTAGAGTTGCTAGGATATACAAGCATCACAAGGATACAAATGAGGATTCTGTGGATTTTCTTGCTTTCTTTTTTATTTGTGATGTATGCATTTCTATTCCCCAACTTCTTAGAGGGCATTATTGCAATCTTCTCTTAGGCACTTCACAAATAACCAAATTGTGGAAATTCATCAACCATGAATTTGTATATTTGCATCCAGACTGTCCACATCTTGTGCTCATAGTTGATAGAAAGTAAGCTGAAAATTACATCCATCAAATGATTCGAACCATCCATTTTGTGGTTGATGTCATACTTGGGCAGAGTGTTGGACCATGTAAACCAACAATATCTTTGCATCAATACCATGGAGTTTAATAAACTAAATGTGTACCAGGCGATGTTGGGTCATTGTTGAATCTTGAGGAGGCTCAGAGACTTGTTCTTGCTCGCCTTCTCTCCCTTTACATCACTTTCAAGATAGGGAAGAAGTGGAAGACATAAGAGATGCTTGGGGACCAACACTTCTATATACAAGGGACTCTTAAGAACATTCAGCCCATCAAGGTTCCTTAGCCCTCAAGTCTCTATTCTTTTAGAATGCCCACACTTGCTAAGACCCCACCACATGAGTGTCTATGATCAGCCCATACTATGTAGGATATGATCAAATCATAAGTGGGGCTCACAAACATGCTCATTAGTTAAGATCCAACAACTTGATTCAATCTATTTAATCAAATCATTGATCTATGATGGCCCACTAAACGGACAATAGTCTTACATTCTCCTCTTGAGCCACATAGATCGATGCTTTACTTGTAAAAATGAGTTAAGTGTTAACTGACAATAGTCTTAGTATTGATTCCCTAGTGGGGGTGGCTAACAGTGAAGTGTTAACTGACAGTGGGGTGTACTAACAAGCTATAAAAAAATTGAATTTTTTTTTTTAAAAAAAGGAGTTTGGAAATATTTTTTTATATTCAATTTTCTCATACCATGGACGAATCCGGGCCATTTTAGGATGCAGTCCCAAAACTCAATCAGATCCAAATCTCAAGTGAAACACACAAGATCTTGTTTTTAGCACGATATAACTTTGTGTTTAGCATCTCCAAACTTTAGTGTCAGGTTGATTTTGTCTAAGAGGTTTATATGGTACCTAGCTTGTTGTTTGGTTTTTGGTTTAGAAACTTGACACTTACATATGTTTCATATTAGTCGAAGCTCGAATTGTTTTAATTTTTAAATCTTGTTAATTTTGAAAAGCTTCTCCATATTTATCTTTTTCATTTAAATGCATTTCAAATTGTATTGGATGGAATCAAGGTTTTATTGATGTTAAGTTTTACCTACTTGTCTCCTCTTTTATTCAACTATGGAATGTGGGTTTTTTGCATGTGTGTGTGTGGTTTCTTTTGCAAGAATAATACTTGATTTATATTTGATTCCAGGTAGATCTCCTTTTGTCATATGGCTATGAAGATGACTTAAAAGCCCTTATCCCACATGTCTCTCGACACTACCAATGCGTTCTCATGTCTGCTACTTTAAGGTATGGTATCTCAATTCTGTGTACTGGATTTGAAAGCTCATTCCTTTTCATTCATCACTTACTACTACCAGCTTTTAAAGTTCATATCTATGTTCTTGTACTACTTTAAAAAAAAGTTCTTGGAATACTTTAATGGCTGTCAATGTCAATAGCCTTAAATGGTCATGTAGAAGAAATCAATTATACCTATTTACAAGTGCGGACATGGTCCGATGATCCAGCTTGTTGATCTGATGGACCACACCTTGGATGGAATGTGCTCCAACCAATTCTGGTTAATTTTTAACCAAGTTACTGATTAAAGTCAGCCAAGTTGGATGGAGTTGATCTGACTGGGCCAGTTTTTTAGTACACGATAGTTTTCAGGATACTGCGTTAGTTGTAGTTTATCAGCTAACTTAGGAAACTGTGCACAGGTTGCAAGCTGGGGTGCTTATCTGTTGAAAAGAAATGTATTGGCAATGTCCTTTGCACTGAGGGACTCACACGAGGCACAAGTGCAATTTGCTTTGGAAAGAGGTGTGCCTACCAAGGTACCCCTATTACTAAACTTGTTGCCGCTGCATGCGATTGGAACTTGGAACCGTAGGGAGCAACCTAGATCTAAGTCTCTTCATAACTTTTTATTGATTTTATGCATGTCTTCTATATTCTAGGACTTTTCTGGCAGTTGCTAGTTGACCTTCCAGCACTGATACAACCAGATATGGTTATTCATCTGGGATTTCTTTCTGATGGATCTACTTACACTTGTTTACATCAAGAAAATCTTAGCTCCGGAAAACATCTATTAACATCCTTTTGGAACTCAAGACTGTAAAAGATATTCATAAGATACTGATGTGCGATGCTCTTCACACTGTGATTGATTGACCTCATTGGTGGAGCCTGTACTTCTCTTCTTATAATTCTTCCAAAAATGTCAACAGTGACTAGATTTGGTGTTATCTATTAATACCTTTAAAGTATATGGATCTCTAATAACTTTAACTTCCAAGAAGCATTTAATTTGACAGGGTGCTATTTGCTTTAAAGTATAGGTGGATGTTGTACATTCCTGTATTGATTACTCAAGCATGACGGTTATGCGCATTCTTTCAGGTGGATGTTGCATGTGGGAGGGTTGGAGCTGCATATTTCAGATTCAAGCATCTGGTACGTCTCTTGTCAAGAATGCACATGTGTAGTTCATCAAACAATACATTATGTGATATCGTGTGCATGATATCTATGTTGTAATTTCCCTCATGTATTTTGCTTAAAATCCATGTTTATGCATGATTCTCATGCATTAACATGGATTTGGGCTAAAAAAGATCGAAATGAAAAATTTGAGAAAACAGAGGAGATTTTCTTTTATAAAGTAAGTATTTGGGACCAAGTGGTTACGTATTTGCTCCATTAAATTTGCTCAAAATTAATGGAGCAGACCCGGATGTGCGTCGGAGCTATCCGGATGAGCAGGGGTCCCTGGAAGGTGGGAACCGCTGTTATGACCATGATGAAGTTGTCCATTTCTTATAGACAGCATTGGAGGGGCCTGGCCATTTGGACAGGCCGTGTTTATGTATTTGATCGAAATTAATGGAGCAAACCCGGATGTGCGTCGGAGCTATTCGGAAGAGCGGGGTTCCCTGGAAAGAGGGAACCGTTATTATGACCATGATGAAGCTGTCCATTTTTTATGGACAGCATTGGAGGGGCCTGGCATTTATGTCGGATGGCCGTATTTATATCTGTATTTGCTTTGCAGGGACCATACCCTTAACCTAAACCAAAACCTAAACTTGAACCAATACCTAAACTTGAAAACCCAAACATAAACCCGATCCCGAACCCAAACCCGATTTCCTAAACCTAAACTTTAACCTATTCTCAATTCCCTAAACCTATGTCTTATAACCTAAACCTAAACCTAAACCTAAACCTAAACCTTAACTTATACCTATAACCTATAACCTAAACCAAAACCCATGACCTAAAACCTTAACCTATAACCTAAACCTCAACTTTAACTTAAACCTATAACCTAAACCTGAACATATAACCTTAACCTAAAACCTAAAACCTAAACTTAAACCCATAACCTAAATGTATTCTCAATTCCCTAAACTTAAACCTACACCTAATCCTAATCTTAACTCCCTAACCTAAACCTATACCTAAACTTGAAAACCCAAACATAAACCCCATCCCGAACCCAAACCCGATTTCCTAAACCTAAACCTTAACCTATTCTCAATTCCCTAAACCTATGTCTTATAACCTAAACCTAAACCTAAACCTAAACCTTAACTTATACCTATAACCTATAACCTAAACCAAAACCCATGACCTAAAATCTTAACCTATGACCCAAAATCACAACCTTAACTTAAACCTATAACTTAAACCTGAACATATAACCTTAACCTAAAACCTAAAACCTAAACCTAAACCGATAACCTAAATGTATTCTTAATTCCCTAAACTTAAACCTACACCTAATCCTAATCTTAACTCCCTAACCTAAACCTATACCTAAACTTGAAAACCCTAAACCTTGACCTATAACCTAACCTAAACCTATACTTATAACCTAAAACTATTCCCAAATCCCAAAACCTATTACCTAAACCCATTCTCAAATCCAAAACCTATAACCTAAACCTGAACCCATTATCAAATCCCAAGACCTATAACCTAAACCAAAACCAAAACCTATAACCTAAACCCGAACCCATTCTCAAATCCCCAAAACCCAAACCGATATCTAAACCTAAACCTAAACCTAAACCTATAACCTAACCTCAACCTAGACCTAAACCTAAACCTATAGCCTAAACTCAAATCCCTAAACCTTAACCTAGACCTAGACCTAAACCTAAACCTATAGCCTAAACTCAAATCCCAAAACCTTAACCTATAACCTAACCTAAACCTATACTTATAACCTAAAACTATTCCCAAATCCCAAAACCTATTACCTAAACCTAAACCTAAACCTAAACCTATAACCTAAACTCAATTCCCTAAACCTAAACCTAAACCTATAACCTAAACTCAATTCCCTAAACCTCAACCTAGACCTAATCCTAAACCTATAGCCTAAACTCAAATCCCAAAACCTTAACCTATAACCTAACCTAAACCTATACTTATAACCTAAAACTATTCCCAAATCCCAAAACCTATTACCTAAACCCATTCTCAAATCCAAAACCTATAACCTAAACCTGAACCCATTATCAAATCCCAAGACCTATAACCTAAACCAAAACCAAAACCTATAACCTAAACCCGAACCCATTCTCAAATCCCCAAAACCCAAACCGACACCTAAACCTAAACCTATAACCTAACCTCAACCTAGACCTAAACCTAAACCTATAGCCTAAACTCAAATCCCTAAACCTTAACCTAGACCTAGACCTAAACCTAAACATATAGCCTAAACTCAAATCCCAAAACCTTAACCTATAACCTAACCTAAACCTATACTTATAACCTAAAACTATTCCCAAATCCCAAAACCTATTACCTAAACCTAAACCTAAACCTAAACCTATAACCTAAACTCAATTCCCTAAACCTAAACCTAAACCTATAACCTAAACTCAATTCCCTAAACCTCAACCTAGACCTAATCCTAAACCTATAGCCTAAACTCAAATCCCTAAACCTTAACCTATAACCTAACCTAAACCTATACTTATAACTTAAAACTATTCCCAAATCCCAAAACCTATTACCTAAACCCATTCTCAAATCCAAAACCTATAACCTAAACCTGAACCCATTATCAAATCCCAAGACCTATAACCTAAACCAAAACCAAAACCTATAACCTAAACCCGAACCCATTCTCAAATCCCCAAAACCCAAACCGACACCTAAACCTAAACCTAAACCTAAACCTAAACCTATAACCTAACCTCAACCTAGACCTAAACCTAAACCTATAGCCTAAACTCAAATCCCTAAACCTTAACCTAGACCTAGACCTAAACCTAAACCTATAGCCTAAACTCAAATCCCTAAACCTTAACCTAGACCTAGACCTAAACCTAAACCTATAGCCTAAACTCAAATCCCAAAACCTTAACCTATAACCTAACCTAAACTTATACTTATAACCTAAAACTATTCCCAAATCCCAAAACCTATTACCTAAACCTAAACCTAAACCTAAACCTATAACCTAAACTCAATTCCCTAAACCTCAACCTAAACCTAAACCTAAACCTATAACCTAAACTCAATTCCCTAAACCTCAACCTAGACCTAATCCTAAACCTATAGCCTAAACTCAAATCCCTAAACCTTAACCTATAACCTAACCTAAACCTATACTTATAACCTAAAACTATTCCCAAATCCCAAAACCTATTACCTAAACCTAAACCTAAACCTAAACCTATAACATAAACTCAATTCCCTAAACCTCAACCTAGACTTAAACCTAAACCTATAGCCTAAACTCAAATCACAAAACCTTAACCTATAACCTAACCTAAACTTATACTTATAACCTAAAACTATTCCCAAATCCCAAAACCTATTACCTAAACCTAAACCTAAACCTAAACCTATAACCTAAACTCAATTCCCTAAACCTCAACCTAAACCTAAACCTAAAACCTAAACTCAATTCCCTAAACCTCAACCTAGACCTAATCCTAAACCTATAGCCTAAACTCAAATCCCTAAACCTTAACCTATAACCTAACCTAAACCTATACTTATAACCTAAAACTATTCCCAAATCCCAAAACCTATTACCTAAACCTAAACCTAAACCTATAACCTAAACTCAATTCCCTAAACCTCAACCTAGACCTAAACCTAAACCTATAGCCTAAACTCAAATCCCTAAACCTTAACCTAGACCTAGACCTAAATCTAAACCTATAGCCTAAACTCAAATCCCAAAACCTTAACCTATAACCTAACCTAAACCTATACTTATAACCTAAAACTATTCCCAAATCCCAAAACCTATTCCCTAAACCAAAACCAAAACCTATAACCTAAACCCGAACCCATTCTCAAATCCCAAAACCCAAACCTCAACCTAAACCTAAACCTAAACCTATAACCTAAACTCAATTCCCTAAACCTCAACCTAGACCTAATCCTAAACCTATAACCTAAACTCAAATCCCAAAACCTTAACCTATAACCTAACCTAAACCTATACTTATAACCTAAAACTATTCACAAATCCCAAAACCTATTACCTAAACCTAAACCTAAACCTAAACCTATAACCTAAACAATTCCCTAAACCTCAACCTAGACCTAAACCTAAACCTATAGCCTAAACTCAAATCCCTAAACCTTAACCTATAACCTAACCGAAACTTATACTTAAAACCTAAAACTATTCCCAAATCCCAAAACCTATTCCCTAAACCAAAACCAAAACCTATAACCTAAACCCGAACCCATTCTCAACTCCCAAAACCCAAACCTCAACCTAAACCTAAACCTAAACCTATAACCTAAACTCAATTCCCTAAACCTCAACCTAGACCTAATCCTAAACCTATAACCTAAACTCAAATCCCAAAACCTTAACCTATAACCTACCCTAAACCTATACTTATAACCTAAAACTATTCCCAAATCCCAAAACCTATTACCTAAACCTAAACCTAAACCTAAACCTATAACCTAAACTCAATTCCCTAAACCTCAACCTAGACCTAAACTTAAACCTATAGCCTAAACTCAAATCCCTAAACCTTAACATATAACCTAACCTAAACTTATACTTAAAACCTAAAACTATTCCCAAATCCCAAAACCTATTCCCTAAACCAAAACCAAAACCTATAACCTAAACCCGAACCCATTCTCAACTCCCAAAACCCAAACCTCAACCTAAACCTAAACCTAAACCTATAACCTAAACTCAATTCCCTAAACCTCAACCTAGACCTAATCCTAAACCTATAACCTAAACTCAAATCCCAAAACCTTAACCTATAACCTAACCTAAACCTATACTTATAACCTATAACTATTCCCAAATCCCAAAACCTTAACCTATAACCTAACCTAAACCTATACTTATAACCTAAAACTATTCCCAAATCCCAAAACCTATTACCTAAACCTAAACCTAAACTCAATTCCCTAAACCTCAACCTAAACCTAAACCTAAACTTATAACCTAAACTCAATTCCCTAAACCTCAACCTAGACCTAATCCTAAACCTATAGCCTAAACTCAATTCCCTAAACCTTGACCTATAACCTAACCTAAACATATACTTATAACCTAAAACTATTTCCAAATCCCAAAACCTATTACCTAAACCCATTCTCAAATCCAAAACCTATAACCTAAACCTGAACCCATTATCAAATCCCAAGACCTATAACCTAAACCAAAACTAAAACCTATAACTTAAACCCGAACCCATTCTCAAATCCCCTAAACCCAAACTGACACCTAAACCTAAACCTATAACCTAACCTCAACCTAGACCTAAACCTAAACCTATAGCCTAAACTCAAATCCTTAAACCTAAACCTATAGCCTAAACTCAAATCCCAAAACCTTAACCTATAACCTAACCTAAACCTATACTTATAACCTAAAACTATTTCCAAATCCTAAAACCTATTACCTAAACCTAAACCTATAACCTAAACTCAATTTCCTAAACCTCAACCTAAACCTAAACCTAAACCTATAACCTAAACTCAATTCCCTAAACCTCAACCTAGACCTAATCCTAAACCTATAGCCTAAACTCAAATCCCTAAACCTTGACCTATAACCTAACCTAAACCTATACTTATAACCTAAAACTATTCCCAAATCCCAAAACCTATTACCTAAACCTAAACCTAAACCTAAACCTATAACATAAACTCAATTCTCTAAACCTCAACCTAGACCTAAACCTAAACCTATAGCCTAAACTCAAATCCCAAAACCTTAACCTATAACCTAACCTAAACTTATACTTAAAACCTAAAACTATTCCCAAATCCCAAAACCTACTCCCTAAACCAAAACCAAAACCTATAACCTAAACCCGAACCCATTCTCAAATCCCAAAACCCAAACCTCAACCCAAACCTAAACCTAAACCTATAAGCTAAACTCAACTCCCTAAACCTCAACCTTGACCTAATCCTAAACCTATAACCTAAACTCAAATCCCAAAACCTTAACCTATAACCTAACCTAAACCTATACTTATAACCTAAAACTATTCCCAAATCCCAAAACCTATTACCTAAACCTAAACCTAAACCTATAACTTAAACTCATTTCCCTAAACCTCAACCTAAACCTAAACCTAAACCTATAACCTAAACTCAATTCCCTAAACCTCAACCTAGACCTAATCCTAAACCTATAACCTAAACTCAAATCCCAAAACCTTAACCTATAACCTAACCTAAACCTATACTTATAACCTAAAACTATTCCCAAATCCCAAAACCTATTACCTAAACCTAAACCTAAACCTAAACATATAACCTAAACTCAATTCCCTAAACCTCAACCTAAACCTAAACCTAAACCTATAACCTAAACTCAATTCCCTAAACCTCAACCTAGACCTAATCCTAAACCTATAACCTAAACTCAAATCCCTAAACCTTGACCTATAACCCAAACCTATCCCTATAACCTAACCTAAACATATACTTATAACCTATAACCTAACCTAAACCTTGACCTATCCCTATACCCAAACCTACACCTAATCCTAAACTCAACTCCCTAACCTAAACCTAAACTTGAAAGCCCAAACCTAAACCCGATCCCGAACCCGAACCCGATTTCCTAAACCTAAACCTTAACCTGTAATCAAGTTCCCAAAAGCTATAACCTATAACCTAAACCTTAACCTAAACCTAAACCAAAACCTATAACCTAAACCTTAACCTATAACCTAAACTTAATTATAACCTATAGCCTAACCTTAACCTAAACCTAAACCAAACCTAAACCTATAATCATATGGTGAGACCATTTCTTTTGTGTCAATTTCTTTCCTCTTTGAGTTTTTTTTTTTAATTAATTAAGAAAAAAAAAGTAGTTATACGTGATGCACTTCTTTCACTGTCTTTCTTTTCTCTAATGGGCATTCTAATTTATGAATGACATAACTGTTTGTAGGATGATGGAATATACGAAGCTGCTGAAATTCGGTGAAGTCGAGCACATTTCTCTAATGAAGCCAAAGATTTGTATTTTCAGCATTATTTTATTTGTAACTGTAATTGATTATAATTGTAATTAATTGAACGAAGGATTGTAATTGTAATTGAATGAATGAAGGATTGTAATTGTAATTGAATGAATGAAGGATTGTACAGGTGGTATTTGAATGTACAGGTGGTATTTGAATGAACAGGTGGTAATTGAATGAACAGGTGATTTAATTTTTCAATGTACAAAATAGCTACGGATACTGACCGTAGCCACTAGTCAGACAGGTGTAGCCTTTTTAATTGGCACATTGCTACGGACTTTCAACTACAAATAATATCCGTAGCTGTTTGAAGTTTTTGCTACAGATATAATTGCTATGGATTATATTTGTAGCTATTTAACATATAGCTACGGATTAAATCCGTAGCCAATAATCAGATATGTGTAGCCTTTTAAATTTTGGCCTATTGCTACGGACTTTCAGCTACAAATAATATTTATAGCTGTTTTTTTTTTTTGCTAAAGGGGAAAACGCTACGGATTTAATCCGTAGCCATAGGTTCCAGACCTATCGTTATGGCACCTACGACGACGGTCGTGTTACGGACTACCTACGGACTTAATCCGTAGCTTTAGGCCTATGGCTACGGATTAAATCCGTAGCCTTTGCCCTTTTTTTTGGTAGTGTCAATAAGTAGATGCCTTCACAAGCAAAGGATGCGGGTTGACAAAATTCCAACTCAAGTAAGTGGATGTTTATCCCCACTTGAAGAACTCTTACCTTTCAATTATTTATTGTTTATTGTTTTTTATTTATGTTTTTTGTTTGATATTAATTTTAATTGGATGAGTCATGTTGGAATTTCTTACTAGGCCTAGCAAGCTTATATTTTATTAATGGAAAAGTTGTACATATGTAATAGATGTTAAGCCGGCTGTGCAAGAGCAGGAGGACCTGGCTAAACTTATGGATAACCCACGGAATACATGGCTGTATTTAACGGAAGAAGAATTAGATACATTGGATTAATTTTAATTCATTAATTTGATTCATTTGAACATGTTTATTTCTAGGTTTTAGTTATGCTTCTAACTATTTGTTTAATTAGAGATATGATATTGGGTTGTAATTGGGTGTGATGCTCTTGAACATGGTTTTAAATTATTGTTAAATAGTTGATGATTATTACATCAAATTAAGGTTATTGTTAAATAGTTGATGATTATTACATCAAATTAAGGCCCCAACTGGGTAGGCTAATGGACATTTTAATTGAAAATTTATGAATTTATCTAGTTTGATTTGAGGTGTGTGAATGTTTGTAAATAGAACTTAGAGTAGATTACTTAAACATAGTTATGACCTCTTAATAAACTACAGTTTATTAGATGAAGTACACTTAGTATAGAAGTCGCAATGTGAAACTTGGGCCTGGGACGCGCAATCGGTGCTTGAATTTTGGATCGTGACAATTTCACTCTTTTACTTACAAGTCTAAGCTTGACCTGCCTACCCAATAGAGATAGGATCAAGCATTTTAGTTTGATTACTCTTTGTGAGAAACAAAAATCCACACCGTCCATCCCCTTTACCGAATCATGTTAGGACATGAGCTCAAAAAATTAGCCAAATCACTCTAATGTTTGTGAGAAGTCCAAGGCTATGATAACCATATATCACAGTGGGCCCCTCATAGACCTAGCCTATGCCGAGCTTGGTACAGGCAGGCGTAGTTGCCAATCCACGCCCCGAAAAGGATGGATGGAGTAGTTATAACACAAACATCACGGTGGGCCCCATTAAGCTTTGGGTTAAGGGGAGCCGTCCAAATTGCGTCGGAATATTGGGCACCAACAATTAAACCCAAGAAAATAAATGCAAACCAACCACATCCATCACAAGACACGAGCTGCTAATACTGATATTTCATACAAGAAAATAGACATGACAAACAACAACTCCAGTGACGAGGATTGAGAGACATGGTCGACAAAACTAAAGGCTGTGCTTGCATCACGAGAGCCATAGCCCACTTATTCTCAAGTTAACATTTTGAAGTCCTAAGACACTATCATAACAGACCCATATGAGATTATTTCAAACAGTTGGAGCCTCTCATTTGCAGGTGCATGGGTCACAGGTGCAGTTAGATCCGCATTTGCAGCCTCCATTCTCGGATCCAGCATTCATCTCAGACCCTTCAAAGTATCTGCAAATATCAATGCATTCCACAAGATCAATGAAATAAGAAGCATGAGTTCCCACCCATGAAATAGATTTATTTATTTTACCTGATAAGGTTGTCAGTGTGTACTGGTGTCCCACGGACCCGACCCAACTTTAGAGTCGGTTTGCATCTCGGAATCGGGCCTATGAACTAGATCCGACAAGAAGGATTAGGTCAGATCAAGTCGGGTCCATTTCGGGTTAAGCAAATTTCATTGATGACAAGGAGGCCATTTGCAAGATATGGCACGTGTCAAAGTGGCACATGCATGTATGATTTAAAGCCATCCATCAACTGGCCCACCAAAAAACTGCTCTTATTTGACCTGAACCAACTAGAAACCTGGATCCAAAGAGGGTAACTAGACCTGGCAAGACCCGAACCCTGCAAGCTCAGGGCAATGGTCCAATACCCGACCCATTGACGGCCCTCATTTTCCATGCAATCTGAACGTACTATCCTTAATGGGATGGAACTATCAATTTGTGGGGTGGAAATGTCAATTCCATCTTCTTCTTTTCTCTTCACAGTGCACACCACCCTTTCTTCAAAAAATGAAGATAATACTCCTCCATTTTGGAGTGAAAATATCAATTTCTGGGGGTGGAAATGACAATTTTCCTTTTGTTATTCTACTGGAGAGAGAGAGAGAGAGAGAGAGAGAGAGAGAGAGAGAGAGAGAGAGAGACCCCTTCTGAGGAGCGACCCCAACAATCATAGTTTCAGTGGTGGTGGTTTCTCCAGAGAGAGAGAAATCAGGATACATCTTGCATCTGCCAAAATTTTAAAAATAAAAATACAAAATGTTAGGAAAAATATAGAAATTTTTAGACCCACCCTTCTGATTTGCACACACCTACTTACCATTTTGGGAATTGACATACTATACTTTTATATTGTTTCAGTTCCCAACATAGAAAATGGGTGTACACAAATCAATCAGGTGGGTGTAAATATAAATATCTACTCTCTTAAGAAGGGGACAAAAACACATCTTTAAAAAATCAAAGAAAAAGGAAACCCAACGCTTAAATTCCATGCAAGATTTTTCAGAGTTTAAATAATTAAACTAAGAGAAGCTAAAATCCATAATGTGTACATCAAAATTCAATATATTGCAACAAGAAAATGAATAAATTCCATAAAAATAGCTTTTCTAGTTTTACCCAAAATAACCAAAATTCATATTTCAATATAGAAAAAAAAAAAAAAAAAACCCCCACCTGAAATCTCATCCAAGAAAACACAACCAAAATAAACTAATTTTACCCAAGGAGCATTTCTTAATGCTAGACCCACCAAAATCCACCGTACAAGTGGAACGGTAGAAAGTGGATCAGGACCGTCCATCTAATTACTAGTGGCCGCTGTTTCAGATGGGCCATGGTTCAAAGACCATGCTAATAAGACAATCCTAGCCATCCCTTTCTTTCTAATGGTCCATTTGAAGCACAGATATCTGTTTTGGATGAAATTTTAACCATGGCCATCCATGAAAAGGACCCACTTGCTAAAATCACATGCAAAGCCAACCAACACAAGAAAAAATGAAAGAAGAAGAAAAATCATCGACCAACATCCTAAAAATTTCAAATAAAAAAATTTTTAAAAATCCAGAAAACATGTAAAAAAAAATTTCTGAAAACCCAATAATCTCATCAATCCATATCATGAAAATTACGAAAAAAGAACATAAAATAAAATTTCCCAAATTTTAAAATACAAAAAATAAAAGGGCCTATGGTAGATTTTGTACCCTCCACAACCAGAGCCGCACTTGCAGGCAGATCCACACCCGCAGTTTCCACCACAGCAAGACATTTTTTCTAGGAAATGAAAGAAAAATGCAGTAAGTGATTAGAAGGAGAGGCGAAGCTTTAAAGACCACAACCACCGTTGTTGAGCGAGTAATACGTTTGCGTCCATACCTGTATTTATAGGCAGGGGAGGAGAAAGACTGGCTCTATCCACCGTCCACGTGTCGCAATCTTAAACCATGCAAAATCCCTGCATATCCGTCCAAGTAAACAGTCCTCCACGTAACCATCCGTGTCACCTGGGAAGGAACATTAAATTAAGGAGAGTTATTTAATACTCTGACAGAGTATGACACTTGATACACAGGCACTCCAAGACTGTAAATATACGCTATCCAAACGGATCAAATTTAGTAATATACAGTAATTCCTCTCATTCGTGTATACTGTTTTGGATTTCATTTTCATTTTAACCGTTCAATAAATATCCACCAATCGGATGATCAGATCATCAAATGAGATTATTTTTTGGTTAGCGATAAATCCAAATTGTTATCGTAATGGGAGCATTTTAATCTAGATAATTGTATAACATGTATGCAATTTTTAAATAAAATTTGTAGATGCAGGTGTATGTTCCATCATTTTCTACCAGAGTATTTAAAATTTTCTCTACAAGCATTGTACAAGGCTCCTTAATTGGGCCTTCTTTTCCATACATCCAACATCCACCGGGTCGCCGCCCCAAGGCCCAGATGCTGAGTGTTTGGACGATCAAAACCGTTCATTTTGTAAAAAATAAGCAATCTGGACCACCCAAGAGACATGCTGAATGGGTGACTATGATCATCACTATCGGTGGATGAATTTAAAACATTTGAAAGAAAAATTGTGATCAATATCATTTGAATTGAAAAATAAAAAGCTAAGGGCCTGTTTGGGAGCATGGATTTGAAATCCTCCCATTGTTCCGCGCTTAGATTGGAAATCAAAATCAACTTTAATCCAAAAGTAACTATGCATGGTATATTTATAGGAATTTAAATTTAATTATTAAATCAACTTTAATATATCTAATTAGTGATGTATGTAATGTTTGATACAATGGTTGTAATAAACCCGCTGACAGATATATGCTTTGCTCAAAAATGATGAAATTTCGAGTCTCGGATGGACCACAAGCACAAGATCATGTCTAACTGACAAACCAGTAATTTTTAATAGTTAATTTATGGGGACTATTTGAAATATGTTGGTCATCATATTCAAGTAATTATAGTGATGCAATTGATAATCAAATTGATTTGGAATATCGTTAGTGGGTCATGTGCCCAATATAATATTAGTATGGTAACACTCATGTTACGCATGCAACTCTTGAAAGGATTGTAGATGTAATCCAAGCTCTCACCTTGCATTTTAAAGTCCCTCATCGGAGGGATTTGAACCCCGGGATACTTTATAGTGCCAAACAACTTGGGGAGATTTCAAATACCCCAAGTCCATGGTGCCAAACCACTGTTAAGATCATCAATGAATATTTGTGATAGAAAAGTGATCTATTTACTATAATAGAATATATGTTGAATAAAATAATGGTAGGGCCATTTACTCTCTCTCTCTCTCTCTCCTCTCTAGAATTAGCAATAGAAGGGTTTGTACTTAGTGTTAAGGAGACTTTTGGAGGATGTTAAGCTTTTTCATGATACGAAATTTTAGGGATGTATTTATAAGCTTGTAAATCTTTGTCACCCAGCTTTATTTGTTATAAAGGTAGTATTTATAATAATGCTTGTAAGTTAAACTCCAAACAATACTCACAATATGCTTAACTATAAAAAAAAAAATTATTAATCGACTATATTTTAATTTGATTGTTTTCACGTTTACACGGTCTAAATATATGTAATTATCATGTCTTATGTTATCATACTCATACCTTTTTACGTGATGATTTTAAAATCAATTATTTAATCAAATTTGATTTGGCCGGCCATGCTACTCAAGTATTTCGATTTTTAATATAACATTAAGAATCATAACCCCACTTGAGAACATGATCGATCATCCAATATAGCATGATTTACCTAAAATTCTTATATATTAATAAATCAAAGCAATCAATTAAATCCCTTTTAAGACCCTATGTCCTTTTGAGTACGAGAAGAAGTGAAACAAGCATGGAAACTCACAATACACACTGGGACAATGAATCTCTACCATGGATTTTGATACTAAAATAGTTAAATCTAATTTGACCTTCCAAATCTAATTAATATATACACACGTGTGCACTTACATATGTACACAAACAATGCCCCATAATAGAGGCTCATCATAAGACACAACAATCACCCAGTATATAGCGATCCTTGAATTGAGCCATTCCAACTTATCTATCCATGATGGTATTTTAGATCTATGAAGACCTCAATAAAGCTCCTCAATGAATCCGTCCAATCATATTCATTTTATGTACACACAATAATAATAAACAGCAGTAGACAAAATATTAATGAAAAAAAAAACTATATAATTTATTAAACTAAAATGCATACATTCTAACACTTGATCTTAAGTAATGATAAGAGTAAAATATACTTATTTTTTAAGAATATTTCATTAAAGTAAAAGGCTTTGATACTTTGGTTGGGTGTTATACTTAATACTCCGGTGCTCCATGTTTTGTCCAATTCATGGCACCCTATTCAAATAGATCATAAACCAAACACTTCATTAAGTTTTTTTAATGTGAAGATTGGTTTACATTTAAGGGATAGTTGAATATGGAATAATAGTTATCTACCATGGATCTCAAATCTCGACGGTTCATTTCAAGTTACATATGCTAGTCTGTCATGTGCACTCTGGAGTATCAACCATCGCATTCATACAAAATCTCAAATAATCTCATGAGATTAAAATGCTCAGGCAGTTCCTACAAGGAGATAGAGAAGAGGAAACAAGTCTCATACATCACATGTGGTCCCACTAGAGGACATACCTTGTATAAAAAATCACATGGCGGCCTTTCAGTAATTTACATTCGGGTTGATCCATCAACTAAAAAGCAAGGCTAGCAGGGCCTTTAGGCACCTGATATGGTACGAAAAAAGCTTGTTTGCACTAAAGATGTGTATATAATGAGAGGAAAGAAGCGGCAATAAATTCTAGTGTTAGGTTTTTTTTCTGTTTTGTTAGCTTGTTAGTACACTCATAGTCAATTCACACATCATTGTTAGCCACCCTCACTAGGGAACCGATACTAAGACCTCAGGTTAAAACGAGGTATCTTTCACTCGGTCTAACACTTGAGCTATGGACCTGGGTGTAAAAGGAAAGAGGAGTTGGGGTGACAGCAGTGCACAACTAGTAGAATCTTGCAACTAAGGATTAGACCAACATGGATTTTGGCCAAGTCGCCATCCATTCAATTTAGATGCATTGCATGTGCTCCCTCACTCTAATCGCCACGTACTATTTTTTTTATTAGGAGAGATTTGCTAGAATAATCCCCGCATATTATATTTACAATGATTTTTTGGACATGAGTTTTTTTGTGGTGATTCAAATCATTTGCATCAAGGCTATGACTTTCGAAGGGTGGGATTTTTCCGTTTTTTGAAAAAGATTATTAAATTATTATTTTAGCCATTTATTTGATCATTTGACCTTTTGTTTTCTTCCTAATGTAGAGGGAATCATTGAGGGGATTGCGTACTGACAGCCTCCGTAGGAAGGTGGCTACTGACAGTTTGTTTCATCGAAGCTTTTTATCAATTTTTGATATAATTACAGGGCATGAGCTTAAAAATGGGAGAGATCCAAATCTCGAGTGAACTACACTACAAGAAAACAATGGCAATTGAATGGCCACCATTAAAAGCTTCTTTATTTGTCTTCCAGCCTTTGATTAGGTCATGTACGAGCTTCTAAGAAGTTTTTAATGGTGAGTATCCAATCACCACTCTTTCCTACGGTGTTGTCCATATGAGATTTGGAAAAAGTATTGAAAAAAAATGAATGAAAAGCATCCACAGAATACGTGTATCATGATGGACCAACAGATCACTGTAGGTAGCCAGCTCACTATTGTTGCCGTCTGTAGCAATCCACGTCCAATAATTATATAGTTGAAATATTTTGGTTGGTGACTTTCTTTTCCCTACCCAACATCTATTGGGAGGTTTAGGGTATAGAGTCTAGGGTGTGTTTGGTCCTTGGTATTGAATGGTATTAGACGGGATTAATATCATTATTGCATAATTATTGCGTGTCTGAAATAACATGGTAATCTAATTCCATGTTTGGGATTAAAAATTTTATTATAAGAAAACATGGGATTAAGCAAAATCATGTTTGATGGACCATGGAAATTTAATCAATGAACCAAATTCATAACTGATATCATTCACTTGTATACATATATAACATGTCACGTGTAAACAGTATATATTAATGGACGGCATGGATAAATGCATGCATCAATGTGATGCCACACATGCAGTGGATTTCAAAATCTACGGAAATCCAGTGAGATTAAATGCAATTCCATCCCACCTAATCCCAACCTCCCTCTGACGTTCACGGGAACAAATGCTATTAACCATTGAAAATGCCCCGGTAAACTGCCGAGCCCCAGCGATATCTCAGGAAGTATCATGTAAACCTCTTCATATGTGGACCTCACCATGATCTATTCCCTCAGATAAGAAACATTTAAGATGTCTGTTGTACAAAATATTAGCCTTAATGAAAGATCTACACCATGGTGGGCCACACATAGACCTATGCTTGCCATCCATCCCTATTTTACCACTTGGTGTGACCCATCTCAGTTATGGATCTGGCTTTATTTTTGCACCGGAGCCTATAATCGAGGTTAAAACCTGATGGACGGAGAGGATTTTAAGTATACAACATGGTGGGGCCCGCAGAGCCTGGGCTGCGTAAAACAGGTGGGTATAGGATTAGTGCCGTTCCCCTTCTTCGAGGCCTCAGACAGATGAAGGAATTATACGGTCCTTGTGCATCAGAAGGTGGATAGCATACTCGTTCATCAGTTTTGGATAATTGGTGCTCATGGTTTGCTGATCCATACCGTTGATGTGATATGACTAGTATGATCCAATAGTCTCAGCCTTCTATAATCTTGATCATTCGATCTATGTGCTCTCACAGAGAGAGAGAGAGAGAGAGAGAGAGAGAGATTACAAATAACACCATTTGATTGTGGACTACTTCAGATCAATGGTTTAGACGCTAGAAAAAGAGGACCCTACATATGTAAATGGACGGCTTGTGATCCTGTCCATGTTCTGACGCATCAAAACCGCACAGTTAATTCCTCGAGAAAGATGGCATGTCATATCATTGAAAGTGACTTGAAAACATCACCTCGTTGAAATACTAAACGATACGCCTAAGATGGAAACGGATTGGCTACTCCACCTGCCCCCAGCCCCGTGGCTGATTGTCGGTGCTGTGGGCCCCACTATGATATATGTATTTCATCCATGCCGTTAATCCATTTTTAAAGATCATTTTAATACTTTGTATGTGACATTTGTTTTTCACAGAGTCTAAGTCTACGTGACCTAATCAATGGGTTGGATGAAAAGTAATACTGCAATGGGCCCTAAGAAATCACCACTATTTTCCTGCGGTGTGGTCTACTTGAGATTGAGATTTGTATCATTTTTGGCTCATGCCTTAAAATAATCAGCCAAAATGAATGAAATGAATGTATAAAACACACACATTGGTAGGACCCACATATGCAATGGGTGTTTATGTGACCTCATCAATAAGTTGATGCCAAAGAAATATTATAACAAGCTTTAAGGTCCTGTTTAGGTGCATGGATTTGAAACCCTCATCTTGTGTTTGGCATCTTAGATTGAGAATAACTTTAACTCAAAAGCAGCTATTTATGGTATGTTTGTAGGGGTTTGAATTTAATTACTAAATCAACTTTAATATCTCTAAGTAATGAACTTTAGTAATTTTTGACACAATATTTATAATAAGCTTGTTGAAATATATACTTTGTCAAAAAATGATGAAATTCCAAAGTCTTAGATAGGCTACAAGCATAAGATCATGTCCAAGTGACTAACTAACGATTCTTAATCGTTGATTTACATGTACAATGTTTGTACGATGCTAATTATCATATTAAAGTATTTATAGTGATGCAATTAATAATCTAATTATTTTAAGATATCATTAGTAGGCCATATGTCTACTAAATTAATAGTCTAGTGATACATATGTTACACATACAACTATGAAATTGATTTTAGATGTAATACCTTGGATTTCAAACCCCCCGAGAGGGGGATTTGAAACTCCCTTAAACCCCAGTTACCTTATGGTGCCAAACAACCCAATGGATTTGAAATCCTCTCAAATCCCCCCAAATCCATAGTGTCTACGGATCCCTTGGCATATTTCACCCATGGTATTATTATTCATCTTGTTTCTCATGTTGTGATCCACCTGAGCTTTGAATTTTCTTCATGTTTAGGCTTCTAGTCAGAAAATAAGCCTACAAAAAGAATGAGCAATGTGGGCTCAACGCCCAGCAGCACCTAGTTGGGTGGTATTAGGGTATGTTGTCCCTTGGGATTAAGGTAGATGGAATTGTAAAAGTTACAATAAATACATATGTAAGGTATTGTCCCCAGATTAAGTTTATCCCATGTTTTCTAATACTATACTTGAAATGTATACATTAAAGAATAAATCGCATGACTTACTTTCAAATTGCATTTGGATTAAGCCTTAGATGAAGCAAAAATTCATCATTCATGGGATTAGTAATTCCATATGACACTTTTTAAAACTTACAAAGTTAATTTTAATCTCATCTGACATTCCTTCCGAACTTACTATTCTGAAATTCAAAGTGACATTACTAATGCAATCCCGTTTAATACAACATAATACTACTGTCCAAACAGGCCCCCAGGGTCACCACCCCATCCGCTTCCCAACTGCTGTAGGAAATTTGCTTCCTTGTTGGATGAGCCGTTGGATGTGCTACACTCGTCATGCATCAATGGCTCCTTCCTCCCTTAAAGTCATCGGATGCTCTATCTTCTGCAGATTTAGGCACGTACAACAGAGGGTCCATTTACACGTGGCAGAACATCTGTCCCACGAGTAGCATCATCACTAGAGGCATCTTTCTTATTATATCTAGGCCCTTTTCTCTTTTTAAAGAAAAAAATCTACACCATTGAAAATTTCGAGGCATCATTGAACATTTTCAATCAAAAGCATTGGCATATTCCACCATAATTTATCTAACTTTAGTAGTAGTGAAAGACCGTAGACGGACATGATCTTATGATAGATGAACGGTCAGATACAACCACATGCATGCACCGTTTTTTCCGCAAGTGTGTCAATGTGCAGGACATCTAGTCCGTGCAAAAGGTGCACTCAGCATGAAGTCGATTTCAAAATTCACCCGATCCTCTGATCAAGTGGGTCACACGTGACAACTTGATTAGATCGTTTTCCATCCAATGATATTGATGATGTGGCCCACCTAAGGCGTGTACCGGCTTGATTTTCCTACCAATGATATTGATGATGTGGTCCACCTTTTGCAAGGTTCTGATGTCCCCAACTAAATCGAACATGCAGTCCAAGAGGAGGCCCACTAATTGGACGGTCCAGATATTTTTTGGTGGGCCACATCAGGAGTTGTACACTTGGCATCTATTAACTCAAATTAAACCGACGAGACTGTCATACCCACTTCCTCTAATTCACAACTCCAAAATCCAATTGGTTGAAATATCCTAGCCTCTGATTCGTGGACACTTGTTTGATGAAATAGGACTAATGAACAGTTTCCATCCTCAGCCGTCCAATAGATGTCCACCAATCTGATAGGCAGACAGCCAAATAAGCTCAAATTTTTTGTCAATCCTACGTATAAAATGAGACCCATAATATAGACTGTTTATTTTGAATTGCTTAAATTTGATTATGTAATTTCCAAGTGGCCGCGTATGATTTATCACACTCTACCAGAGTATCAACCTTTTTATCTCTCTGATAAAGTGATAATATCTTGATTTCGATCACCACTATCTACCAAGTCAATCTGGGCCCCACATCTCTCACTGGCTTTGTCAGCATTATAATCATGAAAAAGGAGATAGAAGGTGAGACCTGCACGGCTATTCGTCCGATCTTAGTCTTTTATTAGTGGTGGGCCCTTGAAGTCTCTCATCCTCTCCTCGTGGAGGTGCTTTGGATGTGACGAAAGGAACATGATTTTCTGTCCCTTCATTTATTCAAACAAGGGTTTTGGTGGGGTCCACCACATTCGTTGACGAATTAAGGATATATGGAGCTCAGATGACAATATCATGAAAAACGAGGCCACACAAAACGCCAAGCGTCCATCAGTTGTTTACTTTTCAAGTGGTGGGCCATGCCAGGGTGAGGACTGTAGCTCTTGTGGGCCACAAATCATTTCCTACATCTCAATTGAATCTTGAGATCAGAAGGCCATGCCATTTCAGTGGACGCTTCCTTCCATTCCTGAATGGATGTGTGTGTTTTATCCACGCCATCCATCCATCCATTTTGCCAGCTCATTTTAGAGCATTAGCCCAAAAAGTTAAGTAGATCCAAAGCTCGGACCACACTGCAGGAACAATACAGGGAGATTGAACTCTTACCGTTGAAAACTTTTTGCGCCCACAAAAGTAGAAGTGTGGGACGGCCTCACTTGATGTATTTCCCTTACATCCTTGCCGTTCATCAGTTTTGGAAGCTCATTTTAGAGCATGATGCAAAAGAATGAAGCATATCCAAATCTCCAATCGACCACACCATAGGAAAAAGTGGTGGTGATTAACCATTACAAACTTGTTGTGGATCAAGCTGATATTTGTATGATCCCTTAATTCAAGTCTTTATAACATTATCAACAGGTTGGATGGAAAATAGACATTCCAGTGGGCCCAAGAATTTTTTTAATGGTGGATATTCAATCACCAGTGTTTCCTGTGGTGTGGTCTACCTAATATTTTAATCAGCTTCATTTTTTGGGTCTACTCTAAAATAAGCTGTAAAATCGGATGGACGGTGTGGATGTAAGGCAGATGCATCAAGTTGGGCTCCACATTGGGATCCACCCACCTGTGTATCCAGAAGTGTGGGTGCTAATGGGACGGGCGGCCCTAGACATTGTAGGACTAAAGGCTTGAACCCAAGACTTTATTCGATGGTTCGTCCCAAGCCAAGATAAATGGCCCAGGCGTGTCTATTGGCCTGATCCAATCATCAAGTGGGCCGCTGCTGTGCAGAAAATAAAGTTTAAAGATACTTGTTAGTGGTTTTCATTAAAATAAAATATACAGTTTAAATGGACTTTTGAATCTTGGTCAATTTGGATGACTAGATCCATTTATATGAAGTAACACATCATGCATTAAGGGAAGGGGATGCCCTAAAAAATTCTTAAATTGTATTAAAATCCTTAATGAGCTGGGGCTTAGTTTTCCAAAGTCCGACCAAGGGCTATATCTAGGCCAATGATGAATAGCCTGGTGCAGCCTGTTGGTCAATCCAACCACATCAAGTGGACCATTAACCATAAAGTGTGCCATTGTTGTGAAAAATAATGATGGGTTTAAAGATGCTTGTGAATGGTTCACGTGGAACATGTATGTAATTGTGGATGGAGGAGATGTTCCTAAAAAATATAGATGATAGGGTATGAAATGTTTAATTATTTATGTAATTAATGATCCATTTTTAAAAAAAATAAATTTTAATGAATTTTAAAACAAGAGGAGCGATAAGAGGAATTGGTTGTAACTTTTATCCCGTGAAATTCTCTTCTTAAGGAGATAAATTTGGACCGCCCCAAATCTCTTCCAAAAACAGAGGAAAAATCCTAGAAACAGTGAGGGAGAGAGACCCATGCTAAGCTCGAGTGGGTGATATGATTTTTCTCCCTTAATTATTTCTTATGTAATTTAGATTATTTCCATTAGATTTATGCAATGAAATGAACGATTTGAATTAGCCGTATGTTCATTGCATTGACATATTTGGTATAAATAGTGATGAGATAATATTCTCTGCCCAATTGCTTTTATGAATTGGGGTAGAGAATAACGCAGGGCCACCTTGATGTGTGGGATTAGATCCACACGAATCATCTGGTTTTTTAGGTTGAAATATGTTGGGACACCGAATATCAGATCAATCTAACTATCAGATGGGCCACACCGGTCACATGGTAATCTTAAATAAATTATGTAATTATGAATAATGTGAGCCATAGAGGTTTTAGATCAAGCTGATTAATGGACCCCTCTCCTAATCAATCATGGGAGGGCCAATGGTCAGTTTGAATCTAACCAATATGCAAAGACAGATCGTAGGTTCGACCAACAATGCACTAATCAACAGGAGTTGAAACAGTTTGTTTGATTCCAATTTTGAGAGACAATTGGAATGTTATTGGGATGATGGATGGCCACTTTAATTGATCAAGAGGATCCTACTTGAGGTCTTAATGTCCACTATTAAGGACTAGATTTGAAGCTCATTTCATATCTTAATACATTGTCTTATGGGTTACATCTAAAAGGATATGATTGGACAATATTATAGACCCCAATATATAACTTGATCAATTAAGAGTGGGCCCCACCATGCAAATTCATCTAAATTGGAAAATGATTATAAATGTATATTGTTTTAGATAGAGGTGGGCATCGAGTCGAGCTGGACCAGATTGGGTCCAACTCGACTAGGTCCAAAACCTTCAATGCCCTGACCGAACTCTATCCAATCCGAGACCGAGTCCAAGTCCTTTGACTCAATCCAATCCATCGCACTGCTGGCCTGACCCGAACTGAGTCTGACTTGATCAAGGAAACCGAATTGGATCGGGTTGGGTACGGTTCGGATCGAATCCTCTGTTTCAATAGTAGACGTTCAACCCCCACTGCTTTTTGCAGTGTGATTCACTTGATCTTTAAATCTATCTTAATTTTCGGCTCAAGCCTTAAGATGAGCCCGCCAAATAGATGGACGGTTTGGATATAACACATACCTCATGATGGGACCCATAAAACTTACTTACGTCAATACAACAGCTGGCATGTTGCATGGTACACCTGCCAGTCTACTTACGTACAAACGTTGAGAGGGGTTACGGTTACCCTATATTAAAATATTCATGATCATTTTTTGAGCCTACCAAGGTGTGGTTCATGAATCCATACCATCCATTATGTGTGTCCCACTTGGATGAGGGGTCAGACCAAGTTTCAGATGCATCCAAATTTTAGGTGGGCCCCACCAAGTGCTTTTATATGTTTTAGGAATGTCTTCCCATGATTTTAGATTGTATGCCCCACCTAAGTTCCGTATACGGCTGATTTTTGAGATATCCCATAATTTAAACGGGAACCATCAAATGCACAATGTTGATGTTCGACACACATCACAATGGGACTCACATAGCTGGACCTCACGGGAAGTTCCCATGAGCTGGACGGCATAAAACCTTTTCCTCGGCTCTGTGTCAAAGCTCGGTGCTTGATGCACCTCAAGCCTTGAGCACAGATGTAACATCCTTGATTTTCACTGTTTTGGATTTCTAAAAATCCATCAATTTTATTTGTTTTATTTTGTTCAAATAACCTAAATATTAATTAATGACCATTAGCACTCAATGTCAGTTTATACAGGGTATACCAGTGAAGAACCGCACAAGTCCGGTTAATCATGTAACGTCCCGTCCAACCAGAACAGTGTACTGAGGCGTCCTCGTAGGATTTGCCGCAGGACCATTCGTTTAAACTACTCATGGTTTGGTGCCATAACTAAATTAAGTTAGGATTAGCCCATTAGAGTAGACCAGTCAGGTTGTGATTGGGCCAAGTGCGGGCCATTAAGCCAAATGGCCATTTACACTTAGCAGCAGCCCGTGCGAGCTATACCGCAACATGGGAAGGTCAGAAAATTATAAAAATTGAGGGGAGCATAGATCTCACTGGGCTTGGGGACCATCGTGGACTACGGACCCAGTGGATACCCAGCAGTGTAATCTGGCACTTGCCAGATGCGCCCCACCAATGCCAAATTGGAATCTGGCACGTATAAATAAAACTGAAATGTAAGACATTTCAGCCATCAGATTTCTTCATAATTTACGATAAGGGTCTAATATATTTTTCTACGCCTGCCCATAAAATCTGGGTCCCGATCGTGGCACGGTGACCCTTGATCGCGAATCAGACCGTGCGACCAAACCCCATATCTGATCATCCCCAAAATTTGCATGGCCCTTCATCGGGCCATGGAGCAGCTATCCTATAAGTTTCATGGCCAAAGGGCCACCAGAAATGCCCCAATTTTCTAAACAAGCTCTATACCGCTCGTTGGCGGGCCACTAGTTCCAAAACTATAGAATAATGTCCGTCTCATTGGGCTTGATGTCCATCGCGGGAATCAGACTTGGGTACGGTCCAGAACTGGTCAACTTGAGCTGAAGGACGAGTGCATGAGAAGTGCAAATACCTTAAAAGAAGGAGTTGGAACTTCAGTGAATTGAGTCGTCCACTCTTATGCAAAGTTGAGAATTTCGGACCGTCGGTTTGCGACCAAACTTCACACATAGAGTGAGGATATTTCCCTGCTCATATCCGTATAGCCGCGGTCCCGATCGACCATCGGCGACCGTTGAACAAACTTCTCATCATATCTGTCGATCGGCGCATCCAAATGGCGGGCCGATCATATCCATACGTAGATCATCATTAGGGCTAACTATTCTACGGTGTATATTGACTTGTACACCCCATAGTGGGCCCTAGAGCTTAGAAAGACCCTCTCATAGGTCTAGTATAGTAAAAATCCAACACTTGGGGCCATTGTCACCAAATCTTGCATTATAAAAGGGCCTCATTTGGGCACCCCTCTCTCATACGAATTTTCCCTAGAGAACAAAGGGAGAGAGGAGAGAAAAAGGAGAAGGAAGAGAGGAAGAAGAGAAGAGAGGAGAAAGAGAGAAGGAGAGAAGGAAGAAGGGAGAGAAAGGTGGGCCAAAGGGAGGTGAGATCTAGAAACCCCTCTTCCCTTTCCTCAAGAAACCCCACATCCACAAATGCAAGCGATTTTCATCCTATTAGGGAGGTAAGCACCCATCCTTTTTGTAATCCTTTGTGTTGAGCTAGGATTTGTATGAAATCCTAACATACAAGTGCATTGTCTTAGGATTCCGGCCGATCAACATCAAGTTTGGCGTTTCTAGGCCGTTTTCCAAGATCTCAACGATCCATAGGTGCGGACTATTACTCCTAGGTGGCTTAGCACCAATTTCAATATGAGCTTAATGATTTTGACTGCTTCCTTGATGCATTTAGAGAATATAGAGGAACCCAGGAATTTATAGTGGTTTGGAATTGTATGTTTATTTGATTTCCCCACATGACGTTGTTCTTGCTTCTTACATGACTTGGTGCAAATTTGATGATGACTTGTTGGATTGCTCATATGATTGCTCACGTGATGATGCCCTATAGCTTGCATGCCTTATTTACTTCATGTGTAATTTGTTTCCATGAGTTGTAGGAAGTGAGCAACTTCCTCACCAACACACCCAACACTCATGCATCATTGCTCATAAATTGTTAGCTTGCTTATTAGGTGAATATGGATTATATGATTGAGGTATGAGAGCATGATGATGATTTTGCTAGTTGATATCCCTGTCCGTTGACATGTTGTGGACCACCATCCAAACCCTAGGGTTGGCCAAGAAAACGGAAAAAGTTAAGGCGGTCTCGTTGGTAGGACCACCTTGAGGCTAAACCCATGGATTCGTGCGAGTGCGTGTGGGCGACTGTAGTTATACTACATGGGTTGCTTGCACCCGATGTCGTTCCGACACGCACTTTGCCTGGACTCGTGCGGTCTAGCCTACTGTCTGGCCAACCATGATTGTTAACCCTGTTTGTTCACACTTGTATGGAACCTGGGACACCCTACAACCGTTGTAGCCCAACAATAACCCACTCGAAATTGGTCCACAGCCTCGTGAGCCGGGCATGGTGGAATGGGACACTATGTCCGAGCTGTCGACCTACGCTGGGGTGACGCGCCTCCCCGTAGTGACCGCGAGCGACCCCACATTCAGCACCCCCATGTGCTTGAAGTCGGGGATGGGGAAAACCCGACGGGGTCAAGGATCGAGGGGTCTCGGCCTCACACATTGGGGGGTCTTGGCCTCGCAACTAGTTTAGGGCATTTGATACGTGGGGTGTATCAGATTCTCAAATCTGCTGGATGAATGGACTTAACTAAGAACCCGGTTAACATCATCATTGCATGGCATTAGCTAGGTTGGCGACTCGGCAGTCGAGGTCGCACTGAGGGAGTGTTGACATTGGCGATCGTTAGATGTTGTCGCACGAGGGAGCGTTGTGGTGAGGGCATACATCATATCATCCTGCATGCATGCACATTAACAAGACTAGATAGATGTTTATGATTGATTGCGTTTCATTAAATTCTTATTATAATTGATGCTTGTTGCAACTTAAGGCTAATAGCACCCACTGAGTTGATCACTCACTCCCACCCTGGGACGGTGTTTTAAAACACCAACCAGACCCGTTCATAGATGCAGGTAATACAGATTTCATGGAGCCTGGTGATGCGAACATCGAGGAGGAGGACGAGTTCCCTTACTTCCAGTTGATGAGTAGGACCCCGTTGGATCAGTAGATGGGTCGTTGGATCGCTACGTAGAGGGCTCAGCTTTTTTTTTTGACATATTATTCTTTGTGATTTTGTTGGGTGACACCATGTGTGACCCTTTATATTTTTCTTGGTCATGTATATGTGTGTATATATATATATGTATGCTAGTTCTCTTTCATTTCAGTCGGCAGGTGCATTTGTGCTTCATGTTCCAGGAAGTTCCAGAATGCGCATTTAGACTGGATTAATCGCATATAAATGAAAACTGGATATAAGTAACCCCGGGAACTCGGGAGTCGAGCGTATGCATGACCCCCGATTTTCAGGGTGTTACAAGATGGTATCAGAGCAATAGTTTGGAATCCCTTGGGCCATGGGTCATGAACTCACTAACGCGTCCGCTGACTTGAGAGGATATGTATTTGAAAACGCAACAGAGACTTAAAACGCTAGGAACCACCCTAGTCCCTGAACTGTCGCTCTTAGACGAAAGGTAAGACTCACAAAGTGTTAGGGTGGGGTAGCGAGAATAAGTAGTGACGCTACGAAATAGGTCAGAGAACCTTATGAAGGGCTTAGGCTGAGGAGACAGAGCATAACAATATTAGAATTCAACTTAGGAGCCTTACGACACGCTTCAGCCCATCCCCGGGCAAAAAGTCAGGAACTTAACGGCGAGACCCGATCCGACTAAGTAGGAAGTTTAGGTAGTCTAGGCTACCAAATCCTTAAGGGCCCGTTTGGCCAACTGCGTTAGGTGGGATTAAGGTGAATGGAATGGTAAGAGTAGCAATACATACATGTGTAAGGTATTGTCTCTAGATTGTCTGTATCCCATGTTTTCTAATACCTGGTTTGGGATGCATGCATTTAAAGGTAAATCGCTGGATTTTCTTTTAAATTACACTTGAAAATCACATGTCACACCTTCCAACGCAAGACTCATTCTACAAAGCCTATGAAATAAGCTTTAAATTTCGTCCTACACCCATTCCCCACATGTCATTCCCAAATCTTGAGTTGGGAGTAGCATTGCAACCCCATTTAGTACAATTAAATGCCCTTAGCCAGATAAGCATAAGTCGAAATCTCTATTTCCAACATATCTCTTTAAATATTCACCTACCATCACTCTGTCCTTTAGTTTTTCTGGGACATTGATAGAAACGAGCCGGAGACTTAACGATTTGACGGTCAAAGCCATCATCCTACACCAAATGAGCGAATATCGGGTCAAATTTGATAGTTTTGACCCATTTGGGGGTAAAGAGTTAGAGGTAAATGAAAATTCACCGAAAATAGTGAAACTAAAGAAAAAATAGGATTTTGGCCCCTAACCAGGAGGAATTTCATTAAATAGATAGACTCATTGTGTAGATCAGATTTTCCTACCCCAAATTCATATATGGCACGTCACGTAACTCATCCCGGTTTGCGAGATATGGTCGTCACAAGGCGCGACCATCTAACTCCCGGGCGTTGCACCCTGCCGGACGTCCAGCGGGCCGGCGTTGCAACGCCCAGCGGGCGTAGCACAACGCCCGACAGCGGGCCGGGCGGGCCACAGCGGGCCGGGCGGCCCGTTTTCTTCAGATTTTATCCTGATTTTTAAAAATTCATATATCCTTCGTTATAACTCCGATTTAGGTGATTCAAAAGTCATATTGAAGCTTGATGAGTCTAGTTTTATATAAAAATAAGAATAAAATAAAATAAAAATTATAATATAGTTAAAATTAAGATGTTTTACCAACTATCTAAAAATTATTAATTTCGGACAGCTGTTGCTCTTGGAATTTTAATAATTTATTTACAACTCCAAATGAGATGAAATTTTGTGAGATGTCTTTAAACTTAATGATAAATCATTATAAAAAATTTTAAAAATATTTCAGTTACTAAAAGTATAAGAAACATTGCAAAAATTAGAGATATGTAGAGCCCATTTCCCTCTACTCCCACTCCATCATCCTTACTCTCCCATCCTCAAACACATCTCTTCAAAATCCATCTTCTCCTCCTACAAACTCCCCATCTCCTTTTCCTCATCTCCAAACCACCTTCCCAAACTCTTTCTTAACCATTTTTATCTCTCAACCCTGTTCTTAAGTCCATCCACAAAATCCCATTCATAAAGCCAACATCAAACATACCCTTTCCAACTAACTCCCATCTCTTTTTCTCATATCCAACCCAAACCCATTTCCGACATACATTCCCCAAAACCCAACATCACACTTCATTCCCAAGTCCCACTCCATTCGCTCAGTCGCTCTTAAAACCCATTAAAAAAAAATCTCTTCTGCTTCTCCATTTCTTTAACTTTTCTCAAATCTCACTACCCACTCTCTCAAATTTGCATATTCTCAAATCCTATTTTTCAAAACCTATCTCCAAGACCATTCTTAAAACCCCTTTCTCAAACCCGCTTCTAAACCCCACTCCTAAGAACCGTTCACAAAAACTCATTTCTAAAGGCCATTCCCCAAACCCTTTCCTAAAACTCAATTTCAAGCCCCTTTTCAAAATCTCTTCCTCATATCCAATCCACATCTAGCCAAGAAAGATGACCTTCCTTGCAACCATTGCCTCCTTCTTTTCCTCCTGGTGATCCTTTCCCTCATGGGAAAGAAAGGACCGGCTCGCGAGGAGGCGGGCTGAGCCAGGAATCGTCCTGTATAATTAAATCAGATTATTTTTAGTATATATATATTTTTTTATTCCAAGTAGTTTCTAGCATGGTTGGATTACAACTCCTTAGAAGGATTGAATTTTATTACTTAAGATCTTATAAGTTCGTATTCGATGCAAACTTCGCTAAAACATTATGAGTTCCTAAAACTTTTTCTTTCTTCCCTTTTTGCATCGTTCATAACGTTATTAGCCCTCCAAATTTTTGAGATATCCTAAAACTTTTGATTCTTCCTTTACCCGAAATCAACGAAAGCAATGTGTGATTTGTTCATAGCCCACACCCATAAGATCAAGATGACAATATACAGAAACATGCATAGGTCCTTAAGGGGTGTTTAGCACATGGTATTTGATAGGATTAGGTGGAATGAAATTGCATTTGGTCTGTGTAATTACATCTAACATTTGAAGAGGGTGGAAAGGGTAAGATTAGGGGGGGATGGAATTGCATTTAGTTCCATGAAATTGCATTTGATCCCATGCATGAATTCCATGGATTTTTTAAAATCTACTACACATGTAGGCCCTACATTGAGGCATGCATTAAGCCATGCCAACCATCATATGCACCATTTACATGTGACGCTCTGATTATATACGTGTACAAATGAACGACATCCGTTGTGAATTTGGTTTGCTAATTACAAAATTTCATGGTTCACCAAACATGATTTAGCTTAATCCGGTGTTTTCCGTGGTAATTTTTTTTTATTATCCCAAACATGGGATTAGATGGCTGCAATACCATGGTATTTCTGGACATGCAATCATTGTGAAATAATGATATTAATCACATCTAATACAATTCAACACCATTCAATTCCACTAACCAAACAGGCCCTTAGGCTTCCAAATCCCACCCCATTTCCTCATATTCTACTCACCTCTCTCAAATCCAATGGCTTCGTGGGACCAATTTCATATATGGATTGTATCTATGCCATTCATTCAGTTTTTTTCGAATTATTTTAGGGTATGAGCCAGACAAATAGACGACTGAAGTGAACCACACAGTGAGGACAAAAATCCCACCACTAAAAATATTTTTGAGGTATATGTGGAAAATGGCATATCAAAGAATGCACTCTATATGTTCCATAATATGGGGAGGTGTGGATGAGGCCTATTTTGAGATCATGTAATAGTTTCTTCAATAATTTGGTTAGGAGCCGTGAAGCCCGTGTAGTGATTCATGTGTATGATTAGATAATTTGAGTTGGGATCATGCCTGATCTTTTCACTTTTACAACGATGGTGAATGTTTGCTTTAAGAATGGGATGATGCATAGGCCAACTAAGTTTGTTGCAGGTGTAGAAGATAAAGGGTTTGAGCCAAAATGTGGTTACTTGTAATTCATTGATTGATGGATGGTGTGAGTTGGGCAAGATAGAAGTTTCATCAGACATTTTGCTGTTAGTGGGTGAGAAGGGTATTTTGCCGAATGTGGTTAGTTATACTTCGTTGATTTAAGCCTATTATAAGGAAGGTGAGATTTAAAATATATATTTGTATATATATGGTATAGCTCGTTGAACTCTATCGCCTAATTTGCTTACTCAGCTTTCCCATTTGAGGTGTGCATGTAATAGTTGTGTTGGGTTTAGTACTAAATGGGACCATGTCAAGATGCAAGGGTAGTCAATGTGAGGCTCCGCCATGGCCAGCTCCTAGATCTTAGTGTCATATCTCGGGTATTTCCCTAAGTGCAGACTATGAGGCATTCACACACACCCTCGTTGCGAATGAGTCAGCCTACCACTATAGTGTAGTCACGCTATTTTGGAGAGGAGAGTAATATAAGCGAGCCTTCAAGGTAAGTGAATTTGTAATACTAGGACTGAAGAATGAGGTTTATTTGGTTAGTTACAAATGAGGACCCGTCTTCCTTATGTAGACCTAAGATCCTTTTAGCTACCTTACATGGATAGTTAAGAAAAGGCTTACGATATCATCCTACGGCCTTTCTAAGGTCACCATCTCTTCTAAACCCTAGAGAGAACTCTCCCATTTTAGATCTACTCCAAAAACTCATCTCAAACCCCCTTCGCAAATCCAACACTAAACCCATTTCATTTTTCCAAAAACATTCTCATCAACAATCCATTTCATCGCCGAGGGAAGTGGCATTCCTAGCAACTGTTGCCTCCTTCTTCTCCATTCCGGTAATTCTTTCCCTCATGGGGAAGAAGCACCCTCACCCTCGTCTGATCCAAAAGAATAGAAGTTTAACACACAGATAATTAGTAGTTTGTTTTGAGTCAGTTAGGGCTATTTCCATGCATTGAAGGATAATTAGAACTTTTGCTTGACCAGGTTGTATTTCCTTTACGTTTAGAATATTTATGCTGAAATCCATACTGTAGGATGTAACTGGCCATACTAATGGTACTTTGAATCCAATATGTATGTATGGATTGCCTTGAAATTTTCTTGTTGCCTTGTAAATGCTTGTGTGCATGATTGCCTTACTGCGTCCTTATTAACGTTATTAGCACTTCAAACCATCAGAATACTTTAAAAATTTTGACTATTCCTTCATTCTTGAATTTTATGAAACTAAAGTGCAGTCTGCTCTTAACCCACTAGACATGAGATCGAAATGATGATATACATATAAGATTTTATACTACTAGAAACCTTTTTAGGATAATCATTTGACCATTGGCACCGTGGGAGATTTAAATCACTAAGTTAGACAAGAATTAAAATGAGAACTCTCTCGGACCAAGACCTAAAGGATAACCTTATAAATAGGAGATTTAAACTTTCCAATAATAGTCGTTTCCTAAACATTTAGATTGATCGGACTACGGAATTACGGAAGTATACACCTGCGAAGCATTCGCGGCTTGACTCAATTCTTAATCCTGGGCGACTACCAATGGACTCACTGCTTTGGCCGAGCAGAAGACTAGGATCCACCAGGGCGAAGAAGGGATACGATGAGCCTTCTACCCTGATCAGGTAGATGATCGACGTATCGGGTTCAAGCCTACTACAACCGTCTCTCCGTATTGGTCTACCATTGAAAATAAATATTTTTACTTTAGATAGAGGAAAACTGTTACCAAGAATCTAAATCTTTATAAATAAATTTTAGTAAACCATCAGGGTGAAAAAGTTTTAAGGGAGGTAGAGTAAAATGAGCCAGCCTAGCATAGATAGTATACACCCTACCATGCATATACACTTGAAATCAACAAACCTGGGCAAATGAAATAATGAAGCCTTTACTTACTACCTTTAAGCAATTTCGGGGACGAAATTATTTTTAAGGGGGGTAGATTGTAACATCCTTGATTTTCACTGTTTTGGATTTCTAAAAATTCATCAATTTTATTTGTTTTATTTTATTCAAATAACCTAAATATTAATTAATGACCATTAGCACTCAATGTCAGTTTATACAGGGTGTACCAGTGAAGAACCGCACAAGTCCGGTTAATCATGTAACGTCCTGTCCAACCAGAACAGTGTACTGAGGCGTCCTCCTAGGATTTGCCGCAGGACCATTCGTTTAAACTACTCATGGTTTGGTGTCATAACTAAATTAAGTTAGGATTAGCCCATTAGAGTAGACCAGTCGGGTTGTGATTGGGCCAAGTGCGAGCCGTTAAGCCAAATGGCCATTTACACTTAGCAGCAGCCCGTGCGGGCTATACCGCAACATGGGAAGGTTAGAAAATTATAAAAATTGAGGGGAGCATAGATCTCACTGGGCTTGGGGACCATCGCGGACCACGGACCCAGTGGACACCCAGAAGTGTAATCTGACACTTGCCAGATGCGCCCCACCAATGCCAAAATTGGAATCTGGCACGTATAAATAAAACTGAAATGTAAGACATTTCAGCCATCAGATTTCTTCATAATTTAGATTGAGGGTCTAATATATTTTTCTACGCCCGCCCATAAAATCTGGGTCCCGATCGTGGCACGGTGACCGTTGATCGCGAATCAGACCCGTGTGACCAAACCCCATATCTGATCATCCCCAAATTTTGCATGGCCCTTCAATGGGCTATGGAGTACCTATCCTATAAGTTTCATGGCCAAAGGGCCACCAGAAATGCTCCAAATTTCTAAACAAGCTCTAGACCGCTCGTTGGCGGGCCACTAGTTCCAAAACTATAGAATAATGTCCGTCTCATTGGGCTTGACGTCCATCGCGGGAATCGGACCTGGGTACGGTCCAGAAATGGTCAACTTGAGCTGAAGGACGAGTGCATGAGAAGTGCAAATACCTTAAAGGAAGGAGTTGGAACTTAAGTGAATTGAGTCGTCCACTCTTATGCAAAGTTGAGGATTTCGGACCGTCGGTTTGCGACCAAACTTCACACATAGAGTAAGGATATTTCCCTGCTCATATCCGTATAGCCGCGGCCCCGATCGACCATCGGCCACCGTTGAACAAACTTCTCATCATATCTGTCGATCGGCGCATCCAAATGGCGGGCCGATCATATCCATACGTAGATCATCATTAGGGCTAACTATTCTACGGTGTATATTGACTTGTACACCCCATAGTGGGCCCTAGAGCTTAGAAAGACCCTCTCATAGGTCTAGTATAGTAAAAACCCAACACTTGGGGGTCATTGTCACCAAATCTGGCATTATAAAAGGGCCTCATTTGGGGCACCCCTCTCTCATACGAATTTGCCCTAGAACAAAGGGAGAGAGGAGAAAAAAAGGTGAAGGAAGAGAGGAAGAAGAGAAGAGAGGAGAAAGAGAGAAGGAGAGAAGGAAGAAGGGAGAGAAAGGTGGGCCAAAGGGAGGTGAGATCTAGAAACCTCTCTTCCCTTTCCTCAAGAAACCCCGCATCCACAAATGCAAGCGATTTTCATCCTATTAGGGAGGTAAGCACCCATCCTTTTTGTAATCCTTTGTGTTGAGATAGGATTTGTATGAAATCCTAACATACAAGTGCATTGTCTTAGGATTCCGGCCGATCAACATCAAGTTTGGCGTTTCTAGGCCGTTTTCCAAGATCTCAACGATCCATAGGTGCGGACTATTACTCCTAGGTGGCCTAGCACCAATTTCAATATGAGCTTAATGATTTTGACTGCTTCCTTGATGCATTTAGAGAATATAGAGGAACCCAGGAATTTATAGTGGTTTGGAATTGTATGTTTATTTGATTTCCCCACATGACGTTGTTCTTGCTTCTTACATAACTTGGTGCAAATTTGATGATGACTTGTTGGATTGCTCATATGATTGCTCACGTGATGATGCCCTATAGCTTGCATGCCTTATTTACTTCATGTGTAATTTGTTTCCATGAGTTGTAGGAAGTTAGCAACTTCCTCACCAACACACCCAACACTCATGCACCATTGCTCATAAATTGTTAGCTTGCTTATTAGGTGAATATGGATTATATGATTGAGGTATGAGAGCATGATGATGATTTTGCTAGTTGATATCCCTGTCCGTTGACATGTTGTGGACCACCATCCAAACCCTAGGGTTGGCCAAGAAAACGGGAAAAGTTAAGGCGGTCTCGTTGGTAGGACCGCCTTGAGGCTAAACCCATAGATTCGTGCGAGTGCGTGTGGGCGACTGTAGTTATACTACATGGGTTGCTTGCACCCGAAGTCGTTCCGACATGCACTTTGCCTGGACTCGTGTGGTCTAGCCTACTGTCTGGCCAACCATGATTGTTAACCCTGTTTGCTCACACTTGTATGGAACCTGGGACACCCTACAACCATTGTAGCCCAACAATAACCCACTCGGAATTGGTCCACAGCCTCGTGAGCCGGGCATGGTGGAATGGGACACTATGTAGGAGCTGTCGGCCTACGCTGGGGTAACGCGCCTCCCCGTAGTGACCGCGAGCGACCCCACATTCAGCACCCCCATGTGCTTGAAGTCGGGGATGGGGGAAACCCGACGGGGTCAAGAATCGCGGGGTCTCGGCCTCACACATTGGGGGGTCTTGGCCTCGCAACTAGTTTAGGGCATTTGATACGTGGGGTGTATCAGATTCTCAAATCTACTGGATGAATGGACTTAACTAAGAACCCGGTTAACATCATCATTGCATGGCATTAGCTAGGTTAGCGACTCGGCAGTCGAGGTCGCACTGAGGGAGTGTTGGCATTGGCGATCGTTAGATGTTGTCGCACGAGGGAGCGTTGTGGTGAGGGCATACATCATATCATCCTGCATGCATGCACATTAACAAGACTAGATAGATGTTTATGATTGATTGCGTTTCATTAAATTCTTATTATAATTGATGCTTGTTGCAACTTAAGGCTAATAGCACCCACTGAGTTGATCACTCACTCCCACTCTGGGACGGTGTTTTAAAACACCAACCAGACCCGTTCATAGATGCAGGTAATACAGATTTCATGGAGCCTGGTGATGCGAACCTCGAGGAGGAGGACGAGTTTCCTTACTTCCAGTTGATGAGTAGGACCCCGTTGGATCAGTAGATGGGTCGTTGGATCGCTACGTAGAGGGCTCAGCTTTTTTTTTTTTTGACATATTATTCTTTGTGATTTTGTTGGGTGACACCATGTGTGACCCTTTATATTTTTCTTGGTCATGTATATGTGTGTATATATATATGTATGTTAGTTCTCTTTCATTTCAGTCGGCAGGTGCATTTGTGTTTCATGTTCCAGGAAGTTCCAGAATGCGCATTTAGACTGGATTAATCGCATATAAATGAAAACTGGATATAAGTAACTCCGGGAACTCGGGAGTCGAGCGTATGCACGACTCCCAATTTTCAAGATGTTACAACAGAGGAGGGATTGACTACTCCCCCACCACTAGCCAATGGCTCATAGTTGGTGCTCTGTGGACCCCCACCATGATGTCTTTATTTCATTCATGTCATCTATCTATTTTTCTATATCATTTTATGGTATTAGACCAAAAATGAGGTATATCCCAATCTCAAGTGGACAACATTATAGTAAATAGTGTTGAATGAACATTATGCGGATTAGGTCAAATCAGATCGAATCGAATCCATTTGGATCAGATCGGTCCGGATTAACCAATGATCTGAACTCGAACCGATGTACGATTGGATCTGAGTGGTCTAACTCGATCTGCACCGATCCAGGCCTTCGGATCAGGTCGGACCTGATCCGCCAGATTGGGTCAAATTCTGCCCAGCTCTAGTTTTAGGAAATACTTTGGTTTTATTGACTTTTATTCGAACAGAATCAATATCACCAAATTTTCCAAGTGAGTGATCCCAACTTGTTTCTCCTCCATTAAAATTAATGTAGTGTTTGCTATGTTGATTGTTTGATATTTGTACAGGTGATTTAGAATGATTTGATGTTTGTTCATGTTTACAATTGTTAAATATATAACAGTTTATAATTTGTTATTGTCGTAAGCTTCCTTATTATATGTTGAATGATCTGCTTTAAGATTTAATTGTTGAACCCTAGCATGTCGAGTGCACGATCCATGCCAATCGTTCCCGAGGACCACCCGGATGAAAATTTGTTCCTAGTAGCCATGCTTCTAAATGCGGGCCTAGCCCATGCTTACCAACAGGTAGATGCCTTCCTGAGTAGCCGATACAAGCCTTGCCCATGCTTATCAATAAGTAGATGCCTTCACAAGCAAAGGATGCGGGTTGACAAATTTCCAACTCAAGTAAGGGGATGTTTATCCTCACTTGAAGCACTCTTACATTTTAATTATTTATTGTTTATTCATTTTGATTTATGTTTTTTGTTTGATATTAATTTTAATTGGATGAGTGTTGGAATTTCTTACTAGGCCTAGCAAGCTTATATTTTATTGATGGAAAAGTTGTATATGTAATAAATGTTAAGCCTGCTGTGCAAGAGCAGGAGGACCTGGCTAAACTTATGGATAACTCATGGAATACCTGGCTGTATTTAACGGAAGAAGAATTAGATACATTGGATTAATTTTAATTTATTAATTTGATTCATTTGAACATGTTTATTTCTAGGTTTTAGTTATGTTTCTAACTATTTGTTTAATTAGAGGTATGATATTGGGTTGTAATTGGGTGTGATGCTCTTGAACATGGTTTTAAATTATTGTTAAATAGTTGATGATTATTACATCAAATTAAGGCCCCAAGTGGGTAGGCTAATAGACATTTTAATTGAAAATTTATGAATTTATCTAGTTTGATTTGAGGTGTGTGAATGTTTGTAAATAGAACTTAGAGTAGATAACTTAAACATAGTTATGAACTTTTAGGGCCCGTTTGGCCGGTCGGATTGGAAGGTACTAGAGGGTATTGGAAGGGATTGGAAGTGAAATCCCGGGATTGGCCGGGCGTGCCAAACAGAGTCGGTGATCTGATCCCAATCCCATGGTTCTTGAGACAATCCACTGACAAAAGCATCGTTACCTTTAAATCCCATCCAATCCACCTTAATCCATACAAATATGCCTGAGACGTGTTTGGTCCGAGGTATTCAATGGGATAGGAAGGTTTAATCCCAAGATTCGCCAGGCGTGCCAAACAGAGTAGATATAGCAATCCAGGGCAGTAGCAATCCCATGTATCTCAAGACAATCCACTGGCAACACCATTATTACCTCGAAATCCATGCCATCCACCCTAATACCATTCAATCCCTTTCAATCCACCCGGCCAAACGGGCCCTTAATAAACTACATTTTTATTAGATGAAGTACACTTAGTATAGAAGTCGCCATATGAAACTTGGGCCTGGGATGCACAATCGGTGCTTGAATTTTGGATCGTGACAATTTCACTCTTTTACTTACAAGTCTAAGCTTGACCTGCTACCCAATAGATATAGGATCAAGCATTTTAGTTTGATTACTCTTTGTGAGAAACAAAAATCCACACCGTCCATCCCCTTTCGTGAATCATGTTAGGACATGAGCTCAAAATATTAGCCATATCACTCTAATGTTTGTGAGAAGTCCACACCCTCCATCTTCTTTTCTAGCTCATGTTAGGACATAGGCTAAAAAATAGGCAGATCCAAAACTTGGGTGAACCATGCAACAACAGAATGTGGGAATTGAAGGTTCTTTGGGCTACAAAAGTTCTCAATGGAAATTACCTTTTGGACTCAATCTCAATAGGTCATGGATATAATCATATGAAGTGTTTGTATGATACATAAACATCATGGTAGAGAGTTGAAAGGTTTCAACAGTGGGCATTTTCCTGTGCACTTTTCTGTCGTGATGCCTCGTGTCCTAATGTTTTGGATTTGCTTTTCTGAGGATCCTACACAAAGGATTTCTTACAAGAGCCGACTCTTCTGGCTTATACCCTAAAATGATATGGGGAAATGGATAGATGGTGTCTATGATAACCAGATATCACAGTGGGCCCCTCATAGACCCAGCCTATGCCGAGCTTGGTACAGGCAGGGGTGGTTGCCAATCCACGCCCCGAAAAGGATGGATGGAGTAGTTATAACACAAGCATCACGGTGGGCCCCATTAAGCTTTGGGTTAAGGGGAGCCGTCCAAATTGCGTCAAATATTGGGCACCAATAATCAAACCAAGAAAATAAATGCAAACCAACCACATCCATCACAAGACACAAAAGCTGCTAATACTGATATTTCATACAAGAAACAGACAGGACAAACAAAAACTCCAGTGATGAGGATTGAGGGACATGGTCGACCAAACGAAAGGCTGTGCTTACATCACGAGAGCCATAGCCCACTTATTCTCCAGTTAACATTTTGAAGTCCTAAGATACTAACATAACAGACCCATACGAGATTATTTCAAACAATTGAGCCTCTCATTTGCAGGTGCATGGGTCACAGGTGCAGTTAGAACCGCATTTGCAGCCTCCATTCTCGGATCCAGCATTCATCTCAGACCCTTCAAAGTATCTGCAAATATCAATGCATACCATGAGATCAATGAAATAAGAAGCAAGAGTTCCACCCATGAAATAGATTTTTATTTTTTTTCCTGATAAGGTTGTCAGCGTGTACTGGTCTCCCACGGACCCGACCCGACTTTAGAGTCGGTTTGCATCTCGGAATCGGGTCTATGAACTAGATCCAACAAGATGGATTGGGTCAGATCAAGTCGGGTCCATTTCGGGTTAAGCAAATTTCATTGATGACAACGGAGGCCATTTGCAAGATATGGCACGTGTCAAAGTGGCACATGCATGTATGATTTAAAGCCATCCATCAACTGGCCCACCAAAAAACTGCTCTTATTTGACCTGAACCAACTAGAAACCTGGATCCAAAGAGGGTAACTAGACCTGGCAAGACCCGAAACCTGCAAGCTCAGGGCAAGGGTCCAATACCCGACCCATTGACAGCCCTCATTTTCCATGCAATCTGAACGTACTATCCTTAATGGGATGGAACTATCAATTTGTGGGGTGGAAATGTCAATTCCATCTTCTTCTTTTCTCTTCATAGTGCACACTACCCCCTCTTCAAAAAATGAAGATGAATACTCCTCCATTTTGGAGTGAAATTATCAATTTCTGGGGGTGGAAATGACAATTTTCCTTTTGTTATTCTATTGGGAGAGGGAGAGAGGGAGAGAGAGAGAGAGAGAGAGACCCCTTCTGAGGAGCGACCCCAACAATCATAGTCTCAGTGGTGGTGGTTTCTCCGGAGAAAGAGAAATCAGGATACATCTTGCATCTGCCAAAATTAAAATACAAATGTTAGGAAAAATATAGAAATATTTACACCAACCCTTTCTGATTTGCACACACCCACTTACCATTTTTGGAATTGACAGACTATACTTTTCTATTTTTTCAGTTCCCAAAATAGAAAATGGGTGTACACAAGTCAATTAGGTGGGTGTAAATATAAATATCTAATCTCTTAACAAGTATTTTTTTTAAAAAAAACATTTTTTAAATAAAAATCAAAGAAAGTGGATCAGGACCGTCCATCTAATTACTAGTGGCCTCTGCTTCAGATGGCCCATGGTTCAAAGACCATGCTAAAAAGAACAATCCTAACCATCCATTTCTTTCTACGGTCCATTTGACGCACAGAAATCTGTTTTGAATGAAATTTTAACCATGGCCATCCATGAAAAGGACCCACTTGCTAAAATCACATGCAAAGCCAACCAACACAAGGAAAAAAGAAGAAGAAGACCGACCAATATCCTACAAATTACAAAAATTAAAATTCTATCCAAAAAAATCGAGAAAACATATAAACATTTTTCTGAAAACCCAATACTCATCAATCCATACCATGAAAATTACGAAAAAAAAACAAGAAGAAGAAGAAAGGGTAAAATATAATTATCCAACATTTAAACTACAAAATACATAAGGGTCTACGGTAGATTTTGTACCCTCCACAACCAGAGCCGCACTTGCAGGCAGATCCACATCCGCAGTTTCCACCACAGCAAGACATTTTTTTCCAAGAAAGGAAAGAAAATGCAGCAAATGAATAAAACGAGCGGCTAAGCTTTCAAGACCAAAACCAACGTTCTTGAGCGAGTAATACGTTTGCGCCCATGACTTCTATTTATCGGCAGGGGAGGAGAGGGACTGGCCCTATCCACCGTACACGTGTCACAATTTAAGTCATGCAAAATGGACGCGGATTCCCTGCCTTTCCAGGAACTTCCTGCGACGGGAAGCTAGATGGGCCCACCGTGATGTTCCTGGGAAATCCTTCCTATCCATCCGATTTTCCAGATCATTTTAAGGACATGGGCTAAAAAATTATGCAAATCCAAAACTCAAATGGGCCACACGACAGGATTGAATCTACACCGTTGAAACACTCGTGGGGCCAAAAAAATAAATAGATCAAGGTTTGTTTTTTATATATATTTTCAGTTCATCCGGTAGGAATGACCTTACGAACGGTATGGATGGCATATAAACATCACGGTGGGCCCATCTAACTTACAGTGATGGGAAGTTCCTTCCAAAGGCTTTCCCAAGGAATCCTCGTCCATGCAAAATCCCTGTGTCTGTCCTAAGTAATGAGTACCCAGGCATAACCATCTACGAGTTATTTAATACTCCTACAGAGTGTGACACTTTATATACAGGCACTCCTAAGTCATCTGAACCGTGGATACTTTCATGTTGAATTAGGATAATTGAATTTTTCTTATTATTTTAACCGTTCAATAAATGTCAGTCAATCTGATGATCAGATAATCAAATAAGCTTATTTTTTGGTCAGTGGTAAATTCAAATTGTGATTCATAATTGGAGCGGTTTAATTTAGATAATTGTATACCATTGTATGCAAATTTTAAATAAAACTTATAAATGCATGTGTATAATCTATCATAGTCTCACAGAGTATCAAAATTCTTCTCTAAAAATAGAGAGGAAGCACCTGTACCATCTTTTCAATGCATCCAGGGGTGTACAGCGAGTCCAACTCAGTCGAGCTAGCCTCAGCTCAACTAGACTCAGCCACTAGCTGACCTCAGCTCGAACTCAGCTCGGCTCGGTCCTCGAGCCTAACAGGCCAACTCAGCTCAGTTTGGTCAGCAGCTCGGGTCAATTCGAGCCACGATCGAGCTAAGTTCGCCATTGCAGCATTTTCACAAACGCCTTGATTGTACCTTCAAAATCTCACCGTATTTGAGACAACAGCAATGATTTTATGGGTATTTTATCAAACACCTTCTAATCAACATAAAAATTAAGAAAAAAAGGATGTTGGTTTCATATACATACATCATACTTCTTTAAGTCATTTCATCAAACACTTAGTGAGCAACATCAATATCAAAGTAGCTGAGCCACCGAACTGGTTCAATCCAAGTTCGATTCAAGCTAGGTTCAATCCAAGTCGAGTCAAGCTGGGGCCAGCTCAAACTCGGCTTGAACTCATTTTCAAGCTTGAAAAATCGACTCGACTCAGCTCAAACATAGCTTCAAAACGAGTTGAATTGAGCTTTTATTAGTCGAGTCAAGCAAGCTAGCCGAGCTAGCTCGGTTCGTGTACACCTCTAGATGCATCCAACCTTGCCATATGCTTTTAGGAATAGAATTGTATGTATTATGAAATTCTATGCATGTATTTATAAACTTAATAAACCTCACGGAGATTCCCATTATGTTGAGCTTTGTGGGCCCCACTGTGATATGTGATGTACATCCATGCCATGTGTTTAATAGGTCACCTAATATCACTTATATATGAAACTCTGGTGGGCCATACTATATGAAACCATATTTATATATGAAACCTTAGTATAATCATTTAAGCATTAAATCAAACATGCGAACATCGACAAAGCAACACATTCTACCACTTAGATATTTTATCAAACATGTGAGCATCCAAATGCAACTCATAACATTTATTATAACCAAATAAAAAATGTGAACATATTAGCATACACAATTCATATACAAGCAACTAATCATTGACCGAGACCCCCAATGGTCAATAGAAGGTAACATAGAGATATTTGTGTGCACCTTTGCGACGATTCACCCAGCTCAGTGCTCATAAGGTTAGGGATTCAGGGTAAATCGTCGAGACCTAAGCAACTAAAAATGGGCCTATGAGGATTTTAGAGAAATCCTTCTAATTGCTCTAGAGTTTGGAAGGGTCAGATCGTACCTTATCGCTACAGGGAGGATCTAAAAAGGGTTTTGGTTGCAACATGGGCGACGACCAAAGGAGGGAATGACAACCTCTCCCGATTGATCATTCTCTCACACCACTTTCACCTCCTCTCTCTCTCTCTCTCTCTCTCTCTCTCTCTCTCTCTCTCTCTCTCAATTTTCAAAGCTAGGGTTCCAAATTTATGTAAGGGGAGGGGATGTAAAATAAACTGGTATTTATAGTGCCATGTTGTGCACAAATGACCATAATGGCTATTTGTTTATCATAATAACCCTAAGGGGGTTGTTTCGCACCAATGGGGTCCCATGGGAGGTATATGTGGTAATCTACACCATGGAATAGATGTTCCACCAAATGATCTATGTTTTGATACAACTATTTGATAATCAGGTGTGTCGATCAACTGGGAGGCCCCTAGCTCAGATCGGCGATCATCGAGTGTCAATCGGGTCCCTAACTATACAGATTTGGGAAGGGTAATAATCTTGGTCCCTGCCGCAAATTTAGTCATCATCCAACAGTCCAAAGGTTACAACTTCGTGATCGAATGAAGTGTGCTTAGTTCACTTAAATTTCGTGTTATCATTCCAGGCATTCACATATCCCATGCACTTATCTTACGGGCTTAAGTTGAATGATCCTAGGCACTATCTTAGCTCAATATCCGCTATGGACGTCGAGCCCGGTAAGACAAACATTATGCTATAGTTCTAGATTTAGCATACCACCAATGCGTGGTCTAGATCTAATATGGCTGATTGGGGTATCTCCAGGAGGAGTTAATCCTCGAATCTTCTCTTGGGTCTGGATCAGCGTTAGGATTTGCTAAGTTGGCCGTGTTAGTCATGTAGGACTAACGGAAACGGTTGTCCAATCGCAAGTCATCCTAAATCCACCGTTTTTGACGGAATTAATGTAGTGGGTCGGATTAATGCAGCCCTCTGACGGTCTCGCTCGTGGAGGACCGGAGGTACTGAGGTTCAGTACGAAAATTTCCAAGATGCTAGACATGTGTGCATGACATCCAATCCATCCAACAGGTTTACTCCACCAGGAGGTAGAGGTCCTAGTGATCGACGGCACAGAGGTCCCCCACAACGGGCCGGTCAACATTCAATTTTAACTATTTCAATAAACAAATGACCATTAGGCCAACTTACGGTTGGTGCCTGTATGTGGACGGTGTGGATTTGAAGTGCCCTGTGTCGAGTAGGCGAGGCCAGCTGAAGAATGTCCATGTACAGCCTTATGGTCTTCTATCCCAGACCACATGAGCCCAACAAATGCACTGGTGATTAGCTAGACCCACCAGCCCAAATACTCAACACGATCAACGGTGGATAAGCTCCACCAGCCAGGTGGGCCATACTATTTAGGCCTTTAGACAAATGAAAGCCCAGGTCCAGATCAATAAGTCACGCAGACCTTATAAATGGGCTCGAATAATGGGCCTTGTTGCTCAACTCGAACTTTATTGAAAACGATCTGGACTCATGTGGGCATCTGTATGTTGAATCTGAGCATCCGTTGTCCATTGATTCCAACGGTGCGGCCGACCTTATGAGTAGAACGGTCTAATTTCCACCATCTTTATGGTGGGGTCTTCCATTTCCATAGTACTGATATCCCACATAAGGGGGCAGATTAGGTGAGGGCAGGCCTTTACCTGGGGCCTACCTTGATGTATGTATTTTATATTAACCATTTCCATTCATTTTTCATGTCATTTTGGTGCATGAGTCTAAAAATGAAACATATTTAAATCTCAAGTCAACAATATCATGGGAAATTGTGGTGATTGAATGCCCCATTATTAAAACCTTCCTAAGTTCCAACACAAAACCCTGGATACAGGGCAATACCCCGCCATAAAAAGCTTCTTAAGGTCCACTCTAATTTTTATGTAATATTCTAACATTCAACTTGTTAATAAAGTCACACAAACTTAGATGAATAAAAAATAATTAATACATTGATCTAAAATTTTCATGGCTCAAAACAAGTATTTAATGGTCAATGACCATTATTTTCTTATAGCTTGGTTTACTTGAGAATTGAATTTATTTAATTCATAATATCGTCCCCTAAAATGAAATGGAAAAATGGATGGCCAATGTAAATATAAAATATGCGCATCAATGTAGGCCATGGCCGAACCACACCTAATTTGCTCCCTATGCATGCTGGAACGGATTGTGTGTTGGCCCATGCTTAGGACTGACGGTCTTGTTAGGGGATCTGTGGGACCCATCATGATATATATGATTTATCCACACCGTCCATCAATTTTAAAAGATTATTTGGAAGCATGAGTCAAAAAAAGAGGTAGATAGAAGGCTTAAGTGTACAACTTTATTGATGTTTATTTGCCATCTAACATGTTCGTAAAGTTACATAGACCAGTATGAAGGGAGAACATAAATATTAGCTTGATCTAAAACTTCTTACCCCACCCCCAAGTAATTTTCAACGGCAGGAATTTAATCTCCGCTGCTTATGTGTCATCTAAAAGGGTGCTTTTACGGCTAGCAAACCTATTTAGATGCTGGCTGGTTATGAGAATCCATGGTTTTACTCACATCCACTCGTTGCTTATGTGTATGTCAATCGAATTCGTAGAAATTTATGATGAATGAATGATCTTAAAGTTCTGATCGTGGTCATCAAATGGACAGCTAAATTGGAAGCAATCAAAGGGCCCAAAATCAACAAACCAATATCCATCAATCAGTGATAAGGACCATTCAATTAATGTAATTTTGGGACCTTGCTCCATTCAACGTTTGATGCACTATTTGGATGGTTGGGATTGGTTGAAATGTAGGCCACGTAGAGTGGGTGTATGCATGAGTATTTTAGCTTAGATGGTCATACACAGTACGGTTTGGCTAGTGACCCCAGCACCAGCCAACTGGCTAGTGTCAAAGTTCTATGGGCCCACCATAATGTGTGTTTTATCCATGCCGTCCATCCATTTTTCAGCTCGTTTTAGGGCATGAGCCCAAAAATGAGGCAGAACCAAATCTTAGGTGGACCACACCATGGAAAAATAATGGGGATTGAATGTCCACCATTAAAAACTTCCTAGGATCCACCGTCATGTTTATTTGCTATCCAACCTGTTAACAATGGCATAGGGACCTGAATGAAGGGAAATCACAAATGTCAGCTTGATCCAAAACTTCTACAGCCCCTCAAAAGTTTTCAACATTGAATCCCCTCAGTTTCCTGTGGTGTGGTCCACCTGGGATTTAAATATGACATATCTTTTTCGCTCATGACCTAAAATGACCTAGAAAAATGAATGCACGGCATGGATAAAACACGCATCATGGTGCACCCATAAGGCTTTGCAAACTGAGTATTATTCTTGTCATTAGTCAACCTAAGGACATGTATAGCATCCTTAGCTTCACTCTCTTTCTTCTCTTTTCCTTATGTGGGACCATAGCATGCTTGAAGGCTGTTGATCTGATGGGACACATCATGGGGAAACCATGACCTAAGACTCCAACCCATTGTATAAAATCTCAACGATCCCATTCTCTAACCTTCACACTGACCATATTCATCTATATTATATTTGGATTAGGGCCTATTTGGTTCATGGGATTAAATCGTATGGAATTGTATTAGATAAGATTAACACCACTATAGCACAATAATTGCATGTCTGGGAATGCCACAGTATTTTGACCTTCTCTATAACCAAAATGTCATGTTTAAAGGGCATGTATGGATGGGTGGCATGGATAAAACACATGCGTCAATGTGGGGCGTGCAAGTGTAGTAGATTTCAAAATCGATGCAAGCCCTGCATGAGACCAAATGCAATTCTATCTCACTTCCCCAAACACTGGATGACCAAATGCAATTCCATCTCACCTAATTCCATATAAGCCCAGGTACTAAATAGACCTTTAATGGAGGAGACATTTTGCCTTCTTCAACTTAACTTCATGTTATGTGTTTAAGAGATATTTAAAGATATTTTAAATAAAGTCGATGGCATCTTAAGAAAGTAAAATGGATGGTTGAAATTTCAACCACAAACAACATTTATACTTTATGAAAAGCTAAAGCCTAGAATAGAATCATTAACGGTCAGGCTCAGCTTATTTTATTGCTTTCCAAGCTCAAATTTTTGTTGTAGCTTGGATATCCCTCAGGTTTGATTTTTATATTACAATATAAATATATTGTAAAGTAGCCATCATTACATGCACTTGCACTTGTATTTATCACTCTTAACCTAAAGTAGGGATGCAGATTGCGGATCTGTGGGACCCACCATGATGTAAATGTTTTATCCACACCGTTCATCGTTTTTCTCATATCATTTTAAGGTATGAGATCAAAAATGAGATAGTTCAAGGGCTTATGTGGACCACAGAGTAGGGATTAAACATTCACCATTAAAAACTTCTTGGGAGCTGGAGAAGTTTCGGATCAAGCTGATATTTGTGTTTTCACTTCATCAAAGTCTACATGACCTCATGAATAGGTTGTATGGTAAAAACACATAAAGGTGGCCTTTAGAAATGGTGGGTGTCATTACCAATGTAGCTTCCTTTTGGTGTGGTCCACTATAACCGTAGACCTGCTTCATTTTTAGGTTTATACCTTAAAATGATATTATAAAAGCGATGAACGTCGTGGATAAAACACTTACATTATGGTGGGCCCCACAAAGCCCTACCGTCCAGGCAGGGGTAGGAAGCAATCCGCATCCCTAAAGTAGACATTAATAGATTCAATGTATTGGTACAAAATGTATGTAGGAAGACATTTTGGCACAAAAATTGTGGGACCCAACGTGATGTATAGAATATATCCATGCCGTCCATCCATTAAAAAAATGAGACTGGTCTAATCTCAAGTGAGCCACACCACATAAAATAGTGAGAATTGAACGCCTATTATTGATAACTTCTTAGAAGTTATAGAAATTTTGGAATTTTGATTTTTAAGTTTTTCCTTTATTTATGGATCTCATGAACAGGTTGGATGACAAATAAACACAAGTGTGGGCTCTAGCAAGGTATTAACTTTCAACTGTTGAGGTCCATTAGCATCACTCTTTCACGTGGTTTGGTTCATTTGAGCTGTGGATTTGTCTCATTTCTGGATACGTTCCCTAAAATGAGCTTGTGAAATAGATGAGTGGCATGAATATAACATATTTATTACAGTGGGCTCCATAGTTTTTGTGTGTATAAAAACATATGAAATTCAATTAAAATTTAGACAATTTTTTCTCCAAAATTAAATAATTATAAAAAGTAATAATGACCAAATTACCAAATATTTTCTAATAAGTAGGAAAATCAAATAGGCACTAGTAAAAAACCCATGGGAGTGGATCTTTCATGAGATTGTTGCGCAGCGCCCCAACAACGCAGTGAACCGAGATCCAATCTCAGGTCTCACCCACAAATGATAAACTAGAAGAAGAATCAAAGCATTCCAAATAAACCACAAAACAAGATATACGTGGAAAAACCCCAACAAGAGTAAAAAAACTACGGATGCAAACTTCCACTATGAAGAAAAATGAAGATTATAAGGAAATATACTAACCTCTCCCTTGGAAGCACATAGAAAATCCCTTACCCACATCTTATAAATATTTTTCAATATTCACCTTTACACTAGAATAGCCCTAGGGACCCCAATTTATAGTTTTGACAACTTCCCTTTCACACCCTTGCGAAAGGCGACTCAAATTTTCGCAGTCCGCATCAAATCCGAAAACGAATCTACGTAACCACGACTGGTCGAGCAGGGTCCACGACCAGTCGAGCAGGGGCCACGACCGGTCGTGCGGCCCCCAGATGTGGCTCCACATCTCAACAATCTCCCACCTGGAGATACATCATTATAAACCTTCATCTTCTGCATCCGGAGTGCACCACCTCCTCGTCTTCAAGCCTGAAAATCAATCAAAGCTGAACAGAGCTTCAGCTTCTCCCGTGTGACCGCCTTGGTCAGCATATCCGCAGGATTCTCACATGTATGAATCTTTTCCAGAGCAATCGATTCATCTTCTAATAACGAACATATGAAGTGATATCTGATGGCAATATGCTTGGTCCTTGAATAAAATGTTGAATTCTTAGCCAAGTGTATTGCACTGTGACTGTCACTGTATAGCTTACAATCTGCTTGCTTCTTATCCAACTCTTCCATGAAACCTTACATCCACACCATCTCCTTACACGCTTCTGTAACCGCAACATATTCTGTTTCTATCGTACTGATCGATTCTATTTTCTGTAACTGAGAGACCCAACTGACTGCAGTACTACCCAGAGTAAAGACATAATCTATAGTGCTTCTTCTACTGTTGATATCTCCTGTCAAATTTGAATCCACGTAACTTTGTAGCTTGATTTTCGATCCACCATAACACAACCTTACATCCAGAGTAAAGACATAATCTATAGTGCTTCTTCTACTGTTGATATCTCCTGTCAAATTTGAATCCACGTAACTTTGTAGCTTGATTTTCGATCCACCATAACACAACCTTACATCCTTAGTAGTTACCAAGTATCTAAAGATCCACTTCACAGCTTCCCAATGTTCCTTCTCAGGGTTGTTCATGAACCTGCTAACAACTTCCACTGTTTGAGCAATGTCTGGTCTCATGCTAACCATAGCATACATGAGACTCCCAATAGCTGACGCGTATAAGACTTTAGCCATGTAATCACGTTCCTCCTGCATCTTTGCACCTTGCTCTTTAGATAGCTTGAAGTGGTTGGCTAATGAAGTACTAACTGACTTAGCACCTCCCATATTGAGTCAATCAAGTACCCTGGCTATATACTCTGCCTGTGAGAAAACCTGTTTCTTGTTTTCCCTATCACACTTTATCCTCATGCCCAGGATTTGTTTTACAACTCATAAATCCTTCATGGCAAATTCTCTGGACAGGTCTTTTGAGATCTGAAATATCTTTCATGCTTGAACCAGCCACAAACATATTATCAACGTACAGAGGAAAGATGATGTATGATATATCAAACTTCTTCAAGTAACAATAGTGGTCTGCATAACATCTCCTAAAACCGTTTCCCCACATAAAACTGTCGAACTTCTTGTACCACTGCCTTGGGGCCTGCTTCAGGCCATATAAGCTTTTCTTTAAGTTTACACACCTTGTTCTCCTTTCCTGGTGCCACGTATCCTGTCGGCTGATGTATATATATCTCTTCTTCAAGGTCCTCATGAAGAATGACCGTCTTAACATCTAGCTACTCTGGATGTAAGTCCTCTGTAGCCACTATACTCAAAACCATGCGAATCATAGACATTTTCACCATAGATGAAAATATTTCAGTGAAATCAATACATGCCTTTTGTTGAAACCCTTTCACAACCAATCTGGCTCTGTAGTGTTTCGAACCATCGTGCTCCTCTTTTAGTCTGTAAACCCACTTGTTATGAAGAGTTTTCTTACCCTTAGGTAGAGTGACCAATTCCCATGTACGATTAGACTCAAGAGAGTTCATCTCATCATCCATGGCCTGCTCATACTTAACCCGTGTATTTGACTATAATGCCTCTTCAAAACACTCTGGTTCACCATTATCTGTCAGCAGTAGATAATGTAAGGAGAATGAGTATCGGACCGTGGGTTTCCTCTCCCGAGTAGACCTCCTCACAACCGGTGTCTGTGGCTCTGCCTCATAATGCTCATATGCATGATCATCCTGTGGTATTGTAACACACGCGTCCGGTAACTCTTCCAGCTCTACGAATTCTTTCTCGTCGGCCTTATTTTCTTGCACATTGTCCTTATGCATCACTTTTTCATTGAAGATTATGTCCTTGCTTCTGATGATTTTCTTATTTTCTGCATCCCAAAACTTGTATCTAAAATCATGCTACCCGTAGCCTATAAACATGCACCTCATGGACTTCGCATCCAACTTGTTTCTGTGCTCTGTATCAATGTGAACATATGAAGTGCAACCGAACACTCTAAGATGTGCAAGGTTCACTTCTTTTTCAGTCTACGTTTCTTCTGGTATCCCACCATCCAATGGTGTTGAGGGACTTCTATTGATGAGATATGCGGCAATATTCACAGCATCTGCCCGAAAGGTCTTGGGCAACCTTGCATGTAACCTCATGCTCTTGGCGCACTTAAGGACGGTCCTATTAACACACTCAACCACACCATTCTATTGCGGTGTCCCTGGAATCATTTTCTGATGATTGATTTCATTTCCTGCATAATACTCCTCAAATCTCTTATCACAGTACTCTCCCCCATTATCAGATCTGAGACATTTTACTGTTCTACCTGTCTCGTTTTCTACCATAACTTTTCACTTCTTAAATACATCAAATACATCAGATTTGTGCTTTAAGAAATAAATCCACAGTTATCTATTGGCATCATCAATAAAAGAAATAAAATAACGTGAGCCACCAAAAGATGATACCCGTGCCGGTCCCCACACATCAGTGTATACAAGCTCCAATAGATGCGTCTTTGGAGCGCGTCTCGTCTTCTTGAAGTTTACCCTCTTTTGCTTGCCAAACACGCAGTCCTCGCAGAACTCCAAGTCAATAGATTTCGGCCCTGGTAGCTTCCCTTTTAACAATAACACTTTCATCCATTTCTCACTCATATGTCCCAACTTCTGATGTCATAACTGCCCATTCACTCCAGTTGATGTGAATGCGAGTGAACTATATGATCCTGAAGTCATGTACAAAGTGTCTTCCTTTTTGCCTCGAGATATCACCAATGCACCTTTTGTGATCTTCCAGGAATCACTGGTGAATGTCGTCACATAACCAGTATCGCCCAACTGCCCCACTGAGATCAAATTCCTTCTTAAACTCGGTACATGTTTGACATCCTTCAATTTCAACGTCGTTCCGTCTTTCTAATTTATATGAACGTTTCCCTTTTCAACAATATTGCACGGCTCATCATCACCCAGGTAGACTCTCCCAAAGTCACCTGACACATAATTACGCAGAACTTCCTTGAATGAGGTGGCATGAAACGAAGCACCCGAGTCTATAACTCAAGACTCATTCTTTGTATCAAGAGACAATGTCAATGCCTCTGTGTCACTCTCCTCAGATAGATTCACTGAATCCTTCTCGCTTTAGAGCTTTCTTCTTGTTTCTTGAGCGCACTGCAATCACGTTTCATATGCCCCTTCTTGCCGTAATGCCAACACTCGTCTTTATCTTTCGATCCCTTGGACTTCTTCCTCGACTTAGAATGTCCGTGTTTATTGCCTCATTTGTTCAGTGATCTTCATATTCCTTCAACGTTTAGAGCATTCCCTGAATCCCCCTGAAACTCCTGATGCCTTTCTTATAGATTCTTCGCTGAGAATTAGACCGGCCACATCATTAAATTTCAACTTTGTCGACCCTGAAGAATTGCTCACAGCAATCACCAAACCATCCCAACTGTCTGGCAAATTGGATAAGATCAACAACGCCCTGATCTCGTTCTAAAAAACAATGCCAACGGATTCCAACTGGCTCATGACTGTATTGAACTCGTTTAGATGTTCAGTCATGCTCCCACCATCTAACATCTTCATGTTGAATAGTTGTTTCATAAGATGAACCTTGTTAGACGTAGAGGGTTTTTCATATATGGTGGCTAGTGCTTCCATTAATTATTTTGTAGTTTTCATCTTGGATATATTGAAGGCGACGCTCTTAGACAAAGAGAGTCGGATCATTCCTAATGCCTTCCGATCCAATAAAAACCACTCGTCATCTATCATTTTTTTTGGTTTATTCTCTTTTCCTCCTAGAGGAATATAGAGGTCATTCTGGTATAGATAATCCTCCTTCTGCATCTTCCAGAAGGCAAAGTTTGAACCATCAAACTTCTCAATTCTAGTCTTCCCTTCTTCTGTCATCACTCTCAATAGAACTAAACCAATAGCTCTGATACCAGTTGTTGCGCAGCACCTCAACAACGCAGTGAACTGAGATCCAATCTCAGGTCTCACCCACAAACGATAAACAAGAATAAATATAAACTAGAAGAAGAATCAAAGCATTCCAAACAAACCACAAGACAAGATATACGTGGAAAAACCTCAACAAGAGTAAAACCACGGATGCAAACTTCCATTATGAAGAAAAATGAAGATTACAAGGCAATATACTAACCTTTCCCTTAAAAGCATATAGAAAATCCCTTGCCCACACTTTAGAAATATTTCTCAATATTCACCTTTACATTAGAATAGCCCTAGGGACCTCAATTTATAGTTTTGACAACTTCCCTTTTGCACCCTTCTGAAAGGCGACTCAAATTTCCGCAGTCCACATTAAATTTGGAAATGAATCTGCATAACCACAACTGGTCGAGCAGGGTGCACGACCCCAAATGTGGCTCCACATCTCAATAGAGATTCACCCCATTAATCAGGTTAACATCCACCCCATTAATCAGACATGCTGCTCAATTTCAACCACTCAATGTACAAATTATGATCACTCGGAATTTAAGTATGCCACATTATAAGAAACATTTGGGAAGAAGTGCCTACTTTTATTTAAGGTATTGTATTGCAAATAAGCAGTCACGGTTTACCATTACATTGATAGTGATTTTCACTATATCTTGACTAACTAATGTATGTGTTTGGGTAAAGAAGTAAATTGCATGACTTTCTATGGATTTGACTAATCATGCATTTGAAAGAGAGAAGTGATGAGGCATGTGGGGCCTACATTAACGGATAAATAGCTTAGATATACAATGCCTGCATCAAGGTGGATCCCACGGTAACGATGCCACCCAAACCACTTGTTTTAGGGTATCAGCTAAGTCACGTTATAGTGATAAGTATTTTCGGTGGGATATCTTTGATTACATTGGCATAACTGTTGGATTTTTTAAAAATAATTATTATTTTTAAAAATATTTTTTTACCTTATAAAAGAGAATTTAGAAAAAGGGTTGTGACTTTTGGTGAATGTTGGTGAATATTCATGCCTCTTGGTAAATGGAGTATCATTTGAATTCAAAATGGTGATGAAAAGATGCTATTAATGGTGGAGTGATGCCATTATTGAAAAGACATCATGAAAATTTCATAAAAAAGATCTTAAAGCATCTCCTGTTACTCTAAACAAATAAACATTACGGTGAGCCTAGGAAGGTTCCAATGGCGGTGATTCAATCATCGCCGTTTTCCTATAGTGTGGTTCATCAGAAATTTTGGATCCACCTCCCGTTTTGGATGGTCCTTAAAATAATTATGGAACTGGATGGATAAAATCGTAGGCCCACAGAGCACCATATCCATGGGGTCAATTAAGTGAGGGTCTGGCTCACACAAGGAGTTGTCTGATGTATGTATTTTATATCCATGTAATCTATTAGGAGTCGTTTGGCATCATGGATTTAGGGGGATTTGTAGGGGTTTCAAATTCCCTTATTGTCTGGCACCATAAAGTAACTAGGGTTTCAAATCCCCTCAAACAACGAGGGGTTTGAAATTAACATGAAAGCTCAATTTACATCTAAAATCTTTTCAAAAGTTGCATGTGTAACATGTGTGTCATTGGACTAGTAATACACATGGCCCAGTAATGATATTCCCAAATAATTAGATTATCAATTGCATCACTATAATTACTTTAATACGATGATCAATGTCGTTCGAAGATTGTCCATGTAAATCAACGGTTATAAATCATTGGTTAGTCACTCGGCCGTGATCTTGTACTTGGGACCCATCTGAGACTTGGAATTTCATCATTTTCGGGTAAAGTACATATTTTAGTAGGCTTATTACATCCATTGTGTCAAACATTATATACTTTTACTAATTATAGATATTAAAATTGATTTAGCAATTAAATTCAAACCTCTGTAAATATACTATGCATAAATACTTTTGGATTAAAGTTAATTCTATTGAGCCAGATAAGTTTTGGGTCAAACATACTATCATATCATATGAAATGGTAGAGATTGCTATTGAGCCATAGAAGTTTTGGGTCAAACTGATATATCCTTTTTTGCTTCATTCATGCTCATGTGAACTTATCTGCATCTAAGTAACAAGATATGCCAAAGAAGTTTTAAATGGTAAGATGTTCAATCATGGCTATTTCTTATGGTACGGTCCACTTGATAATTGGATCTGCAACATATATTTTTGTACAATTTCTTAAAACGATCTGATAAAATGGATGGACGGTGTGGATGCAGAATACATACATCGAGGTGAGCTCTATGGTAAGTGTCCAACCGTCTTCGGTGAGGTCTAATCAGCTCCGATTATACTGTAAGTTTGTAACTACACAACACATATCCTCGATCGAGGATCATAACAAGAATTTCATAATCAGTAACGGGGGCACAGGAGTAGAGGGGCGCAGATTAGCTACGGACAGTTTGAGTAGGGAGACACCTACTGAAGCGATGTCACCAAGTTTTGTAAGCCTCGCCATGACGTATGTTTTATATCCAAACCTTTCATGCATTCGGAAAGATCATTTCAGTGCAATATCCAAAAAATGAGTTAAATCCAAAGCTCTAGTGGACCCCGCAAAGAATGCCTTTCATTCATTTGGAGAGGTCATTTTATTTCAATATCTAAAAAATGAGTTAAATCCAAAGCTTTAGTGGACCCATTAGGGCCTGTTTGGGCAGTGGGATTAGAAGGGATCAAGTGGGATGGGATTCAGAAAACATAATTATTACCCATGACAGGGATTGTCCCTTGTCCCCTATTGCCATGGGATAAGATTAATGCCCTGCTTTGTTGATAATATGGTGGTATAATGAATGGATATACCCACCATCATTTGAAATTACTAAGAATAATACACGTGTTATATCTAAATTGTTCATTTGTTTTGTAACTTCATTTTATGGCATGGTCCTAAAAATGAGGTAGATCCAAAACTCATGTAGCTCCAAAGAAGTTTTCAACGGTAAGTATTCAATCCTTGTTGCTTTTTATGGTGGGGTCCACTTGAGCATTAGATTTACCTGATTTTTTGGCCCATGCTCTATAATAATCTCGATAAATGGGTGGACAGTGTGGATATAGCCCACACATCATGGTGGGACCTATAACAACTTGCTAACATTGAGTGAAATTGGCACAGGACCTGATGCAATTCTATTTAATGTAATTCCAAGCTCTTCCATTCTTCCCAAACATGGAGTGGAATTGGCACGGGACCCGATGAATCCCATCCCACCTAGTCCCTTCTAATCCCACCGCCCAAACAGACCCTTACGAATACAGTGGGACGGTGACGCCCACCAATAGAAACTGCTAGAGGCCACAAACGTTTTAGATGAATCTGATATTTATGTTTTCCCTTATTTAAGGTCTTTTTTAACTTTTGAACAGGTTTGATTTCAAATAAACATGATGGTGGGCATTAGGATATTTTCAATGGTGGGAATCACTCTCCCCGCTGTTTTCTGTGGTGGGGTCCACTATAGATTTTTATCCGCCTGAATTTTTGGCTCACCCCCTTAAGTGACATCACAAGATGGATGGCGGTGTGTATACACATACATCGCAGTGAGGGGTGACAGCCGACTCGCTACCCAACCTGTCAGTATCTAATCCGCGTCCGGATCAGGGAGGGTAAAAATCCCCCTTTCCTCTCCAAAAGTCCAAACGAGTCCTTCTCGTTCTTGATCGGCAGATCGAGAGAGAGAGAGAGAGAGACAGAGACGGAGTAGACATCGATGAAAGAATCAACGGCCACGATGGAGATCCAACTCTCCCGCCCCACCATCATCTCCCCCTCATCTTCATCCTCTTCCTCCTCCAACCCCAATAACCACAACCACAACGAAAACCCCAACAACAACAATGAAAACCCTAACAGCAGCAACAACAGCAACAATCCCATGCAATCTTGGTGGGAATCCATCTCCAAAGCCCGGTCACGAATCCAGGCGCTCTCATCCATCCTTCCTCCATCCTCATCGTCCATCCTTTCCGCCCTCGCAGACTCCGATCGCCCGGCCCGCTCCCTCCTCGAATCTCCCGACGCCTCCCTCTCTATCTCCGCCGCCCTTTCCGCCCCCTACTCCGGCTCCGGCGACGACCCTCTCTGCCACTGGCTCTACGATACCTTCCTCTCCTCCGATCCCGATCTCTGCCTCATCGTCCTCTCCTTCATCCCCCTCCTCTCCGGCATCTACCTCTCCCGCGTCGTCTCCGCCGGCCCTGCAGCTCCGTCCCTCGCCGGCTTCGAGGCCGTCCTTCTCTCACTCTACGCCTCCGAGACGAAGGCCCGTGCCGGGAAGCCCGTCCTCATCTCCGTCCCCGACCTCTCCTACCCCTCCCTCTACCACTCACCCCGCAACAAGCCCCCTCCCTTCCAATCCCAGCCGTCCGTCGGTGTCCTCTCTGCCCCTCTTGAACCCCAGAGCGCCATCAAGTCGACCAAGCGCGCTTGCATTGTCGCTGTCGCGCTCGATTGCTACCATAAGAAGATCTCCCTTATGCCGAGCCGGTCCAAGATTGACTTGTGCGAGTTTGCCGCTGCGTGGGCAGGGCAGGATTGCTCTTGCCCGGACGAATTAGACAGTGCTAGCTTGGATGGGAAAGATGGAAATAGCAATTCCTTTATGGAGATTAGGATTTCAGGAGACGGGGACGAAATTGAGAGTGTTGGGGAGGAGATGGGCAGGCTGGGGATTGTAGAATGCAGCCCCAAGAGAGCCAATGGGCATTGCACAGAAAATGGGGCTTCTTTGAGAGGTTCCAGAATTCCACTCCCATGGGAGTTATTCCAGGTGATGCTGAGAAATCTTGGGCACTGCCTTTTGGCCCCGCTGAATCCGCAGGAGGTGAGGGACGCAGCATCGGTGGCGGTACGATGTTTGTATGCTCGGGCGTTGCACGATCTAATCCCACAGGCAATTTTGGCCACACGGAGTCTGATCCAGCTCGATAAGAGGGCACGGGCATTGGCGAAGGAGGCTGCAGCGGCCAACTCTGCGTCGAATCCGAACACGCCAAGCAAGCCGAAGAAGCCAGAGATTCTCTTGGTCTCGAAATGATTGGTTGATAGATTTTCTTTTTCTTCTTTTTGTGCTGTGGTGGTTTTCGCTGTATAGTGATTTTTCAGATCCTCCAAATGCATTTAGATTATATGTGAGAGAAGTACAGCGTATGTAAGCTTTTTGCTTTTTCTTAGGATATTCTTATTGGAGCAATGTGCTTTTATGTTTAGATATGGTGTTACATTTATGTCTACATTCTTGTTTTTATATGGTTTCTTTATTTGATATGTAGAGATTTTAATTGTGAATGTTGTGGGCCGTTGTGAGATGAAACGTTGGGTGGATCTCGATACTTATTATTTTCTGTAATATGTTTGAGTGTTATCACATATGTGGCTGCTCGTTTGTTTCGATCTTTTGTTATATGGCTTCATTGCTCATCATTCAAAAAAAAAAAAAAAGGGAAGAAGAAGAAGAAAAAAGAAGGAAATAGAACTAGTCTTCTTGGACTTTGTCACATGATCTTATGAAGTTGAAACTGTTCTTTGGTTTAAGGGCTTAGAAGAATTAGTGTTGCTAAGGGCCTTAAACTGTGCTGTTGGTTTCTCTGTGCTATACTGTTATGACTATATGTAAAACTGCTTCTCCATCTTATTCTCCAGTTTTCCCTTTTCTCTTTGGTCCATTTATTGAGCAATCTTGGTATAGTACAAACGTACAAGAGCTTGGAATGCAATAAGTGTGAAGTCACAAGAGGATATGACTTCCCTTGGATGGCCAAGCACCTGAGAATTTTAGACATGTTGAATACTCTGTCCTGGGAATGCAACCAGATATTTCTTAGTGGTAGTTGTCTATTTACTTGTACAGTTGTGGTCTGTCTGATGAGTTGATCAATTTGATGTATTTGGAGAATCAGTACAAGTCTATTCAAATCTTCGTAGATTATATTTGAGGAAACCAGACAATGAATTGGGTCTCGGTCAAGCTACATTCATCTAGGGAGCATGAAGCATGCCATGTAAATATTTGCTTCAAGACTAGAGAGTCATTTGCCTCTAATACAAAAATGGGAGCTCATGATTTGATGAAGATGAGAGCTTGCATGATGCAAATTTGATGCATTTGCATTCAGTCCATAATGTAAGCAACACCAGAATTCTAAATTTAAAAGCTTCCGTTGCAGTAAAGATCTTTAGCACACATTATTCTCCGTATTCAGTCATCTAAAGTATTGGTAGCTAGAGGATCCAATGACATTGTAAACATCTCGAGGCTGTTGATCAAAGGAAGGAGGAGGAGGAGGAGGAGGAGGAGGAGGAGGAGGAGAGAGAGAGAGAGAGAGAGAGAGAGAGAGAGAGAGAGAGAGAGAGCTCTAACCTTAACATCTTACTCCCTATTTACCGTGTACAAACCGTGTCTGGGCCCATTAAGCCTTATAATATGGCCGGACCCAATACATATATATTTAACTGTTTCTTACAGCTTATTCAACTTCGTACATAACTTATTCAACTAGGTATTAAAATATGTTTCCTTCAACACTCCTCCTCAAGCTGGAGCATATATTTCAAACATGCCCAGCTTGTTACTAGTAAACAATTCTTGTAAATGTGACAGATGCTTAATCAATATGTCGACTAATTGGGTCTTTGATGGGATGTAGTGGGTGCAATGTTGTCAAATGGTATAAGTGATCATGTGCTATTGTTTATGCTTGTTGATTATGCAATTGCACAACTTTTCTTTTTCTTTTTTTGAAATTTAAAAAAGGACAGGAAAGTATGCGATTATGCGTGCCACACATAATCGCATATGCGATCACTTTATGCGATATGCGATCATATACTATCCATCTGGCATATGCAACCATCGCATATGCCATATGGATGTCATTATGCGATCGCATAATTGATTATGCGATTGCTTTTGACAACATTGAGTGGGTGAAAGTTTTTTAAATGCTATCTTTTCTATGATGAAGTGGCTATCTACTTCTATGTGCTTTGTTCGTTCATGGAAAACCGGATTGTTTTCTATGTACGATGCTGCTTGATTATCACAATATAAAATTGTTGGTTCTTCATTAAAGAGTTGAAGTTCTTGGAGAAGCAATTTTATCCATAATCGCTCACAAAAGGCACAACCCATGGCCTTGTATTCTGCTTTGGCGCTTGGCCTAGTAACAATTGTTTGTTTCTTACTTTTCTAGGTCACTAAGTTTCCTCTAACGAAGGTACTGTATCCAGACGTGAACTTCCTATCTGTAATGGAGTGTGCCCAATTAGCATCTGCATAGGACTCGATTTTGAGGTGCCCATGAGATTTGTGGAGAAGATTTTGCTTGGGAGTTTTTTTCAGATACAGATGATGGCTTCGCAATGTTGGACCTTCGGTTGATGCATGAACCCACTCACCCTACAAACAAGATATCTGATCGAGTATCGGTCAAATAAATAAGCCTTCCAAGTAGTCTTATGCATTTCTCTTGGTCTGCAAATGGTTCACCTTGATTGTCAGAAAGTTGATTGTTTGGATCCATTGGAGTTACATAGTTTACACCTCTAGAGACTTGTTTTTTTTTTAATACATCCATTTTTTTTTTGAAAGATAACGATTGATATTAAGAGAAAAAGAAATACAAAGAGGAGAGGGAGTTTGCTGAGAAAGCAAACTCACCTAGACTCCCAAAAAACGAAGGTCAGAATCCTTCAAAAAAGGAACATTGACAGCCCATTCAAAGATCAGACCCTTTGTCTTAGAGGAAATGGAATCCGCTGAACTTGAGATGTTCTTGAAGCATCTACTATTTCTCTCTACTCAAACAGACCACCAGATAGCAAGGATTGCCATTCTCTAAATGCGCTTTCTTTTCTTATCTATGTTGACCCCATGCCAAGCTGGAAGAAGAGAGTCAATAGAGCTCGGGAAGCACCAGCTAATGTTAAAACGAAGACAAAAATTTGACCAGATTTTAATGTTGAAGGGGTAGTGAATGAGGAGGTGGTCCGCCGATGCTTCGTTCCTCATGCAGCATAAGCAGATATTAACTATCTGCATTCCTCTTTTTTTCAGATTATCCACAGTCAAAATCTTATTCTTCCCTGCCAACCAACCAAAACACACAATCTTTGGAGGGGCCGAATACTTCCAGATGAAAGGGGTCGAGATGCTTGTTGAAGGATCAGAATTGCTGAGAAGAAGATGGGAATAAAGCGATTTAACTGAAAATTTCCCGGATTTTTCCCATCTCCAGATAAGGTTGTCTTCGGATTGCTGATTAGGCATGGCCTTATAGATGCCTTGAATAAGGTCTGTGTACTCGTCAATTTCCCAGTCCTGGAGATTCCTTCTGTAATTGACAGCCCATTTCACCTTGTTGGTCGATGCGGAGAAACAATCAACGATAGAGGTAGCCTTGTTGGAAGCAAGAATGTAAATATTTGGAAAACGATATTTTAGGGGGATATCGTCGATCCAAATATCTTCCCAAAAACGGATGTTGTTTCCCTTACCAATCTCATAGCCCAAACCTGAAAGCGCTTTCTTTTTCATGCGGAGGATGCCTTTCCAAACGTAAGAAGCTTTGTAATAGGCAGTCTCTTTTGTCCACCACCCACCTGAAGAACAATCGTATTTGCTTTTGATGAGGGTGCTCCATAGGGAGCCTTTTTCGGACCCTAACCTCCAAGTCCATTTGTCGAGCAAGGCCTAATTCATAATCCTAAGATTCTTGACCCCTACTCCACCTTCCTGGAATCGAGTGCACACCTCATTATAGTCGAGGAGGTGGAATTTCTTCTTGTCTTCCTTGCCATACCACAGAAAGTCGCGTCTCAACTTCTCGATAGATGCCAAGACTGATATTGGACATCTAAATACAGACATAAAATAAACAGGTAAGTTGGAGAGCGCAGCCTTAATAAGCGTGAGACGACCTCCCAGGGAGAGATACCGACACTTCCACCTAGCGAGCAGTTTCTCGAACCTGATATAGATCTTGGTCCAAAGAGTCTTTGGAGGCAGACCAAGACATAAAGGAAGGCCCACGAAAGATGTTGGGAAGGAGGCCGAAGAGCAATGGAAGGACGAAGCATACCTGGCAAGTTCTTCTGCTTCCATGTTAACCCCATACATTTTCGATTTGGCTAGGTTGACCCTTAGCCCTGAAACGGCTTCAAAACACTGGATAGTTGTGCGAAGATTATCAATCTTGTCAGAGGATCCTTCCGAAAAAATGAGAATGTCATCGGTAAATTGGACGTGAGAGATTGGATTGGGCATACTTGGGATTGAAATACCATGAAGAATACCCTCTTGTTGACCCTTATGAAGCATACGAGATAAAGCCTCTCCCATAATAAGAAAGAGGAAAGGGGATAAAGGGTCACCTTGACGCAGACCTCTGGAGCTTTTGAAGAATCCTTTAGGAGTTTCGTTGAGCAGAATGGAGAAGTGGGTAGAGCCAATGCATTCGCTCATCCATCCTCTCCATTTATGGCCAAAACCCATCCGGTCTAGCATGTATAGAAGGAACTTCCAATCGACGTGGTTGTAAGCTTTTTCGATGTCGAGGTTGCAGAATATGCCTTTTAGGCCCGATTTGTGGCTGGAGTGGAGACATTCATTGGCGATGAGGGCACAATCCACGATCTGTCTCCCTGGAATAAACACGCTTTGATTAGCTGAGATAATCTTGACGATGACTTTCTTCAACCGAGACCCCGCCACTTTTGGGATGAGAGAGATGAAGGTTGCACCGAGACCAGGAGAGAGTCTCCCTCTGTTATGAAATTCTATAAAGAAGGCCATAACATCAGGTTTGATGACGTCCCAAAAGGTTTGGAAGAAAGAAATGGGGAAGCCGTTAGGACCAGGAGATTTATCTCCCCGAAGCGAGTCAATGGCCTTCTTCACTTTGTCCTCTGAGAAGTGGGATTCGAGAAGAGAGGCTTCATTAACATCGATTCTGTCCACTTGGAGGAGGTCTAAACACGTCCTATTCCAGTCTTCAGCTGAGAGGAGAAGCAAAGTGTTGGATTGCCTGAGTTGCTATCTGATCTTTATCTTCAATACACTCCTCATTAACTATGGTGCTGCTGATTTTGTTGGATCTGGCGTGCATGCTTGCAATGTTGTGAAAATACTTGGTGTTTTTGTCTCCCTCCCTGATCCACTTGGCTCTAGATTTTTGCTTCCAAGAGATTTCGTCTTCCAGGGCTCTAGCAGAAATGAGTTGGATGAGTTGAATTCTCCGGCCCAGAACCTTTGTGGACATCGGCAAAACTTCTGTGTCAGCATCGATCTTTTGAAGCTCTGATAGAATGGAGTCCATTTCAGCTTTTCTTTTGCTGAGAACTGACTTCTTCCATTGATTGAGATTATTTTTGAGGAGATGGAGTTTTGCCATCAGTCTGTGGCCAGCAAAGCCTTCTACCTGAAAGGACAACCACCAATCGGAAATTAGTTTGTTGAACCCTTCGATCAATACCCAAGAGGGGTCGAATCTGAATGGTTTAGGGCCCCAGTCGTTGACTTCGTTCGATAGCATAAGGGGGCAATGATCGGAAGTAGTTCTTGGGAGAGCTAACTAAGAGACGAAAGGGAAAGCTTCCAACCATTCAAGCGAAATCAGGAATCTGTCAAGTCTGGAGGATGGGATTCAGTCTCCCATTAGTCCAAGTGAATTTAGCTCCAAGAAGAGGAAGATCGACTAACTCCTGCATTTCGATCCAGTCCGAGAATTCTCCCATGGCTGTGGACGATTTTTGCTCCGAGAGTGTTCTTCCGGTTATCTGGTGATGTTGAAATCACCGACGATACAACAGGGGCCAGAGAAGGATTGCCTTGAAGCCGATAGCTCGTTCCAAAATTCTGACCTTCTGGCATCAAGGGAAGGGTCGTAAACCGTAGATATGAGGCATTGGAAATTAGCCGATTTATTTTGGAGAATTACAAAGACCGAATAGATCCCACTCAAACGATTTCCAAGCAATCAGAATGCCTCCCGTCGAGCCCGAAGCGTTGAGCGAGACCCATTTTGCATCTTTAGCCTTCCACAGGGAGGCCATCAGATCATCTTTGAAAAGAGGAACCTTTGTTTCTTGGAAACAAAAGACGTCAGGATTTCTCCTCCCCACTGATTCTTTGATCATTCTTCTTTTCTGCTTTGAGCCCACTCCTCTCACGTTCCAGGAGATGATTCTCATTGGGGAACCGAACTTCCTCGGGTACCCTGCCTTCCAGAGGTTGCATAAGAGGATGATGCGTGGCCAGCGTTGGAAGCTAATCGTTGGAGTTGCTGATAGACCTGGGAAGAGATTTCGTCAGGGTTTTGAGCGCTGGGAGAGGACGGCCTCTGTTCTCTATACATTGGAATAGAGCTATGTAGTCTTCTGGATGGTCCCCGAATGATAAACCCAACGATCGGCCCACATGTCCGATGGCGTCTCTAATCCATTTCTTTTGCTGTATTTAGGAATCAGCTTAGATCTGATGATATCTTCAGCGGTCTTTGTTTCGAGGGCTTCCTCCTGAGCATAAGAGCAAACAGAGCGCATCTGTAAAGGTTCAGCTTCGATGATGTCGCTCTTGGATCCTTCTTGAAAGAGGGTGATTGGACCAAGGTTGGACCATTCTCGGAGGGGAGTAGGGGAGGGAGGGGGGAGAGGAGGGTGAGGATTGCGAGTCGGAGGAGAGGGAAAGAGGGTCTTCTTCGTCTGATTCTCTGATGGAGGAGCCAGGTTGAGAATCTTTGAGCTGGAGAGCACTCTGAGTGTCGTGATGTTTGGGATGCATCAGAGAAGGGGGTTGCCATGGGATCTTTGGAGGGTCGGAGATGTGGGTTTCACCAGCTAAAGAGGAGAGAGTGAGAGGTCTGATGGGCTCCTTTTCAGTCGTAACTATGTTGCAATCGAGAGGGGGTTCAGAAGTAAAGTCCCGGATATCCACAGGACCCGACTCCGAACCCGGGATATTATCGGGACTTGACCTAAAAGTGGATATCGGGAAGGTAAGCTGGCTAACGTGTCACAAATCGGCTCTTTTTCGGTTGCGTGGCAAGATGGTGATGAGGCTTTGATCTGGCGCTCTTGAGATTTGCGCCAAGAGGAGCTGACGTGGGTCGATCCCCAACCTACATGAATGCGACTGCGCGTCTCGAGAAGCGATGATCACGAGATGAGCTGAAGGGTCTTCTGCGGGGAGGACGCGTGTCGCTTACTTGGATTGAAGCGAGGCACGCTTGCCTAGAGAAGTAGCTGGCATGTAGGGAGATGGAAGTTGTGGTCCGCGAGAGCATTGAAATTGTGCACCTTCGTCTGCCCTATTCTCTGCCTCTGGAGGCAACGAAGTCGGTGGAAGTTCCCTGGTGCGCCAGAAATCTCCCTACCTGGGAGTTTTGCCGTTAATCTCCTCCCTTTGCACCGGGAGATGGATTACTCTGTTATCTGCATGGACCTTGATGAGAGGTGGCAAAGGGGTTCCCTTCTTTCTTCTAACTCAAACTCTGATGACTGATAACTCTTCGCCTAGCTTGGTTTTGAGGTCTAGTTCTTTGAAAGATCCGAGGATGGCTGCTGTCTTGATGAAGAATTCATCATACCAGAACTCCATTGGAATTCCCCAAATGAGACACCAAACGTCTTCCGTCCCGATAATGGAGAACTCTTCCCATCTCAGAACTTTGGCGACTGGGCCGTTGTTGTGAAGAACTCCCGCCATGATTAACATGTTTGGATTAAGACCCGGACACACCTTAATCGAAAGTTCATTGTAACCAATGGGTTTAATGTTGTAGTTGGCGGGTTGAAAGCCGCAACATTCCTCAATCCATTTTTTAACTTGAGGAATGGAAGCTCCATCTTTGGTAATCGCCACCACCGTTTCCGAGAGCTCGATTCTAGTGCGATTGAAAGTTTCTTAATTGATGCGTATTACAACGTCAGTTCCACTATCGCTCGAGTCTTCCTTGGGGTACTCTTTCTTCTTTTCTTTGACGGTGTTGAGGGAGATTGAGGGGGTTTTATCCTGGTTAATCTTCAGAAATTCTTTTGAATTTAAGAGTGCGTTTTTGAAAGAGTATCCGACAGATTGGAGACTCTGGGAGTGGGCGATGTTGGGAACCTTCCCGGCCTCTGAGTTAAGGAGATTCCCTTTCGAGGAACGTTGATCCGGGCCAAACCTCGCCCTCTGAACAAGCATGGGTACTCCGCCGAAGCTCTCACCGTGTAACATATAGACTGCTCTAGCCAATTCTTCTTCCAAGCTCATTCTCACCAAAGCAAAACCTCTTTAAAGCCCACTATGCCGATCCCTTGGCATTATAACCTCCATTACTGCTCCTGCTCGACCAAAAATTCTGGAAATGTTTATAGGGAGCCATCCCTATGGGTATCCTCTAATGAAGAGAGTAGGGTATGATGCCGTCTTCCTTGCCAGTTTGTTGTTGTGCTCCTTTCCCTTTCTCCTTGTAACTTTTTTCCATTCGCTTGAATCTTGGTCGTCTCTGGTTTGATCTTCACGATCGCCTGTTCTGTTCTCCTTTGAAACCCCGTTTCCTTTGGGATTTCTGCATTCTTCCAGAAGTATGGGTTTGTCCTCATGCCTCTCGTCTCGTTCATCGTCGTCCTCTTGCCGCTCGTCTCGTTGTTCTCCTGCCGCTCGTTCATCGTCACATTTTTTGGGGGCTTTCTTTATGTAATTCACTATAAAATTTTGACACTGACACCTATGCCCATGTTCATCAAAAACTCACAAATCACAATATATGGTAGAGCCTTAATTGTTGATCCAAACTGTGAAATTTGATTCTACATACCATTTCTTGTAGTGCTAACTGGGCATTCACATTATTGTGGACTATTCGATTTTCAAAAACTCATGCTGCATTCCTCCACCAAAATAGGTATTGGTAAGCTTTTAGCCCATAGATGGTGAAACAACTTTAGTACTTGAAAGCACTAGATGAGAATGAACAGCAACATGGAGCTAGTTACACAGACATATACGGCTCCTACGTCAAATACTTACAGTTAAAGGCTGCAAGCAACTTCCACTGTTTACAGAATAAATTTTTGGATTGTTTCCTCAACTAATGGATGGACCTTAACAACCAAAATTCTTTTGAATCATTGGGCCCATGGCATACAATATGCCATTTTAGGGTCCGAAGTAGATTGATGAGATGTGAAGCAGGGTATGCTATCCTAAATAGATGATTCCATGGCAAATGATTCTCTATTCTTAGTCCCAAAAGTTGCCAACCAGTCAACTTTTGTCCCTTGCGAAAGAAGGGAGGCAGCAGAGCTCTAGTTGTATTGGAAATTCTTTGCTGTTTTAGTTGCCTTTTTTTTTTTTTTTTTCTCATTTTAATAAAATTATCATTATCCATTAAAAAAATAGATGATCCTTGGATAGATGTAGACTGTATCCTTAACCAAAGGATAGTTTGATGATATAATAACGATTCAAGATCTGACCTAATCAAGTTTCCAGTTGCCTTCTCCCAATAATTCATGCTAAGCCTTTAAAAGGTTATTTGGAAAAAGTTATGCTATCTGCTACTCTCCCCAGCCCATCTCCCACCCAGTACTCAGTGTTCGAAAAATCGGTATCATGTTACGTATCGCACCCTTGGGATACGGATACGTATCGGTTATTACATGGGATATATCGGTTGTATCGCGTAATGTATCATTGTTGTTGGAAACATGGGGAATTGGTCGAATTTTTCAGTTAAACTTCAGTGATTGTTAAAAAAGACATCAATACACATAAGTCTATTAATATAATTTATAAATGTAAGAAGACGTGTGGAAACACAGGCAATACATTCAAAAGTAAACGAAGAATAACTAGATCAGCTTACATACATGTTTGATTTTACGTTTGGACACAGATTGCAACTGATTTATGAGAAATTGGGAATTTTTTTTTTTTTTTTTTCAATTTTCCGCAACTTGGCCCATCTCCTCCAAATCTTGAAATCAAAGCTCCCAATTGTAACAATTTGACACTAATTTAACATGATTTATGGAAAAAAAATGATTGAAAATTGAAAATGCTCATCGGATCAAACGTGTGAGATATATCCCACTACTTGTGCGTTTTGTATTGCACAGGTGGGATACAAGATTTATCGTGGGATATAACGGCCGATATCGTCGATACTTAAAACATTGCCAATACTAACCCCCAGATGAACTATTATACATGCACCTAAAAGGGCGAGCGGGCAGGTAGGTTCATGGAGTATAGTTGCTGGCGTACAGTGTAGAGCATGATTCACATACAAATGAAGGGTCATGCTTGAGCGTTTTCTGTTCAAAATAGCAAGGAGCCCACCCATCCATGTTTAGTGAACACCACTTACATGCAACAACACAATTGTGCCCCATGATTCTTTTTTTTTTTTTTTAAATACCATTATTCATAAAAATGCTTCAAATATCATCGTAACAGTGATTTTTCAAGTTGGGGTTTTCACTTTCATGCAATGCTATATTATATTGACTTCAATATTTTTTCTTTAATAAAGTTTCACATTCTTCTCTCCATGGAAAAACATCGAGCTTGAAAAATTACTGTAACAGCCACTTTTGGGAGGATTGATATATTAATTTGATGCAGGACATGACAGCAAGTTTATGTTTTCGTGGTCAAAGGTTATTCTTGCACAATGCAAGTGGCTGGTTTGGTGATGCTCCTCTAGAAGCTTCCGGTGATTTTGGTTTAAACCCGGAGGATGGAGAGTTTCATCTGATGTGTCAGGTCCTCTTCTTTTCTTTTCTTTTCTTTTTTGAAAGTTTTTTTTGCTGAATATAGGGCTTTGGAAAATGTTATATGCACATCGGTAGTGAACCTGGCAATATAGTGAAATTAGAAATCATGAAATATGCTTATGATGGGTCATGCGGAACTCATGGCACCACAGATGAATTTGGTTTGATGCGTACTGGTATGACCCATATCATGCTTGGCCATCTCTCTCTTTCTTTTTTTTTTTCCCCCTTTTTTATTATTATTTTTTATTTTTTGGAGAAGTCGATGCCAGGCCGTCATAGTCAGATGACAACTGCAAACCTTCAAACTTGTCAAATTAGAACCCATACAAGTGCGGCCTATATCATAATTGGAAAGTTTCATCTAATCTGCCTTGCCTTGCCTTTGCTATTTACAATTTATAGGACTTGGGATATTTGTTTCCTACACTTGTTTTAAACTAATTGGCATTGTACGATAAATTATAACGGCAAATGTCAACTTAGTTAGAATCCAACTGCAAATGTTGACTCAGTCATCTTCTTGTGAAAGCCCCTTCTCTTGTATTTTCTACTAACCTCCAGCTTTTCATCTCTAGTTCTTCATTTAAGATTTCTTTGTGTGTGTGTGTGTGTGAGAGAGAGGGAGGGAGGGACCCTTCTCTTGTATTTTCATCTTATTCAGAATCCAACTGCAAATGTATGCACATCATTAAATGACGCAGGACAGCCCTAATTATGATGCATGCTCATGGACATAATTAAACAGCGGAAATAAAATGAATAAATGATCTAAAATTCTAATAGTAATCATCATAACTGAGAAAATCATAAAGGAAACATGCAATGGAGCGGGCCATCACTACAACCATGGATTATGGAATTCAATTACTACTTAGGTTGGATCCGAAGAGGGATGAGACCTCCCGATCTTGCATGGTCACCCCCAATCGATCAATGAAGATCATTAGTCCGAAGAACCAAGAAGTTTCTCGGATTAGGGATTTGAGAATTTGGGGGTTTAGGGTTTAGATAGGTTCTCAAGATTTTGATCGAAGAAGGATTAGTCAAAACTGGAAAATAGAAGGAAGAAAATTATTATCTTGAAGAAGTTGGAGGGGCACAAGAAGAAATTAGAAGAAGAAGATTAAGGGAAGAGAAGAAGCACCATTAGAGAGAAGAGAGGAAGGAGGCGATTAAAGGGTTTGCTTTTCATTAATTAATAGTTAAAATTCGAATTTAGGGCTTTAGCCCACTTAAATAAGCAAATAAAGACATAAAATTACTAAAATACCCCTGGAATAAACAAATAAAGATATAAAATTATTAAAAGACCCCTAACTAAGTCAAAAACGCACAAATAACATGAGTACGGGAAAGTTTGAGCGCTCGGTCTTCTTTCTCCAATCTTCCTTCACATTTGTCTTTCTTGAGTGGAGTCTTCTATATGTCCAATCACATGTGAAAGGTCTTCAGCTCCTCAATAGTCGCCTATCCACAAGGACGACACTTGTGGTTGGCGCTTTCTTCGTTGGTACACCTTGAATGCGCTTGTGTTCGCATCAATTCCCCTCGGGTGAGAAAAACTCGACTTCGACGAGTTGAAACTTTTGTAGCGCTCGAGTAGATCTGGATCAATACCCTGCAATGCGTCGTCCGACAGCCACATAGATTCAGACGATGGTTTGTTCTTCCACTTGACAAGATACCTTTGGAAACCCCCATCTCTCGTGGATACTATCTCGTCATCCAAGGTTTTCTCAATTGTTTCTTTATGGGTAATGGGTGGAGGAGGGGGTGGGTAACAAACTCAGAAAAAGGCCATGAAAGGGACGATGTATCAACAATGGGAGTATGGGCACGGACTAGATCTTCCACATTAAAAGTTGGATTAATGCTCATTTCAGGTGGAAGGTCAACCCGATACGCGTTGGACCCAACCTTTTGTAATATCTTGAATGGTCCAGCACTACGCGCTTGTAATTTCTTTGCAGATCCTTGAGAGAATCGCTCTGGCCTTATTCGCACCATTACAGTCTCCTTCTTGAAATTCTTGCACTCTACGATAAGAATCAGCTGAAACTTTATAATCATCATTGCTCTTATTTAACCGCTGTCTAATATGTGTATGCAAATCATGAATATGGCGAGCGAATGCATCGGCTGACTCAAAAGACCTTTGGGTAACAGACATAGGTAAGAGATCTATGGGCATTCTAGGTTATAACCACTTACAATTTCAAAAGGACTCGACCTTGTAGATCTATTAACTGACCCATTATAAGCAAGTTCAGCAGTTGGTAAAATTAGGTCCCAAGTCTTAACATGTTCACCCACTAGACAACGTAGAAGATTTCTAAGGCTACGGTTTACCACTTCAGTTTGACCATCTGTTTGTGGGTGGTAAACAGTAGAAAATTGCAAACGAGTTCCCATAATGTGCCACAGTGTCTTCCAAAAATAGCTAGTAAATCGAACATCACGATCAGACACTATGGTTTTAGCTAACCCATGGAGACGCACCACACCATCAAAAAAGAGACGAGCAACATGAGACGCATCTGACGTCTTCGAACATGGGAGGAAATGCGCCATTTTAGAAAAATGGTCCACAACGACAAAAACGGAATCGTGCTTTTTTATAGTCTTGGGAAGCCCGAGCACGAAGTCCATACTAATGTCCTGCCACGGAGCATGTGGCACTGGCAATGGCGTGTACAGCCCAGTATTTTGCTTTCTTTGCTTTGCCAGCTGACATGTTCGACACTGCCCTAAAACTTTGGCTACGTCTCGCTTGAGGCTTGGCCAATAGAAACGATCTTCCACGAGGGCAATGGTCTTATCACGACCAAAATGGCCAGCTATCCCTCCTGAATGAAGCTCCTAGATGAGGAATTCACGAAGGGACATACGGGGATTACAAAGTCTGTCTCTCTTGAAAAGAAAGCCATCTTTAAGAACATATTCACCCATAATATGCTGGTCACTAGAGAGCGACGCGTAAGTACCCCCAAAATCAGGACATATGGGGTATTCATCTTTCAGTTGCTCAAATCCGACTACCTCTACACTCAAGGAGTTGAGCAACGCCACTCTCTTACCAAGGGCATCCGCTGGTTTGTTTTCAACCCCGGCCCTGTGTCTCAAAACAAACGAATATTCTTGAAGAAACGCTACCCACTTGGCATGCTTTGGGTTGAGTTTCTTCTGAGAATGCAAATATCTCAAAGCCTCATGGTCAGAAAACAAAATGAATTCTTGCGGTAGGAGGTAGTGTAGCCAATGTTTCAGGGATTGCACTACCGCATAAAATTCTTTGTCGTAAGTTGAGTATTTTTGTTTTGCCTCATTCAGTTTCTCACTGAAATAGGCCACTGGGTGTCCTTCTTGACTCAACACTCCACCTATACCGACACCAGACGCATTGCACGCTACTACAAAGACTTTAGAAAAGTCAGGTAGACGCATGACAGGAGCTTCCACCATCTTGCCCTTAATTTCTTTAAAAGCCTTGACGGCGGCTTTAGACCACACGAACTCTCCCTTTTTCATGCACTCAGTAATGGGAGCCATGATTGTGCTAAAACCCCTAATGAACCGACGATAAAAAGTTGCTAGGCAGTGAAAACTTTGCACCTCATGAATGTTCTTTGGTTTGGGGCACTCAACTATGGCCCTGACTTTTTCAGGGTCTGCGCGCATCCCTTCAGATGACACAATAATCCTAAGAACACAACTTAGCTAGACATGAATGCACATTTCTTAAGATTAGCGTACAACTTTTCCTTCCTAAGGACACTACAGACCTTCTTTAAATGTTCAAGGTGTGATTCCTTAGTATTACTATAAATAAGAATATCGTCAGAGTACGACCTAGGAATTTTTCCAGGAACGGCCTCAAAGCTTGTGTCATCACCCGCATGAAAGTAATGGGTGCGTTAGTCAAGCCGAAGGGCATGACCAACCACTCATACAACCCATCTTTCGTCTTAAACGCCGTCTTCCACTCATCTCATGGGCGTATACGGATTTGGTGATATCCACTCTTGAAGTCTATCTTAGAGAATATAGTGGACCTAGCCATCATGTCAAGCATATCATCAAGTCTAGGTATAGGGAACTTATACTTGATAGTAATTTTGTTTATGGCACGGCTGTCCACACACATGCGCCACGTTCCGTCTCTCTTTGGCGTCAACAATGCAGGCACGACACATGGGCTCATACTCTCTTGGATGAAACCCTTTTGCAGAAGCTCATCAACTTGCTTCTTCAACTCTGCATGCGCTACAGGGTTCATCCTGTAGTGAGGAAGGTTTGGTAGAGTAGATCCTGGGACAGGATCAATGGCATGCTGTATGTCCCTCATAGGTGGCAACTTATTCGGTAAGTCTTCAGGAAATACATCACTGTATTCCTTCAGGACCGAGGTCACCTCACGGGGCAACTCTGATGGAACCTCAGGTGTAATTTCTCTAGCCACAAGGGCATACACCATAGAATCCTCCTTAGCCTCTTTTTCAAACTCTCTTGCGCTGATTATATGTAAAGACTTAGGTTTGGATTTTCCTATTTCTCTAGGCTCACTTGCCTTTTCATCCTTCTTCTTCCCTAGTATATTCTCAGGTGGCATGGGATTAAGTTTGATCTTTTTACCATTATACATAAAAGTACACGCATTCGAACGGCCAAAGATCGTGACATCATTATCGAATAGCCACGGTCTACCTAGGATAACATGTCCCACATCCATAGGTAAAACATCACACCACAGGGACTCTTTGTATGACCCAAGCTCGATGGGAACTAGACATTGCTGGGTGACAGGTAGGGATGTCTTGTTAACCCAAGAAACTTTATACGGGTCTAGATGAGGTGTGAATTTCAGTTTTAAGCGATCTTGGCCACACTCATAACACCAAGAACCCCTTTGCCCTTGTCCTCCCTAGGCCTAGGCGGAATGGTCGCCTGTGCCCTAGGTTGACTACCAATATTAGGTCTAGTTCCTTGGAAACTAGATCTAGCACTGGAGTCTCGGGACTCAAAACGACGAATGACAGGAGCCTTCAGATATTGCTCTAACTCCTGCACGACTTGATATGCTTCATCTAAGTTCGTTAAGGGCCGAGTAATCAGCTCGCGCTGAAGATCTGCACAAAGGCCCGTCTTGAAACGCGAGAGCGTTACTAGAGGGTCTTCTCGGATATCACATCGCATCACATACTCTTCAAATTTAGTGATGTAGTCAGCGGTAGGCATTGACCCTTGGCGTAAGGATTGCCATTGGTCAAGGAGCTTCTGACGGTATGAGAGAGGAAGGTACTTCTCCTTCAACTGTTCTTTCATCTCATACCAATGTGTGATAGGGGCTCTACCAACTCTCTCTATCCTACGCTCGGTGTTGGTTCAGAAGAGCTTGACTTGACCCACAAGCTTCATCTTAGCAAACCGCATTTGACGGTTTTCCGACATGCCATACCACTCAAAGTTGTGGTCTATGTCAGCAACCCAATCAAGGAACGCCTTGGGATCTAAGCGCCCATCAAAACTCGGGGCCTCAACTCTCACACTCTTCATCGCACGCTCATCTGGATCATAGCGGTCTTGACGACCACATGTGGCTCGTGCCTCTCGCACCACACCATGACCGTTACCACGATCTCTATCCTCACTACCACCACGTGTGGCAGCGCGTTCTTCAATGATTCCTTCCACTTGGGAGTGTGCATCTTCCCCTACAGCGGGGTTTTCCTTTTGGGACGCCTCTAGTTGCTCCACCTTAGTCATGGTAGTGGTAATTTGGTTCTTAAGGCGGGCAAACTCACGCCTTTGACCTGCTTCTAGGGCGGTTATCTTTTGTATCAATTGAGCAAGTTGCTCAGATAATTGCTCGTTATTCATGGTAGGTTGAAGTCTGAAACCTCTACCTCTTCTCGTGAGCATACAATGAAGACTTGAACCAAACTCTACTTAACTAAACTACTAGGTGTTATGACTTTCAAGATGAATGCGATGAATGCAAAACTACTATGAACTGACATAATTAAGTTGAAACAGGAAACAACTCAAATCTGGAAATTTTCCAGATTAGGAACTTTCTAAAATTGGAAAGTTTCTAAAATTGAAAACTTTCTAAACCTGGAACTTTCCTAAGTTAAACTTAAAAATTAAAACCCTAATTTGATAACTCGATCTAGACAAAAACCACGCAAACTTGGCTCTGATACCAAATTTGACGCAGGACAGCCCTAATTATGATGCATGCTCATGGACATAATTAAACAGTGGAAATAAAAGGAATAAATGATCTAAAATTCTAACAGTAATCATCATAACTGAGAAAATCATAAAGGAAACATGCAATGGAGCGGGCTATCACTACAACCATGGATTATGGAATTCAATTACTACTTAGGTTGGATCCGGCGAGGGATGAGACCTCCCGATCTTGCATGGTTACACCCAATCGATCAATGAAGATCACTAGTCCGAAGAACTAAGAAGTTTCTCGGATTAGGGATTTGAGAATTTGGGGGTTTAGGGTTTAGATCGGTTTTCAAGATTTTGATTGAATAAGGATTAGCCAAAACTGGAAAATAGAAGGAAGAAAATTATTACCTTGAAGAAGTTGGAGGGGCACAAGAAGAAATTAGAAGAAAAAGATTAAGGGAAGAGAAGAAGCACCATTAGAAAGAAGAGAGGAAGGAGGCAGCCAAAGGGTTTGCTTTTCATTAATCAATAGTTAAAATTTGAGTTTAGGGCTTTAGCCTACTTAAATAAGCAAATAAAGACATAAAATTACTAAAATACCTCTAGAATAAGCAAATAAAGACATAAAATTACTAAAAGACCCCTAACTAAGTAAAAAACGCGCAAATAATATGAGTACAGGAAAGTTTGGGCGCTCGGTCTTCTTTCTCCAATCTTCCTTCACATGTGTCTTCCCTGAGTGGGGTCTTCTATATGTCGAATCACATGTGAAAGGTCTTCAGCTCCTCAATAGTCGCCTATTCACAAGGACGGCACTTGTGGTTGGCGCTTTCTTCGTTGGTATACCTTGAATGCGCTTGTGTCCGCATCATTAAACCTGCATAGGGTTCTGCGGCCTCTTATGCGCATGTGCACGCCCTTCCATGGTGGGTCACATGCCTAAGAATCAGGTCAATCAATGACTTAGGTGGGCCACACCACAGACAACTGTTGAGAATAGATACAGGGAGGGACCCTTCTCTTGTATTTTCATCTTATTCAGAATCCAACTGCAAATGTATGCACATCATTAAACCTGCATAGGGTTCTGTGGCCTCTCACGCGCATGTGCACGCCCTTCCATGGTGGGTCACATGCCTAAGAATCAGGTCAATCAATGACTTAGGTGGGCCACACCACAGACAACTGTTGAGAATAAATACCCACCCATCGAAGCCTTCACGATTGTTTATAGGGCCACTGAGATGTGGTTCAGACTTCCAGCCCTTCCATTGTGTGTGTACAACTTGGATGAGGGGTCACACACTCACACTAAGTTTCAGCCATATCAAAAACTCAGGTGGGCCCCACCAAGTGGTTTTAGATGTTTTAGGCACAATTTCACATGGTTTCAGATGGTATGGTCCACTTGAGTTCCAAATGTGGCTGATTTTTGGGATATCCTATGATCTAGAGGGGACCCACAAAATGCACGGTGTGGATGTCCAACACAGATCAGGGTGGGGCCCACAGAGCTTGACCTCATGGGAAGCTTCCATGAGGTCAACCTCATAGTACCATTTCCCGTATGCGTGTGATAAGTAACAATACAAATACATTAGAGAAGGAAAACCATACATTACCCATTAAGATGATGGTTAAGTGTCACCGGTATACAGGAGTCCCTATCCACTCCTTCCAAGGTTTAAAGCATCGGCCGGTGCATACCAGTATCACCCATGAAAGATACCAATATATCGGCCCAAAACAGCCTGGTACAGGAAGATACGATCCCATATGGGTGGTGAAGGATACGATGCCCAAAACTGAGTTTTAATCCTTGACTCCTCCCTTGGCCAAACAGGCTACCATGGAGTTGGCTTCTCTAGGAACGAGACTGAAATAAATCAAATACAGAGACATCAACCCTTCAATTTCATAATCATTACAATAAATTTTTGCTTCCTAGATGTCAGCCACAAAGAAACCTTGTAGATCTAATTCTTTAAAAAAAGGACAAAAAAAGAAGAAGAAAGAAGGCCGTAGACTTGTCTTTATTGCTTCTGATTTGGCTTGATTTGAGAGACCCACTTGGAGTGGACCAGAGAAAGGGGGCTTGATCCAAAATCATCATGATTGGATCTTCCTGTTGGACAGGTTGGATGGTGTACACATGTCATCTGCACTCCAAGTGCCCCAAAATTCAGGCCAATCCAGAGCTAAGGTGGGCCGCAGCATAGGAAACAATGTAAAAATGCATAGAAAATCCCAATTCAAGTGATGGGGTCAACTTGATGATTTTATTGGTCTGATTTTTGTGGCTTCCCATTTTATGCATGGGGCATGCCATTTGGACGGATTGGGTTCCATAAACACATAATGGTGAGCCCCACATGCAGTTTGCATCTTTCGGGTGGTTGTCAGTTTTCTGCATGGTGTGGTCAATTTGATGATTGGATCAGTCTGATAGTTTGGGCATCTAAACCTGATGATTATATCTTCCTCTTAGATGCGTTGGATGGACTATGCATATCACGTGGGTTGCAAAAATCTTTTTTTTTTTTTTTTTTTAAACACTTGTGTATATCTGTTTGAAATGGCCTGTAACGGCCGACATGTACTAGTTTTAGCAGTGACCGATATGGTATGCCAGAACTAAGGTGCTCCTTCAGAGTATTTGAGAGGATTGTCTGCACATTTTCTTAGATATTGGTTTTATCCTGTCCATTTTTATTTCTCAGTTCATATTTTACAAGCTGTTTGGATTTGTTGCCTATATTTGCAGGTTCCATGTGTTGAAGTTAATGCCCTCATGAAGACTTTCAAGATGAAGCCTTTGCTGTTTCCGGTATGTGCGTGGGTGTTGTTTGGTTTCTTAAATCTTATATCCCTGTGATATTGGTACTTCAAAGCATCACAGTTTCTCTGTAGTTCACCAATGTGAATAAAGCATGGCAATGTGTTGTGCTTTTTCATACATTGAATTGATTCTCATACATCGATCACTCCCATTTACAGGCAAATGCATTTTATCATTAGATGCATCATCATGTGCTTTTTATTTACAATATTCCTCTTTTTTTTTTTTAAAAAAAAATAAATTCTTTTTTTCTTTTCATTAATTGAGATTGACTTCATCAAGTGGTTCCTCAATTTAGCCCGCACAGCAACGTGTTTTCATATTTGAATTACTTCCCTGCTTCCCTCTATGAATCATTTTGGAGTAGCATTGACTGGATGTTGCGACGAGATCTGAGGTCTTGAGCCTTCCAGTTTTATATGTGCTGCATTGGGTAGTCCTTCAGGTGATTTCATGTTTACCAAAACCCAGTGTACCATCCAAATAACTTAGAATTAGACGAATACCAGGGTTCTTTAATATCTAGAAATTTCTTTTTCAAAGCAAGGTAGACAATTTTTTGAAACTGGTGGATGTTAGATTATTAGAGTTCTCTGCGTCTATGCATGTGCACTTCCTTGGACACTTGTATATTATATCACTAAATAGGAAAATTTTGCTGAAGAAGTGCAAATTGCAAGATGTAGAAAGCTACAAGGGCTTAGGCTGCAAGAAAGAAGATACTAAGGTGGGAATGCACCTATTTATCTCTGAAAATGCAACAAGAAGAATCTGGGAATATCAAGTGAAAAGTATTTGTTTGCCTAAATTGGATTATTTTACAAAAAAAAAAAGAAAAAAAAGAAGAAGAAGAAGAAGAAGAAGAAGAAATCTGCTACCTCTGAAGATTGGTGCAGCGACTAATCTTGGTTCTAGTGTAAGTACAGTGATTTAACTACCCTTATGTCTAATAATGCCATTCATGATGCGTGGTGGACCTAAATGGCCTTAAGATGGATTGAAGCGATAATTCATCTACCAACAAATTGGAGGACTCTGGAGGATCATTTCCGTTGTGATTATATCAACTATTTGTAGACCAGAGGAGACATGCAGCAATAATGATTCCATCCGTAGGTTTCTCCATGGCATAGTGGCTGTCTTATTTCCAATATCTGTCGTCCACTCATGAAAGACAATGTTGGACAATGTTAATGGTACTTGGGTTTATTGCACACGCACAGTTATCAGTTTTTCTGATAACCCCTCCGGTGCTAAGTCTATAAACTAGTGGAGATCTTCTCGAGCGGCAGGAGAAATACCTTAGGACTCAAGATCCTTTGCCTGGAATTGTTCCTTTATGCTGCTTGACTTTTTTAATTATACCATTTTCATCATTTCCTGTGATGATTATATCATCTACGTTGATAACCAATGTTACCATTCCTTGGGATGTCTGCTTCATGAACATTAGACGGTCCACGTGACATCTGTGAAAGCCAAATTTCATCAGAACCTGGATAAAACTTCTCGAACCATGCCTTGGAGACTACTTTAGACCTTAGATGGCCTTACTAAGTTTAGAAACTGTCTCTTTCTTCTCCCCCTGAGCAACAAACACAGGAGGTTGCTCCATGTAAAGTTCTTTAGTCAACTCACCATTCAAAAGAGCATTTTTAACATCTAGCTGATATAATGACAAAGATCTATTTGTGGCGACAAAAATTAACCCCCGAGGAGTTCAGCTTAGCCATCAATGAAAATTTTTCTTTAAAATTTAGGCTTGCCGTTTTAGTATAACTTGTTGCCACCAATCTTGCTTTCAGACGTTCAATGGAGCCATCATGTTAAGTATTTTATGGAGAAAACCCACCTACAGATGGTGAAAAGGAAGCTTATATATGGAGAGTTGCGAGGAGGGATGGTGTACTTGTTATATGGTTGGTGATTGAGTTAATTACCCAAAGGCAACAATTTAGAAGCGACAGCCAGAGCATTTCTTGAGGTGGTAAGAGAAGCCAAAGGAATGGTGGAGGAGCTGGCCTGCATATTCTCTTCAAATATTTTCATGTATTCATTCATCATCCATAGATTGTAATACTCACCAAGCCTTTGCCACGTTCACAATTAGTTGACATATGTACCAAGTCTCTACCACGTTCACAAGGATGGTTTATTATATGCTTCAACTAGAGGAAGAGCATTTGAGGAAATATATTCCGGTACCTAGTTGAATAAGTTATGTACATAGTTGAATAAGTTGTAAAAAATAGTTGAATATGTAGGATATTGGGCCCAACCCACATCATAAGGCTCAATGGGTCCATACACGGTTTGCTTCTTAATAAATAGGAAGTAAGATGTTAGGGTTAGAGCACACATTTCCTTCTTTCTCATCAAGTTATTTCCTTCTTCCGTCTTTCTTCTCTTGCTCTCTTCTTTCTCATCTTCCTTTCTTTGATCAACGTTCTCAAGAGGTGGCATGAGAAGCAGCTTTGGGCTTCATAGTGGCATCAGACAGAGGGTCAACATGTGGAAGTTATTAAAAAATAAAAATAAAGGTGCGGGGGTTGGGGATTTCAATTTGGTGGGAGCACTTGAGTTACTCAACAGGTGCTAAATTTAGCTACTGGTGGTAAAAGGGTATACAGGGTCACAATAGTATACTGAATGTAATTTGTTTGCTCCTTGATATTTGTATTGTGGATCTCATAGTTGGAGTGTGTTGGCATTGAATGTGCAAATTGCTGCCTACAAGATCTTCTAGTCATTGGCGGCTTCGACTCTGATATTATTTCATCGCTTGATAAGGTAGTTGAAGAAGGAACTGGCACGATCTCTCTGTCAGAATGGGAGACATGCTGTCCCACTGTACTGTTATGTGACTCTGATGTGAGATGATTGTTGTCATGACCTTTGCTAGCAATGGATGCCCTGGTGATGTTGTAGGAGTGTGTTCCACCTGTCCAACAGTTTGGTGGACCTGCATGGTGATCTGATTGATCCACATGTGTGGTCCAATTCATTTGGCCAATGTGGTCCATATGGTTGCGCTATTATATATCTATTAGTTTTTTTTTTTTTTTTTCAGAAATAAAAACCATATTATGTATCAGCTTGGCCAAAGTTCATCACCATCACTATTGTCATTTTAATATTTATCCGAACAATTTGGGTCAGCTGGTGGATTGGCAGTTCTACTACCAAGTAACCTGAATTTTACATAATTGGTGTCATCTTCATGACTAGTGTATCATCATCATCATCATCATTCTAATCAGAGTTGTAGAGGATCATCACCATCTTAATCTTTATCCTAACGGTTTGGGGTCAGCTTTTAAATGGTAGATTGGCAATTCTACAATCAAGTAACCTGTTTGTTTGTTTGTTTGTTTGTTTTTTTTTTTTTTAAAAACATAATTGCCGTCATCCTCTCAAGTAGAGTATCATAATCAACATCAGTCTAGTCGGAGTTTGTAGAGTATCACCATCAGCATCTTAATCTTTATCATCAGCTTTTTAATAGGTAGTTTGACAAAAGTTCTAGAACTGGTTGCCTACTGGATATCAACCTTCCTCTTTTACCCTATAACTCTAGAGCCTGCAATGGCCATGGCAGAGGCTCACATTGACAACACTCATGTGCCAAGGAAGATTATAATGAACTTACACATTTTAAAAACCAAGAAACCTGGACATTCATAGAGTGGGCCAAACTTGGTATTTTTCTATTTATCAATGTGCAGACATTGTTTTATCTATTGTGTGGTCCACTTGATGTGTAGATAGGGCTGATTATTTTTTACTATGGAATCCTCATGTTGGATGTAAGACCTTTCTTTTTATTATCTAGTTTTATTGTATTTTTACTTAATTTTTTAAACCAAATATCTGGTGATGATTGACCCATATCTGGGGAAAACTGTGACCATTGATCTGGTGGGCCAATGCATGTACCGTCCATGGCACAACTATTTGGACTAAATGAGCAACCAGCTGGATTCGAATATCTGGAACTCACACGATGATTGGATGTCTGAGATTGTCGAGTCAATGGTGGCCCACCAGATCAACTATACCAGCCATGTCTAGAGTTGTGCTCGCAAATCTCATGCCATTGTATTAAATTTCAAATGAAAACAATACCTTGCTCTTATTCTGTCATGATGGAAACAGATCTCACCGTTCATCTTTTCAGCTACCACACCGGCCTAGCTTAGAGCACTGACGATGCTTCACTCGCTGGGCCGCACGTGGGCCTGAATATGTGGAAGGAATGGTTGGTTGGTAGGCAAGGTGGGCCCAAGTCAGTTTCCATCCTATTCACAGCTTACCTTTCAAGAAAGACTTTAATGCTACCCCTACAAAGCAACCCACACGCAATCTGATGGGTCAACATCTTTCAGTGGGACCCTGATCCTTGTCTAAATGAAAGTTCCTTTATTAGAGTAGTTGCTTCATCTCACCTAATATCTAACCATCGTAGATACTCAATATAACAAAAGCATTTTCGTGCTCCAGATTGGGTACCATACACGTGCGGCATGTGCATGATGATCCAAACCATCTAATTGATGGGCCTTTTTTCCCGATGAATGTGAGTCATTGATATTCAAATGCAACGGGATTGAAGGGTTAGGATTGTCTAAACCGTATGATTTTTTTATTGTTTATTCTGTCCCATTCACTATTTGACCGATCAAATCCATGCTCCGATTCCTTCCATGCCATGCCTCTGGGGGCCGCTGGTGATCTCCTCCCATGATCTTAGTCCATAAACTCTGTATCTTGCTGCTTTGCATTCTTTTGGCATGGGCGGAGAGGATCAGCTTGTCACAGGAAAAGAGTTCAGATTGCTTTCAGAGAATGGTTTTTTACTGGTTCATCAGTGATTTGTATGTGGAGTCCCCTGCCTGATTAGTTTCAAGTGGTGGACCATGCATGGATGCCAGCCCCATCACTGACTCGACTCGGAACTCTGGTGTGGTCCACTTGAGCTTTGGATATGCTTCAATTTTGGGCTCATTCCCTAAAATTATCTGGTAAAATGGATGGACGGAGTGGATAAAATACATAAATCACAGTGGGCCCCATATAGTTTAGTCAGTACGCAATCCTCTTCCTTTCATCTCCCAAGTCAATCTGGGCCCCGCATTTCTCACTGCCTTTGTCAGCAATAATCATGAAAAGGAGAGAGAACGGAAGACATACGCAGCTACTTGTACGATCTTAGCCTTTTATTAGTGGTGGGCCCCTGAAGTCTCTCAACCTCTCTCTGTGGAGGTGCTTTGGATGTGGCCAAAGGAACATGATTTTCTGTCCCTTCATTTATTCAAACAAAGTGTTTTGGTGGGGCCCATCACATTCGTTGACGAATTAAGGATATATGGAGCTCACATGACAATATCATGAAAATCGAGGCCACAAAAAACGCCAAGCGTCCATCGGTTGTTCACTTTTCAAGTGGTGGCCCATGCCAGGATGAGGACTGTAGCTCTTGTGGGCCACAAATCATTTTCCACATCTCAATTGAATCCTGAGATAAGAAGGCCATGCTGTTTCAGTGGGCCCACACCTCCTGACCTGGATCCCTTCGTTTTCTGAATAACAGATGGGTGTAGCTAACTGCATTATTTTCCAGCCAGGTGATGGGATCCGATCACAGACCAGCCCTTGATCATGGTATTATGTCATGTCCATGACCCACCTAGGCCTGATTCAAATGACAACTTAAAGACACTTGTCAGTAATTTCTATGCAATAAAATACACAATTTTTAGTACGAAAAGAGTGTGAAAAATCTATTTTTACCCTTTACCCAAGCATCAGTGCCATCCGTGGTGATTCAAGTGGACCGTATGATTGGAAACTGCTTACAAGATGATGCCATTGCCCACCCTCGAAACTCTTTCCGGTTCACCTGAATCACGAATTATTCTGATTTTTGGGTCTTAGGCCAAAATGTACGGTGGCCTTTGGGTGTGGCTTCTCTCTCTTAAATTTAATGTTTAAACTTTCTCATATTGAAGTACCCAAAAAAAAATTGGGGGATGTGTACAATAAATCCACTCAAACCATTAGATGTGCAACCGTGAGTTAGATATGGGGCTAAAAAAAATAAACTAACATGTGATTCAAATGGGCCACACTAAAGGAAAAAGTTAGGAGAGAGACGTCTACCATTAAAGCATGTGGTTGATTTTTTAAGTTTTGTTTTGTTTTTAAATGGTTCTCACGGGATGGACAATGTGGATAGCATTAGGTGCTGAATCATTTTGTTCTTTGAGCTAAGTAAAAGAAAAGGAAGTGGCAGAGGGATGAGTTTAAAGTCGGAAAGAAAAAGAAAAAAAGAAAAAAAAATCACAAATATCAAAGAACCTCATTAAAAAAAAAAACCTAACGCCCACCGTGGGGCTCGAACCCACGACCACAAGGTTAAGAGCCTTGCGCTCTACCAACTGAGCTAGACGGGCTTATTGGATATTAAACTCTATATTTAAATATATAATTTATGAATGTTTGACTCAAATAAGCCCACCGTGAACACCACACATTAAAACCTTAGTGGGCCAGCCGTGAAATTTTGATGTCATCCAAACCGTTCATTAAGGTTAGTCAAATTGGCATGAACAGAAAACACCAATTATAATCCTAGATGGGTTTGGCCGGTGACCCTAACGTAGGGCTGTCAACGGGCGGGCCAATTGACACCCCTACCCCAACACCGTCCAGCTAGCTCGTGTCAAAGCTCTTTGGGGCGACCATGATGTATGTGATTTATCCACGCCGACCATCCATTTTCCAGCTCATTTTAGGAACAGGCCGATCTGAAGCTCAAGTGGACCACACCACGGTAAACAGGGGAAAACGTAAATCTCACTATATCAGACAGATCCAAAACTTTTGTGGCTCTAATAAGTTTAAACGGTGAGTGTTCAATCTCCATGTTTCCCTGTGGTCCACATGAGCTTTGGATCTGCCTCATTTTTGGACAGATACCTTAAAATTATCTGGATAAATTGGATGGACGGCGTGGATAAAACACATACATCATGGTGGGCCACAGATCTTTGACATCAGCTAGCTAGCTGGTGATGGGTCCCTTAACCAAAACTTCCGTGGCCCATTTTGAAATGGAGAGCTATTTGATACTCAGGCAGCAGCCAATGATGCTTGATACGTAGGCACTCAGAAAGTATACACGTGGCATATGTAAACTCAAAGTAAACAGTAGAAATTGTGGACCACACTCTATGTAATTAGAACACCCAAATCAAAGCGGTTGAACAATCCTCTCTGATTCGTGGACACCTGTTTTATAGAACCGTTGGATATTTTTCATTTCAACCGTCCAATAAATGTCCCCCAAACCAATAGTTTTGTAACAAAAGAAGTGTAATTCTTGGCCTTTGATACATCTTAACTGGTACCAAAAAATTCCCCGGTTCGGTTTGAATTTGTTTAGTGCCACGTGTACAATTCTCAGCGCCTGCGTATTATTCGAGTATAAAACTTCTTTTTTTTTTTTTTTTTCTCTCTTTGACGGTTTTGATCTTCTTAACATGCGTAGTCAGCGTACTTTCATAACACACGCATTTCCAATTCTCACGAGTAGGGCCCATATTTATCCAATCTAGACGGTTGGTATTTTGAATCCCATAGTGTATGGTACATTATTAAAAACATTCGAAATTATAGAATCTCAATGAAAATAACTAGTAGCTTATTTAAGGTGAATGTGTACTGTTGTTCTATTTTTATTATCAACCGTCTATGCGTAGGCCATAAGTCTAAATAAAATGTTATTATTGTTGCTGGCTGTTCATTGTTTTTCTCATTTAGTCATGTGATGTCCAAGGGTGTTAGAATTGAATTTGTAACTTAATCCAATTTGAATAACTATAACAAGGTTTGAGATACGTAGATATATAGTATATTATTAAAATTGAATGAGATCAATTGCTTATTTAATTATTCACATAAATAGGATTGTGATATTCAAATGGTAGTATCTATCATCTTACTATGAACTACACACACATATGTATATATTTCAAAATGCTTTTGAATATAGATAAAAATAAAAACATGAAAGGAATACTTATTGTTAATCATAAAGTATAACTACATGTTACCTTTTCAAATGGAAAATTGAATCTAGTGTATTAGCATAGATCTAAATAATATCGAAGGTTACAGCTACTTAATTATTATTATGGATTACATTATAATGTAATTGTCAAGCAAAAAATAAATAATTACACTAAAAACAACCAATTGAAAGATAATATTGATTTGATTCGATTGGTAGAGATAATCTTTTTATTAAATTTATATATTATTTATAGCTATACCTGAGCTATTTAGATGCATGTTCGAACTATTGTTTTAACGATTTCTATGTAACTTTACTTGCTTCTATTTCTCCTAATTGTCTTGTAACAGCTTTTACATAACTTTTCTTCAATCAATTATTTAATATGAATGTCGCTGCACTGTGAGATGTGGTCCAACTATATTATTATAAAATCATCTTCATATATTTCACGAATTCCTAAACATATCACACAAATCGATCCAAATCACACCGAACTTGCTATTATTAGCTTACGCAGGAATCGGCGAGAATGGAGATGAACAATTGTCAACAAAATATTTAAGACACAGTCCATCAACTTTGGGAAACAACATACCAATGGTATAGATCACAGAATTTCGGGGCCCACTTGCGAGATTGGAAAAAATCTGCGTATACTATGCAGATGCCGGCCTTGTATCCTATCCTTCTCCCGCTCCCGCCCTTTTCTAAATACAACAGAAAACCCGCGCGCGGGAAAGATTTATAGAGAGAGAGAGAGAGAATTGGGATTTCGTTGAAGGGGAGAGAGAGAGAGAGGGAGAGAATGGGGGACGAAGGTGGGGCAGAGGCAGTCCTCAATCTCCCACTCAATTCCTCAATCCCCATATCCTACCATCCATCCTTCGGGCCCCACGATGATCTCCTCCTCCTCGAAGTGGAACCCACCTTCCTCCCCCACTTCCTCCACAACCAGGTCAGCATCCGCGGCCACCCCGACGACGATGCCGTCCTCTGCACTCCCTCCTCCACCTACGCTCTCAAATCCGTCTCCACCTCCAACAACCTCTTCCTAATCCCACCTACAACCCAAAACACCCATAACGATCCAAACACCCACAACGAACCCGCCCCTGCAGCCACACCCACATCCGTCCTGAAAATCGCTCCCGGCCACATGGAACTCGTCCACATCGCCCCGAGGCTCGATAAGCTGAAATCCCTTCTTGCAAAAAACCCGTACCAGCCCGATTTTGATGAGGCTGACCGGACAGGTCTGTACACATGGTCCGACCTTGCCGGTCGGATTCAGGCCAGCGACGAGGAACTGAGATCCGGGTTGCAGGCTGTCTCCGCTGTAGAGATTGATGGGTATTGGAGGATCGTCGATGATGAACTGATGGCTGAGGTTTTCACCATGATGCTGCATGATTCGGTCCTAAACGACTGGTCTTTGAAGTCGCTGAAGGGAGATGAGGTCGTGCCTGCTCTCGAAAAAGATGGGTTTCCGCCGGCGATTGTAATTCACTGTCTGGAGATGTTCGGGACTGAATCTGAAGGTGTCTGGAGCCTCGACGAGAGACGGGTCTGCTTGCATTTCGCTAAGCGCATCTTGCGGAAAGGGAAGAGGAAGATGGAGAGTTTTATGGAAGAATGGGAGCAGAGCATTCCTTCTGGGATGCGTGCATGTTTCGAAATGCTGGAGGGGGAAGTGCTGCTAGAGAGGATGGGAATTGAGACATGGGTCCGGCAATTCAGCATCTCGGCACTGCCGTCTGACCCGGCAGAGCGGTTTGCTGCTCTGTTCCGGGAACGACAGAAGTGGGAATGGAAGGATTTGGAGCCGTATATCAGGTTTTCTTTCGCAATTGGATTTTTGGGTTCTTGGATTTGTACTGTGTTTTCCGTTATGTAGGTCTGAATTTGTATTGATTTTCTGTTTTATTGATTTGTGATTTTTAGGGATTTGTGGGTACCTGGCCTCACTTCTGAAGGTTTGCTGATCAAGTATACAAGAAGAACACAACCGACGGCAGACGCTGAACCCATTTTCACTGCAAGATAGTGTCTGATTTCACCATCTATATTTGGTAATTTCTTCATTTTTCTATGTCTGATCTTTGTGCTAATTCATTTGGGAGGGGAATTGATTTTTAAGAACTTGGGTTGTGTTGGGTGCCTGTTTGAATTGAATTGCAATTCAGTTCAATTCATCAGAGGCCAGTTTGGTCTTGAAAAGAGCTTGATCGGCTAAATTTGAGTGTTAGGCATATCCAAAATTTGATAAAAAGAGTGGTTTGTTTCCAATTCATTTTTTTTTTTCATTTCTTGATCAAAAGCAAGATTGATTGGGTTGAAATGAAATTGGATTTAATCAGAGTGATCTGTCTCCAAACAGGCTGTAAGGAGGAGATGACGAAAGCGGGTTTGACACCATTTAGGGCCTGTTTGGATGCACTTAGCAAACCCCTGTTTCACTATCCTGCTAGAATATATGTGCCAAAATGCCATTTATGATAACCAACCTGATTGATTTTCGTCGAGTCTACCAAAAAATCAGGCCTGAAACTCCCTTTTGCAGAAACCCTCTAGCAAAATGCACCCAAACAGGCCCTGAATTCTCAATGATTATGCAACACCTGATTGCAATTCCATGTGTTTCTAGTTGGACTTGAAGCAACAGTAATTGCATTTTGGGCTAGACTCTCATTGTGTATCAAGTGTTTCTAGTTCTGTTTTTATCATCCAAACATTCTCTAGAAATCTCTCTAATGGCTTTTCTGATTCACTTGCTGTCCTGGTCTATGTGGACTCAGCATACAGAACGATTGATGAATGTTAATGAGGGCATTTGGATTATCAATTTGCAGTTGTTCTTGATAATTTTAGTTTGTCAAGAGCATAATCCTATTGTATTTTTCTGTGGACATTTCAAACAAACACCAACTGTGACCTAACTGTGGGTTTTTTGGCCTGACATCAATTCCGCTGGATTGTTACCTTGGCCGTGTTTGGATGCACAGACAAATCTAATTGTGAATATTCATTTTAAACCAAGAGGAAATGACAAGAAAATGAATGGTGTTTGTGGTATTGATAGTTAGGAAGCAGCCCTCAATTTGCAGTTTTTTTTTTTTTTTGGTGTGCAATCTTGAGGTAATATAATTGCAATTTGGAGCCCACATAGTCCATACTATTGGAAATAGCTAATAATTGCATTTCATTTTGATAGTGCATCCAAACACATGCTTAGTGGCATCTTGGACTTGTTATCATAGATGAAGTAGGTGACGCAGGGGAGGACGTGATGAGGTCAATCACCATCTTCCTCGATTGATAACTACCTTGAATCCACAAGGCGTTCTTAGATCCACGAGAATCTTGAATCCATAAGAAGAAATAAAATTTCTAAGAAGTTTTAATTCATAATTTTGATTGAATCATAAAAATGAGTTTAATCCTTTAAATCGTAATCAAAGAGTTTTGATCAAATAAGGAAACAATTTCAGAAAAAAAATTGTAAATTTCCGCTACCTGTCAACCTGTCGAGTTGAAATAACCAAAAAGTGTTTAGAGATTTAAATCAGAAATTTTGTGATTTTCAACCCGTCAAACCAATTTGTTAACCTATCTAAACTAGCAGAAATCAACCAACAAGCAATCTGGAACACTATTTTAACTTGTTTAGACGGACATAAGTGAAATTTTGACTAGTCGACCAAATTTGTCAACCCGATTGAACTATGCTGAATTTTGTCAATATTTCGTTTGGTTTCTTCTTATCCATGTATGTTAGGAATGTGCTCGATCCATGTCCTACATCAGTAGGCCTAAAGTGTGACGACCCATCTGATATTTAGGTTGGATTTCAAGTACGTATGATGGTGATCCTTGTAAAAAAAATCAAGTTTTGGGCATTCCTCTTCCAATTGTTCCCCTTGGTGTTGCTCACTTAAATAATTGGGGTTGGCAATGGTAAGCCAGATCTTAGGGCCAGCCGTGAGGACTGGGACCAAAGTATAAACTACGCCTGGCATTTCTGCTGTTTCTGAACCCGGTTCAGTGATGAATGGTCCGTTCTGGTCCTTGTCCTGGTCCAATCATCAAGTAGGCCACAGTTATATCGAAAGGATTCTGATATCCGTTGAGGGATTAGGCTCTGAATTTTAATTTGGGTGTGTTTAAATGTACCAAATTGGTTGAAAGTTCATGATGTTTTCCACCAAATTAAACTGATAGACCACAAAAGTTAATGATATCTGATGCAATCGAACCGGTCACACCTCCACCTGGACTAATAATAACGTGGCCCACTCATCAGGTGGGCCACATCATATGAAACCAATAGACGCTTCAAAAAGCTGGGCAGCGGGGTTGGCATCTAGCATGCAAGTGTGGCCCATTGGATCCTTGCGGCCTCCCCACCCTCGGATTGGCACACGACATCTGGCACCCATCTAATGGGTGGCTTGGATGTCACACGGATGGAGGTGTACATTCGCGTGGGATTTGCAAACCTTTATATCTTGGTATATTCTTTTATGAGCGATTCCATATCTTTTGTCAAAATGATTTCGTCTCATTTTTGTAAATCTTGATTATATATTAGAGATTGTATATCTTTGGTAATGATGAAAAATAATCTTGATGATCAACTGTGGTTATTTATAATACATAATTACTGTTATTACCAAAATCTAGGTGAAGAGGTTTGAGATGTCCACCAATGTACCTGCAAAGACAAGATGAAGACAATGGGGGTGTTGATTAGAGGCTGTGAACCCTCTAATGACTAGGTCATTCTGGTAGACTAGAATTGAAAAGGGCTTGAGATATGATTTTTGTCACCTACTTTCTTTGATTGTAGTGTAGATACTTATAGGGTCTATCAGACGGTATCAAGATCTGTGTATCTTGTTGGATTTGTGGGATTCACTAGAATTGCTTGAAAATCTTATCTTAATACAATTCTTTTTTCTGAATTTATTGCTAAGCCTGCCTCCATTGGCATGATCTTTGGGTAGAGTTATATCAGATCTAGGAGAGATTTTCTCTGACATCCTGACCCTACCCTAGCTGCAATCGATTTGCTGAATTCAGGGGATGACTCGTGTAACTAAGCTCCGTTCAAAGAAATATTAACTATATCTTCTGAGCTCTGTGTCTTGTGAGAAATTTGTCCTGCTATTTTTTTAATTGTCTCAACTATAAGACATTTTCTTCGTAGCCGGTCACATTTTCCGTGGATGATGGTAGGCTCTCCTCTAACAATTACGATGAAGTAAAATAAAATGAACTCATTTCTAGGCGTATGCCAAATGGGCCCTACTGATTTCAACGGTGGATGATGGTAGGCTCCGATAATCTCACTATCACAGGAGATGCGGCTGCTGAAACCGAAGTACTGTCTAATGCTGGTGAAATGGGGTGCGGCTTCGGTGGATCATACACCGAGTTGGGTGCGATCCTTGACTGTGGGGCCCACTGTGATGTATGTGTCTTATATCCATGCCGTCCATCTGTCTTGAAAACTCATTTTAGAACATGATCCCAAAAATGAAGTAGATCCAAATATCAGGTGGGTCATAGTACATGAAAGAGTGGTAATCGACCATTAAGATCAAACCGATATTTGTGTGGTCTCTTCATCCAGGTCCTTGTTATCCTATCAACAGGTCGGATGGTAAATAAACATTCCGGTGGCCCCATGAAGTTCTTAATGGCGGGGATTCAATCATGACCGTTTCCTATGTTATGGTCCACCTAAGATTTGGACCTGCTTCATTTTTTGGATCTTGTCCTAAAATGAGCTGTCAAAATGGATGGAAGGTGTGGATGTAAGGCACATACATCACAGTGGGCCCCACAGTGCTCATGGTAAAATGACTCGGCTACTCGGACACTTATTTTCCCATGAGTTGAGTTGGAACTCGGCCCGACTTGCACGAGTCGGGAGTGACTCTTGTCTCTTGGTATCGAACTGGACTGGATGCTACCGAATCTGAGCTGTCTTAAAACCATCATTGTCTTGGGATATGGACTGGCCCAGTTCAAGCCCGCCCCACTTCCACTCCATTTTGGGCTGAGCCTTCATGCCCATTGTTTGGAGCTGGGCCTGTCTATCCAGCTTAATAATTAATTGCATGGAATCTGTCCCATGTTTTGCTTGACTTATTTAACCATTGTAGTGTAAGCATTTGCATGTGGTGGGCCCTAGCTGGCCTGAGCTTGATTTGGGCCGGACTTGGCATGCTTTGGCTCGCCCCAGTTGCCACCCTTTAATAACCAATTAGGAGTATTTACTCGATGGGCCATCCCTAGTGGGTATTGGGAGAAACAATGTATTAAGGCGGAGTTGGGATCCTCTACTCGCCACAAACAAGAGTTTCCTTATTGTTGCAACGTGACTGGGCTACATCATTACAGTATGCATCCGTTTTACCCTAACATTTTGAGGCATGAGCCAAAAAATGAGAAAAATCCAACATTCAAGTGTCTCACACCAAAGTAAACAGTGGCTCCAAGAAGTTTTTAACGGTAAGCGTTCAATTACATTTTTACTGTGGTGTGGTCAACTTGAACTTTGAATCGCCTCATTTTTTAGCTTATGTCCTAAATTCAGCTGGCATGATGGACGGTGTGGATAATCCACATACATCATGGTGGCCCTCCCTGATATTTGGCAGCCTCCTCGTTTCTTGCGTTGAAAAAAGTGAGAGTCAAATCAACGTAGGTAACAATTAAGGTAATTACCAAGCAAATAATTATTGCCCATTTTCACTAATTGGCATTTACTTGAGAAAATCAAACACGCTCTTTAATGCAACAATATTGAAAATGTCATATGTCAACGATGACTTGGACCATTTCTATTTATGACAAGCAGATGATTTAGATTCATTAAGGTGATATTTCAATATTAGAAATCCCATAGTTAAGAAACACGAAAAATCAACTAAACTTGAAATTTAGTTTAGTCAAGTTGACTAAAACCTTAAGAGGTAGTTACGCCCTGTTTCAACACTGAGGTCATGAGATCAATTGTCAATGTGGTATGGGTGGATGCATGGTGTGGGTATGTGTAAAAAAAATAAATAATCTCATGCAAGTTCCTTGAGAACTCATTTGAGTTTTTCACTATTATTAATATATTTTAAAGTTTAAATAATATATAAATAATGTCAAGTTGAGTTGAATTTTGCCTAATCAAGTGGGGGTTCTCCCCAATTTGATTTAGTCATGACCAATTTTTCTCCGGTCTTGATAAAATAGGATTGGGCTGAGTTTTTAGGTTCGTAGACGGAAGAATTCCATGAGGATTAGACTTCATGCTCCATGATATATGTGAGATTCCCTTCCCACACCATTTACTAAAGAAGAATGTAAGGTTGGGTACCACATAATTACTTAGCTTTAGCATCATATGCGTAGGCTCAACGGAATCCTTGTTTGGCTTCTTCCAAACCTCAGCAAAAAGAAATGTTACCAACGGTTGTTTGAATGTATATACAAAATCATTGTATGGAGCCCGCAAAGATGTCCATGAAAAATCCACTCTGTCCATCTGTTTTGCAAGACTACAATAGGGAAGGAAACTAAAAATCAGGAAGATCCAGAACTCATGTGGGCCACACCACACGAAACAGTGGGGATGGAATACTGGGGTGACAGTAGTTTTGTATCAGGATGATATTTGTACCTACAGTTTATCTGAGCGTAATAGCATTATGAACGGTTTGGATGGCATATAAACATCATGGTCAGCTCTAAGAAGGTTTCAACGGTGGATGTCTCTGTTTCCACCGTTTTGTTTAGCATGGTCTACTTGATTTTTAGATCCTCTCCTCCTGTGGTCTTTCAAAACAGATGGACGGAGAGGATTTGTCACGGACATCTCTGTGGACCCCACACAGCCCTCCAAGCATTTTATGTTGGGAATAGGCATTGCACGTGATTCCCAAACGAATAATAAGAATTTAGAATCCAAAGCAAGGACAATAATTAAGTAAAATATTATTAACTAATTACTATGCTTTACAAAGGATTTTAACATCCAAGCATGGCTTTAAACTCATTCTCAGTGGCTTCTACACATACTGTAACTATTTTTTATTTTTCTTTAGTGCCTCTCTCTCTCTCCCCCACGTGTGCATCATGTGCCAACTACCTGTCTATTAAAATGTTATATTTTATTGCCATAACAATCTTTGTTATTCAAATTTATGCTTAAATGCTGCCTTGAATATTGCATCATAGATTATAAAAATCCTACCTTACATATTGCATCATAGATTTTAAAATTCCCATTTATTGGTCACAAGTTTGTAAACTTAGCTTATGGTGCAAAATGGCCTGCATGCTGGTATTGCAGTCCGATCGAACATATGACCACACGTATTAATGAACGGCCTGTATTTGATCAAATATGTGTGGGTAGTATTGGTCATGCCAGAGTTGTACCATAAGATAAGTTTGATTAGATGCTTGCAACCCTGGGTGTTAAATCAGTCATAGCATCAAACATATAGAATTTGATCTGGCTGTTCAACCACCAATGTTGCAGATCTTTTTGCCTTGTGGTAAGGACTTCTTATTCAACTTTGATCGTGAGGGTCCGAAGCTCTTCATTGAGTGTTGCTGAGTCGAGGTTTTCTTGATAATTTGAGAAGGTTTGCTTTAATAGTATGTTAGGTTTTTATCCTTAAAGCTTATTTAGTTTATTAACTGTATTTGGATTCTTTATGCTATAGTGTCTTTATCTTCTTCTAATTTCAGATGAATCCGTTTCTTAATTTTTCGTAGGCTTTGTAAAAACCTTGTTCTTCTCCGAAAAACTTCAATTTTCAGCATGATTGTGCAAGACGAACTTACCGTACATATCTTACATTACAAAATATCCAACATTGATGAGGATTTACATAGCTTGCCCGAGTATGCATCTAGGTCATATGTGCCACTTGTGCGACGATTACATGTTCTTTTGGTAGTGTCTCTCCTTTCTCAACCGCAAAGGTGCATACGCTTTAAGCCATGATGCTTTTATGAGACTACATGTTACTAAATGATGTAGAGTGGGTCGCGGACAGTTTCATGGCCAAGATGGATCAGAAAAGGCCCGGTCGACGACAGAAGTGATCCGGACCATCGGACCTTAGATTGGGCGTATCTTGCAATCCGGAATGAGTTATCTGACGTAAAATATATGATTTTGGGATAAAACGAGCTACTTTAGCCGCGCAGCCCAGAATTGCGAAAAACCCCTTGATCGATGGTCGTTTCCCTGTTTTAATTTCGTTTTTACTATAAATAGTAAGTTTTAGTTTGATTATAACTCTTCATCCGTCAGGCTTTAGAAGTTGCGCCCAACGTGAAAAGAGCTTAGAATAATTAGGAGAACGGTTTGGTGAAGCCAAATAGGACACTTACTATTTTTGGCCGAAAACCTTGCGCACTAGTAGACATCACGACCGTCTATAAATAGTAAGTTTACTATTTATAGTAAGTCGCGGATTCTATGAGTTTGAGTTGTAGTTTGATTCTAATTTCTTTCCCATTGCTTGGTACCCTTATTTAAAGGGTTGTGAACTCGTTTTTAATGATTCATCAATCAATTTCAAATTTATTAGAATTTATTTATATTTTCTGCTTTCTTTCCTCGTGGATTCGAGAAGTCTCTGTGAGGAGTCCAGAGCAGTTCCGTGGATTCGGAATAGTTATCCTCTTGAGGAAGACGGTGCTCGACCTCACGTCCTCCCCTGCGTCAGTTTGGTATCAAAGCGAGGTTTCTCCTCGGATTGATGGCTTCTAACGATGGGTCGGGCAACAATCTCATAGGCGGTGCTCCAGAGAATTTACCTTTAACAGCGGCAACTTTCGAAGTAGCGCAACGAGAAAATCAGCAAGCCATGCAAGGGCTGCAGGCTTCCATTGACCGCATAACGGATCTCTTGGCGAAAAACCTAAGGCAACTCCGTGTTCCTGGTGGCAATCCTCCACCCCCAATTAATCGCCCTGATCGCAGGATAGGACCGGCAGTACATCTAAGGGTCATTCCTGAGGAAGGGGGCTCCAGTGAGGAGAAAATTGACGACATAATCTTCCAACACCCCAGACATGGCGGCGATCGAGTAGATCGAACGGATCGAGAATTCAAGATGAGGGTTGATATTGCTAGCTTCAATGGCCAACTACACATTGAGGATTTCCTCGATTGGCTTTCTGAAGTTAAATGATTTTTCGACTACATGGACATTCCTGAAGCAAAGAAGGTCAAGCTTGTGGCCTACAAGTTGAAAGGAGGAGCTTCAGCTTGGTGGGAACAACTGCAACTCACGCGAACCAGGCAGACGAAAGCACCAATCCGCACCTGGCAGCGGATGAAGCAGCTATTACGTGCTCGATTCCTCCCTAGCGATTACGATCAGGTATTATTCTAACAATACCAAAATTGTCGATAGGGTAGTCGGTCGGTGAGAGAATACGCATAAGAATTTTACCGCCTGGCGGCGCGTAACGATTTGGTCGAGACTGAATCGCAGCAAGTCGCCTGATTCAACGGTGGATTGCATATGGCTATCCAGGATCGGGTCCAGATGCAGTCCATCTGGACGATGAATGATGCGATCAAGTTGGCTACTCGGGCAGAAGCGCAACTTGAACGTCCTAACACATGGACCTATCCTACTGCAAGGATCCCTGTGGCAGGTCTACCTCAGGGAACTGCACAGCCTAAGGGGAAGGAGCCCGTAGGAGCACGCACTCAACCTCCTACTTTTGAGAACCGAGATCAGGGAAGCGGGCAAGCTAGATCCCAAAGGGGCGTATCGACTGCTGCTGGTCCAAGTAGAATCCCAAACCCCTATGCTCGGCCAAGGCTCGATAACTGCTATCGTTGTGGCCAACCGAGCCACCTATCAAATACTTGTCCCCAGCGAAAAGTGGCAAACCTCGCCATCAATGATGGTAGTGCTGATAACGCTTATGAAGATTCAGATATTGAAGAACAGGAGCATACCACCGAGGACGAGGCAGATGATTCAGGTTGGATTCAGCAAGATCACGGCGAGTCGCTCATCGTGAGGCGACTATTATATGCGCCAAGAAAAGAAGTGCATCCACAGCGGCATAACATCTTCCGCACTAGGTGTACGGTGAATCGAAAGGTTTGTGACGTGATCATTGACAGTGGGAGTAGCGAGAACATCGTCTCCAAGGTTATGGTGGAAAATTACAATTGAAAACGGAGCGTCATCCTTCTTCATATACAATCGGTTGGATCAAGAAGGTCAGTGAAACAAAGGTAACTAAACGGTACACGATATTCTTTTCAATTGGCAAACATTATAAGGATGAAGTAGTATGCGATGTGGTTGACATGGAAGCATGTCACATACTACTCGATCGGCCCTGACAATCTGACCGTGACGCCACTCATAAAGGACGAGATAATATATATATCTTCGTCAATATAACATCCTGGATTTTCACTGTTTTGGATTTTCAAAAATCCTTAAAATTTTTTTTTATTAATTAACTTATAATATCACTTAAATGATCAATAACACTTAATGTTAGTCTGTACAGGAGTGAAGCCAGTAAAGAACCGCACCAGTCCGATTAATCAGCCGTAGGAAGCCAATGAATCCGCCCGATCACTTGAACATCAGGTGTAGTGTAACGACCCGCCGAACCAGAACAATGTCTTGGGGCGTCCACGTAGGATTTGCCACAAGACCATTCATTTAAGCTACTGTAGTGAGGTATCACAAATAAATTAGACCAAGATTTGTCCAATTAATTAGGCTAGACGGGTCCTGATAGAACCTGGTGCGGGCCTCCAAGCCAGATGACCGTTTACACCTAGCGACAGCCCGTGCAGACTGTACCGTGACGCAGGAAGGTCAGAAAAATCTAAAAATTTAGGAAACCATAAAGCTCATTGGGCTTGTGGACCATCGCGGACCACGGACCCAGTGGACACCCAGAAGTGGGATCTGGCACTGACTAAATGCACCCCAATTATGCCAGGACCGGAATCTGGCGCTCACAAATGAAGCTGAGATACAAGGTTATTCAGCCATCGGATCTCTTCTACATTTTCAAGGGAAGTCTAATGAATTTTTCTACACCCGTCCACAAACTCTGGGACCCGATCGTGGCACGGTGACCGTTGATCGCGAATCAGACCCGTGCGACCAAACCCCATATCTGATCATTCTCAAATTTTGCATGGCCCTTCATCGGGCCATGAAGCACCTATCCTATAAGTTTCATGGTCAGAGGGCCACCAGAAATGCCCCAATTTTCTAAACGAGCTCTAGACCGCTCGTTGGTGGACCACTAGTTCCAAAACTATAGAATAATGTTCGTCTTACTGGGCTCGACGTCCATCGCGGGAGTCAGACCTGGGTAGTGTCCTGAACCGGTCAACTTAAGCTGAAGGACGAGTGCATGAGAAGTGCAAATATCCTAAAGGAATGAGTTGGAACTTAAGTGAATTGAGTCGTCCACTCTTATGCAAAGTTGAGGATTTCGGACCGTCGGTTTGCGACCAAACTTTACCCATGGAGTAAGGATATTTCCCTGCTCATATCCGTATAGCTGCGGCCCTGATCGACTATCGGTGACCGTTGAACAGATTTCTAATCATATCTGTCGATCGGCGCATCCAAATGGCGGGCCGATCATGTTCATACGTAGATCATCATTAGGGCTAACTATCCTACGGTGTATATCAATATGTATACCCTATAGTGGACCCTATATCTTGAAAAGACTCTCCCATAGGTCTAGTATAGTAAAAACCCAACACTTGGGGCCATTTCCACCAAAACTGGCAATATAAAAGGGCCTCATTTGGGCTCTCTCTCTCCCCATACGATTTTGCCCTAGAGAAGGAAAGAGAGAAGAGAGAAAAAGGAGAAGAGAAAGAGGAGAAAGGAGGAGAAAGAGAGAGGAAGAAGAGAGGAAAGGAGTGAACGTGAGCAAGGTGGACCCTAGATCGAGGTGGGGCCCAAGGAAATCAAACCCCACAACTTTCTACCTCGTCTCCTAGAGGAAACCCTCCTCCGCGACCGTCATTTCATTCCGTTGATCGCCTAGGTAAGATCCATCACCTATTTTTCTTGAAAACCTTATGATGAGGAGGGGTTTACATGAGATTCTAACATGCAATGCTTTGTTTTAGGGATTCCGGCCGTTCAACCCCAAAAATCCCCGCTCATAGGTCGTTCCCAAGCCTCCAACGAAATTGAAGGTGCGGACTATTGATCTTAGGTGGCCTAGCACCAATTTTAGTATGGGATTAATGATTTTGATTGCTTGGATGCCATATTAGGAGAACTAGAGGAACCCTAGGAATTGTATGTTTGTTGCAATTGTATGGAATTGTAGGTTTGACTCTTATGATGATTGTTCTTGTCTCTCACATGATTTTGTGTATGGATTATTATATGTTCATGCCATGTTTGATTTTCCTATGTGTTGTTGCTTCATAAGATGTATGATTCATTATCCTTGTGCATGTGATTTCTTAAGTTGGAGGAAGTGTTAACTTCCTCACCAAACCACACCACACACATACACTTTATTCATGATGTTAATAGTTTGCTTGTTAGAGAAATTTGAATTGTATGTTGAGCAACATGAGAACATGGTGTTGAATATGCTTGATGTTACTTTGGTAGTTGGCATGCTATGAGTCCATATTCCTATCCTTGGGTTGGTCAGGAATTTGAGAAGTGATGGTAGTCCCATCGGTTGGACTATGCTACGGCTAGACCCATGCGTTTGGGCGGGTGTGTTCGGGTGGCTGTAGTTCGACTACATGGGTCCTTTGTGCCCGATGTCACTCGCCTCATGCTCGCCCGACTCGGGTGGTCTAGCCTACTATCTGACCAACCTTGATTGTTAACCATGCTTGTTCACACTTGTATGGAACCTGGAACACCTTACAACCGTTGTAGCCCATCAATAACCCACTTGAAATTTGGTCCACAGCCTCGTGAGCCGGGCATGGTGGAATGGGACACTGTGTCCGATCTGTCGGCCTATGCTGGGGTACCGCGCCTCCCCGTAGTGACCGCGAGCGATCCCTTTCTCATGGCACTCCTCATGTGCTTGAAGTCGGGGATGAGGAACCCGGCGGGATCACGGACCGCTGGGTCTCGGCCTCACGCATTGGGGGGTCTTGGCCTCGCAACCCGTTTAGGGCATTGATACGTGAGGTGTACCAGATTTCCAAATCTGCTGGATGAATGGACCTAATTAATCACACGGCTAACACGATCACATGCATCGCATTAGTTAGGGTGGCGACTCGGCAGTCGAGGTCGCACTGAGGGAGTGTTGGCATTGGCGATCGTTAGATGGTGTCGCACGAGAGAGTGTTGTGGTGAGGGCATGCATCATATCATACTGCATACATGCGCATTAATAAGATTACTTAGATGTATGTGATTGCATGCTTTTCATTAAGATCATATTATAATTGATGCCTGTGATAACTTAAGACTAATAGCACCCACTGAGTTGATCACTCACTCCCACTCTGGGACGGTGTTTTAAAACACCAACCAGACCCATTCATAGATGCAGGTGACTCGAGGCTTGAGGAGCCTGGTGAGGCGAGCTTCGAGGAGGAGGACGAGCTGTCCTGCTTCCAGTTGATGGGCAATTCTCCACCAGCTTGAGAGGTGGAATTGGATCGCTGAGCTGGGTCGCCCAGTTTTATTTCTTTTAGTCTTGCTATTCTTTTTGTGATTTTGTTGGGTGGCATCTTATGCGACCCATGTATTCTTTTGGGCATGTATATATATATATATATATATATATATATATATATATATATATATATATTTATATTTGTATTCAATCTCTTTCATTTCAGTGGACTTGTGTGGATGTACTTCATGTTCCAGGAGATTCCAGGCTGCGCATTTAGACTGGATCGCATATTAATGAAAATTGGCTATAAGTGACCCCGGGAACTCGGGAGTCGAGTATATACACGACCCCCGATTTTCATGGCGTTACAGTCAAGGACGGCCGGAAGACCATATTGGCCCCTATGGATCCAGAGGGACCACCTGGAACTTCTAAAGTGGAGGGTCATTTTCTCTTAACCATACGGGACTTCGTGGAAGAATCAAAGGAAACAGAACAGACTTATACATTAATTATAAAAGGAAAAGAACTCGAGCCTACCAACATCCCTGAAAGACTAAGGCCCTTGCTACATGAATTCAAAGAAATCTGGCAGGATGACCTTCCCGATGGGTTACCCCCCATGCGGGATATCCAACACCATATCGACTTTGTCCCTAGGTCCAGTTTACCTAATCGTCCCCATTATTGAATGAGTCCGAATGAGTGCGAGATTCTGCAGGGACAAGTAGAGGAGTTGATCTGTAAGGGTCTTATTCGAGAGAGCATGAGTCCATGTGCTGTACCAGCTCTATTAACTCCAAAGAAAGATGGGAGTTGGCGCATGTGTGTCGATAACCGAGCCATCAACAAAATCACCATAAAATACAGGTTTTCTATACCACGGTTGGACGATATGCTGGACATGCTAGAGGGTGCAAAAATATTCTCTAAATTGGACCTAAGAAGTGGCTACCATCAGATTCGAATACGGTCGGGTGATGAGTGGAAAACGGCCTTTAAGACCAAGGAAGGATTATACGAATGGATGGTCATGCCCTTCGGTCTTTCGAATGTGCCTAGCACATTTATGAGATTGATGAACCAAGTTCTGAAACCTTTCATTGGGAGGTTCGTTGTGGTTTACTTCGATGATACTTTGATATACAGTCAAGACGAAACCACCCATATGGAACACCTCGAGAAGGTCATTCAAGTGCTCACTAAAAACAAGTTGTACCTCAATTTTAAAAAGTGCAGCTTCATGACTGATAGCCTATTGTTCCTGGGTTTTGTCGTCACAACCATGGGCATTCGGGTGGATGAGGAAAAGGTGAAGGCAATCAGAGAGTGGCCGATTCCTACAAATATTCACGAAGTGCGAAGTTTTCATGGACTAGTGACATTCTATCGTCGGTTCGTGAAAAATTTCAGTACCATTGTGTCACCAATCACAGATTGCATGAAGAAAGGGCAGTTTCAATGGACTGACGAAGCCAACAAGAGCTTTGCCGAAATCAAGCGGAGATTATCCACGACCCCGGTTCTTGTACTTCCCAACTTCGACAAACTTTTTGAAGTCGAATGTGATGCTTCATATGTCGAAATTGGGGGAGTTTTATCTCAAGAAGGTAGGCTAGTAGCCTTCTACAGCGAGAAACTTAGCGATGCACGTAAGAAGTGGTCTACATATGAGATCGAGTTATACGCGGTGGTCCAGGCACTGTGGCACTGGCGATATTATTTGATTCAAAGGGAATTCATACTTTACACGGACCATCAAGCTCTCAAATTCATTAATAGCCAAGCTAACATTAACCGTGTGATTGCTAGATGGATCTCGTTTTTGCAGGAATTTACGTTCGTACTAAAACATAAGTCAGGGCAACAGAACAAAGTAGCTGATGCACTAAGTCGCCGTGCAACTTTGTTAGTCACTATGAGTAATGAGGTTGTCGGGTTCGAGCGCCTTAAAGACATATATGCCGATGACGACGACTTCAAGGACGCATGGGTTAGATGCTAAGAAGGTCACCCGAGTGACTTACATATGCAAGACGGGTTTCTTTTCAAGGAAAATCGACTGTGCATCCCAAACAGTTCGCTAAGGGAACAGATAATCCAAGAGCTACATGGAGGTGGCCTCAGTGGACACTTTGGGCGAGACAAGACGCGAGCTCTTATGGAAGAACGATATTACTGGCCGCAATTGGTACGTGATGTGGGAAAGGCAGTCCAACGTTGTTATATTTGTCAGACCTCTAAGGGGCAATCTCATAATATGGGCCTTTACACTCCGTTACCCGTGCCTGACAGCCCTTGGGAGGATTTATCCATGGACTTCGTGCTTGGTCTCCCACGAACACAACGCGGCATGGATTCGGTGTTCATGGTAGTAAATCGTTTCTCCAAGATGGCGCACTTTATTCCATGCAAGAAGACTCTCGATGCAACACACGTGGTGAATCTATTCTTTAGAGAAATTGTGCGGCTACACGGGGTTCCCAAGATTATTACTTCTGACCGTGACACGAAGTTCATAAGCCACTTTTGGCGGACTTTGTGGACTCGATTCAATACACGACTTCAGTTCAGCAGCGCCTACCATCCACAGACTGACGGTCAAACTGAGGTTGTGAATCGCATGTTGGGAAACCTCCTTCGATGTATTTCAGGAAAAAAACTGAAGCAGTGGGATTTGGCCTTGTCTCAAGCAGAGTTTGCATTCAACAACATGATGAACCGCTCGACAGGGAAATCTCCGTTCCAGGTTATTTATGGACGAGTACCTCGCCACACACTAGACTTGGTCCCTCTGCCCAAGCTCCCAGGCATGAGCATTGCAGCGGAACATATGGCTAACAAGATCATGGGCATTCATGTGGAGGTACAAACTAAGCTACATGCTTCGAACAAAAAATACAAGGAGCAAGCGGACAAGCATCGGCGACAAAAAGTGTTCGAGGTGGGCGACCAAGTAATGGTCCATCTGCGCAAAGAACGATTTCCGACCGGAATGTACAACAAGTTGAAGAATAAAAAGATTGGACCGGTATCAATCATCCGAAAGATCAATGACAATGCTTATGTTATTGATCTTCCAGATGACATGGCAATCTCACGGACTTTCAACGTCGCGGACCTGACCGAATATCATGAACCAGCGCAGGATGAGAACTCGAGGATGAGTTCTTTTGAAGTGGAAGGGACTAATGTAGAGCGGGTCGCGGACAGTTTCATGGCCAAGATGGATCAGAAAAGGCCCGGTCGACGACAGAAGTGATCTGGACCATCGGACCTTAGATCGGGCGTATCTTGCAATCCGGAATGAGTTATCTGACGTAAAATATATGATTTTGGGGTAGAACGAGCTACTTTAGCCGTGCAGCCCGGAACTGCGAAAAACCCCTTAGTCGATGGTCGTTTCCCTGTTTTAATTTCGTTTTTACTATAAATAGTAAGTTTTAGTTTGGTTATAACTCTTCATCCGTCGGGCTTTAGGAGTTGCGCCCAACGTGAAAAGAGCTTAGAATAATTAGGAGAACGGTTTGGTGAAGCCAAATAGGACACTTACTATTTTTAGCCAAAAACCTTGCGCACTAGTAGACATCACGACCGTCTATAAATAGTAAATTTACTATTTATAGTAAGTCGCGGATTCTATGAGTTTGAGTTGTAGTTTGATTCTAATTTCTTTCCCATTGCTTGGTACCCTTATTTAAAGGGTTGTGAACTCGTTTTTAATGATTCATCAATCAATTTCAAATTTATTAGAATTTATTTCTATTTTCTGCTTTCTTTCCTTGTGGATTCGAGAAGTCTCTGTGAGGAGTCCAGAGAAGTTCCGTGGATTCGGAAAAGTTATCCTCTTGAGGAAGACGGTGCTCGACCTCACGTCCTCCCCTGCGTCACTAAAGGAAGTTGATCGGAAGATTTTCTTAAAGCGTGAGTGAGATTTTGTTCATTATTCATACATAGTGCTGACACATATCAATATTTCATTTGACTATCTAGACTGCATTAGGACAGGGGAAAACAGTTAGATTACAAAACCCTTGATCTTGTTTAGGTGTGTTTGGATGCACTTACAATCTAGAGTGAAATTTGAACTTGTTTAGCAACAGTTGGATGCACTTATGATGCTGTACCTTTGAATTTCAAAGGTTCTTTTTAAAATTCAAGATAATTGTATTGGTTCTTTCATTCACACAATTTGAGTTGCGGCATAATATTGCCTAAAAATCTGCTTGATGGGACAATCCTCAACCTTCAGTTAATCAACTATTTTAAAAAAAGATATTTGTAAATGGAAGAACAAAATGAACCCCCATTCAATTGGAAGAACAAAGATTGAATGGTGGGCATTTCCCATTGGAAAGATCTTTGGCGCACAGTCCATCCTCCTTGAGGCCAATTATATGAGTAGCATAAATCACTAAATTATGAATATCACTTTGAGAACTTACTACTTGTATCATTTGTCTTTAGATAAGCAGGTAGCGAAATTATGCGTAAGAGCATAGTGCCTATCTATCCCTAAAGTATATGTATATACAGTTAAATATAATCTTCTAGCTTATGTACATATATGCAACTGTATTGATTTTAATATATTATATGATTTGTGGTCCTTGATAGAGTGGAATGGTGGAACAATGCTTGAAATAGAAAATAAGATCCAATTGCGTTGGCAATGATTGATATGATTATGGATATTTGTGGTGAGCTAGAATCCCTAGAAGTTAGGAAAAATGACTTTGAAACAATTTCAAAGTAGAGATCTAAGAAAGGTGCTACAATGACAGGAAAAGGAAGGTGTGAGGCACCATTTCTACCAGCAAATTCCAGTCTCTACTTAGTGGCTAAGAGCCTATTTGATTTTTCACTTACAATGGTAAATGGCTGTATGATGGGTAACAAGTACTTACACTAGAAAATATGAGGCAACGTCGCTTACATTTGACTGCAATAATGACCTCATCGCATTATCTTTTTTACCCACAAATCATGTAAAAATAGTAGTTTTGTAATTTGAAAATCTAATAATTACTATTTACTTATTTTCTTTATAATTGTATTTAACTCTTAATTTACATGTTATAATTCCTATTTAAACAAACATCTTCATAATTAAATTAAAGTGCTTGCTTTGACTGTTAGGAGTGGTGATAATGATGACTCATTTACTTTGTATTCCCTAGGAAATCGGAAAACCAAACAAGATCTAGGAGAATGAGATTTTAATAATAGAATTCTTGCATTTAGTAAGAGTCTATTAAAATTCCAAGTTACCTCCCTAATAGCAAGTAAAAGTATCATTATTTCAAATTTGTAATTACTCTGAGAAATACAATTAACTAAGGAATTTATTTGTTTTTTTAGCAAATTTGTCTACCAATTTATTATGAAATCAACACCGTTGGAAATGATGTTTCCAAAGATAGTGTGGTACACATTCGTATGATTTAAGCAGTTGCTATAAATGCTTTTAGGAATGTCCCAATCACACCCAAAATATAGGTACTTGAGTACCTAGATTCCGTGGGGTGTGAGTCCTCCCTCTCCTAACCCTATTTGCAACTTCAATTCTCTGTCGAAGATCCCGTCCATTTGCAGGTCATTCACCTCTACTGTCCGATAGTATAAATATTTAGTTTATTTAAGTATTATACTACATAATTCAAATGTTAAATGCAAATGTAATAAGAGAGATGTAAAATATTTAAGAATATATAATTATTACAATTTTATTTTATAAAATTATTATCATTATAACTTTACCTTAATAAAACATACAATGTGATTAAGACTATCATCACAATTAAATGTAGCTAATATCTTCAGGCAAGTAAAATAATTTATAATCATCAGCTATTTTCTTTTGATTATTGATATAATTAGTAAACTAGCCATCAGAGAGATTATGCAGCGACTCTCCACATGAATTATTAGTTTTTGAGTAGGTCTTTAAAAAGCAAGCCTTTTTTATATTCCAGATACACTCAAATCCAATTTCCTCTAATTCTAATGTTCCAAACGCATCCAATTCTCTAATTCCTCTCAATGGAATTCAATTCTAACTATACAAGAAATTCTCTTTCCATCTAATCCATTCATCGGGTTGAGCTAACCATATAAACGATGCTACCTGACCCGAACGTATTTTGGGTCTTTATATTTATATCCACATATTGTATGGTCGCCCAAACCCGACTCGAACGGATCTAGGTTCGGGTCTAATCCGGATCCGATAACGAATTTCACTTATATATATATTTTTTAATAGCAAAGGGCGAAAAAGGTCGACGTCGGAACAGCTATTGTGATGAGAGAGGCAGCTGTCAAGGATTATGAGACCGTGGGACCCACGGTATTGTTGGCCACGTTAACGTCAGCATGGCTCTTTTTTGTCCTTTGGTAGAAAGGTATCCCCGAAATGACGAAACTACCCTCACTTTTTGCGAAAAGAAAACAAAATGACTAAAGTACCCTCACTTTTTTCAATAGTGGGTCCCTTTTCTTTGATATTTGGGCCCTGAGACCGCTCCAGCCAATGATGAGGGCCAATGATACCGTGCCCAGCATTTTGGATGACTTTTGGGACAGCAGATAATCTAATTGGACCGTCATTTATTTCACTGCACAATTGCTAGGTGGGCACTGCAAAAATAACTTCAATCGGACGGTCCTTAGCATCTGACGAGTATCGTGCAAAAATGGACGGCCAAACTAGCGGGAAAAAAAAAACGCCGTGAGCGGTAGATTCCGAATAAGCGTTTTGTTCAAATGACCTTAACCATCAATCTGTAGCTTAAAGAAGGGAAATAATGGTTAGTATGAAAATTAGCGGTTCAAAATCATCCAACGAGTATGATCTTTGCATCATAGCCAGCCAAGTGTGATACGGAATGAATTGACGGTCCAGATCATTGATTGGACTGTTACAGCGCAAAGCTTTGATACACTGCAGACAGAGCGTGGAGGCATTCAGGCATATATCACGTCGCATCTACAACCGGCACACGTGTGATAATAGAACTTGTGCTGCATATCGAAGCCATCCATCAAGTGATCCATAATTCTATGGTCCAATTCCCATGTTTCGTTAATCGAGACCGCTAACAACTCTGTTTGATGGTTAAGATCTACATACACGGTGAACTTATGGGGCATGGTCCATTCAGGGCGTGTTTGGGCGGTGGTATTAGAAGGGATTTGGCGGGAAAAAACATAATTATTACCCCCTGTTGCCATGGGATAATATTAATCCCTTGCTTTGTTGGTAATTCGGTGGTACATTGAATGGATATACCCACCATCATTTGAAATTATTGAGAATAACACACATGTGTTATATTCAAACTGTCCATTTGTTTGGTAAACTCATTTCATGGCATGGGCTGAAAAATGAGGCAGATCCAAAACTTATGTGGCCCCAAAGAAGTTTTCAACAGTAAGTACTCAATCCCCGTTGCTTTCTATGGTGGGGTTCACTTGAGCTTTAGATTTACCTGATTTTTTGGCCCATGCTCTGAAATAATATCGAAAAATGGTTAGACGGTGTGGATATAGCCCACACATCATGGTGAGACCTACAACACTTGCTAACATTGAGTGAAATTGTTGCGGGACCAAATGCAATTCCATCAACAGCTTTTCCTTTCTTCCCAAACGTGGAGTGGAATTGGCACACGACCAGATGAAATTCCATCCTACCTAATCCCTTCTAATCCCACTGCCCAAACATGCCCTCAAGGTTGGACGCAACACGACAACGGTCTGGATTACTCCGTGAACCGAGGATGTGCAATGTATCCTCGGTTTCATAGTTCAGTGATCCAGACCGTTCATCTGTGGGACCCATAGTTCACGTTGAACTTAAACTTGACAAAGTTGGATGGTTAGCACCCTACCATTTGGGAATATTTTGGGGAATGGTCCTTCGCAGTAGGGCCCATCAGATCAACGTCGATCCGAGCGTTTCGTTGTTTGCACTGTTTTATCACATGCGGCTGCTGTTTCTTTCTCCTTTTTTCTTTTGTTTTTTGTGAACCATCCGTCTTATATGAACCAACTGAAGGATTGATCGTCCAACCTCGCGGTTTTTTGGTGAACATTCCATCCGTAGTAAGGTTGATCAGATAAACGGTCTGGATCACGGGAACGTGGGACCCCAGATGGACTAGATAACACACATCAGCAAAGGATCGAACAGATGTTGTGCTCCAGCTGGAACGTACGGTTCCTCGCTGGAGAGGTAACCTTTCTGGCCCACAAGAAGTTTTTACGGTCATTCATCCTCGTTTTCCTGTAATGTAGTCCACTTGAGACTTGGATCTGCTCTGGTTTTTGACTCATGCTATTAAAAAAGCGTATGTACGGCGTGATATACAATGCTGCATTCGCATTTAACGCACTCCCCCACACACACGTGTAAAAGTCAGCAATGCATACGAAAGGTCCACTTCGGAAGCGGATTGTCTGGTGTACCACACACCAGCTATATAGCTGATGAACTGACGTTAGCAAGTTCTGTGGGTCACATCACGGGGTATGTGTTCTATCCAAACCGTCCGTCCATTTTTCAAGCTCGTCTTAAGGCTTGAGCTTAAAAATAAGGAAGATCTAAAGATCAAATGGACCACACTGCAAAAGGCAGTGAGGGATTGAACTTCTACCATTAAAACCCTTTTGGGGGTCACAGAACTTTGGGATCAATATGAAATTTTCTTTTCCTCTTCATCCAGGTATTAGTGACCTTATGAACAGATTGGATGGAAAATAAACGTTATGGTGGCCCTACTAATTTTTTTAACGGCAAAAATCATTATCCCGCTGCTATTTTTCGTGTGGCCCATTTGAGCTTTGGATATGATTCATTTTTCGACTACGGCCCAAAATGATCTCAAAAAATGGATGAACAATGTGGATGTAATAAATACATCATTGTGAGGCCAGAGGAGCGTTGGCGCTCGTCTTCGCATGACACGTATCTACACGAGCTGTATAGCTGGTGTGTGGTACACCAGCCAATCCGCTTCCACTCATCGGACGCTGGCAATCTAGGTGGGGCCACCGTTATGTTTGTGATAAATCGATCCCGAGAGGAAATGTGTAACACTACATAGATTCCATGTCGCAAGAATCCGGTCCGTCCACTAGTCGTATGGCCCAGAATTAACTAATCAAACGTGTGGTCGTGATGGTTGGATTGGATTTCTCATCTGTGTGCCACCTGGCAAATGATGGGGTGTGCATTATCCAACTCGTCCACTCGTGTGGGTAAGCAAAGCTCTCGGCCTTAGATTCTTGTGCAGAGCAAGTATCTTCCGTCAGAGCGGCATTGTTGTACTCCTCTGTCTGTCGGTCCCAGTTTCGAGCAATCTATACCGTTCATTTGTGATGACCGACGCGCTACTTTCCTTTTTTTCCGCTGTTACACGCTTGTACAAAGAACGCGCCGGAGCCCTCCGATGTAGCTTTGCGCGAGTAGGATTCGGATCCTACCCAAAGCACTATCTACAAAAATACACGTGAGAATAGATTTGCCACATCGAGGCCGTTGAAAGCGTAGGAGGAACCTTATATGTTCTCCAGCGGAAAATTCAGGTCAGTTAGCTTATCAAGTGGACCACACACGAGCAATAAGAAAATGGAAGGTTAATGATCGGATCTGGCCCTACCCGTTTAAAGGGGTGGGGTTATCCAAAGCGTTGAGAATCATGTAGCCAATTTTCGATGGCCCACACACCATCAATCTCCCAAGTAAAAAAGTAATCCTTGTCCATTGGCGATCAGGAAAGAGAATACAATTCCAAATATTCTACGGCTAGGATCTTCCAACTGGGAGGTCTTTGTTGCATGGTCTATCGAGGTGAGGCCCATCGTATCTAAGTAAAGGTTTGGACCTCTGAACCATGGGATCCTACCGGCTGAAAACCTGCACACGTACAAACTCGCAGCCCAAGCATCGTACAATGAGAAAATACTTTATACTCCGACAGAGTATAACTGTTCATACACGTGCAATCAGCAATCACATAAATGACGCACAAGTAACTCAAATCAAGCTGTACATATCATGAGACCCATTAGATAGGTCATAAGAAAAATATTAGTATGAATTTATCTACCTATTGTCCCGTTTTTGTATATATAAAAAAGGTTAAAATGAACCAGATCCAGTAACCATATCTCAATTAAGAATAGATCAGAGCGGTCCAATTCATCTTGTTTGTTGATCACACAAATCTGTTATTTTTAATTTTTGAGAAAGAACTAAGTAAAGTGCACAAACAAAGGCCGCACGAGTATGAATCTTCATACCCTGCTAGTGTATTAAATAATTCCTGCCGTAAAGACCTCCCTTGGGAGAAAGTCGGCCGATTCCCCGGCTTTGGAACGAAAAGTACCGTGAAAACGACAAAATCGTGAGCAAAACGGATGCGCGTACTGAGTTACTTAGTACGTATAACGTACTTAGTGATTCTGTGGGGCCCAGGTGATGTATGTGTCATATCCATGCCGTGAATCCCTTTTAATACATAATTTTAGGCTATGAGCCCAAAATTAAAGAATATCCAGTACTCAATTAGACCATACCACAAGAAACAGTGTTAAATGAATTCCTACCGTTGAAAGATTCTTGTGAGCTACATTAGTTTTTGATCAAGTTTATTTTTATTTTTTCCATTCATCCCTGTTTTTGTGACCTTATGTACAGGTTGGATGACAAATAATATCACTTTTGCCTCTAGGAAGCTTTCAACGGTGGTCGTCATTGTCCTCACTTTTTCCTATGGTGTGGTCTATTTTAGAATTGGATAAGCTTTATTTTTTGGATCTTACCATGAAATGATATTTTAAAACTGATGGACGGCGTGGATAGAAAACATACATCATCGTATATCCCATAAAGTTTACTCGGTACGGTATAGCGTGCTGAGTTACTCAGTACGCAATCCGCTTCCGATACTGGCAACCGGTACTGGAAGTCCCGACAGGTCAAAACTCCTCGTGGCATCTTTCGTTAATCTAAGCAACTCAAGTCCCATTTTCAAATGGAGAACTCCACGTGTCGGGCCGTATTGACCTAAGCAGCAAGCTGCCTCCTATCCCTGACGGTGCTCTTGTCGTTGTTCCCGTCCACCTCTCCGCACGCTGTACAGATACCAGTCTCGCGTTAAAAACATCGTAGTTATTTATAACTCCGCCTTCGTACAACGCTTGATACGCCTATAGTTAGAAAGGGTATACGTGGCATCTATTAGTTGAAATTAAACCGACTAGATTATGGATCCACATTTTTTTAAGTTGGATTTAAAAATTCATATCGTTTGAATAATCTTACTCTCTGATTCGAGGTCAGTTGTTTTTTAAAACAAGACCGTTGAGTATTTTCATTTTGAACCGTCCAGTTAATGCCATGCAATCTAATGGTTAAATAAGCCAACAAAAATAATTTTTCAGCTTGTCGTACATCCAAGGTGGTATCTATAATTTCGACGGTCTAGTTTAAACTGGTTGTACGTATCCAGTCTTTCAGTAATTTCTAAATGACTGCGTATCATTTATCACACTCTGTCAGAGTATTACTTATTTCTCTAACCACATTGGGATAGGGAAAAGAGAGTGACTTGCGGGAGTACCATTGATTCTGTACCCGCGGTCTTCATCGCGTGGGCCCCACCATTACTGTTGGCGAGGAAACTTACGATGCCCGAGCGAGCGTTTGATTGACCCAACAATCTCTACGTGTCTGGACTACGAACCATTCATGTGGTCGATGGAGGCTCTTAACTGTCATATAGGGCCCACTTGCAATTGGCTACCATTGACTGGAGTTAACCCACTTTCTTTAGAGGAGACGGTTACTATGTCAGGCCCCGACTATGATACATGTGTTTCATCCATGCCGTCCATCTATTCTTCCATGGTGTTGATTGAACTTCCACCATTTGTTTTTTCCTTCGTCCTGAAGTTTATGACCTAATTAACGGGTTGGATGTGAAATAAACATTAGAGTGGGCCCTAGGAGGTTTTTAGTTGTGGACATTCAATCACTACTGTTTTCCTACGGTGTGGTCCACCTGAGAATTAGATCTTCCTCATTTTTGGGTTCAACCACTAAAATGATCTGAAAAAATGGATGGACGGCGTGGATATAACACTCACATCACGGTGACGCTCACAGAGCACCGACCACTAGCTGCCTGGCTTCTGGCAGCGTCATAAGCCAAACCACGTCCGTTCGTCGTATGGTTAATAAGCTAAAGGTGGGTCCCAGCCGTCCGATCACAGGTATTTACATGCACCATGATATCCCTCCCGTGACAAAAAATGGCTGATCAGACGATCGTAACACGTGTTCCTTGTTTCAGCCGTAAGTTTACAGGCCAGATATCAAACGGTCGTGGTCCCTAATTCATGGAAAGATTCGAATAGTGGCCCACCTGACATAGGACAAAAGATTCCTACACAGACAGCATGTTTTGAGTGGTGTTCCCACAACCAACGTTGTCCCCTGAAAATCTTTACCAACCACTCGAATCCCAACCATCCGATTGGCGGTCCGTTATGTTGGATTTTTTTCACGGTGGGCCATGGATCGTGAACCTTCTATCGGTTTGGATCATTTAAGTACCTTCCGTCCATAGCAGGTCCCACCTAACAAACGGCTTCGATCGTTCCGTAGACTAAATGTACAGTAGCGATCGAAACAACGGCCATCCACTCTCATTGGGAGGTCATCAATGGACGTTCCAGGTCATCAGATCCGTCCATATTAACAGTACACGCATCCACAACAAGAGCATCATGTGATCTGATACAATCTTCTCTAGAGTGCTGTTGCACACGCACAACAACCGTCAGGTTAGTCGCCTTTCAATAAAAGAGGCGGCTAAAATCAGAAGCAGATAGGGAACCAGCTCATCTACACGCAGGCTCGCGTGCCGGTGTGACTAATACATGCAAGATCCGAGCCATCAAAACGGACGGTAAGAGAAATATCGTTACAGCCATCCGTCCGTGGTATACGTTGATCATATCAATGTGCCCATCAACGGATAACTCGGATCTTGTACACGTGTATCTGAGTTGCGTGTAGATGGGCAGAGCTCTACACGCGCGTGGGTTTGCATTCAATAAGACTCTCAAACGAAAAAAAAAAAGAAGCTTGTTTGATCATCTTTGATACTCTGCCAGTGTTGTGAATGATACACGGGCACTTAAGAAATTGCACACGTGGAAGACAAGTTGCCAAATTAAATAGTCCAAGTTAAGGTAACCAGCATACATGTATCATGAACCAATAAAAAAGCTTTTTTGATGGCTATTAATAAATAATATCCAACGGTCGTAATTTCGCCAAAATAAAAAATAAAAAATTTGTACAAGAATCAGATAATAGGACTGTTCAACCAATATGAAATGGGATTTGGGAGCTGGAGTATCCACTAGTGGTACATTTTCTGAGTGCCTGCGCATCAAGCGTCATACGCAGACCGAGTACCGTATAACTTAAGTTGGGGCACGGGGACAACATCCAAGGGAAGCAGATCGCGTACTGAGTAAACTCTGTGGGGCCCACCGTGGTTTATATATTTTATCCACACCATCCATCCGTTTCAAAAGATCATTTGATTGCATGATCCCAAAATTGAAGCAAATGAAAAGTACAAGTACACCACATCACAGGAAAAAGTGTGAATTGAACGGCCACTGTTGAAAACTTCTTGGGGGCCACAGAAATTATGGATCAAGCTAATATTTGTGTTTTCCTTCCATCGTTGTATATGTGAACTTATGAACAGGTTCGATGAAAAATAAACATCAATGGCGAATGTAGGAAGGTTTCATCGGTAGACATCTTTATTGCCGCTGTCTCCTCTAGTGCTTTGGATATAATTCAATTTTGAAACCATGCACTAAACGGATGTACGGCGTGGATAAGGTACATCATGGTGGGGGCTCCACAGAGTTTACTGAGCAACTTATTACGCAATCCACTTCCACATCCAACCGGTCACCTGTGTTGCATGGTCTGGAAGATATCCAACTGGTCGAATGTTGGATGGTCTGCGACGATCTTCACCATCCACAACGATCACCTATTTAAACGGTCAGAATCATCCTGCCAATTTAACTTGTCTAGATCAACGGACATGATTTCATAGCTTCTGCCACGTATGCATATGTCCATGTCCATGATGGTTGCCCAACATTTTCCTCGGGAGAAAACAGAAATAAATGAAGGATGCCACCGCGATTAGATCGGCACGTACCATATCTATGCCTAAAAATAGTACATAAATATACCACTTCAATTCCCAAAAATAGAAAAATAGGGTACAAAAACAACGGAGATGGATGTAAATATCAATACTTAAATAATTACGTACAAAGAGTTATAGTGCCCCAGACGCACAAGAACACATGGACAGTCCAAACAATCAATCTGGACTGTCCACTGGCTCCACCGCCCACTTCATGGGATGGGACGCTTTAAAATAATATACATCGGTGAATACTATCCTATTCATCCAAAAGTTGGCGTACTTGATTTATAGCCATTCATGTTTAAAGCAATGGATGATATATAGCAATGGTTAGGGTAACCTATTCGAAATTAGATTTCATAACCAAAACGCAATCGATGATGGTCACCTTCAAATTCAAGGGTCCAAATTTATGATTGGATCTATTTTTTCATAAATAATCAAGACCATCCATCATAATCTATGGATCAGATGGTTGGAATCTTCAGATTATGCAAGTTTCATTGGGTTTTATCATGAAGAGTGGATGAACAAAGTAGACGGTCCAGATCTATTATTTGGGCTTGTCACATTTCACTATGTCACTCATAGCACTACGGTAACTTGTACAGGAACGGGAGCACTGGATCATTTCGAAAATATAAAAGAAGGGAAGCGGAAGTTCCTGTTGTCGGAGGCTGTGTGGGGTCCACAGATATTTCATGACAAATCCACTCGGTCCATCAGTTTTGTAGATCAACAATAGAACCAAACTATAAAAATTAGGCAGAAAAAAATCTCATGTGGACCACACCACACGAAATATTATGGATTTAAAGCCTACCATTAGAAACTTTGTGGGAGCCACAGAAATTTTGTATCAGTATGATTTTGGTGCATACAGTTTATCTGAGTGGTAATAACCCTATGAACAGTTTGTATAGACATCATAGTCGGCTCCAGGAAAGTTTCAACGGTGGATGTTTCCATTCCCATTTTTTCGTGTTGTGGCCCACAAGTGATTTGAATCTGTCTGATTTTTAATTTTCCGTCCTATTGTGGTCTTGCGAAACCTATGGACGGAGTGGATTTACGACGGAGTGATTTTTAAGTTACTCTCCGATGTTGGCCCCACGCAGCTTCCGATAACAGGAACTTCCTTCCTGTGATCAGGCCACATGCAACCCGCGTTCGTCGTAAACGAATAGAACTGATCACCTACAGCCAACTGTACCACAACTTGCTGTAAATGACATCTTTGCCTCAAATATTACACCCCTTGAGTAAATCATCACCATAAAAAGCAATAGACTGCACCATGTGGGTCAGCTTGTTTCGAAAATTAACCTTATCCGTTCTCTAGGTGGGCTAAAACTGTATTTTAATTCTAACCGTCGGTGGTTCACTGATTTCAACGAATGACAACGTCGTGGAATATCTGCCTTAGCATTTTCTATTCCAGGTGATCTTGACAGTGCCACCTACCGTTTTAATGGTACTGATGCCCTAAAAATTGGGAAGCTAACAGGATACATGGGGCAGTACACTGGCTGTGGTACATTGCCTGTAGGTGTTCAGTTCTTTCTCAGAGCATTTACTCCTTGTTAATTAATAAAGACACTCCTCCTTTCTACTTGCAGTAGCAGCACGTAAACATACGACTGCATTCTTGAAAGTAGGAAGAAAAGCGCCTACATTCAGGAAGTTTGGGTCTATATATCAGTAGTGTCCTAACGACCGAAGCCGATTCCGTACTGAGTAAATTCTGTGTGTCCAACGGGATTTACGTATTTTATCCGATTCTTCCATCCATTTCGAAAGATAATCTCAGGGCTTTTGTCTAAAAATAAAGTATATCCAAAGCTAAAGTGGACCACAACACGGGAAAGAGTTTGCATTAAACGTCTACCGTTGAAAATTTCTTGGGGGCCACGTATGTTTTGGGTCATGATGATATTTGTGCTTTTCATTCATCCACGTCTGTGTGATCTTGTGAACAGGTTAGATGAAAAAGAAACATAACTATGGGCCTTAGGAAGGTTTCAACGGTGGAAATCATTATTCCCACTGTTTCCTGTAGTTCGGTATAATTGAGGTTTGAATTTGCTTGAATTTTGGGCTCGACTCCTAAAATAATCTGGAAAACCGGATGGACCGCGTGGATAAACCACATACATTCACGGTAGGCCCAACAACGTTTACTCAGTACGCAATCCGTTTCCCTAAGGCACCAATTAGTGCAAGTGGGGCCGTTGCCAGGTGATCAAACCGTTGATCCGATGGGTCTCACCAATCATAATAGATTTTCAAAAAAGAAAAAAAGAAAAGAAAGAACAGATTGGTAGAAAATAAATGGACGGTTAATAAAGACAACAGCAACAACCCATAGAAGAAGTTCAAATATTTCAAGGATATCTCTACCATCCACTTAACCGCGTTGGATCTCATCATTCCAACGGTTCTGATTACAAATCAGAGGCCCCACTCTGCAAAACAAACCCATCAAGTGCCTCTGTGAAGATACGTACAAACTCAGAAATTGCATACTTGGTATACAAGCCATTCAAATTAAAAGGTCCAAATCCCGAGACCCAGTTTGGATGAATCATGATCACATCTACTGTTGAATGAAACTCAAGGCAATGGTAGGCAATAACTAAAAAAAGAAGAAGAAGCAAAAGTCAAGATGATTAGGATCATATCTTTCTTCTTATATCAAAGATGTGATTATTTCGGGAGCGACCAGAGCTGCATTTCTTTTCTACAATTTAGTTGGCTTAGTTTGTTTTTTGAGGGCATGTATATCAAGTGCAATATGTAACCGGAGTATCTAATAACCCCCTTTCTGTCGCGGGGTCCTGATGTGTCACGAGGTGAATATTGTGGTAGGCTCTTATGAAAAATGCCTGCGTCATGTGGGGCCAGCACGATATCCATTTGACATCCATTCCCACCATCAGTTCGGACAGCCTGTGGTAAGTCGTGATTTAAGAAATGGTGACCTACTCATTAGCTTAGGTGACCTGATGTGGTGGGAGTTGATTGAGCTGCTTGCCGCTGGTAGAGATGGGGCCCACAGAAAGTATACTTGAAATGAACACCTTGCCGAGCATAAGAAGTTCCTGCGGTAAGAAGCCGTGTTTGGGGCCTCCAGAGACGACCGTGATAAATTTACTGTGCTTCAGTCTTGCAAGACCACAAATAAGAGGACTTTAAAAATCAGGTGGATGGAAAAATTACGGGGGCACACCATGAGAAACAGCCGGAATTGGACCCCACCATCGGAAACTCTGTGAAGGCCACAGAAGTTGTATGTCAGGATCACATTTGTGTAAGCTGCTGCTTGCGGGGTACAAGAACGAGCTAGCTCGGTTAGTTTGTTCGACTCGACTTGAAAAAGCTTGATTCGACTTGGTTCGAAGTTGAGTTTGAGCCGAGTTGAGCTGCCCAGCTCAACTCAACTCAGATCAAACCAAGCTCAAATTGAACTCGGATCAAACCAGTGACTCGGTTACTTTGATATTGATGTTGCTCACTAAGTGTTGGATGAAATGACTCAAAGAAGTGTGGCCAGTGGCAAGAAAGGTATGTATATGAAACCAACACCATTTTTTTCTTGATTTTTATGTTGCTTAAAATGTGTTTGATAAAATACTTGTAAAACCATTGCTGCTATCTCAAATACAGTGAGATTTTGAATGTGCCGTCCTAATATTTGTGAAAATGCCTCAATGGCGAACTCGGCTCGATCTTGGCTTGAATTCAGCCTGAGCTGGCCCGAGTCGTTGACCAAACCGAGCCGAGTTGGCCAATTGTTGAGACTTAAATATTGCATAATTTCTCTCATTTATATCTTGGTTTTATGAACATAAATTAACTCAATATCTTATTTTTCTCATGTTTGTATTACAAGGTGAATTTAAGAGCTTGGATTAAAAAGAATGCTAAAAGCATAAATTTGATACTCAAGAATCACCAAGGCAAGGAATAGATCTTATGTAACGTCCTGTCCAACCAGAACAGTGTCCTGAGGCGTCCACGTAAGATTTGTCACAGGACCGTTCGCCTGAACCGCTCGTATGTGGGGCACCATCAACAAATTAACCCTGGTTAGCCAATGGGGTGGACCAATCTGGTTATGATCAGACCGTTTGTGGGCCATCAAGCCAGATAACTTGTTTGTACTTAACAACAGTTTGTGCGGGCCGTACAGCGGCTATGGAAAGTCAAAAAAATCTAAAAATTGGAGAAACCGCAGATCTCACTGGGCTTGTTGTCTATCACGGACCACGGACTCAGTAAACACGTAGAAATTAATTACCCATGTCGTCCCAACAACACTTGTTAAATGCAACTCACTCAGCCTTAACCCAAGGGCTAGAATTGAAATCTAGCACTTGTAAATAAACTGAGATATTAGGCTTTGCAGCCATCGAATTTCTTCTACATTTACAGTGAAGGCCTAAAGTATTTTTCTATGCCCGTCCACAAAATCTGAAACCTAATCGTGTGACGGTGACCGTTGATCCCAAACTGCCCCGTACGGTAAGACCCCACATTCGTTTGCTTTTAAACTTTGCATGTCCCTTCATCGGGCCATGGAACACCTATCCGATAAATTTCATAGCCAGGGGGCCATCAGCACCGCCCCAACGATCAGAATGGACCCCACGGGACCACTTAAAGATCGGAACATGCAATAAAACCCGATGCCCGTTCGTCCCCAAATTTTGCACAGCTCCTCATCGGGCCATTAGGCACCTACACACCCAATTTGATGGCCAGAGGGGTGATAGAGTTACCTCAAAGCCAAAAAGGGATCCTAGAGAGTCATTGTAGGAATAATGTTAGAACTTAGGGCCATTTGGCCAGAACCTAGAAAATAAAACCATCTTTGATTCTCTCTCTCTCTCTCACTCACTTCCTGTAACGCCCTAGAAATTGGGGGTCGTGTATACACTCGACTCCCAAGTTCCCAGGTTTCACATATAACCGATTTTACTAATTTGCGTTTAATCAAGTTTAGATGTGCAATATGGAATTGCTTGAAACATGAAGCACAACCACAACTTGTAGTCTACTGAAATGAAAGAGGTTAAATATATACAAGTCCAAAATAATATGAATGGGTCGCACAAGGCGTTGCCCAACAAAATCACAAAAATATGTCCAAAAAGAATGATGAGCTGAGTCCAATACCCAATGATCCAAATCCGACTACTAGGCCGGTGGAGAACCTCCCATCAGCTGGAAGTAGGACAGCCCATCCTCCTCATCAAGACTCACGCCGCTAGGCTCCTTATACTCTGCATCACCTGCAACTACGGGAAAGTCTGGTTGGTGTTTTAAAATACCGTCCCAGAGTGGGAGTGAGTGATCAACTTAATGGGTGCTATTAGTCTTAAGTTGTAACAAACATCAATTTCATTATGAATTTAATGAAAGACAATGTAACATCCTTGATTTTCACTGTTTTGGATTTCCAAAAATCCATCAATTTTTATTTTTATTTTTATTTTATTTAATTAACCTAAATATTACTTAATGACCATTAGCACTTAATGTCAGTTTATACAGGGTGTACCAGTGAAGAACCGCACAAGTCCGGTTAATCATGTAACGTCCTGTCAAACCAGAACAGTGTACTGAGGCGTCCTCGTAGGATTTGCCGCAGGACCGTTCGTTTAAACAACTCATGGTTTGGTGCCATAACTAAATTAAGTTAGGATTAGCCCATTAGAGTAGACCAGTCGGGTTGTGATTGGGCCAAGTGCGGGCCGTCCAGCCAAATGGCCATTTACACTTGGCAGCAGCCCGTACGGGCTATACCGCGACATAGGAAGGTCAGAAAATTATAAAAATTGAGGGGAGCATAGATCTCACTGGGCTTGGGGACCATTGCGGACCACGGACCCAGTGGACACCCAGAAGTGTAATCTGGCACTTGCCAGATGCGCCCCACCAATGCCAAAATTGGAATCTGGCACGTGTAAATAAAACTGAAATGTAAGACATTTTAGCCATCAGATTTCTTCATAATTTATGATGAGGGTCTAATGTATTTTTCTACACCCGCCCACAAAATCTGGGTCCCGATCGTGGCACGGTGACCGTTGATCGCAAATCAGACCTGTGCGACCAAACCTCATATCTGATCATTTTCAAATTTTGCATGGCCCTTCATCGGGCCAAGGAACACATATCCTATAAATTCCATGGTCAGAGGGCCACCAGAACTGCCTCGATTCTCCAAACGAGATCTAGACCGCTCGTTGGTGGACCACTAGATCCAAAACTATAGAATAATATCCATCCCATTGGGCTTGACGTCTATCACGGGAATCGGACCTGGGTACGGTCCAGAACCGGTCAACTTGAGCTGAAGGACGAGTGCATGAGAAGTGCAAATACCCTAAAGGAAGGAGTTGGAACTTAAGTGAATTGAGTCGTCCATTCTTATGCAAAGTTGAGGATTTCAGAGCGTCGGTTTGCGACCAAACTTTACCTATGGAGTAAGGATATTTTCCTTCTCATATCCGTATAGCCGCGGCCCTGATCTACTATCGGCGATCGTTGAACAGACTTCTTATCATATCTGTCGATCGGCGTATCCAAATGGCGGGCCGATCATATTCATACGTAGATCATCATTAGGGCTAGTTATCCTACGGTGTATATTGACTTATACACCCCATAGTGGGCCCTAGAGGCTAGAAAGACCCTCTCATAGGTCTAGTATAGTGAAAACCCATCCCTTAGGGTCATTTACACCAAACCTGAGACTATATAAAGGCCTCATTTGGGGCACCCCTCTCCCCATACGAATTTGCCCTAGAGAAAGGAAAGAGAGGAGAGAGAAAAGAGAGAAAGGGAGAAGAGGAAGAGGAGAAAGGAGGAGAAAGAGAGAGGAAGAAGAAAGGAAAAGAGTATGTGGTAGGAGGTGGGGCTCAAGGAAGCTCAAACTTGCAAACTCTCTACCCATTCTCCAAGGAAACCTCCACCAAACCCACCCATGCCAAGAAGAGGAGGTAAGAATGGTATATTTTCCTTCAATAGAGCAACTTAGTGTAGATTTATAGGCATTAATGTTGTCTTCTTGATTTTAATTTAGGAAATGGTGGTTTTACCCAAATCCCCAAACCCTAAGATCTCAAAGAATGGAAATCTCCTCTTAAGGTGCGGACTATTATCCTTAGGTGGCCTAACACCAATTATAGTTAGAGTTCAATGATTTTGTTTGCTTGGTATGTTGTATGGAAGAATTTAGAGGAACCTAGGGATGACATATTGTTGGAATTGTATGAATGGCATATTTATTCCTCTTTGATGTTAATCTTGCCTCTCTCTTGATTAGTGTATGGATGATTACATGCTCATGTTTGGTTGATTTCGTTTCTCATATGTGTTGCTTCATATTGTGTATGAATCATTTGCTCTATGTATTTGATTCCTTGAGGTGTAGGAAGTGCTTAACTTCCTCACCAACCCACACCACACACATACAGCTTATTCATGATATTAATAGTTTGCTTGCTAGAAAAATTTGAGTTGTATGTTGAACAACATGAGAGCATGGTGTTGAATATGTTTAATGTTACATTAGTAGTTGGCATGCTATGAATCACTATTCCTACCCCTGGGTTGGTCAAAAACATGAGGAGAGCGAAGGTGGTTCCGTTGGTAGGACCACCTTGAGGCTAAACCCATGGGTTTGGACGAGTACGTGTGGGCGGCAGTAGTTAGGCTACATGGGTCGCTTGTACCCGATGTCGTTCCGCCACATACTTACCTGAGCTCGTGCGGTTCAGTCCACTGGCTGACCCACCTAGTTTGTTAACCTTGTTTGCTCACACATGTATGGAAACTGGAACACCCCACCACCGTTGTAGCCCATCGATACCGGATAGAATATTGATCCACAGTCTCGTGAGCCGGGCATGGTGGAATGGGACACTATGTCTTAGCTATCGGCCTACGCTGGGGTGACGCGCCTCCCCGTAGTGACCGCGAGCGATCCCACATTCAGCACCCTCCATGTGCTTGAAGTCGGGGATGGGGGAAACCCGACGGGGTCAAGGATAGCGGGGTCTCGGCCTCACACATTGTGGAGTCTTGGCCTCGCAATTAGTTCAGGGCATTTGATACGTGGGGTGTATCAGATTCTCAAATCTCCTGGATGAATGGACTTAACTAAGAACCTGATTAACATCATCATTGCATGGCATTAGCTAGGTTGGCGACTCGGCAGTCTAGGTCGCACTAAGGGAGTGTTGCATTGGCGATCGTTAGATGTTGTCGCACGAGGGAGCGTTGTGGTGAGGGCATACATCATATCATCCTGCATCCATGCACATTAACAAGACTAGAGAGATGTTTATGATTGATTGCTTTTCATTAAATTCTTATTATAATTGATGCTTGTTGCGACTTAAGGCTAATAGCACCCACTGAGTTGATCACTCACTCCCACTCTGGAACGGTGTTTTAAAACACCAACCAGACCCGTTCATAGATGCATGTAATATAGACTTCGTGGAGCCTGGCGATGCGAGCCTTGAGGAGGAGGATAGGTTCTCTTCTTCCAGCTGATAAACGGGTCCTCATCGGACCTGTAGATGGCACGTTGGATCGCCGCGCAGAGGGCTCAGCTTTATTCTTTTTGGCATATTATTCTTTTTGTGAATTTGTTGGGCGTCACCTTGTGCGTCCGTTTGTATTCTTTTAAGCATGTATATATAAGTATAATTGATTTTCTGTTATTTCAGTAGACTTGTGTGGTTGTGCTTCATATTCCAGGAAGTTCCAGAATGTGCATTTAGACTGGATTAATCGCATATTAATGAAAACTGGATATAAGTAACCCCGGGAACTTGGGAGTCGAGCATATGCACGACCCCCGATTTTCAGGGTGTTACAGACAAACATCTATAAACACATAACTAATCTTGTTAATGCAGGTGCATGATAAATGATATGATTTATGACCTTCCCACAACACTCCTTCGAGGGACTTCGTCTAACGAACGTGTATGACTAACACTCCCTCATCGCGACTTCAACCGCCGAGTCGCCAACATAACTAGTGCGATACGATTATGATAATGTTAGCCGAGTCCTTATTTAATTCCATTCATTCAGCAGGTTGAGGAAACTGATACACCCCATGTATCAATGCCCTCATCTAGTTGCAAGGCCAAGGCTCCTCAACGTGCAAGGCCAAGACCCTGCGATCCTTGATCTCGTCGGGTTCCCCATCCTCGACTTCAAGCACATGGGGAGTGCTGAGAAAAAGGATCGCTCATGGTCACTACAGCGAGGTTCGTCACCCCAGCATACACCGACAACTCGGACACAATGTCTCATTCCACCATGCCCGGCTCACGAGTTAGTGGATCGGTTTCAATTGGTTATCAATGGGCTTCAACGGTTGAAGGGTGTTCCAGGTTTCATACAGGCGTGAGCAAACAGGGTTAACAAACATAGTTAGTCAGTACGTGGACTAGACCGGGTGAGTCCAGGCGAGCACGTGACAGACGACATCGGGTACAAGCGACTCATGTAGTTCAACTACTGTCGCTCATTCGCATCCGCCCAAATCTGCTAGTCTAGCCTCAGGGAAGTCCTACCAACGGGACCACCTACACTCACCTCGATTTCCTAACTAACCTAGGAATTTGAGGGAAATCAATGACACTTCAACAATTCCGAATTCAACCTCCAACACAAGTGATGTCCTGCATTCATACTTCAAAATATGAAAGTTTAGATTTTTCTATAATTTCAAATTCTAACTATATTACAAGACAAACTTGCATGTGTGTGGTATGGGTTAGTAAGGAGATCAAGAGCTATAAATCATTCATAACACAAACATGTAACAAAGGCTAATGCTAGCATATCATATATTGAGGACTTAAGCAAGCACATATACACAATAAGGATTAATGTATAATGTAACATAGAAACTATAAGGGATTATCACACAAAAATCAAGCAATAATGAACATGCATTTACCAAACCCATGCCCAATCATGTTGAGGAACAACAATCATGCGATAATCAATCCATGTTAATTTAAAGGATCTAAAATGTAAGGTCTAGCTTAGGTTTTCTCTAGATTCTTCAAATACATCAACCAAGCAATCATAATCATTAGATTCATACTAAAATTGGTGCTAAGCCACCTAAGAATAATAGTCCGCACCTATGGATCATTGAGATCTTGAGAAATGACCTAGGAGTGCTCGGATTTGGGGTCGATTGGCAGGAATCCCTAAGGCAAAGCATTTGCATGTTAGAACTTCATGCAAATTCCTTCTCAACACAAAGGGTTTCATGAAAAGGTGAGGGATTACCTACCCAATCGGAGGAGAGGGGTTCTTCCGGTTGGGGGTGAGGGATTCATTGAGGAAGAGATGAGGAGTTGCAAGAATCGAACTCTTATGGTCCACCTTCACTCTTACCTTCACTCTCCTTCTCCTCTCTTTGCCCTCTCTTTACTCTCTTTGGTTGATGGAGTAATGGTGGGAGTTATGAGAGAAAGAGCCTTAGCACTTTATTTCTTAGACTTGGGCCCAATGGCCTTAAGTTCAATAAATTCCCTTTAGGACCCCCTTTTGGCTTTGGGGCGGCCCTATCACCCCTCTGGCCACCAAATTTGGTATATATGTGTCTCATGGCCTGATGAGGGGCTGTGAAAAATTTGAGAGCGATCGGATGTGGGGTTTGATCGTACGGTTTCGATCTATAAATGGCCCTATGGGGTCCATTCTGGCCATTGGGGTGGTTCTGATGGCCACCTGGCTATGAAATTTTTAGGATAGGTGCTCCATGGCCCGATAAAGGGCCATACAAAATTTGAAGGCAAACGGATGAGGAATTTTATCGTACGAGTCCGATTTGCGATCAATGATCACCGTTCCATGATCGGGTCTCAGATCTTATGGGTAGGTGTGGAAAAATACTCTAGACTCTCACCGTAAATGTAGAAGAGATCTGACGACTGCAAAGCCTGGTATCTCAGTTTTATTTACAAGTGCCAGATTTCAATTCTGGCCCTTGGGTGAGTTGCATTTGGTAAGTACCGCTGGGATGGCGTGCATAATTAATTTCTAGGTATCTACTGAGTCCGTGGTCCGCGATGGACCACAAGCCCAGTGAGATTTGTGGTTCCTCAAATTTTTAGATTTTTTTAATCTTCCTTGGCCGCTGCATGGCTCGCACGGGCTGTTGCTAAGTGTAAACGGGCTATCTAGATTGACGGCCCGAACTTGGTCCAATTATAACCAGACTGGTCCACCCCAATGGGCTAACCAGGGTTAATTAATTGGTGACACCCTACACACAAGGGGTCTTAAGCAAACGTTCCTGCTGCAAATCCTACGTGGATGCCTCAGGACACTGTTCTGGTTAAATAAGACGTTACACTTCCATAAAAGCAACAAAGGAGAGGAGAGAGTGAAGAAAGAAGAGAAAGAGAAATGAGAGGAAGGAAGAGAGTGAAGGTGGGCCGTAGTTGAAGGTGGGGCCAAGAGAGGTCAATCCTTGTAACTCCTTCCCTCTTCCTCAAGAGATCCCACACCCACCACTCCAAGTTCGAATTCCAACCGATTGGAGAGGTAAACACCCATCTTTTTGTGATCCTTTGTGTTGAGCTAGGTTTTACTTGTAATCCTAACATGCAAGTTCCTTTGAATCAGGATCTTTACGAATCCACTCGCGAGCTTGGCAACCCTAGATCGTTTCCTAGAGCTCTCAACGATCCATAGGTGCGGACTATTACTCTTAGGTGGCCTAGTACTAATTTTTGTATGAATTTAATGATTATGAATATGTGGGTGATGTATTTGGATAATCTAGAGAAAACCTAGGAAAGACCTCACCTTTGATCCTCTCAATCAACATGGAATGGTTACGAAATGTTTGTTGTCTCTCACATGATTGGGTATGAATTTGATGATTGCATGTTCATGTCTTGTTCGATTCTTGCACGATGTTTCCTTATAACATGTATGATGCATTAACCCTTGTGCATTTTTGTACTATGAGATATATGAAATTCTTGGCTTCCTTACTAACCCACACAATACACATGCACAATTATTTCGAAATATTGTTAGTAGTTTACATTTATAGCGAATTCTGAATTTATATGTTTAATGCATGATTACACGACATCACTTGTATAAGATGATATTTCCTAACTTGTTGCAGTGCTATTAAATACCCTCAAATCCCTAGGTTGGTCAGGAAACTGAGGTAAGAGAAGGTGGTCCCATTGGTAGGACAACTCTGAGGCTAGATATAATGCCTTGGAAATTGAGGGTCGTGCATACACTCGACTCCCAAGTTCCCGAGTATCACTTATAACCGATTTTTATTATTTTACGTTTAGTCAGGTTTAAATGCGCAGCGTGGAATTACTTGAACATGAAACACAATCACATCTACTCTACTGAAATGACAGAGGTAAAATATATATACAAGTCCAAAAGAATATATAACGTGTCGCATAAGGCATTGCCCAACAAAATTACAAAAAGAATGCCATGTCCAAAAGAATAGGACGGAGTTCACTGCTCAACGATCCGAATCCCGTCTACTGGACCGATGGGGAACTGTCCATTAGCTGGAAGTAGGACAGCTCGTCCTCCTCCTCAAGGCTCGCGCCGCCAGGCTCCTCATACTCTGCATCACCTGCATCTACGGGAGAGTCTGGTTGGTGTTTTAAAACACCATCCCAGAGTGGGAGTGAGTGATCAACTCAGTGGGTGATATTAGTCTTAAGTTGTAGCAAGCATCAAATATATTATGAACTTAATGAAAGATAATCATTCATAAACACCTGACTAATCTTATTAATGCATATGCATGATAGATGATATGACGCGTGCCCTCGCCACAACACTCCCTCAAGCGACTCCGTCTAACGATCACGAATGAATAACACTCCTGCATTGCGACCTCGACTACCGAGTGGCCAACCTAGCTAGTGCGATGCGATGATAATGTTAGCCGAGTTCTTAGTTAATTCCATTCGTCCATCCGATTGGGAAAACTGATACACCCCACGTATCAATGCCCTGAACTGGTTGCGAGGCCAAGGCCCCCAACGTGTGAGGCCAAGACCCCGCGATCCTTGATCCCGTTAGGTTCCCCATCCCCGACTTCAAGTACATGGGGAGTGCTGAGAAAATAGATCACTTGCGGTCATTACGGGGAGGGTCGTCACCCCAGCGTAGGCCAACAGCTCGAACATGGTGTCTCATTCCACCATGCCCGGCTCACGTGACGGTGGATCGGTTTCAATTTGGTTATCGATGGGCTACAATGGTTGAAGGGTGTTCCAGGTTCCATACAGGTGTGGGCAAACATAGTTAACAAATATAAATAGTCAGTACGTGAAGTAGACCTTGCGAGTCTAAGTGTGTACCAGACGGACGACGTCGGGTACATACGACCCATGTAGTCCAACTACTGTCACCCATCTGTACTAGCCCAAATCCGCCGGCCTAACTTCAAGGCAATCCTACCAATGGGCCATCTTCTCTCACCTTAGTTTTCTCACCATCCTAGGGATTTGAGGGTAATCTATAACATGCCAACAATCAGGGTTATCATCTAGCATAAGCATTATCATGCATCTATACATCCTAACATAAAAATTAGATTTTTCAACAAACAAAGCTAACAATGTTGTGAAATAAAAGTGCATGTGTTTTATGTGATTTAGAGAAAGAGCTAAGCATTTCATACACCTCATAGGACCCAAATGCACAAGGATTGATGAATCATGCATGATATAAGGTAACATCATACAAGCATCAAACAAGACATGAACATGTAATCATCAAATTTATACTAATCATGTGAGGGACAACAAACATTCATAACTATTCCATATTGATTGAAAAGATCAAAAGTAAGGTCTTTCCTAGGGTTATTCTAGATTATCTAAATACATCATCCAAGCAATGAAATCATTACCTCATACTAAAATTGGTGCTAGGCCACCTAAGGATAATAGTCTCCACCTATGGATCGTTGAAGACTTGGAAAATGACCTAGAAGCGTGGATTTTTAGGGTCGATCGGCCGAAATCCCTAAAGTAAGCACTTGTATGTTAGAACTCCAAGCCAATTCCTTCTCAAGACAAGTGTTTCAAGAAAGGGATGAGGGATTTACTTATACGATCAATGGAAGCGATTTTTACGGTTGTGGTGAGGTTTTCTTGGAGAAGAGGTAGGGAGTTGCAAGATTGGATTTCCTTGGGCCCCACCTTGATCTAAGGTCCACCCTCTCACTTCTTCACTCTCTCTTTCTCTCCTTGCTCTCTCTTTACTCCCTTAATGGTGGTAGTAATGGTAGGAGTTACGCGATAAGGAGCTAGGGTTTTATTTCCTAGACTTGGGCCCTTTAGCCTTAAGTTCCAACAACTTCCCAAAATGGCCCTATGGGGGCCCCTTTTAGCTTTGGGGTGGCCCTATGGGGGCCCCTTTTAGCTTTGGGGTGGCCCTATCACCCATTTGGCTACCAAATTTGGCGTGTAGATGTTTCATGGCCTGATGAGGGGCCATGCAAAATTTGGAGACAAACGGATGCGAGATTTTATCATACGGCTCTGATCTTTAAATGGCCCTACGAGGTCCATTTTGGTTGTTGGGGCGGTTCTGATGGCCCTCTGGATATGAAACTTATAAGGTAGGTGCTCCATGGCTCGAGGAAGGGCTATGTAAAATTTCAGAACAATCGAATGTAGGGTTTGATTGTACAGGTCTGATTTGCGATCAACGGTCACCATTCTACGATCGGGTCTCAGATTCTAGGGAAGGGCGTACAAAAATATAATAGACCTTCACCATAAATGTAGAAGAGATCTGACAGCTGGAAAGCCTGGTATCTCAGTTTTATTTACAAGTGTCAGATTTCAATTTTGGCCTTGAGTGAGTGGCATTTAGCAAGTGCCGTTGGGATGACGTGGATAATTAATTTTCGGGTGTCCACTGGATCCGTGGTCCGCGATGGACCACAAGCCCAGTGAGATCTTTGGTTCCCCAAACTTTTAGATTTTTCTAACTTTCATTGGTTACTGTATGGCCCGCACGGCCTATTATTAGTGTAAACGGGTCATTTGGCTTGACGGCCCGCACTTGGTCTAATTATAACCAGACTGGTCTACTCTAATGGGCTAATCCTAGGTTAATTTACTTGTGGTATCCTAACACGAGTAGTTTAAACGAACGATCTTGCGGTAAATCCTACGTGAACGCCTCAGGACACTGTTCTGGTTGGACAGGACGTTATAATCTACTCCCTTATAAATAAATTTCATCCTTGAAATTTGTACCTATTTGTATTGCTAAAGAAGGCTCGGATAATGCTTGCAGACTTCTGCTTCCGTCTCCCAAGTGGTCTCTTCTTCATCGTGATGAGTGTACAGTACCTTGACCAATGAGATGACCTTATTATGTAGGACCTGCTCCTTCCTATCTAGTATTCGAATGGGTTGGAGAATATATGTGGCATTCTCCTTGAGCTTCACGTGTTCCCACTTGATGATATGCGAAGGATCAGGGACGTACTTCTTCAACATTGATACATGAAAGACATTGTGCACTCTGGCGAGTGGCGTAGGTAGGGTCAAGCGATAAACAACTGTACCTACACGGTCCAAAATCTTAAAGGGCCTAATGAATCGTGGCGTGAGCTTTCCCTTCTTGCCAAAACATACAACACCCTTCATTGGGGAGATTTTAAGAAATACATGGTCCCCAGTTTTAAATTCTAAGTCCCTCCGTCTAGTGTCGGCATAGCTCTTCTGTTTGCTTTGAGCCGTCAAGAGGCGGTGCCGGATAATTCCAATCTTTTCGGTCGTAATCCGTACCAAATCCGGCCCTAGCAAGCTTTTCTTGCCAATTTCCTTCCAATAATGTGGGGCTCGGCACAGACGTCCATACAAAGCCTCGTAAGGCGCCATACCGATGCTAGCCTGGAAGCTATTGTTATAGGCAAACTCAGCATACAGGAGGCAGTCGTCCCAACTATCTTGAAAATCTAATACACAAGCCCACAACATGTCTTCCAGTATCTGATTCACCCCCTCGGTTTGCTCATCTGTCTGCGGATGAAAGGCGGTGCTAAATTTCAGCTTCACTCCCATAGCTTCTTGGATACGCGTCCAGAATATCGACGTGAATCGAGTGTCGCGATCCGACACAATCTCCAATGGGACGCCATGAAGTCATACTATCTCCTTGATATATAACTTCACTAAATCATCAGCGGAGCTAGTAGTGTAACATCCTGCATTTTCACTGTTTTGGATTCCAAAAGTCCTTGAATTTTTTTTGTGTAAATTAACTTATAATGTCACTTATTGACCATTAGCACTCAATGTTAGTTTATACGCGGGGGGAACCAGTAAAGAACCGCACATGTCCGATTAATCGGCCGTAGGAAGCCAACAAATCCGCCCGATCACTTGAACATCAAGTTTAGCCTAATGATTTACTTACATAGGACCCAAATCTAACTGACCCATTGCTAACTAATCAAGACAATCATGACTAAATTAAAGATCTAACTGGGGCCGAGTTAGATAAGGCCTGGATCCTGAATAATAGACTAAATCAACCCTGTTATTCTTTTAGCCTAAAACCGACGGTTTAAAGTAATCATGACCAAATCTCCACTTTCACTAGTTATAAATAGGTCACACTATGAACATAATTAATCTAAACCCTAATCATGGCTCACGAGAAATCTCACTACCAAATTCATTACAGGAATACCCCGATTTTTTGAACAAGCTTTACACCGCTCGTTAGTGGGCCACTAGTTCCAAAACTATAGAGTAATATCCGTCTTATTGGGTTTGACGTCCATCGTGGGAGTCGGACCTGGGTACGGTCTAGAACCGCTCAACTTGAGTTAAAGGACGAGTGCATGAGAAGTGCAAATACCCTAAAAGAATGAACTGAAACTTAAGTGAATTTGGTTGTCCACTCTTATACAAAGTTGAGGATTTCGGACCGTCGGTTTACGATCAAACTTTACCCATAGAGTAAAGATATTTTCCTGCTCATATCCGTATAGACACGGCCCCGATCAACTATCGGTGACCGTTGAACAGACTTCTAATCATATCTATCGATCGGCACATCCAAATGGTGGGCCGATCATATACATACGTAGATCATCATTAGAGCTAACTATCTTATGGTGTATATCAATATGTACAACCCATAGTAAGCCCTAGAGCTTAGAAAGACCCTCCCATAGGTCTAGTATAGTAAAAACCTAGCCCTCGGGGCCATTTACACCAAATCTGGCATTATAAAAGAGCCCCAGTTGGGCACCCCCTCTCCCCATACGATTTTGCCGAGAAAAAGGAAAGAGAGAAGATAGAAAGGGGAGAAAGAAGAAAGGAAGAAGAGGGTAAGGGAGAGTGAAGAAGGGAGAGAAAGTGTGCTGTAGTTGAAGGTGGGACTCAAGAGAAGTCAATCCTTGTAACTCCTTCCTTCTTCCTCAAGAGATCCCACACCCACCACTCAAAATCTAAATTCCAACCGATTGGGGAGGTAAACACCCATCTCCTTGAGATCCCTTGTGTTGAGCTAGATGTTGCATGTAATCCTAACATGCAAAGTTCATTTGACTCAGGATCTCTACGAATCCACCACGAGTTTGGCAACCCTAGATCGTTTCTTAGAGCTCTCAACGATTCATAGGTGCAGACTATTAACCTTAGGTGGCCTAGCACCAATTTTATTATGAGTTTAATTATTTTGAATGCTTAGATGAGGTGTTTGGAGGATCTAGAGAGAAACCTAGGAAGCACCTTACCCTTGATTCTATAAATTTAACATGAAATAGTTGTGGCATGTTTGTTGCCTCTCATGTTTGGGTAGGAATTTAACATTGTATGCTCATGTCTTGTGATTCGTGTGTGATGTTCCTTATAGTATGTTTGTTGCCTCTCGCATGATGGGGTAGGAAATTAATGGTTGCATGCCCATGACTTGTTGATCCATATACGATGTATTATATAGCATGTATGACTCACTAACACTTGTACTTGTGTTCGTACGATGTATGAAATGCTTATCTTCCTCACTAACCCACACAATACACTTGCACCTTTAGTTCACTTCATAATTTGCTTTGCTTAGTAGAGAAATTGAGATTCTATGTCGAAAGTTATGGACGCATGTTTTCACTTATATTAGAGGATAACTATGTTTGTGGCATGTTATGAATTACCATCAACCTTAGAGTTAGTTAGGAAAATGAGGAAAGTGAAGGTGGTCCCGTTGGTAGGCCTATCCTGAGGTTAAACCTATGGATTTGGGCAAGTGCATGTGGGCGACAGTAGTTAGACTACATGGGTCTCTTGTACACGATGTCGTCTGTCACGTGCTTGCTTGACTCATGTGGTCTAACCTATTTACTGACTAACCTTGTTTATAAACCCTGCTTGCTCACATATGTATGGAACCTAGAACACCCTACAACCGTTGTAGCCCATCGATAACTAAATTGAAACCGATCCACCCCCTCGTGAGCCGGGCATGGTAGAATGGGACACTGTGTCCAAGCTGTCGGCCTACGTTAGGGTGACGCGCCTCCCCGTAGTGACCGCGAGCGATCCCTTTTTCTCGAAACTCCCCATGTGCTTGAAGTCGGGGATGGAGAACCCGACAGGATTAAGGATCGCGGAGTTTCGGCCTCACACGTTAGAGGGCCTTGGCCTCCCAACCAGTTTAGGGCATTTGATATGTAGGGTGTATCAGTTTTCCCAATCTGTTGAATGAATGGAATTAACTAAGAACTTGGCTAACATTATCATCGCATAGCATTAGTTAGGTTGGGGACTCGGCAGTCGAGGTCGCTCTGAGGGAGTGTTAGTCATACGCGATCGTTAGATGGAGTCGCTCGAGGGAGTATTGTGGCGAGGACATGCATCATATCATCCATCATGCATATACATTAATAAGATTAGTTAGGTATTTATGAATGATTGCTTTTCATTAAGTACATAATGTAATTGATGTCTGTTACAATTTAAGATTAATAGCACCCACTGAGTTGATCACTCACTCATACTCTGGGACGGTGTTTTAAAATACCAACCAGACTCGCCCGTAGATGCAGGTGATGCTGAGTATGAGGAGCCCGACGATGCGAGCCTCGAGGAGGAGGATGAGTTCTCCTACTTCCAGTTGATGAGCGGGTCTTCATCGGCTTAGTAGATGGGACGTTGGATCGCTGAGTAGTGGACTCGACTTTATTCTTTTATGTATACTATTCTTTTTGGTGATTTTTGTTGGGTAACGCCTTGTGCGACTCATTTATATTTTTTTGGACCTATATATATACTAGATCTCTTTCATTTCAGTAGACTTGTGTGGTTGTGCTTCATGTTCCATGAAATTCTAGGCTGCGCATTTAAACCTGATTAAACGTATGTTAATGAAAATTGGTTATAAGTGATACTCAAGAACTCAGGAGTTGAGTGTATGCACGACACCCAATTTTCAGAGCATTACAAGTAGTCTTGATTGGCAGGAAATGGGCTGATTTGGCTAACCGATCCACAATCGCCCATATAAAATTATGCCCCTTCCTAGTCTTGGGCGAACCGAAAATATAATCCATTGATATGAAGTCTCATTTCTATTCTGCTATGGGCATGGGTTGCAAAAGGCCAGGCGGTTGGTGGTGCTCGATTTTCGCCTATTGACATATGAGGCATCAGGACACATACTCCGCTATTTCCTTCTTCATGTTGTCCGAGCAATAATTTCACCTTAGATCCTGATACATCTTAGTAATACCAGGATGCATCGCCAACTTGGAGTTGTGAGCGGCATTTAGGACCTCTTCTTGTAGTACCTAAAGATTTGGGACACAAAGGCGGCCTCGGTACCGCAATCCCCCATCGGCACTGATCCTCCACTCGGACTCCACATCATCCCTTGCTCTTTCTCTTATCCCTTCCAGTAACTCAACGCCCTTTTGGGCTTCAATGATTTTACTGTTAATCATTGGTTGAGCCTGAATGTGGGCTATGACCTCGTACGGTTCCTCCATGGTTAGTTTCATGTCGATGTCTCAAACAAATTCCACTATGTCCCATTCTCTCACCATTAGCAGGGCTGTAAATTCGAGCGCCCTCTTGTGGCTCAAGGCGTCTGCCACCAAATTGGCCTTCCCAGGGTGGTACAAGACATAGAACTTAAAGTCCTTAAGTGTTTCCATATAGCGACGCTGTCTCATATTAAGATCCTTTTGAGTAAAGATGTATTTGAGGCTCTTATGGTCACAAAAGGGCTCAAATTCTTTACTATAGAGATAGTGTCTCCATATCTTCAGCACAAGTACCACCGCTGTGAGTTCGAGGTCATGTGTAGGGTAGTTTTTCTCATGTTTCCTTAACTGTCGGGATACGTAAGCGATTGCCCTGTCCTTCTGCATAAGTATGTAACCCAAGCCCACACGAGAGGCGTCAGTGTAGACGGTGTACTTAACCGCTTACTCGAGTAGTACAAGCACAGGTGCCGACGTCAGTTTATCTTTTCACTCTTAGAAGATCGCCTCCACCTTCTCATTCCAGGCAAATTTGAGGTCCTTCCGTGTAAGCTGGGATAGTGGCCTGGCTATCTTTAAAAAGTCTCTCACGAACCTTCCGTAATCGATTTTGGTTGCTTCCAATCTTACACAACTACCACCTTGGCAAGATCCACAGATATTCCTTCTTTGGACATTACACGTCCCAGAAATTTGACCTCCTTTTTCCAGAAGTCACATTTTCTAAATTGCGCAAACAGTTGATTTTTCTTCAGTGTCTCCAGGACTGCTCTTAGATGTTCTGCATGCTCTTCACGACTCTTTGAATAAATCAATATGTCGTCGATGAATATGATGATGAATCTGTATAAGAATGGCCTGAAGACTCTGTTCATGAGATCCATGAATACCGCCGGAGCATTGGTGAGCCCGAACGACATAACTAGGAACTCATAATGTCCAAAGCAGGTTTTAAAGGCCGTTTTCTGTATATTTCCGTCCCTGACTTGCAGCTAATGGTACCCTGATTGTAGATCAATATTTGAGAAGTATTGAGCACCCCTTAATTGGTCGAACAAGTCATCAATTCTCGGCACGGGTATTTGTTTCGAACTGTCACTTGGTTCAATCTCATGTAATCTACGCACAATCGCAATGAGTCATCCTTTTTCTTCACAAATAGGACCAGGGCTCCCCATGACGATACGCTAGGTCGGATAAAGCCTGACTATAACAATTTGTCAATTTGAAATCTTAGCTCTTCCATCTTACATGGGGGCATGCGGTAAGTAGGTAAGGAAATAGGCATGGCACCCGGAGTCAGATCGATCGTGAAGTTTATCTCACGTCGAGGAGGAAGTCCAGGTATGACCTTAAACACGTCTCAAAAATCTTGGACCACGGGTGTGCATGTTATCGAGGGTCCATTATAACCTTCCTCCAATGAAGCATAAAATAAAATTTTACGATTGTGGCTTACCTAAACCGAAAACGTGTAGGAGGCGCCTTCGCCCTCATATATCTTCACTGATAGAGTGTCACAGTCAAATTTCACCTTCATCACAATCAACCAGTCCATGCCCAGGATGACGTCATAATGGAAGATCTTGGTCACTATTAATTCCACGAACACCACCTTGCATCCCAAGTCTATGGGGCAATCACGACATATCTTTATTGCTTCTGAATAAGGATCGGCGGTAGCAATGATCTTTACCTCTACAAAGGGGGTAGGGCGTAGTCCTAGATGTTTGACGATTGCATGCAATATAAGAGAAGCAGTGGACCCGGTGTCTACTAAAAGAAATATGAGAGTACCTTGTATGTGGGCTGTCATCTTAAAGGCCCTAGGAGTGACGTTGACTGCATCATGGCCCTCTGCTTTAACTCATGGACCCGATTTTGCTGCGTGAGGTTCAGTCGCTGCATATGCCATTGTGGCGGCCTAACTTGAGGTAGATGAGGACGACAGAGCTGCTGGCTAGGCCCCATCGTCCGTAGAGGAGAAATCTACAAGGCCTACTGTGGGGGTCTATTGATGCGCTGTGGGGGCGTGAAACCGAGGTCCCTCATCCTCGTAAAGCAGTATAGCTCAGAGTGACCGATCCTCCTATAGTAGTTGCATATCTGGGTAGGTCATGTAGAAGGAGTCGGTATGACAGCTAGCCTAGGCGGAGAATTCAGGAGCGACCTTTTCCCAGCGAAAGAAGAGGACGGTCCCACCATCCTGCTTCGTGGTCACAGCTGTGAACGAGTCCGTGAGACACGCTCCTCATCCTATTTTGCCCGTATCGACATCTCAACGAGCTCGGCATATGTTCTGATGCTAACATAACATATCTTTAAGCGAATGCTGCGCCTCAACCCCTCAGTAAATCGCCTCATTTTAATCGCCTCGTCAACGACTATATGGGAAGCGTAGTGCGACAGTTCGGTGAAGCGATTCTCGTATTGCGCCACAGACATCCCTCCTTGTTGGAGGCGTAAGAATTCATTCTCTCTCTCTTATGTCGGTATGTCTGTAGGAGATATTTCTGATTGAAGTGGGCCTCGAACTCTTCCCATGTCCACACATGATTCTCTGCGAGGGTCCGAAGAATACTTTCCCACCACAAGTCCACCTCCTTCTTAAAGAGGTAAGAAAGGAGTTTGACACTCTCCGCTTCAGAACAGTGGGGAGGCCGAAGCAGCTTGGTGACTCGGTTGAGCCAATATTTCGCTTCTTCTGGGCGGTGGGTGCTGGCGAAAGTGGGCGGCCTAAACCTCTGGAATCGCTCAAATAAGTTACCCGTGTTGGTAGCGGGCGCGGCCATGGCGGGTGGTTCCGGTTGTTGCACCCCCATGTTGTGTGCTATGGTTCCCATCATAGCAGCTAACATCTATTGTTGTTGTTGCATAAGAAGCAACATTCCAAAATGCCATTTATATAGCCCGTTATATCCTACAGCATGGATTACATATATCTCTAAATATTCTGAACATAAGGAAAAATACAACCTAGTCAAGCAAAAGTCCAAACTATCCCTCAATACATGCAGTTAGACCTAACCGACATAAAGCAAACTACTAATTATTCGTAGAGTTAATCTATTATTCTTCTGAGTCAGACGAGAATGGGGGTGCTTCCTCCCCCTTGGTGCAGCAGATCGGGGTTTTTATAGCCCGATACATTTTCTTATTCCATTTTTCTAGTTTCGCTTGATGTCTGGCTTGGTTCTCCTTGATCTCTTCTACCTCCGCCTTGAGCGCATCAAAGCGGTCGCGTATATCTGGGATGGTAAGTGGCTCCCTACTGACTGCTTCGATTTCCTTAGCTCCATCCGTCTCTTCAGCTTCATACTAATCCTCTTTTTCTTCCTCGTCACTTCCATCCCTTTCCTCGTCTTCTTCGTCAGGGTCTTCGTATTGGTTGATGTGGGTTTGTCGCTGTTTGGGGCCTATTCTCATCTTGTTTAATATATCATCGCCCAATATCTGTGTCGGTACAGGATTTCCATCTGATCCGCCCACTCCGTATTACTGGGCCAACCGGCAGACCAGGCGAACAAATAGAAGGCCTCTTCCACGTCGCTCTTGCAGCCCTCACAATCTAGTGGAGTACTACGCTGGGGAGGCACACATCTGCTCCCTGTCCCTCTTGAAATAAAAACACCATCATATAGCAGGAGCATTCGGTGCAGTTTATCAGCCTCGGGTTCACGTTATGGGTGCAAATGCGGTGAAGTACTCGATACTCTGGGGTCAAGTTGGTTGAGCTCAGACCTTTCCCTCGCTCCCCTCACTTCCACTGCGCAACCCGACCACACAAAAAGCGGGTCCGCTCATTGCAGGCTTAACTCGTATCTAGATTTCCTTCATCAATCTGTACCTCACCTCGTGGCACTCCCAGTACTTCGGCAATATCCTCCACCCCAAATTGGAACCTCTTGCCACCCACTATGACATCAAGGCCCAGGGGCTTGAATTGAAGGTTTCTGATCTACACGTAGAAAGGCCTAACTTGTCCTTCATCTGCCTGGGAATCTCCATAGAATATTGGGCCCCATTCTTTATCCATAAGCCGGTCGAGTATGACGTACTCATCAAACATATGCTCCTCCACGGAGGCTTCGAAGGTGACGCTGCATACGCGAAAATTTCTCATATCTTTGATGGGCGGTTGGGAGGCTTGGATTTCGAGCCCTCTTTGGGAATCATTTCGGCACTTGAATCGGACTTCTGAGACCGTCTTCACCTTTAGATCGGCCTTTTGCTTGCTTCGCCTTTCTCAGCTCGGTCCCGGCTTGGCGAGAGTCGATCTCTTCTTCCCCATGGGGTTGGAGAAAGGAGTTAAAGTAATGGGAGAGGAGTTTATGAATGGGTTCTAGGGAATGTTGAGTGAGATGGATTTGAAGATGAGTTGAAAATGTGGGATTTAGATGGGTTAAAAAAAGTGGATTTGAAGAATGGGAGTTGAGAAATATTTAGGAAATGAGTTATGGAAATGAGATTTGAGAGGGGTTGGAATGGGTTTTGAGAAAATGAAATTTGAGATGGGTTAGAGTGAAGAGGATTGGTGTTGGGTTTTTAAAGTAAATGGGTGGATGGAGTGGGGTTGAAGTGGGTTTTGTGGATAAGACAGTGAGAGAGTTGAAGTGGGATTTGAAGAATGGATTTGGGAGTTGTGAAGAAGAAGATGGGTTTGAAGAAAGGGGATTTGTGGGTGAAAGTTGAAGTGGATTTGGGGAATGTATGTTGAGAAAAGATTAGAAAATGAGTTAAGAAAAATGAGATTTGAGAAATGGTTAGAATGGGTTGAAAAAGTAGGATTTGGGAATGGATTTGGACATGTTGAGTGAGATGAAATTTGAGAAATGGTTAGAATGGGTTGAAAATGTAGGATTTGGGAATGGATTTGGACATGTTGAGTGAGATGAAATTTGAGGATGAGTTTAAGGAAAAGAATGGATTGGAGGAATGGAAGTTGAGGAGTGATTAGAGAGGAGTGAAAGAAATGAGGTTGAGAAGAGTTTGAGAGAATGAGGTTTGATATGGGTTAGAGTGAAGAAGAAGATGGTGGGCGTAGGGATTTAGGTTTTGAGAATGGGAGAGGGAGAGGTTTAGGGTTTAGAAGCAATGAAGGGTAGTGAAATGGAAGTAAAATGAAGCTATTGGCCCTTTATTTGCAAGAAAAATGGGCCCCACATGTGTGTAGTTTACAAATGGAGAGGGGATAACAGTTTGGGGGTTGGGCGCTGGCGGCGCCGACCTGCTGGAAGGTCGGGCGCTGGCTACTCCCGCCCGGCACGGTGGCGCCGAGGATCTGGATGGTCGGGCACTGGCTGCGCCTGCCCGGTGCGGTGGTGCCGAGGCCCTAGACGATCTGGCACTGGTTGTGCCCGTGGGCGTTATGGCGCCGGCCCGCTGGATGGTCGGTCGCCGGCGGCGCCGGTCGGCATTTTCCCAATAGAGTCCACATGGTTTGCTAGTTCCCGAGCGCTGATAAGGCTCCCGGGGAAGTACCAAATATGAATTTGGGGTAGAAGAAACTGATCTACGTGTTGGTCCTATTCGTTTAGCGAGATTCCCCCCGGTTAGGGGCCAAATTTGTAACACCCCGTACCTCTGGTACTCGGGTGTTACCCTTGTAAACCCACATCAACTAACGTTAAGTTAGATTAATCAGCTGACTTGAACTCGGTCCATGTAGGATGGAGGTTCCAACTGAAATTAAAGTCATCCATCCAGGTCCTCCAGGTGCCCGAACGCGTCCCATAACACACAGAGGGTGAGATTACCTAAACACTTTAAATTAGAACACTTATGTTAATGGAAGACTGCTATGACACACTTATCTCCAATGTCTGAGGATTTTTTAGTGGCAATCAAACCTTCATCACAACCAGTATGTGATATTAACTGTTGAAAATAAATATCAGACCCATTGGATCGTCGGGTCGTGTTATTTGGGCCAATAATAGCCTAAGGAGGAGTGTAGCGGCCCACCTGGGCCTCACCATCAGCCCAAAATCGATGGGGACCCCTGTAAGAGTCCCCCAGTGCGAATGGACGGTGTGGATGGGAGCACTAACGTCCCATTGGGTCCCCACGCAGTGCGTGTACATTGAGAGTGCATGTACACGACGTGCGCTGGAACCTTGGGGTCGGTCAAACGGCCTTTGACCGACCCTCTCTCGAAAAATCGGAAAATGGCATTTTTTCCTGCCATTTTCCTTTTTGAACGATGGATCTTTAGACCTCTAAGTGGCCCACCCTAGCCACTTTCTGAGCCATCTGGACTATTCATTTTCTCCAAGGGGCCCGGCTTAACAAAACCGTATAGCCTTTTGGGCCGTTGTAAACGGACGAGAAAGATGAGTCACCACCGTCCATTGTACTACATGTGACAAAAATCCGCTGTATGGAGCCCATCTGGGATTACTTGGACGGTTCAGGATCGGCCCGATGGCGCCATCTCAGCCATCCAACTTCTAAGGAGAGGCGTGCTCTCTCTGTTCCAGAAATGGTCGGGCAAGGGCCGTGTAAGAAAAAGCTAGGAGCGGCATTCCACTCCGGGAAAGAAATACGAAAGCTCTCGTAGCCGTTCCTGGGGACACGTGGCTCCATCCCTGTCGATGGTGCGAGGCGAGACAAAGCGGAGACAAAAACTCGAGCTCTATCTCACAAGAATTGGAGATTCTCGTGAGATATGTGGAGATGGGCATTTGGGACACGAGAAGTGGGCCCCACGCTAATCCTGTGTCCCATCTGGACCGACCAGATGATCAGATCGTGCCCATGCACGTTAAATGATGATCCGCCATTAAAGATCGGATCGTCTTCCCCGCTGAAAACACATACGAAACGACAAGATGGGCCCCACCAGATCTGAAAGAGTGCTTTTCTGGTAGGCCTCAAGGTCAGATTTTCATCCAAACGGATGGATGGACCCCATGCACATCTGATCTCAGATCCCAGCCGTGCACGGTCAGTACACTTCTAGCCATTGGTGCCCTCCCCCTCTCTCTATAAATAGTCCCTGTAGCCTCAACTGCTCCAAGAGAGAGAGAGAGAGAGAGAGAGAGAGATAGTAGAGGAAGAAAAGAGAGTGGGCCGACTGTGTGGTCTCGGTTTCCACTGCTCCAACTCAGTCCGTGTGAGGTTCGGACCGAGTCGGATCAGTTGGGATTGTAGCTTCACAGGCTGGTGAGAAAGAGAGATAGAAGAGAGATAGGGTGTGGCCGTGAGCAGAGGGTGAACTCAGTGCACCCTGCACCGCCTCAGCCATGGGGAAAAACCAGACTGAGTCGGGTCAGTGTGGACTCGTAGTAGCACCACAAGCAAGAGAGAATGAGTGAGGAAAGAGAGGAAAGGGGAAATAGGGAAGCAGACCCCCTGTCCTAGCATAGGTGAGACAGGTTGCAACTGTTCCAGGGGAAAAACATATTCCTTTGTTTCGTTTCTCATTTTCCTTGTAGCTTTTCCTTTTGTTTGCTTCTCATTTTCCTTGTAACATTAGCTAGTTGTGGGTGATGCTTGCCTGGACCAAAGCCAGCTCAGATAGTGGCCGTGACTCGATCCGACAGCAAGGTCGACCAATCACCTTGGAACACACCCGAACGGTGGTTATAGTTCGGGTCAGAGATCAGCCAAGTGATGGCTAAAATCAGACCAAAAGCTAGGCTGGAAGACAACCCAGTCTCAGACCGGGACCAAGCCAATCAATGGCTGTGGGACGGACTGAGGAAGTAGTGATGTTGGGTCTCTGTTTTGGACTGGGACTAAGCCAACTAATGGCCCTGTTCCGAGCTGAAATCCGACCCGGCCAAAGCCTCTATTTCGGGCCGGGATCTAGCCAAACAATGGCTGGGATCGAAGCCAAACTGGAGCTCTGTTTTATGTTAAAAGCAAGCCAAGCAATGGTTGTCTTCCAAACAAAGAAATCAAGCCAAGCAATGGCTATGGGTTGGGCCGTTTTTTTACGGTGAAAATGGTGGCCACCGAACCGCCAGTTGGACGCCAACGTGGGTTGAGAAACAGCGGCCAGGATCAGACCGTGATTGAGCTAAAAAGCATGAGCCGGGATCAGTTTCAACGATGCGCAGCAGATGTTGCTGTCTCCACGTAAAACGCTGGTGGACTGTCCGATGTTGGGCTCCACCAAATTACATGTGGGCCAACTGCAGACCATGGGCCACCATATGAAGCTGGTGGGCCTCACCCTGTATAAATCCCAGGTGGGCTGCAGCCCAGTAAGCTACCGTGGAACTGGCCAAGGATTTTGGGGCTGCCTGGGCCCAAAGTAAATTCCAGGTGGGCCCTACCATAACGGGCCCCACCTATTGGGACTGACTGGAGCATCCTCCAGTACATGAATATACTATGTGGGCCCCACATTTAAGTGGGACTCACCAGGTGTATGTATGTAATACACACATGAATTATATGTGGGCCCCACATTTACGTGGGGGTACACCACTGATGGACGTGCTCCATCTGAGCCATCCATCCATTTGACGAGCCCGTCTTTGCGATGGTGGGCCGCACATGTTGACCCCACCATGATACATGTATTTTATCTGCACGACCTGTGCAGTAGGTCCCACCAATTAGATAAGGTGTGTGGATGTCAGCAACATTATGGGGCCCCTTAGCCAGTCCTTAGTAGGCTGTAACAGCTGGTGGGTACCCACCACATAGCACATGTTTTATCCCAACTGCTACTACCTGGACGGTGGGCCAACACGCCACCTGATCGCAGCGGTTGCTGCATCCACATCAGCCATTATGTGGGTCCCACGCGCTGTGTGCTTCATTTATGCCATCTATCAGATGGACCGCACCACAAGGCTGTGGGCCGCACACCGTACAAGTAGTTGGGTCACAGCATACATGTGAGTAGGCCACACACCAACTGTTGGTGGGTTGCATCGACGAGGGCAACACCGGGCTGTGAAGTTCTTGGTTGTCCATCAAAGGACATTGCATCCGGGCCAACCGTCAATGAACACCCACTTGCTGGACGTTTGCATCCTAAAATTTCATTAAATATATATGCAATGCAATGTATATATATACGTGTGTATACTCTGATGGGCTTTCCAACCTCCCCTACCTATTCCCACGTATATGACTTTGTGACTCACTACCTAATATGAATGAAATTGTACAGGGAGTTACGTGAGTGGTAGGAATTCACCATCTTCTTAAGGAAACCTACCTCTAGGAGCATTCTACGCTTTGTTTGGTGATGATTTCCTCCCCTTAAGCTTTCCATCTCTAACTAGACTAGAAATAGTAGTTTTAGTGGTGTAAATGGTTAACTAGACTAATGATGAATCGTGTATGGAACTTGATTTATCTGTTTAACATGATAATCCTCATGCTTACCATTATTTAGAATATTTATTTCTTTGTACTGCCTAAGTGAATAATCCGGTCGTTTATCTTATGCGTTTTCAGTTGTTGTTCCTTATTTCCCTTCAAAATTGTGATACATGTTGCTATGACACACATATTGGTAAAATCTCTCCATAGGAATTCCTATCAAAGGAGAGTCCGTGCTTGAGGTGTAATTAGACTTGTTGTGATCTATGTAGGTCCTTGACATGGAGGTTTTGGTTGTGGTGTTGACCATAGGGTATACCATCCATGTAGGATTTCACCTAATTGACTCGGGATGAACTTTACAACATTTCTAAATACCGCTGTTTACTCGTCTTTGTATCATTCATGCCGTCATGTTTTAAACACCACATTTGATGATTTCAACGTTTCATACCCAGTCGGCATTGGTGGTGGCCCCCTTATGTTGAATTGAATGACCACATGTTAGTGGGCACTACACACACCCTAAGACGGTATTCTCATGGGCCAGGGATGGTGGTAATGGGACACTATGCCCGAGCCGTCGGCCTACGCTGGGCCTTGCGCTCCCCGTAGTGACCGTGAGCTTATTCAAACGGCTGATTGAAATTGGACTAATAATAGGCTGGCAAATCATGCATACACAGCATACTACGACGGCTTGGATCATTATGCCCATACGATTACGCTGCGTGTTGCGCTAATGACCAGCCGATCGATTTATGATGATGACCTGGATCCTCATGCCCGTGCGATTACGCTGAGTGTTGCGCTGACGACCAGTCACATCCATGGGTGACGACCCCATTGCCTGTCTGGATATTTTTCCTGGGGCACCGACCGTCCGGATGATTTACTCGGGTCGATGATTGCATTCATGCATACATGCATTTAATAAGACTGCATATACTATGTTTTGGACTATCTGTGTGCTTTTATGCTATTCCTTGTTTAGGACGGCGGTGTGTAATCTTGAGGGGAGATCACACTGAGCTGGCCACTCATTCATCGATATTCAACCGTACAGAGGACGCAGGCACGGGAGACGTCGAGGACGAGGCAGGTCTGGAGGCGGTGGCCGTCGAGGAGGAGCCGTATGATGAGTTGCAGCAGGAGGCGGCAACCTACTACGGGCTGAATCAGTAGTTTAGTCATCTATTCTATTTCAGTACATTCGGGTTTTAAGGAAACTTGAGGTTTTGTAAGTGGCCCCCAGCTGGGTGGGCCCGAATATTGTTCCTATTTTGAAGCCATATCTATGACATGATTTTCATTTCCGCTATGTCGCACTTTGATTTATTGGTTGATCATCGTTATCAATAGCTAACTCCTGGGTTCTTAGAATCCGAGTCGTGAACTCGGGTTCTAAAAACCGGGGTGTTACAAAAATCCAATTTTTTTCCACCGTTTCTATAATTTATGTAAATTCTCGTTCACCCCTATGTATTTATCCCTGAATGGGTCGGAACCATCAAGTTCGGCCCGGTATTACCCCATTTAGTCTAGGACGATGGCTTCAACCGTCAAATCTTACGATTTTTGGCTCGTTTCTATCAATGAGCCGATACGCTGTAAGACTCTTGGACCCGATTCTTAGAGACCCTGTACTCTCATGCTCCCCGATCCTAACTCATTGGAAGTTTCACCTTCCCTCTAAGATTTGTCGATTTAGGGTCCGGGGTGGTTCCCAACGTTTCAGTATCGCTATTATGTCCCTTCCTAAGTCAGCGGATGCATTAATGAGTTCATGACCCATGACCTAATTAATTCCAAACCGTTGCTTTGATATCAACTTGTAATGCCCTGGAAATTGGGGGTCATGCATACACTCGACTCCTAAGTTCCCGAGTATCATTTATAACTGATTTTTATTATTTTGCGTTTAGTCAGGTTTAAATGCGCAGTGTGGGAATTACTTGGAACATGAAATACAATCACATCTAATCTACTGAAATGACAGAGGTAAAATATATATACAAGTCTAAAAGAATATATAATGGGTCGCACAAGGCGTTGCCCAACAAAATCACAAAAAGAATGTCATGTCCAAAAGAATAGGGCTGAGTCCACTGCTCAGTGATCCAAATCCCGTCTACTGGACCGATGGGGAACCGTCCATCAGTTAGAAGTAGGACAACTCATCCTCCTCCTCAAGGCTCACGCCGTCAGGCTCCTCATACTCTACATCACCTGCATCTACAGGAGAGTCTGGTTGGTGTTTTAAAATACCGTTCTAGAGTGGGAGTGAGTGATCAACTCAATGAGTGCTATTAGTCTTAAGTTTTAACAAACATCAATTATATTATGAACTTAATAAAAGGTAAGTATTCACAAAGACCTGACTAATCTTATTAATGCATATGCATGATAGATGATATGATGCGTGCCCTCGCCACAACACTCTCTTAAGCGACTCCGTCTAACGATCGCGAATGAACAACACTCCCTTACTAGCTAGTGCGATGCGATGATAATGTTAGTCGAGTTCTTAGTTAATTCCATTCGTCCAGCCGGTTGGGAAAACTGATACACTCCATGTATCAATGCCCTAAACTGGTTGTGAGGCCAAGGCCCCCCAACGTGTGAGGTCAAGACCCCGCGATCCTTGATCCGTAGGGTTCTCCATCCCCGACTTCAAGCACATGGGGAGTGCTGAGAAAAGGGATCGCTCGCGGTCACTATGGGAAGGCTCGTCACCCCAGCGTAGGCCGACAGCTCGGACACAGTGTCCCATTCCACCATCTCTGGCTCACGAGACGATGGATCGATTTCAATTTGGTTATCGATGGGCTACAATGGTTGAAGGGTGTTCTAGGTTCCATACAGGTGTGGGTAAACATAGTTAACAAACATGAATGGTCAATATGTGAACTAGACCTAACGAGTCCAAGCGTGTACAAGACGGACGACATTGGGTACATACGACCCATGTAGTCCAACTACTGTCACCTATCAGTATTCGCCCAAATCCGCCGGCCTAGCCTCAAGGCAATCCTACCAATGGGCCACCTTCTCTCACCTCAGTTTCTTGACCATCATAGGGATTTGAGGGTAATCCATAACATGCCAACAATCAGGGTTATCATCTAGCATAAGCATTATCATGCATCCATACGTCCTAACATAAAAATCAGATTTTTCAACAAACAAAGCTAACAGTGTTGTGAAATAAAAGTGCATGTGTTTTGTGTGGTTTAGAGAAAGAGCTAAGCATTTCATACACCTCTTAGGACCCAAATGCACAAGGATTAATGAATCATGCATGCTATAAGGTAACATCATACAAGCATCAAACAAGACATGAACATTAATCATCAAATTTATACTAATCATGTGAGGGACAACAAACATTCATAACTATTCTATGTTGATTGAAAAGGTCAAAAGTAAGGTCTTTCCTAGGGTTATTCTAGATTCTCCAAATACATCATCCAAGCAATAAAAATCATTAGCTTCAGACTAAAATTGGTGCTAGGCAACCTAAGGATAATAGTCCGCACCTATGGATCGTTGAAGACTTAAAAAACGACCTAGGAGCGTGGATTTTGGGACGTTTGGCTGAAATCCCTAAAACAAGCACTTGCATATTAGAACTCCATGCCAATCCCTTCTCAACACGAGCTTCAAGAAAAGGGATGAGGGATTTACCTATACGATCAACGGAAGCGATCCTTACGGTTGTGGTGGAGGTTTTCTTAGAGAAAAGGTAGGAAGTTGCAAGATTGAGTTTCCTTGGGCCCCTACTCAATCTAAAGTCCACCCTCTCTCTTCTTCACTCTCTCTTTCTCTCCTTGTACTCTCTTTACTCCCTTGGTGGTGGTAGTAAAGGTGGCAGTTATGAGATAAGGAGGTAGGGTTTTATTTCTTAGACTTGGGCCTTTTGGCCTTAAGTTCCAACAACTTTCCAAAATGGCCCTGTGGGGGCCCCTTTTAGCTTTGGGGAGGCCCTATCACCCCCTTAGCCACCAAATTTAGCCTATAGGTATCTCATGGCTCTATAAAAGGCCATGCAAAATTTGGGGACAAACATGATGCGGGGTTCTATCACATGGCTCCGATCTTTAAATGGCTCTAAGAGGTCCATTCTGGTTGTTGGGGCAGTTCTGATGGCCCTCTAGTCATCAAACTTATAGGGTAGGTGCTCCATGGCCTGAGGAAGGGCCATGCAAAATTTGAGAACGATCGGATATGGGGTTTGATCGTACAGATCCGATTTGCGATCAACCGTCATCATTCCACGATTGGGTTCTAGATTTTTGGGACGGGCATAGAAAAATATAATAGACCTTTACCGTAAATGTAAAAGATATCCGACGAGTAGAAAGCCAAGAATCTCAGTTTTATTTACAAGTGTCAAATTCAATTCTGGCCTGGGGTGAACTGCATTTGGCAAGTGCCACTGGAACGGAGCGGATAATTAATTTCTAGGTGCCCACTGGGTCCGTGATGGACAACAAGCCCAATGAGATCCGCGGTTTCCTAAATTTTCAGATTTTTTTGACCTTCCTTGGCCGCTATATGGCCTGCACAGGCTGTTGTTAAGTGTAAACGGGGCATCTGGCTTAATGGCCCGCACTTGGTCCAATCATAACCGGACTGGTCTACTCTAGTAGGCTAATCCTAGGTTAATTTACTTGTGGTACCCCACCATGAGTAGTTTAAAAAATGATTTTGCGGCAAATCCTACGTGGACGCCTCATGACACTGTTGTGGTTGGACATGACGTTACAGATATTCATTAGTTAGTACTGATTCGCACATGTATTTAATTGATGCATTATGTTATATATTAAGAGGTTCTACGATTTATTCATGTATTTGATAATCTAATTTGTAGTCATATAGATCGAGCCTTCCAAATGTTAAGTAAGCAGATGACCCAATTTAGGTTGGCTATCCTGGACTTATATGGTCCTTCGAGGTTGAACCCAAACGACCGACAATAGTTGGAGCTACACATGATGCTTCACACCCAATGTCGATTTTGTCCGGGTTCCCTCTTTGTTGATAGGATCAGTCGAACGCATAACTCGATCATTCTTATGTTTGGTGAATTTATAACCATCAAATGAATATACGATACCACTCTTACCATTTTATTGAGTAAATTCATAACTATTAATGCATTATGATCCTACAAAGACTCGTGAGCCAAGTATGGTTGTATGAGACACCGTCTCCAAGCTATTGGCTTACACTCAAGTGACGTGCCTGCTATATTGGTAAAAATTGAGAGATGAGCCGGGCTTATTGGTACAAAATTGGCCAACGAGCCTTCCCATAATGACCATTAGACGCTTATGAATGCCACGAGCCTACCGTATTATAAATATAATTGATGTCATAACTTCACTGTATTTATATTTGGGTGGCGACCCTTACATTATCTATGGTCGTCATAAAATAACAAACCTTAAATGGATCAAGGGATACAAGTGATGATCTACTACGGCTGCATCGAGCCTCGTGACATGGGTAGAGACTTATGATATACTGATGGTATCCTAGCTTTGTCAATTTATTGTATGAACTTGGATTAATAATCACTTGCCTAATCATACATATAATGATATTCTCATATTATGTAGAGTTTGCGAAAAAGGCATTAAAGTTGTTTATCTAGAGAGTGTTGGCATGATGTGAAATAGGAGTTGAGGTCCTTTGTTAAGGGAGTGTTAGTGTGAAGATCATGCATCACCTAATCGTATCATTCATGCGCTTAACAATTATACTAGTAAGTTGTTTGTTTTTATATGATTTACTTACCTACGTATGTACTTAATCCACACTGTCCATCCATTTTATCCTACGAGTGTGATCGCATAAATGACCTAAATCCAAGTCTCAAGTGAGTAATACCACAGAAAATGGTGGTGATTGCCAGCAGGAAACAGTGGTGACCAAGTGCCCATTATTAAGAACTTATTGTCGCCCCTTATAATGCTTGTTTCCCTCTCTTTCCTATAAGGTGGTCCATCTGAGATTCAGATCTACATCAATCTTTTAATTCTCCTCTTAAAATGAGCCGTCAAAATTGATAGACGACCGGATTAAAACACACGTTATAACATAAGTACATAAAGTTTTTTAGGTGGTACACATGAAGTTATTACATCATGTATTTACTTAAAAGAATTTTATATCTGACAGTGACACGTGGTGGAATTAAAATCCTAAGCATCTAACAAATATAATGAAGTAATCCACTTCTTAAACCAGAAACAGGCAGGGAACGCCACACACGCAGCAGTCAGGATTGAAGATCCACAGTAAAAGAAAAAACCATCTAGGGAAGCTTTGCACTATGCCGGGAATATTTCGTGAACGGCTCGGATGACATATCAACGTTACAATCACCCTTAAAAGCTTTCAACGGTGAACGTTGGCAGCTTCGCTGCTTCTTGTGGTGTGCCCCACTCGGTGTTTTATATCTGCCTCAAAACAGGTCAGGGCTGAAAGTAGGCCGGTGAAAATGATGGAAGGAGTGGATATGTCATTGATATCTCGGTGGGCCCCACATAGCATACGAAACTCGCATCCCACATTGTCCACGGCAAGATCCGCAACTATCAACGGCTCTGATCACTAAACGGTTGGGCCCACTAGCAGTAATCGCATCATAAGGACACTATTCAACTTGTGAAGAGTGTCATCAGGACCCTCGGTAAAATAATAATAATAATAATAAATAATAATAATCTCAACGTCATCATCAGCCTCACATCCCAATTCCTACACTCTCTCTCATTCTCTCTCTCTCGCACACTCACTCTCTCTGCAACATCACACATAAAATTACGAAAATGCCACCAACATCCATTTCCCATTCTACCCTTCTCATCATCTTCTTCCTCTCGCCACTCTCAGCCCTCAACATCACAACCCTCCTCTCCTCCTACCCTTATCTGTCCGACTTCACATCCCTTCTCTCCGCCACTCAAATCCCCGCCGATCTGACCCAACGATCTTCTCTCACCATCCTCGCCGTCCCAAACACCTATCTCCGGCCACCCTATCTGACCCACCTCCCGTCTCCCTCCTCCCTTCCTGACGTCCTCCGTTATCACGTCCTCCTACAATTCCTCTCCTTCCCCGACCTCCGTCGTCTCCCCCCTAATGGCATCCTCGTCACAACCCTCTTCCAAACCACCGGCCGCGCCCCTGACATTAATGGCGCCGTTAACCTCACCGTCACCCCTAACGGCTCCGTTACCGTCCGCTCCCCCACCCCCTTTTCCCCCTCCAACGCTACCATCCTGTCCGTCATCAAGACCATACCGTACAATCTCACCATCTTCACCGTCAATTCGCTGCTGATACCGCCGAATTTCGATCTCACGGCGTCCGAGAACCGTCCGCCGGTGGGCCTGAACATAACCCAGGTCCTGATCGACGCGAGGAATTTCAACGTGGCGGCGTCGATGCTGATCGCTTCCGGCGTGGTGGAGGAATTCGAGGCGGATGAGAAGGGGGCGGGGATCACCGTCTTCGTGCCGACGGACTCAGCTTTCGCTGAATTGCCTTTGACGGAGCGGTTGCAGTCGCTTCCAGCGGAGCAGAAGGCGGTGGTGCTGAAATTCCACGTCTTGCATTCGTATTACCCGTTGGGATCGCTGGAGTCGATCGTGAATCCGGTGCAGCCGACGCTGGCGACGGAGGATGTCGGGGCCGGGCATTTCACGCTCAGCATCACGAGAATCAATGGATCGGTGGCGATCGGGACGGGAATTGTGCAGGCGTCGATCACGCAGACAGTCTTCGATCAGAACCCAGTTGCCATCTTCGCCGTTTCGAGGGTTTTGCTGCCGAAGGACATGTTTGGGAAGGAGGGGCCGGTGGTGGGGCTTGGGAGAGGAGCTGCCCCGCCGGAAATTGGGGTGGCGCCGGAGAGTCCTGGTGTGGCGGGGGCGCAGACTCCGCCGACGAGGTTGTCATCTCCGCCCGGATTCGGGGTGATTCGATCCGACGGTGGAGATAGAAGAGCTGCTTCTACTGCTGTTGCTGCTCTGTTTTGTATAGGATTGTATTTAATGGTATGAAATTGGGTTTTTTTGTGGGTTTTGTTTTTTCCTTATATTTTTATTTAGAACGGGAATTGAATTGAATTTCAGCTGCAAAGCAGCGATTTTTTTCATGTTTGTGGGGAGAATTGAATTGGGTTTTGTTGGAATAATGTGGGAGAATTTTTAATTTGTAGAATTAGAAAAAAAATTGCGATTCTTTTGACGGATCTGTTGCTGTAAAGAGCTTGAAATTCGTTGCTATGAGAATGGTTTTTTTTTTTTTTTTAAGCTGCAAGAATCCATTTTTAATGGGTCTGATAAAGTGGGTTTTCTTTTTTATAACGATTTATCATTTATGGAATTCCGGAGAGAAAAAAAAAAAAAAAAACTACTTTTGACATATTTTTCTTGCTCTTTTGCAGTAATTGGGGAAGAACTGAATTGGGTTTTTTGAGAATTGTTTGTAAGATTTGAAAAAAAGGGAAAAAAAAAAGTCCGTTTCTTACTAATCAATTGCTATAAATAGCTTGAAATTCCCTCGTCGGATGAGAATAGATTTTTTATTTTAATTTTTTTGGGTCTTTGAGATTGGGAGCGGAAAAGATTGAAATGTGCATTGTTTTCATTTTTTACTTTTTCTGAGAATTTCCTCTTTTGATTCTCTGTTCTTTCATTTTCCTTTCTGCAAGATTGGCATAAGAAGAAAGCAGCTTTGAATTTCCTTTCCTGTTTTAGGATTTTTAGAGGTTTTTTTTTTTTTTTTTTCATCCTTAAATCTGCCATCTCTCTGCAACTATGATCGGAGAGGAAGAAAGAGTGTAAAATGACCAAAATATCCATCTTTCCCAAAAAGCTTTCCATATCTCCTGTTACTCGTGTTCTATCACTCGAGGCGCGCTCGTGGTACTGGTACCACCGCGAGTTACGGTGGTGTACTGCTAAGATGTGAGGCCCACGTGATGCGTTAATGAAATCCAATCCGTCCATATGACGTTTCTACGTATGCTTCCTGCAAAGCCCGAAAATCAGGGTGATTCGTGAATCAGGTGGGCCACAGCATCGATCATAAGTTGGGAGGGAAAGCGATTTGAGTGGAGGGCCCACCATTTTGGGGTAAGGAATCACACCGCCGACCTGGTGTGTTGACGTGATAAAGTTATGTGGGCCCACCATGATGAATCTGTTAATATCCACACCATCCATCCTCATTTTAGGGCATGAGCCCAAAATTGAGGGGAGCGGCTTCAATGGATCCCCTGACTTTGGGCCCACCTCCATGTATTTTCCTTAAATCCCCGCCGTCCATCCATTTTTAAAGCTTATTTTACGGCATGATCCCAAAAATGAAGTAGATCCAAATATTAGGACCACACCACAGGAAACAGTGATGATTGAAGGCCTACCATTAAATCATCTTGGGGGCCACCGGAATGTTTATTTACCATCCGACCTGTTGATTAGGTCACAAAGACCTAGATGAAGGGACCACATAAATATCAACTTGATTCAACACTTGTGGCCCACGATAAGTTTTTAACGGTGAATCACCCCTGTTTCCTGTTGTAAGGTCCACCAGAGTTTTTTTTTATCTGCTTTATATCTAGGATCATCCAATAAAATTAGCTGTAAAAACGTATCGACGGCATGGATTTAAGGTACCTACATCTCGGAGGGCCCCACCGTCGGGGATCCACCTACCTCGGTGGATCCGGCGATCCACCAAAGCGTTGCCTAATATTAAGGCAGATCCAAACCTCTGTACCACACCACATATGTGTGGGAGTGTGGATCAAAGTCCTTCCTTTGATCACCTCTTTGGAGCCACAGAAGTTTTGGATAAGGATATCTGGGTTTTCCCGTCAGTCCTCACTTCTTTCTGTGATGTGGTCCGGTTACGATTGGATCTGAGTCATTTTTGTGCTCATGACCTAAAAAGATCTGGCAAGACAGATAGACGGTCTGGATATAACACATGCATCATGGTGGGCCCCACAGATTTTAACATATTATCACACCGATGGTGTGTTGCACACCACGCAATCCGCGGCATAGTCCGAATCCAGGACATTCTGACCGGAAGCGAATTGCCTGTGACCCCGGGCAGGCACAGAGATATTCTTGTGCGAGAGTTGTATGGGCCCACAGTTGTCCGTGACAAATCCATGCCGTTCATCTGTTTTGAAACACCGTCCGTCTACCTGAGTCTAAAACTCATGTGGGCCATACCACACGAAATACTTGGGATTGAACACCGGGGTGACAGAAGTTTATCTGAGTGTTAATAACCCTATTAACGGTTGGGATGGCAGATAAACATTATGGTCAGATCCAGGATGGTTTCAACGGTGGACGTTTCCGTTCCTACTGCTTCTTTGGTGTGGCCCATCTGAGTTTTGGGTCTCCCTGATTTTTAGATTCCTGTCCGACTGTAGTCTTTCAAAACAGATGGACGGTGTGGATTTGTTACAGACATCTCTGTGGACCCCGCACAGGTATATCCATGTGCGCGAGGGCACAGGAAATCGGCTTCCGTTCTTACCAAACCTAGCTTCTTGTTTTCCAATTCAGGCAGGACCTCTGCAAATCAACCGTGCGCGTCCTCTCTCAAATTATTCCCCATGTTGTGGCCCACCTGAATGTCTCATAGGTATGATATTTGGCAGAGGACGGTAATAGGAGGTGATGCCTCTAATGGACGGATTGGATAGCTGCATAAATCACAACGGACGGATTGGATAGCCTGCATACATCCCGTGGGTCATACATTTATCTAGTGGCATTGTAGGCTTTCTGTGGGTCATTCATATTTGTTTTTTCACTTCATCTCAGCGGTAACGACCTAATAGACGGTTTAGATAGAACATAAGCATCAAGATGGAGCCTAGGAAAGTTTTAACGGTAGGCATTTCTTTTGCAATTTTTACTCTAATGTCGCCCACTTGAGTTTTTGTTCCGCCTCCTTTTTTAGGCATATGTCCTAAAATGAGCTTGCATAACGGATGGACGGTGGATTTCTCACAAACATCGTGATGGCCCACCTAGCATCCACTGCATGAGCTTCATGGGAAAGGTTTAGCAGGGAATCCACGTCCCATGGAAACCATGGAATTTTACTTGGATTCTTATCAGCTCTACTTCCCATCCATGATTAATATAGCACATTCTATGGTTTGTACGGTAAGAGGGCACGGATGGCTCGTGATATCTTTAGAGCATGTCAGACTGTATAAGTGAAAGGGCTATTGGGCATTGACGACCGTTGATCTAGTTGACCTTACTGTGGTTGGAAGATTGTTGAAAAATCACATTGACTGGATGATCCTGACCATTTGATCAGCAACATCTATTACAATTCTAATGGGAGGGCTTGTTTGGGAGCGTGGATTTGGAACCCCTTGGATATGAAATACTCGCGTTATGTTGTCATGTCTTGAAAGTCGGTACTTATACACGGAGACTCCAATCGTAAGTTATTGTGTATGAAATTTAATAAAAATACTTGTAAGCAGGTTCTCACATTTGTTTTCAAAAAGAGTTTCTATTCAAATTGGGACTACACAAACCGCAAGATACCATTAACAAATTTAAACAATGGAGTCCACCTAATTGAGGACTCCAAAGTATACATGCTAAAAAAAATAAAATTGTAAGTTTTCTGCTTTCCCTTAATGTTTCGCAAATATTACGGTGGTGGTGCACGCAAATATCACACAAATATCACAATGATGGTGCACGCTGGTCGAAACTTGATTATCTGAAATATTAATAGTACTTGAACTAATAAAGTTGTTTGGTTGCTATTTTAAAAAATTGTTATAAATAGGAGTGAATAACTAACATTGTGTACCATTATCTTACATGAAGTTAGTTTTGACTTTTACGATTATTCACCTACTTTGGTTGCTTAAAGTACAGTCTCAACCCATTTTGTGAGGTTGGGGTTGTTGATTCATCGGGCTTTGATACTTTTTCTACATTAGCCTTAAATAGGACAATGTAGCGATCAGCTGGCCAAAGCGCGCATGAACAAGTTCAATGGATGATCCATATTAAGTTGGTTCAAACTTACAAAAGGATGAACTTGTTTTCATCCAGGTCACAAACCAACTAGGTTCCACTTGATGAATGGCTCAGATCGGTTCACAGGTAATCAGATCATAGGGAGTGTTTGGATGAGTATACCTGGCGATCTGACCATGATTAGATTGCAGGCTATAATTCTATCTGTTGTTTAAAACATAAGAAAAAGCCATGTTTTATATTATAGTACGTAGATGAAAGCAATAGAAGGAACTCAGGCAACATATGTAAATTTTGAAAAGCTACAAGGTAGGGAGAATTGTAATTCACCTTCCACCTTTATAAGGATACAAAACGAAAGAAAAAGATAAGAAAATAAAGAAGAAGATAAACCTCTCTTTATTAGTGTTGCTGGGATTAAAACTTCTCATACGATCATTATATTATCAAACTTTAGTGCCTTGTCTAAATCAGTGGGTCCACTTTAATTACTTACTCGGGCTTAAAAATAGTGCCCATACTCGATCCTGGATCCTCAATAGTAGGGCCCACCTCTAGCCAAAAAGAGTAGGGTTCAACGGGCTATGTGCTGTGTTGGTGGGCCCCAGTGGAGATGGGCTGTCTCAGCATTCAGCAAGAAGATGATCCTAGCCGTCCGATCTCTGGCGTGGAAATCAATCACCAAGTAAAAGGTGGTGCATTTTTTCAACATTGGACGAGTAGAGTCGTCCAATTGACAGTGGGGCCTAGCTACTCAAGGTCCCGATGATGATATTACAGTAGAAATAGGAACAAAATACGCATCTCAGAATGGCGCCTGTTAGTCATGGCCAGACGATCCAAACCGTTCATTTAGAAATTCTTCGTTCAGACGATTCTATCATGACATACTTTTAACACTGACCTTATAAAAGAGGATCTTCCAGATGAACGGTCTGGATCAGCAGTTGGTGGGGCAGACTAGGCAAGCCTATAAAGGAAGTGCCATGCGACTGAGGTAAACCATGGTCGGACAGGTTCACATGAATTTTGTCCCGGAAGATGGGTGAAGTACCATCCGACCGTGCACGTGTCAAACATGTACGGTGATCAGAGACGTTTATTTGGTGGCGCAGCACGTGAATGGTCCACAGGCCAAAACCTTCAGTGACTGGCATTGCTGATGGGTTGCATGGAAAGGTTGCTAAAAAACCTCTGAGATTTGAAGATCCTAGCCCCTTCATAATTGGATTATTTTCAGATGAATGTGGACCGTTGCTGACCATCTATTGGTAGGGAAAATGATCAGAGGGTTAGGATCTCTGGATCAGAAAGTTTTTCTTTTTTTCAAGGCACATCCTAGTTGACGGTGTGGATAAGACACACACATGACGGTGGGCCCCACAGAGTATACACATTACGAAATCCGCTTTCATCCAAACCATCGATGTGATAGGGCCCACTATGGATGGAGGATGACACTAACCCGTTGATCTCTGGACCATTTTATCTGTCGTGCTGTGAGCCATTGATCATGAGATTACCTTCTTCTAATATGGAATATTTTCGTGGCATCCCCTATTCAATACGGGACATATAAGATCAACGGTTTGGATCGCCATACGATGGTATCGAATGTATAAATTTCCCCGAAAATCAGACCGTACGATTTGCCCCAAAGCCAAAAGCTGGACCGCACAAAGCCTATTGAGATTTGAAAATGATCATGTACGTGCGAACGTATATGAGTTTCCATACGTTTTAGTCGCTTGGGGCTTACTGTGTTCTGTACGAGTGTCATCCAACCCGTCCATCAAATGCGACATCCCATATTAGGCCAGATCCCTAACCTAATCCCAATTAAAAATTCATGCAGACTACACAGCAGGTAAGAGCAATGGACATGGAAAGAGGTGTACACGAACCGAGCTAGCTCGGTTGGGTCGCACGATTCAACGGTTCCTAGTTTGAACTAAACTCAGATCAAACCAGTTCAGTGACCCGGTTACTTTGATATTGATGTTGTCCAACAAGTGTTAGTCAAAATGACTTTACAAGATGTCATCGGTGGCAAGGAAGGTATGTATGTGAAACCGATACTTTTATTTTTATTTTTATATTGCTTAGAAAGTTTTAGATAAAATACATGTAAAACTATTGTTGCTGTTTTAAAAACGGTGAGATTTTGAAAGTTCAGTTTAAGTGTTTGTGAAAATGTTACACAGAACTCAACTTGATCTTGACTCGAACTCACCCACTGTTGACGGAATTGAGTCAAGCTGGCCAGTTAATTTTATTATTATTTTTAGTTCTTGAAGACTGAGGTAAGCCAAGTTCAAGCTGAGGTCAGCTAGTGGCTGAGCCGAGTCAAGGTAAAGTCAGCTCGACAACTTTCAACTTGATGTACACCCCTAGACATGGGTACGCCCACCAGAAAAGCTTTCAGATCATGTGTAAGTGTGCCATCCAACCCATTCATCAGACGTGACCCACAACGATGAAGGGACACATCATAAATCTGTCCATTTAATTACTCATTCGGGGCCATACCAAGCGATTTTAAATTGTTCCCTATTTTATGGCCCTCCAATTTTTTATCGGTCTGATTTTTAGGATGCACGGATTGAAACCGAACCTCTGATCTGAAGAACGGTCTAGATTCCACAAAAAAAAAAACTGTGGGCCCCACATATTAGGCCCTCACATAAATTCGAGGGCATGTGACCATTCAAACCCACCCCATTTATCATATTTTGAAATGGGTGTGGGAAAACCAATTCAGGTGGGTGTACATATCAATTCCTGTCTTCAAAGCAACTAAAGCTACTGTGGGGCCCACCCTTGTCACGGGCCGTTTGGATGTGGCCACAGGAGACAATGGAACTGATGTGCCCTTTGTAATTATAGCCAAGCAAAAAGCTCACATGCACACAAGGTTCCATGTATATACACTTAAGGCAGTCCATTGTCCAGGTCCACCCTATTCGCCTATTTATTCCAATGTCCTCTATGTCATACACCATAACTACCGTATATATACTTCAAGATGTGGATCGGATCATCCCATTATAGTGATTGATGGTGATTGTAGAAGATGGCCCAAGGTGGCCCATTTGATGCACGTGTGCATAATGGCTAGCACGCTCGTTGGTGCAGAATCGGTAAGAGACGGTCCATCGAGCTTGTGGTTGGCCAGCGATTGGGGGCCATAATGTATCAATCGGATCCGTCCATCTGGTTATTGCTGCTCCAAATGGCAAGTGGTTGAAAATACGCTTGGTCCCCACCGTTCGTTGCGAGCCCATCAAAATAATGGAAAATGTTTAGATAAGAATGGTGTGGTCCACATGATTACTGGGTCTGGCTGATTTTTTCTCCAGTTTGTCCTCTTTGTCAGGCCTCCCTTTGGCACGGACTGGATTTTGCACACGTGTTGTACCTTATCCGCCTGATCGTCCGTAGTTGTCCTCAGGCAAAAAAGAAAGACTTGATAGAGAAGAGATCTTACACGATCAGATCAGAATTTCATGGCTGTGGGGTCCATTAAAGGGATGTGACCGTGTGGGTCATTATTCAATGAAGGGCTGGAGGTGGGACATGTGGCCCACTTACCATATCTTTCGATACCATGAACCTGGCCGTGAATGGAGAATGCTCCAAAATTGGAGTCTATTAAATCAACGGGTTTGGATCATCCCAACGGCTGCACTATCTCTATGCGATTTCTGACAATTGGGTCCCAGAGTTCGATAATCTAGACCATTGGTCTACTGCATCCGACCGTGGATGGACCATGCATTAAACATCTCCCAAATTGGAAGATCTCAGGGACCAATCTTTGGACTTTTTGCAGTTGAATGTAGACCATTCTTCTACTTCTCATCCTAACCGTCAAAGCATAGGCCGCACCATCAAAAAGTTGAAATTGTCATACCAATCGTAACTTTATGGCCCATTCCACCTAATGGAGATGCAAGATATCAATTGTCTAGATTACCCAACAACGGCCTCACTAAGTAATAACTGAAAACATGTGTATGGTGTGCAAAACGACCGTGTATCGTATGATTCCTCTGATCTGGTTGGGATGTGGACCAAACCATATATTGTGGGAACTGGTGGATTTTCAAAGATCTGTCCCACTTACCAAGCTTGAATGATGGTAGCTTTGAATTCTCAAATGTGATCAGATACAACGGTTGTATCATAAGTAATAATACAACCTTTTGTTTTCCACATCCTACCGCATACATAGAAAATCCTATCCGTACAAAAGACCGGTCTCACCATGATGATTAGCTGACATGAAAATCAGGCTAATCGGTACATACAGTTGGACACTATTAATGTTAATGGACAACCGATGGTATGACATAATGTACAGGTGTGGGCGACCCAATGAACTCATCATCCTGATTATCGAACAAGCTGATTATCATATTGTGGCCCACCTTTGGTACCGATGCGATATATTCTATTTGTGACATGTTTGAATGAAAAGGTGCTTGTATCATTGCTTATAATGCAGCCGTTGTATCTGATCATTTCTCTTTGTTATTGGGTATTACGTGCGGTAGTCCTTGTGGAAAACTGGAAATGGAGTTGTTCCAGCTTTAAGTCACAGTTACAAATCTAATCGTTGACAATTTCTGAGCTGAAAGTTTTCAGGGAGAATTTTTAATTCCTAGGTTTTCTAGAAACATTACAAGGAAAATCTCAACCAAAATAAAAATATTTAAACTTTTAAATTAATAACGAAGCTTAATATATATATATAGGAGCACTCATAAGGATTCCGTGAGAACTCATTACACATGGTGTAGCACCCTATATATCCTCTAGATTCAATCATCTAAAACTTTGGTAGGCCATGGGCTAAAGGAAGTAGAGTCCTCCCTTGATTTGCATGTCTCTTTGCTATGCCCAGTTAGAGTCCTCCCTTGATTTGCATGTCTCTTTGCTATGCCCCATCAAAGTTTTGGACGATGGTGAAAATTGGTTCCTCAGGCTATCTTGGGATGCCACATCACATGATTCGTTTGGATTTTGATCCCATGACACATGTAAAGGTGTGCATATGTTGTGGTGGGCATGCATTTAGACTATATATATATATGACAAATGCCTCAGGGTTTTCATTATTTTTCAAGATAAAAACATCTAGATACCATTTTTTAGTGTATTTTTATACTATTGTTGTATGATTTTTAAAATCTCAAAAATAAATTCACAATTGCATAAGCTGGATTATTAAATGTGAAAGTGATATGAGATCCCATCACGCATTGGGATTAGAAGTCATGTTCTAGCCCCACCATTTTAACAAGTGGGCTTTTGATTTCAAGATTAATATGCTCCATTGACATTATAGGTTGATCACTACCTCGATCATACACTTGTTAGTGGGTTAAAAAAATTTAATGGCCCATTGACTGAAACCTAATTTTGTTGGGTCAACTCAAAAATCAGTTGATATTCATGGTGAAAATGGATATCGTTGATGACACGAAATGTAGGATTTTTATGAAATAAAGGAAATTAAACTGTTAGGATTTTCAAATATAAGAAGAAAAAAGAGGAGAAAAAATTGTACCTTTTGGTGATGGTTGGTAACTATTTAATTAAGGATGGTGGTGTCTCTTGATGGATGGAGTATTTTTTTTTTAATTTTAAAATAATCATGAAAAAATACCATTAATGAAGAGATATTATTTTTAAAATGTATGAAAAATGAACTCTTAAGTATTCTTTTATGGTCTTTAAAAGCTCATATCTGGATCATTTCAATCTCACAACAATATCAATAATCTCTCTTTTCCATCCTCTTTTACCACTTTTCTTCAAGACCATTTTAAATAATTACAGAAACTATAGTTTTTTCACAGGGTTAACTATAAATAACTAAAAATTTATGGGTGAAGCATAGCGGTAAAGAAGTTTGGTGTGTGTAATGTAAATTAAGGAATTTGGAGTGCAGTTTTTTTTCTTGCAAGTCAAAACCTATGATTCTTGTATTAGGATATGATGCTTATTATATCTTATAGGCGAATTTATTGCAGCCTTATTGAAAACTGGTTTAACCACTAGTAAAATATAAATATTGCATTAAGAATAGCAATACTATAACATTACTTAAACCTACTTTAAGCATGTGTTTCTTTTGTTTCCACCTTTTTAATTAGTTTCTAATCTTTAATTAGACTCAAGGTTAGAAACTCAAATTAAAAAAGAAATAAAAAATTCATATTTGAGGAGCTGACCAAGAAAATTAAAGAAGAGATGTAAATTTTCATATTTGAAGAGCTCAAGAAAAGGATGGTCATGCCAGGGGTGGTAAGAAAAAGTACGGATGATCCTCTCCAAAGAATTTTTTAAAAAAATGCCACGTGTAAAATATCTAACAAATCCACACAGAAGAAATCTAAAAAATATAAATCTAAGATGGAGTAGAGGAGGAAGATGAGATCCTAGCCATGTATTAATTCTCTAATAAATATTAATAGATAATAAAAAAGAAAAGTGGACTCACCTGGTTAACTCATGATTTCCCTGGTCGACTCGACCAGGAGATGGGCCGAGTCCTGGTTTGCCAACCATGGTATAAATAAATGATTAGTGGGCCCTGTCACCCATCTACTTATACGGGGGTTGCATGCAATCATGTGGCCATCAACCACTCTCCATTTCTCTGTGGACACACATGTACCACGTGGCATGCGAGTGGAGGTGCTACGTGTCCTTTTTAATTCTCTGACTGGCTAGGTACGCCATGCTATGGCCATGCTACCATTCGATACGTGCTATTGAGAGTTTTAATTTCTGTCCATCTCTTTATATGAACGAACGGTTAGGATCATCGGAAGCATGTCAGACCTGTACAGTACAGAAACTGGTAAGACGATTGGTTAGGTGGTGTCCGCCGTGGATTCCACAGGATCCAATGCCGGCCGGCGGGGGCCATGTCGATGTATGTGTTATATATCCACGCCGTCCATCCGTTTTTTCATATCATTTTGGGCGTTGGTTCCCAAAATGAAGCAGATCCAAATCTCAAATGGACCACACCATAGGAAATAGTGGTTTTTAACCATTAAAAATGTTTGTGGGCCATAAAAGTTTTGGAACAGGATGATATTTTTGTCTTCATCATGTCTGTGTGACCTTATCAGTGTTTTGGATGGCAATAAACATGGCGGAAGACCCTGGGTAGTTTAAAATGATGGGCGTTCAATGACCACTGTTTCTTGTAGTGTGGTCCACCTGAGATTTGTGTCTGCATAATTTTTTGGATTATGAACTAAAATGAGCTAGAAAAATGGATGGACGGCGTGGATATATAACACATGCATCAGGTAGGCCTATGATTAGGAATTCAACCACTAATCTGTTACCTACCCAATCCACGCTCCCCGATGCCTGTGTTATCTGGTTATCGAAGGCATGGCCTGTTAAAGATATCAATGCCTCTTTTAACTCCCACTTTCCTTCATCTCATGGCAGTGATTATTCTATTGTTTGAACAAGATCTACCGTTGCTTCGTACTCTTGTTTCTACAAGATCTAACGGTTGCAGATGACACGTGTGATATTTTTGTGTGATTATCTGAATATATAAATATATGCAAGCTAATTTATTGCTGAAAAAATATCGTAAGTGGCTGATAAGGTAACCATTAAGGCTAGGTGAATATGAGAAAGCGTGGTAGATTTTTGACTTGATAAGAATGTATTCAATAAAGTGAAGCATGATCCAACTGAAGGTAACCACTACTTTATAATTACTAGTAGGTAAAATTGTCATGTAAGCAATAGTCACTCTTATGATTACATTGAGAGTTATATAAATATTAGAATAAGATGTCAAGAGAAGCATCAACCGTCAATCAATCAAACCCTCAACACTATTAGTTTTCAGTTCTTTGGGATGCTTAACTTAGCCATTAAGAATAGTCCAATCCATCACTACAATCACACCAGTCTAACTTAGAGTTAGCCAATAGTTATAATTTCTTTCTATATGTACCTGCATTTTGAATCCAAAGGAAGATCATAGCTCTAGAAATTGCCTACCAACGCTCATACGCTATGTCAACAGTAGATTGTAATCTTATCATTGCTCAGTCCTTGCTCATTAGCATGATGCTCCACGAAGCACCCCGCTGCTCTCATTTAGGTCAGTAATCCCAACTTAGTAGTAAGTACTCACCGTTTTACATCAATCTTTCGACTTGTTTTCGTTCAATTACACAATTGATTCACATTCGAAAGTCACTGATTTCCAAGACATAAAAAAACTCATTGGAGGAATATCCTCAAGCTCTACAAATTGTCTGATAGCATACTCGACAGTTAGCTGAATAGATGGTCGGTTGTGTTCTTGACCAATCTTTGCTCTATTTCCATGCTAGGGGTCAGTGGTTTCAGTTTGAATCAGACTCAATCGGTTCTGGTATGTTTACAAATCTCGCATGTGTAGCGCGCGGCCGAATTCCAGGCCAACACTATTTTTGGCACACCCTATGGAATAGGTGTGAAATTGTTAATTGTGCGATTTGATAAAATGAGTCATCGATCAACAAGGAACAATGCTAACGTCGATGAGCAAGAACTTTATCAAGGCCTTAAAGCATTACAAATGTAGGTCGAGCTTGAACTTTCCGAATCATTGCATTTGGTTGTCTTGAAGGTAGGGTCATCATCTCAGGCTAACTTCCTGGAACAAGTGATTGGGGCGTTAGGCAATATGCACGCAAGTTTGCAACAATTGACCCAGCAATCTAGAGCCTGAGTCGTATCTTTCAAATGTATTTTGGGATTTCTCAATGAAAGGTTTCCCAAAGCACATCAATACAACACTAAAGTACCACATTTCAAAAACATTCCATAGGAACCACCAATTCTACCTCTACGAAATGTTTAGTCGGATTAAGGCCAAGTCGCCCAGAACATACCACCTCAGACTGGTGTCAGGAGATTGATATGTTAAAATGAATATGAAGAAAATACTGGTGTATCCCTCGCGAGGTAGTTCACGCCGAACAATGAAACACTTGGAGGACAGGGAACTTTTGTGCAACCACCTTAGACAATTAACTAAGGACCTCAGGAACACCGGACAACTGTTTTCCCTCCACAAATAGGCTGTAAAGAACTGGTTAATTTGATACAAGATGTTACCGAACAACAACATGGTTGCCAAACAAATCGGCTAACATATCGTAAATCTTATGCGAATTGGGTCGATCAACTCGTCAAAGTGCCAATAGGCTATAAAATATCGGATTTCACTCTATTTTTTGGAGATACGGGCCTCTATACTGTAGAACATATTGGTTGTTTTTACCATGCGATGTAGTGAATTTTTAAATAATGAATATGTGAAGTTGAAATGGTTTCCAAATTTATTGACTGATACTACTTTCCTGTGGTATATCAGTTTGCCGCCAAATTTAGTATACACTCGGTAAGACACAGAAGAAATGTTTTACTCCTAGTTCTTTCGAATGGAATCGGAATTATCTTTAGCCAACTTATTCCACCTAAGACAACTACTTGGTGAATCGGTTGAAATTTACATTAGTCAGTTCAATAGAGCAAAAAATAGGTGCAGAGTTTTCATGCTAGAACTTAATTTGTCAAACTGGCCATATGAAAAGATTAGATATTGAATCTCGAAAGAAATTTGAAGGAATGAATTTAGAAGATTTAGTTGACCTATCTATTAGAGTGACCAGATACGAATGACTCCTATGGGAAGTGTAACGCTCTGAAATTCAGGGGTTGCACATGCGCTCAACTCCCAAGTTCCCGAGAGTCACTTATAACCTATTTTCGTTTATGTGCGTTAAATCCGGTTTAATCGCGCAGCCTGAAATTTCTTGGAACATGAACATAACCACACAAGTCTACCGAGGTAAAAGAGATCTATTATATATATAGGTCCAAAATATAAATGGGTCGTACAAGGCATTGCCCGACCAAATTAACAAAAGAATACTATGTCAAAAAAATAATACGGCTGAGCCCACAGCCCAGCAATCCCAATCCTACCCATCAAGCCGATAGAGAGCCGTCCATCAACTGGAAATAAAATAACTCGTCCTCCTCGTCGAGGCTCGCCTCGCCAAGCTCCTCTAGCCCTGGGTCACCTGCATCTATGAACGGGTCTGGTTGGTGTTTTGAACACCGTCCCAGAGTGGGAGTGAGTGATCAACTCAGTGGGTGCTATTAGTCTCAAGTTATCACAGACATCAATTATAATATGATCTTAATGAAAAGCAGTCAATCATAAACACCTAACTAGTCTTATTAATGCGCATGCATGCAGGATGATATGATGCATGTCCTCGCCACAACACTCCCTCGAGCGACTCAGTCTAACGATCGTGTATGACAACACTCCCTCAGTGCGACCTCGACTGCCGAGTCGCCACCCTAACTAGTGCGATGCAGTGCAATCGTATTAGCCGAGTTATTATTTAGGTCCATTCATCCAGCAGATTGGGAAGTCTGGTACACCCCATGTATTAATGCCCTAAACTGGGTGCGAGGCCAAGACCCCCCAATGCGTGAGGCCGAGACCCCGCGGTCCGTGATCCCATTGGGTTCCTTATCCCCGACTTCAAGCACATGAGGAGTACTGAGAGAAAAGGGATCGCTCGTGGTCACAACGGGGAGGCGCGGTACCCCAGCGTAGGCCGACAACTCGGATATAGTGTCCCATTCCACCATGCCCGGCTCATGAACCTGTGGACCAATTTCAAGTGGGTTACTAATGAGCTACAACGGTTGTGGGGTGTTCCAGGTTCCAGACATGTGTGAGCAAACAGGATTAACAAACAAGGTTGGTCAGATAGTAGGCTAGACTGCACGCGTCGGGCAAGCGTGAAATGAATAACATCGGGTATGAAGGACCCATATAGTCGAACTACAGCCACCCGAACACACCCGCCTAAACCCACAGGTCTAACCATAGCATAGTCCTACCGATGGGACTACCGTCTCTTCTCAAGTTCCTGACTAACCCAAGAGGGTGAGGGGATCCATGACATACCGACAATCCAAGTTATCAACTAGCACATCACATCATGTTTTCATGTACCTCAATCATACAAATCATATATTCTCAACGAGCAAGCTATCGCTATCATGAACAAGTGCATGTGAGTTGTGTGGGCCCACGAGGAAGTTAAGAACTTCCCCCATATTACGAAATCATGTACACAAGCAAAATGACATTATATATACTATAAGCCACAAAACATGAAGAAATCATCAAGGCATAATCATGTAATCATACATACACAAAATCATGTGAGAGGTAAGAACGACATCAAGAGAGCTAATCATGCAATCCATACAATTTCACAAACATATACTTCCTAGGGCTTCTCTAGAATTTCAAATATTGCATCCAAACGATCAAAATCATTAAGCTTATACTAAAATTGGTGCTAGGCCACCTAAGAACAATAGTCCGCACCTTCGAATTCGTTGGAGGCTTGGGAACGACTTAGGAGCGTGGATTTTGGGATCGAATTGCCGGAATTGTAACACCCTGAAAATCGGGGGTCGTGCATATACTCGACTCCCGAGTTCCTGAGGTCACTTATAGCCAATTTTCATTAATATGTGATCCAATCTAAATGCGCAGCCTGGAACCTCCTGGAACATGAAGTACATCCACACAAGTCCACTGAAATGAAAGAGACTGAATACAAGCATAAATATATATATATATATATATATACATGTCCAAAGGAATACATAGGTCGCATAAGATGCTACCCAACAAAACCACAAAGAATAATATGACAAAAAAGAGTAGGACTGAGCCCCCTGCTCAGTGACCCAATCCCGCCTCTCAAGCTGGCGGAGAACCGTCCATCAACTGGAAGTAGGACAGCTCGTCCTCCTCCTCGAAGCTCGCCTCACCAGGCTCTTCCAGTCCCGAGTCACCTGCATCTATGAATGGGTCTGGTTGGTGTTTTAAAACACCGTCCCAGAGTGGGAGTGAGTGATCAACTCAGTGGGTGCTATTAGTCTTAAGTTATCACAGGCATCAATTATAATATGATCTTAATGAAAAGCAGACAATCACATACGTCTAAGTAATCTTATTAATGCGCATGTATGCAGCATGACATGATGCATGCCCTCACCACAACACTCCCTCGTGCGACATCATCTAACGATCGCCAATGCCAACACTCCCTCAGTGCGACCTCGACTGCCGAGTCGCCACCTAACTAGTGCGATGCAATGATCATGTTAGCCGTGTGATTAGTTAGGTCCATTCATCCAGTAGATTTAGGAATCTGGTACACCCCACGTATCAATGCCCTAAACGGGTTGCGAGGCCAAGACCCCCCAATGCGTGAGGCCAAGACCCCGCGGTCCGTGATCCCGTCGGGTTCCTCATCCCCGACTTCAAGCACATGAGGAGTGCCATGAGAAAGGGATCGCTCGCAGTCACTACGGGGGGGCGCGGTACCCCAGCATAGGCCGACAGCTAGGACACAGTGTCCCATTCCACCATGCTCGGCTCACGAGGCTGTGGACCAAATTTTAAGTGGGTTATTGATGAGCTATAACGGTTGTAGGGTGTCCCAGGTTCCATACAAGTGTGAGCAAACATGGTTAACAATCAAGGTTGGTTAGACAGTAAGCTAGACCACCTGAGTCAGGCGAGCATGAGGCGAGTGACATCGGGCACAAAGGACCCATGTAGTCGAACTACAGCCACCCGCACACACCCGCCCAAACGCATGGGTCTAGCCATAGCATAGTCCAACCGATGGGACTACCGTCACTTCTCAAATTCCTGACCAACCCAAGGATAGGAATATGGACTCATAGCATGTCAACTACCAAAGTAACATCAAGTATATTCAACACCATGTTCTCATGTTGCTCAACATACAATTTAAATTTCTCTAACAAGCAAACTATTAACATCATGAATAAAGTGTATGTGTGTGGTGTGGTTTGGTGAGGAAGTTAACACTTCCTCCAACTTAAGAAATCACATGCACAAGGGTAATGAATCATACATAATATGAAGCAACAACACATATGAAAATCAAACATGACATGAACATATAATAATCCATATACAAAATCATGTGAGAGACAAGAACAATCATCATAAGAGTCAAACCTACAATTCCATACTATTGCAACAAACATACAATTCCTAGGGTTCCTCTAGTTCTCCTAATATGGCATCCAAGCAATCAAAATCATTAATTTCATACTAGAATTGGTGCTAGGCCACCTAAGATCAATAGTCCGCACCTTCGAATTCGTTGGAGGCTTGGAAATGACCTAGGAGCGGGGATTTTTGGGGTTGAACGGCCGGAATCCCTAAAGCAAGCATTTGTATGTTAGAATCCATGCTAATCTCTCCTCAATATATGGATTTCAAGAAAAAGGGGTGAGAGATTTTACCTAGACGATCAACGGAGCGAATGTGTGGTTGTGGTGGAGGGATTTCCTTGGAGAAGAGGTGGAGAGTTGCAACGTTGAGCTTCCTTGGGCCCCACCATCAACAACACCTTCCTTCACTCTCTTCTTCCTCTCTCTTTCTCCTCCTTTCTCCTCTTTCTCTTCTCCTTTTTCTCTCTTCTCTCTTTCCTTTTCTAGGGCAAAATCGTATGGGGAGAGAGAGCCCAAATGAGGCCCTTTTATAATGCCAGATTTGGTGGAAATGGCCCCAAGTGTTGAGTTTTCACTATACTAGACTTATGGGAGGGTCTTTTCAAGATCTAGGGCCCACTATAGGGTATACATATTGATATACACCGTAGGATAGTTAGTCCTAATGATGATCTACATATGAACATGATCGGCCCGCCATTTGGATGCGCCGATCGACAGATATGATTAGAAATCTGTTCAACGGTCACCGATGCTCGATCGGGGCCAAGACTATACGGATATGAGCAGAGAAATATCCTTACTCCACGTGTGAAGTTTGGTCGTAAACCGACGGTCCGAAATCCTCAACTTTGCATAAGAGTGGATGACTCAATTCACTTAAGTTCCAATTCTTTTCTTTAGGGTATTTGCGCTTCTCATGCACTCGTCCTTCGGCTCAAGTTGAGCGGTTCTGGACACTACCCAGGTCTGACTCCCGCGATAGACGTCGAGCCCAGCAAGACGAATATTATTCTATAGTTTTGGAACTAGTGGCCCACCAACGAGCGGTCTAGATCTCGTTTAGAAAATTGAAGCATTTCTGGTGGTCCTCTGGCCATGAAATTTATAGGATAGGTGCTCCATGGCCCGTTGAAAGGCCATGCAAAATTTAGGGTCGATCGGATATGGGGTTTGGTCGCACGGGTCTGATTTGCGATCAACGGTCACCGTTCCACGATCGGGTCCCAGAGTTTGTGGACGGGCGTAGAAAAATACATTACACCCTCATCATAAATTTTGAAGAAATCTGATGGCTGAAATGTCTTACATTTCAGTTTTATTTACACGTGTCAGATTCCAATTCTGGCATTGGTGGGGCGCATCTGGCAAGTGTCAGATTCCACTTATGAGTGTCCATTGGGTCCGTGGTCCGCGATGGTCCCCAAGCCCAGTGAAATTTATGCTCTCCTAAATTTTTATAATTTTCTAACCTTCCCGCGTTGCGGTATAGCCCGCACGGGCTGTCGCTAGGTGTAAACGGCCATTTGGCTTGGAGGCCCGCACCAGGTTCTATCAGGACCCGGCTGGTCTATTCAATTGGGCTAATATTGGTCCAATTTATTTGTGATACCTCACTACGAGTGGCTTAAACGAATGGTCATGTGGCAAATCCTTCGTGGACGCCCCAAGACATTGTTCTGGTTCGGCGGGTCGTTACACTACACCTGATGTTCAAGTGATCGGGCGGATTCATTGGCTTCCTACGGCTGATTAATCGGACTGATGCGGTTCTTTACTGGTACTACCCCTGTATACACTAACATTGAGTCCTAATGGTTAATAAGTAATATTATAAGTTAATTAATTTTTAAAAAAATTTAAAGGAATTTTGGAAATCCAAAACAGTGAAAATCGAGGATGTTACAGGAATCCCTAAAGCATACATTTGTATGTTAGAATCTCATGTAAGTCTTTCCTCTACACAAGGGTTTTAAGCAAAAAGGGATGAAGGATCTTACCTAGACAATCAACGGACGATCCTTGGGGTTGTAGTGTTGGGTTTTCCCTTTGAAAAAAGGATAGGGAGATGCAAGATCGGCTTCCTTAGTCCCCACCTCGATCTAGGGTCCACCTTGAATCTCCTCCCCTCATACTATCTTCTCCTCTTGGCTCCTTCACTCTCTTTCTCTCTTGGTGATTGTGGCAAATGAGGGAGAGTTATGAGAGTTAGGGTTTATTCCTTAGACTTGGGCCCTTTGGCATGAAGTTTTCTCAATTTTTCAGAATAGCCTACTAGGACTCACTTTTGGAGTTTGAGTGGCCCTAACAATCCTTTGGCCACCAAATTTGGTAGGTAGGTGCCCTATGGCCCGATTAGGGCTCGTGTAAAATTTGGGAATAAATGGGTGAATGGTTGTGGGGTTTGAGTCAACGGTTCTAATCTTTAAACGGCCTTGAGGGGTCCATTCTTGTGATTGGAGTGGTTCTGGTTGCCTTCCGGCTATGAAATTCATAGAATAGCAGCTCCATGGCCCGATGAAGGGCCATGTAAAATTTGGGGACGATCGGATTTTGGTCGTAGGGTCTGATTTGTGATTAATGGTCACCGTTCCACGATCAGGTCCCAGAGTTTGTGGACGGATGTAGGAAAATTCATTAGACCACCATCGTAAATGTAGAAGAGATCCAACGGTTGGATAGCCTAGTACATCGGTTTCATTGCAAGCGCCAGGTTCCGGTCCTGGCATTGGTGGAGTGTATTTAGTTAATGTCAGATCCCACTTCTGGGTATCCACTGGGTCCGTGGTCCGCGATGGTCCACAAGCCCAATGAGTTCTATGGTTCCCTAAATTTTTAGATTTTTTTGACCTTCCCGCGCCGCGGTATAACCCATACGGGCTGTTGCTAAGCGTAAACGGCCATCCGACTTGGCGGCCCGCACTTGGTCTTGCCATGACCCGTCTGGTCCTCTTAATCTAACTAATCCTAGATTAATTTATTCATGGAACCTCGCCACAAGTAGTATAATCAAACAGTCCTGGCTGGACGGGATGTTACAAGAAGAGAATTAGCGAAATAATACATTCCCAGGGATATATTATCATGACCTGAATTATGAAATTGTCATGGCCGAAATAAACATTAAGAAACATTTTATTTGTACGGCCTTAATAAAAACTAATGATGAATCTTTTGCTTAAAATTCAAATGCCGTCAAGGAATTTTCAAAACATGACAGGCATTTATCCTTTGATATAACTTAGGGTGAGGAGATTTTTTATCTTCTTCTTTTCAAAAAATTTATCAAGTTATCGCTAAGACAAAGAATGCTTACGGTTACGAATTAAAGAAAATTAAATATTGCAAGTGGCATGACTCTCGGCCTCTTTCGACCAAAAATTGTATTGCTTTCAGGGACATTATTCAAGACAACATTGATTCAAGGATGTTGAAATTTCTTAAGAAAGAAAAAGAAATCATGTTAGAGGATACTGATCCTTTCCCGTCTTCAATCGGAATCAATATGGTCTCCATGAACTTGAGAAAGATGACTGCTCTGGAAGAAAATGTTGATCTAATAACAACGACTCGGCCAAGGGAATCATTGGAATGTTGAAATTTAAAGAAAAGCAAATTGAATAAAATAATGGGACAAATAAAACAATTGTTAAGGAAGATTGACTATGCGATCGGTTTCATAAAGATACCCAATAGAGGGGCTCTACATGAGTTTATTATGCACTACGGAAACAAGTAAATGTATATGACAATAGCACGATTCAAATTTACCAAGCCATTAATCTAAGGAGGAATTCGCAAGGTTCCATATGGAGGGATGCTCCCAATGATTACATCAGAAAATGACCAAGAATGGTCGAGCCTATCGAGACTTTGGTCAATCGATGGGTTGAGCTCTCCACTCAAAATTTTCGTAATATCCATTAGAAATGACAAATGACTCAGAAGCGCCACTGGTAGCGAAAGAGAGCGACAAATCGAGTTACTGAAATGCAAGACCAAATGTTGGACAAGCCTATAAAGATAACAATAGATGGTCTATGACGACCTAGTAAGAATTATACCTGGGTAAGTCGGTTGATCTTGGACCAAAACAATATGATAACATGAATTGCTCATCTCGATGAAATATGCAAACCGATCAAGTTGAGCCAAAATCAGTCAAAAATGCTAAAAGTGATACTCATTCGAAAGAATCTTGGAGTGATCATGACTCCTTTATGAAGGGTTTAATATTGATCGAAGAAATGCTTGCAAACACGAGGATATTAGAAGAACATATTAATTTTCAGTAAGTTACTAATCTAAAAAATGTGGAGACCTATGAAAAACTTGGAATGAGAAGTATCCGATTTCAATACAAAGATTACCTTTGAGCAGGACAAAGATCGAGGTGGCTCCAACAAGGAAAGTAGAGGAGATGCTGAAGAACATGATGCATCGGAAGAAGATTTCTTAAGAGCCATGACGATTTGGAAAGAAGGAAAGAATTAGGGTATGAGGGGTTTTAGAATGTGAAAAAGGAATAAGAAAGACGAGCATGCATTTATAGTCTCACTGTATGCGCAACATTAATTATAGAACGATGAAAGGAGGATTCTCAAGGCAAAAGATGCAACAGGGATACGGAGATATCTTCTCCAATGGACATGTTATGGAATTTGAAATAGAATGAAGCGACGAAGACGTCGTTTGGTGAATGGACCAATAGGGGTCATGCCACATGGTTTCATAATAAATACTTCACAAAATCATATTATGTTTTTCACCATTTTTGCCAAAAAGAGAGAACATGGAGGGTGGTGTTTGGACAAGATCTAGCAGTCCCAAATAAACGTTACAGATATGGCAACGTGGTACATGTGATATCTTCATATGATGGGTTGAATATACGGAAAATAGCTCATTGCTGAGCAAATCTCCAAAGAGCATGTGTCGAGCATGTGATTTAGAAATAAAGGATTGTAACCATTAAAGCTACATCGGCACGAGAACGTGTGGAAGGTTCTTAACAAGATAAGAATACATTTGACAAAGGACGAACAATACAATCTAATGAAGGTAACTGTTACTTTACAGTTGGCAGCTTGAAAAATTGTCACGTAGGCAACAATTACTCTCATGACTACATGAAGACTACTATAAATAATAAAAGAAGATATAAAGAGAAGTATCAACGATCAATCAACTAAACCAAAACACAAATCAATCAGTCAGCGTGACGCTACTTATGCAGTCATCCGAAAAGCTTAAATTAGCCATAATGAGTAGCACAATCCATCCCTATAATCATGTTAGACAAACTTAGTGTCAGCCAATAATTGTGATTCTCTTTTCTGTGTCTGCGTGACAGATATGAAAGAATACCTTATCTCTAAAAACTGTCCAACTACGCTCATTCATTAGGTCAGTAGTAGGTTGTAATCTCGATGTTACTTAATCCTTGCTCGTCAGTGCCATGCTCCATGAAATATCCTGTTGCTCATAGCCAAGTCAATGATCTTAACTTAGTGGTATCTATTTGCCTTTCTACGTCCATCTTTTGACTTGTCTCCTTTCAATCACATACTTGACACACATTAAAAGTCTTTGGTTCACGAGGAAAACTAAAATAAAATCATTTGAAGAATATCTCCAACATTTACAAATCACTTGGTAGCGTACTCCACAGTCGATGGAATAGACAGCCAGTCGCATTCTCGACCAAGCCCCGATCTATTTCCACACTAGGAGTTGGTGGTTTTGGCTTCAATCAGACTCAATCAGTCCTAACACGCCCCCGCAAATTTCACATTCATGTCACAATGTTTGAATTTAAGACTAGTTGACTCGGTCGTTGGTGGGGAAAACAAGAATATCAGATTGATCCAAAACTCATGTAAGCTCGAGAAGTTTTAAGCCGTGGGTGTCTTTATTCCCACAGCTTCGTGTGGTGTGGTACACTTGGGAAAACGGATGGATAGAAATGGATATAACACGTGCACAGTAGCCCCATAGTGCTCAGGGCTGAAGGAATCCACTGCAAAAGGGCCCCACAGCGGCACCAAAGTCTTGAATCTGGCTGATATTTCTGTGTTTCCTTCGGCCATATGGTGTGACCTTATCAACAGGTTGATGGCAAATAAACATTACGGTGGGCCTTGGGAAGCTTTTAACGGTGGGCGTTCAATCACCACTGTTTCCTTCGGAGTGGTCCACCTGAAATTCGGGCCTGCTCCATTTTTGGGCTTATGCTGTAAACTGAGCTGGCAAAAACAGATGGATAGGAGGGGATGTAAAACACATACATCACTGTGGCCCCCACAGTCACGGTTCCAATGGACGCTGATTAGCTACTGACAGGTTGAGTGGCAAGACTCGCTACTGAAGTAACGTCATCGAGTTCTTTGGAGCCCACTATAATATATGTATTGTATCCACACCCTTCATCTAGTTGGAGATAAATTTAGGGTACCAGCCAAAGAACGAGACAAATCAAAAACAGTGGAGAGAGTGACGCCCAATATTAAAATTTTAAAAGGGCTACGAAAGTTCACGATCAAGCTAAAATTTGTGTTTTCTCTTCTTTTATGTCGGGCTTAACTTATGAATACATTGGATCACATATTAACATAATAGTGGACCTTAGGAAGGTTTCAACGGTAGGCATCACTCTTCCCACTGTTTTCTGTGGTGGGGTCCACTCCAGATTTAGATATGACTCATTCTTTGTTTCATGCCTTTAAATGATCTCTCTAAATGGATGGACAGTCTGGATACAACACATACATCATCGTGTGGTCCACATAACTTGGTGACGTCACTTCATTAGCGAGTCTCCCGACAAAACCTGTCAGTAAGGGTGCACACGGTTCGGTTTGGTCCGGTTCTAGGGTGAAACCGGAACCGAACCGTTCCTAACGGTTCTAGGAAATTCGGAACCAGAACCGGACCGTTGGCACCCTGGAACCGAACCAAAATCGAACTGTTACAACTGGTTCGGTTCCGGATCGGTTCCACAATTCTGGGCTTTTTATAATCCAACCCAATTGCAAGCCCATGTCCATCCATATTGTGGTTCATTTGATGAATGGTTTAGATATTGTATAAGGTGTGCAAAAATACATTTACGAAAATAATTGTTCTAGAGAAAATAATTATAAGGTGTACAAAAATACATCGGTTCGGTTTTACGTTTCGCTTCTACGGATCGGATCTACGGTTTGGTTCTATGGATCGGTTCACGGTTTGATTAGGTTCTACATACCCCCAAACCGAGAATCGAACCGATGTCACCGATTCTTTGATTTTTGGAATCGAAACCGAAACCGGTGCACTCTTGAACCGGACCAAACCAGACCGTTTGATCGGTTCCAGTCCAATTCCACGGTTCTACCGGTTAAATGTGCACCCCTACCTGTCATTATCTGATGCATAACTAGCTGGAAATCGCATTGATTATCTTGATCGTACGATTGTTCATTTTCTCGTGAATGGTCATCACAGCCGTCTATTGATTGGATAGGTCTTGGAGGGTGTGATTGATGAAACTGTTCGGTTGGGGACCATCTGACAGGTGGTCATTCAATGCGATGGTACGCATCAATGAGCATCGCAGTTCTTGGACAGCATAGGTAGTACGATGATCCATACACATGTGCATGTAATTGTACACATGGCCTACATTTGCTTCGATCTGAACCGTCCAAATCGCAGGGGCTCTATGTACGCTTGGGTGATGATAAAAAAATCATATGGAACTCTGATGCTAACCAGTCGATTAGTACTCATCTAATGTATGGTTAAAATGGTGGACCAAATTCGACAGACAACTTACATTAATCGGAGATCAGGACCGCCTGATCAACATGATTTTGGGATGAACTCCTAAAAAGAAAAGCGGCCACACGTACATGCAACGCCATTTCAGACCGTACAAGTGTCATGTCATGCCACGTGGTCGTGACATGTTCTGACGTGGATGATGATGGTCCAACAACCCAAGTCATGCCTGGAATGAATGCTCTGCGATCCAAAGGTCTTGTGTTTGATTTTTCGGCGAATTTATTATAAGAGGTATGAAATCCTTGTCTTAGCGTTGACCTACCGATTTTTACGCTGGGAAATCTTTCAAAAGATTTGGTGATTATACACACGTGGGACCCTACCCATCCTCACTAACGCACACATGCCAATGTCGAAAATGTTTGTGAGATCAGGTCCTTTCCTTACGTGGAGTTTCACTGATTAGATCTTCTAATCTGAAATTCAGGCCATTTTATATCTCAGGTGGGCCACAACCCATATAGCAAACGGAGGGCAGGAAATTTTATTTTACCCGCTGGTTTCCAAACCAGATGTAGAGCTCAGACAAGTATAAATATTAATTAGCATGTATTTTGAAGTCCAAACTTATATAATGTGAAGCATGCTTTTGATAGACTACGGTATTATAATAATTGAGAAGATGGATTGACAACATGTGTAAAACATATGCACCAACGTGGGTTCATTGAAAAGATTGATAACGTGGATAAAACACATGCATCGACGTGGGTTCTTGAGTGTAATATATTTCAAATTTTATTAGACTTAGATCGTACAATACTTGAATTAATATAATATTTTTCATTATTTTCTAATGTCACATGAAATTTATATCAGACCAAATACAATACTATACTAGGTTAAAGATCTTATATTCCAAGCCAACCTTAAGTATTTGCATTCATGTTTTCTTGTTCTTCTTTTTATTTTTTATATGAATTTGCATTTTTATTTTCAAGAACAACACTTTAAACATGTGAGATGAATATCTTATAAAAACAAATAATAAATATAAAAAATCAGTTCAATTGATAAAAAAGTTAAAAGTAAATAAAATAACATAAAAACTCTATACTTTAACTTGATTCAAAGTATGATATTTTTTTAAAAAAAATTTTTTTTACTTAAAATAATAAAAGATATATAATCATACAAACACTCTTAAACAGTCATTAGATGATTAAAATAATTAAAGCAATAACTTTGGATTATTAACAAACTTTCGAAACTCTAGATTAGAAGAATTAAAATGTACTAAAAATAATAATTTTTTAACTTATATATATATATATAAAAAAAATTTTAGTTTACTAAAAACTTTCAGGCCAAAAAACCTTTAGTAGTTGGCAGAGTGTAAAGCTTTTTAATAACTTTTTAACAATATATCGCATGCAAGAAATGAAATAGATAATCAATTTCAAACTTCTGGATTACCCGTTGGTGTAATCCAGAATGATCCGTTAGACTGGCCCACAATGACATTATAAGACCCAAGGTTAGAGCCCTTCATGGGCTTAGAATACAGGCCCATCTAGAAGCAAAAAAGAAATAGATGGGCCTGGCGTTACTAACCCCAGCTCAGAAACTGATCGAATCTGTAATTCCCACATGAATGTTTTTAATCTATCCGTTGATCAAGTAGGTCAAACATGCACCGCCCCATGAGCGAATCTAACGAGTCCAAACCAGTCCAAAGACAGGCCCAGCAGCCCCTACGGTCCCCCATGGAGAACATAGCATCCAGAAGATGGATGGTTTCAGTCATGTTGGCCATCTCAGCAAGTGGGCCTCAATAGGGACATCAGTCGCAAAGCAGACTGTTGTTACTGAGGCCCACCAGATGAACGGTTACTGATCGATGGCCCCAACTCAACTGGACTCGGACTTAGACTCGGTAGTACCCCTCCAGTATCAAAATCTCGGTACAGGTCCCTGTTGTGGGCCCACTATGATGTATGTGTTTCATCCGCTCCGTACATCCACTTCACCAGCTCATTTTTGGGCATGATAAAAAAAGAAGAAGAGGGGAGCAGATTACGTGCAGCCCTAACCATGTGGCCCACCTTGATGTATGTATTGGATATCCATGCAGTCTATCCATTTTGCCATATCATGGAACAGATCCAAATCTCAGGTGGATGACACCACATGAAACATTGGTGATTGGCCATTAAAAACTTGTGGGCCACACAATTTTTGAATCGTGATAATATTTATTTTTTTCCATTTATCTGAGTCCCTGTGACATTACCAATAGGTTGTACAAAAAATAAATATTAAGGTGGGCATTGAAGTGGACCTTAAGAAATTTTTAATAGTTGGCATTCAATCACCACTATTTCTTATGTTGTGGTCCACATGAGATTTGGATCTACTTCATTTTTGAGCCCAATGCCCTAAAATCAGCTGAAAAAATAGATGGACAGCATGGATATACAATAAATACATCAAGGTGGGCCCTACGGTTAGGACCGCACTATGTTGGCGTAGGCTGGCCGCACCTAATCTACTCCGGTAAATGAAGTCTATTTAAATTCCAGGTGGACCACACCACAGGTAACAGTGTTCTAGGGCCCACTTATGTCCAATACGTTGATAGATCACACAGACATGGACGAAGGAAGACACAAACATCAGCTTCATCCAAGATGATATGGGAAAATGGATTGAACGTACGCTGTTGAATCAGGCTATTTTTTGTGTTTTCAGTTCATCCCAGTAGGAATGACCTTATGAACGGTATGGATGTCATAAAAACATCACGGTGGACCCAGGGAAGTTTCAACGGTAGGAATTTACCTACACGTTTTCCATGACTTGCGGCCTACTTCATCTTTAGATTTGAATAATTTTTTTGACGAATTCCTAACAAGATCTTTCGAAATGATCCACGTAGTGGATTTCCCACAAACATCGTGGTGGGCCCCACATAGCGTCCGGTCGCAGGAGGTTCCTGCGAAAGCCTTTTTGCAGGTCCCTTCCATCACCCCACCAGACAAACGCGGATTGCGTCCTACCCCGCCCGTCTCCTTGTGCGAACGGACATGAGCTTGGAGTGCCCACCGTATTGTATGTGTTTTATCCATACCGTCTATCCATTTTTATCTATCAATTTAGGATACGGGCCCAAAAATAAGGAAGATCTGATACACAGGTGGACCACACAGTGAGTGATTAAACTCTTAATGTCCAAAACTTCTTGGACCATAGAAGTTTTATATCGAGCTGATATTTATGTTTCTCTATGTAACTTTATGAATAGGTTGGATGCCAGATAAAAATAACTGCAGGCCCTAGAAAAGTTTCAATGGTGAGAATCATTATCACCGTTGCTTCCTGTGGTGTGGTCCAGCTGAGCCTTGGGTATTTCTAAAGTTTTTTCATTTCCCATAAAATGAAACGAAAAATTAGATGGACGGTGTGGATAAAACCCATAGATCACGTTGCCCATTCAAAGCCCCTGCCCATTTCCAGCTGGAGAAGGGCGGGGGTAGGACGCAATCCAGACGACAGTGCCGACGTGGTACTGGGGTCGCACTACCGAATCCGAATCCAACTCAAACGTTGCTGTTCAAGCTGAAACGCGCAACCGGCGGACGCGGATTGCATACGGACGCTGACAGTGCGGAATGGACCCCACCATGATGTATTTAACTTATCCACTCCGTTCATATAATTTTCCAGATCATTTTATGCATGAAACAAAAAATTATTCACAAAAAATTCTAAAGTGAACCACACCATAATAAAATAGTGGTGAGTGAAATGCCCACCATTAAAAACTTCGTGAGGTCCACTGTAATTTTTATTTTCCATCCACCATGTTGGTTAGGTAATAAAGACATAGATGAAGGGAAAATACAAATATCAGCTTCATCCAAAAACTTCGGTGGTCCTAAATAAGTTTTTAATGGTGAACGTTCAATCACCATTGTTTCCTCTGGTGTGGTACACATACGATATGTATCTGATTTATTTTCGGGCTAATATATTATAATGACCTGTGAAAATGAATGAACAGCGTGGATAAAACATGTACATCATGGTTGGGTCCACAGATCACCGTCAGCGTCAGTAGCGTCTAATACCGTAGGAACCCTGAAAAACTTAGCGGCATTTTCGTCTAATAATTTTTGAAAAAAGTCAACCTCAACCCAGAACTGTCGAGAAAAGCGGTGCTATTCGAATTTCCAGGAGAGACGTGGTGTCAAATATCCCGGCGGAAGGCGTACGTGTCAATATCCGACCCGTTCATGAGAGTGATTATTTTGAGCATGCCACATGACCCAATCAACCGGATCTTCATTCTTCTGTAATGATCCAAGATCCAACGGTGCATGTATTCAAGGACCCAATCTCTGTTGGCTCACGATGTTGTATAAGGTAAATCCATTCCGTCCATCAGGTGCTGTCCACGATTTACCAGTAAATTAAAAAACAGACAGATCCGCAGCTCAGGTGAGCCATACCAAAAGGAGCAATTGAGATGAGATGCCAACCGTAGGCTTGTATGTGGGGTCTAACATGGTGTGTATATTTCATCAGACCGTTAATCAGGTGTAACTCACCAGGATGAATTGAATAGAAAAGTCTGATTTTTTAAATATTTATAAAAACAAAAAAAAACACACACACAACCGGGCGACAGCAAGCGAACTTACAGGTTTTAGGAGTAATTTTACATTTCTCTCATTGGTGTGGCCCACTGAGGCTTTTGGTATGACTGATTTTTTGTATTTATGGTTTATATAAGTCTTCTTACCTGGTGGACGGAGTTGATTTACATATACAAAATGGTGGGGCCCAAAGAGCTCGCGTGTTTGACGAGCCGATATGGGTCAGCTCTGGCACACGTGTTATGCATCCGGAGCGCTCCCGTACATGCATCCGGTGCGGAATATTAGCACGTGCCTTTTGCTTAGCAGCCCTTCGCTTACCGCGTTTCATGCGGACGCGGATTGGCTACTCCCCCTGACACCAGCCAATGGCTGGTGGTCGGTGCTATGTCGGCCCCACTATAATGTATGTGTTTCATCCATGCCGTCCATATATTTTTAAAGATCATTTTACAATGTAAGACCAAAAATGAGGTATATAGAAATCTCAAGTGGACCACATTACAGGAAAGAGTGTTGAATGAGTGTAGACCATTAAAAACTTTTTGGGGGCCATAAAAGTTTTGGATCAAGCTGATTTTTGTTTTTTCCCTTCATCTGGGCCTGTATCACCTAATCAACAGATTGGATGTCAAATAAAAATTAAAGTAGGCCTTAGGAGGATTTTAATGGTGGATATCCAATCACTATTGTTTTTATGTGGTGTGGTCCACCTGAGATTTATATCCCTCTCATTTATATGACCAATCCTAAAATGATCTTTAAAAATGGATGAACGGAATGGATGAAACACATACATCATGGTGGGGCCCACATTGCACCGACCATCAGCCACGGGGCTGGTGTCAGGGGGAGTAGCCAACCCGTTTCCGTTTCCGTTTCATGCTCTGCCAGCAAAAAATCGTCGTCGTACACCTGGAACCCAATCACGTACATGGATCACGTCCCTGCTGCAGAGAGCGGATTAGGTGTTACCCTTACCGTGAGGCCCACCTTCATGATGTGTTGTATATCCACACCGTCCATCCTTTTTCTCAGCCCATTTAAGGATGTGGTTCCAAACTCTAAGCAGATTCAAATCTCAGGTGGACCATACTACAGGAAACAGTGGTGATTGAATTTCCACCTTTAAAAACTTCCCGGGCCCACCGTAAGCAGATCCCTAATATTTATTTTTAATCCAACCCGTTGATAAGATCAACCAGACCTGGATTGAGGGAAGTTTCAAAGATCATCTTGATCCAAAACTTGTGTGGCCTACAAAAAAATTTTAATTCTCATTCACCACTTTTTAAAGTGGCGTGGTCCATCAAAGATTTGGATCTACTTAAGTTTTGAATTGACGTCCTAAAATGAGCTGGTAAAAACGGATGGACAGCGTGGATATACAATAAATCAATCAAGGTGGGCCCCACGCTATGGCATTCTTCCACCGTTCACAACTAACAAGAAATCTAGGGCGTTACAATCGCCACAAATTCGGGGTCATGGCCCATCTAGCATTGTGGACCACCAGATCAACGGTCCCGATTGCTACCCGCATTTTCCATATGTATAAAACTGCAACGCGCTTCCGGCGGCTTCCAAGGCCATTTCTCAAACCTCTGACTTTTGTCATTGCCACCAATGTCAACGCCGTCCTTAGTCAAACGCAAAACTAAATATTGCATCTCCACTCATACAAAAATGTCAACCCTTTTCCCTTCTGTTTTCTCCTCTCTCTCTCTCTCTCTCTCTCCTTCCAAAAAACCTCAGAAAGATTACATTTCGGCCACGAACTCCCAATTCTAATATCGTATCGACCGATACTTCAAAAACCGTTTTTCCCGTTAAAATCTCTTTCCATGGGAAACGGTGTCCGCAAGCTCTCCCTCTGCTTCTCTGGCAGTGATCGCCTCGTCATAGCTGCCATCGCATCTGAACCGTTGGATGAAGGTCTGGGCCACTCCTTCTGCTACGTCCGTCCAGACCCATCTCGGATTTCGTCGTGGAATGCCCATACGGAGGAATCGGCCGCTGCTGCGATGGTGTTCCGATCGATCTCGGGCGCGTCCGTCTGCGCCAACGTATCTACCCCTCTTTCTACTGCCTTCGCCGATCTCTACTCTGACAATTCCGTTGATTGCGTGTCGGCAACCTTCGAGAGCTCGGATTCTTTCGCTTCAGTCCCGCTTCAGCCTCTCCATCGGTTGAATCCAGACCTGATTGGTGGAATTACCCATTCCGGACCGATCGAAAGAGGTTTCTTGTCAGGCCCGATAGAACGCGGGTTCTTGTCGGGCCCGCTTGATCATAGGATCTTTTCTGGTCCGTTCGATGGAGGTTCGAATCAGTTCCAGCGGAGTTTCTCTCATAGTGAATCTGCATTCCGACTCAGATCGAAGAAGAAGAAAGGTTCCTTGATTCGAGTCATGAAGAAGGCGATCGCACAGACGGTCAGGAAGAATTCAATCGTTGCACCGGTTAAATCGGGCCCTCCAATTAAGAAATTGGATTCAATCGCAATGGAGAAGAACGGAGAGAACGTTGGCACTCATGTAAGCAGCGATTCGAGTTTTGAGGGCTGTGATTCATTGAGTCAGAATCTTCAGTGGGCCCAGGGGAAAGCAGGGGAGGATCGAGTTCATGTTGTCCTATCGGAAGAACATGGGTGGCTCTTTGTTGGAATTTATGATGGATTCAACGGTCCAGATGCACCTGATTACCTTCTCTCCAATCTGTATTCTGCAGTCCATAAGGAACTCAAGGGATTAGTGTGGGAAAATAAGCTCGAATCGGCCATTGATTCTGTTTTAGAGAAGGTTACTATTCCCACCCACGAGTCTGATCTAAGTAGAACGAGAGATCGGACGGTTGATAGTCGTTCTCAGTGTGTGGGGCCATTTGGAGGCACCCCAAATTCAAATTCGAATTCGAAGAGGATTAGGAGTAATAATTCGAGGAGATTTAAAGGGTCAGCTAAGAAAACAGAGGAGAACCGAAAGAGGTGGAAATGCAGATGGGATACTGAGAGATTGGAGCTCGATAAGAGATTTAAGGACCGGTCCGACTCTGATCAGATGGTTAATCATTCAGATGTTTTGAAGGCTCTTTCTCGGGCCTTGAGAAAAACAGAGGCGGCCTATTTGAAAATCACAGATAAGATGGTCACAGAGAATCCTGAATTAGCCTTGATGGGATCGTGTGTTTTGGTCATGTTGATGAAGGGTGAGGATGTTTATTTGATGAACGTCGGCGACAGTCGTGTCGTTATAGCTCGTAAACCAGAAAATGATGTGTGGGGTTCTCTTGGAAAGGCCCATCAGGACTTGGATCGGATCAATGAGGAAACTTCGAATGATCTCGATGCGTTCGATGGTCATCGGCTGCCGGACTTTCCAAATTTAATGGCTCTTCAGCTGACATTGGATCATAGTACCTGTGTTGAAGAGGTAAAGCCATGACTCTGATCATCAAAAGCTCTTCTCACTTTTCTAATATTGTGGTCCACCATTGCTAAGGGCCGTAACTAAAGTTCACTACATGTATGGAATTCTAGCATTACATGACTTCACTGATGTTGCATTGTAGGAAGTTCAAAGAATCAAGAAAGAACATCCCGACGATGCTTCCGCTGTTGTAAATGATCGTGTCAAAGGCTCATTGAAGGTCACAAGAGCTTTCGGCGCCGGCTTCCTGAAGCAGGTATGCGCATATTCATGTATATTTAAACCAAACCATCTAATACATATGGACATGAATAACAGAAACACACATACATACATCACGACGGGTCTGTTTGGATAGGCAGAATCCACAGGAAAAGAAAACATTTTTCCTTGATGTGACATCGGCCGCTGTTGGGATTACAAATAAAACTATGAATTCTGCACCGTAATCATTAGCCTTATCCAAATTTGTGGGTTCTCGATGTCTTGGATCCTAAAAAGGAATCCGTTTGTTAGCGGTGCATGTATGCTGTATGCTGTTATACTGCTAGGTGTAATCTTGTGATTTTTTCTAGTTATAAAAAAATCCAGATGTGTTTGGCTGTTCATGTGACCGACTGTCATGGAAAAGAGCAGAAATTTCCTTTGCCTATCTAAACATTGAATTTGGGCAGTAAAATGCTGATCTGATTAATGTAGTTTGTGTTTTCCACGACGCCCCAAACACCTAGCCAAACATGATTTTGAGGTGCACCCAAATGCTACCTTAAGCTTCAGACATGCATGGATTACGGGGGCTAAACTCATCCAAGGTGGTAGAAATATGCTCTAATCCTGACTGACCATAATGTGGGCCATACTGTGGATGATGGGTCCCAAAAATTCACACAGGTTGGTTGATACCATCCATCCATTTGGTTGAGCAGAAAGTGATCTGCAATCCATTATTGGACAATTATGGATTGAGAAACATTTTGACTGTTGATCATTGGGGGTCATTGGAACTTTGTTATTTTTTCATTTCTTGCTATGATCTAAGTCCTTCACATGGTAGCCATGGCCATACAACTTATGTTTGATGGTTAGACTCTTTAGACAATTTATAGTGTGGCCCACTTCCATTTTTCTGCAGCCCAAGTGGAACAATGCACTTCTAGAGATGTTTAGAATCGATTACGTCGGAATGTTGCCGTACATCACATGCGCCCCATCTCTCTATCACCATCGAATTGAGTCGAAAGATAGATTTTTGATACTGTCTTCAGATGGACTATATGAATACTTCACCAACGAAGAGGTGGTTTCAGAAGTTGAGATGTTCATCACATCCTCGCCGGAAGGAGATCCTGCCCAACATCTCATCCAAGAAGTACTTTTCCGTGCAGCGAAGAAAGCAGGTAACACCCAAATGCCAAAACTAGACATTCCCAATTAGATTTGATTAGGCCATGAATCAAGTGGCCCCACCATGTAAATGGCCTGGCCCAAAAATCAGAGATGTCTCACATCTTGAAAGTGGACTGTTGGCAATTCTTCTAAACCATCCACTTCTTTCGTACTCTGTGTTGTCTGATGAGTCAAGAAGCATGATTTTTGGACCTTATCACCCATAAGGCATGGTCCATCTGATTCATGGCTCGGATGTACCTCACGTGCGGCCACATGCAGTGTTGCATGTGATCTAGAAAAACCCATGATCAATATAATCTCAGTGTGACCTAAGCATAGTTTAAAAACTCGACTTGATGTCCGGTCAGTCGGGTTGACTCAGTTGAGTTTCAAGTCGAGTTATTGAGTTTTAGAACTATGGTCTTAACATTTAAAGGCTCTCTTTTTTTGCAGGAATGGATTTTCATGAGCTGCTCGAGATACCACAAGGTGACCGGCGGCAATACCACGATGATGTTACTGTCATCATTATCTCATTGGAGGGAAGAATTTGGAAATCATCTGTAAACAGATCTACAGACTAGAGAAGATACCAAATTCCACCGGAAAAACTGGGCCGTCTCTATTTTCTCCTGTCGCATTTGTAACATACCCATTTGAATCAGGTGGCAAAGGACTGCAAAGGCGCAAAAGCTGCTACAAGTTTATTATACTCGCTAAAAAATGTAATTTTAATTAACGGTTTTATTGATTTAGATTGCAAGAGTGACCATTTTGGTCCCATTTTTGCCCCATGTTTTATAACACCAATAGAGGATCGCATGGTCCGAAGAATGGCTTCATTTTTTCCCGTTCTGCATTCTCTGCATTTGTATCTTGAATTTTCTTAGTTTTGTAACACCCATAGAGGACCAATGGTTTGGCATTCCGAACCATTTATTTGGTGGCCTCTCCATGATCAAAATATGCCTTCAAAAATCTCCTGGACTGGTAGAACCTAGCTATTTAATCTTTGGCCTTCTTTTATGTTGGACATGGAGTTTAACTGAACTGCAGTTCTATCAAATCATTGTAGAGATATGTTCAAAGCAGGTTGCTTCCATTTCATCCACAATGACTACAAAGTCCCCAAATTGCAATTCCATGCATTTGAAGTTGGGCTTGAAACAATGAAAGCTGTGTTTTGGGAGGCTGTCCAACCTTAGTCATCTACTCTTTTATTGAATTGGGTGATTGCAATTCAATCCAATTGAGCATCCAAACACAGCCTTATGAAGCTTAAACCATGTCTCAATCAGTATGTTAAGACCTGGTCACTCTGCCGAGATGCTGGTATCACTATATCTTCACTTGGACTGAAAAGTGATGAAATGGTGATGGAAAATGCTGCTACATTATATTTTCAATCGGGCCTGTTTGGATCACAACTGAACTGAATTGCGAAAATCCTGGACAATGTACAGAAACCAACCAGATAGTTGAATTTCAGTTCCAAGTCCAGCTTGGAAATAACATGGCTGCAATTCGGAGAAAGTCACGTGATGTTATTAATAACGTAATATCAACTTGGTGATTGCCACTTCTTCAGCGATTTATTGCAATTCAAATTAATGGTGCATCCAAACGCACTCTCGATGTTTTTGGCGCCAATTACAGTTTGAAAGCTGGACATCGTAGTTCTTAGACTACCACATCCTAATAATTCAGGTGTCGTTGCGTGCATGTGTTGCGCAAGGGTTCCTGGCCGTTCATTATTTTAGTATTTTGTGGCCAATCTGGCAAGTGGGTTGGGCCAACTTTCAGGTGGAGAAATCTACATGGTGGGTCCTACCTGATGGATGGTTCGGATGTTCCACATGTGCGCCACATTGGTGCGTGTGGAGTTTTGTAGGGAGGTGGAGCCCACCCATTGGCTGATTATCATTTAGACTACCACATTCTAATAAATCATATGTAGTTACGTGCATGTGTTGCGCAAGGGCTCTTAGCCGTTCATTATTTTAGTATTTTGTGGCCCATCTGGCAAGTGGGTTGGGCCAACTTTCAGGTGGAGAAATCTACATGGTGGGTCCTACCTGATGGATGGTTTGGATGTTCCACATGTGCGCCACATTGGCGCATGTTGAGTTTTGTAGGGGGTGGAGCCCACCCATTGACTGATTAATCATCTGTTTTGCAGACCACTGATCAGATAGGGCCATCTGATCTGTTAGAAATCTTGGTCCCAAAGATACAGTGGCCCATCATCCACATTGTAAGGGGCATTTGGGGATGTTGATTCAAGACGTGCCGTTGATTTTGGACACTGATCATTCAACTGGCCCATTAGGACTGCGAGAGTAACGGATCTGGTCCATGATCCATCCACAACATGGCCCACCGTCTCGGCAAACTGGATTGGCGCATGTACATGCCATGCGTGTGATGGATGAATGGATATAATCTAGCAACTTACGGTTAGAGCTTGGATTCATCCAAGTGGGTCCCATCATGGATAGAACACAGTGCTAAAAAACCGCACGGATCGCCTGATCTGATTGATTTTGGACCCCATATCATTCATCTGGACCATTAAGATTGGCAACAGGATGTGATAAGCGGTCCATGATTTATCAACAATGAGGCCCACAATTTCCATGGACTGGATTAAAGCTCATACCGCGAGTAGGTACTGAGAATAGAGGGTGAGTTGGTCGACTCGCTTCTGACTCGTCCGATCCCGAGTCACTGAGTCAGGAAACCGTTTTGGTGCTCGAAGCTACACTTGTCAGGATCTTGACCTTTTTTTTGGACCCTAGATCATTCAAATGGACCATCAGGCTTGTAAAATCAAACTAAATTCCTACGATTTGGTCAGATCGGATTGGGGGATATGCAAGCCACGTGTACGGTGGATGAGTTTCCATAATTTAGGAAATTGGTGCCAAAGTACACAAGTGTAGAGCTGAAGCAGAGAGAGAGAGATGGGTCGGATAGCCGTGGTAGCGATCGCGGCTCTGTGGGTCATCCCCATTTCAATCTTGGTCAATCGCGTCGTTCCAGAGCCTTACATGGTAAGCTCTCCCCTCCCGCCTGTTTCTCTGATTCCTCTGCCCCCGGCGCACAATATCCGTTCTCCTCTCTTTCTGCTAACCTGCGCCCCTCTGTGCTGCAGGATGAGATATTCCACATTCCACAGGCCCAGCAATACTGCAGGGGGGATTTCAAAGGCTGGGATCCCATGATCACTACCCCACCTGGCCTGTAAGCCCTCAATCTGAAACACCCACTTTCCTCTTCTTCTTTTTTCTTTTTTCTTTTTTTTGAATTCCCTTTCCTATTTTAAATTATTTTCCAATGATCAGAAAAGTGATATGGGTTTCCATTGTTTCGCGATGCATGAATACGGCGTTATACAGAATTTTCGTTTTTTATTTTTTATTTTTTCCTGATTTTGTCAGGTTTTGATATGTTGAAGCTATTTGAAATGTGGATTGGTAGACATTGTTGGTTATTATTATTATTATTATTTATGGATTCTAAATATTCAGCTTTGAGTAGTTACATGGGTTCTGCTTGAAGATATGGGCTGAAGTTGAATTAGCGTTTTTTAAGAGATTAGAATATCCAACATATAGATGTGGTTTATTAGGAATTTTCCATTTTCTGTATTTCTTGTTGTTTATTGAAGATAAAAACTCTGGCAGAGTGTGATGGACAATAAGCAGGCGCTTAGAAATTTGTTAGAAATTGCACATGTGGCATACAAGTTTCAAGTTAAACTGTCCAAATTATGGGTACACAGTGTAGATGTATCATGAGCCAAAAAATTAAAAATTAATCCCATTTTATTATCTGGCTATCAGATTGGTGGACATTTATTGGATGGTTAAAAATGAAAATTCTCCAACAGTCCTATTTCCACAAACAAGTGTCCACGAATCAGAGATTAGGATTGTTTAACTAATCTGATCTTGGGATTGTGAGTTGGTGACAGTGGGCTGCACAATGTACTCGGCTCATTGAGTTATATGTGCCATGTGTATAATTTCTGAGTGCCTATGCATCAAGTGTCATACTCAACCTGAGCATCATATAACTCCTTGTTATTCAATTTGATGGTAGCTACACTAATCCTGCTGATGCGCATGAGAACCAAGCTGTCCATGTGGGTCCCACCATGTAGATGACTAGGCCTGAGAATCAGGCCAGCTATACTTGCTTTTAGCTTTTCACTAGTTTTGTACATTGGGGCTCACCTGATGAGTGGACTAGCCGAACCAGCACAGCACGTCGGGGGGTGGGGTGGGGGTGCCCAAACAGTTATACATGCATGTGTGAATGGCAAACCTTTAAGTAGAATGATAGACACATTGTTCAGTTCTGTGTGATTTTTCAATGTATTCAAATTACATGGATTCCGTTGCTTTTTTGGTATTCTGTGAGGGAAATTCTGAGGCTTCTCTGTTTTTTCATAACATATACCAGAATGTAAGGCTCCAAAAGTACCAAGATTATTGAGATAGTTTTAAGGGTTTATTAGAACTGATCAACATTCTACTCAGGTTGGCAGACTCCATTTAAGGTATTTTGGATTTAGGAGTAATTTACCAGTAATGGGCATAGGCAGGAAGCGGATGTAGAGTACATGAGTTAAATGGGTTTTCAGAGATTTGCTACTAATTTGGAACTCTCTTTAGATGTTTTAGGGTGCATTTGGATGGGCCATTGAATTCACAATGCTAGTTCCAATCCATATCTGTGTACTACCCATATAAAGGCAAAAGGATCTCTTCATACTTCTTTTTTAAGCCATGTATTTTCCATACTTTACACGACAAGACTATCTCGATTGATTCACTCTAATGACATAGCTTCCACATGCACTCGGCATGTCCCGATATCAACCCTGACCATCAAAATCATGAGGCCTGCGGTGTGTGGAGTATATCCCAACAATCATGCAGAACAAATGATCCTAATCATTCAATTTTTGGCTGCATGTGGACCACTGAATCTGGACAGCTTGCCATTTTCTTTTTTACCCTCTATTTGATGGCCAACAATTGAATGGTCAGGTTATCTGATAAGTTTGACTCCTAGGAGAAGCTCCGGCAACTGTGGAGGCATGATTTGGACAATATGAATTGATGCACTTCTATGCCAAGTCTATGATGGTTTTGGGTTGTTGTAAATACATCCAAGCATACACTGCCATGGTTATGCATGTGTTTTTTATCTTTGTATTCATGTGTTTGCAATTTAGGAGTTTCAAGTTATATAGGGATTAGAATGTGTTGATGCATCTGAATGTCAATAGCATCTTCATGCATACATTTTGCACAACTTAGGCCCAAGGTCTAGTGATCGAGGCCTTTTATATGATTCGTCCCACCATGGATAGAGGATGTCCGAACATTTTTCATATTGCAAGATTCTTTCCATCCAATCTGTCCTTTATTTCAGATGTTTTTTCTATTGATCTCAATTGCCTCAAAAATCTCCCTACCAATCCTAATCCTTCAAATGGTGGCCTGCAAATAGATGGTTAGACAGATTCTTGGTTTCCTCATTGGGATGAGGCTTCCTGGGTGTTGTGTCTGATCATTGTCCTATTGTGCTAGAGTCATGAGAGGAGTCGTGTAATGCGAAGCCCTCTTTATTCGAGATTGTGTGGTTAGAAGAAATCGATTTTTGTGGGCCTCATTGAAGGTGGAGGGATGGGCTGGTTACAAGCTTATGTCGAAGCTTAAATTCCATCAAGGCAAAATCAAAGATTGGAAGAAGTTCCAACACCTTGGCTCATTTGAGGAGGAGAAGCTCAGAGTTCTGCAAGCCATTCAAGCTATCACCAGGACCTAACCCAACTTAAGTAGAGCCCTGCCCAATTTGAAGACTCACTCCCAATTATTAAAGTGGTGGTATTATTGAAGGTCTCCCAGTTAGTGGGTCCAATATGCAAGACTTTTCTTAACTTTATTCGGTCTATTTATTTTTGTTCAGGAATTTCCTTCTATTAGTGTTAGCAAGTATGGGAGCAAAGCTATGATCTGACAATTTTCTTGCGGGAATCTAAATTCTTTATTGCATTGCCTATTTTACCCAACCTTCCCCCACATGAAGCTAACCATTATTGAGGTTGAAGCAAACCTTTGGACATGGCTTTATGAATCAACAATATGGGCCTGTTTGGATTGTGGGAAAAGAAAAGAAAAGAATGAAAATGAAGCACTCTCACATGATGGGACGTTTCAATATGTTTGGATAGCAAAAATAGCAATACGAAACATTTCCATGGTCTATTTCCCCAGCACGAGATACGAGGTGGCCATTGTCTCATAATGATTAGATTTCCACTTGCTATCCAATCAAGAGCCCCAAAAATAGAATCCATAAGTGTCCATGTTTCAATAGTTTTCATGGAACCCATGGGTATAACAGATAATCGTTACACTTATTTTTCCCACTATCCAAACAGACCCTAAAGGAATTTGATGGCATATGCCAACATCGATGAAAAATCATCCAATACCTGGTTCACTCAGTTTCAGTGGATGATAAAGTCTCTCTCCCTCATCATCACCGTCGTAGCATTTCTCCCAGTAATTGGAGGTTGCCTTTTAAAAGGTATATTGGCAAAAGTTTTATGATCAGCCACCCTTGGGTCCAAGTCCTTGAAATGGCCATGATGAAGATGCTGAGCTTGCACCATCTTAGTTCTAGAAATGAGTTTGGTAAACCCCTCAATAGGCTAAAAATGCCAAACAAGGACGGGATTGACAATGATGAAGGAGGATGCACCAGCGTGTGACAAAATCCTTTTCAACTCCATTCTCCCCCAATCCAGATCACTTAGTCTAATTCATCCAAGTTGGCAACATTATCCCTTCCCTAGAACTATATGACGAATGTCTAGATTTCTTTTAACTTTCCTATTCCAGAAAAAAGAAAAAGAAAAAGGGAAGGTTCTCTTGGTACACATCTCAACTTGTTGGAATCTACTGGCAATCTCAGTGTGTAATCTGGGACCTTTATATGTTCTGTCTGCATTTCTTTTTTTGAGCTTTTCGATTCCAGTGCTCTTCTTGTTTTTGTTTCATGGGTTGAGCTTCGTATGACACCCACCACGAATGTCCCTCCTTTTCATCTTTGCAAAATACCGTATACAAACATCCTCAAATTGGACAGTATCTGTTTGTTCAGAGTTCAAATATAAGGGCACGCTCCAGTGATACCAGTACCACTGCAAGCTATGGTGGTACTGGGCAGATGTGGATCCACATGCTGCAAATGTCAAATCCAACCTTTCCATCATATGTGTCAGTGCATGTTGCCCCCAGGGCTTGAAAATCAGGCTGATCCATTAAATCAGGTGGGCCACACCACAGGGAACAAGTTTGGAGAGAACATGCTCCCTTGATTTGTGGGTAGGGACTACCATATTGAGTATTTGAAATCCATGCCATTTAGACCCTTCATCTGGTCTGGATGAAGGGTCAAGCCAAAAGTCCGACTGTTTTGAAATTCAGGTGGGCCCCTATGTAAATCAAGGGTAAGCATCCCCTGTCACATTGTTCCCTGTGTTGTGGGCCTATGGGCAATGTTTTAAATAGAAAATAGTGTATAGCATAGCGTTCACCCCTCTGAAGTGTGAGGTGTAAGTTACACAGCGTGTAGCTTATACTTCTAGATTTTTAATCAAGATTGCGCTTGGTTGCACCAATTTCATGATTTATGCACCAAATTAGATCGATAAATAATGAAATTTAACAAAATTTCATGATATTTTGTGCAAGCAAACACAACCTAAAGTAATAGGAAATGGCAATGATTACGTTTTTTTTTTTTAAAATGTAACAAATCATTGAAAACATTAATTGATTTTAATATTTGTAATGTAAAGTGCGTAGCATGTAGCATAGTCCATGTCTCATGTAGCATATGCAAATTATCATGTAGCATAAGCTACACGCAACTTAAGCTATTTCCATGAGTTACATGGCATTAAGGCTATGCTCGGCTATATAGTGTAGCTATTTAAAACACTGGTTGTGGTCCACTTAAGTGCTGATCAGGCTTGTTTCTGGCACCTAGGGATGATATGAGGTACTCATCTATGGATGGTTTGGATGGCCTTCATACATCACGTGGACCCCACATCTGCCTGGTACTACTGTAAACTTACAGTGCTATTGGTATGACTCGAGTGCGCCCCTTAAATAGTCGGCTAGTTTGAAAGGCAGTGTGCTACTATGATAAATGTTGATTTGCACATTTTCAAATTGTTGCAGGTACTATCTTTCACTCGCCTACCTTGCTTCTTTGTTTCCAGGCATCCAATGCATAAAGGCAGTGTCATCATTTTCTGACCTATGTTCTGCTGCAGTTCTCCGTTCTACAAATGGTGTTTTGGCGGCTATTTGTGGTGTTATCATTTATGATATATTAATGCACTTAAGACCTGCACTTGGTGAAAGAAGGGCAACTGTGTATACTGTAGTTTTAACTATGTTCCCTCTTCATTGGTTCTTTACCTTTCTATACTACACGGATGTAGCATCACTAACGGCAGTTCTTGCCATGTATCTGGCCTGTTTGAAGAGGCGCTATTGGTTTAGTGCACTGGTTAGTGGACCCACTATTTGCTTGAATTTCTTTGAAGAGAATTGCTTGGTTGTGACTCACGAGATTGCTATTTTCATCAATATGATTTTACTTTTCTATATTTTTCTTGTTTTTTGTCAAGATGTTATGATTTTCACCATAAATTTTTTATTTTCACATTAATATATTCCAATGTGTCAAAATATCAATCTCGTGTTATCCTTCACAGTCAAATGGTACCATGATGTTAGAACTCATCCACTGTGCAGCACACAACGATTTGGATGGCCCCATCGTGGATGGAGGATAGTCCTAATCACACTGATTAATGAGTTCCATTGCATTTTCTTTTCGGCAATCAATTTGAAGATCACCATTGGACGGTTTGGTTTGTCTAATGAGGGTGGTGGTTGGGTTTTGCTCCATCTACATTTGCACCCACCATTTGTGATGCAACCTAGGAGTGATCCCCACTGTCTATCAGATCAGAGATATGGGCCTTATGATCCATCCAAGCTGTTTTCTAGGACCCTAATAATGTCTTTATCAATCTGCGGGCACCACACGAGTTGTTGATCAGTTAGCGGACTTAGTAAATCTAATTGGTTTACTTTTTGGGTACCAAACAATGTATGAATGATACCAAATTGATCCTGTTAAGGTCCATTTGATTAGATTAAAACAAGACCAAGCTCATGTGATTCTGTCATGCAATGAGTTAACTTACGACCCCTTTACAGAAGGCTTATCTGGTTTTGATGGGATTTATGGATATTTTAATCATTTTTAATATTATTAAACCATATGTTTAGGATAAAAAGGTCTCCCTCTCATTAGATGAGTGGGTAGAGATAGTCTAGTGTGTGTGAGTCATCGAGGGTTCAATCCCTGATAGTGTTCCTTTCAAAAAATAAATAAATATATATATATATATATAGGATTAGACTTAGTGGATGGGATAAATTTGGGGTTCTTTTGCTTTGGGAGAGTGTATAACCATGTAAAGAAATGTGGAATGAAAAAAAAAAATTTTAAGTCTATACATTGGGAGAAACTCGTTGATTGTAGCCAACCTTTATAATAGACTATTTAGTGCTGGATTGTAATCAACCTATGTAATAGTCTATTACATTGCACCTATGGGATTTTTGCACTCTTATTATTGGTCCTCTGCACACGGATAAAGGAGGGTTGCTTCAGGTTGGCAGCCGGCGTCAAACTATGCCATAACTCTCATCATGAATCTGAAGGCATAAAATGTTCATGTAGCTGACCAAAAATTAATTGGGTTAAGGTGTAGATGATGATGATGTTGATACATCGAGAGATTCTCTTGCTTTTCAGAATGACTCTTGGACACCTATTGGGTGCAATGCTCGTACAAGCATGGTGTGATTCTATGCTTGTACAAGGTGTGAATCTGCTTGCTGTGGTTTTAATCATTATTAGATGGTGCAATACTATCCAACTTGTGTGGTAAGATCAAAGTCTGCAAATCTAATCATTTACTTTGGAAGGTATTGCATTTATCTGCTCTCAAATTACTGAGATTGAGATTGTGGGCTGATCAGAACCATCTAACGGTCACTGCCCTGTGTTAGTTTGAACATCCCAAGTGGAGTCATGTACACCCCATATATGGTGGATGCATTTCAGCACATTGGTGAATTGTAGCTTGGGAACATTTTTACTTTCTTCTTATAATATTTGTAAACAATGTCATTGAGTGCTACTTGTGAGCTAATGATGAAGTTGCATGTGAAAATGATCTTAAATTACTGATGCCAAGTAACTGATGAGCAATTAAAGAATGGAAAATGAACTTCAGAGGTCCAAGTAACATAGTGTGCACATCAGTGTTGAGAGAGAGAACTTCGCACAGACAGGGATCTCAACTGGCCAGCCTGGGGTGGGTCAGAGTGAGCAAGCATGCCCCAGGCTGAAACGGCCCATGTTTTTTAGACCCAAACCTGACACGACTAAAAGTTTCTGAAATCCAAGCCCGGTGTTAAGAAATTTCTATATAAATGATATGTACTACATACATGATACATACATATAAAGACACATGATACAGCTAATATGCACATGGCCCAGCCCCAACCCAGCTTGATCCAACCCGATTACTGATGAACTTAACTTGAGCCTAGCCCGACCTAAACTAAGGGACCAATGAGCTCGACTCCATCATGACCTGATTACTAACTAGCCTGAACTTTTTAACCCACTAAAACCCAACACGTCTAGGAATCTATGCTAGAGCTTGACCCGTGAAAGGCAAGGACTGGAAGACCCAACAGATAGGCAAGCAATATTTCTTTGTTGTTCAATAGTACTACAGTGATTGGGAGTTTGGGAAAGTAAATGAGTTGGCCAAAATCATGAGATTGAAATCTATGGCTAATTGTTACACTTGAGACATAAACATTGCTAGATGATTTTGTTTAATGCTTACTTCCTAGAGGTATTATACGATGCTTGGCCTAACAGTTTGGTCAGTACTGTTCGGGTTTTCAGTTTGTACAAGTGGGGCCCATGGTTCACTGATCCAAGCCGTTCAACAATGGGCCTCATAGTAGTTTACCCATGCACTAAGAATTCTCCAGATCCTTGCTTTTTTGTTGCATTCAATCCATTGCTACATTTTCTTTCATAACTGTCATGGCCATGGGCTGAAGGGTTAGGATTTGAGGCCCCACTTGTACAATTCAAAACTGACAACCTGAAGGGTACTGGCCAAACTTTCGCCCCAAGCAAAATGCACTCTCTCTCTATGTGTGTGTGTCTGTGTCTGGCAGCATAACATAGTCAGTGTGTGCAATGTACTTGTTTGATCTGCGCCCTTGTTATTTATGCTGAAATCTTCTTCTTCCTCTTCTCCTTCCTCTCCTTTTAAATTTTTTTTTTTTTTTTTTATAGAGAGATATATTTGAGCTGTTTTATTTTTTCTTCTTTTATCTATGTATCTTACTGGTGTTACCCTTCCCTTTCTATAGCTTGGGGGCTTGGGAATATTTATTCGTCAAACGAATGTTGTATGGATGTTGTTCGTTGCATGCATTGGAGCCATTAATTATATATCAGTCTTAGATAGAAAAGATGATGTGCAATCAGATGGTCATGTGACATCGATCGGGGAAACTGATGGATTATTTGAAGCAAAGAGAGTGCTGGTTGCATCAAATTTGAGAAAGAGAAAGATGGCAAACTATGTGAATAAGGCAGACCACTCTGCTATTGAAACTGTTGCATGCTCCTCGACTCATTCTTCAGGTGTGTTTAGTATCTTCCTCAAAACCATCATCAGTTCTTGATTTATCTTACAAGACTTTTCTAATTATATGTTCTACGTATAGCTAAGCTTTATATTTGTGGTAGAGCTTGATGACGTTTGGTTAATTTTTTTCACATCATAGCATCATGCTATTTGTTGATGTGCTTGTATTTCTTGAGTGCTGAGGATTTTGCATTGGATGCTACTAAGAGCTCATTTAGCAATGTGGATTTTGACTCCCGTGGAATCGAGTGGATTTTGTAATATGTGGAATCGATTGGATTTTGTAATATGTGGAATCAATTGGATTTTGCAAACCAGCTTTGAAGTGGAATGCAAAAAAAGGGCTCTTTGGGGGGATTTTGATTCCTCTAAAATCCAAATCCTTCAAAGAACCGGAAAAGAAAAAAAGAAAAAAGAAAATGAAATCCCTACAAGTCCCTCCGAATCCATGTTACCAAATGAGCCCTAAGGGTATTCTCATGAAGAGAATTGAGAATCCTCTTCATGGAAAATGTATGATAGGGCATGTGTGTGAGATCCTAACTGTTCTTCAGGAGGTCCTCACTGTATACATGCCCTGTCCCAAAAATCAGCCCGGTCTGCAGGTCAGGTGAGCCTCACATTCATTCAAAAAAGAAGAAGAAATGAACAGTTAAAAATGACCAAGATCCTCATTCAAACCACTTGAGTGACCCACTTTGGGGTTCATCTTATGATCCTGCGGGATCTCACAAGAGGACTCTCAATCCTCTGTGGAAAATCCTTACCATTCCTTGTTTGCATTAGCTAAACTGGGCTTTGTTTGCCATCGTCATTTCGTATCTTCCAATCAGTGGAGTTAGTTTTTCATTGCTGCTGACATGATATGGTCAGCCTTTTACCAGTACCATTACTACCATTTTTTTTAAATCAAGAAAGGAAGCCAATTTACATTGAATAGAACCTGGGAAATTTTCCTTAAATCTGGATCAGCCCTACTCCAATCCACAGTATTCCTGGCAATTTTGTTTGCCTCCTCTCTACCTTTGGTTGCTTCCCCCTAAAAATGCTGTTGTTCCCATGGTATTCAAAATGATTGCATGATGGCCATTATGTAACGGAATGGCCCGTTACAGGCTAATGCGGGGCTGTAATGGGCCAATATAGTTTCTTCCTTTAAAATCTCTTTTGACTGTTACAGGGCTGCAATGGCCGTTACATCCCATATCTTACGGCCATAAAGCTGGTTGTTACTCCCACCATTAATGTTATTGAATACCCTAGTTGTTCCTTTCCAGCCATATACCCCGAAGAGTCGCTAGCTGGCCATTTTCAAAAGTTTCTACACCGTTGGACGCCACATGAAAGCTGATCATTCCCTAATCACACTTTCTATTGTCCCCAACTTACCCAGCTTAGCCCAAATTATGGCACACCTGCTGTGCCATATTTATTTCCCATGAATTAGGAAAAGTGATTAATAGATGATTCACTGTCTCTTCCTGTACTTACACGATGCATCTATTTGCCACTTCCAGACTACTTTTTAGGGTTATCAGCGGTGAGAATTTTCTCCAAACAAACTGTCCACGTGAATGCCCTTGCTTTTAAAGGGACATGGACTTTCCATATATTTCTATACAAAGCCCGAGGAGAGTGAGTTCCCCCAGCAAGGACCCAGGCAAGAGATCTAACAGAAAAGGACCCATCCGCCTCCTTCATCCGCATCCTTCTGTCGTGGGCTAAAAATGGAATGTAAATCTTTCCAAAACAAGTCAGCATCCTGGATAGTAGTCTTTGATTTTTTGCTTCCTGTCAGTTGCGAACGCATAGAGATCTTGATCTCTCATAGCAGTATCTCCACACCATAAGGAATTCCAAAAACTGATCTTATCCCCATCTCCAACCATGATCTGAGCATTGTTTAGGCACACCACTAAATTGAGGAAACAGCTCTCCATATCATGGGTCTCATCCACAATACACATGGAATACATTATGTGAATCTAGTATTCAAATCATGATGCCCATATTAGATGGAGCACAGCCCGAGGATCACACAGGTAAACAATCCTGAGCATCTGGCAGTGGTTATAAAATAGGTGGTTAGCGGTAAATGGGTGTGGTCCACATTCAACAATTGGAATCATATGGTTAAGGCTGTTTGATCAGTGTGAGTTTGGGCTATGCTCCTTCAATACAAGCTCTCAATGTGGACCGTCTGAATAGCTGTACATTTATGCCACGTGCATTTTGGCTGTGACGAGGTATTATCCAATGCTTATGTTCATACCGATTGTTCAGTTTGTAGTAGGAGTGGGGCCCACAGTTTAGTTGTCCAAACCATTGGTATGATGGGCCTCATAGTGGACGGCCTACGCACCAAAAGACCCCCATAACTGAAGCCCTAGCAATAGCAGTTAAATGGGAACTATATATTTTCTTACTTAACCATGTCTTTTATTGGCTACCTGTTGAAATGCTTAGGATTTTTCCATGGACCATGCACAATGGGGCCACCATAACATCCATGGTTGGGATCACTGGACAATGAGGCCCACTTGTACAAACTGAAAGGCCCGACTGTACTCTGCAATCCCTTGGCCAATTAGTTGATGATAACCTGGGATGTGCTACCTTAACTTTGCATATTGTTGCAAACTATCATGATAGTCTACTCACGTGACTTTACACGATAAGGAAGTCGTATACCGTTTAATATACTTGTGCAGCAGGTTTGCTCGATGAATTCCAGGACATTCTTCTAAGGTCGTGGTGTCTGAAGTGGGAGATTTTGGTATCCTTCCTCCCATTCATCATGGTATTGGCTGCATTTGTCACTTTCGTCTTCTGGAATGGAAGTGTAGTTCTCGGTACCAAGCATCTTCCTTCTTTCCATGTTCGGTTCTTCAGTAATAAATAACATATGCAACACATTTGGTAATTCCTCGAACATGTAGATTCCACCCCCTTAGATGTCAATCAAGGGGCCCCCATTGTGTAGATGTTGTGGCTCTGCTTCATCAATTGGTTGAAGATTTGAAAGGCAAATGGATCTGAGATGTTCTCAAAGTGGGGCCCACTAAGTAAATGCTTTTGCCAAAAAATCAGGCTGATCCCCTTATTAGGTGAGCCATGATGTACAAAACAAATGTACAACTACAGAACATTTTGTCAAGATTGTTTTAGCCGTCCATTCTGTCCCACTTTTAAGTGGTGATTGTTGGTCCAGGGCATGTACATGGTGGGACTTCCTGAAGGACAGCTTGGATGTTGCATAGCGGTGGAAATGGGCCTTATTTGGGCTGGCCCAGGCCCACTTGGATCTTCCTGAAGGACAGCTTGGATCTTCCTAACCTATCCCTTGAAGGACAGCTTGGATCTTCCTAATCTATCCCTTGATCAAGTGGGCGACACATTCACAAAGAAATTTACATTTTTGCAGGAATGAAACCAATGATCTACATTCAAGATGGATGGGTTGCCTAACCTAGGATTGTATTGGCATATTTGTAAGATATAACACATGCCCGTATAAAGTCGGTCTGGCAGGTCCGGCTAAAATGGCTTGAGCCTAAGCCTGAAAATTGATCAGGTCAGACACGCCAGGCCCAAAACCTGGTCAGGTGGGCTACCTGGCCCATTTCCACCCTTAATCTCGCACATGTATGCCACACTGGCATGTATCTTGGATTAGAGGGGGCTGGGATCCAAGAGTGTGGAATTACAAATCTTGGCTGAAATCTGTATAGTGTATTGTGCCCGAAGGATCTCTCTCAAATCACACTTCTCATGATACTGCAGGTGCGAAAGAAGCCCATGCTGTTTCTCCACATTTCGCACAGATAATGTATTTTGCTCTAGTTTCAGCTGCAGCCATGGCTCCGGCCCATTTCAGTTTAGGACAAGCTGCGGTTTTGTGCCGGCCATTCGGGAAGAACAGGCTACTTAGTTCCATTCAATGGTTTATGGCTCTTACTGCAGGATTGATCTCAGTGCATTTTTTCAGGTCACAAGCGTCCACTTTCTTCATATTCGCTCTATCGATCTAATGTTTTTGTTTTCTATTGCTTTTAGAGCAGTGTTGCTAAAACCTTCTGTTCAATTTGGTTCTCATAGAAAACAATTCAGTGGTGCAAGGGTTACAATTCCTAGGTTTAAAGCTCCTGATGCTTCAATGAATGGCCTACAAAAAGACTTTTAAGAAAATGATACAGCACAGTCCCACATAGGGCTGCAACTCGGGCAGGTTGGGTTGGTTGAGGATTGATCTGAGTCCAACCCGACCTCCAGAGGACCCAACCCAAATTCCAATCCAAGGTGCCCAACCCAAATGTCTTTATAGTCAACCCCAACGGGCCCAACCTAACCCAACCCAAATATATGTGATTATTCACAACCAAACCCATCCCGACCTGACTTCAAATTGGGCTGGAGTTTTCCAATCCTAACCCGACCCAAGGACCCTAACCACCCAACCCAAACTCAGGTTGGGCCAATTAGGTTTAGGTTGACCTGAACCCAAGTTGCAGCTCTAGTCCCACATTCTATGGAGGACCCTGATCGAAGGCCTGGATCTTTCTATCGGGGGGATTCATGGGCATCCCCTATGCTTGAGGCGTCAATCAGATCAAAAATCTAGATCATGAAACTGTGGGTCCCATATGTGTAGAATCCTTTCTGTCAGCAAAAGCAAACTATACATTTGCTTAGTGCTCCGGATCTGGTACCTCAGTCCTGTGTTTCTGTTATTTTGATCATTCCTACTGTTTGGTTGCCTTAACAAATTATATTGGTTGGTGCAGCATAGCCCATCCCTATCTTCTTGCGGACAACCGACATTATACCTTTTATATCTGGCGGAAGGTCATAAATGCTCATTGCTCAGTGAAATACCTGCTGGTCCCGCTTTACGTCTACTCGTGGTTTTCCATATTCAACGTCTTAGGTTGGTGACGAACCTTTTACTCGTGGAAACATGCAACGCTACCCATTGGAGTAGAATTTCAGGTCCTACCTTTCCCACATTGCCAATGTGACGCAAGTGCAAGATTTGTGCCGTTCGTCGGGTGGGACCAACTTGTTTGTGGCAATAACCCAAAAAATCAGCACAAGCCAGTCGTCAGGTGGGCCAAAAATCAATGCTTGCAAAAAGTTCAACAATCCACATTCAACATACATGCATGCCCCGACTGATGACCTGTGTGATGGCTGAGAGCCACATTGGCATGCAGTGGGTGAGCAGGACTAGAGATGCTGCTTAGTAGGGCTCTTGCTCATGTTGCCGTTATTTTTATATGTTGATTCGGACTGAAGAACAAAATTTTCACTTATTCCACAGGTAAAACTCAGAAGAAGATCTGGGTCTTGCTATTTTCCTTGGCTTGTGCGGCAGTTCTCATTCCCACTCCGCTGGTTGAGTTCAGATATTACACTATACCGTTCTATTTCATGATTCTCCATTCTCGTATAGATGATTACAGAAGTTGGTTTCTCATAGGGACACTCTACATAGCCGTGAACATCCTCACGATGATGATGTTCTTGTTCCGGCCGTTCCATTGGAGCCATGAGCCTGGGACCCAGAGATTTATATGGTAGATTAGATGGATAGGAAGGAATGCTGCATAGGTCCCACTCATTATTCTTGTTGATCGAATGAGCTTGTAACAGGTGATATCTTGATAATTTTGACGAATTTTGACCTTGTTTGGGTTCATGTCATAAGATCACACCCCACTGGCTTTGGTCGATCAGATTGTAGTTGTGCGATTTGTATTTAACAGATCAAAAGAAGGTCCCAGTAACCAGGTCCCATCACTGTAATCTGATCAGTGTGCACCAATTGCTTGTTGCTGGTGTTAAGATATGATGTGAAACATGTCTAAGTTCAATGAAATCATCAATCTTCCCAATATTTCAAATTTTGCCATCCTAGTCTTTCATGCATTCTACTTGTTGTGTACCTTTTTTCAGTCTGTTCTGTTGTATTGGGGGCTCCACAGCCACCTTTATACATAGCACATGTGCTGAGTGACACATGTGAAGGACATTTGAACCATGCATAAGGTGGGGTCTCCCACAAACCTGCGAAAATCAGGCTAGTTCACTCATCAGGCAGGTCACCTCCATACAACCAACATCCCACACCCACTTGTTGCTCAGCTTTTGAGTGGACTGACCTGATTTTTGTGCCAGATTTTCTTTCCAGATGGTCGACCTTATGAACAGCTCAGATGTCCCACACACATGCCAGGTTGTCACGTGTGCTGTATACATACATACAATTACAATAATGAGTGGGCCAGAATCTAAAAATCATATTGATCGTACAATCCTAACCATTTAATTGGTGTGTACAAATGAGTGTCAAAAGACATGGCTCATCACATTTGATGAGAAAGTTCATTGGTTGGCTGGTTAGGATTGTCCTATCAAGGCAATTTGTTGGTTGGTAGACAGCCGATGATGGCCAACGGTTCGGTGCCCCGAATCTCTTTGATTTATGATAAATATACAGCAAACAATGTGGTGGGACAGTAACTCTCCCGCATCCTCCCTATGGAAGCATGGCATAGGTATGTTTTATATAATCTACTACTTGCACAGAAAACTCGTAGTAGACTTCAAATGCATAAAATTTTCAAACACTCAGATGCACATACATACCTAGGCACTCTACTCTCCCAGATAACTGAAAGCTGTTATTCTTCTAACATGCCTATGCTCGCCAAACACCAGTAGCATTTCACATCAATCTTATGCTGTTTGCTTCAATTCAGAAGCTGTTCAATCTCCTTTACAGAAGGTAGAGTGTCACTCAGGCAAAATCAACCTACTGAGTTCTACGCTGACCAGAAACATCAATTGGCCAAGCACCAACGTAGAAAAGACTAAGCTTGAGATATAAACCCTGACACGTCGTCTATCTAACCACGTATTTTCATGTCTTGGCCCCAAATCATTTGCAAGGCCACTCAAACCAAAAACTTCAATGCTCTTTTCATCTCTAACCCATCAATAGCAGAGATGCGGTAGTCTGATGTTCGAAATTGCTAAATGGGTGATCGTCTTCTGTTGGAAATTTGATCCTTGGCTTGTCTTCCTCAAAACCCAGAAGCAGTTCTGATTCTTCCGCACTGTCCTTTTCAATCTCATTCTCTTCTGTTGGAAATTTGATCCTTGGCTTGTCTTCCTTAGAACCTATATGTGGTTCTGATTTCAGCGTGCTATCCTGTTCGTTCTCATTCTCTTTGAGAGGTGGCTGTATCGTTTCAGTGTTTTTGTCAATATGAACTGTGCTGGTACTGCCCCAAGTGCCCAAATCTTCTGTTTGGCCATCCGTATCTGAACTGCTGAGCTTACATTTCTGTTGGAATTTATCGTCCTTGGTAGTTATGTCAATGGATGAAAACAAGCCTTCCGCCCTTCCATAATCATCGTAATGAGAATTACACCTCTCGAAACATGATTCCCTGACTGACGGCGTTGAACGCTGGCAGAAACTCCCAAATCCTTCAATCCCACGAGCGAGCTTACGAGCTCGGTCCCTTTCTTCTTTTAGGAGCTGTCGTTTTTCAAGTAGCTGCAATACCCACTCGGATTTCTTTTTTACAGTCAGACCCCAGTTGAATCTGCATAGCCTCAGATACAGACAATCAGCACTGTTCAAAATCAATCAAAAACAAGAAAATGACAGTCAAATCGCTGCCAAGCATCTTCATGTGACAGATAATCCGTATTTTAAATACCATTCTGATAAAGCTATGTTTTTGGCTGCGTTTGTTTGCACTATCAAATTGAATTGCAATAATTTGCTAAATAAATTGGAAAAGACTAAAGCCCTGTTTGGTTGCCACTTCAAAATGATTTCATCTCATATTAATTAACGGAATAGTTTAAAAACTTGAAAACTCGAATCAACTCGATGTATAGCTGGATCGAGTTGACTGAATGACTCGTATGTCTTTTTTTGACTCAACTCAATATTTAACGCAAAAATTTTAAAATAGTGAAAGTTCATAATTAAGTTAAATAACATAAAATAACCAAAAAACTCCACACTAAACTACTTTTCAATTTATGAAATTATCAGTTTGACCAGACAAATGACTTGGGACGAGTTACTGCAGGTCGCATCAAGTAAACCGAGTCATCAATCCAACTCAACAGGTCTTGCTGAGTCAGAACCGAGTCAGTCTCCGTAGTGAGTTTCACAGTCGCTTGTCTTGAAATCTCACCCCAGTCGAGTTGAGTCAGTGTGTTTTAGAACTATGGTTAACAGTAATAATGTATTGGAGATCTGGTGAGGATTAAAAATATAAACTCTGGATCTCTAATACATAGTCACTGTGAACTCATTCTCTAAGTGGCAGCCAAACAGGGCCTCAATTGCAATTACCTCATCATTCGTATAATGGGGCTTGGCTCCAAATTGCAATTACGAGACCAAAAGGAATACAACTGCAATTTGAGGACTACTTCCTTGCCATGAATACTAAGCTAAATGCCATTTCACTTCCATCTATCCAATTATCACAATTCCATTTCACTTCCATCGATCCAGTTATCACAATTCAATCCAATAGTGCATCCAAACAAGGCTTATTTCAATAAATAAGATTCACACACCAAAAAAAAAAAAACTGAAATTGCATATCACTGACCCCCTTTCATCGATGTACTGAAAGTTTCCGAGCTCCCTGATAACGTCTCTGTCGGACTGAAACTCCGTCGCTGTGCTTTCCGGTCCATGTGTTAGAAGGTGTTCAAGCAATATCACAGCCTTGTAAGACTCCCTCCAATTCTTTCTATCAAATCTTGACAACCTGAAACACCAACAGAAAGGAAAACTCAAGACCATAGATCTGGTGGGCCCCACTGTGGATCGACTTTGCCCAAAAATCTCTCCATTGGGAGATTCTCACCATCTTTCTTGTTTTCATTTGAAAGTGGAGTGTTCTGTGCAGGCCACCGATGGAAGAGTTAGGATTGTCCAATTGGGGAGATTTTTGGGCCATGATCAGTCCACGGTGGGGCCCTCATCGACGTTAAAGGATCAGGAGCATATGATTCCTCATCAATGGATCAGATTACAAAACCTCTTGTGCAGAATCTCCACAATTCTCCAATAATCATCAATTTCAAAAGCGGCCCGCGATATCAAACCCATGGTCTGCGCATCCGGTCCTGACGGCTTCCCGTCCGTCGCTTCTTCCGTCAATCTTCATACCCACCATCCAAACTAATATCAATACCAATAGCCAAAAATCGGTGCAAGAATCGCACAACATGGATAAATTGAGCAGACCCAAGATTGAAAAACTTACAATTCGATCGGCGTTACATCAGTCAGAGCCAATCGTGCGGTCCTGATCTTCTCCTTGAGAAAGAACGACGCCTGCTTCTTGAATTCATGGAAGAAAGGGCTGCCCATGTTGGCATTTCAGATGATCGACGTGCCGGTGATCGGTCGATGGACGGCTGGGAAAAGGTAGTGTGAACAAGAATCCAACCTACTCCATTGATGCAACTACTACCAACAGCTGTTGGAAAGAGATGATTTGCATATGTAAGAAGATTTTCATGGCTAGAAAAGATATATTGGACGGTGTCTACAAGATGGTGATGGAATGTGGGGCCACAAACGTCAACGTTTGGAATTTTCTTTGTTGGACTCTTGTCTGGCTGTGATTAAGGCCCACCCAATGGCAACAGGGCAATTTCGTGTGACATCTGAGCACACGTGAGATGTGGTCCCACAGTGTGGATGAGATCGTCCCAGGCAGGATGAATGAAGTGGGCCTGCGTATGAAAACAATGGACGGCTGAAAAAGGACTGTCAATGGTCCACTATACATGTTCGGTCCGCCTGACGAGTTTGACTGGGTTGGTTTTTTGGACCGGTCGTCTACATGGGGTGGCCCACTTGATCCATGGATTGGATATGCTACTTACGTGCTGACGACTCGTTTTTAACGGTGGGCGTTCTATCATCTCGGGATCCTGCGGTGTGGTCCACCTTAGGTGCTGGACAGTCCATGTGTTGTTCATCTTACGCCACCTTTGCAGGAAACGGATTGGCTACTCCCCCTGACACCAGCCAATGGCTGGTGGTCGGTGCTATGCGAGCCCCACCATGATGAATGTGTTTCATCCATGCCGTCCATCTACTTTTACAGATCATTTTACGGTATGAGTCAAAAAATGAGGTATATCCAAATCTCAGTGGACCACATTACAGGAAACATTTTTGAATGAGGACGACCATTAAAAACATTTTGTGGGCCATAAAAGTTTTAGATCAAGCTGATCTCTATTTTTCTCTTCATCTGGGCCTGTATGACCTAATCAACAGATTGGATGTCAAATAAACAGTATAGTGAGCCTTAGGAGGATTTTAATGGTGGATATCCAATCACTATTGTTTTCATGTGGTGTGGTCCACCTGAGATTTATATCCCTCTCATTTTTTGGATCAAGCAATAAAATGATCTGTAAAAATGGATGAACGGAATGGATGAAACACATACATCATGGTGGGGCCCACAGAGCGCCGACCATCAGCCACGGAGCTGCTGGCAGGGGGAGCAGCCAATTCGTTTTTACCTTTGCATCCACACGTGCCAGGTTTTCAGCACAGGTGCCAAGTTGTCGGCAAGTAAACGTGGCACTTCGTAAACGTGTCACGTAAGTTGGACAGTGCGGTAGTGCAACACACAGCGAGTGTGTAGTGCTGGAAAAAGCTGTGGGCCCACACATAGTTTATGTGCCTTATCCATGCCCTCCATCCATTTTTTCAGATCATTTTAGAGAATGAGCCCAAAAAAGTGGAAGATCCAAATCTCAGGTGGACCACACTCTAGGAAACTTCGGTGATTGAACGACGACCATTAAAAATTAAAAACACCTTGGGGGCAACAAAGGTATTGGATTAAGCTGATAATTGTGATTTCCCTTCATCCAAATCTCTGTGACCTATTCAACATGTTGGATGGAAAATAAACATTCCAGTGATCCTTAGAAAGTTTTTAATGGTGGGCGTTCAATCACCACTGTTTCCTATGGTGTGGTCGGCCTGAGACTTTGATCTTCCTCACCATAAGGATCATAGCCTAAAATGAGCTGGAAAATGGATGGACGGAGTGGATTAAAAAAAATAATAATAAATCATGGTGGGTCCCACAGAGCTTCGTGCAGTACAATACACTACGCAAGTCCTTCGGTCCCGACAACCGTCCTGGCATTGCCATTGACGGCTCGCTCAAATCTTGCATTTTTCATTTTACGTCTGGCATACGTTTAGGTGACCGGGGCCGTTGGCCTGGATTTCCCTCTTGTGTGTTACAAAAAATGAAAAAAATGTAGATTTTATATAAAATATATATTCTAAAATAAATATAATATAATATATAATATGTTTGAAAAATACCTCTTGGAGGTTTTTAAGAATAGTCCTACATGAAAAATGGAAGAGAAGAAAAAATAGTTTAAATGAAAACAGTGGAGTATTATAATATTTACTTACCTATTCCAAGGACTATGCGCACTCGGGCACGGGCACAGGCTCAATGCAAGGGTGTGGGCATGTGAGACGGTGTGGCTGTAGATTAGAGGACTGAATGAGAGTCCTCCAAAATATATAAGATTTATTTCCCTGGACCATAACTCCTAGCCACCATAGCATATAAAAGGAGGGTCTGGATGGGTTTCCAAACCATCTCACAACCCAATTCAGCACTACCATACGAATTGAGACAGTTCACTACTCCTCTCTCTATACTCCAGTAATTTCAGCAAGATAGCAATAGTTAAACCTTTGCAAGAAGAACAGACCAATGGTGTGGTCTAGAACGGTTCAACTGGACCAGTGGCTGAAGACTTGACCAGTGCAATAGTCTAAATCATAATTTTCTTCTTTTTTTTTCTTCCGGAATTTTTCTTTTATTATATTTCTACCAGACTGAGTGTAATAGAGTTCCAATAGGTGGGCCTTCGTGTTTGCTGAATGCAGACTCACACCAGGCTCGTCATATCCTAGAAGCGATTTGCATGTAACCTATCAGCATACTCAATTCACTTGAGTAGGGGCAAATAACGCTTTAAGGATAGCGTTTCAGACGTGCTTCAGCCTGTCCATATTTCAGATTTATTTGCAATTTTTGGTTTCCACATTATACAGAAATTATATCAATCTGTATAATTTCCGACAAACTTAAAGCGTTATTTGATGGAAGCCGACAATGTTTCATCTATCAAGTTGATGAATCAGGACTTGATACGTCTTGATCAGTTCGATGGAACCAATTTTACAAGATGGCAAAACAAGCTGAAATTTCTCCTGACGACGCTGAAGATCTATTACATATTAGATCCAAATTTGCAAGCGCTACCTGAAGCATCCAACACAGCCACACCTGAACAGGTGGCTGCCTGCACCAAACGAGTCGAAGACGAACTCTTGTGTCGAAGACACATTCTGAACGCGCTCTCCGACCGCCTGTACGATCTGTACCAACAGACATCATCAGCAAAAGAGATCTGAGCCGCTTTGGAGTTTAAATACAAGGCTGAAGAAGAAGGTACCAATAAATTTCTCATTGCCAGGTATTTTGACTTCAGCATGGTAGATAATAAACCACTGCTGCCCCAAATCCAAGAACTGCAGCTAATAGTAAACAGAATCAAAGCGATAAAAATTGATCTTTCCGAATTATTCCAAGTCGGGGCTATAATCGCTAAATTGTCTCTGATGTGGAAAGACTATAGAAAGAAGTTGCTGCATAAAACTGAGGACTATACACTGGAACAAATCCAAAAACACCTTAGAATTAAGGAATAATCACGTAACCGCGACAAAAATAATAATAACGGGAATGCCTCGTCCAATGTACATATAGTAGATAACACTAATAACAAGAATCCCGAGAAGAATGATGCCCTGAAACCCAATAAAGGAAAATTCAAGAAAAACGCTCAAAAGAAGAACGGAAAGTTCAAAGGCCCATGCCATGTCTGTGGAAAAATCGGATACTATGCTCAAGTATGCCGATATCGCAAGTCTAAAAAAGAGGCAAGTGCAGTAGAAGAAAGCAATATTGTGGCCATGATCATTGAGGTGAGTATCATCCAAGGCAAAGTTCTAGGTTGGTGGTATGATACTGCCGTTACAGCACATGTGTGCTACGACAAATCAGCCTTCAAAACCTATAAGGAATTGACCGATGGTCAAGAAGTCCAAATGGGTAATGAAGTCCAATCGAAGGTTGTCGGCAAAGGAACTGTCGAACTGATATTCACTTCTGAAAAGAAATAGATTCTGACTAGTGTACTGCACGTCCCAGACATGAGGCGAAACTTAGTTTCTGGGGATCTTCTGGGAAAACCAGGCATAAGGGTGGTGTACGAGTTAGGTAAACTGATTCTGTCTAAAAATGAGAATTTTGTCGGAAATGGATATGCTTGTAACGGAATGATTAAGTTTTCTCTAAGTGAAAGTAGTACTTCTGCGTTTATGATTAAATCCGCTGGACCGTGGCCTGATAGACTAGCTTATATAGAGTATAGTATCTTGAAGTTCGTGGCTAAGAATAGTTTAATCTCATACACAGATAATGAAACCGATAAATGTAAAGCGTGCATACGATCCAAAATGATGAAAAAACCTTTTTCAAGTGTTGAAAAATCGTCCCAAGTATTGGATCTTGTGCATAGTTATATATATGAGTTAAACGACATTCTTACTCGTAGAGGTAAATGGTACTTCATAACCTTCAGTTATATATATGAGTTAAACGACATTCTTACTCGTAGAGGTAAATGGTACTTCATAACCTTTATAGATGATTGCTCTAGATATGTGTATGCTTATCTGTTAAAGAGCAAAGATGAAGCATTGAACATATTTAAAATATATAAAGCAGAAGTAGAGAATCAACTAAATAAGAAGACAAAAATTCTCCGTAGTGATAGAAGAGGAAAATACTTCTCAAATAAATTCGATAACTTCTGCGAAGAATATGAACTGATACATCAATGTACAACGCCATACACACATCAACAAAACTGAATAGCTGAAAAGAAGAATATAACATTAGTAGAAATGGTCAACTTAATGTTGATAAGAGCAAAGTTGCCACTAAATTTATGGGGTGAGGCACTACTTGCAGCATGTCATATACTAAACAGAATTCTGTCTAAAAAATATAAAATATCTCCATATGAAATATGGAGAGGTAGAAAACCTAACCTAGGATATCTAAAAGTGTGAGGGTGTTTTGCATACTGCAGAACTCCTGATCCAAAAGGAACTAAGTTAGGACCGAGAGTTATTAAGTGCATCTTCGTAAGGTATGCACAAAATAGTAAAGCTTATAGACTTCTAGATATAGAGTCTAATACAATAATAGAAGCAAAAGATGTTGAGTTCTTTGAGAATTCATTATCCTTGGAGTCAAATGATAATGAAATCCAAACTTCTGATAGAGAACCAGACAGTACAGCTCCACAAATAGTGGAAGCTCCCGTTGAACATCATATGAGTCAAAGGACAAGAATAGAAAAGAGTCTAGGAGATTACTACATGCACTCACAACGTGTCATTTTCATCTTGTAGAAGGAGAGAAGATGTTATTAGAAAAATACCTATAGTGATGATTATAAAAGATGATCATAAAACATATAAAGATGCTATATCCTCTAGAGACTTAACTTTCTGGAGAGAAGCCATAAACGATGAAATGGAATCCATACTGTTAAATCAAATATAGGAACTAGTAAACTTACCTCCAAGTTCAAGACCCATAGGGTGTAAGTGGGTATTTAAGAAGAAATATCACACTGATGAGACTATCCAAACCTTTAAAGCTCGATTAGTAGCTAAGAGTTTTAAACAAAAAGAAGGGATATATTATTTTGACATATACTCTCTTGTAGCTAGGATAACATCTATTAGAATATTATTTGCACTAACTTCTATACATCATCTTCACATCCACCAAATGGATGTAAAGACCGCATTCCTGAATGGTGATCTCAATGAGGAGGTATACATGGAACAACCTAAAGGTTTCGTTCTACCAGAAAATGAAAACAAAGTATGTAGATTAGTCAAATCTTTGTATGGATTAAAACAAACAATAAAACGGTGTCATGAGAAGTTTGATTCAAAAATATTATCTCATGGTTTCAAGCATAATGTAGCTGACAAATGTATATATTCTAAAGTAGATAGTAGCTATATTGTTATTATTTGTCTGTATGTTGATGACATGTTAATAATAAGTAATAAAATGGAAGGTGTGACTGAAACAAGGAGGTTTCTATCTTCCGTATTTAAAATGAAGGATTTTGGACAAGTTGATACCATCCTGGGTATCAAAGTTAAAAAATATTGTGGGGGTTATGTTTTGTGTCAATCTCATTATATTGAGAACATACTACACAAATTTAACCATCTAAATATAAAGGAAGCAAAAATTTCATTTGATCCAAGTATTAAGCTAAAAGAAAATACTGGAAGAACAGTTGCACAATTAGAATATGCGAGTGCTATAGGGAATCTTATGTATGCTATGCAATGCACTAAATTTGATATCGCATATGCTGTGAGTAAACTTAGTAGGTTTACTAGTAACCCCAGTACTGAACACTGGAATGCAATCAGTGGAGTCCTTGGTTACTTAAAAGCAACCAAAGACTTAGGATTATTTTATTCAGAGTTTCCTGCTGTATTGGAAGGATATACCGATGCGAGCTGGATATCAAGTGTAGGGGACAACAAGTCTACTACATGGTGGGTATTCACCCTAGGAGGAGCAGCTGTATCTTGGGAATTCAAGAAACAGACTTTCATAATGCACTCGACTATGGAGTCTGAATTTATAGCCCTGGCTGCAACAGGCAAAGAAACTGAGTGGCTAAGAGATCTTCTATTAGAAATTCCTTTCTATATAAAGCCTGTATCGGCTGTATCACTATATTGTGATAGTGAAGCCATATTAGCTAGAGCTTATAGCGGCACATATAATGGAAAGTCTAGACATATCAGTCTTCGACATGATTATGTTAGACAATTGATTCAAGATGGAATCATAGTTATTTCCTATGTGAAATCAAGCAATAACTTGACAGATCTTTTTACTAAACCTCTACTGAGAGATGTAATAAAGGCTACATCTAGAAGGATGGGGTTGAAACTCTTCAACTAAAGTTCCACCAGTGATGGTAACCCAACCTAAAGTCAGAAAATCTCTAATTTAAGGTTAATGGGTAAGAACAAGTTACTGATATGTGAAAAGTTTTCAACACTAAATTATAAAACCTCATCCACAATAGATAAGTACTGAGCGTTACGAAAGAGGGTTAAGTCTTAGAACTCTTAATGAAATCCATTCTATAGGACAAGTGTCTTATAGTAACAGATACACTGGAAGGATTTAACCTATATGGACATAGAGATGGTGCCGTCTCTCATGAGAGTTAGGAGTTTTCTCACGGGATCATTTACGAATTATGATAAGCACATCACCATTAATTATGCTGAGCAAGATTATGGGAATTCTAACAAACACATAGCGAATATGTGTGTGGTTTTTTCGACTCTGTTATCTATGAATAACTGGTTCAACGCTACGGCTACTAGTCATTTCGACAGAGTTTTGAGATACTTACACTAAGGAAAGACTAAAATCGAAAGATATCTTTCTTTATGCATATAAGCTGATTATTGGCAGAACTGTTTAACCGAGAAAATATATTTTATAAAAATCAAATGGGGAATTGTTACAAAAAATGTTGATTTTATATAAAATATATATTTTAAAATAAATATAATATAATATATAATATGTTTGAAAAATACCTTTTGTGGGTTTTTAAGAATAGTCCCACATGGGAAAGGGATGAGAAAAAAAAATGGTTTAAATGAAAATAGTGGAGTATTATAATATTTACTTACTTATTCCAAGGACTATGAACTTTGCGTTTCCAGTGCGTAGCACCATAACACCCCCGCGCGCGTGCTTGCGCTCGAGCATAGGCACGGGCACGACTCGGTGCGAGGCCGTGGGCATGTGAGGCAGTGTAGTTATAGAGGTGCTAGTGGCACACTTTGCACTTCGCACGTGCGCATCGTGTTGCAGAGGGTCGCTCCCTTCGCGAACCGGAGCGAGCCGTGTGCGAGTCGCGGTGCGACTAAGTGGCTACGGCAAATAGCTGGGTGAAGGAGAGACTGAAGGACTGAATGAGAGTCCTCCAGAATATATAGAGGGCTGAAAAAAGAGCTGCTGTAGAAAATCTGTAACAACTGTGCCATAAGTGCAAGGTCCAGCTGAAACTGCTGCATGGCTAACCCAACAACTAGAAAACGGCTAGCTGTTGTTTTACAACAGTCAACATGCAACAGATTAATGGCCCATGCACAACAGTAAGAAAACGGATAGTTTTCTCTAACCGCCAGAAAATGGTCATGAGATTTATTTTCCTGGACCATAACTCCCAGCCACCATAGCCTATAAAAGGAGGGTCTGGATGAGTTTCCAAACCATCTCACAACCCAATTCAGCACTACCATACGAATTTATTCAATAAATTAGAATTTTTACTATCCATTTAAACGGTGTCCACCGTATCAACGGTCTTGATTACTCATGTTTTCCATATGCATCTTGAAAATGGAAATGCATGGAAGTAGTATGCAGCGCGGTGCGTACAAGCGTTCCACTACACTTTCTTCCGTGGAGACATCTTTACCAAACGCCTATCGAGCCACGCTCATCCACGTGGGGTCCATTTCCCATTTTATTACGAAAAGAATAATAGAATTTGTGGACCGTAGTAGCTGCAAGACGCGGACACGTGTTGATGATCTACGTCATCCTTGGACTTTCATATCTAGTGGAACGTGGGCAGTACTGTATTTAAAGTTTAAATAATCTGGGCCAATGATTCGAAGGCTAGGATCACCCAATTTTTGCAACTTCTGGGTATTGGCCATCCACGAACAGACCAATGGGTTTTGGCTGGGAAGAGTCATCTGATCCGACGATCGATATGGTTCCATGGACTGTGAGCCATACATGTATGTAGAACTGGCAATAAACGGAATGGGCCAATGGGTCAGCTGCCCCAACCAACCAGCTTTTGAAATGGGTTCAGGCCACCAGATATCATGGCCGGCAATCAGCTGTGCTAGGGCTAGGCCGAAATTAGCCCTACCCCAAATGGGCCGGGGCCCATCATACAAGAAAAGGAGTGAAAATGATCAAGGGTCTAAAATATAGCAATCTAAGAAAATTTTAAGGTATTCTATCCTTCCGGAATGAGTCCCATTGTATTAATGGTTTTGATCATTGAAACTACACATGCACGTTAATGATTTTGATAATTCCTTATTAATAACTTCACCATTCGAAGATCTTATCAATGGCGTCAAAAACAATGATTAGATAAGATAAGATCTAATCAAGAGCGTCTAAAGCAATAATTAAATAACATAAGTCCATGCCAAAAGCAAAAGAGTAGCAGCCTTTTTGGTAGATGGCTAAAAGTTTTTTTATGAGGTTGTTGGTGAGCTCTTTTCACCTACTCTCTTTTTTAACTAATTCTTTTGAACCGATATCAAGGTAGAAATTATTTTGATTTTTAAACGGAGTAAAATGGTAATAATTACCCATTTACAAGAATAATTACACCAGCTTTCAAAAAGCAAACAAGCCCTTAGTATAAATAACTTGCATGTTTTTGAAGGGAGGAAATGAAATGCATTTTGGACTATAATAGATAGGAAGAATTGAAAGCATTTTATAGTTGTTCAATATACTTATAAAAACATATATGATATCTCAAATTCACTTTAATATTTGAATTAATATATGTATATAAAAATAAAATAATTGTAATAAGCCTGTTGAAATATATGTTTTAGCCTTGAATAAGCCACTAACATAAAAGTCACAAACAAACAATTTACCCATATTTTTTAAATGTTAGTTTAATTGGATGTTTGAACTGTGTGGATAATTTTTTTGGTGTGATTTTAGTAAAATAGCTTATGACTGAATTATTTCGAAGTATCTTCAATGGCCATGTGGCAAATATATGCGTAGCAATAACTTTATTTACTAGTCCCAGCCTCCTAAAGAGCCTAGAAATACATTTTACCACCATTTACTCTCAAATATTTTATCTTCCTCATCTCTTAATTTCATTTACTCACATCCAAACATACTTGTTATCTCATTTACTGCCATTTACTCCCATTTAAACCACACTTAGGGCCCGTTTGGCCGGTCGGATTGGAAGGGATTGGATGGTATTGGAAGGGATTGGAAGTTAAATCCCAGGATTGGCCGGGCGTGCCATACAGAGTCGGTGATCTGATCCCAATCCCATGGATCTTAAGACAATCCACTGACAACACCAACATTACCTTTAAATCCCATCCAATCCACCTTAATACGTTCAAATTTGCTTGGTACATGTTTGGTTTAAGGGATTGGAAGGGATGGGAAGGTTTAATCCTAAGATTGGCCCGCGTGCCAAACAGACTGGATATAGCAATTCAGGAATATAGCAATCCCATGGATCTCAAGACAATCCACTAACAACACCATCATTACCTAGAAATCCATGCCATCCACCCTAATACCATTCAATCCCTTCCAATCCACCCGGCCAAACGGGCCCTTAAAGTTAAAAGTAATATAAATAAAAGCCAGTAAAAACCTTTAAATACATAAAAATGATTAACCAAAATGCAATCAACTCATTTTTAGGCATCTACCAAATAAACTGGGATTAAATGCTCTAAATGTTAAAGCATTCTAATTTCAAATATTTATTTGCGAGGCACGTTATGGATTGCTCACGGTTCGAAATGATCACTTCTATTGGAAAACAAGGCTAAATTGCAGATGAATAGGGTACCTGAACCGTCTAATTTTTTCTGGGTACCCATAAAAAGTGTGTTTCACGTAATGGACGGTCTGGATGGGTTAATCGGACTGTGGAAGTGTGCTGATGAAGGGAAAAACATGTTTTGGGCCCGTGGAGGTTTCAACGGTAAGCATTCAATCTATACTATTTCTTATTATGTTGCCCACATGAGTTCTGTATATGGCTCGATTTGTACTATATATCTCAAAATTATCTGGCGCAAGGAATGGACGGAGTGGATATTACACAGATATCACAGGGGGACCCACAGCGTCTCAAAATTATCTGGCTCCGGTAAAGGGGTTGCAGGAGTTCGATGTGCCGTTGATTGGGCGGGGATTTTCCCGCTTCTTTGTTTATGGAATTTTATAGCATATTTATTTTCAGATAAAATTTTTGATACTCTGGTAGAGCGTGATGGTTCATAATCAGGCAGATAAATTGCATAATTTGAACTTCTGCAACTTAAATAAATCCATACAAATCTCAGATTCAAAGTTTAGATGGGTTTTAAACCTATAATTAGACTAGTTTGATATCTACTTAGATCGATTAGTGGACATTTAATGGATGGTCAGTATAAAACAATCAACAGTCCATATTCAACAAAGAACACGTTAGGGATTAGAGAGGCTAATCAATCTAAATTTTTGAACATGATCTACCTATAGTTGGAAAAAACATTTGGGGTGTTTAATTTGATTTTATTTATGCCACAGCGTACAATATGTAAGTGCCTGCGTATCATCCATTGCAGTCTGGCAGCGTATCAAATAACTCCTCGTTTATTGCATCACGTTTCCGATATTATACTATCTTTAGATGAGAATCATCTCCAACTAGTTGCTTTCGGGGACCATATTGATGTTTATGATAAATCTAAACCGTCCAACAGGATATTTACCCCATGAAAATGAGATGAGACAGAAATCAGGCCAATCCGACCATTATTTTAGCCATAACATCATTTTGGATTTTTTGCGTGGTTGTACACTTTCTTCAATGGTGTGGCCCACTTGATGATTTAATCAGCATTATTTTTCGTCCATAACATTTTAATTATGTAGATAAATTTTATGGACGGGTTAAATTTTATATCAACATTACAGTGGGTCCCATTCGTTGGAGATGATTCTTATCTAGAGGAACTGGTTCTCTCTCTTCAGGAGTTCGTTTATCGTCCGTCGCGAGTCATATTACTACGTTTGTCGTGGCTCATTGAGGCCCACTTGATGAGTGGTCGATCATCGAAACGGTCCATTCTGTCGATTATACTTCTTAAAGTAAATTTGGGAAAATTATACTTAAAGGATGATTGCATCAACTACTATAATTAAATGAATTTGGAACAATGAAAAGTAAAATTTCAATGGATGAAAGTAAAATTTAAAACTAAAAATTTTTCTTCTTTAATGAATTTATAGATTATATAAAGTAGTAAGTAAAATATGGATGGTTCAAATCATTGGATCGTCTCAGAATGTGGGCCCTGGCGGATGGCGACACATGCAGTATCCTGAATCGCGACTGAGGCAAGTCAACTTCTCTCTTCGCCGGTAAAAAGGCGTTGAACTTGCAGTGATAGAGCGTCCGTGACTCTCTCAGTACCAATTCCCGATCTCGATCTTTCAAATCTCTCCGATCCAGCCATTGCGATGTTCTCATCTCTTCAGATCCGACGGCCTCCATCATCGCTGCCGAATCCTCCGCTCCGCAGCATCTTTAGCCTCGTTTGGTGGAGAAGATCGGGGAAAGAATTCGCAATCGCCGCAGCTGGGGTCGTGATTCTTGTGTTCATCGTCCGTTCCACCTTCGATTCATGGCAGGAAGGGAGCGGTTCGACCAGACCGATGGGTTCGGATTCGGATCTCGTGGAGCTGACTCTGGTGAGAAATGCAAAGGCCAGAGGAGCTGGTAAGAGAATTTCTGATTTTCCTCTCTTAATTTTTTAATAATTATTTTTTTTCGAATAAGCTCTTTGCAAAACCTTAAAACGCTCTTAAACCCCCTATTGAAAACAGAACTTACAACCACCTCCCTATTTAAAAACAAAAATTACAAGCACCTCCCTGTGACTTCATTCAATGCATGGCATTCAGTGGGTTCTGCCAGTTAGTCGGTTCAATTTGAGTTAATATATGCCAAATGTACAATTTTTAAGTGCCTGCATATCAAGCATCATACACAACCAGAGTATCAAATAACTCCCCTTCTTATTGTTAGTGTGTGTCATACTAAGATCTTGTGTCACATGTTTAGCCATTTTTTAGTGTGTTATAACTTGTATTATGGTCATGAAGTGTATTTCTACGTATGTGTACACCCTTAGGTGTAGTTTATACATTGTACTCATGGATTGTGGTCATATAGGGCAATTACATGGGACTATAGAACTAAAAATGAATTTGTGTGAGAGAAAAGGGATGTAGAGAAATAAAAGGTTTTCCTTGGGGTGAGATTTCACAATTGCAAGGCATTTGAGTTAGGAGTCGTTTGGATGCTCGTAAAATTCTTAAGTTGTAAAGGGATTACAGGTGCTGTTTGGATACTTGCATTTGCTTGTAAATGCTATACACACTCGTGATGTGTGGGGCCCACTGTAATGTGTATGGTACATCCAATCTGTCCATCATGCCTCCCCCCCACCCACACACACACACACACACACACACACACAAAGAATAAAATAATAATAATAGTGATTGATCATTAAAAACTTTCATATTGAATTTGGAGGCCACTGTGATGGGGGGAGGTCAAGGACATCCAACCCGTCCAATGTGTGCATGCTTTGATGTTCTCCTATGGTCTTGAAAAAAAATGAAGTCATTTTTATGTGATTTGCCAATTTTAGCAAGATTTACTGCCCCAAGCTCTGTGTGGTGTGAATAACTACTTCATACATTGTAAACACTTTACAAGTTAGCCAAACACATAATCTGTTTACCTGTAAACAGATTACCACTTAAAGCCAAATAGAATAGCATGTGAGTGTTCTTTTCTCTACCCCAACATGATCTTTCCAACGGATCAGGCCAAGCACTTTCATGGAGTGAGACCCAATCCCAGGTTGCCATTTGGGCAGGATGGATCACCACAATTCCTTCTAAAATAGATTCTACTAAAATTATCAATAAAAATGAGTTTATCATTTAATTATGATTAAAGCTTTTAATGCCATCTATCAAACAGGACATGCACTATGGAACAATGCAATGGACATCCTAGATCTCACGTCTACCATGTTGGCACATGTGCGATGCTTATTTTTAGTGCTTGAAGACGGCCCATCTACAAATAGGCTTTCCCATGGTTATCCTCGGAAATGGTAAGCAATGGCATGTCACACACAAATAATGCACTTGTCAAGCCATTCATGGGGTGTGGCCCATGTACTGCCATGGCCCAAAATCAGGCAGGTACACTAATAAGGTGGCTACATATGTATGAGAAAAATGCTGGTTAAAAGCAAAAGACCAGCAATCCATATTCAACAGACTTGTAGTTCACCTGGAGAGTGGACTGACTTGATTTGGGAATGGCAGTGGCTATCACTATCTGAATGGTGTTGATTGCACATCTATTTAAGATGCTGGTGTATTTCAATTGATGGGACTGACCATGAATATGCTCAGGCCTGGATTTGGCGCACGTATTTCAATCTCTCAGGAGTATCAATCTGTGAAACTTGCTACGAACATGCCCTAGCCCAAAAACGAAGCTGGACCATTCATTAATGGATAACAAATATGCATAGATCACTGGTCTTTTCTTCTAACTTCATTTTTCTCATACACATAAACCCACTTGATTGGTGGACCATCTCGTTTTTGGGTTGGGAATGTTCATGATAGGCCCCACCTGATGAATATCCAAGATCTTGGACATCTCTCATTGGCACGTGTACAATGAATCCACAACCATTTGCTTTGCATCCTTAGAATGAAATAGGAGTATGACATATTAGATGAAACTTAGGAAGCCGAAGGCACTTGTTTGTTTGAAATAAGGAGTTAGTTTCAATTTTACTTTTTAAGGGGGATTTATGGGGGGTATTTAAGGCTCTACAAGGAGTGTAGGTAAAACCCTCCTCTTTTCTGTGTGATTGGTACTCAGCGTGGAATTGAGGATTTATAGATGCATTAGAGAGTCAACACTGTTTTGATACACCCATTTCCTATAAGTAGGGTGATTCTAGACCATTGAAGTCCTTTGTTCATCCACATTGTGATCATTGATTCAGGTGCTACATATCATACGACTATTAAGAAGGAAATTTTTTTTTATCTCATATTCTGCTGCTTCTAGTGATATTAAACTTGCTGAGGGATACTTTTCCAGGTATCAACTATCTCCTTCATTGTTGTTGCCATCTATTATTCTTGTTCCTTCCTTTCCATCTAACTTGTTATCACTTGCTATCCTTGTGAACAATTGAACCGCAGTATCACTCTCTCTCTCTCTCTCTCTCTCTCTCCCTCTCCCTCTCTCTTTCCTCCTTTTGGCCTCATTGTGTTATTATGGACCTAACGACAAAGAGGACCAGTGGTGGTTGTGAAGATCATGGCCTCATGGGTGTACTTGTTTGACACTAAGAACACTTCCATTGCTTTGGTTTTTGAGTTGGTTATATATAATAAAATGCACATTGATCTGTGACGTACACTCTTGAGTCATTTGTCTTTTAGGCCTTATGATTTGTATAAGATTCCAAATCCATCTGAACTTGCATATGTATGTGCTGAAATTCCATATATATCAACCATGTGGACATGGGCTGTAAACGCATCTATGGGGTTATAATTGCTATACGTTCATCTAGAAGTCAAAGAGCTTCCATATACAACTCACCTACTGTTTAGGAAACTAATTACTACTGAATGTGTCTTTATACCATGCATGTGGCTCACATTTTGGAAGCTGTATAACTATAAAAGTTGTATGACTCTCTTTGACCAATAAATAAGGAATGCACTTGATATTTAGAGCCATAATTTGTTTTCCATTGTGTCTAGTGGACCCCACAATCCACTTAGGTCCTACTAGGGCTAAATATGTCAGCACAGCCTGATGAATGGCCAGGATGCACCTGGTTGCATCATTTCTTCAAAGGGAGTGATGAAGAAAGTAAAACACAATGAGCTTTCACAAATTTAACCATTTTATGAAATGAAAGTCTTTTTGACAGATATGGCGAATGCAACATCTATGGACATTATCTTCGTTTGTGTTTGTTTTCATTGTGATTGCATCCAGAGGTTGAAAAAGTTGGTTCTTGAAATTGTTTATATGATCTACTATTGCTATGGCACCATGTGATGATTGCCTCAACCAATAGAGAATACATGTGCATTTTAATCCCATGTAGATGTTCAAAACAACACACCTATTCTCTAATCTTTAGAAACTTGCCTGTTTGAAATAATAAGTTTTTTCCTTTTTTTATTCTTTTTTTATTTTCTTATTATTTTATTTTATTATTTTATTTTATTATTTTTATTTTTTGTGTTGTATAGTTTGTTTAGATGGAAGCTCCCCTGCGTATCATCTTCGGAAGGGTTTTGGATCTGGCTCAGACAGTTGGCTTGTCCACATAGAGGTGACTTAGTTTACATTTGAAGTACCTTAGAGCTTGTTTGGTTTTCCAATTACAATGGTAAATGGTTGGAAATGGATAACAATTACTTACTCCTATAATTGTATGGTGACATCACCTACATTTGACTAAAATGATGAGTTTGCTACCATTGTTTCTTTCACCCATAAATCATTGTAAAAATGGTAATTTCTAATGAAAAAAATGTAATGACTTCAATTTCCTTTACCTGTTTCCTTTACAAGTGTATTTGGCTATCGGTTTATGAGTCGTAATCCTTGTTTAAACAGACACCTTGAAATGATAATGATGGTTCATTTACTTTGCATTACACATGAAATTGAAAAACCAATCACCCCCTTAACATCTTGTTCCTTGCAAATGGAGTTGCACTGTAGTATCTCTCATGACTTTTCCTTATTGCACCTTTTGAAGATTGCTAGTCATCCACACAAAGCATAATATTGGTGGCATGTATTATATACCCTTTCATTTGCTTCAAAATGCCAAGAAGTTGCACTTTTCACTTTCTTGAGAAGACTTACTTGTTTGGATAGAGAGAATCCAAAATTTGGACATGGAAAACACCATGGAATTCTTTGAAAATGGAAAGCTAGGGCATCCAATAGTAATTCCATTGTTTGGTTTGGATCCTTGTTTTCCAAGGAAATGTTTAAAGGTCCAACGGTCAAACAACGAGAACTCTCTTGTAATCGTGGAAATTGACATTTAATATTTCTTTTAGATCCATGCTTTTTTGAGGAAAACATGGGAAATTGGTTTTCCATGCTTTTTCCCCCTCAAACAGGGGAAAAGCAGATTTCCATGGAAATTATTTACTATTGCACTGATTTCTTACGACACTATATGCTTTTAGGCCCCCATTAAAAGGAAACTTATTATGTATGGATCTTTTTTTCTTCGTTTTTTTTTTTTAAAAAAAAAAATTCCTAAATATGCAAATATGTGTATTTTACATGTCCTAAAGTTTCTTTGAAACATCCCACAAATTTCTCCATTTTTTCCACAATGTTTTCCTTAGTCAACAATACATTTTCGGGTATTAGTGATAATATTGGCGATATCAATACATGTTACCATATCCCCAACCAGCGATACTTGTAACAATGCCAACACCATGGACACTGCTTTGATCTCTGTGTGTGTGTTCTCAGCTGGAGTTTTGAGTCCTTCTAGTGGTTTTGACCAGCGTTCGAAATATCAATATTGCGTTATGTATAGCACCTTGGGGATACAGATGCATATCGGTTATCGTACGGGATATATCGTTAGTATTGGGTAATTTATCACACTTTTTGGGAAACATGGGGAAACATAATGTTTTTTTAAGGGCACATACACTTTAAATGTTATGCATTTAAAGTGAATATAGTTGCATTAGTTCAATCAGACAAATTACCCAGATACTTTGAAATTAGTCTCAATTGGCAGCTGGTTGAATGAAAGTTTTGAAAAAAAAAAAAATTTAATTAAAAATGATTTATTTTCTGAAAATTGATGAGGACTTAACAAATTAGTAGATTAACTCTCATACATGCTTGATTTCATGTTTAGAGTGTAACATTGTAAGCAATTTGGAAGAAATTGGGTAAATTTCGAATTTTTCCTAGATTTTCGCAAATCGGACTACCTACGCTTAAATTTCGAAATTAGAGTGTATGTGATGATCACTTCATCAAATGGTACTAAATACTTCGAAATTAATCTCAATTGACAACTGGTTGAATGAAAAATTTGAAAAAAAAAATAGAGAACTTGAAGAACCGATGGATATCAAAATCAAAGCTCCAACCCCACGATTTTTCATGCAAAACATGAAGAACCAATGGATTTGTAACTATTTGACATTGATTTAACATAATTTTAGCAAAAAAGGGGGGTATCAGCACCAATGTTTGAAATATCGATATCACGTTACATATCGCCTCCTTGGGATACAAATACGTATCGGTTATTGTATGGGTTATATCGTTTATATCGAGTAATTTATTGCACCTTTTGGGAAACATTGGGAAAATTGTTGATTTTTTAAATGAAGTTTTAGGGATTGTTAAAAAAGATACATATATTTAACTCATAACATCTCAAAAAAGAAGTGTACATAGTAGGTTTCTTGAAAGGGTCCTAAGCTATGTGCTATTTGACTGAACTAATGCAATTATATTCAAATTGAATGCATAACATTTAGAGTGTGATGATCATTTCGTCAAACACTCCTAAATATTTTGAAATTAGTCTTAATTGATTGCTGGTTGAAGGGAAATTTCGAAAAAAGTTAATATTTTAATAAATTTATTATTATTAATTTTTAAATAAAAATGATTTTTATTGTCTGAAAATTAAAAAGGACTTAACAAATTAGTAGATCAGCCCTCATACATGCTTGATTTCATGTTTGGAGTGCGAATTTGGGATAAATTGAGAAAATTTTGAATTTTCTCCAAAATTTCCCAAATCAGACTACCTACACTCAAATTTCGAAATTAGAATGTATGTGATGATCATTTCATCAAATACTCCTAAATATTTCGAATTAGTCTCAATTGATAGTTGGTTGAAGGAAAATTTTGGAAAAAAAGCATGGAGAACATGAAGAACCAATGGATATCGAAATTGGAGCTCCAACTCTATGATTTTTCATGCAAAACATAAAGCGTGTTGCACATGTGGGATATAAGATATATCGTGGGATATATTGGCCGATATCATCAATATTGAAAACATTGGTTGTGACTGATAGCCTATTATGTGTTATTTTGTTTTTGTGATTCTCTTAGACACATCATTTATCCCTAACAGTGTTCTAGATATCGGTAACGCTACAAGTTTTGCTAGCCGTGGATACGGAAACAATATCGTTATCATTGATAGCCAGAAAAACAGGGAAACATTGGGAAAACGGTGGAATTTTCTGTGAAACTTTAGGGGATGTTAAAATACACATGTTTGCATATTTAGGAATCAAAAAATTTATAAAAAGAATGCATACACAATAAGTTTCCATTTAATGGTCTCCTAAAAGCATGTGTTGTCGTAAAAAAATGGTTTAATAGTAACCAAAATGAGTTTATATATACAAATGTAGGTACCATACAATAATTAGGACATGTAAAAGTAAATGAACTCAAACATGCATCCATCCATGATCTATCAATGATTTATATAATACAAATGCAGGTACCATCCATCCGTCCATGTATGCACACACACACACACACATACAAACATGCATTCCATCATACAACCATGCGCCTATAAAAAATTTGAAATGAATTTTTTTGGTAAATAGATTTTTGGCAATATCGATACGTTGGTGATATTATTGAAATATCGTCGATAACCTGGTGACACAAATGACACTTGCAATTTACACATTCGAAAATATTAATGATACAAAGCGACACTTGGAATTTACACAGTAGAAAATGTTGGTGATGCATTGGCGATACTAAGTGATATATCTTCGATACTTGGAATTTTTTTATACTACCAATGTTATCGGTATCGCTACCAATATTATCAATATTGTCGAGTTGGAGATATAGGTAATATCAGGGATATTGTCAATATATTGAAGATACTCCAAACATTGATCCCTTGGCATTGAAGATGACTAGGGAAGTCAATACGCCTTTCCAAGCAATTGTTGCTAATTGAAAATGACACCTTTGTAGTTTACACACACGTATATGCTTGTTGTCTCCTTTTTCTTCAAGACTCGTGAAAATGTTAAACGAGCTTTCACAGTATGTTTTGACTTTCTTTACTCTCGTAAAACTTAGGGTGGAGGTTGGTGCAATACGGTAGCATCGTGCGCTTGGCGTAAAATGACTCCATTAGGATCATCAGATCGGATGGATCAAGTTCCCTTCATTGGCATGTTTAGTAGTGACCAATCACAAAATCCTGGTATGTATATATTTCTGAGTTAATACAGATCACTTTGGTTTAGTGTTTGGTTGGTCATTTAGCTTGTTCATGTTCTTAACCTTGCTAAGGAGCCTCCATAAACCTACTTTGATTCCTGTTTATCTATGCTTGAATTTGTGTTTTCTATATTAGCTAGTGAAATCTTTGAATCTAAGCCTCAGAAAAACTTTTGTTGTCTTATTTTTCTTGTCAATAACAATGATTTTGTTAATACATCAATTTGGTATGCTTACATCAAGACTATTTCCTTGCACGGTCTTTTGCATGGAAAATTTGAAGTCTATGTGACTTGGGCATGAGCAATTGTTTTGATGCGTACATCAGACCTTTAAAAGTATATCAACACATAAGGCGTGCGTTACCCTTCTCAATGTGGTTAGATGACGGGTACGGGTTGGGTCTTTAGAGGTTGAAGACCTTACACATGTGTTTGTGATGTGTGTAAGTTGCTTGGAGGAGATATTTGGACCATTGGATTGCGAGGATGGTGTGATCGGATCGTTGGATCATTACGGCCCACCTTTATTGCGCTATCATCGGGACCCATTGGGCATCTTGGATTTGAGTTTATCTTATGTACATTTTATTTATTTGAGTTTTGAGACATTGTGCGTACACTTTTTTGTGTGATTTTTTTTTTTTTTTGAAACTTTTTTTAGTAGGGGTATTTTAGTTAGTTAATGTAATTTCGAATTTATAAGGGTATTTTGTTCTAAATCTAAAATGTAATGTTATGTTATGTTTATGAAAGAGAGCTTTTGCTTGTTTAAGGCCTGATGATTCCGTCTTCAACTTCGAGTGATTGGAAGAGGGCTTGATGCCTAGGGAAGTGATTTCCCATCTCCTTCTCTCATTCTTTCTTTTCTCAAGGTATTTTCTTCTTTCAGCCCATTTTCTTCATTTTCTTATAAATTCTCTATATCTAGAAGTTGATCCCCGTTCTTTTCAATCCAAATCATTAGATCTTGGAAGATCTTGATCCCCACATATACATATTTTGATATTTTTCAAATCCCATCACTCAAGGCCCTAGATTTGAACTATAATCAAAGAACCATCCATTTTTTCTGAAAATTTCAGATTTTTCCTAATCTAGGAAATATTCATATTTCCTGGATTAGAAAATCCACTTGGATCGTTGGACGAACCCATTGCGAGATGAAAGTCTTATATTTCACCGAATCCGTTTAAATTCAGATTTTAAGGTTCAATATAAAGTGTTTGTGATGGATGGCCGTGATCATTGCTGAATTTTCCTTAGTTCCTTCTTGTTTCATGATTTATAATGCTTATTTTTTATTGTTAATGCTTGCATAAATCTGCCTCTTTTAAACTCTGCGTTCATTTAGGGTTGGATTAAGCCGTCCTACACCATGTTTGATATAAATGCAAGCATGACGTTGTGGACACGGGGGTTGGGGACCCTAAAAGAGTTATATACTTGTGTATTTGTACAGATATATGATGATACTGAAGAATGCATTATCATATAATTTTATCTAATGGATGCATACTATGTAGAAAATGTGTTGAGACATCTAAAAATACATGAAAAACTATATAGAAAGCATTTTAATCCTGCTAAAACACGAGAAAAATTAATTAGAACTTTTCCTATTGAAAGGGTCGATTCGTTTCTGATATAGTTTTCTGACATGGGCGTTGGATGTAGCAATTTTTGCAGTCAATGGGGTGTCCTTGTTACATAGGTTGAAAACCCATGATCGATTAAGGAACAACCAATAATCCAAATCGAAGTTCTTATGTGGAAGGAATCTTTCTATTGGATTATGGTAGTCAAACAGTATTTGGCTGTGGAAAGAAAAGCAGATAGTTTGGAGTGTGGCCGGAATGTACTTTGAAGCACGCTTTTGGATGTGGTTCACATCAACTTCACATGAACTTTCAATGTTTGGAGCAGTTGCATGCTTGCATTTAAAGCCTTTTTCCATCTTGAAGAAACCAATGTATTGGCAGGTGATTCTTCCATAATGGAATCTGATAAGTGAGATTTCGAGTAACTGTTTACAGAATCTTCTTTCATCCTTTAAGTTGGAACTTTAATTACTTCCTCTGAATATCTACTGGGAGCTTTGATCAGACATTATATCTCCTTACAAGATGCAGCGATTTACACATTGGCTAGAATCTCCATCCGAGGCTCTTCTAAAAGTCACTAAAAACTACATTTATGTAATTTTATGTGATGAGTGCCACAATGATGGTACCTTTTCATTGTAACTGATGGGTAGTTTCATGTAACTTGCGAGATAGCTTCGTTGTACTCTTCTTAATAGATGAGTGTACAAAATGCGGTTCAATGACTATAGAATAATGTTAGAAATAATTGTGCATTGGCCAAAATATCATTTATATGGATTGGTACTTTAAAAAACTTATGTTAGCAGCTAACTAATGAAAACCTTGATTTGCATTCTGTAAGCCTAATGAGTTGGACTTATTTGAATAGTGCACCCTACAAGCCTAATAAGTTGGAGTCACTTCTCTTGATAGATGAGCATACAAAAAGCAGCCGAAAGACTGTAGAATAACATTGGAAATAATCGAGCATTGGCCAAAATATCTTTTATATGGATTGTACTTAAAAAACTTATGTTGGCAGCCAATTAGTGAAAGCCGTGATGTGCATTCTTCATCCTAATGAGTTGGAGTTACTTGAATACTGAACTCTACAAGCCTAATGAGTTGCAGTTACTTGAATAGCTTTTAACAGGCAACCTTGCAAGACCTTGATGTATCCTACTTTCTTTTCCCTCATTATTGACTGTAGTTGCTTTTCACTCTATTAGAAAACAAACAAACGAAATGAAATGATTTTTTTTTTTTTTCCTTTTCTGGTCAACAACAAAATGAGATGATCGATTGATGGTTGTTCAATTCTGTTCATATGCTTATCAAATTTCATTCCACTATATTTTCCTATTGTATAACAATTGGTGGTTGGCCTGGTTTTATTAAGCTTTGTGCAGGTCTGTTCAGTGTCTAAGTTTGATTTTGTTCCTACTGCCTACCACATTTACATTCGTCCTTGACTGTTAAGGATCTCTTGTATTTATTTGGGCCTCTTTCAGATTTCTTTAACTGGAACAAAGTCAAGATACGTTATTGTGATGGTGCATCTTTATCTGGGAATGTGGAAAGTGAAGTTCAGGTAGTTCTGATGGGAGTTTCTGCATTCCTTGCTTGACTATCAGTTATTGCTAAAAGGGAATTGTTTCTAGGGGAATGCTAATCTCACATATCTCTACTGTAGACACCCCATCTTGTTCCAGTCAGTCCTTGTGGATGCTCTTGTACTTGCTTTGAATTATGCAGGAATTGAGCTTTAGGACTGATGCCCCCAACATGAAATGATTTCCAATAAATCACCTTAGAAACTCAAAACTCACCTGAAGATGCCCAAGAGGTATGGTTCCCATCCTGAGGAAGGTCTGCAGTCCACACCCCTTACTTTTCTTAAGAAAGCTCTCTAGGACACAGAAAAGGAGTTTCTGCATCCTAGAAAGCAGATAAACATTTTACCTCTGTATTTCTGCATCCCAGAGAACACCCTGTTTTGAATTTCATTTTTGGGCCCTACAATACTCGCTCCAATTTCCCCATCAAATTTCATAAAACCCTTGTTCCCTTGTACATTAAAAATAAAAAATAAAAAATAAAAAATGTAAAGGTATCACACAATGTATCGCATCCCTGGGATATGGAAATGTCTTGGGGATGTCAGGAAATATCACATGTATCATGTTATGTATCACAGTCTAAGGGAAACATTGGGGAAACCTTGGGAAAATGTGCAAGTTTTCAGTGAAACTCAGGGGATGTTAAAAGACACATGATTACACACCTAGTACCTTAAACATTGCCAAAAAGAAAAAAGAAAAAGAGAAAGAAAAAAAAGGCTATGCACTATAGTTTTCCACTTTTTGGAGGACAAAACAATGTGTTGTCGAACAGAACTATGCTCCGAGATTCCTCTCCAAGACTCCAACAATGATATTTCCACCAAATTCGTGTTTTGATGCCAAAAAACTATAGTGGAGTTGTCAAAATATAACCACAAAGAATCCAAAAAAAAAAAAGGCAAAAAAATTTGTTATTATTTATTATTTTTTTCTTCTGATTTTTGCTGGTTTCAGTCAAAATATCACAAATGTTGACTATATATTGTCAAAATACTGGAGATACTGCAATCACAATATATCCGGTTATGATTAATATATGGGAATTTCACAAATACTTTGAGATTTCATATCACCCATGTGCGATACTGCTAGTATCAGCTGGTATTATGGCCTATACCGTTGATACTGGCTTATTGAGTTAGCACTCCAATAAGCCAAAAATCAGCCCATTTTGACATTTGAGCACCGATATATGATTGAATAACCGGAAGGTGAGTTGAAACAGTTTGGACTGATATCAACCTGGACTGGCAACCTCAATATCATCCTAACCATTATGAATTTTCACACAAACCAGACCCATTAGTTAGCCCATTAAGTTTTCACCCAAACCAGGCCCATTAGTTACCTTCCCAACAAACCCAAGATCACTCAAAATTGATGCCTGAGCTCCGAGACCCAGTTTAAAAACTGAGGGTGCCTGGGCTGAAAATCAGGCACTTTTTCATGCAGGGGACAATTAAAAATGACATTTATGTTGTTACACCCTGAAAACCCAAATTCCATTTTCTTCCACCCTTTGACCCTATTTTGACAAAATTGTGCTTAGAACACCCAACGAGACCCTCATCTTGTTTTCTTTTATGAACTAGCCAAACTAATCCCTTGGTGAAATGATAATCCTGCCCTTCAAAAACCATAGGTTGTTGAGAATTTAGCCAAATCCCATTTGTTCCCACCCAAACCTTTAGAAAACCTTGTGGAAGCTTCTTCTTACCCATTGGATTGCTTGGCTTGTTGCAAAGCCAAATTACTTTGATTCAAGAGTAGGATAGGTGGGTGTGGAGGGTGGAGAATCAGGCAGATTTTCTTTTTATTCCTCCTATTCAGTGCTTCAGTCCAACCCGATTAGCAGCTCCGTGGTGCCTATGGAGCATATTTGGTCATATACTAGCCAGTGGCCTGCCCTGGGTTTTGGCTTCCTATTGGTTAGTGGGTAGGGGAAGGATCCTCACCATAGATAACCTTTAGGAAAGAAATATGATTATTCCAAATGCTTGCATCATGTGTCTTCAAGATGTAGAAATCAATTGATCATTTGTTTATGCATTGCAAATTCACCAGAGCACTGTGGCCAAGAGTTCTTGATCTTTTCTAATGCTATTTGGCAGGGTATTACGTAACGGTACTATGGTCACCACCGTTACCTTTACGATACGTGTCATAATGCTGTTATGGTCCCTGTAACAATCATTACGGTCTCCTTTTTTATTGAAAAAAAAACTTGAAAAACCTATATATGCTCTGTAACGTTGAAAAAAATCCTAAATGCATGTATCTGCCTAGTAACAAAACCATTGCGGGGTTGTTATGGGCTTTATAGGGAGTGTAACAGGCCGTTAACGGTGGTTAAGGGTTATGTTTCCCATAACGGTTATTACGACGATTATGACCTTGTAACGTGCAACAATTGCCATTGTTACCTTTACGTAATGGCCTTTACGGCACACCACTTTATTAGGTGATGTCGGCGTTGATTTGGTCTCTATTCTTGTCTTAGCACAAGGTTGGAGCTGGAAGTAAAAGGAAAATGTTGTGGTGTCTCTCCCTTTTAGCAGATTTGTGGTCTATCTGGAAGGAATGAAATGAAAGTTGTTTTTGAAATAGCTAGTGGCTCCCAGATAAGGTCTTTAGGAAGGCTAAAATGGATGCTATTGAGTGCGCTTCATCCTTGAGCAGTTTGAGGAAGCTTCATCTGTATCTTTTGATTCTTTTATTCTTCTTGTGTGTAACTTCAAGGCTTGGATGTTTGTCTTTGCCATGCTTTTTCAATAAAATTGTGTTGCCTTAAAAGAAAACTTCCTCTTATCTTAATTACCCTCGGCCCACCATAATTTACCGTTCCACCACCCAATCAAACCCTATGTCAATATTCGTAGTATCAGTATCGCGTTACATATCTCACCCTTGGGATACGGATACATATTGGTTATCACATGGGATATATCATTTGTATTTAGTAATTATCGCACTTTTTGGGAAACATAGGGAAATTGGTTGAACTTTTCAATGCAACTTTAGGGATTGTTAAAAAAATACCTCAATACACTTTTAAATCATAACATTTTTTTAAAAAAGTGCACATAATAGGTTTCCTTTGTATAGGGTCCTAAGCTATGCGTTGTCTGACTAAACTAATGTAACTATATTCAAATTGAATTCATGACATTTATTAAATTAGTAGATCAGTCCTCATACATGTTTGGTTTCATGTTTGAAGTGCAAAATTGCAAGCAATTTGGGAGAATTGCTTGCAATTTTGAATTTTCTCCAATTTCCCCAAATCGGGCCACCTACACTCGAATTTTGAAATTAGAGTGTATGTGATGATCATTTCATCAAACACTTCTAAGTACTTTGAAATTAGTCTCAATTAACTGCTGGTTGAAGGGAAATTTTGGAAAAAATAATTTCATAAAAATTTTATTTTTTTAAAATTTAAAAATAATTTGTATTTTTTGAAATTTGACAAGAACTTAACAAATTAGTAGATTAGGCCTCATACATGCTTGATTTCATGTTTGGAGTGCAACATTGCAAGCAATTTGGGAGAAATTGGGAAAAATTTTAAAATTTCCCCAAATTGGGCCACCTACGCTTAAATTTGGAAATTAGAGTGTTTATGATGATGAATTCATTAAAGACTCCTAAATAGTTTGAAATAGCACTCAATTGGTGGTCGCTAAAAGGGAAATTTTGAATTTAAAAAAAAAATATTTTAATAGTTTTTAATTAAAAATTATTATTTTTTTTTTTTCCAAAATTTGACAGAAAAGTTAACTAATTAGTAGATTAGGCCTCATATATGCCTGATTTCAAGTTTGGAGTGCAACATTGCAAGCAATTTGGGAAAAATTGGGAAAATTTTGAATTTTCCCAAATCAGGCCACCTACACTCAAATATCGAAATCAAATGTTAAAATCCTTTATTTTCCATGCAAAACATGAAGAATCGCGGATTTCTTATGATGTCACACTAATTTTATATTTGATTTAAACAAACAAAAAAAAGGATCAAAATGCAAAATAACTTACCAAATGCGAAACGACCCCAAATTCAAGAAAATCCTTATTCTAATTTTAATCGTAGATTTTTCTCTCAAATCCAAGCAACGGATGGACCGAAATCCATGCACTAGTAGCTCAGAGAGAAAAATCTGAAAAAAGAATGGGAAAAATCAGTTTTGGGGGTTTTCTGGGAGGGTAGTGTGCATTTCTTGGAAAGTACGATGATATCTGTCAATATCGACAGATATCGTCGATACTTAGTAAAACTCTTTAGAAACAAGTGACGATATGTCACAATATCACCGATACACTGTGATCAAGGTATTCCATAATGGTAACGGTGGTCGTAACGGCCACCATTGTTACCTTTACGATACATGGTGTAATAGCCGTTACGGTCTCTCTCTCTCTCTCTCTCTTTAATTGAAAAAATATGAAAAACCTGTATCGGCCTTGTAATGGTTCTTTACAGGGCTATTACGACCTTTACGAGAGGGCGTAATGGGCCGTTACGGGGTTGTAAGGGCCTTTATAGATCATTTTTTCCGTAATGGCCATTACGGCCTTTATGACCCTGTAACGTGTAACAGTTGCCCTTGTAACGTGTAACGGTTGCCACCATTACCTTTACGTAAGGGCATTTACAGCACACCATGATTGCGAAACATAGCGATAAAAATGCGACATTATTGTTGATATCCAGGAATTTGGCATTTCCAGTGTTACTCCCTATGGTTTTCGTATCGCTGACATGTGATATTGATGATATCGGCTGATACATCGGTCGATATTATCGACATTGCAAACACTGCCCTATGTCAGGACACTCACCATCCATCTATAATTCCCTAAATCCATTAGGAAGCCTTTAAGTTCTCAACAATTACCATACAACCACTGAAGGGTCTCATTCTTGAATTCTCTAAAGCCTCAGCTATAATCTACCATAGCCTACCTTCTAGGATCCTAGTTCCCTTTAGCTAACACTTACTGCATAATTCTGAAAATATTTAGAAAAAAGCTAGAAACATGGCACTAAAGCTTGAGAACTCATGACTTTTCCAATCATAAGAGGCCGAGTATGCCCTTACCTTTAGGTTGTGCCAAACTGCCAATGGGTGTCAGTAACCTTTGTGAAAGAAGAGATTCTATTGATCTCTTGTTTTCTCCAAATTCTAGCCCAATTCAAGAAGATCTATCATCAAAGGCAAGACCATCCAATGGAGATAAAGAATATTTGAAGAAGGAGCTTTTGGTGGCTAATCCACCACACTTCACCATTGAATGTCATCCCATTCCACCCTTGCATTTCAAAATTGGCTAGTGGTGACTCCATTTCCCTCACCTACAACCTTCGGTTGAGATGTCCAATCTGTACACATTTACACATCAACTTCATGAGATTGATTGTTCATCAGGTGGGCACACCATTGATATGACCTAGTCCAAAAATTAGGTCAGCTGGATGGTTCTGAACTGCTGGTTGAAGAAAAAGTAGTAGGTTAAAGAAAAACTAGCTCAATGCTCCACATTTATGCTCAATTTCAGTGGTTTGGAATATTCAACTGGCCTAATTCATGGAGGAGGTCACATTCATGGTGGGAAGAGGGGCTTGGATATAGTACAGGCGTGCCTTGTTCACACATGTGATGTAAAGCTGATTTGTAGGGATGCGTGTGTAAGATTAGCATTCTTGTTTGAAATACATCATATCTAGGGAATTGATAAAAAAATAAGTTATAAAGAGGGATACTAATGGTTTGATTTATATTTCTCTGTTTTCTCTTGTTATAGAATGGCACAAAAATCTTCTTCAGAGGTCAGCGTATTTGGGACGCAATTATGGATGAACTATTATCAATAGGATTGGCTAATGCTAGACAGGTCTCTCTTGTAACCACAAAATTGTTTTCTTAAATCCCAGTAAATATTCAATTGCATGCATTTTGCTGATAAAAAGTGTTGTGACATTGGAACAATTCACCCGCTGACTGTTTCTTAGTATGCTTTTTGCTTCACAAGATAATTTTTTTTTTTTTTTTTTTTTTCTTACAGATTGATCTGAATCTTTTTTGCATGATTATAGCAAGTAGCAGCTAGCTCTGTTTCCTCCTCTTTCTAAGAGGGAGCTATAACGTTATTAGAGGATAAAGGGAATACGAAAGAAAGCACACCCACAAGTAACCTCTCAAGGGGATGGATAATGAGAGGTAAGCACAAACACAACCTCTCAGGGGGATGGATAATGAGAGGTCATTGTCCAGGTGCAACAAAGATTCTGCTCTCCAATTGCCTTCAAAACACTCAAGGGGCAACTATCAATGGCTTGAGGACCAAGCTGCCACTTTCATCTTGGTCTTGAGAGAGACCTCATATTTTTGCTCTTTTCTTTTTGAAGAGGCAAACAAATTTTTGGAAAACAGGAAAAGAGTACAAGTAAGATGGACAAAAATGAGTGATCCTATCAACACTCCAAATGATGGGTCTAAGAACAAGAGTCCCCAAAAGAGGAAGCCCACAAAGCAATTGGAACACGCACGCACACACACATGCAAAGCAATCAGAATACACACACACACACACACACACACACACACACACACACCCCTATGACCTTCTGGCTTAAGGCTATTAAACCATACAACCCATTAGGTGTCAAAAAGCTTCCTGTCCGTGACATTGAAAGGGTCAATCCTTTTCATCTTGCCATCAGATAGTGAACTGAGGGAATCCCGAGTGAAGGATCGGGAAAAATAGGTGGTCCTATAAGTGATCTCTACAAATGGAGAGAAGAAGTGGCTCCTCTGGTAGGCCATCTGGGTCAAAGTTTGGGGAGTTCCCCTGCATGTGTATGTTGTGGACAAGTTCTTGGATCCATGGAGTAAAAAATTATTAACCTATCCACTTAATGTTGAAGGGAAAGCTTAAGCTACTAAATTTAGGAAGGCGAGGGGTCAACTTTTGGAAGTTCATAGTGGTTTTGATCCTTGTCATTATTATCATTTGTCCATGGAAGCTTAATTTGGGTAATTCTAGTTCTGATTATGAGCCTGAGTTTACATACTTTGAAACTCAATATATCATGTTTCTTCCCATTGTAGGATTTTCTTGTAGTCCAGATGAGCATAATGAGTCCCAGGGTTTTAATTCATTCCATTGTTTTTTCAGGCTTTTCTTTCTGGATGCTCTGCTGGAGGTTTGGCGACTCTCATACACTGTGATGATTTCCAAGCACGCTTGCCTAAGAGTGCTGCTGTAAAGTGTCTTGCAGATGCTGGCTTTTTTCTTGACGAGTATCTTTCTTATACACTACATGCTGAATTTCTGCTCAAATATTTGCCTGCCATAAAGAGTGTTTTTTTTTTTCCTTCTGAAACCTCCATGCTAGGAAGTTGAATTTCATGTAGATTTAGCTACTTCAATTAATACTCATTGCAGATGTCAACATGATGATAAAATTCCTAATTATGTCTATATTTTCTTATAGTTTCTCAACCCTTTCAAGGGGAAATTTTTTGCATACAAGCTCTCTAAGTGAAAGGGATCACTTATCCATATAGCCTCTGCTGTAATTGATTGTGCCCTTTCATTCTACCACAATTATGTTATTTTGCTTGCCTTTTCATTCTGGTCTTTTCCCTTCCATTTCAGAAAAGACATTGCTGGGAAGAGCACCATGCAATCTTTTTACTCTGATGTGGTCCATTTACAGGTCTTATATTTCGATCACCATTTACTTCAGTTCAAATATATGTACTCGTAGTGCTCTGTCTTGTCAGATGAGATGCTTCTTTTTATTTGATTACAGGGTTATAATCTATTATTTACAATACTAATTGAAGTGTTTACAACATGACTGAATGGCAAAGCGATGCCCTTAAGTGAAGGTATTTGGGTTTTATGATCAGTGTAAAAAGGGATGCACAATCAGAGTTGGATCTACTTCACTATATCTAGAATTGGATGTTGGAGATGATCTGCATCTAGAATGGGGATTGGGTAGTTCTTCATTTAGATTTAGATCAGGATGCAAGAATGGATTTGGATCTGAAGTCGGATCATGATCAGGATTAGGGGGTCTAGGTTCCGTAGTATTGTTTTTAGTGGGCAGGAAGGGAGAAGGGGCTTTGGAACCTTCACGGAAGACAGGTATTTGCACTGGGGATGGTCTAGGTTCTTCTCAGTACCTTAGTACTTCTTTTATGATTTAGCATTGGATGGATCTCATCTTCTTTCTTACTACTAACTACTATTTGAGAATTGCGCCATCCTTAACTAAACCTGCATTGCAGTTGGAGCCTGCTACAGTGGTACTGGTACCACCAAAGCTACAGTGGAACTGGGAAGATGGGGGGCCACATTATGCATGCATAAAATCCAACCCGTCTATCCTATGCGTCAGTGCATGTTATCCACAGGTCCCTGGAATCAGGCTGATCCATGAATTGAGTGGGTGACACCACAGGAAACAAGTTGGGAGAGGAAGTCTCCCCTTGATTTTCATGGATGGGCCACTGTTGTTCGTATGAAATCCAGGCCATTCGGGCCCTTCATCTGGTCTGGATGAAGGGTCAGGCTGTTTCGAAATTCAGATGGGCCCTTGTGTAAGTCAAGTGTGGGTGTCCCCTATCACACTGTTCCATATGTTGTGGCCCACTTGAGTGTTGGATTGGGCTGATTTTTTGCACCTGGGGATAATATGAGGCTATATATACATCACATGAGCTCCACATTTGCCTGGTACCCCTTAAGTGTGCCCCTTGCACTTTTAGGGCAGAAGTTTAGGAATCAAACATTTCTTTATATGATGGATCAATTGATGTTTTCTAATTTGGTTTATGTGGTATCAGGGTGCAAAAAAAAGTTTAAACAAGGACTGCATCTCACAGATGGAGCCATCTCAGGCAGGTCCTAGACTCTTGTTTTCATGTTCCTCGGCATTATCGTCAATTAGATGAAATATATTCTGTTTCTAAGGTAGTCCTTAACACATTTCTTGGATTTGGGATCATAGTGTTTCTTTCCACAACAGATTGTTAAGAACATAAAGACCCCACTTTTCATTGTCAACTCAGCCTATGATTTTTGGCAGGTAAATATGCATCTCTGATGCTTCCTTTTATTCATTGTGCAAATCAGACTTAACAAACATCAATATATCTTTATTATTTTTTCAAATGATCTTCAGATAAAAAACATTTTGGTGCCGGAATCATCGGATCCGAATCATGATTGGGTAACCTGTAAGCAGAATATCCATGGCTGTAATTCCAAACAGATTGAGATACTGCAAGGTTGGAACATCTTTAACGATAGCTCTACAAAATGTCTGATTTTTGTTCAATGTTGTAGCCTTTTTTTTGTCCTTTTCTTTTTAACAAATTGATTTATCTGCAGGCTTCAGGATAGCCTTGCTAAATGCATTGAGTGGATTAGAGCATAGTAAGGATGCAGGCATGTTCATAAATTCCTGCTTTATTCACTGTCAGACATGGATGGCTAACACGTGGCATTCACTTGACTCTCCAAGAATAAAAAATAAGGTAGAGATGCTCACTATAACTTTTTATGTTTAGAAAATCGTGATTGCACTTTGGGCACTAGTTCAAAACTTGATTGAGACAACCAGGCACCCACTTGAACAATCCTACTCACTGGAGAGTGTGTGCGAGATCCATGTAGGTCTCCATGTATGTGCTGTGGCACTAATGCCAGTCTTTGCATCAGGTGGGGCATACATATGATGATGTGGACTGTTGGTCAGTTCTTAAATGTGTTTTTTTTTTTTTTTTTTTTTGGGTATGTGTAGCCCCTCCTGGTGACTAGTTTGGCCTTGTTTTAGACCACTGTACACAAAGGCACAGTTGGTCACAACTGATGACCCACTTGGGTCTCAGACACGTGCCACATCAACAGGAGACGAACCGGGGATGAGGTGGGGGATTAGGATTCACGATCCTACTCACAAGTGGGCACCATATTTGTTAATTAAAATGAAAATACAAATTTATTTGGCATGAGAGAATATATTAAACACATGGGACTATAGGTAAAAGAATAGATTCATTATATGCCAGGACACTCTTCAAGTGAGTAGCTCCTAGTAGTTAGTAGGACTTGATTGACTAGAAACAATGATCAACCCCTTTGTCATACTGACAGTATTTTAGTTTTGTGTAAAACATATAATTTAGTTAAACACGGTTAACACATTAACTCTGAACTGCAATTGCAAAACTTAAACGTGACACTTAATGAATAAATATAATCATCATCATCTAACCCTCATCCCAACTAATTGGGGCTGTCTACACAAACCCTTTTCCACCATCCCACTCTATCAGGGTCATAGCTTTAGTGTCCCATGAGTTTGGAATGTCATATTGTTCGGATTCATGTTGGAAGTTTTGGCATAAGTTTGATGCCGGTTGCCAACCTGACACAGCCCTCCTCTATCTGGGCTAGGGACCAGCTATGTGAGCATGACACTCCTATAGGTTGATGCAGGCCCACGACCCACTTAGACCATCTAGGCCCACTGTAGTGCCCAACAAGATGTAGGCCGTACACCGTAGGGCCCAATATGTGACAATTTTTAGGCTGTTTATTTATAGATTTGGGGGCCTAAATCAATGATTGCAATTTACTATTTTTGAGAGATATGAGGTGCTGATTTAAAGATGTGATTGAAGATATGATGGGGATGTGATTGAAGATATAGGGTTGATTTAGAGATGTAATTAGGATTATTTTGTCTGCTTTTACTATTCGATTTTTACCATCTTAGGTAGATTAGATTGGTTTGAAATGAATTATGATTGATTTGTAATCAATCTCTTAGTTGGAGGATTTTCATTAAAGATTCATTTAGGGTCTATAAAAGGGGAGGTGGTGTAGGAGTTGGTCATTCCAAATTTTTGAGTGTGATTTTGCTTAAGATTTTTATAAGAGAAGAATGTTGATACAAATAAAGTTCTCTTCCTCTACTCTATTGTTCTTGTGGGTGTATTTTTTATTTTTTATTTTTTACGATTTGGGTATCGAGATCTCATTGATTCGATAACCGGGTTGCACCACAAGTGCAATGTAATAGACTATTACATAGGTTGATTACAATCAAGCTCTATCTAATAGTCTATTATATAGGTTGATTACAACCAATGAGTAATAAATATACATATACATATACATATTCCGTCGTTGGACTGCTGTTTGGGGTTACGCATGCTAGTTGGCACATGAGACTTAATCAGACCTTCTCTGTTAGTCTGAAAGTTCCCCATTAATAGATTCTCTCAATTACCTTAGTGCCCGTTTGGGATCAAGGAAGTAGGAATATGGATTTGTCGAATCCTGTAGTCTGTTGTTTGGTAATCAAGCCTTCAAGTCCATGTGATTTGACTACTCAAAAGTCAAATCCATTTCTTCTGTTTGGCGATAACAATTATGAATTTGGAAATTCTGACAAAAAAGAAAAGAAAAGAAGGAAAAAAGATGATTGACACAGCTATAACTTGAATCCTAGCTATCCATCACTTGGACTCAATCCATCCAAACATTCCAGTTGGGGCCTAAAAAATGACGACCATGAAGAGATATAGCAATGGTTGAATAATTCACAATGATGGATCATCAAATCTGGGAGATTATTTGGGGCATTGTCCATACAAGATACCAATGGTATTGATCACTGAACCACAGGTCCTAGTGGTACAAACTGAAAACCTTAGTACAATATGTGTCTCCGCATTGAATATGAACCATTGCTGTTTTTCCTTTTCTTAACCATCTATGCTGTGGGGCGTAAATCGAAATGTTAATGTTGTCCTATGAAGAACATTTCTGAGGTATTGTCCGCCAAAAGTAGAAAACAAGGGACTATGGTGTCAATCATAGTAATGGGGCCCCAATGCAATGGGACACTGAAGATAGGCAGAAGGTCAGAAAGGGGTTGGTTGGAAATGGGATGGAAGGGGGACAAGATTGGGTCAGAAATGGGGTCCATTTTTCCAATGGCGTCGATCACAAAAATGGGGCCCCAATCACATAAACCCCAAGTTGCCAATATCATATAGGTACCTAATTGCAAAGAGGAAAAGAGATTTGGCCAATCCAAGCTTTTTTTGGATTTGGCAAATACCAATCACAGGAAACGTTTTTATACCAAATCCATGGCTTGTTGAGTATGGATTTGGATTATCCCTGATGACAGCAGATCAATGTCTTTACCAAGTCCGTGGATTTGCTAAACCCTTGAGACCAAATCATCTAACCCAAACATGTGTGCGGATTCATATCATGAGTCATTTAAGCGTACAGGAACCTCTACACAGCCATGATAGCCATGCCATGCATTGGGTTGGCCCACCAAAGAAATGACCTGGCCCAGAAATTAGGCCAGTCCACTCATCAGCTGGGCCACATGAGTATCTTGAATGCGAGCTTCTGTTTTAAGACCTGTACTTTGAATCGGAACCATGGACTAAAATGGGTAGAGTCACGCAAGAACTAGGGGGTGCAGGAGGGGGATTCATGGAAAGGAAAGGAAAGGAAACATTTCCGTTGATTGTCAAGCCTTTCTTTGTGGGAAATACTATTTGTTACTTTCTTTGTTGGTAAATAGACAGATTTATTTTCCCACCTTTGCCCCTAAGAAAGGCATTTTCCCATGTTGGAAGAAAAATGGGAATCTCAAGGGTTAAGCTCAAATGTGCCACCGTCCATCTTCAATCACCTCACATTTGCCAATGTGCCAAATGGGCCATTGTTCATCTTCGGTTATGCCCCACACTTGCCATTATGCCAGATGTGCCACATGTGCCAGCATCCATTTTCTCTTGCACTCCATGTGTAAAGCGTCCCACATTTGCTAATGTGCCATGTGTCACCATCCATCTTCTCTTGCACCCCGAATGTGCTAATGTGCCACATGTACCACCATTCATATTTTCTTGTGCCCCCACATGTGCTGTCATCCATCTTCCATTGCTCCAAATGTGCCACATGCCAATGGTGCCAATGTGCACTAGTGCTGCCACCTAGCTTCAAGTGCATAATGTCAAGTGTGCTAATGCATGCCATTGTATCACGTGTCACTGCACAACTTCAAGCACCTCATATGTACCACATGTGCCACAATTTAGCTTCAAGTGCCCACATGTATGGCTTATGCCATATGCGCCACTATCCATCTTCAAGCATCTTACTGTCAGTTGTGCTAATTTGTCACATGCTAGTGACTGCCTAGATTTTTTTACCAAGGTTTTTTTTTTTTGCCAACAAATTTGAAAATAGATCCTAAATTTCTAAGAAAATCTTATTGAAAAACAAATAAGGAAAACAACGTTTCCTTCCTACAGTTTTCTAGAAATAAAGTTTCCCAAGGAACACTATTTCCTTTCCTATATTTTCCATGAATCCAAACAAGCTTGGTGAGAAAAAAGCACTTGTATGGAGTAAAAGGTTTGCCAAATGCTTATATTTTAATAATGTTTAGGTCAAGGAGATTACCAGCATGGAATAGGTAAGCAAGGGTCTTTTGAGTGGTTGGACCAAACCGGCCACAAGAAACTAGTTGTGATCCAGTCTGGTTTTAAAACATTTGATGTTAAACGGTTCATTGTTTCACTACATGCATGGCCGACCTGATGAATTGAGTGGGCTGATTCTTGTGCTTGGTAATCTATACATGGGTCCCCACTTGACAAAACATGCAGATCTTTGACAACTGCATATAGAGGGAGTAGGATCTTCTTTTCCAAGTAATACAACAGCAGAGATTTTCTTGGGTGAATTAAGTCATTGGAATTACTTGTTACCATTGCTTTTTCCTTTTAAATGACAGTTTATCAATGCATTATGTTTTCTGCTCTAAAATATTCACCCTGAACCAGTGTTCGAAATATCGGTATCGCACAATGTATCGCACCCTTGGGATACAGATACGTATCGGTTATCGCACGGGATATATCGTTTGTATCGCATAGTTTATCGTACTTTTTGGGAAACATGGGGAAACATTGGGAAAATGGTTGAATTTTTTAATGAAACTTTGGGGATTATTAAAAAAGCCCTTAATACACACTTTTAAATCATAAAGTTTCAAAAAAGAAGTGTACATAATAAATTTCCTTTGTATAAGGTCCCAAGCTGTGCGCTGTCCGATTGAACTAAAACAACTATATTCAGTATCAACCCCGTTCATCCGTTTTTCCATATCATTTCAAGACATTATCTAAAAATAAAACAGATCCAATAATTAGGTAGACCATACCATAGGAAACAATGGTGATTGACCATTAGTGGGCCACAAAAGTTTTGGTTCAGGCTAATAATAGTTTTTTCTCTTCATTCAAACCATAAATTTATCTGGTAAAATGGATGGACGGAGTGGATAAAATACATGAATTATAGTTGGCCCACGAAGTTTACAAAGTACACTACTCATTAGGGGATCCACTTCCCACCACACTGGGGGTGGGGTGCTGCTACCAAGTTCCTTCGCTCAAAACCTATGTGGGGTCCACTATGATGTTTGTAAGAAATCCACCTCATCCATTCATTTTTTGAGATCATTTTAGCACTTGAGAGCAAAAGTGAGCAGAATCCAAGACTAAAGTGGGTCGCACTAAAGGAAAAGGTGGGTAGGAAAATTCCTATTGTTGAAACCTCCTTGGGTTGTAGGGCCCACGATAATGTTTATTTTCTATCCATTCGGTTAATTAGGTCACACAGACCTGACCTGAATGAAGAGGAAAAATAAATATCATATTGATCCAAAACTTCCGTGACCCTCAAAAGGGTTTCAATGGTAAACGTTCAATCTACCACTGCTGTTTGCAGTGTGGTCCAGTTGATCTTTGGATCTGTCTTATTTTTCGGCTCAAGCCTTACAAAGAGCTCACCAAATGGACGAACGATCTGGATATAACAAATACCTCATGCTGGGACCCACAGAACTTGGTGACGTTAACACAGTTCGGTCGTGTGCCGTGCGCGCAGGACGCGGATTTCCTGCGAAAGCCTTTCGCAGGAAGTTCCTGCGCTCGGAACCCAGGTGGGCCTCACTGTGATGATTTTGAGAAATCCTCTCCGTCCATCCGTTTTTTGAGTTTATTTTAGTACATGAGGCCAAAAATGAACCGTACCCGATTCTCAAGTGGGTCGAAAATGTGAGAATTAAATTTCGACAGTTGAAATATTCGTGGGCCACAGAAGTTTTAAATCATTTAATATTTTTTTTTTTTTGAGTTCATCCCAGTAGGAATGACGCTATTAACGGTATGGATGGCGTGTAAAAATCACTGTAGAACCCAGGGAGGTTTCAACGGTAGGAATTTCCCTAATCACCTTTTCCTTTAGTACGGCCCACTTGAGTCGTGGATCCTTCTCAATTTTGGTCTCACAGCCTAAAATGAGCTCAAAAAACGGATGGACAGGGTGGATTATATACAAACATCATGGTGGGCCCCATATGAGTTCCCAGCGCAGGAGCTTCCTGCGAATGGCTTTCGCAGGAAATCCGCGTCCGTGCGCGCATACTCCATTACATTAAAAAAAAAAGCGGTGGGATTAGCTGAGTAGCGAGACTCGCTACTGAATTGACGTCACCAAATTCCGTGGACCCCACCATGATGTATGTTTTGTATCCACACCGTCCATTAATTTGGAGAGAACATTTTATGCCATTAGCCTAAGAATGACTAAGATTCAAAGCTCCAATGGACCCCACCACAGAAAGCAGTAGAGAGAGTGACGCCCACCATTAAAAACTTCTGAGGGCCACAAAAGTTTTCGATTAAGCTGATATATTTTTTCCCCTTTTATAATGCCTTTTTTAACTTATTAACGGGTCGGATCTCAAATAAACATCACGGTGGACCTTAAGAAGGTTTCAACGGTGTATGTCACTTTCTCCACTGTTTTCTGTAGTGGGGTCCATTACAGAATTTTATCTCCTTCGTTATTTGACTCATGTCCTAAAATGATATCTCCAAATGGATGGACCGTGTGGATATAACACATTCATCATGGTGGGACCCACGTAACTTGGTGACGTCACTTCAGTAGCGATCTCGCTACTCAACCTGTCAGTAGCTAATCCGCGTCCGAGAAAAAAGGCTCGAACGGCCTTTGGTTTTCAAACAGAGAGGGTTCCGGAAACCAGAACCCTAAAATATCTCCCAAATCTCATCGGATGTCGCCGGATTTCTCTCCAAAATCGGAGATGTTATTTGCGGTAACCCAGGAATGGCGCTTCAATTCGAATGGCCCACCAAATGGAAGCTTCCGATCATGGCGATCTCTTCTACAGGTACCGAAATCCACCCTCTATTTTTTTTTTCCGATTTTTTCGGATGATGACGTCGATGTCCGACAATAATGGAGAGGAAATCGCGTGATATCGTCAAAATATCGTGCGATATCGACGATATATCGGCCGATATCTGGATTTTGAGTTTTTTGGTATCTTCCGGGGGTTATCGTGACTGTATCGTCTCGCAGGGGTGCGATAACGATAATATCGGCCGATATATCGGCCGATAGTATCGATATTTCGAACACTGCCCTGAACTCAATTTATGCTCCATCAATGGATAAATTTTTTAAGACTATCATGCATAACTACAGTTTTCATATGAGTTTTCTGTCGGCGCAGTTGAAGAGTCACAGAACTTGATAAAATGCAACGTACCATCAGACCAATATGTTATTAGACTCTCACATACTTAGAGAACTTACAATCATCACTGTCATCGTCTTGTCAAAGCCCCATCCCAGATATTTGTTTTCAATAGTGTTTTTCTAGTCAATCCTGTGAGGGCATATCTTTGATAAGCGAAAAACCTTCCTGTCCCTTTTCAACACCTCAATCCAAGTCCTTTTGAATCTTCCTCTCAACTTCATTTCGGGCCCTTCCACCTTACATAATGTTCTCCTCCTTTTTGTATTATTATTATTATTTTTTTTAAATTATTCCTAAATATGCAAATATGTGTATTTAGGCATCTCCTAAAGTTTCATTGAAAAATTCCACCATTTTAATTCCCAATATTCTTCCCTGTTTCCCTTGCATTTCCAGTTATCGACAATGTTATTGGCAATAAGGGTACTGTTTCTTTATCTCCGGCCAACAAAACTTGTAGCGATACTGACAACTCAAACACTGGTTGCACATGACTGAAACATCCGTCTGCTATTTCGTAGTTCATCATCATCATCTAAAGCCTTATACCAACTAATTGGAGTTGGCTACATGAATCCTTCTCCGCCATTCCAATCTATCTAGGGTCATAACTTCAGTTAGAACGTACATCATCAAGTCTTTCCTTAGTATCTCCACCCACATCCTTTTGGGTGTTCCCCTTGCCCTTTTAGAGCCTTCAGCTTGTACAAACTCACTCCTAACCAGCTCAGTTCTTGATCTCCACTGCACATGGCCAAACCATCGAAGTCTACTTTCCCTCTTCTTGTTACCTATTGGTGCTACTCTTAAAATCCCTTGAATGCATTCATTTGTAATTCTATCCTTCCTTGTCTTGTCACTGATCCGTCTCAACATCCTCATTTCAGCTACACATCCTATGGACGTGTTGTTCCTTAACTACCCAACATATTGTCTCATAATGCTTGGCTGGTCTAATAGCCATCTATAAAGCTTCCCTTTCAGTTTTGAGTGGTTGCCATTTCATAGTTAGTGACTGTTTATATCAATACCATTAATCTATAGATTCTTTATTATACAAGTTCCTGCATCTGCCAAGTCACTTAAACTGATGCAAGAAAGGCAATTGGTTCGTTTGGGTTTCAAAATAGTATACTAACATGAAATCAGCTCTCTCTCTCTCTCTCTCTAACTTAATTTGGGTCTTTCCTGCTGAAAGCAGACAATTGCAGACACTGTTGGAAATTGGTTCTTCAACCGAAGAGTAGAGAAGGAAATTGATTGCCCGTATCCATGCAACCCCACTTGTTTCAAGATGGTTTTTGACTAGTTCCGATGAGATTCGAGCTGTTTTGGCTATACACTTCTCACCCTCCAAAATGCAGCTACGGTTAGCCCGGCTAATGGCTAGCCAGATTCTTTTCGGGTACGGCCTGAGGAAGATCATGGGAGATGAGGTAAAGAAGCATCTATGTCATTGCAGATTCCATCTGTTTCATCTCTGTAAAATACTATTGGAGGAATGTCTCCAAACAGGTATTTACTCAATCTGTGAGATTCATTCTATTGAGAAAGATAATTATATCATTGTGGGCCGACCTTCGGCTTTGGATGGTTATACTCAAGTTTTCAGGTCTAACAAATGGGTCTATGGTTCAATGTTTTGTGCTATTGGTCTGCTAGGCCCCACCTTGGATGGACTATGCCCCAAAAATATCCTTGATAGAAAACTCATGACATTTTGATTTGTGTCTATGGAAGAACTTAGGTCCTTGGCTCATGGGCTGGTTGGACATGCTTTGTTGAGGCTCAGCCTAGACCCCGTCCATCCCAGATGCAACAAGTGAATGTTCCAGAGTTCTGATGAGAAGGCCCACTGACACTTGCAGGATGCTTGGTCCAAATGAACCGAACACATGGCTTGACGTGCCCATGGGGACACTTCACGGATGAAAAATTGCACCGCTTGAATGATCTTACCTGTTGCATGTTAGACATTTTTTGCTCGTTTTGAATGTGGATTATTGTGCCTTTCTTTAACAATCCGTTTGCAGGTCACTGATTGGACGGTCAAGATTGTTTCATTATGCATAAATTGGTTAATTGAAAAAAAAAAGAGAGAGGCTATTATAACTCAGTCCATTACTTTTCTCCTGCTCAACTATAATATTAACTGCTGTTAACCATACCAAATCATACAGACGGCGTGGGTCCCCTGGTGAAAGGGACAATCGGAATGGTTGAAAATGATTTGTTTTGTTTTTTTTAACCGTTGAAAAAGGTTAGAACAGGGAATGTAGTGGGTCCACTGGTTAGATGGACCCCAATCATTGATGAGGCCTCACTCCTGAAAGTTTTTCAACTCCTTGTGAATTAACATAGGTTTTTGACATGGGTTCCAATTTGGGATATTGTTCATCAGATCATTGGTTGCCCAAATCAAAGGCAGGATGGCATGGATATTTTTAGGTACCTTCAAATGTACCTTGATTTCTACTTTTAAAATAAGCGGATTATTTTCAACCTGGGAATTAGAGAATACAGGATCAGATGGTTTGTACTATGTACGGTGCAGTTTGATTCTGATGGTGGGCCCATGTTTTGGTAATGAAGGCAATGTTTTCTGTTGTGTGAGTGTGCATGGACCATGCAATGTAACTCTTCCAGAGTTGCGAGTGGGAATGGTGTCGGTAGCCTGCCCACTGGACGAGCCCTACCTGGGCTTGGACCTTACATGCATGGCTTGATCAAATTTCTGGTTCAGCCCGGCTGACTTTTTATGCACCTGTGGTGGGTGCATGTACTTGGAGGGTCCATGTGAGCATCAATGTTTATTGAATTTGGACTCCCAGAGTTTGGATGGTCCATAAAAATAAAAATGAGATAATTTCATTTTAATTAATATTAATTTTGTTATGGGACTACATGCAAAACGCAGAGAGAGTTGGGAGCAGGCCCCCATACATGATAAAAATAATGGAAAAGTGAAGGTAAAATTCAAGCCATTGGTTGATACAAATGAAATCCAAGACTTAGTTTATAATCACGCAGATTTTTTGTAACTAAGAGGAGGCTACTTCTTCTTAGTACTCTTGATGAGAAAGCTGTGAAGTCCACTGTGCTTTTGTCTCCAGGTAGGGTCCACGTGAATGTGTTGTCGGATGATTTGAACCATCCATCTGATGAGAACCACTCTGGATGGTACAGGGTCCAAAAATCTCACCAACAGATGGTCCTGACTAATCTGATCTGTGGCACGGATGGATGAAACCTGAAACTGTCAAAGCTTAACCGGAAAAAAAAAAAGAAAAAAAAAAGAAAAAAGAAACAATAGATCCATGGAATAAAGGGTTCTCCAATTGCCGTTCCCCAATCATGGTAGGCCCCCCCAAAAAAAAAAAAGAAAAAAAAAAAAAAGAAGAAAAAAAGAAGACTGTTCATGCAATTCACATGTTATGCATGCAAGTCCCCTCTACGTTGCCATGGACCGTTCAAATGGGAAGTAGGCCATGGGCACATCAGCTTATCAAGTGGGGCCCACTTCCCATCTCCGCCTGATCTTGATCTGATGCTGCTGATAAGATTTGTGGAAGATAGAGTGCAGGTTTTATTCCTTACCCAAAATTCTTGTTTACAACTGGTATCCACCATGGGACTCTCCCAGGTGGCCTTATCCAACTGTCAATCACATGGATCAACAAAAAATACACCTGGATTCAAGAATAACAACTTAGGCAGTTGGTAACGGCCCTTCTTTTGGGCTTTGACTGATGGGTGGGCTTACGTCCTTTAAGCTGATCTGAGATGATCAACCATCCGAGTCTTACCCTTCCCTCGAGAGATGGAAAGATCCGGTCCGTCCATCTGGTTCGCCCCAGTGAAATATGTATCCTTACCCAAAATTGAAGATGATCATGTTCCCAGGTGGGTCACACATGCATGATGAAAACGGACGGTCATAAAGATGGCCAACGATACACATCCGACATACATGTGTCGCCACCTGGTTACCTGATCGGCCTTATTGTTGGATCAAGCTGATATTTGTGTTTTCCCTTCATCCAGGTCTGTGGGACCTTCTCAACAGGTTCGATGGCAAATAAACGTTACGGTGGGCCCTGGGAAGTTTTTAATGGTGGGTGTTCAATCACCACTATTTCCTATGGTATGGTCCACCTGAGGTTTGGATGTACTTCATTTTTGTGCTCATGGCCTAAAATGAGCAGGAAAAACAGATGGACGGCGTGGATATACAACATATACATCAAGGTGGGCCCCACCGTCATGGCCTCACCGAATCCTCTCTCCTGCAGAATGTACTCACCCGGGTCCAGTAGATGAATTCCGAAGGTCTAACGAGCTCATTCCAAACTGGCACGTGCGGGGGAGTCAGCCATCCACATGGCCCACTTCAACTAATATGGATTGGAAAGGTAGAAAAACATAGGGCTCAACAGCGACTTTTTAACGGCTGGATTGCGATGCTTTCGTCGTTAATAAGGTCAGTATTCATATACCATGAGGAATGCTCCCTGCAAACGTAAACATCCATCCGTGAAGTGCACACGTGAGACCGTGGCACACGAGTGTGTGATCCGTGCTTTTCATCAAGTGTGGCCATGATCAACGTTCTCTGGCCTCGACATGAGATCAGTTCACTCATCAGGTGGGCTGCAAGTTTACAACAAAGGATAGGAAAGAAAAATGGACGGTCCATATTTAGTATACACGTCATGTGGACTGGTTTGATTAATGGGACAGGCACATTATCTATGGACCCCGACTAGGAAGGCCTAGATTTTCCACACGTGTGCTGCATTGGCACTCGTGTTGCGATTGGCGTTTGCAGATGCGTATGTGATCCACACCCCCGTGATATGTATAGCACATTCATCCCTGATTTTCTATAAGTGGGGCCCACATTTCACCGATCCAGACCGTTGATAGTTTGGGCCACCATATATAAGCATACCCCAAAAAATCTCTGTTTGATATTTGGTCTGCAAGGAGACTGTAAAGATAAAAAAATTAAAATAAAATCCATTCAACATAAAAGAACGAACTCGTATGGCTCTATGTTCTGTTATTGGGTTGTGGTCCATCAACGGTTGTGCCAATTATTTCAAAGGTCTGGATTCAATTAATCACGGGCCCTCGGCCAGTTTTGTCATATTTCTCGGGTATAATTGTTTGAGGGCATATACCAACTTTAGTTACGTGGGCAAGAAGCTGGTATGATTCATAATTTCTTTTCTAGATCATCTCGTAGGCGTTTTAAAATAGATGCAGTAGGTAATGGAAGAAGGAAGAAATTGCAGACGAAAATATAAGCCTTGGACAGGTTTTTGGATATTCCAACGAATGTAAATATAAAAGAAGAAAAGTGATAAGTTACTTTTAGGGCATGTTTGCTTAACCATTTGTAGAGTAAATGCTAGTAAATGAATAATAATTACTTTTAATCACTAATCTCTTTGGAGAGATGAAATTTATGGGATAAATATGAGCCCCATCTTGATGTATGTGTTTTATTCATGCTATTTATCCATTTTGCCATCACATTTTAGGACATGAGTTAAAAATTAAGACAGATTGTAAGCTCAAGTGGACCACATCGCAGGAAATAGCGAGATATTCGCATCCACCATTGAAACCCAAAATTTGCATAAGCCTATAATGATGTGTATCTGTCATCCAACCTATTCATAAGGTCAAAAGAGACATGGATAAACGATAAGCACAAATACCATTTGCTTTGGTTTTGCCTCATTTTGAGTTGATCAAACAGATGGACATTCTAGATCAAGCACATACATCACAGTTCCCCATTAATTTGAAGTATTTCCTTCTTCCTCACCTTAATTTTTTGTGAAACTATCCACGTCAAAACCTCAATTTACATGTATTTTCCCTAGTAAATTATCATTACCCATTTATATGCATTTACAATGATGAAACAAACACTAATGGATTAAAAAATTTAACAAGAAGATTTGCTACTCTTAATTGTTGAATAAATCTCCAAGAGAAGATGCAATATGACACAAAACTTCAATGGATTATAGCAAAAGGGTAGAGATGAGAATATGGCTTGATCTAGAAATGCATATGCTCTTTAGACTATAATATCCAGGAAGGGGACAACGACATTTTGGAGAGATTTTTATTCTTTTTTAAGACATTTACCCGCCTCTTCACATGCAATAATCAATAAATTTACATATCTTTTTTGGTAGCAATTGTCTCTCATTCAGATGGAGATGGTTAAACGACAATAAAAAATTGTTACCACATCACAATACATGTAATAATCCCTTAGGATTTATTTGGTTTGTGGGATTATTAAATGGTATGGGATTGCATTGGATGAATTTAACACCATTATCACATAATGATTGCATGTTTGAAAATACCATAGTATTTTGACAGTCTAATTCCACGTTTGAGATCAAATTCTTCACATGGAAAAAAAATCATTCTATTAAGCGAAACCCACTTTTGGTGGATCATAGAATTGTAATCAACAGACAAGATTCATAATTGATGTCAATCACCTGTATGCATACGCAACTTGAATGTCACGTGTAACAAACGTATATGGATGGACGACATGGATGAAACATATGCCAATGTAGGGCTCATAGATGTAGTGGATTTTGAAATCCAACAGAAATCTTGCAATATTTACTTTGGACGATGCAATACTGGATTAATCCAACCCTTCTTGTCATTTTCAAATGCTGGATATAATTTCCATAGGACGAAATGCAATTCCTTACAACTTAATCCTATATTCCAAACAGATCTTAATAAGCCCAACTGATATTTGTGCAATTCAATAAAACACAATGCCACACATGTGATCAAGAGCATGTATTCGGTTTACGTGTGTGATTAGAAAATGCATGTGTGGTGTATAGAGTCATATTTGATTTAATGTTTGATTGAACATTGGAGACCCCCGTGCTGAAATGATTGAGTAAGACCGAATCCAGAAATCCAGCTGTCGAGTCAACCACCAATTGTGATAAGTGATCATGTGATTAAAGAAAAGAAAATGGTGAGTCATGCTTGATGGATTCTTTTTACCTTATATCTAAGGACTTATTCTTTTACCAATAATTAGAGCCAATAAAATAAAGATGAACAAATAAATAAAAAAAGGTTAAAACAATACTGATTTCTCAAATAAATAAAGATGAATAAACCTTTTTATAATCGACATAGTATTAAACAAGCTAGATAAATAAATAAAATGAGAGATAAATACTTGATTCATTTGTGAAAACAAATAATCGAGGTTAGTGGGTCCCTGCTCTTACTCAGGTGGTAGACTCTCAGGAGTTTCAACACCTGGTTGAGGGTTCGAGTGCCCATAGGTGGTGAAATCTCATTATGGCGTGAGTGTGTGGTGGTGTGTGTGCATGTGTAAAAAAATAAAATAAAAATGATCGAGGTTAGTGGTCAACTAGATGTGACTAGAAAGATGATTGCCCAATTAAGGACTAGATTGATCGAGATCTGGCAACTGAGGGTTATGGATATTTAATTTAATCCTATGGTACTATAATGGTATGTTCGATAGTAGTGATTTATGTTAAGACTAAGCTATGCTAAGATAGGTGTAAAGATAAATGTAAAGAATATATATATATATATATATATATTATGTTTGGTGTGGGCCTCAAGCTCTTCATTGCATGCTCCTTTTATATGTTGTCGAGGTATCAACGGCTTTGCATTTTGAATATGGAGATTTTTATAAATCTGAACTGTTGGTTTTTATATTTCCACTTTTGTATAAAAGGTCCGTTGTTAAATGCTGCTGCATTTAGATTATGAATCGATTAGAGCCATTTCTACCATTGTCCCGGATCTCAAATCAATCAGGTCATTATTACATCTGAATGACTCGATCAGTGCCATCTCCACCCTTCCATGATCTCATTCTCTTCTGATCGTAGAACTAGTGAGACTAGATCCATCAAATCCTGATCTCCCATTCTTTTAATGATTCCGATCAATGTACGGATATGCGCTCGATCTATCGGTGTTTATTCTCTCTTGATTTGGATCTGTGTTGCAACCAATCTGCTCGGATACTAGTCTAATTTTTACATATTTAGAATCTTCGTGATCATCACAAAGTTTTCAAACATTTTTGGAAAGGTCTCCCATTTTAGAACTTTATCGAGTATATCATAGCTAGATTTGTGATATAATTATTTCCATCAATAAGTCTTTTATAGGCGTGCTAGGTACATTGCCTTATTAAAATGGTACACTAATTATAGCCACATGGTACTTGCACGTTTCGATCTCCTAAGGGCATACGTATAGTTCTGTGCCACTGCATTAATAACAGAATTTGTATTCCCAAAGGAAGATCACTAAAAGATATCTTCATGTGTAAGTACAATTTTACCAACATCGAATCCATAGTAACAAAATGTGGTGATTTTTTATTGGTCCATGTTGGTGTGTTGAAAACGGGTATAAACAACTGCCATTGTGTGTATGACATGTATCCACACACTCAACAAACACTATAATTTGATTCTTAGACACCAGTGGATTGAACTTTTAGTTAAGCCATAGTTCACTCTCTAAGTGTACCATGGCCCAAACAGTTCAAATCACATACCAAACAGCCCCCAAACAGCCTTGCAACCTTTGTATAGAAGGTCCCTTGTTAAATACTGCTGCATCTAGATTATGGATCGATTAGAGCCATTTCCATCATTGTCCCAGATCTCAAATCAATCAGGTCATTATTACATATGAATGACTCAATCAGTGCCATCTTCACCCTTCCACAAGCTCATTCTCTTCTGATGGTAGAACTAGTGAGATCCATCAAATCCTAATCTCTCATTCTTTTGATGATTTCGATCAATGCACGGATATGTGCCCGATCTAAAGGTGTTGATTCTCTTCTGATTTAGGTCTGCGTTGCAACCATTCTGCTTGCATACTGGTCTAATTTTTAGATATTCAGAATCTTCGTGATCACCACAAAGCTTTCAAACATCTTTGAGAAGATCTCCCAAGGACTATAAAAGACTACTTTATCAAGAATATCATAGCTAGATTTGTGATAGAATTTTTTCCATCGGTAGATTTTTATAGACGTGCTGGGTACACTGCCTTATTAAAATGGCATGGTAATCATAGCCACATGGTACTCGTCGTTTCGATCTCCTAATGGCATGTGTAAAGTTTTATGCTACTGCATTAATAAAAGAATTTATATTCATAAAGGAAGATCAATAAAAGATATCGTTAGAGCGATCAATAGAAGATATCTTCAGGAGAAAGTACAATTATACCAATATCAAATCCATAGTGACGACATGTGGGGACTTTTTATTGATCCACATTGGTGCATTGAAAATAGGTATAAACAACTACCACCGCATGTATGACATGTATAAGAATTCACACACTCAACAAACACTATTATTTGATTCTTAGACACAAGTTGATTGAACTTTTAGTTAAGCCAAAGTTCACTCTCTAAATGTACCATGGTCCCAACCGTTTAACCCACATACCAAAAAGCAAACAACCTTGCAACTTTTGGCAATATCTCTACGGCTAAAACCCTTCCTCCCCCTAATTTAAAGAAAAATTTCATAATATGTTTGTTTATCTTTTAAAAAATAAATGTTTTATTTTTAAAGTTTATTTTTGTAATAAGAATACAGTAATAATCATATAAAGATAGGCCATAACACAAACCATGATTGTGTTTATTTTCCAAGGAAGAATGAGATGAAGGAGGTTCACTTATCTAACAGCCACACGTACAAAGGGAACATCTGTGCAAGTTCTAGGACGTCCAACAGGTGGGTCCTATTGACAGCTGAGTGCCCTGACACACGAGTCAGGTCCAAGTGGCCCGCGAAGTTTGGAACGATCTGAACGATATGTAAATCTTGCCCAAAGATCGTAGCCCTCCTTTTGTTTTGAACACCATCGCCAACCAGATGGACGGTTTAGATCTTACACGTGACCAGATGGATTGACTTATGTACACGTGTGGAATTAGCAGACATTGAGAATAAGGTACACAACAGTGCTTGCCGCCACTCACGCTCATCCGCATGCACCATCCATGGGACCCACACGTACACATCGGTCGGATGGTACGGATCCGACCATCTCCCCAACTCTGCATGTGGGTCCCATGGGCGATGTATGCTCGAGAGCTCAAACCCAAATCGGGGCGGCCAGACCATACCCATCCAATGTACACATGGCAGAGGTACAGATAAATCTAGACCGCTTAAATCATGTGAAACACTATGGACGGTTCACAGCCCAAGAAGTACAAAATCCATGATGATGATAACCGTCCAATTGTAGATCATCATCTGTACAGTTGAAATCAAAATTTCTATCGGTCCAGATTCAATAGGCAAAATCATATGGTTGGGATTGTCTCATCATTATGATTTTCTTCCTTAGATCCATTCCACGATGGATAAACGGCGTGAACGGTTGAGATAGGTGTCCATGAATACGGAGTGTATGGTTTATGAAATGCAACATACGAGTGGTATCCAGCAGGGTTGTACCAGAACGTGCTTGTACGCCAAGAAAGAAACCTCCGCAAGTTTAACGTGCTGCACCCTTTTTTCCCGCCAAGTGTGGGACATCCGATCTGTTCAAAAGGTCGGTCCCATCATGAGAATCATCTGGCGTGAATTTCAGGCAACTTATATATTCATGAGGTGGGCCACACCCACAGAATCAATGATAGCCGAAGATCTGATGCTGATAAGGCTGACAATTTTCACGGCTAGGATGCCATACATGTGCCACGTTAGGTGATCAAGAACGGTAAGATTGGTGCTGATTATTTCAAGTACTCATTCATCTGTTCACACAAATGGAGCCAATGGTTCGCTGATCTAGACCGTTGATATAAAGGTACCTGCCATGTACGAATATTTCACACATTAAAGATCGTAACCCATCAATAAGTGGCCTACAGATATGCATTCAAGAGAAATCTAGGGGAGCGGATTTGGCGACGCCCGGGTGACAGCTTACAGGGTGAGGCCCTCACTGTGGGGCCCACCTTGATGTATTTATTGTATATCCATGCCGTCCATCAGTTTTTCCAGCTCATTTTAGAGGATGGTCCCAAAAATGAAGTAGATCCAAATCTCAAGTGTGCTACAAAGTAGGGATTGAATGCCCCCATTATAAACTTACTGGGGACACAAAAGTTTTAGATCAAGCTGATATTTGTGTTTTCCCTTCGTCCATTCAGGTCTGTGTATCAACAAGTTGGATGGAAAATACAAATTACGGCCCAATGAATTTTTTAATGGTGGCCATTTAAAGACCGCTGTTTCATGTGATGCGGTCCACTTAAAATGTGTATATGCTTCAATTTTGTTACCATAACCTAAAATGAGTTGGAAAAACTGACTGTACTTTTTGGATATACAAAACATAATCAAAGTGGGCCCCATGATCAAGGCCTCACCCACTAAGCTATTACCAAGGCCTCACCTAATCCGCTCACCAACAATCCAAAACAACGGCCAAGATTGCATGACAAGGATCTTCCATCTAAAGTGGTCCAAAGAGATGGAGGGTTAGGATGGAGGTAGATCTACATGGATTATCCACCATGCCGACACATGAGGACAACATAATTCAAGAAAAAAGAAAGGGACCCAAGTGGAGTATGAAGATGGAGAGCAAGGGATGATTGAGAGAGGTGGGCCATGATGGGAGAGGTAGGGGCAAAATGATGAAGGAGAGAGCATGAGATAAGAAGCAATGATGTCATGAGAGTGTGTGAGGAAGTTATTAATTTTTTGTTGATGCCCTAAAGTAAAACCAACCCTTCCCTTTATACTTATGAAATCCATGCACTCCAAACCGGTCCCCCGCATCATACGCAACCATTTTCTCTCCTTATTATCGTTTCGCGATAAATTGACCCCTCCTCCCAATGGAAGAAGAGGTTGGTGAGAGAGAGCACAAAATTCCCTACACCCCCATTTTGTTAAGGACTCGAATTTCTTGGGGGAGTACCGTACAAAAAGATGCTCTGCTGGGTCCACCGACTTTTGTCAACATCTAGTCCGTCCATCATTTGAGATGGATCGTTTTGGGTGAGAATTAAAAAAATTAGTTGGATCCAAGAATCAAGTGGACCACACCACACAGAAAAGTGAGGATTGGGATGCTTACCATTGAAATTTGAAGCTTTTTTGGACCCACATGATAAGTTTTGGATAGAGGTGATATTTATTTTTTCAATTGATCCTGATGGATTCGAATTTTGAACGGTTTATATGTCATATAAACATGATGGTGTGCCCTAGGAAGGTTTCAGTGGTGGGTTTCAAAATCCCACCGTTGATTTAGTGCGACCGCTTGAGTTTTGTATTTGGGCTCTTTTTTTTTTTTACACCTCCTAACATGAGATGGCACAAATGATGGAAAGAATGGATGTCAAATAGACACATCCAAGTGGGCCCCACGGAGCTTTTTTGTACGGATTCTTTACAACAACCGTGGGTAGGAAATTCGTATACTTAAGAAAAGCTGTGGGGTCCACTGTTAGTTTTGAGTCCGGCTATTTTTAGACTTATGTCCTGTTGTTATCTTGCAAAACTGATGAACGGAGTGGATTTGTGAAGGCCATATCTGTGGGCCCACACGGCTTGCGAGTACTGAAATGTCCTGTGCCCGGGGGCACAGGCAATCCACGTCCGTATTAGAAAAGTTGGAGGTTTGCTAATTCTACACGCGTATGGGAGCCCTGCCATTCACACGCAGGCACGAGTGCCAAGATGGATCACGTGTTAAGTTTTAAGCTTACAAATGTCAGGTCATCTTACATCTCTAGTGGGACATGAAACTCAGAAAAATGGACAACCACAAAAAGCTGTTTTAAGTGACATTTACATGGTACATTGTGGCCCACTTGAGGGATCAAACAGACTGGATTTTTATTAATAAGATCTAATAAATATTTATAACCAGATGGAAAGTTCAGATCTCACACATACGAATATCTGTACGTGTGGCTGCGTGTGGATGGGCAGGGCTAGACATGCGTGTAGAACTAGTATTAGAAAACTTCGTGTAGACGAATCCTAGGTTACTAACATGCGAATATTCAGTATGAAAGAATATATACGCACTGTCCATAGAGTAGTTATTTGATATGTCAGCGGAGTAGTGTAATCCATAAGCATGCATATTTTCAATTTACCCGTATCAGATATATACATAATCTAAACCGTTAAAATTATTGACCTAACTGTTTAAGGACTTAATGTTGAAAATTATATACAAAATATGCTTTTAAGATAAAATAAAATGAATTATACAGATGAAATAAAAAAATCATTTAAAGAGAAGTTAGAATTGCCTGATTTTTAAAGTCACGCTCCTTATGAGGTGGGTCTGATGATATGGACGGATTGGATTTAGGTAATAAGTGAGGTATATACATGATCAGTGTGCATGTGTTGATACTCCGTGTGGACATCGACGTCTTTTTCTTGATATCCTTGATCTCAGGTAGTGGATTAGGTGCGGCCCCGGCCGAATCCAGTACAGTGCGGCCCCGACCATGGGCCCCTACTTGATGTAAACAATTTATATCCACACCGTCCATTCGTTTTTTCAACTTATTTTAGATTACGAATAAAAATATGAAGCAGATAAAATTCCCAGGTGTAGCACATCATAGGAACAATGGTGATTGATTGACTGTTAAAAAATTATTGGGGTAACAAAAAGTATTGAATCAAGCTGATCTTTTTTTTTCCTTCATCCACGCCTGTGTGACCTTGTCAAAGGTTGGATGGAAAATAAGAATTACGTGGGCCCTAGGTAATTTCTAATGGTGGTGTGCAATAACCAATTTTCCATGACGTGGTCCACCTAAGATTTTTAATTTCTTCAGCTTTATCTTAATGCACTAAAATGAGCTGGAAAAACGGTTTGACGGCGTGGATATACAACAGATACATCAAGGCGGGCTCTATAGTGAGGGTTGCACCGTGTTGGCTGGGGCCACGGCCGCACTTAATTGGCTCCCTTGTTCTTGGTGCTTACGTGGAGCAGCAAAACTAAAAGCAAGGGGTGCGTGTTACGCACATTTACAGCGCCACTTCAAAGTCTCTCTTGTCAATTGATGTACTGCGCGCATTAAGCACCGGACGTGCCCTCTCTACTATCCAACATATGTACAGTGCCCATCAATCCGAACCATCGTGTGAAGTCGGCCACCATTTAGAGGAGCCATAATCTGAAGCTGATGATTGGATGTGTTGACACTTTGGTTTGCTTTATGTCACGTGAAGTGTGTGCGTGTTCAATAATCAATATACCAACTTAATCTAAAAATATCAATTTCAACCTAAGTAGAACAATCATTTACCTAATTATATACAGAATTTGATAATGATCATGCGATAATTAAATGGTGGGGTTCTTGCTCCGAAGATGAGTTGTTTTATAACTTTCACATAAAAGAATTGTAAGAATAATATTACAATCAATAGTAAGAATGCATCTTTCGGAAGAATTGCATGATACTAAATAAATAACAAATATAGTATATGAGCATAGATTTGTAGATGTTTTGTGTGTCTTTTGATATTAGATTTTTCTGTTATTTGTAGAGATATGTTACAACTTGTTCTTATATATCCTTCTTCCATTATTGCAATAGTTATAGTAGTTGAAAATTTTTTCTAAATCATTCTGTTATGTAAATCATTCTTTTATTACATTTCTTTTTACGGCGGTTCAACAGAATCATCCCTAAAGTGTAAAATGAAATTTATTGTAACTATAATTTCATAAAAAGCGTTCTAAGTATTTTGAAAATCTTTTCATCCACTTCTTGTTCCTCATACAATACAACATGTTGCTCTCCTATTAACTTCTTCAAAATGATTAAAAACAGGATGCTCTTAAACCTCATAATTACTAGCATTCTTTTGAACAATCAAGAGAATTTATTTATAGACAGCCAAGATAGTATACTGGGAGATCCAACCTAACATTAGGGTCCACCCATCTATTTATTCGGTTGCCTATAGGTGGGCCTTTTTATGGAGAAGCACATGGTATGGCATCTATATATAAAGGATTGACCATATTACTCTTCCCCTCCATATATAAATGGATGGTTGTGATGATCGGATCAGTGCGATCTCCACCGTGTGACCCATCAAGAGGCCTCCAAATCACTGAATTTGATTGCGGTATGCGCATATTGCATATTCAAGATGGTTCCCACACCGAGTTTCCGTGTACTATTTATCTTCGGTAAGCCCACGTGCGCGTGGAGCCCTACGCATGCCCACGCAAGCACGATGTCCATATGGCACATGTGTGTGAGATCCGAGATCTCCATCATGTGGGCCTTGCTGATTCATGTATTCTGACCTAAAGATCAGGCAGCTTTACTCCTCAGGTGGGCCACTGTGTCAAATCAAAATGGATGGCTGGCAAAAGAATTTTAAGCCATCCATTTCTTTTTTGTCCATTCGGGCCCATGCAAACAGCGAAATGAACTGAATTGTTTAGGAAGAAAAACATAAGCAGTAGGGCCCACCTGACGAAAGTATCGGATCTATCGCACATCTTATGTTTGTGCTTTTATGTCCAGGTGGCAGGCTTCTATACGCGTGTTGCTTACGCAAAACTAGTACATGGAATCTTATGATGGTTGCCGCACCATTTTAAAATGTACGTAAATCATCCTCCGTTCCTCCCTCCACATGTGGCACTCGTGTAAAGCTATCTAGACCATTGAAATTGTGGGGCACATATGGATAGAGCAAACCTCTAAAACATCGACTGTGAAATGGAGGGTAAAAATAATAAGGTGATTGCTATAATCTTCTAGTGTAGCTTTTGGGTTATGGTCCATCTGCAATCCTGTAGGCGATTTGGACGGTCTAGATTACCCTATAATTATGCCACGAATACGATTGAAGAGTAAGGTGTCGAATCTATCCATATGAAAAAGAGAGACTTGATACTCTGGCAGGGTGTGATGGATGATACGCGGGCACTTAGAAATTCCATACTTTGCATCCAAGCAATTCAAAATAAACCGTCCAATGCATTAGATGCATGCATTTTGAAACAAAAGTTACACTTGTTTGAGTAAAATGATAACATTAAACAGTTCTAATCGCAAAAACGAGTGTACACAAATCAAAGGCTAGGAATCTTCAGTCAATCTGATTTTTGGGATGTCACTTGTAAACATTGGGTTCCACAATTTAGTCGGTTTAATTGGAAGTAATTTATGCCACGTATGCAAGTTCTAAACGCCTGTGTATCAAGCTTCATCTACCGTCCGAGTATCAAATAAATTCCCTTAAAAAAAGGGCAAGTCAAAAGATAACGAGAAACTGCCAAAATAACAGCCTCCTGCGTCCTACCCTACAAAGCATCCAAAGAAGAAGAGAAACCAATTTCTCGTGTACCCAAAATATCGTGATAAATTGCCTAATTTCTCGGATATCGTCCTCTGTAGAAAATCACGTGCATTGATGCATCAAAGTTCGCAGCTATCAGTTTAATAAAAGGGAGGGAAACGAGATTTTATCGTTAGGGGGTGGAACCCTCCTATGTTAGTTTTCCACCGTTTCAAAGATGAAGGTGACAAATCAACTATACTTATGGCATGATTATATGGAAATCCCAACCGTCAAAATCACTGATCCAACCGTGGATGGAGCATAGTCGAAAAATTAGAGTGACAAGATAGGAATAACGGTCTAATTTTTCCCATTGTATTTGGACCACTAATTGATCTAGTTTTTTATTGCCATAAATTGGATGGTTAGGATTTCTTGGTTATTGTATTTTTTGGTATTCTCAATTCACAGTTGGACCCACAATTTGCATGGCCAGGATAGCTACATTAGTGCACATTTAAGTCACCACCATTTAAGAACATGGTGCTGAAGTAACACGAGAAAGAGAGAGGGAGACTTCGGAAGGCATTGGGCGAAGGATCCAATGCAACCATATCATGGCAACCCACTCACATTGCGTCTGTGTGCATTTTCAACCATTGGATATAATTACAACCGTAAGAGAGAAAATTCAACCTCAGGACTGTACGGTAGGGCCTATGGTTCTATGATTGAGTCTCTTGATTCCCTAAAACAGTATGGAAGATCCTAACCATTTGATTGGTAGCCTACATGTGTAGGATATTTGATGGCAAAGAAAAGGCTTAAAATGAGTGGTCAGGATATTCAGATATGGAGTTTTCAGGGAACCCCTGATCCAAGGGGCTGCCGACAAGATCAATGGTGTGGATCACTGAAGATGGGACAAAATGTACGGACATTGGTGCCTTAGGACTGTAAACGTCCTGAGGTACATGACCTGAAAAATGCAGGACTCTGATTGCGTAGTGTGGAACACAGCTCGGAGGTCGGTACTGTGTTGAGGTGGCAAAGCTATGTGGGCTTCAACATGATGTATGTTTGATATCCACACCGTCCATCCATTTTTCCGGATCATTATAGGGCATGATTCGAAATATGGGACAGATTTAAATATCAAGTGGAGCACACCACAAGAAAGAGTGGGGATTGAATGCCAACCATTGAGATCTTGCTAGGGGCGAAAGAAGTTTTGGATCAAGCTGATATTTGTGTTTTCCCTTCAAATTTTCCCTTCAAAAAGGTCTGTGTGACCTTATGAACAGCTTGGATGGCAAATAAAAATAATGGTGGGCTCCAGGAAGGTTTCAACGGTGGCCATCATTGTCCCCAATTCTTTCTATGTTGTGGTCCATTTGAGCTTTGGATCTGGATCATTTTTTGTCTCATTCCATAAAATGACCTGAAAACATGGAAGGACGGTATGGATATAACACACACATCATGGTGGGGTCCACAGAACTCTACCACGTCAACACAGTAGCCCGGCCGTTGCTGTATTCTACGCTACGGAATCCGAGTCCATGATATCCGAACCATCCAAAATATGGGTCCATTTCTGATGAAGAACATACAAGAAACATATACCGTATCTTGTCCATCTGATCCGTGTCCATCAAATGGACGGTTAAAAGCGAAAATACTTACAACCACACTTGATGGATGAATGTCCACCAAACGTACGGTAAGGATCAATCAGTGTATTTATGTGGTATGCCTGATTAGAGTGGTCCAGATTGCTGTAGGTATAATATATGAAAAATTGGGTAAAGTGGAAGTTAGCACGAGGATGTCCTACCACATCTGCTACACCATCATATAACTTCTCATCACAACAAACGCCGAAAAAGCTAAGGCCCACCAAAGAAAATATAGAAAACAAACACTGGAAAATCGAGAGAGAGAGAGATGATTCATTTCCATGAGTGAAAGAGCCCACCTTTTCCCTTTTATCTAACCTTTCCTTGCTTCTTATTCTTGTATGTTTGCTTGCTTGTTTGTTCTCCAATCTCTCTCGCTCTCTCTCTCTCTCTCTCACTCACTTCTTGTTTGTTCTTCATGTACTTAGAATTTTACAAACCTACATTCCCAAACATGGCGGATTTAGAGGTCGAAAAGGATCGGAAACTGCTCCAATTCGAGTTTCTTTCAAGACCGATTTTGGAAATTCCAAATGGATGTGAGGCTGCAGCTTCTGAAGAATGCAAGTCCCAAGGAGGAGAAGGAGAAGAAGGAAAATGTCAGCCTGTAGAAGCTTCTAAAGAGAATGGAATTCTTATAGAAGATGAAGAAAATGATGGATACCAAACTCCCACATCTTCAGAACATAAAATTCCGGCGATCCGACGATGCCCACCTGCACCAAGGAAGCCAAGATCTATGCCATTGAAAAAGAGGAAAGCGGATTTTGATTCTTGCCACATTCGAATCGATATTTCTGAAGATATTGAATCTTTCTTCCGCCCGATTATAGTGGATTCCGGCCTCAAGATCAAGAAAGCCAGAAAGGGCGATACCAAATGAATTTTTTTTTTTTGGGTTGCATTGATAATCAAGATCATGTAACAATTTCAATGTTTGTATTAGTTTATATTATTGTGTTTACAGTGTGGAATTTCACATGAATTCATGGAATTCACTCTAATGGTAGGATCGATCCAGTCCGTTCATCAGGTGGGCAAATGTATGTGCCTTGGGCCCAAATCAGCTGGTTCAATTCGGTTACCAAATGGGTCCACATATGTAACTAGATTTTGTTTATCTTGTTCAGCCGTCCTTTTCTCATTGATCAAACCAGCCTATTATGGGTCCAATATATACACCATCCAGACCCACCTGATGAACTATCCAGATCTCTCTCTCTTTTTGGTATAACAGTACATACACTATGCGGTCCACCAGATGAATGATCCAGATCTCTCTAGTGTGTGTGCCACGTTATAATGTGATTCTTTCTCTTGGGTGAGTGCACTAATCACAATTCTCTTACTAGTGCTGGTCTCTCTCTCTTTCTCATCTGATGAGCGATTCAGATTCTCTCTTTTTGGCCCAAAGCCACATACATATGCGGCCCACCTGATGGACAACCCAGATCTCTCTCTCTCTCTCTCTCTCTCTCTCTCTCTCTCTCTCATGTACCACACTACAATGTTGTTCTCTCTCTTGGGTGAGTGCATTCATCACAATTCTCTTACAATGCTGATCTCTCTCCCTCTCTCACATCTAATGAACAATCAAGATCTCTCTCTTTTCGTCTAATAATCCAGACACACTATCTGGCCTACCTGATGAACGATCCATATCCCTCTCACATGTGCCACATTATAATCTTATTCTCTCTATTCGGTGAGTGCACCAATCGCAATTCTTCTCTCTCTCACTCAGATCTGATTTGTAAAGATAAAGGCAAAAGTTCCAAAGCTGGAGTTTTAAGTACATCCCACTGGAAAGGTGTATAGGATTTACACTTTAGTGCAGCACCTCTCATGTGGCTCTTCTATTGTAGTACCAGTCTCATATGTTTTTTTTTCTTATATCACATGAAAATGGAGGCACTATTATGTAATTTATTGTATTATTTTTATTTCTATAAACCCTCTACACTTTCTTTGGATTCCCCAATAAATAAATTATTAAAAAAGAGGAAATTCAGTTTGGTTTGTACTTACTTTTTAATTAGATCACAGAAATACAAGCATTTGTTTAACTGAGATACTCGGGTTGGACTTTCATGACTAGACACCTATGACAGAAAAAGGTGTGACTCATCCTCCTCACATGTGTTACTCATGTATGGCTATCCAGACCATCCAAGTTGTAGGTCACTTTGCGTGTATAGAGCGTATCTTTAAAATCTCACTGATCATTCAATTATAACCATTCATTTTGTTGGCTACCAAAGGTACAGTAGGAAGTAAAATATTGAGTGATACAAATTCCAAGGTAAAAATCAGATGGTTGGTATAATCTTCTGAGTGTGATCTCCTCAACGCTTTGAATGGTCTGGATTGCTGTACAACAATGCCATTTGTACAGTTGAAGAGTCACCACCATTTATTTATTTTTTAAATGGTGCTAAACTTTCATAGGAGGCACACCTATCATTTTAATAAGATTATTATTATTACAAGAAATGGTATCCAAGAGAGAGGCAAACATGCCATTTGTTTTTTCACTAGCGACACAATATTGGTTTTTCTCAAAATTACAAAAATGCCCATGTCATAAGAGGGTTGGATCAGCTTGGATTTATCTGGTTTTTCTCAAAATTACAAAAATGCCCATGTCATAAGAGAGTTGGATCAGATGTGCTTGGATTTATTTTCACCTGCAATGCATTGCATGGGAACTTCACATGCAATGGGGGCAAAAATTAAAATGCATAGCTTATCTGCACCATCTGAACCGTGAAGAAGGTCAGTGCAGCCGTAAAGATAGCCTGTGAAAAAAATCAGGCGGGCCCCGGTCTGGCAGCCCACCTTGTATGAAAGCAATGGACCGTTTAAATCAAACCTGCCGATTATCCGATTCCACGTAAATGTATGGCTCGACTGATGAGATTCATGGTGAGGCCCACCTTTTGGATGGATAGGATGTGTGCCCATGTGATGTATTGGCATGTTTGCACCAATTGCAATTTTTGGAGTGAGGAAACTATCATGGGGTTTCAGCATGCGCATGGATAATCATACTCCCGAGATTATCAATGCTTTTCCGAGATGGATAGATGTACCTGAATGCATCCTATTCAATGAGAAATGCATTTTTAAAGGAATGATCATATCCAACTGGTTGGACCACAAGTTAATATCCAACAGCGAGTAATTTTAAAAATATTACTTCTATGAAAAATCTAATCCATCCAATAGATTGGGTCCACCATGAAAATCATCTATTACAAAAATTATTCTCATTCATTTAATATATATGCATAATTTAGAAAATAATCATTAGCCAGTAAAATTTTAAAATGCAATTTTGGCTTACCTGATGAATAGATCAAACTAATTTTTGACTAAGGAGAACGTCATGGTGGGGCCGATATAATGAATGGATTGGATTTTTCACACGTATGATCAGATAGATAGATATTATCCGCTGATTAGAAGTTAGATTAGCAGTCCAACCGTTTGGATGTGAACTTCTCTTTTTCAGTAAATCTCATTTGATGGTTATTGGCACAAGTCATTGTCACGTCCTTGATTTTTGAAGATTTGCTACCTTTGCAGTTTTTAACATGGGTAGTTATTTAATACTCCTGCAGAGTGTAATGGTACATATACATGCACTTTGAGATTTCACACACGGCATGCATAGTTTTATACAACTCAACTTCAAACCATACAATTCACAGGCCCACTATAAATATTTCAGAACCCAAATATTCTATTGATCAGATGATTTTAAAATCCAATCTTAAGGACCCCAAATATTTCATTTTCACCATCTACTATTGCAACCGTAGGAAATAATCTTGGGGTAGTTCTTCGTTCATGGCCCATCTATACCGGGGCCATGATTTTGGACGGTTCAAATTTTGTTTGGAGATGTGGGTAGTGTACAATTTCCAAGTGGAAGTATATGAAAGCATCATAAGGCTCCAGAGTATCAATGTTTTATCTCTTTTAGTATTGTCCTAAACCCTAGAAAGGAAAAGGAAAAGATGGGGCAGGTACAACCAACTGATCCGTTGGATTGAACTAACAAGAAAATGAAATGAAAAAGGCTATCAATGCTTATGTGCATTCTTGGAATATGTGAACTACTTCATGAGAGATGGTCATCATTTTTATATAGTGTTAAATATAAATCTTTCATTATCATAATTCTAATTTTAATAAATAAAAATGTGGGGCCCACTCAGTTGATTATGTGTAGGTGATGATCCAGACCGTTCATCAAGCCACATTATGGATAGGGGTGATCTTTGATTCAACATTCTTGGCCATCCGACCGTCCGGTTATTGAAGAATGGATGTTGAGCATAATCAAGATTAGACAATTAAAACGGGTCTGATCAATAATTTTTGGCTGATTAATGATCTGATTGTGTATTGGCCCACCGATGTGAATCCCATTAGAAATCGGGTTGGGATAGCTCAGATACCCGGTTATGTGATTTGTTTAACTTGAGCTTTGCAAAGCCCACACATGTGTACAAGGCAGCTCGCATGGTGCATACGTGCAACATCCAAGTCATCCATCAGATAGGTTTCATTGTGTAGGTGTCGTTGTTGTCTCAAAGTAAATCTTGTCCATTGAAATTCACACAGAAAATAATCCTTTTATTTTCTCTGTATTTCAGTAGAATCAGCAGGTGGGCCACAGTTTTAGTTGGAGAGAGAAATAGTTAGCCAAACATATGGTTTTTTCACAAACTATGGCCCACCTGATGAGTGGACGGATTCGTATCTCGGTACCCCACGTATATGGTACGTGTATTTCAACCTAACTCGGGTCGGATACAGGGATACCTGTACCCGACTCTGACAGCCGTACGTTTTTAGTTCTAGTTTTATTTTATTGAGCTATTATTCAGGAATCTTGGCCAGTTTTGTCTTTTGGGTTTGTGGGCCATAAACGTGGGACCATCTAGAAAACTGATCTGAACCACATACACGTGACCAGATGTGCGGTGGGGATATCACGTTCCACGTCACTATGATTTTTGGCCGTACGAATATAAGGAGCGTAAGCTTTACATCAAAAAAGAAACTTGGCGTACAAGCCATCCGTACCATCAGAAGGGTTCAGACGGCAACAATCTAGACAAGCTTGCTGGTGGGCCATGTTTTCTATAGCCTTTTGACGGTCAGCAAAAGTGGACGGAGTCCACGTTGATTGGACTGTAAAGATGGTTTATGCAGCGAGTTTCAGTGTATAATCGATCCAAAAGGAAGTAGGTTCCTCTGTGATGTTTGTAGAATAAGCTTTAGTCTAGAACTACGTATGTGGGGCCCACCGTGATGTGTTCATGATATCCACTCCGTCCATGTGCAACCCTTATGGTTTTCGTTGAAGCCCATAGATCAGGCTATAAAAATAAAAAATCAAGTCGGCCACACCATGTGCCTGAGACCTCTAAAATCACTTGGTGTGGCCCACCTTGTGGTGGATTGTCTTATGAATGGATTGGATGGCATTTTTTAAAAAAAAAAAAACATGGTGGGCCCCACACACAATCTGCAAGATTTTAATGGCCGGCATCTCCATCCCAAATGCTTTAGATCGGCCTGATTTTTTGGACATGGCCTGAACTTTTAAGGAAACGGATCCGCTACTCACCCTCCCATTAGCCAATGCCTAGTGGTCGGTGCTCTGTGGGCCCCACATTGATGGATGTGTTTCATCCATTCCGTCTGCCTGTTCTTCCAGATCATTTTATGGTATGAGCCAAAAAATGAGGTTGATCCAAATCTCAAGTGGACCGCACGGTGTTTATTGAACGCCCACCATTAAAAACTTCTCGGGGACCACGAAGGTTTTGGATCAAGCTGATATATATTTTTTCCCTTCATCCAACTCTGTATGACCTAATCAACAAGTTAAATATTAAATAACCATTATAGTGGGCCCTAGGAGGTTTTTAATGGTGGAAATTCAATCACTACTGTTTTCACAGTGTGGTCCACCTGATATTTAGATCTACCTAATTTTTGGCATCAAGCTTCAAAATGGATGGACGGCGTGGATAAAGCACATACATCATGGTAGGGTCCACATAGCACAGACCACTAGCCACCTGGCCGGTGGCAGCGTCACTAGCCAAACTGCGTCCGAACTTTAAGGGCGACTGACTAGTTGTGGGGCCCACACACGTAGCTTATTGGACAATAACTGTAGAATAACCAGACTCCCAGAAAAAAGGCTGCATATGTCAAAAGTATGGGGTGCATATATCACTCTCCTTCCAACCCAAATCTACAAAGGAGGAGTAATCTGTCACTGTAAAAATCCCATACATTGCATAGAAACTCTGTACACGTGGCATACACGTAATCATATCCAAACCATTCAAATCATGCCTCATGTTCCTGGATGAAGCAGTGTCCCTTAGCTCTCCCGAACTGACGTTCTAAGTATCCATTTTTCAGCCCTTTTAAATGGACGGTTTAAATAAAAATAGAGAAGTATCCAAATTCAACAAACAAATGTCCGCACTGTAGGTTAAGATGGTTGAATCAGTCTGATTTTAGGACTGTGTCCCATGTGGGGCCCATAATTGGACGGTTAGATTTGGGGATCGTGTATGCCATGTTGCAGAGACTGCCTGCAAGAGTATGGATGGGGTAAATCATGGTCCCTTGGGAACTGTTAATTCACAGGCATTACAGACTACGTAAAGCTTAACAACTTTAAAGTAAGCATGTGAAATTAAATGAATAAAATGCTAATGTGGTAGCTGTCCAATCTGCCCCATCACGTGATCATCTAGAGGGTCCCACCATATATGAACCACATCCCAGAAGTGTCACTGATCAGATATGTCATACCTTCTCTGGACCATTTTCTCTGGGTGGTGAGATCTAGATGAACGGCCTGGATCACTCTATTATTAAAAGAATATTACTTAAAATCTATCCAATTGAATGATCCTGTCCTTTTGAATGTCTTATTGTTTTTTAACCGTCCATTTCACAAGCCATTGATCGAATGGCCAGCATCTTGTTGCCAAAGTGATTCTTGAGAGCCATCCGCAATCCAGGGGAGTTCTCACTTAAATGGATGATTCACGTTGATGATGGGACCTATTTTCGCTGATCAATCATGACCGTCTATCCCTGCGTGATATTGATTGGATATTTTGGACCATTTGTTTTGTGTGATTCTTCCACCGTTATCTGACATGTTCATTATAGAATGCGCGCGGCTTCGGTAGACCCCCTTATCCACCGAGGTGGGTGGATCCCTGACTGTGGGGCCCACCTTGATGTGTGCCTTACATCCGTGCCGTCCATCCGTTTTGACAGATCATTTTAGGGGATGGTACCAAAAAAAAAAAAAGTAGCAGATGCAAATCTTATGTGGACCACACCACAGGAAACAGTGGTGGTTGAATACACACCACTACAAACTTACTGGGGCACCGGAAATTTATTTACCATCCAACCTGTTGATAAGGTCATAAACACCTGGATGAAGGGACCACATAAATATCAGCTTGATCCAAAACTGTTATGGCCCACAAGAAGTTTTTAACGGTCAATCACCACTATTTCCTATGGTGTGATCCACCTGAGATGTGGATCTGCTTCATTTTTGGGATCATTCCCTAAAATGAGCTGTAAAATTGGATGGACGGCCTAAATATAGAATACATACATCAAGGTGGGCCCTACAGTACCTGGCGCACCTAATCCGCACCCTTCTAGAATGAATGAACAGTCCAGATCGATATTTGGAAGTTCCCACGTGTCCAAAGCAAATAGTTGTACGGTAACCTACGATAACAAAACAAAGAGCCTCCGATGCAGAGGAGCGGGCTTCAATTGATGCATCACTGCTATGATTGTCAGTGCACAAAATATCCTCCAGATTAGAAGATCCTAGCCATTGAACATTAGATATTTTTAATTGATGCATACAATGCTATGATTGTCAGTGCACAAAATATCCTCCAGATTAGAAGATCCTAGCCATTGAACATTAGATATTTTTAATTGATGCATTCGATGCTATGCTTTCTTTCTATCGAAGGCCAGGATTTCTCATGCGTTGGGGTTTTTTCATGCATGAGCAACGAACGGTGGGGCCCATCGTATCAACGGTTTGAGTGACCATAAGCCCTACTTGTTCAAACTGAAAGACAGGAGTTGCTGTGCAAACATTCTCAAGCACGGTATCTAGAGCTGGGCATGGAGTAAAGTCTGACCGAGTTAGGGCTGACCCGACTCGACCCAATTTTGAAAATGGGCCCTCTACTGAGTCCAGCATGCCTAGACCGATCCAAATTCGAGTTTGACCTGAACTAATCCGGACCAATTCCGACCCAGTCAAAAGTACCGAGTCAGTTTGAGTTAGCACCAATTTGGATAGAGAGAGAGAAAGAGAGAGAGGAGGAGGGTGGTGATGGTGGTGGGTGGCTGCGGGCTTAAAAGAGGAGTGAGTGGAGAGGAGAGAGAGAGGGTGGTGATGGTGGTTGGTGGCTGTCAGCCTTGGAAGAGAGAGAGAGAGAGAGAGGGAAGGGGGGGGAGGGTAGTTATTTATCATAAAAAGTTTATTTTTTCTCAACAAACAAGCTAAAATATAGGACAACTACTCCATTAAAAGTCGTATTTTATATTAAGCAATTTATTTGGGAGAGGGAAATCTGGCATATCTTGTTAACTTGAGTCATCGAAAATGATGTGGACCAATGAAACCAGTCGACATTAGAATTTCTCATGCCTTTCAACAAAAATGATCTCTGCACTCAATTATAATTAATTTATAAGGAACTTATATATTAATAGGATTCGGATTGGGTCAGGCAACCCGAGACTTCAACCCGAGCCCAACCCAAGTTTTATCGGGTTGGTGTTTGTATGGCCCAACCCCGAGACCAAACCCGATACATCCCACCCAAGCCCAACCCAATGTCGGGTCGGTCACAGGTCGGGTTAAACCCGCCCAACTTTCAGCCCTAATTTTAGGGAACGAGCCCAAAAATAAAGCATTTCCAAAGCTCAAATGGACCACATCACAAGAAATAGTGTGAATTGAACATCAATAGTTGAAAAATTATTGGCGACCACAGAAGTTTTGGCTCAAGCTTATATTTGTGTTTTCCCTTCATCCATGTATGTATAATCTTATGAAAAGGTTGGATGACAAGTAAACATGCGGTCCTAACAAGGTTTCAACGGTGGAAATTATTATTACCACTGTTTCCTGTGGTATGATCCACTCGAGCTTTGGATGTGCTTCAATTTTGGGCTCAACCCCTTAAATGAGGTAGGAAAACGGATGGACGGCGTGGATAAACCACATACATTCAAGGTGGGTCCAAATGAGTTTACTCAATACGTTAAGAACATTTCTTAGTCCGATTTCTTATTTGCCATCTAACCTGTTGATAAGGTCACACAGACCTGGATGAAGGGTCCACACAAATATCAGCTTAATCCAAAACTTTTGCAGCCCCCAGGAAGGTTTTAATGATAGGCATCGAATCATCGCTGTTTCCTATGGCGTGGTCCACCTGAGATTTGGATCTGCTGCATTTTTGGGTTCATGCCCTCAAAAGAGCTGCCAAAACGAATGGACGGCGTGGATATTCCATAATGAGGCTATTCGCAGCAGTAGCCATCCTTTTCTCGCCAACGGACCACAGCCTGAGTGGGCAGTTCTTCGCTGGGTTCCACCTCAATGTCCCTTTATAACCGTCCATTTCTTCATCCACATTTGGCCCATCTGATAACTAGATCAGCCTTGCTTTTGGGCCATGGCACATCAGCAGTGGGATGCATCAGATGAACGACTCTGATCTTGATCACTGGCACTATAGCTCGTACAAGTGGGGCCAACAGCTTGGCGATCCAAGCCATTGATTCGCTGGCCCCAGCGTATGATATGAAGCATGCCCCAAAACTTTCCCATTAACGGAAGACCCCATCTCATGCAGATCATCACAGCATTTCTTAATCTTAACCGTCCATTAGCGTGGTGTCCAGGGCATGCTCCATCCATGGTGAGACACGTCAGCTCAATGGCCTGGATCACTATCCATGGGTCCCACTTGCACAAATTACAAGTCTGCAAACCAACCAAAATCCACAATAACATCAAGAATCCGTTTGAATGTACCATCCAATCGAATTGCAGTAACTAGTCCAACAAGTACAAATAATCAAATGATAAGTCGTGCATGAAAGAAATGCAAATTGCAATTTGGACAATTCGTGATTCAATCCAGCTGCACATCCAAACACGGCAACCTAAAAAGTTCCATGGGAATTCTAGAAATAAATAAGCATCATTTGCAGTCTTAGTGTCTTACAGCATCTAGCTTCAAGACAAGCGACGACACAAACCTACAAACAGAACAGTGTTTAAAAGAACTTTCCCAATAAAATCTATTGCGGTTTGAATTTAATTTAACTGATCTTGAAATCGGCCCATGAAATTCGCTTACTTGGAATACAGAGAGGCCGACTGGAACATGGAGTCGTTCCTCAGAGGAATGGAGGAAGGATGACCCATCGCCTTGGATACCTCGGTCTTCCTTCTTTTCCATCAAATAACTGCAAGCCCAAGGAGTAAATGTAAGGAACTGTCTTGATGCACCGATTTCGTATAGGGGTGGCCCATGGTTTGTCGATCTTATGGGAGAAAAGGCAGCTTGGGGGACCAAAACTGGTACAACTCACACTGATTCGGTATGACTCAGTTGATTCGGTCCCATTTCAGCCCCATACGATACCGGTATAGGTGAATTGTTTTGTTTCAGACCCACATCAATATCAGATGATCTTTAAAACCATGGCCCCATGCGAACAGAATCCTGACCCTCAGTGAAACAATATGTTTTGTGAGGATTAGGACCCTCATAATTTCTCAAAACTGAATAGCTGCAAGCCCAGCGAAACGGACCACTGTTTTGTTTTTGAGGAATTATTTGACTTTCGAGAGAAGGATTTTCAGTTTGTACAAGTGAGCCTCATGATTCAGTTGATGGGACCCACTGAATGGACCATGGCCACAAAATTTCCAGATAGGCCCACTGTTGAATATGGACCACTCGATGTATTTCTCTTCTTAACCATCTACTGAAGTGTTAGGATTGACCCATCAAGGAAATTCCCTGGACATGGGCCATCCACTAAGGGGCCCATATCAATGGTTTGAAGAAATGAACTGTGGATCCCACTTGTACAATTTTGAAACTGAAAGAAACGAACATCATCAGGTCAGATGATATAATTCCTCCTGATGCATGCATGTAGGCAAGCGGCATTTACCTTCTTCAATCGGCGATGCTTCGCAAGGGCCCAATTGCTCATGATGAAAGCCGCCACCACGAGGAAGACATAACCTGCAACCGTCTGTGTGGCGATATTGAAACCAACCCATTGATAGATTTCTGTTGTGTAGTTGGCGCATGTAATGATATTGAACAAAAACCCGCGTGGGATCTGATACCCACCGTTCCCGTCCGGGCTCCTAAGGTTCCGCAACAATAGATGGCAATAGAAGTTTGCAAGCTGAGAAACCAATCCGAAACCAAACCCGATCTTCATCTGAAGATCGCTTACAGGAGTATAGAGAGGATGGTTCACATAGTAAGCAATGTACATTCCAAAAGACCAATAATACGCGCAGTTCCGGAAAACGTTCGAGAGAGGTGAAGTTGCATGGCTGAACCTATGGACGAAGAACGTTTCCATGATGCGTTTGAAGTAATGGAAGCACCAGGAGTACATGGCATATGTCTGAACTGGGTGTATGACACGGTCGCCCTCATAGCCGAAGTACTTGTAGACGGGGTAGTAGTAAAAGATGGGGTAGATGAACAAAGGGCCCAGATACTCCCAGAAGAAAAGGGTGCGGTATGAAACCTGCATGCCCAAGTCCTTGAACACCACGGTGAGAGTGTTAGTGTTTCCATCAGCATAATCTTGGATATTCTTTTTGGGGCTGAGGACAACGGGTTTTCCCTTGGATCCAGGTTGGAGCGGGAGGGTGAGGCGCTGTCTTGAAGGATAGTACTTTTCAGCTGTTGAATACAAACACAGTCAGGTCAGATATTTGTATACAAGTCGTTAAGAAAGAAGAAGAGAAAACATTTAAAAACTGAATAGGCTAGAAAGGATACCAAAAAAATAGAAAAGGTTATCATTGTATTTTCATAATTCAAATGGGCTTGTTTGGTTTGGAGTGATAGGAGGGTATTCAATGGTAATTTTTTCCCCTCTTAATGCATATATTGCAGAAAAGCAGACATCTGAAAGATAATCATTTTACAGTACACTATAAAGTAAGCTAACTACTGGAATGAAAAAACTAATTAGTACGCATCCGGGCTCACAGGTGCCTGATGGACACAACCCAATTTTAATGGATCCTGGTGGTCCCATCTTTTGGACCCCTTAACAAATCAGGTCAGATTAGGGTCTCACCTTTTGGAACCGTTTAAAAATGAGGTCTAGCCATGCTCAGGTTGGGTCCATGTGATGGACCCGGTTAAAGTTGGGGGTTGAGTCTAGTCGGCTCCAGGTTAGTTTTAATAGTACTCGATGAATTTAGCAACAAAATGAGGTTTCATAAGCCACAAACATGCAAGAGAGCTTATTTCTGAACCATACATGTGTCTAGGTGGCGCATGTATGTGCGATGTAATCCATCCAACGGGTGGGCCCAACCATGTAAACGCTCATGTTTCCTGAACCCAGCTCAAAACCTAGATCCAAAGAACCAATGAGTACCCAAATCCAATCGTATCTAGGTCTGGGTATTCAAGAACTAGACTAGGACTTGGCAAGACCTGTATGTGTACCTGTTGACAGCCCTACTATTTACTTTAGGTTACCAGCTGCAATTCATGGTTGGGGGAGATCACTGCAATATCCACCAATTCCCTCAAGCCCAACAACCCCTAATTGATACTGAATGATCAATTGAGTGAGAATCATGGATGGAGACTCCAAGGTTTTAAACTTGGGAGTCCGAGTGCAACTCGCCCAAGGGCAAAATCATTCAGTTTTGGCTGAAATCAATGGGTCCCACAGTGAATTGTCTAGAACATGTACATGTCTTAGGGGTGACTTGGTTTATTCTTGAGCGAAACTGAGTCGAGTCAGTTACAGAAAGTCTTAGAAACTTGTTAAAATCACTTTGAACAGGTCCAGTTGCACTGATGGACAGTCAGTTGACTCCAAAAAGAATTAACTAACAATGGTTGGCAACATCATACAAATACTTCCTGTATAAGTGGATATGTCATCTAGATTTGATTATATCTGAACTACTGAACATATTAAAAAAGATGCTCTCAATCTTGAACAGACAAATTTTGGGAAGCTTCTAACAATTACAGGAAAAAGAAATGAAAAGACCCACTGAGAAAATGTCTTGAATTGGATTTATTTCACTTAAGTTGTTAATACAACCGAGTACTGAAAACAGAGTTATGATCCGGTACAGTTTTTATTTATTTATTTATGATTTAGTATGAATCTTTCATACTTTATTAAAATGCAAATTCCTATGTGGGACCATGTTAGTGCACCTAAGGTCGCAAATGCTGTTGGATAGGGAATCCAACATGGATTACACAACCCAAAATAACCATCACGCAATAATCACAGCCATAAAACTGAGGGAAGCATAATGGTCTTAACGTTCATTTTGAAAGCTATGGATGGCTGTGATCATCCAACAGGGTGATATTGGGAGCATGAACGGTCTGTGGCTAACCCCTCCTATCCAATGTCCACTTTGATCATAGATGGCCCACTTGGGCGCACATAAAAATTCACATCATAATTCATAATAAGGTACTGACCTATGATTTAAAAGGAAAAATTGTTGAATAGGAAGCTATGACTACAATAACCATGATTCTATAGTAACAACCATACAGCTAGGGCAAGTAAAATGATGGAAAGATAAAAATGGCCCATTTTGCAGGTCCTCACTTGGATGGTGGTGATCACCTGATCAAGGTGAAAATGGGGCCATGTGCCATCTATGGTGAAACCCTCCTATACAATGGTCAACTGCGATCAAAGTGGGCCATTTGCCCCAATTATAAATCTGGACTGTAATAAGGTACCAATTTCACACTAGACCATAGCTCCTGGTCCTGACAGCACAAGTAGTCTCAACGTTTTATCATGGTCCACATATGGAACAAGTAACCACATCATGGATAGCATCGCCCAATATCACACCACCATCAAGCTTTCCCAACATGAGCACAAAAACATACCCTAGTCCTAGCAGTAAAGTTTCCTACTTCAACCTATGCTTATATTTTTGTATATTATTTTTCCACAATTATACCATTGGGATTTGATCCCGTGTCTTCCCTCCAGCTGGGCTACACACTTACCATGACTCTCAAGCTGGAGGATCTTTTTCTAACTCATTTTGTAGAAAAACCTATTAGTCATGTTAAACTATAGTTGCATGAAGCGTGACGGAAAGCGGCAATAGATTTGGGTGCAGGAGCAAGGAAGCATCTGTTTCAAAAATGTAAACAAGTATAAATTAGTTAGTTAGTTTGGATCCTTACTCTTGCTCCAATGGTAGACTCTGAGGAGTTTCAACACCCAGTCAAGGGTTCGAGTATCCATAGGTGGTGAAATCCCACTACAGCATGTGTGTGTGTGTGTGTGTGTGTGTGTGTGTAACCAAAAAAAAAAGTATAAATTAGTTAGGAAGCAGGAACAGGAGTGAGAATTTGAAATGATTCGATGCAAGAGCGGCACCCATTAGTACTATCCGGCAACTAAGGAGTTAACATAAGATACTGACTCCTCCATTTCGAGGAGTGTGCTCTGGTGAGTACGGAGCTTCCAACTTCAGCCTTTCAGCTGTTCAGGAAGTAGGTCATCCATTCACAATCGAGGACTCAGAATATCTTACCATGATTCTAATGGATATTCTTGAGATTTGGGAGTTGTTTTTGTCATTTTCTTTTAACATGGAAAAATGGTGTAAAAAGAAGGAGATAAACAATGAGATTGTTTATCCTGCTATAATGAGTTAATAAATCAAACAATGAATCATTTATTTTGAATTTTAAAGAACTTGAAAACTCGACTAGACTAGTTGGGTCAACTCAAAGACTTGACCAAGTCTTTAATTGGCTCAACTCAATATTTTAATAATCATATTTTCATTATTTAGTGCATTTAAAATTGTTGGAAACCAATAAAACAATTAATATACCCAACAAGGCAAAACTGTGCATTGCAACACCATGGTAGCATGTTGTTGTTCTAATAAATGAGGTTGCCTCTTCAATTCTTGTGTCAATCATTCTTTAGTTTTGTAACAAAAACCCACGTGATTGGGCGAGTGATTCGGTCGAGTCACGCCAACTCAACAAGTCTTGTCGAGATACAACTGAGTCACTTAAGAGTTTCCATGAGATTCAGCTCAAAACCCCATTGACTTAGAGTTGACTTGACTGAGTTTCAAGTCAACCCACCAAGTTTTAGAACTATGGATGGCACTGGTTCTGGGCTTGGGGCAAGAAAACTTTTATGGACTGGCCAATACTCTGGTAAGGTTAACTTTTTGGAGGTCAAATGTTTTGTGTGGAATTTGCATGCATACATCAATAACCCAATTGTAAAAGAAGATAGAAATGTCGGGTCTCAAGTTGGATAAAAAATACCATTAACAACTGTAGTTGTTCGATGCTTGCAATTACCATTTCCACCAAAAGCAGTTCTAGAGAGCCACGAATGATTAGTGGATCTTGCTGAGCACCAAACCAATTAGAAGTTGTAATCACAAGTGTTCCACCAAAGTTATTGAAGGATTAATGTGCACTATTACTCATTTAAAGGTTGTTTAAGTACTTTGTATTCTTTCAAACTTCAAGGTAGTTTTGCCAATTTGTAACTAACAGCGGGTCAATAGAATTATTTTGGTTCTCCTCTTATTCAATCCTTAGTCCTTACTAGGGTTATTGTTTTCTTTGTAAAATGGACTCTATAGTTACCTATCCTGTGGAAGTCAGCTACTGAGGTATAAAATATTATGGTCTTCTAAGGATGAATATTATGGTTTATGAATAATCCACATGCCACTGATGGCAAGAGGCAAGCTCTAAGGAAGTGGGTCATAGGTAGCATTTGAGCTTCTGGTTAAAAGATTATTGGCAACAGAAGAAAGAAAGGAAGAAAGAAAGAAAGAAAAGCCCTAGTTGTCCACTGCTAGAATCATCATCATCATCTAAGCCTCATCCAATTAATTGGGGTCAGCTGCATGAATCCTATTCTACCATTCCACACTATCAAGGGCCATACCTTCAGTTAGACTATAGGTCATCAAGTCTTTTCCTACCAACTCCATCCACGTCCTTTAGGGCCTTCCCCTCTCCCTTTTAGAGCCTTCAACTTGTACCAACTCCTAACTGGCACGGTTCTTAGTCTCACGAATTTTAAGGTTATCAAAGTCAGCTACTATGCAAGAGCAAGTACAGATCTCACATGGGAAGATTTCTATCTAGAGAAATGCTAGTGTGATTGGTGAGGAGATTGACAACATAGGTGGAAGAAATGAATTCAAGCTGGGTGGAAGAAATGGAGATGTTCCTCAAGAATTTATGCGATTGTTGTTTGCAATCAAACTGAAGCGGAAATTTTATAGGATAGCTAAACCTAAAAGACCAGTCATGCTTTATGAAACAGAATGTTGAGCAGTTAAGGAGCAACATTTTCAAAGGATGAGTTTAGCCGCAGTGAGGATATGTTGAGATGGATGAGTGGCAAGATGAGGAATGATTGAATTAGAAATGAATGCACTCCAAGAAACATACAAGAAGCATCAATAGGTAATGAGATGAGGCGACGTAGATTTGGATGGTTTGGTCATGTTCAATGTGGGTGGAGGTGGTGAGAAAAGACTCGAAGACTTGACAACCTACGATTTGATGGAAGTTATGGCCCTTAATAGAGTGGAATGGTGTAATAGGATTCATGTAGCAGACCCCGATTAATTGGGATAAGGTTTAGATGATAATGATGATGGGAATGACAAGGTGAGTTGTGGCATACATGCTCACTCAAGTTACGTGAGTGATATCTGGGAGTGTGGCCATGAACACGGCCCTATCCATAAACTAGGTCAATCCACTATCCAGTTGAGCCACAATTGCTTGACGAAAATAGATGATTAGAAGAATTAAAATTTTAAAAAATAAAAAATAAATAAAAAACAATGGCTTATACTCAAAGTACATGAGAGTGCCCCACCTGATGAATGGACCAGCCTGGCATTTGGGAAAGGTAAATTTCATGTTTAGACCATGCTACTTGGTTTTATATAATACGAGTATGTCATGATTCACCTCTTCAACTCTGACGGTGTGAATAGGTTTATCATGACTCCCTTTATATGTCCATCAACATTAAATCATGGCCAAGAACAGCTGGCAGAAGCCAAAAAATTATCTCATCAAGTGGGTCCCAAATTTGGTTTCGATTTGGTAATTATACAACAGAAGGGTTCACAATTTTCTTTGCAATGAAGGATGTCCTAGTGATGGATTTTAGGTTGGTCGAACCATTGTGTAGGCTCCGGACTGGCATACTGAAATACTTTGCAGGTCATCAGAGAAGCCTCGAGTAAATTTGTGTAAGGGTGCGGTGTTTATAGATTTAGTTTTTGTCAAATACTGTATGCATTGGCTATGACCATTTCTTTTTTGTCATGTATTGAGAAAGGCTAATGTTTTAGCTGCACATTAGCTATGAAGGACTATTAGCTCCTCCACTTAGGATATGTGCCAAAATTGCATAGAATCCCCTGCACGCCGATGGATGGTCAGCATAGGATGATGTTTGGTCCGCTGATCGGGCAGCTCATTGGGCATTCCTCTTTCTTGGTGTACCCTGTTGCATCCGAATATCCAGATGTAGGGCCCATGGGGCATGCAACAAGGGACTCCACCTTACTCCTGAAATGAATAAAGAGTTTTCTATTCATGATCCATCATCAGACAAAGGCTCAGAATGGCTGGATCGTAGGTTCCTCAATGGTCACCATATGAATATGCTTCTGGATTGCATCACAATCTAGACTAAAAATGCTAGGCATCACCCATTACAAAACAATATTGGTTCTTATCGTCAAATAAAAAATCAGATTGGATGTCCAAACCCGGATCAGTTTACAGTTTCTTAGTTTTAATTTGCAAGTTACATATCAGTTTTCATAAATCAAAATGCAAACTTGCAAAGCATCAAAATATAGTCATTTGATGCAGCAAAAGGTACAATCTAAGTCATACTATGCAGCAAAAGAGACAACGATTAGAAAATCATCCAAAAATCAGCTTGGATGATGCGAACTCAGATCAGTTTGCAGTTTCGTTGTTGTGACTTACAAGTTACATACTGCATCAGTTTTCATAAATCAAAATATGAACTGGCAAAACATCTAGACAGTCATAGGATGCAGCAAAAGAGACACAATTAGGAAATTGTGGCCTCTTAAAGTAACAAATGATACACTGCATCTACTTTAGATCCATCAATTTATCCTACAAGTTATGGGTTACATGTTTATTCAGGATGAATGTCACAAAACTGAGAGCGAGGGATGTGTTGGAAGCCTAGGAAGGATGAAATCAGTGGTATAAATAGTTGTAGCGTGTTGCATAGCATTCAACCCTTTGTAGCGTGTAGTGTGAGCTAAACAATACTTCTATTTTTAAATTTTAAAATAGAAAAATATGATAAATAGTAAGAAACACACACATATGCCTAAAAGATGATTCATTTTTTCAAGTATAAGCATTTCAACAAGTTGCTAATTATCATTTATCAAAAGCCAATTCACATACATAAACCAAATCAAATCATTATCACATCAACAACTTTTTAAGAAAACTACTTTAATTAATAATGCCTAATTGAAACCACTAGTCACAAGTACAAAAAGAAATTAAATCCCACAGGTCGAGAGTATTAAGTACAAAATACAAAATATAATCACCATGTATTTAAAAGAAAGCGTAGCGTACGCTATGCACACACCACATATGCTATGCATGCTACGATGCTACATACGCTACGACCCTTGTAGCATACACTAGAGGGGATTTATGCTATTTGCCAATGCTATGTAGCGTCGTAGCGTAGCTACGAGCACTATTCAAAACACTGGATGAAATTAAGAATGAGGCTAAAGCAAATTGTGTCCTGATTTAAGATAAAATGATGGACAACCAATTGAGATGGTTTGGCCATGTGCTAAGAAAATTATAATGGCCCTAGTAAGGAAGGGAGCTCTAACTAGGATTGAAGGATCTAAAAGAGGATGAGAGGAAGACCTAAAAAGACAAGTTCTCATAAACAAGTATTATAAAGCCGGCCCAAATAGTTGGGACAAGGTTATGATGACGATGATTATCATTTACCACCAATTTTCCTCATTTCCCTTTTTCCTCAATCTATTAGAAGCTCCTCCCAATCCCTAAAAATAATTCTCACAGTGTCTTCTAACAAGTTCTTGGGATCAGGCGATACAACAGAGGAACATAAGGGTCTGTTTGGATGATGCCATTTTTTCATTTTTATTTTTAATTTTCATTTCTGCCCAATCCTCTAACACTGTCTGAAAATAGCACTCTTTTCCACAAAAATGTCAGGAGATTGTGTTTTACTATTACTGCTAGTCTGCACATGTGCCAGTCCATCAGACTTGTGCCGGATTCAAGCCATCCATTAGCTGCATTGTCACATGACCATATGCTTCCCGCACAGTTGGGAAGGAGACAATCTGGCTATAGGTTAAAAGGAACAATCTCAAATAGACCAAGATCAAATATCAGCTAATTTCTTGGCGAAGATGATCTGCCATAATTTCTTCGATCCCTACCCTGAATCCTTTATATAGGGAATCAGCCAAGTGCAAAAGTCCTTCATAACAATGTGGAACTAAACTGACATAACAAAAAAGAAACACAATGACAGAATGCAGGTGACTGACAGGACGCATCACATATATAATCAACTAGTAGTTCCTACGTACACATTCCCAACTTTCAATCCATTTCATAAGTCAAGTTGTGCAAGCAGCAAACTAATTCAAAATATTCAGCTTGCTGAATGGGAGCCCCACATCGAAAGCAACGTTTGGTGAAGTTAGGAAGAGAAGAACATCCAATTTGATTTGCTCAAATTCGGAGCACATGGGCAATTCATAAAAAATGGTAGCCATGAATTTCCATCAGCTCCATCCAATCAGAAATTTACTTCAGGTAATCAGTTTGGTGGTCTTTTAAGAAACCCAGATTCCAAAATATCAGTATGAGGTGTTGCATTCATCGCATTGAGCAATAACATGAAAATTCATCATACTTAAAAAACAACCAGTATTTCATAAAAGTCCAAAAGCAAATCCACACTGACTACTTACTTCGCTGATGAATCGCCTCTTGCAGATCGCTCACAGTCGCCTGCAGAACCCGACCCAGTAAATATCTTCAAACAAATCTATAAAAATAAAGGAAAAATCTTTTTCCTTCACCATATCAGATCTAGATTGTTCATCTGAAGGGCCCCGTCTCAGATGGGATGTAACCCATAAAATCACAATGATGGGATAGTTGTGACAGTCCTAACCATATGATTGAAGGGATTTTGGTATCTGCCAATGGATGGTCAGCTGAACTGTAATGAGAATAGAGTAGTCAGGCCAATGGTTAGGAGTGCCTGGTTGGTGTGATTTTCGGGCTGTAGCCTATCGAAAGTGAATGCAATGGGATGAACGGTCCAGATCTAACACATTGTGCTAATTGCACAGGATTCAAGTAACCAAAAGGGTGCAAGTAAAGAAGTTCACACAACACTTTACAGCATCTAAATATCTAAAAATCAACACTCAACACCAAAGACGAAGGATTTATGGGGCATGATGCATATGCCCAGTCCATATGAGTTGGGGCCATTATTCATTAATCCAAACCGTTGATCTGATGGCCCCAGCAATATTTGGCCTTTTTCTTTTTGTGTGGACACAGCCATTGACTTTCTCAAGCAACTATTTTCAGTCCACTGATGGAAGGGCTAGGATGTTCTGACTGGGAGATTTCAGGAAGACCCAATCCACGGTGGGACCCATAAGTCTGGAATCAGCATCAGAAAACCATGGGTCCCAGTTCTACGAACTGGGGCACATCAAGACACCATAAATGATGCATTAGGACTCTACAATTCCTCCCAAAATTCAGAATTTCAAATAATCAACTCCCAACAACCAAAAAAAATCCAATAAAAACCAAAAAAGAAAAAAGAAATTAAAAAATCATACCGTATCCTTGAGCTCTAACCCTCCTTTGATAATCTCTCTCCCACTCCTTGCAACTAAAATCACCTTCATCTTCACAAAAATTACAAACAACACAACTCCCAAAACTGCTTTTTCTTTCTCCCCAGAGAGAGAGAGAGAGAGGAGAGAATCAGATCAGAAACAGGAAATAGAAATCGACTTTCGAGCAAAACCCATCTCCCATTTATCGAATTCTTGATGGGTTTTCAGTGTGGGGTCGGAATGGGTTGGACTTCGGGCAGTTCGGAGATTGAATGCTGAAGAGAGAGAGTAATGGAATACGGTTGGGGTAGGGGAGCTACCACCGGATGCGGATTTCTTTCGCAGGAAGTTCGTACGCTGGGATGCTAGGTGGGGCCCCACAGTGATGTTTTTGAGAAATCCACTCCGTCCATCCGTTTTTTCAGATCATTTTAGGTGATGGAAAAAAATCATGTGGATATAAAACTCAAAGAGGCCATACGGGAGGGAAATCTGAATAAAGGGTTTACTACCGTTGAAACCTTCTTGAGCTCCACCTTGATGTTTATATGCCATCCAAGCCGTTTATAATGTCATTATCGATGGGATGAAGTGAAAAAAATAAAAAATTATGCTGATATGAAACTTTGTGGCCATACGAATGTTTCAAACGGTGGTCACTGAATCTCTACTGTTTCTTATAGTGTGGGCCACTTGAGATCTTGATCAATCGCATTTTTGTTCGCTCATAATAAAATGATCTCGAAAAACGTATAGACGGTGTGGATTTCTCAAAATCATCACTGTGGGCCCCATCTATAATCCCAGCGCAGGATCTTCGTGCGGAAGGCTTTCGCAGGAAATCGAAGTCCCTAATGGATACTACTTATTGTTGTCAGTTCGTCACCGTTTGTTAAATGGTGGTGACCCATTACCTTGCCACGTGGCACCTTTTATCTAAATCTATACCGTCCAAGTCATGGCCCACGCTGTGGATCGAACGTGGCTCACGTGGTTCCTGTCAAAGCTACTCCTGCAGTAAGGCCTCGGCTTTTGTGGCTGAGGCTGGGCTCGGGCATGGACCAACCAGGATTGGGGTTGGGCTTATTTATTTTGGCCCAATATGGCCTGCTTAGGGATGTTTGTGGTATATCCATCATTTTGCTTACTCTATTTAGGTCATGAGTTCTAACATATGAGACAGATTTAAAATTCAAATGAGCCACGTGAAGTGGTCAGGATGAAAATGCCCATCATTAAAACCTCATTGGGGCCATCATGATAATCATAGAGGATTCAAAACTTAAATAGCCTTAAGAATACTTTAATGATGGGAGTTCAATCCTCAACATTTCATGAGTTGTGCCCCCCTCCGGCTTTTCATTTAATTCATCTTTGAATTCGTGTCCTAAAATGAGATAGTAAAACACATGTACAAAATAGAAATAACACAAGCATCATGGTGGGCCACATGCAGCTTAATGTTGCAGTGGATTTCTTCTAACCAAGATGAGTAATGTATATATCAATCTCATTGGATTATTTCACCAGGTGGGTCTTTTTTTCTTTTTTTTTTTTTGCCATAACTTATAAGTTTAACAAGAGCTTATGAAAAAATTTAAATTCTCCATTTTTTTGTATAAGGTCCTAAGATTGGATTTCAAGCTTAGGGGAATAGATTATAGATTAGGTGAGACCCATTAAAAACTTCATAGATTCCACCGGGATATTTATTTGCCATCCAACCTGTTGATAAGGTCACAAACACTTGGATGAAGAGACCCAACAAATATTATCTTGATCGGAAGCTTTTGTGGCCCACAATAAGTTTTTAATTGTCAATCACCCCTGCTTCCTGTACTTTGGCCCATATGGGATTTGGAACTGCTTCATTTTTTTGGATAATACCTTAAAATGAGATTTCAATACGGATGGACAACATGGATGTAGTCAATACATCACAGTGGGCCCCACAGTCAGGGGTCTCACCTAATCCGCTCCCCAAATCCAGCTGTCAAGTTTAGGGGCCCAAGCCGCCAGGGGCGCAGGGCGGCCAATTGCCACCCTTAATCATGCGGCTGTGATTAACCAAAGATAAGACATGGATATGAAAAGTTGAAAACAGATCTACATTAGATGTACACGTGTGACCCACCTAGATGGTAAAGCAGAGAAGATCATACGTCCAAATGAATGGGCAGAATTAAATGGCTATGATCGTCTGATCAGTGTGATTTGGGTTATGGTCCATCTGCAGCGGACGGCACGGTTATCGATGCAGGAAAAATAAAAAAACAGCGGACGGTCGTTTAACGAACATTGATTTTTATCGATAGATCTCTGGACTAACCGAACACCTACACAGTAAGCTACCAGAAACTGTGGTACGGTACCATATTTCCCGCTAACATACCACTCATACAGGAACTCTATACTGTTGAAAATATATTCCCTACCATAAATATCACACTTTAGAAAAATCATAACATCTTTATTATCATTTGGACCACACCATGATATTCAATATAAAACCGATTATCTGACTTAACATACAGGTATGGCCCACCAAGTGAACGGATCAGTCTAATTTTGGATAAGATTGGTGCTGATTATTTCTTAAATGGTACTGATTTACTTAAAAATGTCATGTTGGAGTTAATGTTGGTCCAGTACCATAAGTTGCGGTACAGTTGCCACGGTAGGTGATAATTTAAGTGACTTTGATAGAGGATTGGTTTAAGTAGTCGCGGGACCACATGGAATTGTACTCCTTAAGCTCCATTACAATGCACATGGCCCATTTTCTGGTGATTGGAACTATTCATCCATCAATCCATCCCATGTAAAATTCCCAACAATACAAAATTTTTTATTAATTGGACAATCATACACGTTCGTAGAATGTGAAATTCCAGCCGTTTCTGTTTCAACCATCCGTTTTAAGGCCACACTGGGCCTAGAGAACCATCCAATCACAAAAAATGGGCCATCGATGTTGAGTTCCGTAGGATGAACGGTTCTATTTATGAAGAGAAGTCCAATGGAAAAATGTTCCTGCGGACTACCCAAAATTTCCCGCTTTTAATCAACCCAACAAGCAAGAGTTGGATATTTTCTGGTTGGTTGTGGACAACGAAATCAATGAGCATTGCCCAACCTCTCACCAAATTCGGTGTTGTCCACCACGTAAACATGTCGTGAAGTCAGCGTATTTTCCCCTTAAGCATGAGTCGTACTCAATACGGACTAGATTCGCTAAGCTGAACTTTAATGAGCCATGGATCTACTTTGATAAGACAACTGGGGTTGGATGATGAGGAAAAGTTTCAGAGGTCATTGGGACACTACCAAAATCTGGGATTTTTTGGAAGTTGGGGATTTGAATATGGGATATGTAAAAGTTGGGGTATTTAGTTTCTTACAAATTTCAATTGGTATAAGATAAGATTACGTGGGATGGAATTGCAGTTGATACTGTGTAAATTTCATCTGAAATTCGAGAATGATGGAAGGGGTTGGGATTGGGTGGGATAGAATTGCATTTAGTCCCATCAGAGATTTTTGTGAATTTTGAAATCTACTACACATGTGGGCTCCACATTAATATATATTTTATCCATGTTGTCCATTCATATACGCCATTTACATGTGAAATTATCATTATATATGTGTGCAAGTGACTGACATTTCTTATGAATTTGGTTGGTTGATAAAAATTTTATGGTCCACTAAATGGGATTTTGCTTAATCAAGTGTTTTTTCCATAGCAAAAATTTTATCAAAAAATGAAGAATGAATAGTTAAAATACTATAGTATTTCCAAACATGCAATCATTGTGCAATAATGGTGTTAATCTCATCTAAATTTTTTTAATTTGACTCTCAACACCAATTTCTAAAAATCAAAAATTTGTAAATCCAAATTACTAAATATATCTTAAATTCAAGTATTTCAATTCCATGGACCCAAGTAGCTCTCATGGCCCTGATTGGTCCGCGGGATTAAATGGTATGAAATTGAATTGAATAGGATTAATACCATTATTGTACAATGGTTGCATGTCTAGAAAGACTGGTATTTGGGCCATCCAATCCCCATATTTGGAATAAAATTCTTTATAATGAAAAAATGTTGGATTAAGCAAAATCCCATTTGATAGACTATAAAATTGTAATCAACAAATCAAATTTACATTGAGTATTGGTCACCTATACAAGTATATAACTAGAATGTCACTATAATATCCTGGATTTTCACTGTTTTTTATTTTCAAAAATTCTTAATTTTTTTTAATTAATTAACTTATAATATCACTTAATGGCCATTAACACTCAATGTTAGTTTATATAGGGGTGGTATCAGTAAAGAACCGCACAAGTCCGATTAATCAACCGTAGGAAGCCAACAAATCCGCCCGATCACTTGAACGTCAGGTGTAGCCCCATAATTTACTCACATAAGACTCAAATCTAACCGACCCATCGCAACTAATCAAGACAATCATGACTAAATTAAATATCTAACCGAAGTCGAGTCAGATAAGGTTCAGATCTTGGGCAATAGACCAGATTAACCTCATTACTTATTTAGTCTAAAACCGACGGTTTAGAATAATCATGACCAAATCTCCACTTTCATTAGTTATAAAAAAGCCACACTATGAACATAGTTAATCCAAACCTAAATCATTGCCCACGAGAAATTTCAATACTTAATTCATTCCAGAAATGCCTCAATTTTCTGAACAAGCTCTAGACCGCTCGTTAGCGAGCCACTAGTTCCAAAACTATAGAGAAATGTCTATCTTACTGGGCTTAACGTCCATCACGGGAGTTGGACCTAGGTATTGTTCAGAACCGCTCAACTTGAGCCAAAGGACGAGTGCATGAGAAGTACATATACCTTAAAGGAAGAAGATGAGACTTAAATGAATTGGGTCGTTCACTCTTATGCAAAGTTGAGGATTTCGTACCGTCGGTTTGTGACCAAACTTCACATGGAGTAAAGATATTTATCTTCTCATATCCGTATAGCCGCGGCCCCGATCGACTATCGGTGACCGTTAAATAGATTTCTGATTGTATCTATCGATCGACGCATCCAAATGGCGGGCTGATCATATCCATACGTAGATCATCACTAGGGTCAACTATCCAACAGTAGGTATCGACTCCTACACCCTTTAGGGAGCCCTAGAGGCTAGAAAAATCCTCTCATGGGGTTAGTATAGTAAAAAACCCAACACTTAGAGCCATTGACACCAAATCTGGCATTATAAAAGTGCCTCATTTAGGGCACCTCTCTTCCCATACGATTTTTCATTTTTAAAGGGGAGAAAGAGAGGACGAGGGAGAGAGTAGAGAGAGAAGAGAGAGAGAGCTAGAGAAAGTGAAGAAAGAGAATGAATGTGAGAACAAGGGTGAACCATAGATCGAGGTGGGCCCAAGGGAACCTAATCTTGCAACTCCCTACCTCTCCTCCAAGAAGAAACCTCCCACCATGACCGCCCATTCTTTCTGTTGATCGTCTAGGTAAAAGCCCTCATCCCTTTTCTTGAAACCTTTGAGTTAAGAAATGTTTTGCTTGGAATTCTAACATGCAAATGGTTGCTTTAGGGATTCCGTCCGTTCGACCCCAAAAATCCACATTCCTAGGTCATTTTCCACGCTTCCAACGATCAATAAGTGCGGACTATTATCCTTAGGTGGCCTAACATCAATTATACTATGAGTCTAATAATTTTGATTGCTTAGATGATATATTTGGAGAATCTAGAGAAAACCTAGGATTTGGATGTTTGTTTTGGAATGTATGGAATTGTATGTTTTGTCTAGTTCTCATATGATGTTGTTCGTGCATCTCACATGATTAGGTTACGATGGATGATTACATGTTCATGTCTTGCGTGATTTTTTTCTCATATGGTATTGTTTCATATTATATTAGATTCATTAACTCTTGTGCATTTGATTCTACGAGATGTAGGAAGTGTTTAACTTCCTCACGAACCCACACAACACACATGCACCTTTATTCATGATATTGTTAGCCTCTCTTGCTAGTTGTATGTGGAGGAGTTTGAGAACATGATGTTGTTTATGCTAATTGATAACCCTGTTAGTTGGCATGTTATGCATCACCACCCAAACCCTTGGGTTAGTCAGGATTATGAGGAGAGCGAAGGCGGCCCCATTAGTAGGACCACCTTGAGGCTAAACCCATGGATTTGGGCGAGTGTGTGTGGGCGACAGTAGTTAGACTACATAGGTCGTTCGTACCCGATGTTGTTCCGCCACGTATTTGCTTGAACTTATGCTGTCTAGTTTACTGTAACATCCTGAATTTTTCACTGTTTTGGATTTCCAAAAATCCTTAATTTTTTTTAATTAACTCATACTATCACTTACTGACCATTAGCACTCGATGTTAGCTTATACACGGGTGGACCAGTCTGGTCGTGATTGGATTGAGTGCGGGCAGTCAAGCCGATAGCCCGTTTACACTTAGCAACAGCCCGTATGAGCTATACCGCGATGCGGGAAGGTCGAAAAATTATAAAACTTTAGGGAACCATAGATCTCACTGGGCTTGTGGTCCATCGCGGACTACGGACTCATTGGACACTCAGAAGTTAATTATCAGAGTCATTCCAACAGTACTTGTCAACCCACCCAAGGCCAGATTTGAAATCTGGCACCAATGAATGAAATTGAGACTCCGGGCTTTTCAGCTGTCGAATTTCTTCTAGATTTACGGTGAAGGTCTAGTGTGTTGTCCTACACCCGTCCATAAAATCTGGGACCCGATCATGACATGGTAACCGTTGGTCGCAAATTAGACCGTTGCGGTAAAACCCCGCATTCGTTTGCCCTTAAATTTTGCATTACCCTTCATCAGGCCATGGAGCACCTGTCCTATAAATTTCATGACCAGAGACCCATCAGAGTAACCCCGTTATTCTTTTAGCTTAAAACCAACGGTTTAGAGTAAGCATGACCAAATCTCCACTTTCACTAGTTATAAATAGGCCACACTATGAACATAGTTAATCCAAACCCTAATCATTACCCCTGAGAAATCTCAATGCCTAATTCATTCCCAAAATGTCCTGATTTTCTGAACAAGCTCTAGACCGCTCGTTGGCGGGCCACTAGTTCTAAAATTGTAGAATAATGTCCATCTTACTGGGCTTAACGCCCATCGCGGGAGTTGAACGGGGTACTGTCCAGAACCGTTCAACTTGAGCCGAAGGACGAGTGCATGAGAAGTGCAAATACCCTAAAGGAAGAAGCTGAAACTTAAGTGAATTGGGTCGTCCACTCTTATGCAAAGTTGAGGATTTCGGACCATCGATTTATGACCAAAATTTGCCCATAGAGTGATGTTTTATTTAAACCAACACGATTTAAATGATTTTTAAACTCGCAAGTATACGAATCAGATGCAGATACGGTACGTATTACGAGATCGTTCTCACGAGGACTGGTCGTCACAATTCAAATCTATGATTCTCCTTAACTAATCCAACAAATAATGGAATGAATTACTAAGCACAACTTTATGAAAAACAATTAATTAAGAACAGGGAAGAAAATTCAATCAGAGAGAAAGCACTAGGATTTTCGAATCCACCCCTAATTATCCTAACCCTTGTTTTGTCTGTTGATTCACCTTGATCTAGATTGATACCACTTAAATAGAGAAAGCACAATCTGTGTCCTTAATCGGGCATACAAACTGTTTAATTCCTTTAAGCAATGCCATGAATGACATATCCCATGTCCTTTGGTCGGGCACATGGAATGTACATTCATTAAGGCACCCTGTTTCTTCCTCTATAGGAAACTTGTTCTTCATCAGACACAAGCACCTATAATAAGCATCCAAACAACATCCATATATATACTTTAATCAAGTTCATAGATGGAGAAGTATAGAATTTAAACCCATAAAGCCCACTTAAAGAAAGAAACAAATTAATTGAAATTCAAAGTAAATCAACCAATACAAGAGCTAATCAAATTAGGGGCTTCATCTCAGCCCTAGCTGAGAGATTAGTGACCCATAAAATCCATAAAAAAATATTAAATAAAATTCATAAAAAAAAACGTCAAACCAAACAATCTCTCTCTCTCTCTCTCTTCTTTCTTCTCTTTCTTCTCTTTCTTCTCTCCCTTGCTCCAGATCTGGAATCCCCTGGTTCTGAATGCCTTTCCCACGTCCAAAACTCCCCTTTTATAGCTGCTGGATGGCTGGGGTCGGTGGCAGAGTCGTAGAAGGACTCGAAGTGTAATTTTTCGCAGCCGTGATCGGTGGGCCCCACAGAGGCATTTTCTGGAAAATCTACCCCGTCCATTGGATTCAGGACGAAATTTCAGTCAAGAATATGTGGTTTTGAAGGTCCATTAGTGCGGCCCAGAAAAGAAAATACAAAAAGATAAGTTTTGAACGTCCCGGGGCAGTCTACTTTTGGCCTCTGCACCGCACACGTGTGTACGCATGGGCGAGGAATATCAACATGGTTTTGAAGCTCTCGACGCCCTCTACACGATGGACGGATCAGATCTTCCATCTGATCGAAGATGGTGGGCCACAACCGCCCGGAAGTCAGCTCTTCGCGGACGTGCGTAAGCCTTCGCACGTCCGGCGCTGTGATGCTCGGTGGGCCCCACATAAGCGTTTTCGGAGAAATCCACCCCGTCCATTGGATAGAGGACGAGATTTCGTTCAAATATGGATGGTTTTGAATTTGCGTGGACGCAGCCCAGAGAAGAAATCAGAACAAAATCAGTTTTGAACGTCACAAGATGGCCTGTTTGTGGCCTCTGTATCACGCACGTGTGCACGCATGGGCACAAGATGAAAACATGGTTTTGTAGTTGTCAAAGCCCTCTACACGATGGACGGCTTGGATCAACCGTACGTACTACCGGTGGGGCCCACAGCGGTCCGTAAAAACGGACTTCCGTCCGTTACGCGCGCTGGAAACGGAATTTTCCGTTTTTGAAAAGGAAAGTCGGGTCAGCACTGCTGACCGACTTAGGTGCATTCGGTGCTCCGATAGTGCACATGTGCACTATGTACATACATTATACATATGGGTCCACTGTGATGATTTCGAGAAATCCAATCCGTCCATCCTATTGCTCATCTTCTTTAAACCGTCAGGACCAAAATTGATGTATATCCAGATATCCAGCGGACCCCACTTAATGAATTAAGGGACTGATCTGGCCGTTAGACCACTTCCTGAGATTATCAATGGCTGAAATTTAATATGTACGGTTAATTTACGGCCCTCATCCCATGTATGAAGTTTCGAACTGATTGGATAGCGGAAACCATGTGATCTTGCATTCTGGACCCTTTTCGGGCCCCTTTGGCTTGCTTTCCTCAGATCTCAGGCGTGTAAAATCTTCATTATTGGTTCTCTGGAGTCCATCCCGTGCTCTGGAGACTTTGGATCATGAAATCCATGCCTTTAACATCAATTTTCAATTAACGCTCCTGACTTCATCCTGTAACAAAAATACAATTAAAATACTCCATTAAGCATTATCATATACGTAAAATCTGGTAATTACTGGGGTCTGATATGCAATATTTGACCCTGATCAATAGAGTAAGGATATTTCTCTTCTCATATCCGTATAACCGCAGCCCCGATCGACTATCGGTGACCGTTGAACAGACTTCTAATCATATCTGTCGATCGGCGCATCCGAATGACAGGCCGATCATATACGTACGTAGATCATCATTAGGGCCAACTATCCAACGGTGTATATCAACTTGTACACCCCTTAATGGGCCCTAGAGGCTAGAAAAACTCTTCCATAAGACTAGTATAATGAAACCCCAACATTTAGGGCCATTTGCACTAAATCTGGCATTATAAAATGAGCTTCTTTTGGGCACCCCTCTCCCCATACGATTTTGCCCTAGAGAAGGAAAGAGAAAAGAGAGAAAAAGGAGAAGAGAAAGAGGAGAAAGGAGAAGAGAAAGAGAGAGGAAGAAGAGGGTGAAGGAGGGTGTTGTTGATGGTGGGGCCCAAGGAAGCTCAACCTTGCAACTCTCCACCTCTTCTCTAAGAAAACCCTCCACCACAATCGTAAGAATCGCTTCCGTTGATTATGTAGGTAAATCTCTCAACCCTTTTTCCTTAAAACCCTTGTGATGAGAAGGAATTTCATGAATTTCTAACATGCAAATAGTTGTTTTAGGGAATTTGGCCGTCCGAGCCCAAAAGCCTTATTCCTATGTTGTTTTTCAAGTCTCCAACGATCCATAGGTGCGGACTATTGTTCTTAGGTGGTCTAGCACCAATTATAGTACGAGATTAATGATTTTGATTGCTTGGATGCCATATTAGGAGAAATTAGAGGAACCCTAGGAATTGTATGTTTGTTGAAATAATATGGAATTGTAGGTTTGACTCTTATGATGATTGTTTTTGCCTCTCACATGATTTGTGTATGGATTATTACATGTTTATGCCTTGTTTGATTTTTTCATGTGTTGTTGCTTCATATGATGTATGATTCATTACCCTTGTGCATATGATTTCTTAAGATGGAGGAAGTGTTTAACTTCCTCACAAACCCACACTCACACATGCACTTTATTTCTTGATAATGTTGCTTGCTTGCAAGAATGTCTGTTTTATATAGTTGAGATGCCTGAAAATATGATAATGTTAAGATTGTTGATAACTTGGATAGTTGACATGTTATGGATCATCCTCACCCTCTTGGGTTGGTCAGGAACATGAGGAGAGACAGTAGTTCCATCGGTAGGACTATGCTATGGTTAGACTCGGGTGTTTGGGCGGGTGTGTTCGGGTGGCTGTAGTTCGACTATATGGGCCCCTTGTGCCCGATGTCACTAGTCTCACGCTCGCCTGATTCATGCGGTCTAGCCTACTATCTGACCAACCTTGTTTGTCAACCATGTTTACTCACACATGTATGGAACCTTGAACACCCTACAACCGTTGTAGCCCATTAATAACCCACTTGAAATTGGTCCACAGCCTCGTGAGCCGGGCACGGTGGAATGGGACACTGTGTCCGAGCTGTCGGCGTACGTTGGGGTACCGCGCCTTCCCGTAGTGACAGCGAGCGATTCCTTTCTCTCGGCACTCATCATGTGCTTGAAGTCGGGGATGAGGAACCCGACGGGATCACGGACCACGGGGTCTCGGCCTCACGTATTGGGGGGTCTTGGTCTCGCAACCAGTTTAGGGCATTAATACGTGGGGTGGACCAGATTCTCCAATCTGCTGGATGAATGGACTTAACTAATAACTCGGCTAACACGATCGCATTGCATCGCACTAGTTAGGGTGGCGACTCGGCAATCGAGGTCGCTTTGAGGGAGTGTTGTCATATGCGATCGTTAGATGGAGTCGCTCGAGGGAGCGTTGTGGCGAGGGCATGCATCATATCATCTTGCATGCATGTACATTAATAAGATTAGTTAGATGCTTATGCTTGACTGCTTTTCATTAAGGTCATATTAAAATTGATGCCTGTGATAACTTAAGATTAATAGCACGCACTGAGTTGATCACTCACTCCCACTATGGGACGGTGTTTTAAAACACCAACCAGACCCTTTTCTAAATGCAGGTGAGGCGGAGTTCGATGAGCCGAGCGATGTGAGCAAGGATAGGGAAGAGGAGCTTCTCTGCTTCCAGACTTTCGACGGATCCGTTTAGTTGAGTTCGGGCTACCGTATGTATGGATCAGGGCCCTAGTCGCTTTGGGTCGTGTATGAGTGAGACTAATTTCCTATTTAGATGACTTTGGATTCATTGTCTGGATATTTTTATAATTAGTAGCAATTGATATTGCTTATGACGTACTACTGCTTCATGTCTTGCTAAATCCTTCATTGTTTATGAGATCATCTAAATGCAATTAAAATATGAAGCTCATTAGGGCACTCATGACACCTGAAAATTTGGGAGCCGAGTTCTTACACGGCCCCTGAAAACTCGGGGTGTTACATCTCCTGGCTGACCAACCTTGTTTTGTTAACCCTGTTTGCTCACATATGTATGGAACCTGGAACACCTTACAACCGTTGTAACCCATCGATAACTAAATTAAAACCAATCCACTGCCTCGTGAGCCGAGCATAGTGGAATGAGATACTATGTCTGAGCTGTCGGCCTATGCTGGGGTGACGCGCCTCTCCGTAGTGACCGCGAGCGATCCCTTCTTCTCGGCATTCCCCATGTGCTTGAAGTCGGAGATGGGGAACCCGATGAGATCAAGGATTGCGGGGTCTTGGCCTCACACGTTGAGGGTCTTGGCCTCACAACCAGTTCAGGGTATTGATACGTGGGGTGTATTAGATTCCCCAACATGCTGGATGAATGAACTTAACTAAGAACTCAGCTAACACGATCACATTGTATCACACCAGTTAGGGTGGCGACTTGGCAGTCAAGGTCGCTATGAGGGAGTGTTGGTCATACGCGATCGTTAGATGGAGTCGCTCGAGGGAGTGTTGTGGCGAGGGCATGCATCATATCATTTATTATGCATATGCTTTAATAAGATTAGTTAGGCATTTATGAATGATTGTTTTTCATTAAGTTCATAATGTAATTGATGCTTGTTACAACTTAAGATTAATAACACCTACTGAGTTGATCACTTACTTCTACTCTAGGACGGTGTTTTAAAACACCAACTAGACTCGCCCATAGATGCAGGTGATGCAGATTTCGAGAAGCCTGGTGAGACGAGCCTCGAGGAGGAGGACGAGTTCTCCTACTTCCAGTTGATGAGCGGGTCTTCTTTGACTCAGTAGATGGGGCGTTGGATCGCTGAGTAGTGGACTCAGCTTCATTCTTTTGAACTTGTTATTCTTTTTATGGTTTTGTTAGGCAACGCTTTGTGTGACCCATTTATATTTATTTTTGGACCTGTATATATATTTGATCTCCTTCATTTCAGTAGACTTGTGTGGTTGTGCTTCATGTTCCCAGGAATTCCAGGCTGCGCATTTGAACCCGATTAAACGTATATTACTCGATCTACCATGAGTCCCATGTATAGAAGGTTTGGATTACCCAAAAATGCTGCTGCTGTCTTTAAACTAACGATGTATGTGGAATGGGAACAACTAACAAGTGTCATTCATCCGTCCATTCTTCATGTAGTAGACAGCTTGATCGTCAATTGATGTGATTTAGGTGGGCCATCTAAAGCAGAACCCATTAGATAAATGGTATAGAATGATCAATTGCACAGTACTATGTAAGCAGGCTAGCCACAACTATCAAAAAGAGATTCCAAAAGCTTGATCATGTCTACCTGCATCCATTGAATAATGAGTTACCATCCACCCATCACACCTTTGAGTATTCTCATCCAGTCCGTCCATTAAATGTATTTATAAAATCAAATCAGTGCAATTTTTCTTGGCGATGCCATCTAGTATGGGCCAAAAATTCACTGCTTATTTTAAGTAATCTGTGTTCCACGTGTGCAATTTATTAATGCCCGAGTATCAAGCATCGTCGGCCAGAGTATCAAAGTTTTCATGAAACATAAGAAATCCATTATCTCCGAAAATCCGAAGGGCGGGAGAAAGAAATGCGTGAGATCAGCAGCAGCAGCTGCAGATGCGACGGCTCGAGTACCATTGCAACCGTCGATGAAATCCAGAGACGCCTCCACCGTCCGATTCCTCCTCCTCCCTCGTCTCGGTACTCTCACTTCCTTCTCCAGCCATTTTTCTGCCTTGATTGCTCGCCATCACCTCAATTTCAATCTGTCCCTTTGATTTCAGGCCATCTTTCTCAACCGATATCAAACTGCACGATTCGATCGAGAAAGAGAGAGATTCGGAGAAGAAGAAGCTGGAAGATTACTTAGATCCGATCCTGCTTTCTGCAATTTCTTCGAAAATGAAGGGGAATAGACGGAACGGAGAGAAGAAGCGGAAGAGGGATGCGGAATTCGAGTGGCCGACGGAGGATCTGAGGGTATTTTTTGAAGACGCGAGAAGTGAGTGGATTGACGGAGCCGTTAGCCTTGACGACGATCTGGAGACGACTGTTAAAGAAGACGGAGGAAGCGGTTCTCCGTTTCGACGGTTCGAGGAAACGGTGTTGACGCTTTTCAACAAAGGGTGAAGGATGAAGAGCAGGTGCGCAGGCTAAGACTACTCTTCTTCTTTTTCATATTTTTCCAGCTCGAATTCGAATAAGCAGTGTGACCTATGATAACATGCGCCGGGCGTTATGAATCGCTGGAATTCTGTTCGGCCGTACGTACACGTGAGTTGTTGGGGGCGGGTATCCTGGAGCACGTGATTGGTCTGGGTCCTCCACGCGTCCAACCCTCACGGCGGAGCTCACGAGAGGAGCAGAGCAGTGGAATTTTATGATACGGGCCCGCATCGTCAGGCAGTATACACGTGTTTTAGGTTCTGATAAGTGGGACCCATGATTCGGTAATCCGAACCATTGGTCTGGATTACTGAAAGGTGGGCCCCACTTGCCAGAGTTGAACAGCCGCGTACTTCCTGCGGGCCACTTGTATAATTACGCTTGTACAAGTGGGGTCCAGGTACCTAAACCACTGGACGCGACTTTCCTGAGCGCCCACCCTAGAGCTGTGGGCCCAACGCAATTTCCACGTGTCATCCAATCCGTCCCTCAGTTTTGCCAGCTCATATCAGAACAACTGGTTGAAAATAAGGCAGATTCAAAACTCCAGTAGGCCACCCAACAGAAAACAGTGGGAATTGAACATGCAATTTAAACATCCTACATGATCCTACATTAGTAAAGTAACATAAACCCGAGTTATTTGAGTGATTCGATCCATATATAATACCAGCTGAGAGATGTATACAGAATTAAACATCTAAATATATTAAATAATACCTGAAATTTTTTAAAAAAAATACTAATAAAATAAACTCTACAATTATTACTCATCACTCATCAGATCACTAAGCATGCGAGCCCTAGGCCTACCAGCATTACTCACCACCACCAAGCATGTCAGTTCCATTCATGAACCTTGTTTCCAATGCAACGGTGATTTCGATGGCATGGTCCAGGGACAGTTCCAACCATAAACCCTATTTCCTGTGCAGGTTATGGTTTAACGTTTATCCCATGAATTGTATATGTTTACTGTCTATGGGGTGAGGGGTCTCAACCCAGCCTAACCTGACTTGGGGTTAAGGATTTCCATTCCAAGCCTTCCCAAGCTCAACTCAACCCAACGTAGAGTTTGGATGGGGACATTTGGTTTATAGGGCTGTCATTTGGCTTGGATAGCCCGGGGCTGCCCTGGCATGCTTTTGGCTGGACTTGGGCTGGAATACTCAACTCAGGGTTGGGTTGGAGCCTAAAATTAAGCCCATTTAATAAACAGGCTATGCTTGGCCTATTTTGGATTTCAAGAGCATTTATGTCTAGAGCTGGGCATTGAGTCGAGTCAGACCGAGTTAGGGCTGACCCGACTTGACCCAGTTTTGAAATAGACCTAACCTGAACTGGACCCGGGCATGCCTGACCTGATTCGAGTCGGGGGCTGGCCTGGACTAACTCGGACCGAGTCCGACCCGGTCACAAGTACCAAGTTGGGTGGGGTGTGGCGGGTATCTATGGGCTAAAATCATAGCTCAGAACCTAGGTACACCTGCCAAAATTGCAGCCTCTTCATCAGCTACACATCATCTCATATCTTAAATGTGTGTTTTTTTAATGTACAAGTTGGGTTTCGAATTAAATCGAGTCAGTATCGAGTTGGATTTCGAGTCAAGTAATTGGGTGACCCAAACTTGACTCAATTTGAGTTCGGATTGGATGAAGGCTACTCAGTTTGGATTGACTTGACCACTAGGTTCAGGTTGAGTCGGGTCTGATGAGTCGGACGAGTCGGGTCTGTCGATTCGAGTCATCCGGTGCCCAGCTCTATCTTAGGTCGTGCGTCATGCACGATGGGGCATACTTGATGAACAGTCTTGATACTAACAAAACTGGGTGGTTGGGCTCGGGCTCTTTATAATCTTCAAGGGAGGGACTCAGGCCTGTAATGGGCTTGGGCCAGTCTCAGTCCTAGGTTTTAACTTGTGGGCCGGGTTTGGGCAGACCCCAGCTCAGCCCCTTGATAGCCCTAGCTATAAATCATTCCTTCAAGGTAGCTGGCTTAATCACATGACGAATGGGCCATTAGATAAAAACAGACCTCACAATAAACCACCTTAACTAGATCAGATTCCATCTAAGATAGATGGCCAATGGACAAACCAGACCTTACAATTAACCACCTGATTAGATCAATTCCATGTAGTAAACGGTGCAAACAGTACTAGTCTTCATATGCCAACATCATCATCGTCTGTTTTCTTTCATTAGGAAAACTGACTTCAAAATAGTGAATCTAAGGGCCTATGGATTCGGCCCGTTTAGCTTCGGGCCTGAAATTTACCATTGTCTGTTCCCATGGGCCTGAAAATTAGGCCGAATATCAACTCAAGTTACCCACATGGTATGTGGGCTTAGGTTCAATTCCAGCCATTGATAGCAATGAATTGGATCGGATTTTGTAGTTTTTGCTTTTGTAATACTTCGATGCGACATGAGCGTGAAAGAGGTTCAAGAATCAGTTGTGTTGCCATGAGTGGGCTTTGATTTGGGCTTATGATGGGCCTTAGTAGCAAATGTTGTGAAATCTTGGCTTAGGTCATGTCCACTTAGTTCTACGGCTGAAAATAACTCAGTGCAGACTAGCACATGACGGTCCATTCACAGGAGCCTGATGGGCCATCTGAGCACATTGTGGGCCTATTTCGCATGGGCTTGTTTGGGAGCTTGTAAGAAAGTAAACGGGAAATGGAATTTAAGGTAAATGAATTGTGAGTAAATGTTTCTTCAGTTATGTTTGGATAAGAGTAAATGAAATAATTTTGAAATCTAAATATTCCATTTGGATGAGAGTAGATGGGAGAAATTAGAAAGCATTGAAAAATTTTAATATATTTATAAGAACATGTGTGATATCCTAAATTAATATACATATGTGATATTGAACAGAATAATTGTAATAAGCTCATTTAAATATATATTTTTGCTTTTTTAAAAATGATGAAATTTCAGCCCACCCTTATGGGCCACAAACGTAAAGATTACAAAATCAACTTGCCAATGTTTCTTACCCATTCATTTAAATGGCCAATCTTTGATTCGTTTGGATCATTCTATTAGGGCGTGTTTGGGCGGTGGGATTAGAAGGGATTAGGTGGGATGGGATTCAAAAAATATAATTATTACCCATGGCAGGGATTGTCCCCTCTTGCCATTGGATAAGATTAATGTCATGCTTTGTTGGTAATACGGTGGTATATTGAATGGATATACCCACCATCATTTGAAATTACCGAGAATAACACACGTGTTATATCTAAACCGTTCATTTGTTTTGTAACCTCATTTTATGGCATGGGCCTAAAAATGAGGTAGATCCAAAACTAATGTGGCCCCAAAGAAAATTTCAACTGTAAATTTTCAATCCCCGTTGCTTTATATGGAAGGGTCCACTTGAGCTTTAAATTTACCAGATTTTTTAGCCCATGCTCTAAAATAATCTTGAAAAATGGGTGGGTGGTGTGGGTATAGCCCACACATCATGGTGAGACCTACACAACTTGCTAACATTGAGTGAAATTAACACAAGACCCAATGCAATTCCATCTAATCTAATTCCAAGCTTTTCTATTCTTCCCAAACATGGAGTAGAATTGGCACGGACCGATGAATCCCATCCAACCTAATCCCTTCTAATCCCATAGCGGAACACCGGAGTGGGATTAGAAGGGATTAGGTGGGATAGGATTCAAAAAAAACATAATTATTACCAGGGCAGGATTGTCCCCCGCTCCAAAGGACAAGATTAATGCCATACTTTGTTGGTAATATGATGATACATTGAATGGATATACCTACCATCATTTGAAATTACTGAGAATAATACATGTGTTATATCTAAACCGTTCATTTGTTTTGTAACTTCATTTTATGGCATGGGCCTAAAAATGAGGTAGATCCAAAACTTATGTGGCCTCAAAGAAGTTTTCAACGGTAAGTATTCAATCCCCGTTGCTTTTTATAGTGGGGTGCACTTGAGCTTTAAATTTACTTGATTTTTTGGCCCGTGCTCTAAAATAATCTCGAAAAATGGGTGGACTGTGTGGATATAGCCCACACATCATGGTGGGACCTACACAACTTGCTAACATTGAATGAAATTGGCATGCGACCATGCAATTTCATCTAATCTAATTCCAAACATGGAGTGAATTGGCACAAGACCAGATGAATCCCATCCCACCTAATTCCTTCTAATCCCACTGCCCAAACAGCCCTTAGTGTGATTTTAGTAATATAGTCAATAATTAAAATGTTCTGGAGCATAATTAATGCACGGTACACGTGTATGGTGGCACCTTTGTTCAATCGCTCAAAAAGACATTTCACTGCATCTACTTTCAAATCCTCTCTCTATCAAGAATTTCATTTGCATGCCCTTTTACTTTCACTGAAGTAAATGATCATCGTCGGTACTACCTATTTGGGCCCATGATATGGAAGTCCACTTACTTTTGGCGTTGCAGGGAACCATTGAATACCATCCGATTCCCTGAAATGATCATCGGTAGTCCAAAAACATGCAGTATGTTGCAAGATCTGGATCAGTCATCTGGTGGGCCACACCATGGATGGGCCATAGCCTAAAAATCATGCAATCAGGCCAGTTGGATAACCCTAAACGCTGGATTCGAGCGGAAATGACCATCTACCATTTCAAGACCCTTTTTGGGCCTTGGCTCATATTTTCCATTGAAGTCGATGGATCTGATCGATATCTGGTCGGAGAGATTAAATATTACTTCTTTATTCATGATCATGAAAAGATTCTGTTTTGGTGGTTCACCAGACAATACGATCGGTAGGTTTTCCAGCTCCCCAACGTTGAAATCAGGGACAATGTAGATAGCATTTTGGTGGCCCACCGTATCACCCAAGATTTAAGCAGGGCAACAAACAAGATACACCGTTGGATGCTATCATTTCACAGGTGTGTCTCACTATTCCACGGATGCAGATTGGGCCCAATTATCCCGGCAGGGTCTTTGAGGGGCCTAACGCGATGTACGGATTTTATCCACACCGTCCATCCATTTTGAAATATCCTTTTAGAATATAAAACCACAAATGAGGTATATCCAAGCTTCAAGTGGACCACACCACAAGAAGCAGCGGTGATAATGATGGCCACCGTTGAAAGTTTCCTAGGATCCACTGTGATGTTTATTTTCCATCCAACCTGTTCATAAGGTCACATAAATCTGTGTGAAGGGAAAACACAAATATTGTCTTGATCCAAAACTTCTGTGGCCCCAAAGAAATTTTCAATGGTAGGTATTTAATCCCCACTGTGTGGTCCACTTCAGCCTTGGATCCTCACTTTTGGGTTTTTATCCTAAAATGATAGTAAAAAAATGGATAGACGGTGTGGATAATACCCATACATCACAGCGACTCCTCAGAGCTCCTGCTTTTGCCGAGCTCGAGATCAGACAAGTCAGTGGTCCAGCAGCCCACCATCCTTTTCAGGCTCTCCCTGAAAATATTTCATGCGTGTAAGCTTGGCCTGTCAACTGGCCGGGCCTGGGGTTGGTCTTGGCCCGGATTTTGAACTGTTTCGGGCCATGCCGTGCCACCTGGTCAATTAAAAATTCTGATTTTGGTAGGTCCGAGCCCGGCCCATTACACTCCTGCACAGGACTGGCCAAAAGTCACACTCAACTACAAAGCAAAAGCCTTCTTTTAAGAAATGCTTTGATACTCTGACAGAGTGTGATGGATGATACACAGGCACTTGGAATTCTTTTGAAAAATGCATACGTGGCAAACAAATAAGTGAAATTAAGCTCTTCAAACTATAGGTCCGTTGCGTCAACAAAAAACCATGCTTATTTGATCATCTGGCTATCAGATAGGTGGACATTTTTCAGCGGTTAAAAATAAAAATATCTAATGGTCCTATTTTAACATACAAGCGTCCACAAATCAGACCATATATATTTTGGGACTATAACTTAGCTATGGTCGGCTGAACAAGTTTTAGTTGGATTTAAGGTATGCCACGTGTACAACATCTGACCTGCGTATTGAGTGCCATAATCTGCCAGGGTATCAAAGGACTTCCCTTTTTTTTATTCTTCTTTGTTGGAATCTCCTCTTCGTCCCATCATCAAAGTCCATGGAATATTTAGCTATGGACCATATGACCCTTCCCCTTTTTTTTATTATAGCATTCGGGTCCCTGATTTTTTAAAAAAGTGGAATGGGAAACACTTGCCCTTAATTTATATCAATTGGAACCTTCTCCCTCTGGATTATCATATATAACCCTCTCTTATTTCCAGATTTGTTGCAGATTCCCCACACGGTTTATTAACATGATTATCTTTTAGAAATTGATTGGACACCCTGTCTCACAAGTAGTTGAAGACTAGTGGGACACTACTACAGTGCATGTATGTCATTTAACCCCTTTGGCATGTGCCAAAGTTCCTGAACCTATGTGGGGTCCACTGTGATATTTGTGAGAAATGCACCACGTCCATTCGTTTTTGAGCTCATTTTAGCATGTGAGGCCAAAAAGGAACCGGATCTAATACACAAGTGGGCCGAAAATGAAAGAATTGAACGTCCACAGTTGAATTATCTGTGGTGCCACAGAAGTTTTGACTCAGGCTAATACTAGTGTTTTCAGTTCATCCCAATAGGAATGACGTTATGAACAGTATGGATGGCATGTAAACATCACTGTAAACCCTAGGGAGGTTTCAGTGTTAGGAATTTCCTACCCATCTTTTCCTTTTAGTGCAGCCAACCTGAGTCTTAGATCCTGTTCAACTTTGGTCTCAAGTCTTGAAATGAGCTCAAAAAATGGATGAACAGAGTAGATTTTTCACAAACATCACAGTGGGCCCGACCTAGGTTTCCAGCGCAGGAAATCCGCGTCCTGGCCCCTATGGTCAGGTTAGTGCACATGCCCATCGATTTGGAGAGTCCCAACTGATCTGCGGCCTCTTAGATGGGCCACAGCTGATCCGATCTGTGTCCATCATCACCCATATCGTTCGTTGATGGTCCAAAAGCAAGCCATTATTGGACGGCTCAGAACAATGCATCTCGTTAAATACACAACGACTGGTGTATCCACTATCACAGAGGATTGTAATCCAGACAATCAGATAAAATATACACCGAATGCATGGTGTAAGCTCCATGCACTGGAGATTCCTCTTTCAACCAAGTTTCTTAATTGAGGGACGGTTGCGATGCTGTCATCTCACTTTCTAATCAAATTCATATTTCTCCTTAGATGGTTGACACTTGACAATGATATTAAATTACTAGTGGACTGTTCAGCATAGGAACGCCGGGATATACACGTAAATCAATATGGACTGCTGGATGGTGGGCCCCACTTTAGATGGAGCAGATCACCTAACATCCACATTGATCATCATAACCATCTGAAAATGACAGTCGAATATGGACTGACGACCAATTTCACGGTGATGTGTAAGAGAGGAACTTTGATACTCTGGAAGAGTAAAGGGATGATACACAGGCGAATTACTTAAAAATTGCACCTCTGGCATATAAGTCTTAGTTAAAAGTGTCCAAATTATTATTCCTAGTTTAGATGTATCATGAACCAAAAACTATGATAACCTTTTTTGGCTCACACACTCCACGCACTCATGAGGCAAGAGTAACGACACTATGATATTGGTGAACATTTATTAGACAAATAAAAATGAAATTATCTAGGCTGCCTATTTAAACAAACACATGATAGGATCATTCATATGATGTGATTTTGGGACTGTGACTCAGCATACGCTCATATCCACAATCTAATCGGTTTAATTTGAGTTAATGTATGCCATGTGTATAATTTTTAATTGCTTTGTACCTGGTATAGAACAGGCTGGTTCGGATTGAAGAGATTTACTCTAGATAAGATCTATTCTTGGCACATATGGATCCAAAGAAGTCTAAATGAAAGCATATGTAGTCTTTTAGATTTAAGCCTGATTACACCCTGATCCATAACTCAAGTGGTAAACTGAGTGAAAATACCTTGTTTCAACACTGCGGTCTTGATATCGATTCTCTAGTGGGGGTGGCTAACAGTGAGCTGTACTAACAAGCTAACCAAAATAATAATAATAATAAAAATAAAATTTAAGCCCAATTTTATATGTGGCATAATGTAATAGAGGCTCAAGCATGTTCAGATTGAAGAGATTTATTATGAATATGAAGAAAGTGGACTTTGAAGTGCAAATTGTAAATCAACCATAACTTTTAATCCGGATATTGTTATGGGATGCATGAGGCACGACCTATGAGTTTTTATTGTAACAAGCCATTTGGGGCCAACTGACCTGTGTAGGCAAGTCGCATCGCTCTCCGTTTTATGAGTAAACAACTCATTCCAATTTAAAATCGCAATTTTATGAAAAATTTACTATTTTAAAAAGTTTTAGGTTGGACATATATCCTTCGTCTTAAAGTTTTAGTATTTGTAGTCTTTTCAAGATTTGCTTCTTATCATATTAGGTATCCTCTAACAATATTAAATTGAGATTTTCTATTTTTAATAAAATTTATTAATTTAGGTAAGTTTTAGTTTAGTCACATTAGGATTCTTAATTATGATTTATATTTTATTATTTAAAGCATTGTAATTTTGTTTTAGAGAACACATCCATGAAATATTTTAAATTTTCTTTTATTTCTTGTGGATTCAAGAGCCCTCACATCTTGTGGATTCAAGGTTTCTATCACATATAGAAGACGGTGCTCCTCCTATGTTCATCTCATCACACCCTCCCCATAATAATAGGGCAACAATTTTGATTCACTTGAACATCAAGCAATGTCAAGTTAAGGGGGGGGTTAAGAGAGAGAGATCCACCTGAACATCAAGCAATGTCTAGTTTAGGAGGGTTGAGAGAGAGAGAGAGAGAGGACTAAAAAGTAGAGCTCTACATGAATTTGGTTAGTTCGGTTAACTCGCTCGACTTGACTTGAAAAAGATCGATTTGACTTAGTTCGAAACCGAGTTTGAGCCTAGTCGAGTTGATTTTTGGAGCTCAAAAAAATTTTGAGCTGAGTTTGAGCTTGTTCGAGCTCAAATCGACTTAGATAGAACCTCAACTCAAATCGAACTTGGATCGAATCAGTTTGGTGACTCGATTATTTTGATATTGATGTTGCTCATCAAGTGTTTGATGAAATGACTTAACGAAGTGTTGTTTTGGGTGCATGCATTCTCCACGGGATTGACTAGTGGCAAGGAAGGTATAGATACAAAACAAATTAGTATCCAAAGAAAAAAGTTTACATGATAAAACTACCATTTAATTTTGATTTTGATGCCTCCTATCAAGTGTTTGATGAAATACTTGTAAACTGTTATTATTGTTTTGCATATTGTGAGAAATTGAAGGTGCACTCCATGTGTTTGAGAAATGCTGCATAGGCTCGAACCAGCCCAAGCTGCTGACTAAACCAAGTCAAGCTAGCCAATCCGGCTTGAGGACCAAGTTGAGCCGAATTCAAGCTGGGGTCAGCTATTGGCGGAGCCAAGTCGAGCTATGCCAAGCTCGACTCGGTTTGACTCATATACCGCTCTACTTCGAAGGAGACCCATCATTGTAACCATATGAAAATGACTCTTGAATATGGATTGATGGCCAATTTCTTCTTCCACTAGATTAAATTGAGATGGCAAGGTAACGTGCAAGAGAAGAACTTTGATACTATGGCAGAGTGATGGGATGATGCTGAAGGAGATGAGGGGTCTTGATCATCATAACTATCTAAAAATAACCACTGAATATGGACTGCTGATGATGGGATGATAATAAAAGAGATGAGGAGGGGTCTTGATCATCATAACCATATGAAAGTGACCGTTGATTAAGGAACAACAGCCAATTTCTTCTTCCACGAGCTTAAATTGCGATGGCTAACCACATGAAAAAGACGCGAATTTCTTCTTCCACTAATTCAAATTGAGATGGCATGGTAATGTGTAAGAGAAGAACTTTATTAGTTTGACAAGTAATGGGACGACACTGAAGGAGATGAGGAGAGGGTCCTATCATCATAACCATCTAAAAATGATCATTGAAAATGGACCAACACCCAATTTCTTCTTCCACCCTATCAAATTGAGATGGCTAACCATTGAATATGGACTAACTGCCATTTTTTTCTTCCACTAGATCAAATTGAGATAGCATGGTAATGTGCAAGAGAAGAACTTCGATACTCTGGCAAAGCGATGGGATGATACAGAAGGAGATGAGAAGAGGGTCTAGATCATCACAACCATCTGAAAATGACCGTTGAATATAGACGGATGACTAATTTCCTTTTCCACTGCATCAAATGGAGATGGTATGGTAACATGCAAAATAAAAACTTTGATACTCTGGCAAAGTGATGGGATGATACACTGACAAATTACTTAATAGTACTAGTGGTAAACTAAGATCGTTTGATTACTGTATTGGTAAACTTCTGTTGGACGGTTAAAAATGAAAATTATCTAGTCACCCTATTTGATCAAACACATCCACAAATCCAAGGTCAGGATTGCTCAAACGATGTGATTTTGTGATCATGATTTAGCGATGCTGGGTCCAATTTGAGTTAATGTATGCCATGTGTACTATTTCTAAATAGCCGTTAACGGCCCGCATTGTTCCACGATAGGGCCCTCAATTTCGGTCCACCTTCCAAGTGGTAAAAGACTCTTTAAATAGGATTTGTGGACCCAATATTTGAATGGCTGTGATTTAATTACATTTATGACAGCATGTGTGGAGGGTGAGTGATCATGATGAAGGGACACAAATGGTTGAGAGAAGGCAATGATTATGATGGCCATGATCATGATCATAATGGTGATGGGCCATCCACCAAGGGGCCCACGATTTGGACGGTATGGATTTACTTGCACTTGTGCCACCACAGTGTAAACAGGGCGCGGTTTGGCTAGTGATCCGAACACCAGCCACTAGCTGGAGTCAAAGCTCTGTGGGCCCCACCATAATGTATGTGATTTATCCACGCCGTCCATCCATTTTGCCAGATCAAATTAAGGTATAAGCTAAAAAAGGATAGGCTGATACATATCTCAGGTGGACCACACCACAAGAAACCGTGGGGATTGAATGCTTACCGTTGAAAAAATTTCGAAGCCCACAGAAGTTTTGGATCAAGCTGATGTTTATTTTTTTTCCCTCATCCAGGTCTACGTGACCTTATCACCAGTTTGGATGGCAAATAAACATTACAGTAGGCCTAGGAAGTTTTTCACGGTGGACGTTTAATCAACACTATTTTCCCATGGTGTGGTCCACCTGAGATTTGGATCTGCCTCATTTTTTGACTCATGTCGTAAAATAAGATGGCTAAATGGATGAACAACGTGGATAAAACACATACATCATGGTGGGACCCACAGAGCTTTGACACCAGCTAGCCAAACCGCATCCGTGTAAACACTGTCGAGCCCTTGATATATGGTGGACGGATGTGTGGTCCACCACCCATAGAGAGGTGGAGGTTATTTTAGTAATTGTGAGAGAAAGGAAAGCCAGATGCTGGTTTCCTCTCTGCATTTTCAGTACAAAATATTCTGTTTCCAGAGCTTCTGTCATAAACCGGACTTTTAACAGAGTTTATATATGTTTTCATCCACATTCATTCATTTCATTGCTCTCTCTCTCTCTCTCTCTCTCTCTCTCTCTCTCTCTCTCATTGGTAAGATTTCTGTCTTCTCCATGTACCTCATCTTCATGTTCTTTCAATCAACTCACTCTTTTTCAGCACTTGTGTTAATGAAAAATCACTCATGATATGACTCTTCCTTCTTCTCGTCTTCTTTTTGAAGTGACTTTTCCTGGATTTTACAGTACAACAACAATGTCTCATCAGGTACCTAGTTTTTTTGTTTTTTTTTTTTTGGGTTTCCTTCCTTTCTTCCATTTGTGGGTTTTCTCATAATAATATTTTAATTTTTGGCATTTAGGTTCTTATAATTTTTTTATGATGATACCTATTTTTCTCATTTTTATTGGTTTTGATTGCAGGAAACTGGATGGCCTCTTGGGTTGCAACCTTTGAGTATGAGAATTGGGATGGTTAGAAATCGTGATTTGTCTGGATCCATTTCCTTCAGTACTTTGATCACTTCCTCTCCAGCCTCTTCTTCATTCTCTTCAACAGAGTTTGATATTGAGGTGAGAGAAATGAATGAATTACAAAAACCCAATAGAGTACCTCTTTTTCTTTCCACTCATTTTGTTGTTTTTACATGATATCTCTACTACGTATATTTCAAGTAGAGTTTGGCCAATTTTACCCTTGCAATTACTGATGGGATGGGAGGACATAAATGGAATGTGTCTTCCCTTCAACTGAGGGCAGTTTTGTCCTCTCAAATCTCTCATTCAAGTAGTCTACCATCACGTTTTCTCTTTGCCTTGCCCTGTATTACAAGGAACCTACTACAAAGGTTGTTCAAGGCCCTACATGATAAATGTGTGACATCAATTCCTTACATATGTTGTATCACCTTATGGTTTTTAGTGTAAGAATAAGGTGGATTTAAAACTTAAATCGGCCACAATACTAAAAAGTAAGGATGAGTTGCCCACCATTAAAACCAGACCAGGTACACTGATTTGGACGGCTGGAAATAACACATTATTTGATAGCAATGCGAAATTAAATATATGATTCACTGAAATACCATTAGAAACTTGGAGCTATGATCCAGTAAGAATTCTTCTTACTACAGTGCAAATTCCTCTGTGGAGTCCAGGTGGGCTCACTTATGATGACATTGCACTATTGAATAGGATGAGCCTACTGTGGCTTGCCCATATGCCACAAATCTCATTAAGGGCTTGCAAAACACACGGAGAAAGACTGCCTTTAGATTTGCTGTCCATTTTTATAGGTCATTAATTGAATGGCTGTGATTGTTTCATTAAGGTGACATGTGCAGCAGATCACGAATCTGCACCTGTCCGAACACATCCGTGACCATGGGCGGCCCCACCTGGAATTTCCAACCAAATACAGAACAAATGAAGACTTCTCAATGGATAATTGTTGTAATTACATGACTGCTTAGGAAGATGAGTTTTAGAAGTCATATGATATTACTATTTGATTACAATTACTATGTGGAACTAAACCAACTCACTTAAACTTGTATGTGTATGCATGTATGTATGCTAGAAGTCAGGAAAGTCCCCAAGTTTTAAGGTGTTTAGATGTACTTTCACAAACCGTCTGATCTCACTTGCAGATGATTAAATACGCAATTACTTGGTAAGATGAGTTAGATAAGACTACTCAATTACAATTTTGAACTGAATATATAGCTCATCTTGACATGCTTTCACAATAATGTAGCTATGATATCACTATTGTATATTTCAAAAGCTGTTTTGGGTTGCGTTTGGATGCACAAGCAAATGGCATTGCAAACATTCATTTTAAGTGGAAATGTGGAAATGATCAGTATTCATAGAGAGGCAGTAGCTCTCAAATTGTAACTATATTTCTTTCCCATCCAACTTGAAAGGACTTGAAAGCTACATAAGTGCAATTTGAAGTTGGAAACCTCATGTGAATTCATGGAAAATGCTGTTAGTTTATTTTGGATTTATTGAGGGTGCATTTGGATGCAAATATCAATTGAATGCGAAAATACCCAATTCGCAGTTCGCTTGGGGCGTGTTTGGATGCCACCCATTTTACATTTTTATTAAATCTGCACCCGACGTTCATTTGTTGGGAAAGCTGCTCCCTCCCCATTGTATTCATTTTTTGTTTCTCATTAAACGAATGGCATCTTCTTCTGGAAATCCTAACTATTCTTACCATGATATTTGGGAATCTCATTACTACAAGCATGTGCGCCATAGCTTCAAAAATCCAAACCATTCATCAAATGAAAAAGACAACCTAATAAAATTTCATCCCAGTTGGATAAGTGGTTCACAATCTTATATTCATCCCAGCCATTGTTATGCTTTGAACAGACATTAACACTGTTGTTAATGCCTGTTAGGAGGAAAAAAATCATTAAAATACATTTTAAGTGGCATCCAAATGCTTGAGCTTTTGTATTAAGGTTCATTGCTCCAAATTACAATTACAGTACTTTGAAGTTCGAGCTTGAAAGGAATGAAAATGGAATTTGAATGCAACTTTAAACAATGAACAATCATCAACTCTCATTTCTTCACGAATTATCTGAATGCGATCCATTCGTTCTTCATCTCACTATCTGTTCATCGATCGCAGTCTACTGGGTCGTTCTTTCACAACAATAGCATCACACTTGGGAATCTCATTGGCACCGCTAGCATTTTAGATCTCTCTGGAAGAAGATCGATCAGACGGGGTGGGAGGCCCGAAAACAAGAAGAATTACAAGCCTAAGACATGGTTCTGTCTATGCACAAGAGCTTGTGCTGACGCCGATGGTGCCAATAATCCACCATCTCTAGGCCATTTTCTTGAAGCAGAGAGAAGAGTTGCTGATACATGTGGAAGGAACCGAAATTCAATTGGTAATCAGCTCAGTGAATTCCCCGAAAGCCGATCCAATTCGCTGTTCGTGGACGGCCGGATCGCTCCTCCTCAAGTGATCACTGATGTGTCTGCGGATTGGATGGTTAGCATCTGATGTTGCGAGTGGACCCAATAGCGAATTGAACCATGCCAATAGGCATGGAGCTTCAATTGTATTTTCATATGTGTATGGACATACCACCAATTGAAAGAAAGAAATTTCATTTTAGTGAACAAAGATGGATTGTATGGCTTTAAATTGGCCCAATTATGATATGCACCGCAAGATCCAGACCATTCACAAGGTGGGTCTCACAGTGTATTTGTCCTGGCCCGTTACTGAGATTGATCCACCTATTAGATGGGCCACACTTGTACATCGAATGCGGAGGGTCGGAGAGTTTGTTATTCTTGTGACCCAATCATTTTTCTCATGTATGTGATGAACAGATGGCCTTGTTTTTGGGCCAGGATGGATAATGTGGTGTGGCCCAGTTGGTGAACGGCCTGGATGTGTGGCCATGAATAGAATGGAGTGTTCATTTTATTAATTGAAGGCAGCTTTACCAGGGAATTCTCATGGGAGGGTGTGGGGGGTATTCTGACTTGTGCATTTCAAGGTGAATAAAAATAATCCAGGTTACAGCTGCCAAAAGATTCCATGTATTTCACTTTCACCCCTTTATTTTGGAAAGGGATTTGCTACTCCCCTGCCACCAGCCAATGGCTGATGGTCGGTGCTCTGTGGGCCCCACCATGATGTATGAGTTTCATCCATGCTGTCCATCTATTTTTCTAGATCATTTTATGGTATAATACCAAAAATGTGGTATATCCCAATCTCAAGTGGACCACATGGGAAAGAGTATTGAATGAACGTTGACCATTAAAAACTTATTGGGGGCTTAAAGTTTTGGATCAAGCTGATCTTCATTTTTTCCCTTCATCTGGGTCTGTATGACCTAATCAACAGATTGGATTTCAAATAAACAGTACAGTGGGCCTCAGGAGGATTTTAATGGTGGATATCCAATCACTATTATTTTCCTGTGGTGTGTTCCACCTGAGATTTATGTCCTACTCATTTTTTGGGATCAAGCCTAAAATGATCTGTAAAAATGGATGAACGGAATGGATGAAACACATACATCATGATGGGGCGCACAGAGCACCGACCATCAGCCACAGGGCTGGTGGCAGGGGGAGTAGCCAATCCGTTTCCTTTATTTTGCATGCAGATTGCCTTCAACCCCGGACCGCAGGAAGTTCCTGCGGTCCTGCGATCGGAACCTAGGTGGAGCCCACCATGATGCCTGCTAGAAATCCACTCCATCCATCCATTTTTCCAGCTCATGTGAAAAAAAGAAAAATGAGGTAGCTCCAAAACTCAAATGCAGTGTAGGAAACACATACCATTGAAACATTCTTGGGCCCTTGAGATTTTGGAACAGGCGATTATTTTTTTGTTTTCAGTTCATCACAGTGGGAATGGCCTTATGAACGGTTTGGATGCTATAGAAATATCTCATCTGGGTGGATCAGGAAGGTTTCAATGGTAGGCATTTCCTGCCTTCAATTTTATTTTTTTTAATTTAATCGTGTGGCTGGCTTGAATCTTGGATCTGCTTCGTTTTTAAGCTCCTGTCATGACATGAGTTAGAAAAACTAAATGATGGAGTGGATTTTTCACAAACATCATAGTGGGCCCCATAGGGTTGTTCTCATGACATCTACTCGGTCCATCTTGTGTAGCTTTTAATTTTCACTGTTCATGTAAAAAATCATCCTTATTGAAAACTAAGTGAGTAAAACAATGGGAAACAACATAAAATCACGCTTAAAAATTCTAAGTACACTCGTTGTAGCCCGCCTGAGTTTCGTAGAAGTCTGATATTTTGAGTATCTGACCATCCATATGATTCTCAGATGATGAATGGTTTGGATAGAAAATAGACATCATGGTGAGCCCCATATACAAATCTATGGTTGGCATCTCCTTCACATTGTCACCTGTGGTGTGACCCATCTAAGCGGTCGATCTACCTGATTTTTTAATATGAAAATGAAAATAGAGGGATTCTGCTGATGGACGGAATGGATTTGAAGCATTCCACAAAGTGGACCCACGGAACACTGATGTTTTACCTGCTCTTCAAACCACAGATGGTGCAGAGGATTCCTGTCCTCTCACAATGGCAATCGCCGAGTGGTCCATTCAGCATGAATTTCGTGGACGTGGATACCGTCGATCTGGGACCAACCGAGCTCGTGGATCGGTGACTGTGGGGCCCACATAGATATGAGCTGGCAAAACGGATGAACGGCGTATATATAAAACACTTACATCACGGAGCTCCACATTCACGGATCCGGATCCACCGAATCCGCGTCCGAATTTTGTAAACACTAGCTTAAAGCTACACCCTATGTTAGTTTCTCACCGTTTAAAAAACAGTGGCGATTCTTCAAACGCATGCATGGCATAATTGTATATTAATCTAGACCGTCCAAATATCTGGCCCAACTGGGTGTGAGCGTCTGTGATTAAGAAAAAAACACATGATTTTCCCCTTTGACTTGGGACTACTTACTACTTTACTTTTATCCATCCTTTTTGTAGCCATAAATGGATAGCCAGGATTGATTTATCAGTAAATAAATACTCCATCCGCAATGGAACCCACATTTTGGATGGTTTGGATAGCTGCACATCAATGCCACATGTGAGAAGATGAGTCACCACCATCTTCCAATGGTCCAAAACTTGCACTGACTACAGTCAACAGACAAAGCAGTGATGGCGTTTGGTTGCACTATTAAAATAGATTGCGATAATTAGTACAATAAAGGGAGAGTTTCCACGTATTAGTTAACAAGGGATTCATAATTCAAAGTAGCCCTGAAATACAGTTACATTAGCCCGGTTCGGTTCGGGTATGGTCCGAATTGGGCCCAAGCATGACCACTTCACTAAACGGTCAAAAACTTCCCACCTGAACCTGACCCATTAGCCTGTCATCCGGCCCAACCCACTTAAAATTCAACGAGCCCAAACCTGACCCAACTCGACCCAACCCATGTACTTTAATCAGGTTGACCAACCGACATGATCCAACTCATGTTTAAGAGGGAAACATAAAGTAAAGGTCATGACCCAACTTGGTAGACCGGGGGCTCAGCAAGACCCTTGATAACCTATATGATTGGGTCGAGTTAGGCATGGTTCAATCCGAACCCAGCCCTACTACTTAAATGGGCTGCATTTTCACAAGCTTGAGCCCACCTTAAAAGAAAGCCGGGCTAGTTAACCATTACCACACCTAGTTAACTTCCTTTAAAATCTAAGTTAGAAGTAACATAATTACAATTCGGAGCGTAACACTTTAGTTGAATCATTATTTCAATTCATAATGCAGGTTATAATGAGGTGGACATTGAGATGGATGGATGAGATGTTAGCTGACTAGGCTTGAGCTAGACTAGATGAGCTTGAGCCCGGTCCTAAATAAGTTAGTCAACCCAACGGGTCGGACCTGCTTGGTAACTAGTGGGTCTGGATCCTCATTTTAAATTCATGGGGCGAGGCCAGGTGGGCCCACGTCAAATCAACTTAACTCTCTACTTAAAACTAAGTCCGATTTGTATCATACTAAAATGAACATTTTTGATGGGAGAATAACCATGTGATTTTAGGAGACTTTTTTTTATACCATCGAGATTGGTGGGCCGCCACTATTTGGATGGATTATTTGTGTGAAAACTCAATTATTATTTTTATACCCAATCTAGATTCAACCTATGTAGAGTTGTACACAAGTTGAATTGAGTCAGGCTTGGCACAACTCGACCGGCTTGGCCAGTAGCCGACGCTAGCTCGACTTGGTCCTCGAGCCTGGTTGGCCAGCTCAGCTCAGTTTGGTCAGCACCTCGGACCAATTCGAGTCTATGCGATGTTTTCTCAAACATATAGAGTGTACTTTAAATTTCTCACGGTATGCAAAACAGCAACGGCAATTTATAGGTATTTCATCAAACACTCGGCGGGCAACATCAAAATCAATATAAAGTAATTTTATCATGTAAAGTTTTTTTTTTGTAGTGATTTGTTTCATATCCATACATTCCTCGCCACCAGCCGATCGCACGGAGAAAGCATGCACCCGAAACAATACCTTGCTGAGTCATTTCATTAAAAACTTGGTGAGTAGCGTCAATATCAAAATAACCGAGTCACTGAACTACTTCGATCGAGTCAATTCGAATTGAGGTTCGATTCAAGCTCGGACAAGCTTAGACTTGACTCGAAATTTTTTTGAGCTTTAAAAATCAGCTCAACTCAGCTCAAACTCAATTTTGAATCTAGTCGAATGAGTTAACTGAGCTAACTCAGTTCGTGTACAGCTCTAAACCTATGTGATAAACCAGTCAAATCAAAGGAGCCAAACCCGACTCAATAAATTCGTGGACGGGCTTCTTCTTCTTCTTTGCATTGGCTCTGACGAATACCGGACCTGAATTTGAACGCGTTGGTGTGGTCCAAAATTCCGAACCCCAACACACCCATTTAGAGACTTATTAGTAGGCTGAACCTTAGCTCTATCAAGGTCTCAACCTCTGCAGGCTAACCCAGCTATTTCTCCATTCATTTTCGTGTATTCAATGCATGTATACACAATTAATATACATTATTATTACCATCATTATGATGGTCTGCCCAATCCAATGGACCTAGAAAGTTAAAGACCCCAAGTTCGAATCATAATGGGCCAAGGCCCAAACTCCGTACATTGATTTTTTATTTTTTTTAATGTGGGGATTAGGCCCATTTGGACGCACCATCAAAATCAGATTTCAGACCCAAAATCCCCATTTTGATTGAAACCCTGATTTCACAGACCGTTTGGATGTCACCCAAAGTCAGTTTTAAAACCACTTGAGAAATTAAGCACTAAAAAGCTACTCATCCAAACCAATCAGATTGGCTTTTTGCGAGTTGAAAATGCCAGATTGGTTGAGAAGTTGCATCCAAACGGCCCTAAAGCCAATCTATGATTCTAGAAGCAATTGTAATAAAATAGGTCCCTAGGGTCTGTTCAGATAGGTATTCTGGGTTCTGATTTTGGTGGTCCACACTGGGAAAAGCGGTCCTTTCCCTTCTTAATGATAATAATGGGTGATGCTTTGGTAAAAGCACGCCAACCTGACGTGGGGGTGGGGCCCACCCACCTATACCTAAATGCACCATTAATCATCCTACTACTGGCGACTTCATCAAGTACCTTAATTTTCATTATAAGCTTCATCCAACGTATGATGGGATTTAGCAACACATTCATGAATTCCAGTGCTACATTTGTGATCAGGATCATGCTCTACCAGCCATGATCAACCGTCCATATTGCACGTTGTGATCATGTATCAGTTGGCACCAATTTGATTAGAGAAAGCAAACAAAATGGACCTGGACCCACCTTTATTCAGCTATAGACTCAACCCATAACATGGTGGGCCCACAGTCATCTGGGTCCGTCGCGAACTGTGGCCCACGATCAGGCGATCAAGCTCACCTCGCTTTATTCTTGTAGCTTCACGGGGAATTTTGACGGTTGGATTAGATGCAAATTAAGCAAAGAAGCTTCCTAATCATCATTGCATTTGGCGAAAATCGCGATTCATGCTGGTTATGAAAATGACAGCCAAACGGCCTCGGAAACTATAGAAGCCACTAATCAAAAAATATTTCTAATTATCTTGATTTGTGCCGTTAATAAAGCATCTGATCACACATGATCAATATACATTATTTTATTTTATTTTATTAATATTTCTTTAATGATGAGAAAGATTATCTTAGTGCAAGCTTAGCAAGAGGAGAAAAATAAGAGAAATGCTATGTAGGATTTTCCCTCTGCCCCCACTACATGCTGATCTGAACCGTTCATCTTGAAAGATCTCACCATATATGAGCCATATGGAGAAATCTTCACCAATCAGATGATCCACAGCATCTGATATGTGGAATTTTCTCCATGTAGGCCGTGTAGTGGAACCTTATAGATCAACGGTCTGGATCATCAAGCGGCTGGGCAGCTTGGGCACACAGGTTCACGCATTTCATGAAAACTAGACACCAGCAAGTGGCACGATTTTTTAATTGACTTGTACTAATGTATATACTGAAACTCGGTGTATATGCTTTCTCTACCACCATGCATTGGTGCACAAGCCCTCAATCTGAACCGTCCATTTGTGGTCCACGGTACAAAATTACTTCAATCATGACCCTAACAATCCAATGACGATGGGAACATCTGTTCGATGCAGTTTCATCCTATGTCTTATCTACGAGGTGACCCACTGATTAGTCGATCTGGGTCGATGGTAACGTGCACGATCGGACGGTGGAGACGGTCTTTTGTTTAGACATAGGCTCTTTCCATGTCGGCTGGAATCTCATTCGGATTAGGAGACTAGAACGCAACATGACACGTTCCATTCCACACAAAGGTCCAAACCATATCTCTCTGAAAGAATTGTATTGGACGCCTACAGATCAGAAAGTTAAGATCATCCGTTTATTGTGATTTTTGGTCTATGAGACATTCAGTGGGACCCATGATTTGGACGGTTCGAGTTGCAGCAATCGTACGCCATGAGTACATCAGCCATGCGCATGCACATGGATCATCACACTCTGCCGGAGTATTAAAGGCTTCAATACTCAGAAGTGTATTCACCACCAAATTGGTACAAATTCGCCTGTCGCTGTCCATATGGACTCTCGTGCATGGGATGGTGGGGCCCACTCAGTAAGTCAACATTATCTCCTCATCTGTTAGGAGAGACTACCCTTCATGATTTTTATATTTTTCCTCTTCCCACCAAAAATCCAGGTTGGTGGGAGGCATCATGTACACACACAGCTTAACTAAAACTGGGCCCCACATGAGTTAGGTGCCATTGTCTCTCTGGATAGGACACGAGTTTTCCTCTCTTTCTGTTTTGGACCCCACAAGCATGTACAAGATCCACACCATTCATCAGGCAGGCTCTATTCCATGGATGTTACTCCACGTGAGAATCAGATTGATCCAGTGATCAGGTGGACCACAAATATGCCAAAAATATACATGACGACCTTATGGGTCAGACTGGTAAAATTATTGGTGTACCACGCTCAATTATCAAAGGAGACATGGTCACATGACAAACTAAGGTATCCAACAGGCTTTTCTGTACCTTTTTATCTCATTCACATCTGAAGAACATCAGGTAAGTGGGCCACCATTTGCTGACACTTTCAAAGGAAGGAAACAAAAGAGTAGTTATGGTTAGACAGCAACCATTGAAGGAATTTTCCTTGAAGAGAGGATTTTCTATTTACTTTCAAACTCTTCAAAGTTCAAACATACACTGCTACAATTCAATTGAACAGAAACATTACTCTTTCTTTATATTATAAGAGACCCAAAAGAGATCTAAAAGCTCTGTAGATTTCAAGCAACCCAAACACCCCAAAATGCTAGAATTTAAATATTAAAAATAAAAATAAAAAAAACACCTTATTTGAATTCCTCCCATCTGCCTTCCTAGAATCTCAGAATCTCTACACCAGCACTCCATGGGGCTAGACCACTATGTGAGTTTTGATCCATTTCTTAAATGGCAGTAACCCGTCCACCCAATGCATCTATCCAGACTGCCCAAATCATGGGGACCCAAAGTCACAACTGGTCGGACGTTGAATTTGGACCTCCATTAGGATTGCCCGATTAGTCTAATTCCACATTGGATCCACAATTTGGATGGTCTGGATTTGACTTATACGGTCATGGTGGACAACGGGCCACTGCCATTTGAGAAATGATAGAAAATGCACGTAGTAGTCTAGCCCATACCCACTTGGCGACGTGTTCGATGGCGCATCGGTTCATCACAGAATGCCATGTGTCAATGCTGAACGTCCCTGAGAGCACCATGTGTCAAGGCTTGTCGATCCCATCGTTGCTGTCGGAGATCCTTCCTGAACTGCGGCCCGCCACCCTCCCAAATGAACCCGCGGTCGATAAGCCCTTGAAACTGCTGCTGCCCTCGCTGAAGTTCCGAGACCGCCTTGCCTTCCTTAGCTTTGAAGGGAGATCGTCTCCTTCATCGTTCTCTGTCTTGGCAACCACCAGCTGGGCTATGTTGCTGCGGCAGAAGGGGCAGACCGGGGCGGTTAAGCAAGCAGTGGTAGGGTCTGGCTTCTTGTGGCAGCATAGTGCCAGCGTGCAGTGCGCGCACATCTGATGGCCACAGTCTTGGACCTCAATCGTGCAGACCTGGTCGAAGCAGATGCAACATAGCTCGTTCTCGCTGGCCTGAGATATTCAATTTGAATCAGGACTCGAAAATTCAACAGCATTTGGTCACACCAAAATAACTGATATATCATGAAATTTCATGATATTTGGTTAAACCAAACACACCCCAAAAGAAAGTATAAATTTTGAGTTCCTTCTGAATTAGATATTCAATCTGAATTAGTGAATCTTGGATGTAAAGAAGCTGTTATTAGTGTCATAATTCATTTAGGCAGCGCTGCTCATGGGACTTGTTCATTTGGACAAATCAACGAACTCATGGTTCATCACATCATGCATGGGTGTGACATCCAAACCACTTGATAGATGGGCTCCACCATCTAGATCATTTGGCCCAAAAATCAAGCTGTATGTGAGCCACTTACACGCTAAAGATGGGAGCGGGAGGCAGCAGTCCACACACAACATCCATGCATGGGGTGGCAGATGAGACTGGCCTCTGATTCTTGGGACAGAACTTCTACATGTGGGGACCCACTTGAAAAGTGGCTAGGATCTCACACGATGCAATGCAGCGAGTTGTGAGTAGAATAGAAGCATCTAAGGAGTCACTCCTATAGTTGCATGAAGCATGAAACAGAGCAGAAAAACAGATTTGGGTGTGTGAGCACAAAGTGTCTGTTTCAAACTGCTAGCAACTATAACTAGCTAGGAAGTGAGAGCAGAGTCCCAAATGCAATTTGGGGGGAGTTGGATTCAGATAGTCCACACCAAATGGTTAAAAACATACCACTTCTCTATTTGAAGACTATGAGGCCATTTATGTTAGTTGAAGATAGGAAGAAATTTGAAGTAGAATCTTCCGAACCGCTCAGAACCAAGGTTTAAGGTATTGTCCAAACCCAGTAGTATCACCCACAAACAATACAGTTTTCAGCCCCAAATCAGCCTGAAACAGCCCAATACAGAGTGATATGTAACGATATCGGTGGTGCACGATACGTTATGTAAAACACCCATTTCAAACCTTGGCTCGAACAGCTTATGGTTACCGAAGAGATGTCGGCATGCAAAAAGAATTCCCTAAATGGGTTTAAACCGTAAAATGCCTACTGATATGTATAAACTATAAAGTTATAAGCTACAGACTAAGGCGTTATTTGTGAGGAATAGCTACTTCATGTTGCGTTGTTTATGTATGATGTTTGTAAGAACTGTGTAATTCTTCCATCCAATTCAATGTAATTTAATGTATAAGAGGGATAAAGTACCTCATCGATATCATCTTCTACCCCATTATCAGAAGGTGGTGGGGATGGTAATGAATATGCTGTCCCCTTCAAGATGTTCTTCTCCCTCTCCCTGTTCGCCTCCATCAGAGCCCTCTCTAATAGGACCTTCGCCTCTGGATTGAGTTCACTAATGAATTTCAAGGGTGAGGGCCAAACCAAAGGCTCAGCTGAACTGGGGTTCAGCAGCGCTGCGCATGCATTGTGTTTGTGTCTCAGAGCGACAGTGTATGGTATCCTCCTGCATATAACAACCAAGATTAGAACTTCAACGAGAGTTCCCAAAGTCAATGATCATTGGTTGCAGAAACAACTCAATGATCATTGGTTGCAGAAACCAGGTGCATTTGGATGCTCATTCAAACTGAATTGCAATAAATCAATTCAATAAATTTAGGGCCTGTTTGTATGCACCCTCCAAAAAGGTTTTTGGGGGGCAAAACACTGTTTTGTTCGCACCTTGCAAACCGGCCTCCTCTAGGTGCTAAAACTGTCTCGGCAAAAACCAATCCGGTTGGTTTTGGTTTTTGCCGAGTCAACAGAAAAGGCAGGCTTGGGTCTTAAGTGTCTTTGAAAGCAATTCAAAGGATCTCTCTACAAACTGAAAATTAGTTACAAAATACCAAAGCATGCATTATACAATAAACGGCAATTGCACCTAACAAGATCTATCATGTTATCTACATAGAGAGAAGAAATCCAAATGCACCCAATACCTTAGTTTAACTCCAATGTATAATATACATATATATCTGATAAAAGAAATTTGGGGTATTTTCAATTGCAATACTAATTTACCATCTGAAGAATGCTAAACTAAATACAATCCATTCCAGCTGATAAATGAGGCAGACATGCGCTGATAGTGGTTTGAGTGTCTTACCCAGATGAATCTCTTTGGAATCGATCTGCTCCCCATGCAAGCAATTTCCGGACTGAATCCAAACACCCCCCTCGAGCCGCCAAATGAAGTGGGGTGCTCCCTGGGCAGCTGCAATTAGAACTCTATTAATATGATAGGTCGGTAATTGTTTTCGAACTAAGATAGAAAAGATCTCCAGGATCATAAGAAATTACCCATATCCGCCCGTTGCAGCACAGACAAGTCCCCCATTGTCTAAAAGAATATGGATGCAGCCAGGCCGTCTTTGCCGGGCCGCCAAGTGCAATGGCGTCGCTCCATTGCCGTCTCTAACATTCACAAACCGTGCAAATCCCCTGTAAAAACACAATGAGATTTTCAAACCTCAAGATCTCAATGATGTAACACAAAACAACCGATGGAATTAATAGCAAAAACCCACCAAGAATCAGCGACGGGAGTTGTCTGTGCCGCAGAAAGAATGGCTTGTAGGCAATCTGAATGGCCGTAATAGGCAGCGTAATGCAAGCAAGTTCTTCCGTGCAATGAATCAAACATCAAAATCTAATAAAAACAGACAAAACCCAGATCAATTACTTCACCAAAAACCCAAAAAAGGAAAGAAAAATAAACACGCATTTTATGAATCAATCATCAAAATCCAGTAAAATCAAAGAAAACCCTAATCAATTACATCATCACAGACCCAAATTTCAACAAAAATCAAATAAAAACACCAGAAAATGGAAGAAAACTAAAAACTCAGTGCCAAGATTTCTCTCTTTTACATACATTTGCACCAGCTTGGATGAGCTTCTGCACGCAAGAGATCTTCCCATGCATTGCAGCCAGCATAAGAGGAGTCTACAAACCCAATACCAACAACACAAGATCAACCATTTCTGCATCGAAATCCAACCATCCAAACACCCAAAAAATCGAATTCCAAATCCAAATCCACGAAAAAGGTCCATCCTTCTACCTGCTTATGCCGATTGACCACATCTGGATGAACAGATTTCTCCAAAATCAATGAAAGGACCTGCCCACCCACCAATCCAAACGCCCCAAAAATTAGAAAAATCCAATAAAAGCAATACCCAAAATCCAAAACAGCAAAAAAAACAAGAAATGCCCATCAAAGAAGAAAAACTCACCTCAATCTGCCCATTTGCAGCAGCAATATGCAGAGCGGAGAAGCGATCATACACAGTAGTCTGATGTATAAGACCCGGTTCTCTCTCTACAAGAACCTCAAACGCCTTCAAATCCCCAGCCCGGGCTGCCCCAAACAGCCCATGTTCTTGAGCCGCCGTGCAGCTCAGCCCCTGACCCATCCCGCCACCGTGCGCAGTTCACACCCCGGCGGCGCACTGTATTATCGTGCGCCACCTTCTGCAACGAGTGCGCGCAGGTTAAGGGAAGAAGAGAATGAGAAGGGATGGCTTAAAAGGCGTGTGTACTATTTCGTCTTTGGAGTTTGGAGCGTGTGTTCCGCTGCTACATTGCTAAAGCAACTCGCGCGCCGCACGTGCTGCACGTGACAATGTGGATCCTCCGTGTTGAACCTTAGCCGTTAAAAGCTGGGGTCCACTTTCATTTATAGTTGCAGATATACAAAGAAGGAGAACCACTCATAGAGAAAAGAGCATGGACCTACGGCCCACATTCAACGTAGATATATGGGCCAGTAGATGATTGTAAGATTCTTTCTTGTAGTAAGAATCTAAGTTTAGTTTCCTGATGGATGGACGGATTGGATATTTTACTCGTGTGGCAGGTTTTTGCATGTGCCATCGAAGGGTACCCAAATAGTACACCCGCGAGAGTGCAGCCCGTGTTTCTCGTTTCGGCGTTTCCACATTCCTGCCCGAGCTAGCTGACGTGTGAAGTCGGGCAGCGGTCTCGGGCAGCAGTCAGATATTTGTTTTCCAGTCTATTTATCTACAGCGGTTGAGACTAAAAAGTCATTGTCCAAATCCCTCCGAACCGTACTTGCATTGAATAATTAGCTTTTCTGGAATGATCACAGCCGTTCAGATCTGGGTTTTCTCTTACCAGCCGTTGGATGGGGTTCTGGCCGCCCATTTTTGAGTTGGGACGGTAATCCAGCAAGAGGAGTGGTGAAATTCTGTGGTAAACCAGTAATTGTTGATTTAACGCAAATGCGCGTGCCGAATGACGTAATTTCCCGTAGTGAGAATCTTGAACTCGGAAGGATGGGAGGGTAGTTTTGTCATTTCAGCGCCTTTTCTGAATTCTTTGCAATTGAACGGGCAAGATTACGGATTTACCATGAATTTTCACGGACGATATTTAGGACGCGGTTTCCCTGGTGATCCCGCAACACGTCCGCGTCGATTTAAACGGTGGTGACGGACGCGGATTGCCGGCAATTCTTCCTGCAGTCGGAAGCCAGGTGACGTCCACCGTGGTATTTGTCAGAAACTTATTCCGTACACCTGTTTTTACAGCTCAGGTTAGGACGATCCCCGAGATGAAGCGGACTTAAAAATAAAGTGAGAGATAGAAGTTGTCACGTATACGTTCCAAGCATGGTTGGGGTCGGGTGGATTATAGATTTAGCATGACTTTTGATTGGGTAACGTTACGGGAATATGTAACCTGTCAATCTGAACGGGACATTGAGGTTAATTGACTCATGATGTAAATAGCATCTATGCATTTCGTCATAAAAAAAAATATGCTTTTATCTCGAAAATGAATATTTAGGAGAAAAATTATTATTTTTAATAATTTTGAATTTTATAATATTTTTCTATTTTTAGAGTTTTAGATTTTTTTTCCCTTTTTAGAAATAACTTTTAATTATAATAAAACTCTTTTAGAGGAAGTTTTTTTTAGAAATTAAGCTTTAGAATTTTTTTAGAAATTAGGTTTTAGAAGAGTTTTATTAGAATTAAGATTTTTATTAGAGTTAGAATTTTGCTATTTTTAATAATTACAAATTTTGGTTTTTTTTATTAATGGTGTAAGGAGATACATTAGAGGATTAGTCATTAATTAATTTCAAATTTTATAGAATTTATTTTCTATTTTACTTGCTTTCCTTCTGTGGATTCGGAACAATTATCCTCTTGAGGAAGACGGTGCTCGACCTCACGTCCTTTCCTACGTCAATTGGTATCAGAGAGTGGTTTTTTCTCAAATCGATGACTTGTAACGACGGATCAAGTAACAATCCCATGTACGGTGCTCCATGGAATTTACCTTTAACGGCGACAGCTTTCGAAACAGCGCAGCGAGAGAATCGGCAAGCCATACAAGGGTTGCAGGCTTCCATCAATTGCATGACAAATAGCATAGCGGATGCTTTACGACAACTCCGTATTCCTGGTGGCGATCTGTCACCAACAATTGCTGGCACTCGTAATCACCCTGATCGCAGGATGGTGCCAACAGTGAACCACAGGATCACTCCTAAGAAGGTAGGATCCAATGACATAATTCTGCAATATCCTATATGAGGCAATGATCGGATGGATCGAAAATTTAAAATGAGGGTCGACCTTCCTAACTTTAATGGCCAACTTCACATTAAGGATTTTCTTGATTGGCTTTCTGAAGTTGAGCGATTCTTTCAATATATGAAAATCTCTTAAGCAAAGAAGGTTGAGCTTGTGGCATACAAATTGAAGGGCGGAGCTTCAACTTGGTGGGAACAACTTCAACTCGAGCGTACGAGACAAATGAAAGTACCAATTCACACGTGGCCGCTGATGAAGCAGTTATTGTGCATGCGATTCCTCCCCTGGAATTACGATCAGGTATTATTCCAACAAAACTAAATTTATTATCAAGATAGTTAATCAGTAAAAAGTTATGCAAAAAAATTCTATTATTTGTCCACGAGAAACGACCTCATCGAAACGGAATTACAACAGGCTACAAGATTCATCAGTGACAAACATATGACCCCTATGGGAACGGAGAACCAACCCAAGACTTCTAAAGTGGAGGGACAATATCTTATAAATGAACGGGCCTTTGTTAAACAATATGAGGAAACGGGAGATATATATTTATTAGTTGAAAAAAAAAATAGGTGGAGCCTGTGAATATCTCAGAGGATTTGGAACCAGGATTGTAGGAGTTCAAGGCGGTTGTGCTCGATGAACTCCCTAATAAAATGCTTCCCGTACGAGATATACAAAATCGCATTGATCCTATTTCAGGGGCAAGTCCGCCTAATTGCCCACATTATCAGAAAGAATATAAGATCTTAAAGACAGAAGTGAAGGAACTGATCAATATTATTCAAGTCAAGAAAAGCATGAGTACATATATTATGTCAGCTCAAGAGCTTAATATCAAGTACTAAAAAAATGGCTACTGAACATCGGCGTCAGAAGTTATCTCAGACTCATGTATCAAGTCTCTTGAGTAACTTGAGGACGAGTTTTTTTCAAGTGGAGGAGTCTGATGTAGAACGTGCCACAGATACTTTCCTAGCATGGTTGGGCCAAAAGAAGGTGGACCGTAAATTGACTGTAACTTTTGATTCGGGTATCGTTATGAGGCGCATAACCTATCAATCTTTACTGAAACGGGTCATTCGAGGTGAACCGACCCACGATGCAAGTCGCATCCATCCGTTTCGTCAGAAAACAAGCGCTTTTAGCTTAAAAATGAATATTTAGGAAAAAATTACTATTTTTAGTAATTACAAATTTTTTTAATATTTTTCTATTTTTAGAGTTTTAGATTTTTTTTCTTTTTTAGAAATAACTTTTAATTATACTAGGACTCTTCTAGGGAAAGTTTATTTAGAATTTTTATTTTTAGAAATTAGGCTTTAGAAGAGTTTTATTACACATAAGATTTTTATTAGAGTTAGAATTTTGTTATTTTTGATAATTACAAATTTTGGTTTATTTTTTCTTTATTAATAGTGTAAGGAGACACATTAGAAGATTATTCATCAATTAATTTTGAATTTTATAGAATTTATTTTCTATTTTGCTTGCTTTCCTTCTCGTGGATTCGAGAAGTCTCTGTGAGGAGTCAGAGAAGCTCCATGAATTTAGAACAATTATCCTCTTGAGAAAGACGATGCTCGACCTCACGTCCTTCCCTGCATCAGAGACATTACATGAAAATTAGAGAGGGAAATGCCCACCGTTGAAATCTTTCAACGTCCACCATCATATTTGTATGCCATTCAAACCCTTCATAAGGTAATTCACACTTGGATGAACTGAAAATTGTTAGAAAAAATGTGTTGGATATACCGAAAATAAAATAAAAATAAAGTAAAAATCAATTTCATTTCACTAGGCTGAATCATGTAAAATGATACGCTATCCTTAAAGCGTGATTCGCCCCCTTATTAATTGCTGATGGGATACATGCAAATTGCTTCCATGATAAGATAAGCCTGTCTGGATCCAATGTGCAGTAATCACGATGGGTCCACTTAGGAACAATTGAATGCAGCAGATCTGTTCTAGCAGAATCAGACAGTGAAAATGTTCACAGTATTATATAAAGGAGATCTGGAGTATCTGATGGGAGAGATGGTGTTGAGATGATTGAATTTGGACTGCAATGGTCCAATTTATATAGGTACTAGGGAGTGGATCGTTGCTAGGTGGCTATCAACAGTTCAGAATGTTTGAAAAATGTTTCTAACCATTAACCATTAATTCCAGCCGTTTCTGGTCGTCAGATCATAAGTTCTGACCGTTGGATCATCATGGCCCATCTGTTTTCGGACCGTTGTATCTTTCATGGCAGCTATCTGTTTTCAGAAATGACTGAACATTTCAGATTTATAATCTGACCGTTCTCAGTTGCCTATAAAGCCTTGGCTCATTTCAGACCCATCACACATAAGCTCCTACCAGACCTCTCACATCGTGATCGCACCGTCTCGCGTAAGGTTGCGAGGGAGCGACTATTCTGTGACACGATGTAGAAGCATTGCAGGCAATCCGCGTCGGTCACCACCATTCTGGCAGAATCAGATCTGTTGCGTTCAATTGTTCCTAAGTGGACCCATCGTGATTGTTGCACATCGGGTCCAGACAGGCTTGTCTTATCCTAGAAGCAATTCGCATGTAACCTATCAGCAATTGATAAGGGGGCGAATCACGCTTTAAGGACACCGTATCATTTTACATGATTTCGCCTAGTGAAACAAAATTGACATTTACTTTATTTTTATTTTATTTTCGGTATATCCAACACATTTTTTCTAACAATCTTAAAGCGTGATTATGGATACCAAAAGTGTTGCATCAGTCAAATTGATAAACCAAGATTTGATCAGATTAGATCGGTTCGACCATTTAAATTTTACTAGGTGGCAAGACAAGCTAAAATTCCTGCTAATTGCACTGACGATCTTCTACATCCTGGACCCGACTCTCCAGCCTCTAACTGAAACAAAGGACACTGACACTCCAAAATAGGTCGCTGCTAGGATCAAGCAACAAGATGATGAACTGCTGTGTCGTGGTCATATTCTCAATGCTCTCTCTGATCGGTTGTACGATCTGTACAAGATAACCACGTCAGCTAAAGAAATTTTGAGCGCGCTGGAATACAAGTACAAGGCTGAAGAGAAAGGTACACGAAAATTCCTAATTGTCAGGTATTTCGACTTCACGATGATAGACAGTAAGCCACTGCTGGCCCAAATCCATGAATTACAATTAATTATAAAGAAGATAAAGGCTTTAAAAATATACCTACCTGAATCCTTTCAAGTCGAAGCTATTATCGTAAAATTGCCTCCTTGTTGGAAAGACTATAGGAAGATGCTACTGCATAAATCCGAAGAATTCACCTTAGAACAAATACAAAAGCATCTTTATATTGAAGAAGAATCTCGTAACCGAGATAAGAAGGATGATGTTAATGGTGCATCATTGTCCAAGGTAAATATAGTAAAAAGACAATCCCAAAACAATAACTATGAGAAGTCTAATTCCCTTAAACCTAACAAAGATCAAGGAAAATTTAAGAAAACTCAAAAGAAGAAAAACGACAAACCCAAGGGATCTTGCTATGTCTACGGCAAGACCAGACATTTTGCCCGAACCTGTAGGGACCGCGAAAAGCCTAAGAAAGAGGCTAATGCAATGGACGATGATATCATAGCAATGGTCACAAAAGTGAACTTAGTTGAAGAGAAAATTCTCGATTGGTGGTATGATACAGGTGCCACATTCCATGTATACACGATCGATCTGCCTTCAAAACTTATGAAGACGTGACCAATGGTCAAGAGGTTTAAATGGAAAATAAATGTTGATTGAAAGTCGTAGGCAAAGGAACCGTGGAATTACTATTTACCTCTGGAAAGAAGGTAATCCTAATTAACGTACTGCATATCTTAGACATAAGGAGGAATTTAGTCTCAAGGGATCTCTTGAGCAAACCTGGGAATAGGGTTCTGTTTGAATCAGGTGAGCTTATCTTGTCTAAGAATGGGAACTTTGTGGGTAAGAGTTATGCTTGTAATGGGATGATCAAATTTTCTTTGAATGAAAAGAATTCTTCTGCTTACATGATTGAGTTTGTTACACTATGGCATGGTAGACTAGCACATATTGGCTACAGTACCACAAAACTCATGGCTAAGAACGGCCTAATATCATACAATGATAATGATAAAGATAAATGTGAAGTACACATATGGTCTAAAATAACTAAGAAACCATTTCCAAGTGTTGAGAGATTATCTCAAATATTAGACCTATTACATACTGACATATGTGAATTAAATGATATTCTTACCCGTGGAAAAAAGAGATACTGTCACGCCCCAAACCCAAAAATCGGATTCACAGGAATCACTATCGCTGAGTCCGGTGCTGATAGCCTCCATAGTACCCCATTCTCGGCTCCTAACGTCCATACGCCCTATTCCGATCTTGGGATCCTACAAGGAGGATTTTTCTTTTTGTACATTTAACTCATAATAAGCATAACCACAAGATTACCCAATTCACAAAGGCAACATCATCATCACATATCCACTAATATGATCATTTGAGTACAATGCTGAAAGGGAAATACATATATCGAAATCAAAGCTTCAGAAGACAACTGCACGCTCCAAGCTCAACGCTGCTGCAACCTAATAACACCTGCACGCATCTATCGTGCATAAGCTTATAGAAAAGCTTAGAGGGTGGTGAAAGTGTGTGCACAACGTAAGTGCCAAGTATACAATACAATGCCATAAATCAGACAATGGAATAAATAGAAATATCGACAAGATATGATATTAGAGTAAGCAGAATTATACTAGTATGCCCATGAGTCATACGATATCAGAGTACGCAATTCAAATCAGCCATATAAATGAGGAGTCAAAGAGAGCCAAATATCAGATACCAAGGGTACAATGCAAGATGTAAAACTTGATAAGTCCGTCTAGGCCATATAAATGAAGAAACATAGTAACCCAAAATGCTAAGTACTGCGGATGCAATGTAATATACGGTGCGAATGTAATGACCATACTGGAGTGTGAAGTCGGGATGATAGTACGTAGTATCGCAGACTACAGGGCCCACCACAAAGGACTTCTATCTAAACCAGTCCCATACCTAAATTTGGATAGTCAGACTCAATGTGGTAAACTCCTAATCTCAGGTTAGTCGCGCGCCCAACCGAAATCCTGGTCATGCGAAGGTACACGTAACAAATAGTTACGCACCACTAGCCCGAGTGGATAGTGAAGGAATGAATGAATGAATATGCAATTCCTGCTCAATAAGTCCACACATCAGTACGGTTACTCTCTGGGATCATCACCGGGGTCTATTACACTCCAAACCAGATTGCCTCCTTATCGCGCGCAATAAGGTGAGTGAAAAAGACCTCACTATCCGCCTGCCAATATCGAGCCCGGCTCGTCGATAGCGGACCCATTCCTCGAGCTGGTCAGACTCAGCCTAGCATTGTCCCCTCCTCTCGAACAGGTAAGGCAGCACCCCCTTCCAACCTACCACGACACAGTGGGAGACGCGACCTAATGGTATACGGCCCTCATGCCCTCATGCATCCACTCGGTCTAGACGTTGGAGCAAACATCTGGAACCAAGAGGGTTTAGAGACTTTCACCTAGGGATATTTATAGCACCCCATGTAGAATAAATTTTCAGTGTCCCATCTGGCCATCCACGATATGCCTGTGGAGGCTATGACCCTGATGTCGCTAGGGCGTACAGTAATCATAATGCAATATGCATGAGTCATATAATCTAGTTATGCATCAATCTTAAGCATACCGTGCGCTCATGTGAGATAATCTCCGCCTATCAGGGAGTCTCATAACAACATGCTTAATGACATATACAAAGATCAACCACACCTCATAACAAATATGCAGATGATGCGTATGGGTAGATATCATGATACTATGCTGTCACATACTCATAATTAGTATCAATAACCGGCATCGACAATCGACTTCGACAATGTGGACATTTAACCAACATTGCCCCCGAGGAATGATGCTCATAGATCCTAACATATATTGGACCCATGACCTCACACGAGGGCCAAATATACAACACAATGGGCCTCACTCAAGAGCTTAATACACATTACGATGAGCCTTTCACATGGGCCTAACATACATCACAATGGGCTCCATCGCCTGACCCTCAAATGCATCACAATGAGCCCTATTACATAGACCTCATATACATCATATTAGGCTTAAAACACAAGTCGAATATACATCGCAACGGCCCTCAACTACGAGTCGCATATACACCATATCGGTCTCGACAATCGGGATCAATCGATAATCAGAGTCGGCAAATCGGTCACGTCAATCGATAAATCGACCACGACAATCAGGATCGATCGATAATCAGAATCGGTAAATTGGACACGACAATCGGAATCAATCGATAATCAGAGTCGGCAAATCGGTCACGTCAATTGATAAATCGGCCACGACAATCGGGATCGATCGATAATCAGAATCGGTAAATTAGTCACGACAATCGGAATCGATCGATAATCAGAGTCGGCAAATCGGTCACGTCAATCGACAAATCGGCCACGACAATCGGGATCGATCGATAATCAGAATCGGTAAAACGGTCACGACAATCGGGTTCGACATGAATGGGCTTAACAAGGCCTAAGGGAAGGTCACAATGAGGACATCTAACCGTCATTGCCCATCAATGTGGCCATCTAACCAACATTGCTCCCAAGGAGTGGCCTACATAAGGAATTCATAAACAACGTAATGGCCACACATACATCACATTGGGCATCATTCATGGGCCACGACTCATGGGCTTTAAATACACAATAGGTGGGCCCTACACATGGGCCTCAAATATATACAACAGGTGGGCCTCAATGGACGAGCCACAAATACATCAAGATGGGCCTTACACAAGGGTCTCATATATCACAATGGACCTCATATCTGGGCCTCAAATACATCATAATGGGCCTTACATACATCACATCGAGGCGGGCCCTGCACATATCAAATGGGCCCAACGGATGGACAGTGTACTTGTTGTTCACACATTAAGGTGGGCCGCATGAGTGGACGGCATAGATGAAACACATACAACATGGTGGGTCCTGCGATTACATAGCAGAAGGGCCCACCGTTCAACAAGCTAGATGGTGCAGAATTATACAACACATACATAGCGGTGGCCCTACATCTCTCGTGGCCGGACGAAATAGATATTACACATATATCACGTCGGGCCCATGTCCCATGGACGGTGCAGATAAAACATGTACATCATATTGGGCCCATATGTACATCACATTGGGCCATATTTCATGGGCCCCAAACACATCAAGTGGGCCGCATCAATGGGCTGCATCACTTGGCCCTCAAATACACAACAGGTGGGCCTTACACCTGGGCCTCAAATACATCACATGGGCCACGCGTCATGAACCTAATACACGTCACAATGGGTCGCACGATAAGGGCCTAATACACACATAATGGGCCTCGTGTACTTCAAGTCGGGCCTCATCATATGGGCCTCACATACGCCAAGTGGGCCGCATCAATGGGCCTAATACTTTCCAAAAATGAATCATATTGAAAGATAATCTAAACCACACCCTAAATAGGGGCGGAGATGATGATTGAAAAATCATCTGGACCATACCACAAATAGTAGTGGTGATAATGTTTCCCGCGGCTTAAAATTTTCAGGGCCCACCATGGAGATTATTTTCTATCCAAATTTCATATAAATCCAACACTTCTGCATTCCTAAAAGGGTTTCAATGGTAGGCGTTCAACCTTCTATTGTTTGCAGCATGGTCCACCTGATGGAAAGCATGGATATAAAATAAATACATCAATAGTGGTGGTGGGGTCCACGTACGTGGCCTACAAGCCTAAGACGAGCTCGTTAAATGAATGGGTTGTTCAGATATAACACTGGCGTCACGGTGCAGCCAGCATCGTCCCAATGCATGGATGATGTGAATGTACAAAACATCAAGGTGGGCCACACGTCTAACCTGATGGACGGTGTGAAAGCCATATGAGCAGGGCCCACTGTTCCAATGCACGGACGGTGTGGTTACAACACTAGATCATGGTGGGCCCCACCTGCTAAGTGGATGGACGTTTTGAATATAACAAACACCTCATGGTCAAACCACTACTGACGTCAATACAACAGCTATTAGTTGGTTGTGAGGTACATCAGCCCATCTGCTTCCATCTCCCATTCAGATGGACAGCTGGATATACAAGGCATATCTCAAGGTGGGCCCCACCCCCACACGTGCAGCACATGTGGGGTGGGTCCCACACCCAAAAAGGGACGAGCGGCGTGGAGAAAAACACATATATCATGGTGGCGTTCCACACGGCACCGTCCAAATGGACGGTGCAGAAATAAAATAGATATATCAAGGTGGGCCTCATAGATAGACGGCAAGGGTGAAACAGGTGGGTTCAATGAAAGGCCCACCATCAGGTATATATTATATAATATAATATATAATATATATCTATATAATATACAATATAATATATATATTTAATATATGATATACATACATATATATATATATGTACACGTACACACACATAATGGTGCAGCCACACACGTAGGGTGGGTCCCACCGTCCAATGCAATGGACGGTGCGGATAGAACACATAAATCATGGTGGGTTGCCACCGTCCACCGTCAGTGGACGGTGCAAAAGAAACACATACATCACTGTGGGTCCCGCGTGGGGCCCACCATAACGTTTATCTACCATCCAACCCATTCATAAGGTCACCCGTACCTGGATGAAAGGGAAAAACAAATTTCATTTTGATCCAAAACTCCTGTGGACCCAACAAGGGTTTCAATGGCAGACGGTTCAATTCACACTGTTTCCTGTGATGTGGGCCATCTGAGCTTTGGATGGGCCTGAGTTTTGGAGGGGGCCCACGTCAAGCAGGGGGCCACCTCATGAACGGTTTAGATGTCATACACACATCATGGTGGGCCCCATGGCTAGAGCCGTGGGTGCTGTGCTACCCGTCTGTCCGCCAGTGTGCAGGTAGCGCCTGCTGCCTTCTGATAGCGGCAGCGCCAGTTGCCGCTGCATTTTTATTTTATTTTATTTTATTATTTTTTTGCAGTACTTCACATGTGGGGCCCGCATCTGATGAATCCACTCCATCCATTGGTTTCTACTGATCAAGATGGACCGAACGAGTCCAACATTGGACATACTTCAGTGTATAGAACCATCAGGGTGGGTTTTCAACGGTGAAAACCACAGTTTTCCAAGGGATGGCCTACCAGAAGGTTAGATTGGCCCCATTTTTCAGCTCAATGCCTAAAATGATCTAAGGAATGGAATGGACGGCTTGGATGGGCTCAATGCATCAAGGTGGGGCCTGTATGGGCGGTCCACCTAAAAGCTTTAAAAAAAATAAAGTACATATATCTTTTTTTTTGATACACTCACCGTCTGCTCACACTTCACAAACCACGTCCAGCGTCTCTGGACGCTGGACGTTTAAATATAGTACATTATTTAAGGTGGGCCCCACCTACAAATGTGCTGCCTAGGTGGGCCACCACAAGGTTGGATAATGTGGATAAGATATACATCAATGTGGGGTCCATCCGAGTGGGCCACATGACCACACCATCACAAAGAAATAAGGAAAGAGAGTGTAGGAGAAAGAAGCACCCACCTTTAAAACTACTACTCCTTCCGCACTAGGGCAATCTAGCTCCAAGGAGAAAAATCAATGGTTGAGATTAGATTTTAGAGGTTGAATGATGGGGTATGAAGCTTCATGGTGGGTGAAAAAAATGAAGAAAAGCTTGGACATGAGTTGCTCTCATGGAGCTTGGGAGAAATGAGGAAGAGAGAGAGAGGTGATAGGTGAGAGATGTGAGTGATGGATAGGTGTACTTGATGGGTGGAGAGAGAGTGTGTGTTGACTTTAGAGGTTGCTTGGGGATGGGTGTATGTACTTGACATGATGGGATGAAGTATTTGACACTTGATGCGATTGATGGGACATTCTCTTGGGATTGCAACGCGCGGCGTTTCTCTCGAAATGAACACGGGCCCACATCTCCTGGCTCGGGTATCGTCTCGGTGTGTGAGATGCGGCATCGGAACCGCGGCGATGGCGCGGTCGCAGGGGTACAAGTCTTGGGTTGAATCGACTCAGGTTGACGGCATGTGAAGTAGGGTCGCGGGCAAATACCGGTTAAGGGTCGAAGGTTGCTGAAATTTGACGGGAAAAATCGCGGAAGTCTACGGAACGGTACAGGTTGGGATACGGGTCTTACAGATACTTTATAACATTTATAGATGATTATTCAAGATATGTATGTGTATCTGTTAAAATTAAAATTTGAAGCATTTAGTGTATTCAAGATCTATAAATCCGAAGTGGAAAATCAATTAGTTAAAAAGGTTAAAATCCTTCGTAGTGACAGAAGATGAGAATATTTCTCTAATGAATTTTCTACCTATTATGAAGAACACTGCATAATACACTAGTGTACAACACCCTATACACTACAACAAAATGGTGTAGCAGAGAGAAAAATAAGACCTTAGTTGAAATGGTCAACTCAATGCTAATACAAGTAAAGTTGTCATTAAACCTATGGGGAGAACCGATGTTAACTGCATGTCATGTTTTAAATAGAATCTCATCTAAGAAAACTAAAACCTCTCCATATGAAATATGGAAATGAAGAAGACCAAACATAGGGTATCTTAGAGTATGAGGGTGTCTCACATATTGCAGAACTCCAAAACCTAAAAGAACTAAGTTAGGACCAAGAGCTATCAGGTGCATCTTTGTACGATGTACACAACATAGTAAGGCCTATAGACTTCTAGACTTGGACGCCAATGTAATCATAAAGTCTAGAGATGTAGAGTTCTTTGAGAACTCTGTATTCATGGAGAAAAAGAATGCCGAGATTCAATCTCCTAATGAAACTATAAAAGAAATACAACTAGAAGTTGCAACACCAAGTGAATCTCGTATGAGTTAAAGAGCAAGACTAAAGAAGAGTCTTGATCCTGATCAAATAGACTCTTAGCGACTCTCTATCTAATTGAGGGTGATAGAGAGAAAGTCGTTAGGAAAATACCTATGGTGTTAACTATAGAAGATGAACCTAAAACCTTTAATGAAGCTATGACTTCAAGAGACTCCGCTTTTTGGAAAGAAGCCATTAATGATGAAATGGATTCAATTATATTTAACTAAACATGGGAACTAGTAGATTTACCTCCAGTTTCTAAACCAATAGGTTGTAAGTGGGTATTTAAGAAAAAATATCACACTGATGGTCAATTCAAACGTTTAAGGCAAGATTAGTTGCTAAGGGTTTCCGACAGAAAGAAGGAATCGATTATTTTGACACATATTCACTAGTGGCTAGAAAAACATCGATTAAGATTTTATTCGCTCCAACATCCATGTATCATCTTTATATTCATCAAATGGACGTAAAGACAGCATTCCTGAATGGTGACGATGAAGAGGTATACATGGAGCAACTAAAAGGGTTTGTTCTACCAAGCAATGAAAGGAAACTGTGTAGACTTATTAAGTCTTTGTATAGATTAAAACAAGCACCAAAATAGTGGCATAATAAATTTGATTTTAAAGTTCTTTCTTATGGTTTTGCACATAACATTGCTAATAAATACGTATACTCAAAAGTGTGTAATGATTATATTGTAATCATATGCTTGTATGTAGATGATATGTTAATAATCAGTAACAAAATGTAAGGTGTAACTGTAACAAAGAAGTTTCTCTCTTTGGTTTTCAAAATGAAAGATCTTGGACAAGTGGATACTATATTAGGTATCAAGGTTAAAAAACATAGTGGGGGTTATACGTTTTGTCAGTCTCATTATATTGAGAAGCTACTAATCAAGTTTAACCACTTGAAAATCAAAGAGGCAAAAACTTCATTTGATCCAAGTACCAAGTTGAAAGAAAACAGTGAAAGAGCGGTTGCACAACTAGAATATGTTAGTGTTATAGGCAGTCTTATGTATATAATGTAATGCACAAGACGGGATACAACATACGCTGTGAGTAAACTAAGTAGGTTTACTAGTAATATAAGTATTGAACACTAAAAAGCTATAAGTAGAGTTTTAGGTTATCTGAAAAAAAATCAAAGAACTAGTGCTATTTTACTCAGAATTTCCAGCAGTATTTGAAAGATAGACCGATGCAAGTTGGATATCAAGTGTAGGGTACAACAAGTCCACTACGGGGTGGATATTCACCTTAGGAAGTGCAGCTGTATTTTAGGGATCCAAGAAATAAACTTGCATAACGCATTCAACAATGAAATTTGAGTTCATGGCTTTGGCTACTACGGGCAAAGAGGTTGAGTGGTTAAGGGATCTTCTATAAAAAATCTTATTCTATCCGAATCCTATACCGGCCGTTTCACTTCATTGTGATAGTGAAGCCACTTTAACGAGAGTCTACAGCGGTACCTATAATGGGAAGTCCAGACACATAAGTTTGAGACATGATTGTACGAGATAATTAATTCAAGATGGAATCATTGCGATCTCATTTGTGAAGTCAAATAATAGCTTGGCTGATTCTTTTACTAAACCTCTAACGAGAGAGGTAGTAAGGATAACATCTAGAGGGATGGAGTTGAAACTCTTTAATCAAAGTTCCACAGGTGATAGAAACTTAACCCAAACTTAGAAAATCTCTAAAGATTAAGTTCAATGAGTAACAACAAATCACTGATAAATGAAAAGTTTCAACATTAAATCTAAATAGTCTCATCCGGGATGAAAATGTTGGTCGTTATAAAAGAGGGTTGAGTATTAAAACTCTTAATGAAATCCAGTCAAATAGGACAAGTGTTTTAAGTAACGAAAACACTGAAATGATTTCACCTATGTGAAAGAAGAAATGGTGCCGCTTCTCATGAGAGTTAGAGTTATCTCGGGATCGTTCATGAATCAAGATAAGCGCATGACCATAAAAAGTGCTAAGTGAGTAATATGGAGAAACACATAACGCAAGAGCTATTATGTGTATAGTATTTTCGGTTATATCATTAAGAAATAACTGATTCAATGATGTGGCAATCAGAAATTTTGAAATAACTTTAAAATACTTACACTAAGGAAAGATTTAAATCGTAAGACATCTTTCTTTATGCATAATAACTATTATTTTATCTCTAGTAGAAATTTTTTCTATTGTTTTAAAAAAACAGTGGGGGATCGTTGAAATTTATGGTTTTTGAAAATAATTCAAAATTTTGAATTTTCGGGAATTTGCCGCCAAAATGATTTTCAGAAATTTCAAATTAAAAAGTGCGATGTGTGCTTTTAGTCCCATATCGAAAATGTTAGAAAAAATTTTGGGGTTTATAATGGATATGTGAATAGTTTTCTTACTTGGATATTTTGGATATTGTGATGCTCGGGTTGTGTGTTCCAATGTGTAGTACTAGAACACATGCACGCACGCTCGGGCTTGAGCACAGGCATGGGTGGGGCAGTGTAGCTGTAGTGGCGCTAATTGGCGCACTTCACACATGCACATCGTGTCACAGAGTAGTCGCTCCCTCGCGACCTTACGCGAACCGTTGCGAGACGGTGCGATTGCGGTGCGAGAGGTCTGGTAGGAGCTTAGGTGCAATGGGTTTGAAGTGAATTAGGCTTTAAAGGCGACTAAGAACGGTCGGATCATAAATTCGAAATGGTCAGCTGTTTCTAAAAACAGTTAGTTGCCTTGAAAGCCACAATGGTTCGAAAACGAACGAGCTATGATGATCCAACGGTCAAATCTTCTGATCCAATCTGACGACCAGAAATGGCTAGAATTAATAATCAACGGTCAGAAACGTTTTTTAAACGTTCTGAACCATTGATGGCCACCTAGCAACGGTCCACTCTCTGGTGCCAATATAAACTGAACCATTCAAGTCCAAATCCATCATCTCAAACACCAATCTCACTCATCAGATACTCCAAATCTCCTTCATAGAATATTGTGAACATTTCCACCATCTGATTCTACTAGAACAGGTCTGTTGCGTTCAATTATTTTTAAATGGATTCATCATGATTGCTGCACGCTAGATACAGACAACAAGCTTATCTTATTTTGGAAGCAATTCGCATTTAACCCATCACTAATTAATAAGTGGGCTAATCACGCTTTAAAGATAGCATATCATTTTACGTGATTTAGCCTAACGAAAAGAAATTGATATTTACTTTATTTTTATTTTATTTTTGGTATAACCAACACATTTTTTCTAATAAAAATACAAAAATGTTAGTGGGATTCAAACTTCTATAGCCCCCGAATATTTCAACGGTATGCATTCAATCCCCGCTGTTTCTCCCAAAGTGGCGCACTTTAACTTTAATTTTAATTTTAGATCAGCTTCTTTACATGCGGACAAAAAATGATAGAAGGGGTGGATTTCTGACAAACATCATGCCTCCGCATTCACATTGACGTTATACACCACGTGTAATGCAGGTACCCGAATATTGGGGCCGTCATGTCTGAAAATCAACCTGATCAAACGATACCAAGCATCTAATACGTGGAAAATCAACCCAATCAAATGATCCTAAACGTTCAACTAGTATTGCGACACTAGCGTACATCATGCCCCGAAAGCCACGAGGGTGAAAATATCATAAGATCGACCCCGTCCATCAGGTGTGCTGCCTAATGTTCATCTTGGATCCCAAAAATCATGGCCATCAAGAACTCAGGTAGGCCACATCCTACCAAAAAGCAGCAATGGAACGCCCTAATTTCGTGTATGGCCCACCGTGGTGTTTATATGCCATCTAATCCATTCACCTGATGTTTCTTGTCTTAATAAAAGAATTAGCCAAAAATCACAGAATCCCAAAACTCAGGTGGGCCACACCACGTGAATTTAGAAGCTTTGGTTATAATTTTACGGGGTGGCCACCTGAGCGTTGATTCATCTTGATTTCGGTTGATAAAACGATCACTGTCCAAGTTCAACGTACAAAATCAGATGTTTCAGATCGTCCCATTCATGTGGTCTTTTGACTGTGGTCCATAATGCTGCTGTACGTATATGCCAGATCTGATAACTGTGGATGAATCAGCACCATTCAAAATGGTGACGAAAATATAACGAAAGGCGGCCAGGGAAAATGGCTGATTAACAGCATCTCCACACACACAAGGCACACGTGTAGAGTAGCAGGTGGCCCACAATTGGAAAAGCGGATTGCTAAAAAAGCAATGAAATTTTATAAATTACTACCTAGTTATTATGGTATTTACATCTGGGTACCTTTTTTTTAAAAGGCTTTCATTAAGCAAACTAACTTTTGAATATTTATTGTTAAGCACCTTCCATAACTCAAGTGGCCACACCGCGAGAAGGATTGGATGCTCTCGCTGCCAACAAGATACAAATCGTATTGATTATTGGAGTTTCCCTTCATCTTGGTGGGAATGACTTTATAAATGGTATGGATTGTATGTAAACATCACGGTGGGCCTAGGAAGTTTCGACCGTGGGCATTTCTGTCTGGACCTTTTCTTTTGGTGTGGTCCATTTGGGTTTATAATCTACTCTAATTTTACGTTTATGTACTAACTTGAGCCTATGAAACTGATGGACGGAGTGGATGTGATGTGAGCATAGGCACTGCAAAGCTTCCAGTCAAAGATTAAAAAGATAGATAAAAGGAGAGATATCAGATATCACGGGGGAATTAGGAGAGAGCGGAATCATCTCAATAATTTCAAGATTCGTTTTATGCATTGCGTAAGACAACTAGGCTTGTGGGGCCATGTTGTACATGTAAAATCCATTCCGTACAGGTTATATCCTTTATTCCATGACATAAGGAAGAAATTAGCGAGATTTACATCTGAGGTGGGTCACACCACAGGGAACCATAGGGATGCGGATTTCCTGATAAAGCCTCTGGACGGGAAGTTCCTGCGATGGAATGCTAGGTGGGGCCACCATGATATTTTTGAAAAAATCCACCCCGTCCATCCGTTTTTTCAGATCATTTTAAGATATGAGGCGAAAAATCAGGTGGATCAAATACCTAAGGCAGCAGTATGACATGGAAAACTGAAAAAAGAGTTTCCTACCATTGAAACCTTATTGGGCCCCATCGTGATGTTTATATTCCATCCAAACCATTTATAAGTTTGTTACCACTGGGATGAGGTAAAAACACAAAATACTTAGCATGATACGAAACTTTTGTAGCTATATGAATGTTTAAACGATGGTTACTGAATCTCCACCGTTTCCTTTCGTGCGACCCAGTTGAGTTTTGGATCCACCTGAATTTTAGCCCCGTAGACGAAAATGATATGAAAAACGGTTGGATATGGTGGATTTCTCGGAAACATTAGGGTGGGCCTAGCATCCCAGCACAGGAATTGCGATTCACAGTAAATCGACGTCCAAACTATAGGGAATTATATACAGAGTCATGATCTCAGTGATATGGCCCACCTGAGTTTTGGAATAGTTTGAATTTAGAGGAATGCCTTCATTATAACGAGGAAAGTTAGGGTTTGGATATGGAATATAGACAACTCTATGGGCCGTACATGAACCACAGCATACCTGATGAACAGGTTGGATCTAACGAAAGTTCATCCCACATGGTAGTCGGTACGGTCGTAGTCAATCTAGCACGGTTGCGGGATTTTTAGGGAAGAGGATTAGGTGCGCCCCGGCCGCACCCAACACAGTGTAGCCCCAACAACGGGACCCACTTTGATGTATATTTTGTATATCCACGCCGTCCGTACGTTTTTCAAGCTCATTTTCAGACATGAACTTTTAAACATTACAAATCTTAGTGGACCACACCATGGGAAACAGCGGTGATTGAACGCCCAAAATTAAAAACATTTTTCAGCCATCGAAATGCCTACTGAAATGTTTAGTTGCCATCCAACCTGTTGATAATGTCACAGAGACATAGACCTGGATGAAGGGTAAAAATATTCAGCTTGATCCAAAACTTGTGGCCCACTAAGTTTTTAATGGTCAATCAACGCTGTTTCCTACGTTATGGTCCACCTGAGACTTGGATATGCTTCATTTTTTGAATCACACACTACAATGAGCTGATGAAATGTAAGGACGGAGTGGATATACAAAATATATATCAAGGTGGGCCATGGTCAGTACCGCACCTAATCAGCTCCCATTTTGGATGCCCGTTGGAAGATAAAAATGATAATGGGTCTTTTGGAGTTATTTAATACTCCGGCAGAATGTGATGGTTGGTACACAGTTACTGTGAAATTACATACGTAGTTTATTTAAACTCAAATCAGAACCGTCTAAGCTGTTGAATCGATTGTCCCCATGTCATAGTCCTAAGGACAATCCTAACCTCTGTTTATGAACACTTACATGCTGAAAGGACTTTCTGTGTAAGAAGACATTTTGTCATTTACAAGGGAAAAATAAATAAATTAATAAAACCCCTTTTAAAAGTAGCTGAATGTAAATACTATAATAAAAAGGCAGTGATATATAAAAATCCCAAAAAATAATTGCTCCGACCAGGCTACCAAAGCTGTCACATTAAGGTCATAAATGGATGGCTAATACGTTCAATCACAACAAAAGCAATGGCACGGAGTTATTTTATACTCTGGCTGCGCCTGATACGCAGGCACTCAGGAGTTGTACACGAGTTATATATTAACTCAACTAGACCGACTAAATTGTCAGTCCTACAACCAGATTTGTTGAACGACCCTAACATCTGATGGGTGGACACTTTTTGTTGAAATGGGACTGTTGGATTTTTTTTTTTTCGTTCTCGTCTGTCCAATAATTGTCCTCCAATCTGATGGTCAGATTATCAAATAAGAGTAAGTTTTGGTTCGCAATGTATATTAATTTGGATCTCATAATTTGGACGGTTTGATTTGAATTTCCTATATTCCATGTATGTAATTTATAAGCGCCTGCGTATCATCCATCATGCTCTGCCAGAGTATCAGAGTTTTTCTTTTTCTCAAGAACCAACCGTACACATTAAATATTTGAACGCTGACTTGCTGAGGAAGGGAGCGGATTGGGTATTACCCGGATAACACGTAGTGGATGTTATCATGACGGTGGGATCCACATTGATGATTTGGTGTATATCCACTCCGTCCATATGTTTTTTAAGATCATTTTAGAACGTTTACGAAAATTTTAAGGAGATGAAAATCTTATGTGGACCACACCATAGGAAATAATTTCGATTGAATGTCACCATTAAAAACTTCCTGGGATCCACTGTGATGTTTAATTTTCATCCAACCTGTTGATACGATTAAAAAAAAAACTAATAAAGAGAAAATACAAATACCATCTTCATCCAAAACTTTTGTGGCCCACATTAATGGTCAATCACCACTGTTTCCATATAGTGTGGACCACTTGAGATTTTTTTTTTTTTTTTCTGCTTGATTTTTGGGATCAAGTTCTAAAATACGATTAAAAAAACGGATGGACGGAGCGGATAAATAACATATCCATCAAAATGGGCCCCACACGGTCAGGGTAACACCCACTAACTTCTTACCCGGATAACACCTAATCCGCTCCCGCCAAGAAATCAGGCTGGGGCACGTGTACCGGAAAGGTGCTGTCACTGTAAGTTGGAGTGGGGCACGTGGACTGGAAAAGATGGACAATTTTGGTCCGTGATCAGATCCTCATCCACCTTGTGGGTCCCACCGTCTATTGCCCTTCCGCAATCAGCAGCCTGCAAACGGACAATGAGAGAAGTTATTTACAACGGTCCACATTGGGAGCAGTGAAATGCCTCCCTATACTTTACTTTAATACACAGGCAATCAAAGTGGGGCCATAAGATGAATGATCAGACGGTCCACATGTCTAAGTCTGCTTGGCGTGCGTTGTATGACCACAGGTAACAAGGTGCACATTAATTGCAACAGACTAGTTAAAATGACATCCCTTTGTCAAAAACAGGTGACTTGTCCAAGCCATATATCCAGTGGGCCCCGGCCATCTCTTATAGAATATATCTTGAAGGCAGGTAATCGCATTCTTTATTGTCAGAATCAGCATATTGCAAGTTATTTGCAACCGCTCTATTTCTAGAATAAAAGCAAAACCATTCTCTTGCATAATAATTACGTACAGTTATAAAATGCTACTCCAAACAAGTAAAAAGCAGAATAAAGTAAATTTCTAGAATCAATATCAGGGTGGAATTTCCTCCATTTGATGGAGGGTAAAAGATAGTAATAGATGGTAAATTGCTACACATTGGTAAAAAAAAAAAAAAAAGGATTGCTTTGTTTATAAACAGTGATAATTGGAATCAATGTGAAATGAAATTTAAGAAAATAATATTAAGTAAAATTCTTTAAAAGGCTGAGAATTGGATGCGAATGTGAGAAATAAGTGGAATGTTAAAATTGGGGCCATTTTTTGGCTGCTTAATGCTTAGAATTTGCCTTCTTTTTTTCTTTTTTTTTGTCCTAAAGTATATATTTCAATGTACTTATTATAATTGTTATGCCAAATGTCACATGTATTAATTTAGGATACTATGATTAATTTACTTGATGGGTTTTAATTTTGATCAAGTGTATTTTAATAACAAGCATTCAAACTCAGGTAAGGATTTTAATTCACATCAATTCCATTTACCATGTAATTTGAATTCTAGTGTATCTAATTCCAAACACCCGAATGAGCCCTTAGGGCTTGCTGGGAACATATAGATTGAATAGCATGGAAGTAAATTATATGAAATTAACACCATCATTTGTCTAATGATTGCATGTTTAGATATACCATGGTATTTTGACCGTTTAATCCCACGTTTGAAATCCAAATTTTCCATTAAAAAATATTATATTAAGTGGAATCTGTGTTTTGTCCACCGTAAAATTGTAATTAATAGACTATATTTCGCAATTGATGCCGATCAGTTGTACATATATGCAACTCAAATGTCACATGTAAATGGTGCATATGGATGAGCAATGTGGATAAAACGCACACATTAATGTAAAGCCTATAACCATGGTAGATTTTGAGACTTGTAAAAAAATTGTCATATTCAATTTCAGCATTTGACAATATTATACATAAATTAATCTAAATCTTTCCATTATTTCCACACGGGGGATAGAATTTGCATGAGACCAAATGCAATTCCATGTCAACTAATACCACACTCCAACGGGCTATAGGGTTGGCAATACATTAAAACTTGAGTGTAACAAAATTAATATTTTGAATCAATCTAACTCAACTAGTCCAAATATAGATCTAAAATAACTCAAATCTGACCCTTTGTTTGAAAATTCACCAACGGGCAATTGTAACTGACGATCTAACTTTTGAAATTAAATCTCAATTTTTTAAGTGTAAATTAAAGCCTCTTAAGAGGGGTGCTATGTGAACGTCTAAGGAGACTAAATGACGGTGACAATATTTTATTATCATACACATGCATTACAGGCACATGTATTTATTTATTTTGGGCCGTACATACATTCATTCATATGTTGGGGTCTATGATGGGAGGCTAGCACCTTCACACGGTGTGTCCAAGTTTTTAATTCTAACACATAGGACCCAAGGTTCAGTAATCTAAACCACTGGTCTGTTGGGCCTCACAACATATGAGGTGTGGCTCAAAAGTCGCCTTGATTGAGTAATTTTAACCTTTCAATTTAGTAGACTTTTTTAGAGTCACTGTCAACTGTGAGATATTCAATAGGTCAATGGTCTCCGTTGTAAAACCATGGCCCCTACTTATCGGGTTTGAAGGCCAATCTACAATGTCCAAATATGCATGCAAAAGCACTATACATATGCAAATTTTATATATAAAAAAAATTACTTGATATGGATTTTAAGTTTGGATATTTTTTCCAAGAGGATTTCAATAGCTTGGGTTTTTTAAAACCGTAGCTGGGGTTAGCTCGGTTGGCCCTACAGTGATGTTTGAGTGAAATCCACTTTGACCGCCAAGTACATCACTCCATTTTAGGCCAAGGGTTTAAAAATCAACCTCATTTGTGATTTAAGTGGATTGCATGATTAGAAATACTATAGAGCACAATCATCACCCTCAGAATTATTTTCTTTGTTATACCCCCCTGAATTATGTATGGGTTTGTGGTTGGTCATAGGTATAAAATTTGATGTAATATCTAACGAATAGAATTGATTTCATATAATTATAATGGTGGGCCATGTAAAATTTAAGGGTCGACATCCCTCTTCCAATTATTACCTCTCATGTGGTCCACCTAAATCACAAATCACCTTGATTTTTTTTATTTTTTTTGCCAGGGGCCTTGCGATGGATTGCACATATAATCCTAGATGAAAAGATTGGTTGTTAATAGCCGTCTTAAATCAAGTTTGTTATTGGTTCTGTCGATGCCATCGACAGCTTTTTTGATGTCACCTTCGATGACATTGAACAGTTATCGATTTCATCGATGTCTTTTGAATTTTCTTCAGTTGGTTGTTGGACTAACTACGTACTTTTTCGATGCCATCGATGAGTGTTCGATACCATTGAGAATTTTTGAAAAATCATATTTTATCTCTGGACAGTTGAGATGTTTGTTCAATGCCATTAATAGAGCTTCAATGTCATCGATAGGGCTTCGATGCCATCGACAAATTCTGGTAGATTTTTTGTAAAAATGCAAAATTGCAAGATTTGTTTCCGATTTCGTTTGAAATTCTTTTTAAGGTTATATATATGGGTATAAATGGTATTGTGAGGCATTCTAAGGGCTTCGTAAATCGTTATACAGTTTCAAAAGGTGTAGGAAGGGTGAGATTAGAGGTTATTCGAATCAGGTAAGCTTTTTCTTTTTATAATTTCTATTTTAATAGTGATCATATGTTGCTTTGTGCCATAGTTTTTTCTCGAAAGGATTTTTCCACATTAAAATTCATGTGTTCTCTGTGTTTGCTTGGTGCTATTGGATTGCTATCCTAAATTCATCTTTGTATGCTTCTGTGATCCCCCAACAAGATCTCTATGACCTAAATGGTTTTTGTAAGTCCCTTTTCAATTATTTGTGAGCCATGGAATACAAAAGTTAGAGCTGTCCTTTCATGAATATATATATATTTTTTTGTATGGTTGAACAAAACATATCAATGGCCTAGATTGTTAGATCATGCCCTGTTGTCAAAATAGAAAACCCATACATACTGTACAAATAAACGATGGTAAATGGACACATATGGACAAAAATAGTTATTTAGTTAATGGTAAACAATAATAACCATGGTTGATGCCAAATGAAATGCATCAAAGTTGTGTGAATTATAATTCTCTAGAGGGGCTAAGAATTGGATGAAAATGTCAAAAAACGATCAAAATTTTTAAAGTGGGCCCACTTTAGATTTGTAATGATATATATTTTTTTGCCAAATATATATTTCAACAGGCTTATTATAATTATCATATTGAACATTTCATATATAAATTTGGGCATTATTTTAATTACATGCAATCAAACGTAATTGAAAATTCTAATTCACATCGATTCCATTTACTATGTGATTCACATTTCAGTATATTCCAATTATAAGCATCCAAAGAAGCTCTTAATACCTCATTTATCATTAAAAACTTTTCTTTTACACAAATCTTATCATTCCTCTTTTGCAGTCCACTCCACTTCGTATAAAAGGCAGTTGGTATCCAATCCTTGAATTAATGCTCAAGAAAATAAGGGGCGATGCGCCTACTAGACCACTCACAGCCCTACTTGCAATATCCAAGCCGTTCATAGGTGGGCCCCACCACCAAGAAGGTATCCACTCTACAGTGAGTCCAAGGTAGAGAAGCTTTGATACTCTGGCGTGGTGTGACGGTCCAAAGCATGTACTAAGAAATTGTACACGTGGCATACATGAATCTCAAATCAAACCTTTCAAATCACGGGGCCCAATTGTAATGGTGTGTCACAAAAGAAAAATTACACTAACCAGACGTCTAATTGGCCGATTGTTGGACATTAATGAACGGTTAAAGTGAAAAATAGTCCACGGTCTGGATTAAGCAAAGAAAAGCCCATTAACAATCAGTTAAAATCGTCCTATCAGCCTCGCTTCGTGGAGTTGGAAGCTATCTTTATTGGGTTTTGATGGCCTATTTTGAGCCACGTGTACGATTGTTAGGTGCATGCCTATGGCTTTCATAGTCCTGCAGTACATGAAATAGAGAAACTTGATACTCTGGCAGAGCGTCAAGTTGATATACAGGCACTTAGATATTGAATAATATTAAATTCAAATTAAACTTTCCAAAGTACGGGTCCGTGGTTATATATATCATTAATAAAAATTACACGTATTTAATTATAGGAATATAAGATTTACAAACATCTATCGGACGGTTAAGAATAAATAAATAAATAAAATCCAATGGTACTATTTCGCTACAGTGTCCACGAATCAGAGCTTAGGATTGCTCATTCAACGCGATTTTCCGACTATGACTCAGCAGGAGTATCAAATGTAATTCCACGTACGAAATTTCCGACTGCCTGCGTATCAACCGTGGTAGTCGGCAGGAGTATCAAATAAATCCATCCTCCTGTGAAATAATTCTGCCTGATTTGGACACTACTGCGCGTCTGATGTACGTTAGACTCCCATGATCGTCCAGCACCGTTTAAAAAACGATGGTGACTATTCTATCATACACATGACATCATTGCAACGCAATCCAGTCCGTCCAAGTTGATTCCCAATTGGGAAGGACCATTAAAAAAAAAACACTAATAAAATGATAGCAACCATCTGATTTTCCCCTTGGAATTTAGACAACTTAGAATTTTACTCTTACCCATACATTTGATATCTTCCATTTGGACGATTAGGATTTCATCATCATCGAGACCTAAGATATATGCCCCATATATAATGTGCCCCACAATGTGGATGGTCTCGATAGCGGTTCATGAGGCCCACGTTTGATGAGAAGTAGAGACCAACATTTTCAAAATGGTGGTAAACTATCATTTGTGTCTGCGTGTGATATTATTCAAATGAAGTGTCTCTCAGGCGAGTAATGCCAAACAAATCACCATAAAAGCTAGAATAGAAGTCGTCGAAATCAAGCAAAGGGTATCCATTTTAGTGCGTGTTTGGCTAGGTGGATTGGAAGGGAGTGAATGGTATTAGGGTGGATGGCATGAATTTCAAAGTAATGGTGGTGTTGTAAGTGAATTGTCTTAAGATCCATGGGATTGCTATATCCGTGGGATCGTTATATTGAGTCTATTTGGCACGCCCAGCCGATACCAGGAATAAACCTTCCCATCCCTTCCAATCCTCCGAACCAAACATGTCCCAAGCAAATTTGAACGGATTAGGATTAGGGTGGAGTGGATGGGATTTAAAGGTAATGATGGTGTTGCCCGTGGATTGTCTTAAGATCCATGGGATTGCTATATCCCGAGATGGATCACTCGGTCTGTTTGGCACTCTTGGCCAATACCGGAGTTTAACTTCCAATCCCTTCCCATACCATCCAATCCCTTCCGATCCGCCCGGCCAAACAGGCCCTTAAGGAGTTCTCCGAAGCCCACGCGCGAGTACATGTTGGCAATATCCTGGCAGTCCATTAGGTGGGCCACAGCTGTTTAGTTTCCGTGGATTCGGTGAGGCCGTTACCGTGGGGTCCACCTTGATGTCTGGGTTTTATATTCAGGACTCCATCGTTTTGCCAGCTGATTTTAGCGTGTTGGCCAAAAAATAATGCGGATCCAAATCTGAGGTGGACCACACCATTAGAAAAAGAGGTGGTTGAATGCTCACCATTTAAAAAGCTTTGGATCGAGATAATATTTGTATTTTCCTTACATCCCGGTCTTAGTGACCTTATCAACGGTTGGATGGAAAATAAACATTATGGTGGGCCCTAAGAAGTTTTTAATGGTGGGCATTCAATCACCACTCTTTCCTGTGGTGTGTCGTCTATCTGAAATTTGGATTTGCTTGATTTTGGGCTCATGCCCTGAACTGAGCTGTAAAGACGGATGGATGACATTGGTATGCAACACATGCATCAAAGTGGGCCCCACCTAATCCGCGTTCGTTTGGACGGCCCAAAAATCTGGCAGTTTTACGGATGAGGCGTTCGAGGTCTCAAGTCCAGCCAGCTGGACCATAAGTTACAGTCCACGCAGTGACCTCTTCCTACCTTTCATGCATATGTGAAATCCAACCTTCTAGAAGTTTGGCCTCACCATGACAATTGCCTTGTATAAAAGTCAGCTCCATCCGCTCATCTGGTGAGCCACACATAAAAACAACGTATAGCCACTTATAAATAGTAAGTACTAGTATGGTTGTATGTTACTGATTGGACGGATTAGATGTTATAAGCACATGACAGATTGAAAATTATCCGGACTTAGACTGAAAACTCGGTCCAGTCAACTTAGCTCGGCGAGTCTCCAAGCCTAGTTTCCAAGAAACTCTATACTAGGCCTAACTTGGGCTGCTCTAGAAAAGAATAAATAAGCGGTCGACAAAGATTCGAACACCCGACATGCTTTATCTTACCTTCTGTTTTTGATATAATAAATCTAACTAATTTTATTAATATTTATAGTATGTCCCACCTGATCAACTGCTCTGATGTTGCACATGTTAGCCATACTTACTAGCACGGACATGGACATAACTATGAATGCGTGTGGACTCAGTAAATCTCTCTCTCTCTCTCTCTCTCTCTCTCTCTCTCATAATTTGAAAAACCAATCATTTTCATATATACTATTAATAATAAAATATTCAAAAGCTTACTTTGAAATGTGTGTTACCATTTCCGCCCGCTATTTCCACGCGAAGAAATATTTTTCATTTTCATATAGTTACAAAGTACTTAGGTAGATCAAGGGTGTTTTTGTAATTTCCTTAATAACGCGTTAACAGGCCTGAGAAGTTGATGGATGATCAACCATTGAGTAATTTAATGACTGATGTTTTATTTAAACCAACATGATTTAAATGATTTTTAAACTCGCAAGTATACGAATCAGATGTAGATACGGTACGTATTACGAGATCGTTCCCACGAGGACTGGTCGTCACAATTCAAATCTATGATTCTCCTTAACTAATCCAACAAATAATGGAATGAATTACTAAGCACAATTTTATGAAAAACAATTAATTAAGAACAGGGAAGAAAATTCAATCAGAGAGAGGGCACTAGGACTTTCGAATCCACCCCTAATTATCCTAACCCTTGTTTTGTCTGTTGATTCACCTTGATCTAGATTGATACCACTTAAACAGAGAAAGCACAATCTGTGTCCTTAATCGGGCATACAAACTGTCTAATTCCTTTAAGCAATGCCATGAATGACATATCCCATATCCTTGGTCGGGTACATGGAATGTACATTCATTAAAGCACCCTGTTTCTTCCTCTATAGGAAACTTGTTCTTGATCAGACACAAGTACCTATAATAAGCATCCAAACAACATCCATATATATACTTTAATCAAGTTCATAGATGGAGAAGTATAGAATTTAAACCCATAAAGCCCACTTAAAGAAAGAAACAAATTAATTGAAATTCAAAGTAAATTAACCAATACAAGAGCTAATCAAATTAGGGGCTTCATCTCAACCCTAGCTGAGAGATTAGTGACCCATAAAATTCATGAAAAATATTAAATAAAATTCATAAAAATTAAACACCAAACCAATCGATCTCTCTCTTCTTTCTTCTCTTTCTTCTCTTTCTTCTCTTCCTTGCTCCAGATCTGGAATCCCCTGGTTCTGAATGACTTTCCCACGTCCAAAACTCCCCTTCTATAGCTGATGGATGGCTGGGGTCGGTGGCAGAGTCGTAGAAGGACTCGAAGTGCAATTTTTCGCAGCCGTGATCGGTGGGCCCCACAGAGGCATTTTCTGGAAAATCTACCCCGTCCATTGGATTCAGGACGAAATTTCAGTCAAGAATAGGTGGTTTTGAAGGTCCATTAGTGCGGCCCAGAGAAGAAAATACAAAAAGATCAGTTTTGAACGTCCCGGGGCAGTCTACTTTTGGCCTCTGCACCGCACACGTGTGTACGCATGGGCGAGGAATATCAACATGGTTTTGAATCTCTCGACGCCCTCTACACGATGGACGGATCAGATCTTCCATCTGATCGAAGATGGTGGGCCACAACCGCCCGGAAGTCAGCTCTTCGCGGACGTGCGTAAGCCTTCGCACGTCCGGCGCTGTGATGCTCGGTGGGCCCCACATAAGCTTTTTCGGGGAAATCTACCCCGTCCATTGGATAGAGGACGAGATTTCGTTCAAATATGGATGGTTTTGAATTTGCGTGGACGCAGCCCAGAGAAGAAATCAGAACAAAATCAGTTTTGAACGTCACAAGACGGCCTGTTTGTGGCCTCTGTATCACGCACGTGTGCACGCATGAGCATAAACGGAAAACATGGTTTTGTAGATATTGAGCCCTTCTACACGATGAACGGTTTAGATTAACCGTACGTGCTACCGGTGGGGCCCACAGCGGTCCGTAAAAAACGGATTTCCGTCCGTTACGCGCGCTGAAACGAAAATCTCCGTTTTTGAAATAAGAAAGTCGGGTCAGCGCTGCTGACCGACTTTAGTCCATTCGGTGCTCAAGCAGTGCACATGTGCACTGTGTACACACGCTATAGATATAGGTCCACTATGATGATTTCGAGAAATCCGCACCGTCCATCCTTTTTCTCATATTATTTCCACCGTCAGGACCAAAATTGATGTATATCCAGATATCCAGCGGGCCCCACTTAATGAATTAAGGGGCTGATCTGGCCGTTAGACCACTTCCCGAGCTCTTCAATGGCTGAAATTTAATATGTACGGTTAATTTACGGCCCTCATCCCATGTATGAAGTTTCGAACTGATCGGATAGCGGAAACCATGTGATCTTGAATTCTGGACCCTTTTCGGGCCCCTTTGGCTTGCTTTCCTCAGATCTCAGGCGTGTAAAATCTTCATTATTGATTCCCTGGAGTCCATCCCGTGCTCTGGAGACTTTGGATCATGAAATCCATGCCTTTAACATCAATTTTCAATTAACGCTCCTGACTTCATCCTGTAACAAGAATACAATTAAAATACTCCATTAAGTATTATCATATACGTAAAATCTAGTAATTACTGGGGTCTGATATGCAATATTTGACCCTGATCAATGACCTAGTTAGAGGAATTATATGCTCTGGTTGATGCATGTCTTTATCAATTTTGGGTTCTTATTTTGTAAGGTCTCTCCTAGTTCAGTGGTCTTGACCATGGTTCCACTGGGTCATACCATGGATGGACCATTCCGATATATTGATCCTAACCTTCAAATACATACCGTACTTAACAAGAAAAGCGCGGCACTGATCCACATTGGAACAAGATGTTGTGTAAGTTCACCAGGGTCTGTTTGATTTTCCTAATTACACTGTAAGTGATGGTAAATGAGCTGTAAATGAGCCATCATTTTTTCTCATCATTAGTTGGTTGAAAGAGATATTGCTGCTTTGAAAACCGTATAAACTTTATATATAAATTTCATGTGTTTCCATACGCTTAAACACTGTGGGGGTGGACCATGATGAATATGTTGTATACATGTTGTCCATCTGCTCCACAAACTCATTTTAGTGCATGAGTCAAGAAATAAGGCAAACCCAAAGCCCAAGTAGGCCTCACATATGAAATAGTGATTCTTAGTAGACTTGGGCTGTTGAAAGCTAAAACCATTGTACGCAATGATGTTTAATTGTCATCCAACTTATTCATAAGGTACCACCGACGTGGATAAAGAAAAAACATAAAAATCAGCATAATCCAAAACTTATGTAGCTTCCAAGGAGTTATCACTAGTAAGTATTCAATTCCCACTCTTTACTGTGGTGTAGTTGAGATTTGGATTTGACTCATTTTTGGCCTCATGACTTAAAATAAGCTGGCAGATCAGATGAATGGCATAGACATGACACACACATCTAATGGGTTTCACAATTTTTGTGGCTAACTTTGGAGCAAAAGACATAATTACAAGTAATGATGGCTATTTTACAATATATCTATGCTGTAATTTGAAAATCAAACAGGCTTGGATTCATTGATTCATGCACAAACCGGTATGAGATTCACTGAATTTACTATAGAACTTGATTATGGCTTATATGTGATTAAAACAAAGAATTATTACGTAGTTTTTTCACTAAACCCAATATATCTCATATCGGACCTTATATGATGAATCAATGAACTTTGATGTACATACCCAACATCACTACTTTCGGTGGCAACCAAAAAGCTCGTAAAATGAGCTAAAGTTGTACAATATTTAAGATTCAACAGCTTTACATGAGAGTGGTAAGTACAATCTTTCAAATCAAGATATTCTTGAACCAACGGCTACACAAGGTGGGTTGTATCCAACCAATAGCTGAGATCTCTAAACCATAAATAGTTCAACTAATACAAAAGCTGAGACCCAAGTGTGCAACGCCTATCACGTGTTAGTTTGATTGCGTGTTAGAGCCTCTGATTTGTAATTATATGTAATGAAAAAAAAAAGAGGCTAGGTCCTCCATGAAGCTTTGTAGGTTAACCTACAACATGACATGTGGGGCCATTGTAAAGTGTACATGATATCCAATTTGCATATCACATATCTTCTTTATATTCTCCTTGCCACCCAAAAATCAGGCCAATCATGAGCTCAGGTGGGGCACACCATGAAACATCAGTAAAACCTCTAAAACACATGGTGTGGCCCACTTGAGTTACAGGATAGGCCTGATTTTTGGTTTATCCATTCATCTCAATGGGGCACATCTTCTGAATGGATGGAATGGCATATAAAAATATGATGGGCCCCACACACAATTTGAAAGGTTTTTAATGATGGGCAATTGCATCTTAAGTATTCCTTACAGTGTTACCCAACCGAGTTTTAAATCAGCCTTATTTCACCATGTAAAGGAGAAAATAAGGAGGTGCACAGGATGAAAGACTTGGATGTCATACATGTATTACAATACACCTCATACATGGTGTTGTAGGTTGAGCTTCACCTACAAAGCTTTGCAGTGGAACTGGTTTGATTAAAAAAATAAAAAACTGTACTACAAAGTGGTACAACTTAAAATAATTCATTCTGACCATCAGAAAAAATGGGGTTCTTATTCAACCAGCAGGCATTCAATGAATGAGACGTTCCAGACTACATGCCATCTTACTACAATTTCTTTAATACATTTCAAACTATTGCAATATAATAAGTTAAGATACTATCTATGGGAATTGTATTTTTCTCAATGACCTGAACTGTTTATGTCTCAAAACATTTACTAGATTGAATATTTCAACCCTTTGATTATACCAAGGTTATGGTAACCATACATTTTCAAATATAATAAAATAAAATAAAATTTCAATGGTCAAAATAATTCAATTTAAGAAATTTTATTTGTTGTCCATCCACCATATAAGTTGAAACTTATAGTATCAACGGTTTGGATCTTTGGAAGATGATCTGGATTCAAATGCTGGCGTCCGGATGCATCGCATTTCAACACATCCCAATGTATCGGAGTAAATCTCTTTGGTTCATTAGAGAAATTTAGGGCAATGTTATGTTTATGAGAATTATCATACAGCCAGGTGTATGCTAAATTTCGTACAGCCCTTTTCCCATTGCTAACGTGTTTCACTTCCGTATCACAGCTGATCGATTCAAACAGTGGGCCAGCACCATGAAGGTCACCAGGGGAGGATCCAGGCCGATCTTCTTGTCAGGTGAGCCACACCGTTGAAATCAATGCATGGACATTGGTGTGGCTCAATGTACAGGGAGTTGCCAATTTAATAAATGGGTCAGCATGAGGTTTGAGATTGGTGATCTTCATAGTGGGGCCCACCGTTTACATGGCTCTGATGTCCTGAAAATTTAATAATTGTTGAGAAAGATGGGGTTGCATGCCATGTTAGGTGATTAGTTTATGTTTATAATACTTCTATTGAGTGAACTAACATAGAAAAAGGAGAAATTTACCACTGTACGACCCATTTACCCGCTTAAACCCACCCCATTTTACCTGACCAGAATAAGCCCCATCTGTACGGACGACTTGCCAAAGGTCGAAAATGCCCCTGCATTTTCAGTTTTTTGGAAAAGCGGAGGGATCCCTATCGCTACGGATTATAACCGTAGTAATAATCCCCGACTCCAAGACGGGTGCAGCGAGTCAGGGTCAACTGGCCTCAGGGCATAGCTGGGCCTATGGCTACGGATTATAACCGTAGCTATTACCATAGCGCTATGCACTTTTTTTTTTTTAATATATAAATTTTTAATTTTTTACATGGAAAACTTTATTCTACCCACATTTTTCTCTTATACCTATTTATATAAATATATATATATATATATATATATATATATATATATATATATATATTTATATAAATATGTATATATAAGCATATAAAAAAAAATTTCTCTTTTTTTTTTCATTTCTTTCTTTATTCATTTAACAAGAATATCTTCTAAACCAAAATTAGTTACTTGACGTACCACATATGATTTTGGGGTAGGAGAAGCTACTTTAGCCAACCAACGTGGTTATTTTCCAAGATTCCATTAGTTCAATGGTTGAAAATGCATTTCATTCACTTCGCAGTCAACTCAATTCATTTCACGGTCAATTCCCTTCACTTCACGGTGAATTTCATGCATTTTGCGATCAATTCCCTTCACTTCACGGTCAATTCCATTCATTTCATAGTCAATTCCCTTCACTTCACGGTCATTTCAATGCATTTCATAGTCAATTCCAGCGATTCCCCTTCACTTCACAGTCAATTCCAAGCATTTCACAGTCAATTCCCATCACTTCATGGTCAATTCGATGCATTTCACGGTGAATTCCAGTGATTTTGTTTCATTTCACGGTCATTACCATGCATTTCACGGTCATTACCATGCATTTCACGGTCAATTTTGGCAATTCTGTTTCATCTCACGGTTATTTCCATGCATTTCACAGTCAATTCCCTTCACTTCACGGTCATTTCCATGCATTTCACGGTCAATTCCGGCAATTCTGTTTCATTTCACAGTCATTTCCATGCATTTCACGGTCAATTCCGGTAATTCTGTTTCATTTCACAGTCATTTCCATGCATTTCACGGTCAATTCCCTTCACGTCACGATCATTTCCATGCATTTCACGGTCAATTCACTTCACTTCACGGTCATTACTATGCATTTCACGGTCAATTCCGGGGATTCCATTTCATTTCACAGTCATTTTCATGCATTTCATGGTCAATTCCCTTCACTTCACAGTCATTTCCATGCATTTCACGGTCAATTTTGGCAATTCTGTTTCATCTCACGGTCATTTCCATGCATTTCACAGTCAATTCCCTTCACTTCACGGTCATTTCCATGCATTTCAAGGTCAATTTCGACGATTCCATTTCATTTCACAGTCATTTTCATGCATTTCACGGTCAATTCCCTTCACGTCACAATCATTCTATGCATTTCACGGTCAATTCGCTTCACTTCACGGTCATTACTATGCATTTCACGGTCAATTCCGGGGATTCCGTTTCATTTCACGATCATTTTCATGCATTTAACGGCCAATTCCCTTTACTTCAAGGTCATTTTCATGCATTTCACAGTCAATTCCGGCGATTCTGTTTCATTTCACGGTCATTTCCATGCATTTCAAGGTCAATTCCGACGATTTCGTTTCATTTCACGGTCAATTCCCTTCACTTCACGGTCATTTCCATGCATTTTATGGTCAATTCCGTCGATTCCGTTTCATTTCACGGTCATTGCCATGCATTTCACGGTCAATTCCCTTCATTTCACGATCATTTCCATGCATTTCGCGGTCAATTCTGGCGATTACGTTTCATTTCACGATCAATTCCCTTCACTTCACGGTCATTGACCGTGAAATACATGGAAATGACTGTCAAGTGAAGCGAATTGACCGTGAAATGCATGAATATAACCGTGAAGTAAATGAAATGAATGAAATTGACCAGGAACTAATTGAAATTGACCATGAAGTGAATGAAATGGATTTTCGACCATCGACCTGATGGAATCTTGGAAAATAACTAGGTTGGTTGGCTAAAGTAGCTTCTCCTACCCCAAAATCATATAGCGCTGAAAGTCGGGCAGGTTGGGTCGGGTTGGTGCTAAACCGTAGCACAACCCAAGGTTCCTATACCTTAACCCTAACCCAACCCAACCCAATCCAAGCCCAACCGAAGTGGGCTCGGTCGTGTTGGTCGAGTAGATATATGCTAATATTTTCATTATTACATCAGTCTATTGTATTTTCAATACACATCTTATTTTTTGTACCTATAATTTTATTAATTACATATTTAGTTATTTATCATAACAAGTTCATTTTTTTCTAAACAAACAAGCTAAAATATAGGACAAGTACTCCATCAAAAGTCGTATTTTATATCAAGCAATTTATTTGGGAGAGGGAAATCCGACATATCTTGTTAGCTTGAGTCATCAAAAATGATGTAGACCAATGAAAGCAGTCGGCATTGGAATTTCTTGTGCCTTTAACATAAATGATCTGCACTCTGTTATAATTAATTTATAAGGAACTTATATATTAATCGGGTTCGGGTTGGGTCAGGTAACCCAAGACCTCAACCTGAGCCCAACCCAAGATTGATCGGGTTGGTGTTTATATGGCCCAACCTCGAGACCAAACCCGATACATCCTGCCTAAGCCCAACCCAATGTCGGGTCGGTCATAGGTTGGTCAGGTTGAACCCGCCCAACTTTCAACCCTAAAATCACATATGGTACGTCAAATAACTAATTTTGGTTTAAAAGATATTCTTATTAAATGAATAAAGAAAGAAATGAAAAAAGAGAGAATTTTTTTTATATGCTTATATATACATATTTATATAAATATGTATTAGAGAAAAATGTAGGTAGAATAAAATTCTCCAGGTAAAAAAAAAAGAAAAGAAAAAGAAGTGCATAGTACTACGGTTATGGCTACAGTTATAATCCGTAGCCATAGTTAACCCGGTCGACCCCACTTTGGCTTGATTTAGCATATTTGGGGTCGACCAGGTCACATGGACAGTGACTCTGGGTCGACTGGGTTGACCCGATCGACCAAGTTTCTACAATGTGGTCCACTTGATTTTTGGATCTATCTTCATTTTAGGCTCAAGCTGTACAACAATTTCGCCAAATGGGTAGACAATTTGGATATAACACATGCCTCATGGTCCGGCCCATAAAACTTGGTTAGGTCAACACACCATTGAGGTCGGTGTTGTATGGTACACAAGTCAATCCACTTCCCTAGTTGAGGTTAACTGGCTAACTTGATCGAGTCACCATTCTTTTCATTGCTAAATCGTAGTGTCAAAAGGGATCTATTCTAATCAGGTTTGAGTCAACTCGGACAAGTCGCACAACGCTTTATAATAGACTTAAAACCTTGATCTACAGTTCCTAACTTTCATGCCATTAAATCAGATGGCTATGATCTTCAGCTCAGTTCGATCTTTGCACCATGACCAGTCACTAATGATGAGGAACAAATGAAGATTTTATATTTTTGTCTCAAATGTTACTTCAAAACTCTAGTAATGATGGAACAACAACATCATTTTTCTTTATTATTTCTCAAGCATTTCATTACATAAGCTGCACCCATACAAGCACATCTAACAGTAGATTTCCAGTCATACAATGAACGGCTAAACATAGCAAACTTTACATAATCACCACTGAAATATCTACCATAATTCATGTTGACGATATCAATCATATCACCATTTTGTTACTTCATGGCATTAACAGAAAATCAACAATTGCTTGAAGTTCAAGTGCGGTGAGCAATGCAAGGCATATCTGTTCAGGGCTGGTTCATTTGTGGCAAACGTGCTAAACTGGCCGTGAAGTGAAGCGAAATCACCGCAATTGATTGTGAAATGCATGGAACTGACCATGAAATGAAGGGAATTGACCGTGAAATGCATGGAATTGACCCTGAAGTAAAAGGGAATTGCCAGAATTGACCATGAAATGCATGGACATGACCATGAAGTGAAGGGAATTGACCATGAAGTGAAGCAAATTGACCGTGAAGTGAAGGGAATTGACCGTGAAATGCATGGAAATGACCGTGAAGTGAAGGGAATTGACCGTGAAGTGAAGCGGAATTGCCGGAATTGACCGTGAAATGCATGAAAATGACCATGAAGTGAAGGGAATTGATCGTGAAATGCATGGAAATGACTGTGAAATGCATGGTAATGACCGTGAAATGCATGGAAATGACTGTGAAGTGAAGGAAATTGACCGTGAAATGAAACGAAATCGCCAGAATTGATCGTGAAATGCATGGTAATGAACCTGAAGTGAAGCGAATTGACCGTGAAATGCATGGAAATGACCGTGAAGTGAAGGGAATTGACTGTGAAATGCATGGAAATGGCTGTGAAATGCATGGTAATGACTGTGAAGTGAAGCGAATTGACCGTGAAATGCATCGAAATGACCATGAAGTGAAGGGAATTGACCGTGAAATGCATGGAAATGACTGTGAAATGAATGGAAATAACCGTGAAGTGAAGGAAATTGAACGTGAAATGCATGGAAATGACCGTGGAGTGAAGGGAATTGACCGTGAAATGCATGGAAATGACCGTGGAGTGAAGGGAATTGACCGTGAAATGCATGAAAATGACCGTGAAGGGAAGCAGAATCATTGGACTTGACCATGAAGTCAAAGGAATTGACTGTGAAATGCACGGAATTAACCGTGAAGTGATGAGAATTGATCACGTAATGCATGGAATTCATTGTGAAGTGAAGGGAATTGACCGTGAAATGAATTGAGTTGACCGCGAAGTGAATGAAATTGACCGCGAAGTGAATGAAATGAATTTTCGACCATCAACCTAATGGAATCTTGGAAAATAACCAGGTTTGTGGGCTAAAGTAGCTTCTCCTACTCCAAAATCATATGTGATACGTCAAGTAACTAATTTTGGTTTATAAGATATTCTTGTTAAATGAGTAAAGAAAGAAATGAAAAAAAGAGAGTTTTTTTTTATATGCATATATACACATATTTATATAAATATGTTTCAGAGAAAAATGTAGGTAGAATAAAGTTCTCCATGTAAAAAATAAAAATTAAAAAAATTATTTAAAAAAAATAAGAAAAAAGTGCATCACTATGGTTATAGCTACGGTTATAATCCGTAGCTATATGCCCAGATCTGAACCCCACTCACTTTTTTTCTTTTTTTTTTTTGTAATCCCCACCGATTTTTGTGGGTCTCATTATGAGGTATGTGTTATATCCAAACTGTTCATCTATTTGGCGAACTCGTATTAAGGCTTGAGACAAAAAATAAGATAGTTCTAACTATCAAGTGGACCACACTGTAAAAGGCAGTGGAGGATCGAACGTTTACCATTGAAACCCTTTTAGGTGTCACAGAAGTTTTGGATCATTATGAAATTTGTTTTTCCTCTTCATCCATGTCTTTGTGACCTTATGAATAGATTGGATGGAAAATAAATGTTATGGTGGGCCCTAAAAAAGTTTCAATGGTGAAAATCAATTTTCCGCTGTTCTTTGTGACGTGGTCCATTTGATCTTTGGATATGATTTATTTATTTATTTATTTTGATAATGCTCCGAAATGATCTCAAAACATGGATGAACGTTGTGGATATAATAAATACATAACTGTGGCGCCATGTAACTTTGATCTCTTTTGGACCGTTCGTACCAGCGCTCGGGCGATCCGCTTGAAGGAAAAAGCAGGGGTATTTTCGACCTTTGGCAAGTTGTCCGTGCCGCTGAGGCTTATTCTGGTCAGGTAAAATAGGGTGGGCTTATGCGGGTAAATGGGCCATAAATGGGTTGTACAGTAGTAAATTTCTCAAGTAAAAAAGCCCTAAAAATCTTGTTTGTTTACTAGTTTAGATACATGGTTTGGTAAGATTAAGCCACCTGGTTAGTATTGATTTTTCATCAGTGTCCACATTGGACCATTAAATTATTTTAACTTACGGGATTCATTTTGAGGTTTTTATGACTGTTAGGCGCACCTAACCCTAGTAACTAATAATCAAATGGAGAAATGATCATATTGTATAAGCTAGCATACTATTTTATTTATTTATTTTAGATGACATGTAACATGTGTGTAGCTTCTGGTCTCGGTCCGCATCATAAAAATCACCAGGGAAGAAAACCATGATGGCCCATTCATCAGGCAGGCTACACCAGACCATTGTCTGGTTCATCATGTATGTGTAATCTAGTTCTTGCTCCAGGTGATTCTTCATGGTATGGTCCACCCTTTAAACGGCTCGGACTTTCCATTGATGTGATACGTACCCGGAAATGATTTAGAGTTTCACAGGCTATATTACAATGGTTTTGAACCATAGCCTATGATGTGGACAGCCAAGTTGTTTAATGAAAAATGTTTTGTCAACAGTTTGAATCGTACATTTGGCAGGACCCACCGTGGGATGTTAATTATTATGCTTTATTGTTAATCCTAACCTTTGAATCTTGGATTTGAATATGAGCTAGCTATTAAATATTCGTCTTCATGTGCAATCACTCATTCAACAAATGTTTCTTACTTTACTTTGGCCCGAGTAGCGTAAATTCTAGGCCACATGTAAGGGCTACATCTTCATCATCATCATTTGGGACACGCTAGGAGTAGAAAATGGTCCTCCTGCCGTATTGTGACACGTGCCCTTGCCTTATCAATCCATTAATTGTACTTGTTTACACCTGTTTTTTACACTCAGCTTTAGTTAGGGGTGTACATTAGCTCGGCCACTAGCTAACGTAAGCTCGAACTCGGGTTGGCTTGGCTCAGCCGTTGAACTTGACTGGCCTGCTCAGCTCAGTTCGGTCAGCAGCTCGAGCCAATTAAAGTAGAGTTTGAGCTAAAATCGAGTTGAGTTCGTTATTGCAGCATTTCCACAAACACCTGGACTGCACTTTTAAAATCTCACTGTTTGTAAAACAAAAGCAATGGTTTTAAGACATTTTATCAAACACCTTCTAAGCAACATAAAAACTAAGAAAAAAAAAAAGTATTTGTTTCATGTACATACCTTTCCTAGAAACCGAGACAAGAAACACTACAAAATTTACTATCAAGGAACAGAATTTTGTGCACAAAATGAGAACAAAATGAATAAATTTCAAAATCCTTAAAATGAAGTACCTACAGAGACTAGCACCATTCATCATGATGACTCAAGAAGAGTTTGCACACTCACCATTTGAATCATTTCTAGAAGATGGATCATGAGCTACCAGAATGCATGCAATCATGTCAATGATTACTAAAGAACTCACAGGCATAACACTCATTCATACACAATATTAGCATATAAATAAATAGGAAAGAGAACTGAGAAGCTACATACTTTCAGGTACCAGCCACACTTGGTTGAGTCATTTCTTCAAACACTTGGTGAGCAACATCAACAACAAAGTAATCGAGTCACCGAATTGGTTCGATCCGAGTTCGATTCGAGCTGGATTCGATCCGAGTCGAGTCAAGCTGGGGCCAGCTTGAACTCGGCTCAAACTCATTTTCGAGTTCAAAAAATCAGCTCGACTCGGCTCGAACTCAGCTTCGAACCAAGTCAAATCGAGCTTTTTTGAGTCGAGTCGAGCGAGCTAACCGAGCTAGTTCGGTTCATGTACACCCCTAGCTGTAATTAATAAAATGCTACCATGTGTCGGCACTACGTGCTAAATGATGGATAAAACCTTATTCTCACCTTATGCTTAACTTGATGCGATTATATTGAATGATTCAAAAGATGTCACATGATGACTGTACCACATGTGGTAAATATCAATTTCAAGATGAGGAATTAGAGACATATACACATGGGGGTATTTAATGTTGGAGTTCTATCAAATTCATTATCTATAAGCATTAAATGTCAATAATCACATAAAAGCAAGTCTTTCTGCAAGCATTAAAGTCACAAATTTATTAAAGCACGTCTCTGTCTAGCATTAAATTTCAGACTCTTGCAAAAGTAACTCTATATGATGCCAATGTCAAGTGAGGGACTCCAGCTACCTTCCTATTTGGGAATCCAGTGACCTGAGGACTCCAAGATGTATAATTTAAATAAATGAGAGTCTTTCTCTTGTACACGTGGTTGTATACAATATGCTATACTTACGTGGAGAATTGAAGAGATTTACATACCCGATCATTCAAACATTTTACGATGTCAAAGACCACTGTCTCTCAGAAGCCTATAAAGGTGACAATTGAGAAAGAGCTTGATGCCCACATCAAACACAATTTATCTTTATATTTATCTTTACTTGTGTCTTAACATAGCTTAGTCTAGTTTTAATATAAATAGCTACTATCCAGTACCATCGTTACACTATCGTATAATTTGATTAAATGTACACAACTTTCCGTTGCCGAATCCTGATCAACCGAGTTCTTACTTGTAAGATTAAATACTGTAGTCACATTCTGCTAATTGTTCACCTTTATCGTTTGTTCTTACGGACGTATAATGTATTTATCTTATCTTTTATTTTATTATCTAATCTGTTTGACACTTTGTCAATTGTAAAGAACATTATTCACAAATTAATAAAATTGACATTATTTTAATCTCTTTCTATTTTATTTTTCTATATTTATTCCTTTGAGAAATACATTGATTGCAATCATTGATAATAATTAAAAAAATTCTAAACTTAAGGAAAAGAGAATCCATCGGGAAAGACTTAACTCTTACCCTTTTACAAATTACTTAATTAATGTTACACTCTAAGGTTGAGAGGACAATTGGATTTCCAAATATGGTCTTAATGGGTCCATCTTAGTGCATGGGCACCAATGTTTAATAAAAAAAATGAGTCAAGTATGATTTTAGTATCCCCACACTTCATAATTGCATATGCAACCCAAATACTAGCCATCGCTGACACATGTGGCCTTGTGTTTGATTGAATTGCACAAACAATATCCTTTGTCAATCAATTTTTCGGAACCGTTTTAATTGGTAGAGGTGGCAACAAGCGATGTGGACCCACCTGACCTGAACAGTCTAACCCTAAAGGGCCACGAATTGGACCCATAAACTTGGCCCAAGCGCCAGGCCAGGCCAACAATGAATTGCTGGCCAGCTCTGTCCAATCATCAAATTAGCTACCATTATAGGAACAAAATTGAACAAGAAAATACCTCGAGTGGTTCCCATTCACTGTACAATCAATATTTAAAGATGCTCGTTGGATTCCGGTCAAGTAAAAATGATTCAATATCTTTATTTGATGTGACTTGTCCTAGACGGAGGAAAACAAAAAAGACAGTCACGCCGTCCCTGGCCCTCGGGATAGGGCGATAATTGAGGTCTTTTTAGCTCAATTAGGGCTAGGGCTTAATGGAGGACTGCAGCCAGCCGTAGCCTAGGCCATTGCCACTCTTATTCATTGTCTATCCTTGAGTAAACTTCTCAATGCCTGTTTAGATGAATGAGAATCAAACAATGATTTACTAAAGTGGATTCATTCAAACTTAGAAAAACCAAAAAGGGTTCAGCTCAAAATAGTACTTAGGCATTTATGCCAAATGCTGCTTGTAAGGGTGCATCCACTCCAGTTTATATATGGCCTACAAAAACATGACTAAAAGAAGAACTATGACAACGATCCATATTCAACAAAAGAAGCCTCCAAAATTAGTGGCAATAATCTTCCAATATAGGGAAGGTTGGGCCCAAAATGGTGCTTTAGCGTCCAATGCGACTTTGAGGGTGAATCCAAACCTTTTTAGATATGGCCCACAAAAGCATGACTTAAAAAAGAACCATGACAAGAGTTCATAGAAAGAAGCCCAAGATTAGCGGCAAGGATTTTCCATTGTTTGATAGAATGGAATGCACAGTACAATGTGCTAAGGTTGAATTCCAAGATCTTTTAATTCTCCTTTAATTCATTCTACGCCATTGTCAAGATTTAGCTTTTCAGAAAGAGATTTTGTTGAACTCTTTGTTTTTTATTTTATTTTTTCCCCGGGAAAGCACAGTATATATTGAAAGGAAGAAAAGCTTTTAAAGTGCTAGAGAGCACAGAGAATGGTGCTAGCACTATCTGACCGTTTAATCCATGTGGCACTAACCTACATGCATTTCTAAAGTTGAACCGAAAGAGGTTTATTTTGAAATGTGTGTGGAGATTCTAACCCATTAGTGTTATGTGCACAGGCTCGTTGCGGGACACATCATCTTTCTCCTAGATGAAGGAAAATGGTTGCACTTATCAATTGGCACACTAGAGGTTGGATTCTCTACAAACACTGTAGAGAGAGTTCTCTGTACAACACCATTCACTTGTATGCAGAGATTATTAGCATGTGTGAAACTCATTTACCATTGTGTAAGTGTTATTCAACTGTACTTGTGGGGAGGTCTATTGTGTTGTGTTTATTGCTGTATATGGGCTTGTGAGGTTCACTTGGGGATAACCACTAATGGATGGGTCCAACATGATTTTTCATCAGAATAGCTCTAAGTAGTTATCTCTTTCTTCACTCTATATATATATATATATTTTTTTTTTTTGAAGTTCGAATTTAAATTCAATAGAAAATAGAGCACATGAAGAGAGTTCGGATATGATAGTGTTACGTTCTATTGTATCTAAATTCCTCCCAATCTATTTGGTTCTTTCTTTTATATATATATATGCGAAATAGTTCTATACAGTCAAGCTCATGAGAACTTACACCCAGATCCTTAGCTCAACTAGCAGACTGAGTGGAGATGCCTCGTTTCAACACTTGAGGTCTTGGTATGGATCCCTAGGGGGGTGGCTAACATGGAGTGTCTACTGACATGGGTGTGTACTAACAAGCTAACCTAAAAAAATAAAAAATAAAAAATAAAAAGCTCATGAGAACTTCTCATGAGGTCGAGTTGTGTGGGCCCCACCGTGATGCGTGTCGAACATCTACCCCATCAATTAGATGCGACATTCCATGGTGGGCCTCAGGCTTAAAAATAAAGTCAATCAATGACTTTCGTGGGCGAAGGGTTACCCTCCCATTAAAACGTTTATAATCATTTGTTAGGCCCATTGAGGTGTGGTTCAAAAATCCAACCCATCCATTAAGTGTGCCCCACTTGGATGAGGGGTCAGACCAAGTTTCAGATGCATCCAAATTTTAGGTGGGCCCACCAAGTGATTTTATATGTTTTAGGCATGTCTTCACATGATTTTAGATGGCATGGTCCACTTGAGTTCCGTATATAGTTGATTTTTGAGATATCCCATAATTTAAAGGGGACCCATCAAATGCACGGTGTTTATGTTCAAAACGCATCATAGTGGGGCCCACACAACTCAACCTCATGGGAAGTTCCCATGAGCTTGACGACATGAAACCATTTCCCATATATATATATATATATATATATATATATATATATATTTATTTATTTATAGTAATGGTCTCTTGCAAACCATCCTGCAATATACCTTGGTGTGGTCCAATTCCCACCACAAGAGACCTTTGTGCTGGTGCCGGATTGGCTACTGACAGGTTGAGTAGCGAGATTGCTACTGAATTTGTGGCCCAACCATGATATATGTTTTGTATCCACGCCGTCCATCCATCTGGAGAGATCATTTTAGGGTAATATCCAAAGAGTGAGCCACATCTAAAGCTCCATGGGACACTACCACAAAAAACAATGGGGAGAGTAAAAACTTCTAAAGGCCACAGAAGTTTTTGATCAAGCTTATATTTGTATTTTCCCTTCTTTAATGTTTTTGTTAACTTTTGAATATGTTGGATTTCGAAAAAACATCATGGTAGGCCTTAGAAAGGTTTCAACGGTGGGCAACAATCTTCCTGCTGTATTTTGTGGTGGGTCCACTAAAACTTTGGATCTGCCTCATTCTCTTGCTCATGGCTTAAAATAATATCTCCAAATGGATGGATGTTGTGGATGCAACACATACATCATAGTGGGGTCCACAGAACTTGGTGACGTCACTTCTGTAGCGAGTCTGACTACTGAATCGTATCTAATCCGGGTCCCCTTTGTGCACTTCACCTCCCTATCGTCTTGGGAACTTAGATAAGGTGGGCTAAACAGTGATGTGTACCTGAAATCTACTCCAACCATCAGGTAACTGTTGGAAATTTAGCTGTAGGGCTAAGATAACAGGTAGATTTATGATTAAGGAGGGCTACACTAAAGGAAACAATGGGAGAAGGGATGCATATCATTGCATTTTTACACGGTACATCGTACTTTTTATGTGAAATCCACTCCAACCACTAGCTTATTGAGAAAATTCATAGTCGGGGTATACCAATTATACCTATGCTTGATTTATGTGGCCCAAATGGAATGACATAATTTGGATGGTGAGCATCCCCCTACCTGTTCCTTTCATGTGGCCCATCGTAATTATTGATGTGGCTGATTTTTTAGCCATATAGCTAAACATTTTTATTTATTTTTGCTAACCTTATGGATAGAGTGGATTTCACATACACATCATGGTGGGGCCACCCCCAACCCACCCCGCAAGTGCCTTTGTTGGAGTGCGGTCATGCTGACCAAGGTAGTAGTTAAACAATTGGTTTGTGACGCGAAGGAGCTTTGCCCAAGCATATCAAGATGGGAAGAGCTTGGACAGGCCCCATAGTGATGTGTATTTGAAATCCACTCCAATCACAAGGTGTGTGATACGAATTTAGATACAGGGATAAAACATTATCCACATTCATAATTCAAGTGGGCCACATAAGAAGAAATGGTCTAGTAGACCATTACTATATATATATATATATATATATATATATATATATATATATATATATATATATATATATATATATATATATATATATATATGTGCTCGAGCTGATGGGACTGTCCCATGAGGTCGAGTTGTGTGGGCCCCACTGTGATGCATTTCGAACATCTACTCCATCAGTCAGATGCACCATTCCATCGTGGGTCTAGGTCTCAAAAATCAAGTCAATCTGTGACTTGTGTGGGCCACACCACATACAGAAGTGGGGAGGGGCCGTGCACCTTTAAAACATTCATAATCATTTTTTGGGCCCACCGAGATGTGGTTTGCCAATCCAACCCATCCATTATGTGTGTCCCACTTGGATGAGGGTTCAGGCCAAGTTTCAGCAGCATTCAAAACTCAGGTGGGCCCCACCAAGTGCTTTTATATGTTTTTGGCATGTCTTCACATGATTTTAGATGGTATGGCCCACCAGAGTTCCGTATACGACTGATTTTTGGGATATCCCATAATTTAGAGGGGACTCATCAAATGCACGGTGTTGATGGTCGACACGCATCACGGTGGGGCCCACACAGCTCGACCTCACGAGAGCTTATCGTGAGGTCGAGCGCATAGTACCTTTTCCACATATATATATATATATATTTATTTATTTATTCCAATGCTCACCTTCCCACCAATTATTACGAGTTCTCGTGAAAACTTTTTGAGAATTCATCACACATGATATAAGCTCAATATATGAATGGTCCAAGTGATACAACATCCCATGAAATCCCATGAAACCCCTTTAGCTCAACTTTCACTGTGATCCAAAACTTTAGTGAACCATGGCAAAAGAAGATAGCTTCCTTCATTAATTTGCATTACTCTTTGCTATGGTCTAATAGAGTTTTGGATCAGGCTGAAAATTTGTCTTGAGAGGTTTCAAAGAATGCTACATCGATCATGTGGACCGTTCAGATTTTGAACCCATGACAGGTGTGCAGTGGTGCCCACATATGGAAGTGAGCATACTTCTCTCTCTATATATTAATTGATCACAAGTATTTTCAACATTTTACTTCTAGTTGGATTTATTTTTTTTATAATATCACAAGAAAAATGTCAAAAAATTAAAAATCTACAAAATCCCGGCCAAAAAATGCTGGGAAGAAGAGTGGTCACCTCATGAGATAAAAGCAGGGATATTATACGAGTGCCACATTATCACGTGTGATGGAGATGGACCTTTTCAATATCTCCTTAATTAATGAAATGATAAACAAGGTAATTTGCATGATAGCTCCTTTTTTTATGTGTATTATTCATGTGAAGGATGTAGCCCACTCACTTGGCAAGATTCTCAATACTCTCCCAATGCATTGATTATCGCTGCATCAGTAAAAGAATATTGTAAGGCCCACTCTACCATTTTCAAAGGTTGCAGAGAAATGGTCACATGCAGCCATTGTACCAGAAATTTCACATACATCCCATCTTTATCACCAGATTCTCATTTTTGTGCAACATCCAAGCCGTTAAAAATCTCACAGACGCCATGGAGACCATATGGGGCAAAAATTAAGTGTGTCTGTGTATTGGATGGACCATACCAATAAATCAATGGATACTGATGGTATGGATCACCGTATGGATCTGGCCCAGATAATAAATATATCAACCTGATTTTTAAAGAAGATAATTTTCTTGGTGTGACTCATCTTTCGTGCAGTTCAGATTTCCCATGTTCATGAAACGTTGGTGGGAAAGACGTGGATGAGTATGGAAAGTTGAGGTATGGTGCCTGTACGTTATCATCTTTCCAAGGGTGTGAAGGTGTTCACGTGAAATTCAGTGGCCCACTGAATATTAATATCAAAACGACATTTGACTCTAAAATCAGTGGTCCATATCTGAGCATTGTAAATCACCGTTTGTGACGCTTTTGACATACATCCATGATATCAGAGGAATAATAATTAAAAAAAAAAAAAGAAATACTATTCTGCCCGAATCTTTGGACTCGAGAATAGTAGAATGAACGGTTCAGATGCTCTTGGGGAGGGCCAAAAGAGGGGGGAAAAAAAACAGATCGTAACCCATGTGATTTCCCATTTGTAGAGATGAGATTTGTGTAGAGAGATCGCCTACCGTCCATTTCTGGTTGGTGGGAATCCTATCCCACGTTGGAGTTCCAAAAACAATTTCCCAAAAAGTTGGTGGGAGGCGTGCATGGGGATTCCCACCCATGTTAATGTGTTCCTATTGGTGGGAAGCGTGTTTGTCTTGGTTTACATGATGTGTGGGTTGCACGTGCGTTCCATTTCCACCGTTCATATGATTAGATGTACCGAGAAATGGTCCCATCGTGGATTGGCCATGGCCCAAAAAACAAAAGATATAGTGGTCTAGAAATCAATACATGTGGCCCACCTGACGGGTGGATCTGCCTCCTTGAGAGAGAGAGAGAGAGAGAGAATATGGCAGGATGTTATTCTCCGTATGCTTTCAATTAACAATTTTACACGTGGCATGCATATACACCATTGAGATCATGATCCCGATTAGAAATAGACCCTGATCCAAAATCTCACAGTGTAAATATGAACCTAACCCTATTATTTTAGGCATCGAATATAAATATTTTTTATTTTTATTTTTATTTTTTTTAAAGGCATCGAATATAGATGCCTAAAAGGGTAAAGGGCCAACGGTCCACATTCAACAACAGATTCATTCCGACGTCAGACTCGTTTATCGATCTGATTTTGACGCTATGTCCCATCTATAGGTGTACGAGCTTTGTGCGCATGCGCATGTAAAATCACATGTTGCCGGAGTATCAAATACCTCCCCATTCAAAGAAACGTTTACGTCCATCTCAATGGATGGGAAGGTACCGTCCATTGAGTTGTACATGGCTAACGTGTCCAGGAATAAGACATCCAAGCCGTTGAAAAAGGTTGGCTCAGCCTTGAAGTTCATGAGGTACAAAAATCAGGATGATAGGATTACCCATTTAGCGGGTGGGCCCTGCGTGTACAATGAATCAATCAATTGCTACTAGCTGCTTTGGTTCAATTGGACAGTTCAATCAATTGATCTGGACCGTCCATTATGTTGAGAACACATATCATGAGAATTATGCACAAATCATAATTAGAGATGATCCAAATCATCATTAATTTGGTCCCTCTTTTCGAATCCATGGATGGGTGGTTATGATTACCTAACAGAAGTGATTCTTTAAAATCACAAGCAATCCACGATGTCTCTGACAATACTTGAGGCCACTGATCAAATGGTTAATATTTGTCAGATGGTTCGAAGGCTTTTAAATTGCACATGATCTAATGACCTATCATTGATCTGAACTCATTCATTCATGAAATTATGTCCTAAGCATATGAAACTATCATGAAAAATGGACATCCAAGATTGGGCAGGAAAATAAAATAGGTCTACTCATCAACTCGAAATACATGGTAGATAAATCCCATTCTGGTTTGCCTATGGTTTCAAAGTAGCACTTTAGTTAGATTTTTTTTTTTTTTTTTCATTTATAGGTTGTAAGCAATGGGCCATAGTAAAAAATTAGCAAAAAATAAAAAATAAAAAATTTCTTGGCAAATTATAGAATTAGTGTTAGGCCAATGATTACATTAGTAAAATAATTGGAAATAAGTAATGATTACTTAGGCTTGTTATTGTATGGTGACATCACCTATATTTGATTGTAATGATGAGTTAACTTTTTAGTTTTTAACTTGAATACCTATTTGGTTCTTGGTGCTTTCTTATCTTTTGATAGCTTCACTAAGTTATAAATATATTTTTTATGCAAAGAATTTATCTCTTCTTGCATATGTTTTAACCACACCTCTTTATGTTCATTAGTTTGTGCTACTTGATAGTTCTCTAGTTCACCCCCATCTTAAAGCATGACATATTCATGAGGTGGGTTCTCCTAGATGGTTGACTTGCTCTAGTGAACTTTCTTAATGAAGGCTCAATTGGTGATTCTCGAGGGGGGCTTCTCCCCTTATTCTTTATATTCAACATCACCAATTATTTTTTCATAAACCTGCCCATCTTCCTTATTATCATGCATCATGGAAGGAGGAAGTAGATCTACATTAATAAAATCAACAACACTAGACTAAGACTTTTCAACTTTTTCAAAGTCTTTAATTGTTTGGTTTTCAAGAAAGACCACATTTATGCTTCTGATCACCTTCTTGTCAATTTGATCCCATAACTTGTAATCAAAATTTTCATTTGCATAACCTAAGAAAATACATTATTTTGCCTTGTCATCAAGTTGAACCGCTTATCTTTGGGTACATGCATAAATGCTCGGCAACTGAACACCATTAGGTGTTCATAGGAAACATTTTTTTCTAGTTTATAACTTTTATACAACATGTCCATTTAGAGGAGCTGAAGGAAGATTAATTAAATAATAAGCAATTCGCATAGCTTCTCTCCAAAATGATTTTACCAATTTTGCTTATAAAAGCATACACCTAATGCTTTCCAAAATAGTACAATTCATCCTCTCTGCTACACCATTGTACTGTGGAATCTTGGAAACATATTGCTCATGTCTAATTCCATATGGCCTTTGAAATACCGCTCAAATGACTTAATATATTCACTACCAATATCTATGCGTGTATATTTCAACGATTTACTTGTTTCCCTTTCCATTATAACATGAAAATGCTTGAACATATTCAAGGCGTGGTCTTTAATTTTCAAGGCCTATGACCATACATTTTTAAAAGTATCATTTATAAAGGTAACAAATTAAGAAGTACCTCCTAGAGTTTTCACTTTCATGGGACCACAAATATCGGAATAAACTAATTCCAAAACATCTATTTTCTTTTGGAGATTATTTTTATGAAATGAAACTCTATACTATTTTCCATCCAAACAATAGGTGTAATTATTTAAAGGCGTACCTTTTATATTAGGAATGAGTTTATTCTTGGTGAGAATTTGTAAGCCCTTCTCACTTATGTAATCTAACCGCTTGTGCCATACTTTTCTTGTTTTTCCTTTCCTTTTTTCTTATTCTCTTTTTTAGGCCTTTGGCACTCATTTTGGTAGTGGCCTACCTTATTGTAATTACAACAATTAACATCCTTTTTTGACTTGAATTTTCCTTTTAACTTTTCACAATAGTGAGGTTTCTACTTTTGTTTCTCTCATATTTTTTGTGACAAGTGCTTTTGACCGAGTGGAAGTCAAGAATTTCCTTCATGTTTCTTCATTCCACAAATTATTTGTTACTTGATTCATTGTAACAACTCCATCTGGAGCGGAGTTACTTAGAGACACCGCTAAGGTTTTCCAATTGTTTGGCAAAGAACTAAGAAGCAACAGAGCCTTCAACTTACCATCCAACATCATCTTCATAGAAGAAAGCTGATTTACAATACTTTAAATTTCATTCAAATGCTCTGCAATTAAGCTTCTTTCTTTATATTTTAAATGTACAAGCTTCCTAATTAAAAAAAGCATTATTGCCCGCGATCTTTCTCTTGTACAACTTTTCCAATTTCTTTCTAAGTGATTGTGATGAAGTTTCAATAGACATATGATGAAAGATCTGGTCATCCAATTATTGCCAAATAAACCCAACATCATCGTCCCAACACCTCTTATGGGTGCGTATAAGCTCTCGCAATACAAAAATCTTCTATGCTGGCTTTTCAATCATCCAATTGTTTCCATTTAAATTAACCATTTGATTTGTCATCACCTCCACAATTTATACATAAAATAATTAGAATCAAAACTAGAGCTTTGATATCACTTGTTGGGAAGCCACACAACATTTCCTTCTATGTGTAAATCAATAAGATTAAGAGTATAAAATATTAAGTGGATAAAAATCACTTTTAACATAAGTAAATCATTAAGCATGTACGATGTAAGAGACATCAAGATTTTGCTGTGAAGGAAAAAAAAACATGGGACTTAATTCGGCATAAATCCATTATAATAATAATAATGGAAGTATAATCATTAAAAGACCTCTTTGGGATACCCAAATTACATCACTCAATGATGGATTATAAACAACAATGGAAGAAAATGAATTTCTCATGAACTACGGATTATAGAAAATCTCTAACACAATAATTAGTGAAGACAATCAAAGAAATTGACATTATGGATGGATCCTTACGAAATCATGCGAAGATTTCAATAGTAAAAGCCTCTTGATATTCTATTCTCCTTTTTTTTTCTTTTTCTTTTTTTTCTCTAAGAAATACAACTCCTAAATGTTGCTCTTTAATTCTCTCTAAATAAAAAAGCTAATTTTCTCTTATTTTAATTGTTTAGCTAAAAAACCAAAATACACCTCACACATGTGATACTAAGAGCTATTTAATCCCACACATGTGACTCCCACTCCACATAAGGAAGGACCCCAACAACCCTATGCCCTACAAGGTCATTGTGATGGTTGTCTTATACCTACCATGTGGATCTGTTGCACCAACTCATGATAGTACACGATTTCAAAAATTCATGGGATTCAAAACTCTGGTATCCAACAGCACTACCAGTGCGAATTGAATGCTCACCACTCAAGCCTTCCAAGGATAAAAAGTTTTAGACCAGATTTATATTTGTATTTTTGTCACGCTGGAAAATAGATCCCGAAGTGCTCACACGATGGATGTGTTCTTCAACTGCTGCAATAGCCATAACAAAGATCGAGAAAATGTCTCTTTTTAATTGTCAACTGTCAAATAAATCAGAAAATACAATGGGATTTGAAAGGATGGGTCACACACATAAGTGTGGTTTTGAAAGATTTTGAAAAATCAGAAGTATTACAGTTTTCACTCCATCTAGATGTAAAATACCATAAAAACATGCCAGTGCGCCCAGAAAGGTTTTCAAATGTGGTATTCGCCGCACTGTTTCCTGTGATGTACGACTTGAGTTTTAGATAAACTTTATATTTGAATCATGTTTTAAAAATGAACTATTGAAAATTGTGGAAGTATATATGCCTTAAAATGAGATTGGGGCTATTGTGGGGGCGGGGCCATAAAGCTGGGGGCAGCTGGACCGTTAGAGTGAAAAATAGTCACTGGCCTGGGTCCACACGCAAATATCCAGTCAAATTGAATATGGGGTCATGACCTGTCTATGAGTGTCCAACAAGTGTACAAAATCAAAAATATTGAGTGCATGAATGCAAACAATCCCCATCTTATGGAGGGTAAAAGTTAAAACCAACAAGCGTGTTATTGGCAGCGGCAACGGGTCAGTCACTGACTCGAGGATTTCTGAGTCAGTCGTGTCGGACACGATTCTTCCCAGTTGACTCGGACTTGTTCGAGATTGGTGTAGGTGGCCACCCTGATTCGACCTGACTTGGTCGGGTCCACCCAATTTAAATCTGACTTAGGTGAGTGCTGACTCAACTTATATCCAAATGAGTCAGGACAAGCCACCGAGTCAAAAAACCATCCCTTGGCCCACCAGGTTTTGGGTATATGGCCCGATCAGGGTCGCGCTATATAGGCCCGTGGGTCGGGTATTGGCCTTTGGGTTTGATGCCCGATTAAATGGATTGGGCTTCGGTCTAGGTTCGCAAAAATATCTTTGCAAGCCCAATTTAAAGCCCAAAATAGGCCCGTTGATGATGTTCTCGGTAGGGTTGAATGTTGGGTTGGGTTGGGTTGCGTTGGGTTGGGTTGGTGCTCAACCCCAGCCCAACCCAAGGTTCCTTTACCTGAACCCTAACCCAATTGAACCCAACCTCCAGCTGGGAATTCTCATTCCAATTCTAACCCAAGTGGGCTCGGCTGGGTGGATACATGCTAATATTTTTGTTATTTCATTAGTTTATTATATTTCAATACATATATTATTTTTTGTACCTATGATTTTATTAGTTATTTATGTAATTATCTATCGTAAAGAACTTCATTTTTTTTTCTAAATAAATAAGCTAAAATATAGGATAACCACTCCTTTAAAAGTCATGTTGTGTAGCACACAGTCTATATAGGGGAGAAATCCAGCGTATCTTGTTAGCTTGAGTCATCGGAAATAACGTGGACTAATAAGACCTAACGGCATTGGAATTTTGTACAGCTGATCCACACACAATTATATATCGATCGGGTTTTGGTTGGGTTGGGTCAGGCAACCTGAGACATCAACCCAAGCCCTACCTAAGTTTTATTGGATTGGTGTTTGTATAGCCCAGGACCGAGATTGAACCCAACACATCCTGCCCGAGCCCAACCTAATGTCAGGTAGGTTGGGTTGAACCCACCTGACTTTCAGCCCTAGTTCTGAGTGGAATAGGGCCTGAAATCTGGTCAAGTCATTTTTGACCGGCCTGACCTGACTTCACATGTACATGTCTTATATCCAATATGCGAGTTTAATCCTTGATCAGGCAGCCGATGCATCTTGAATGTAGACCATTGATTTTGTTCCTCTAGTGTCTAATTCTCAATTCATGTGTTGGTCCACTTGATCAATGGAGAGACTAGTAACGTTCAAGTGGGAGATTGTGATTTTATCATTTTTTTGGGCCGGGGTGAGTCGGACCAGAAATTTTTTTGGTTTGGGCTTGGGCCTACTGTGCTGGTCCATGCCGGATGACGGGAAAACACAAAGACATGGATGAAAGGAGAACTGAAATATCAGCTTGATCCATAACTTCTGTGGCCCCCAGGAATTTTTTAACTGTAGGCGTTCAATTCACACTGTTTCCTGTGGTGTATTGCACTTGAGCTTTGGATATGCTTCATTTTTGGGCTCCAGCCCTAAATTTATTTGGTAAAATGGATGAATGGAGTGGGTAAAATACATAAATCATGGTGGGCCCTACAGAGTTTACTCAGTACGCAATCCGCTTCCATCTGTAAGATCCCAATGTACGTGGGCCACAATGGCAAAAATTCAGTAATAAGAGATCCTCACCGTTGATACAAAAGAAGGCTAGTTAGAAACTGTTCCAACTCACTTTGCATATAGCCCACATTCAACTTCACCAATCCAATGGTCAGCATCATTATCACTAGGATTACTGGTCCATAGGCCATTCGGAATGGCAACCAGAGCGTAGAAGGTTCTGATAATCACTAATACATGAATTCATGTGGATGGTTGATGGGTGGCACAATCCATGGAGTAGGGTGGAGTAGGGTTGGCAATGGGCCAGATGGGCAGGGCTCATCCAAATGTCATTCTTGGGCCCGGGCCTGTTGTCCAGGCCCATTTGGGCTAAGCCCGGGTTTAGGCTGCCTTGGCCCAAATCCGGCCATTGCTACTCCTAGTATTGATGGGCCATAGTCTAAAAATCACAATATGGGGTGATCCTGGCCCCAAATCCTAGGCTGCACAGAGCTTGCGGCTACGGGTTTTGCGTAAAGCCCAGGGCTGCACTCGACAGTAGCAGTCTCACTACTGAATGACGTCACCACATTTTTTGGCCCCCACCATGATGTATTTGTTGTATCCACACCGTCCATCGATTTGGCGAGATCATTTTAGGAGTAGTTAAATAATGAGGCATATCCAAAGCTCAAATGGACCCCACTGTAAAAAAAAAACAGTGGGGATTGAACGCCTACCATTAAAAACTTCTTTGGGCATAGAAATTTTCGATCAAGCTAATATTTATGTTTTCCATTGTTCCATTTCCGTATTAACTTATAAACAGGTTGGATCTCAAATAAGGAAAGTTTCAACGGTGGAGTCACTGTCGCTGCTCATTTTCCCCGTGGAGTCGACTTGAACTTCGGATCTGACTCAGTCTTTGGCTCCTGCCCTAAAACGATCTCTCCAAATGGATGAATGGTGTGGATACAACACATACATAACACATACATCATGGTGGGGCCCAAAGAACATGGTGCCCGCACGGAAACGGATTGGCTACTCCCCCTGCTGCTAGTACCGTGCTGATGGCCGGTGTTCTGTGGGCCCACCATGATGTATGTGTTTCATCCATGTTGTTCATCCATTTTTAAAGATCATTTCAAGGCTTAATAGAAAATTTTTTAAAGGTATATAAATCTCAGGTGGACTACACCACAGGAAAACAATAGTGATTGGATATCCACCATTAAAATCCTCCTAAGGTCCACTGTACTGTTTATTTGACATCTAATCCGTAGATTAGGTCATACGACCAATATGAAGGGAAAAACAAAGATCAGCTTGATCCAAAACTTTTATGGGCCCCAAATTTTTTTTAATGGTCGACGTTCATTCAACACTCTTTCAAGTAATGTGGTCTGCTTGAGATTTGGATATTGCTCATTTTTCGTCGCATATCCTGAAATGATATAGAAAAATAGATATCCGGAAATGATATAGAAAAATAGATAGATGGCATATGAAACGCATACATCATGGTGGGGCCCACAGAGCACCGACCACCAGCCATTGGCTGATGGAGGGGAGTAGCCAATCCGTTTCCCCACTTTTCATGCACGTGAAAAATGGACGGTCAGTAAAATCAAAGAACGAACACGTACCGCCATCGGGACACACTAAATAAACTCCACGTGTCCAGCGACGCCCCATTACCTTGATCTTATCTCACGCGCGCGAGTCCCTTCCGGTTTTCCGAGTTCCGCCTTCGTAAATAACTGTAATCCCAAGTCCATTTAGCAATCGCTCTCTTTTAAGAGGAACGCCCCCCATCTAGGGTTTCTTGCGGCATTTAGGGTTAGGGTTTTTCTGTCCGCTTCCCACGACAAACAGAGGTAAGAGTCGCTTCGATTTCGATTCTAATATCTCTCTATTCTTGAATATTTATTCATCTCTCCTTTCCTCACTCACCATTCAGAATCGAGATTGCGTGATTTTTTTCTGCTTTTTTGGTTTCTGGTTTGATTTTGTTTTGAGCTGTTTTGTAATGATGTAGTTGAACATTTTCTCGGCCAACAATCTGTCCACGTGGTCCCCACCTTTGGGTGTACTAGGCCGTTCATATGGTGGGCCCTTAATTTGGACAGGTAGGAATCGCAGTAGTTTCTGACCGTCTGGTTGGCTACTGTTAAAATAGGCGTTTGTATGTAATTTTGCATTTGGATCCGCCTACTGGATGGCTAGGATCATCTGGTGAGGGAGATATTAGGGCATGGCTCATCCATGATGGCATGGACGGTTTAGATTACTAGTAGAAGGGCTCCAAGTTTACCATTGCTGATTCGAATAAAAAAAGGGGCCTTGCTTTTGATGGAGCGGCATGTTATGCCTATGTATGTTACTTAGGGGTTGTTTGGCACCATGAATTTGGTGGGGTTTCAAATCCACGGTGAAAGCTTGGATTACATCTAAAATCCTTCCAAAAGTTATATGTGTAACATGTGTGTCGGTAGACTCCCAGAACAATTAGATTATCAAATTGCATCACTATAATTACTTTAATACGATGATTTGCGCTGGCCAAACATTATCCATGTAAATCAATGGTTAGTCACTTGGATGTGATCTTATGCTTGTGGCCCATCTGAGACTTGGAATGTCATCATTTTCAGGCTAAGTATATATTGCATACTAATTTTGAATTAGAGGGGATTCTAAATTCCGAGTGCCAAACACAATGAGAGGATTTCAAATCGAGGGAGTTCCGAATCCAAGGGGTTCCAAATCCACTCTCCCAAACAGGCCGTTAGATGCGTGTAAGTTGGGTAAGTGGGAAGTGAGGTGGTGTTTGGGGGAGAAAATTCACTTGTAAGTAACTTACAACGTAAGTCACTTGCAAGCAAATCTACCAAAAAACTGCAGGGGGATGGGGGTGAGAAGTCACTTCCCTGTAAGTGACTTTCACCTGTAAGTGACTTACAACTTAAAATAACTTCTAGGCATCCAAACAGGCGATTAAGTTTTATTTTGAAGAAATATACAATGCTCAATCCAAACACACCATTGGCTGGACCCATGGTCCAGACGCCTTATGTGGACCCCAATGGATGGGCAATCCTTGAAAAGACTCCCACCGGATGAAGCTGGCCATCCGGTTGTCGGATTGTAAATGGTGTACCAGTCAGGCTGTCCATTGGCCCAGTCCGGTGTTGGGCTTGGGGCCGGATTTTTAATAGGTCAGTATGGGCTGATCGGGCCAGACCTATTCAAAATTTTATTTCTTCTTGATCGGGGCTTGGCCCATTGACCGCCTCATTTGAAATAGAGTATTTTCCTCCTTATGCAATGGGAGATACTTGGGCGGATGAGCTTTCGGTTCATTGCATGTCTCTCTTGGGGCCACCAAATAACCCAAAAAATTCCACTATCGGTTTATCCAAGCTGGTCCACTAGGCCTCATTAAATGGTGGACCGTTGGTTGTAATTGTCCATTTTGAAGCCGCCCCATTTGATAGCATCATCCGACAAGGGAGATGGTCCATCCCATGATAGAGCCCTATACGATCAATGGTTTAGGTTCTTAAAGGTAGGCCTCACTTGTACCATTGGTGGGTAGAACATAATATGCTGTTTCTTCTATTGATTGTCATGGTTTGGTTGAATGGTTTTGGTCGTGGGTTTGCTCTCCATAAACACCAGTTCAAGTCCCCTCTCTGTGGATTACCCGATGCATGTGGTTGAGGGGTGATTGTGTGCATCCGCAGGGAATAGTCTCACCTTAAAGGAGTAGAGACACCCTGTCGTCATAAAAATATATATTAAAAAATAATATAATGACTATCTGTATTTTTTGGTTATGCTTTAATGGTTACATGTGACGGAAAGGGAGCTGTTGTGTTACTCAGTTTGCCACTAAAATCTTTTGTTGTCAATTGGATTTTCAGGCATAGCTTTGTTGGTAGCTTGTAATGGCTCCATCGCAGCCTAACAGTGGGCTGTTTGTTGGGTTGAACAAAGGGCATGTTGTCACAAAAAGGGAATTGGCTCCTCGCCCTTCTGCCAGAAAAGGGGTATGTAATGTAAAATTGATATACTTTTTATGATTGGTTTGCTTTAATTCTTGCTTCATCAGATTTTTGGGTTTTGAATGTCTAACGATGATTGAACTTCTTAGCATTCAACATTTTAGCGGCAGGTTTGCACCAATCCTTGCTTACTTTGTCGGGTGGAAGTGAAATCCTTTATATTCTCTGCGTTCTTTTTTGGAAAATGAGATTGTGTTGGACATCAATTGAGGAACTGTACTGATGATGGCGGTGAAAATTCATATTTTGCTGGCCTTAAATAAATTGGGTTTGGAGGCATAGTTGATTCTGTCTGGGATCATTTGGCATGATCAAGTTTGTTTTGCATTTGTTGGTGAATTGCATATGTTTTGGTTCCGTGAAGTTTGCTAACACACTGCTTTGCTAGAACCTGTATGTGCATGTGGGGATCTCCAAGTTGCTTATCTGGTGGACTGAATTATGTGGTTGTCCTGGCTAAAAAATCAGTCCCGTCCCCTGATCAGGTGGTCCCATGTGTTCATGGATCACTGGTCCTTCCCTTTTTAAGCCCATTTTTCATAGATGGGGGCCTGCCTGATGAGTGGACTGTCCTGTCTTTCAGCCTGGTTATCTACATGCGTTCCAGTGTGTGGATTTATGCGCTGAGAGGCATGTGTTTGTAGAATTGCCATTGGTCCTGAAGTTAAATTAAACTTTTGTGAGAAATGATACTGTGTGAGGCCTTTATGGATCCCCATCGGTTAGAAGTAATTTGTGGGAATGATCTTAGCCAATCATCCAACCTCATGTAGATTGGCCTTAGCCAAGAAATTACTCAAATTGGACTTCTGCATATTGCATGCGGCAACTACACTGCATTTTCAACCATCAGTTGATGGTTAGGGTTGATCAATTGGACCAATTTTTGGTTCTGTGGCCAAACTTTATGCTTTCTTGTGGCTTGTGAGGCATTAGAAAGCTTTCACTTTCCCTTGTAGGCCCATTTTTTGTCCTAACAAAAGAGGTGTCTGAGGCTCTGAGCCTAGGTTGATTTGTTTTGGCAATTATTTCCCTTTGTAGTTTGTTCCAACTTTTTTTTTTCCCTTGTTTTTAGTGGAAAAAATTATTATTAATCAGAAAAAGTATTGTTATCTTATTGTTTGTATATTTCAACTCTAGTCAAGGTCTGAAATTGTTCTGTTATGTAATGTATCGTACGTTCACCATCGATACCACTATGCATTGCCCCATATCAGGCTGTTTTGGTCTGATGTGGGGCCAATACACCAAGATCTTTCATAAGCAATACTGGTACGTATTGGGTATAGGTATTGGTTTTGGATGGTACTTTAAACCCTGCCCCTAGTACTTCACCATGTGTTATGAGCTCTGTGCTTTTCTTTCTCAGAAAACTAGCAAACGGGTGCATTTTGTTCGGGGCATCATTAGGGAAGTTGCTGGGTTTGCTCCCTATGAGAAGAGAATTACTGAGCTCCTGAAAGTTGGAAAGGACAAGCGTGCACTGAAATTGGCAAAGAGAAAGTTAGGTACCCACAAAAGAGCGAAGAAGAAGCGTGAGGAGATGTCCAATGTTCTTCGCAAGATGAGGTGAAGTTTTTCTTTTCTTTTCTCGTCATTCGATATATAGATGCTAAAATCTGCTAGTGATTCTAGTAGGTATGATACCACATGGAAGCATCTTACCCACATCGCACTTTGGGCATACTCTTGAAGTTTTTTGCTTATGATCCTATCCATAGGACCTAAAACTTCCATACACATTTAGGTTCCTTCTTGACAAAAGGTGCTTAGGTCTACAAATGTCCTGATAGAGCTCTTTTGTGACAACATGTACCTCTACATGGATCACTCATGTGTGGGACCACGAGTTGTGCATCAAATAAGTGCCTTTTTGTAGATGACCTTGTTCAATAATCCACCCAGTCAAGTTGCAATCGTGCAACATTTACAAATCAAGTACAAAACAAAGGTTGGTCTAAAGAACTTTATGTTCCAGCTGCATCTGCCTGATAAGCGGACTGGCCTGTGATTTTGGCCAGGTCATCTGAACAGTGGAGCCCACCTGATTTAGGGCTCGGATGTTCCATGCATTTCCCAGAGTGACACATGTGGCACCGTGCATATTTTTGTCGGGTGGGTTGGTGCAGGGATGAAAGTAACTGTCCTGGTGAAGTAGACAATAGACATTATCATTTAGAGCCACTTTTATAGAGTTAATAAAGCCATGTTGAATGAATGTTGTAAGATTGGTCAGATTGAAAGAAACCAACATTCTATGTTTACCACTTCAAAGTTTTTATAATTATTTCAACCAAAGGAAAGACATAGAGAAGCAAGTGCAAAAATTAAATAATAATTATCTCAAGCCACACCAAAGCTTAGATTATTTGATGACATCATTGCACGAAAGGTTGCATCATGGGTGTGTCATCTTGACTGTGCCAGTTACCATGAAACTCTTGACTTTTTTAGCTTTTGTATGGGAATGGAAAATGTCCAGTGCTTAGGTGTTATCATGGTTTTAAACTGTCAGGTTTCTTTAAAATGCAGATTTAACTTGATAATGAAAAAGAATCATGGCTGGATTACAGTGCGTGTTTACCACATCTAAAATGTGGTAGATTGTCCACCTTTATGCTTGGCATGCTCGTCCAAATTGTCTGCCCCATTTTGGATCGTGCATGGCCCAAAATTTACACTGATTGCACAATCATAACTGATTACAAGTGCCATCAAATGGATGGGTGAAAAGAAAAAAGGTCAGCAGTGCAAATGCAGTTGCACAATCAGACAGTAAAGATCTTTTTGTATAATATGTTTCGCTATAGATCAAAACAGAAAAAGAAAAGTGATGGTTGAGATCATCTTATCAGTGTGATTTTCAGGCTACACCACATCCAGGATGGGATAGCTTGTGATTTGGATATTATGGATGGGCATACATGGATGGTACCTACAAGTCTCACAAGTTATAACCTTTGGCAACATACATTGGCCTTCAAAGAACAAGGCAACATACCTACGAGTATCTCACACGTTATAGCCCTTGGCAACACACATTGGCCTTCAAAGAACTAGCCTACATAAACTGAAGAGTCACCTTTGTTTCAAAAATATTGGTTGATTCATCAAATATTAGGGGTTGTGTTGATGATGTGTCAGTATCAATAACTGCTCCTGGCATGTCGATGCCCTTGGTTATTAAGGTTTTTAACTTCTGGATCTGCGATAAAAGAGATCCAAAACAGAGGGGACTATTCCTATGTGGTGTTTCTCTCTTATGAAGAAAGCTGTGGGGACCAATTGTAGTTGCACAGTGGATCACTGTCATACATCATTGGTGGTGCATGCTGTAGTTTGAAGTTCAGATTGACATTGCTTGTGTGGTTTAGACATAAGAGTGTGCCTCTAAGATCCTCATGCTTGTCTCTTACAAAAAATCAAAGTCCGGTGTTGGCAATATTGCTGGGCATTTTTATGTCACCACTGTTTGGATACAGGCCTGACCGAGATTTTCCGGAAATCAGAAATGCCAGCCGTGAAGAAATTTTCTATGCCCCTTCATAGCCACCAGGCATGTGTGGGACATTGGGTTGGTTCCATTGTGTGTGTGTATGACCTGACTTAAAAAAAAGGCCAGCCAACTCATGTGGTCACCTTCGGAAAAAAAAAAAGTAAAGGTTTTTCAAAGGTGGAACGGTTTAGAAAAAAATGTTGTGGGTGGTCCACATGAAATGCATGTGTACGGCCTGATGAGTGGACTTGCCTGGCTTCTGGACCAGTTCATCCATGTAGCGTGGCCGACAACTCTGTAAAACCCATTGCATCGCCAGATTTCAAAAGGCTTGTGTAAAATTTTCCACAGCATGGGGATTTGGATTGCATCCAGTATCAATTTGGGGTGTGGAACATGTTTGTGAAACTTTCTGGTTGCATTGTGCTGATTGAATATTTGGCAATGCGGTTTGCTTCATTTCTGGTGTTTTGTGCATGCAGATCTGCCGGAGTGTCCGACAAGAAGAAGTGACGAAGCATGGATAACCTGAAATTCCTTGGTTTTATATGGGAAATCTTAATCAAAAGTGACTCCATATGCTGAGAGATTTATGGATCCCTGATACAGTTTGAATTGAGATTTTGATTAGCAGGTTTTGTTTAGATTTTCAGAATCTTCATATATCATTTTGGATTTGGATGTGAATTTTCAGTTTAAGTCAGACTTCACTTGTGGTATTATGGTAGCTTCTTTTCTGTTATTATGGGTGGAATTTTTTGCCATTTGTGCAGGTAGTGATTATTTACCTGCAATCTCATCATTCTTAGGCATCTTTTGATGGCCAAAAAATGCAGTAACTGGACCACTCTAACCATACAGCTGTCAGTTTTGACCTCTATGCATGTGGTTTTACGATCAAGGGATTCTGATCAAGCATCTAGTGGGGCTGAGCATGGCCATCCACGATTGAAATACAAACTGCTTAGGCGATAATAATTAAAGCAATGTGCACTAGGAGAGACTGTAGAGGTAAAGCAAATCACACGTGACATTATGGCAAGCATGTGAAGGATCTGGTCATGTTGTATTTGGGTCTCAAAAGCTCAGTTGCCCACTCACCAAATTGGCCTGATTTATGAGCAGGCGTCTTTATGGTACACTCCACCTCTGATTGCGTGCACGTTTGTTACAATCCACTTCCTGCAATTGACCCATCAGCACCAAAGCTAACTCATGGTTCAAACCAAAGTCAAGAGCTCTTGTTCACAATGCAACCACTGCACCACTCTCAGCATATGACCCTCCCAACTGACGACTCTACACCAAACTGATCACTCATGTTTTGGGCCAAAATCAAAAGTTCATGTTCATGCCATTATGAGTACTGCACCTGATGTATCCTTCATACAACTCTCTTGAGTGAGCTCTCATTGGATGTTCTATGTCCGTAGAAATCCAATAAAAAGGGTGTTGATCCTCCAATACCTGAAATACAGCAGAAGGGGCAGTGATATTCAACAATCAGTTATGGATCTTAGTTGAAAATCAATTAAAGGGAACATCCTTAATTACCACCAATTTTTCTGCTTGAATAATATTAAGGCTAAACCATTTTTAATTTATTGTCTGTTTCGTGACCCTGTCCATATGCTGACAGGACAATCAATGAGCTAGGCTGATATAGGCCAACTAAACCCAAAAGCTCTAAATAGAGCAAGGCAAACAGGCCATGTTACAATTCAAAATCAACGGATGCCCAGAACGTGACAGCCTATGTGGATGGATCAGATGATGTCAGCCGTACGCCCAGAACATGACAGCCTCTGTGGATGGTTCAGATGGTGTCAGCCTCTCCCTTGCCCTAAAGAATGGGTGTCAATACCATTTTGAACAAGGGGGACTATAGACTGGGTAGCCCGCCCAACCCAACCTAACCCAACCGGACGTGGATTGCGTCCTACCCCTCCTGGCAGTAATCCATCCTGGCAGGGCTCTGTGAGGCCCACTGTGATGTAAGTGTTTTATCCACATCGTTTATCGCTTTTCTAAGATCATTTTAAGGTATTAACATAAGAATGAAGCAGAACCACAGCTCCAGTGAACCACACCAAAGGAAGCTGCAGTGATAATGACACCCACCGTTGAAACCTTTCTAAGGGTCACTGCGATGTTTTTTTTTATTTTTTATTTTTTATTTTTATTTTTTAACACCATCGAACCTATTCATAAGGTCATGTAGACGTGGAGGAAGTGAAAAAACAAATATCAACTTGATCCGAAACTTCTCCAGGTCCCAAGAAGTTTTTAATGGTGGACGTTCAATCCCCACTTTGTGGTCCACTTAAGCCCTTTACCTCCTCTTTTTTTGGCTGATACATTAAAATTATCTGAGAAAAACGATGAATGATGTGGATAAAACACTTACTTCACAGTGGGCCCCACAGAGCCCTGCCCGGACGGATTACTTATAGGGCGGGGGTAGGACGCAATCCGCGTCCAACCCAACAAGTCTAACCTAGCTCTAGGCCGAGCTTGGAACTACTATCTGAACTCGTGGGCCAGGCTCATAGCCCAATGGGTTCTGTGGGTTGGACTGGGCTCAAGTAATTTTACCACAGGTTTCCCTACCTAACCTTTTATGGATATGTGTTGTATCCTACAAACATGTCATTCCAACTCTCGTTCAGTCAACCTATCTACCTTAAATGTAAATGGTTTCATTCCTCTAACATACCTATTTCTATGTATGTTTGGTTCACTTGATCAAGGAACATTCAAATGGGAAATAGAGATCTTATCAGTTCTTGGGTTGGGTTATGCTTGAGCTTAACTTTTTTTTATTTTTCTTTAAAGATTAAGCTTGGGCCTAAGTTCGAAGGTGGGTAGTTCTAGCACCCCGGACCTAACCCGGACGGGCGCAAAAACCTATTGCCACCCTAGTTCTGAACTATTTTCGAAATTCTAACAAGAGAACGGACAATTGGGAGTCGGCTCGACTAGACATCATCCTGACTAAAGAAAACTCGATTTCGGATCCGCAACCGAGGACGGGAGATCCGGGACTGTGGTGCCAGGTTGATGTATTTGTATTAAATCCGCACGATCCATCTGTTTTTCAATATCATTAATAAAATGAACTGGCCAAAAATTAAGCAGATTCAAACGTCAGGCAGAGCCCACCAGAAGAAATAGTGGTGATTGAATGCCTACCATTAAAAACTTGTTGAGGGCTACTGGAATGTTTATTTACCATCGAACCTGTTGATAAGGTCATACAGGACTGGATGAAGGGACCACACAAATATCGGCTTGATCCAAAACTTTTGTGGCCCCAAGAAGTTTTTAACGGTGGTTGCTCAATCACAAAAGTTTCCTATGGTGTGGTCCAACTGAGATTATCTTTTGCATTTTTGGGCTAATGCTAAATGATTAGGAGAAACGGATGGATGGTGTTGTAAGGAAAATAGACCAGCCAATTAAAAAAAGTCAGGTCAAGACCTTGCACAATTGGCCAGCTTGGTCGCGATTGTAGGTTTGACCTCTTACTCCAAAATCGAGCAAGAAGTGAGGATGGTCTGGGCATCCCGCCAATAGGTCGAAACGCCCTCCAACTTGCCCAACACCAAAAAGGACTCAACTGCTTGCGAAGAGAGTCAGGTCGGCATATTTCCAAGTCAACACAACTTCTGGTTGGCATGACCTACCTTCTATCAATTTGAACCTGATCCTGACTACCTTCACCTGAAATCACGGGCGAATATTTAGGAATTCAATCAGTATACAAATCTGCCCGAGATCTCAGCCAGGAATACAGGAAGATCCTCACCACATTTATGGAATTTAAATCCTATTACAACTCATCCCTACTAAATAGAGAGATCTCTCCAATGTACGCACAATCTATAGCCTAAAATTCCTTACTCAACTAGATCCAGAAGCCTTACCTACTTAGGCATCAGATGGTCGCTTGCATTATCCAGAGTCTTTTTTATCCATTTCTTCTTATACAAGTACATAAAGGTACTAGGAAGGCTAACCAGATTTCTGCATCAATTAGATGACATTGATATAAGACACATACATCAAGATTATTGGCCACAAAAGGTTCTAACTCTTTGGAAGATTACTTAAATCTGTTTTTTAAAAGACCAAAATACCCCAACTTCTATGTATAAGTCTCTATTAGATCCCATCTCATATGCAGTGGTGGTGACTCCATCACTGCCAACCTTCGTGTTGGAAGGCCCATGCGGAACCACGAAAGTTTTAGATAAGCCGTGTTTTCTCTACAGTTTCAAATGACTAATAAACATAGCTGTGGACCCTTGGCGAAAGGATAGACTAAGCGGATAAAATGCATCCATGACGGTGGGCTCGAGTCTTCGGCCAACACGGAGGTTGGTGGTCGCAGGCCAACTGCGTGCCGATCTAAACTCCATTACTAGCTAATGTGGCTTACGTGGATCTCAGATTTTGGGTCCACCTCTTATATCGATGTCATCCATCCGTTTCTTCATATTATTTTATGGTATGAGCCCAAAAATACAGCAAATCCAAATCTCAAGTGGACCACACCACAGGAAAGGTGATTGAACGCCCACCATTAAAAACTTTTCGGATCCACTGAAATATTTATTTTCCATCTAACTGGTTCATAAGATCACAAAAGACTTGGATGAAAGTACCACACAAATATCAACTTGATCCAAAACTTTTGTAGCCCTTAGGAAGTTTTTAATGGTCAATCACTACTGTTTCCTCCACCTGAGATTTGGATCTAGTGCGTTTTTAGGCTAATGTCCTAAAATGATTACTCTATATGGATGGATGGTGTGGATATAAGAAACATACATTGATCTCTCTGTATAGATGGACGGCGTGTATACAAGAAACATACATAACAGTCAGTTCACATGGATTCACCGACATAAGCTGTGTCCATTATTGACACGGATTACATGCACCATCATACTTAAAAACCTTGTGTTAGGCACTATCGTTTGGACTTACGGACTGAATTTTCCTCACAATGTGAACATGATACAACACACTCATTACCAAAGAATTTTCTACATTGGCGGCAGCTCATGTTTGTGTTGTCCTCAGGACATGTTTACATACTCCTAAGTCGTGTATCACAGCCTATCATTCCTTTCCTAACTTTTGGAAAAGAAATTTTCATACAAATCCTGACTTTAGATCCCTCGAGTTGACGATAAAGTTAAGTCGTGTATCACAAAGCCTGCGATTCCTTTTCTAACTTTTGAAAAAGAAATTTTCATACAAGTCCTAGCTTTAGGCACCTCGAGCATGACAATAAAGTAAAGCAAAATGAAAAGAGGATCAGATTGGTTAATCATAAGCCAAGTCCAGAATTGAGGGGTAACCCATCACATGTGGTCCTGCCAATTGCACCTTTAAAAAAAAAAAAAAAAAAAAAAAAAAAACCAAGCTTCATTTCATCATATAAAACGCCAATTTACATTGGAAAAGAATACCTGGAGAAAACCTATCATCACCTATACTGACAAAGTGAGGACCTGTCAATTGCACCTGCCTAATAAGAATATTAACTTTTCTTGAACTATTACAATACAAAGACTTCTATTAAGAATAAGACAAGCAATTAAAAAGATGTAAAATGAGATTTTTCTTATCAAATGACTATACTTTCCTACTTTACTTCCATTAGACCTTAAATGAGCGGTTAGCATTTCTTAAGCTATATACTTTTAATAGTAGCATAATATACCACCAGTGTGAAGCAAAAAATAAAGTGTTATTCAAATCCCTTTTAAACATAAATTTTCACAACTGAAAGCTATTCTAAGAACAACTGAGCCGTGTCGTGCAAGGACAACTAGAGGATTAAAAAAAATAACTAATTGTTTGTCAGAACTAATCAGATACATCAAGGTACTGCAATTTATGATCCAATGACATCTCTCAAGTTGACAGCCAATTGTGCAAAACATCAGCACCATGGGGACAACGAACCCTACCATGAAAATCAAATCAAATAAAAATCAAGCTTATCCATACATTAGTGGGATATACAATTAGAATCAATTCAACTGGGTAGGAATGTCCAACATTTATGTAAAATTTGTAGCTAGGATCTTCTAATGTAGGATAATTGGGGACATGATTCATCCTTGAGAGCTAATGCGGGTTGAATGACTTGGAAATGCGCACTCCCAATTCTTGAATTGGGGAGAAATCTTATGCTTCAACTGTGTAATCAATGTAACATATCTTGTGGATAGTATAAGCGGATTAAAAAATAGAAGGTCAGCATTACTTTCTGTTGGATGATATGGTCACAAAGACTTCGATGAAAGTTTCATACAAATATTATCTTGATCCAAAACTTTTGTGGCCTCTGGTGAGTTTTCAATTGCCAATCACCTCTGTTCCTACGGTGTAGTCCACGTGAGATTTAGATCAGCTGTACTTTTTGGGCTAATTCACTAAAATGATTATGTCGTAAGGGATGGACAGCATGGATAAAAGAAACATACATCACGGTAGGCTCCATAGTCAGGTAACCACCGAAGCTACATCCGTTGTCCGGGCGAGGACGGGCTACCACCCTCACCAGGATCTAGCCAGAGAGACGGTCCTGTCACAGGCTCTGTGAGGCCCACCGTGATTTGATGTATGTGTTTTATCCATGCTGTCCATCCATTTTGAAAAATCATTTCAAGTAATTAATGAGTCAAAAAATTGAGGCAGATACAATGCTCAAGTGGAGCACAACACAGGGAAAAGTGGGGATTGAATTCCTACGGCTGAAAACCTCTTACCAGCTGCAAAAAAGTTTTGCATGAAGCTGATATTTATATTTTCCCTTCATCCAGATCACTGTGACCGTACAAAAAGTTTGGATGGTAAATAAACATTATGATGGGCCCTAGGAAGGTTTCAACGGTGGGGTCATTGTCACCACTGCTTCCTATGGTGCGGTCCACTAGAGCCTTTGATCTGCCTCAATTTTTAACTCAAACCCTAAAATGATCGATTCAAAACGGATGAATGGCTTGGATAAAACACATATATTAAAGCGGGCCTCACAAAACCCCTGACAGTACCGTCTGTCTCTAGCTAGCTAGGTCTTGGTGGGGATCGGACCCACCCGTATAGAAAAGCTTCTGTGGTTCATTCACAGTAGGGTTAACCATTTTGGATGGACTGAATTTCCCTCAAGAGAGTGAACATGATGTCGGCCACCCCTCATCACAAGATTCTCCACATTGGCGCTGCGTTTTTGTGTATGGGATTTATTTATTTCCCCATGACTTAAAAAAAGTCTTTGCGCACTCAAAAAGTCTTTGCTCACTCGAGTAATGACAGGTCACGTCTGTCTTTTAAACGGGCCCATTCCTGACATTAACGTGTCTACCTTGAAACATGGTTACATATTTCTAAATCCTGTGTTACGGCCTTGCTTTCCTATTCTAACCTTGGATTAAAGAAAAATTCAGTGGAATATGAGCTTTCAGTTGAAAGTGAAACGAAAGCTTGAGAATTGGATTGAGTAACCCTGAGTAGATGAACTGAGGAGGTAATCGATGGCATCCAACCGATCGGGTCTGTCAGGTTCAAGTTTAATCATCTGGGTTGCACCTGGCTCAAAAGAAGAGTATTAAAGCCATGGGGCTTTAGATGTCACTCTTAAAAGAGGTAATCATTGTCATAAGAATATTTAGTTGAATTAAATAAACTATTAAAAATAGAAAACCTATAAGATTTTTATTTTTTATTTTTAAATAAATTTAAAAATGAGATAGAATACTTAAAGAGTTAAGTCTAGGTGTGATGTGAGTCATTCAACTTGAAATCGAATTTGCTTTCTTTGGATAACATCCCAAATGTTATAGGTTTCTAGAACAATCGACATCTAGGATACACAACTCGTAAAATAGAAAAAAAGAACAAAGAGGGCTAACAGGTGCGACCAACCAATTAGCAACATCTCTATATTTCAAAACAAAAAGGCACAATTGGCACGTGTGGTCAATGACATAGATTGAAGCTATTAGCATAACCCCCTCACAACACCAAATTCACATGCCTCCTGAATGAGGCTTAAGTCTGAAGACAAATGGCCTAACTTACATACAAGAAACCTTTTTAAGCAAATCCAATGTGGGACTAAACTTACAACTCAAAAGCAATAGAAAATTTAATTTAAGCGTTGGATTTGCCTCATTTTTTCCTAGTGGACATCATTATCCCCACTGTTTTCTATGGTGTTGGCCCACTTGAGCTTTGGATATGCTATGGGTCCCTACTCATGACTCAATGGTAGAGGTCCTGAGTTCTACTGTGTGTGTGGGTGTGAGTGGGTGTGCATGCACACATGTAAAAAGCTTTGGATGTGTCATAATTCTGGGTTCATGGCGTAAAATGAGCTATCAAAAGGATGGACAATGTAGATAAAACACATACATCATATGGGCTCCACATAGCCCTAGTGGCAAGGTCAGCAAGCTATCTGCATCATTGTCTAAAGGCCATTCACTGCTATGATGGATCCCTGACTATGGGACCCACCATAATTGATGTGTCTTATATCCACGCTATCCATTGGTTTCTCTATATCATTTTAGGGGATGAGATCCAAATCTCAAGCTAACCCCATCACAAAGAACAATGGTGATTGAACACCCACCATTAAAATTTTTGTGGGACCCAACAAAATGTTTATTTACCATTTAAAAGGTCACAGAGTCTTGGATGAAAGAACCAGACATATATCACGTGATCCATAACTTTTTTGGCCCCTAAGAAGTTTTCAATTGTCATTAATCATTGTTTCCCATGGTGTGGTCCACTTGAGATTTGGATCTGATTCCAGGGCTGTGGTTCAACTCCTTTCCAACTCCCCCCTTTGTGCATGGTCATTGTGGTATTGGAGGGCCGTTTCAATTTCTTTAAAATTGGCTGAGAGGTTCTCCTCACCCATACTTCAAGGGAAGCATATTCAGTGGTGCACTAGCCAATCTGACCACATCTACAGTCACCTAGGAAATCTCCCCCCATCATCCGCGGTTCTCTGTTCTTAGATAAGGTAGGCTTGGGATGTGTTAGTGTCCTGGTTCCTATCCATGTGATAGGTGGGCCCGCAGCTTTTTCGCTGGCGGTGCCCAAATTCCTCCCCTGTACAGCTCTGATGTGCTTTACATCCTTTCAATATAAAGTCTCAAATTTTGAAAAAAAAGAAAAAAAAAAAAAAAAAGAAGAAAAAAAAGGCATAAATAAATGTTAGATTTTTTTTTTTTTTTAAATATTATTATTATTTTTTTAATGAAAAGAAAAAATCACTACTCTTGAAAATTCATATTTTGCTGGCCTCAAGTAAATTGGGTTTGGAGGCATAGTTGATTCAGTCTGGGATCATTTGGCATGATCAAATTTGTTTTGCATTTGTTGGTGAATTGCATATGTTTTGGTTCCATGAAGTTTGCTAATCCCACGCACACTGCTCTGCTAGAACCTGTACGTGCATGTGGGGATCTCCAAGTTGCTTATCTGGTGGACTGAATTATGTGGTTGTCCTGGCTTAAAAATCAGGTGGTCCCATGTGTTCATGGATCCCTGGTCCTTCCCTTTTTAAGCCCATTTTTCATAGATGCATGGGGGCCTGCCTGATGAGCGGACTACTGGACTGTCCTGTCTTTCAGCCTGGTTACCTACATGCGTTCCAGCGCATGGATTTATGCGCTGAGAGGCGTGTGTTTGTAGAATTGCCATTGGTTCTGAAGTTAAATTGAACTTTTGTGAGAAATGATACTGTGTGAGGCTTTTATGGATCCCCATCGTTTAGAAGTAATTTGTGGGAGTGATCTTAGCCAATCATCCACCCTCATGTAGATTGGCCTTAGCAGAGAAATTACTCAAATTGGACTTCTGCGTATTGCATGTGGCGACTTCACTGCATTTTCAACCATCGGTTGATGGTTAGGGTTGATCAATTGGACCAATTTTTGGTGCTGTGGCCAAACTGTACGCTTTCTTGTGGCTCGTGAGGCATCAGAGAGCTTTCACTTTCCCTTGTAGGCCCGTTTTTTGTCCTAACAAAAGAGGTGTCTGAGGTTCTGAGCATAGGTTGATTTGTTTTGGCAATTATTTCCCTTTCTTCTAACTTTTTTTTTTCTCTTCTTTTTAGTGGAAAAATGATTATTAATCAGAAAAAGTATTGTTATCTTATTGTTTGTATATTACAACTCTAGTCAAGGTTTTGTATAATATGTTTCGCTATAGATCAAAACAGAAAAAGAAAAGTGATGGTTGATATCATCTTATCAGTGTGATTTTCAGGCTACGCCACATCCAGGATGGGATAGCTTGTGATTTGGATATTATGGATGGGCATACATGGATATGGTACCTACAAGTCTCACAATATATAACCTTTGGCAACGCACATTGGCCTTCAAAGAACTAGCCTACACAAATTGAAGAGTCACCTTTGTTTCAAAAATATTGGTTGATTCATCAAATATTAGGGGTTGTGTTGATGATGTGTCAATTTCAATAACTGCTCCTGGCATGTCGATGCCCTTGGTTATTAAGGCTTTTAACTTCTGGATCTGCGATAAAGGAGATCCAAAACGGAGGGGACCATTCCCATGCTTGTCTCTTAAAAAAAAATAAAAATAAAAAAATAAAATCAAAGTCGATGTTGGTAATATTGCTGGCCATTTTTATGTCACCACTGTTTGGACACAGGCCTGACTGAGATTTTCCGAAAATCAGAAATCCGGGCTGTGAAGAAATTTTCTATGCCCCTTCGTAGCCACCTGGCATGTGTGGGACATTGGGTTGGTTCCATTATGGTGTGTATATGACCTGACTTGAAAAAAAAAAGGCCAGCCAACTCACGTGGTCACCTTCGGAACAAAAAAATGTTGTGGGTGGTCCACATGAAATGCATGTGTACGGCCTGTTGAGTGGACTTGCCTGGCTTCTGGACCAGTTCATCCATATAGTGTGGCCCACAACTCTGTAAAATCTATTGCATCGCCAGATTTCAAAAGGCTTGTGTAAAATTTTCCACAGCATGGGGATTTGGATTGCATCCAGTATCAATTTGGGGTGTGGAACATGTTTGTGAAACTTTCTGGTTGCATTGTGCTGGTTGAATATTTGGCAATGAGGTTTGCTTCATTTCTGGTGTTTTGTGCATGCAGATCTGCCGGAGTGTCCGACAAGAAGAAGTGATGAAGCATGGATAACCTGAAATTCCATGGTTTTATATGGGAAATCTTTATCAAAAGTGACTCCATGTGCTGAGAGATTTATGGATCCCTGATACAGTTTGAATTGAGATTTTGATTAGCAGGTTTTGTTTAGATCTTCAGAATCTTCATATATCGTTTTGGATTTGGATGTGAATTTTCAGTTTGAGTCAGACTTCACTTGTGGTATTATGGTAGCTTCTTTTCTGTTATTATGGGTGGAATTTTTGCCATTTGTGCAGGTAGTGATTATTTACCTGCAATCTCACCATTCTTAGGCATCTTTTGATGAGGCTATAAGCCTATGGGCCAAAAAATGCAGTAATTGGACCACTCTAACCATACAGCTGTCAGTTTTGCCCATTAAATGTGTACCATTGCACTTTTATGAGTTAAAACTCTCCCATTTCCAGACCTCTGCTTTCATTGATACACAGCTCAAATCCATTGATTTTAATTACATCAGCCATCCACATGTTATCATACACAATCAATGGTCCTAAACCACCTAATGCTAGCGCTGCCTGGACATTGTTTTGGGGCATCATGGTAGGTTTAGTAGGGTTTTGAAAGAAAAAAAGAAAAGAAAAAATAGACTGGTGCTGCTGCATCTCGAAATGAATCACATGGCCGAGAGGCCATGGCGACCATGTAACAGGTCAGGGGAGGGAGTGGTGACTGCTTGGGCCTTCCTGTGCATTTTGGCGGAACTAAGCCATTGCAAATTCTTGGCGGGATGATCTTCAAGACTTGGCAATGGATGGTGATTGTCATGGTCATTCGATGTGATAAGATGCTTTTAGCAATCTCATGCTCTTAGCTATCTGTAAAGATGGAGAAAACTTTGAAAAAAAGGATGCGGACCTGATCAACCAAAGCAACAAAAAAGCTCCCACCCTTTGCTTGATCGACCAAATCAATCTCAAAAAGCTCAAATGTCCATTGGAGAAAATATGATCAACTGATTTTTTATGACATGACCAAGTATTGACAAGTAATCAGTTTCGTTTGGAACTGTTAGAGAATTCTAATTTTGCCCTATCGCTGTTCCTCGGAATTCAGATTTTACTCTGTTTCCTGCAAATCTTTCTTTCTCCATTCCCTGTTTTTCTGCTTACCTGATAAGATAGGTCAGGTCCGAAGTTTTTCTGTGGAGCCCACCTGAAATACTCGAATGTACATCATCTTTCCTTTTAAAATATGGGAAAATGGCCACATCGTCCGGAACATGTTGCCAATTTTTGTGAAAAAAGAAAAGAAAAGAAAAAAGTAACCAGTTTCATTTTGAAGGTAAGAATTCTATTACTGTTGGCCCCCTCAAGTGCCAAGGTGCCATTGTAAAAATTTTGCCCTAGCAAAATCTCTGAAAAAAACCTTCTATGGACAATGGGTCCACAATCGATCATCTTCGTCGGATTTTTTTTTGACCCACATTAAAGAGACCTATGACGCAGGGATGAACGTGATGAGGTCGATCACCGTCTTCCTCAAGGATAACTACTCTGAATCTACGGAGCTTCTCTGGACTCCTCACAGAGAGTTCTCGAATCCACGAGGAAAGAAAGCAAGAAAATAGAAATAAATTCTAATAAATTCGAAATTGATTGATTCATCAAATAAACGAGTTCACAACCCTTTAAATAGGGATACCAAGCAATATTGAGAGAGAAATCAGAAGCAAACTATAACTAAAACTCCTAGAAATTCATAACTTACTATAAATAGTAAATTTACTTTTATAGTAAGTGTCCTATGTGGCTTAACCACGTTATTCTCCTAACTATTCTAAGCACTTTTTATGTTGGACACAACTCCTAAAGCCCAATGGATGAAGAGTTATAATCAAACTAAAACTTACCATTTATAGTAAAAATGGAACTAAACATGAAATTCGGCCGTGGAATCATGCAAATTTGGCGTGGGTAACCTGGCATAGCCGGGTTGGTTGGCCAAAGTAACTCGTCCTACCTCAAAATCATATATGGTAAGTTGAGTAACTCATTCCAGTTTGCGAGATATGCCTGTTTTAAGGTTCTGATGGTCTTGATGGCTTGCCTCTGATCGGGCCTTCTCTGATCCATCTTGGACATGAAAGTGTTTGCGACCCGCTCTACATCAACCTAGCTAGAAGCTCGGCGACCAAAAAAATCTAAGATTTATATATTGTTGAAAAATTCAAGTAGAACAAGCTTACGTTCTATTGCTGAAGATTGCATATCTTGATAATGAAAATTCTGTTACTTGGATGAATATGGGCTGAGCATGACCAAGATATTGTCTTTAGGATTAGTTCTGCTCCAAATGTGCAGTGGTTGATGCAGCAGAGTAGCTCTACCTGAAATAAAGACCCATCAGTTGTGGCAATTCAATCCTGGTTGCACCATCAGATTGAATCAGAACACAATAAGATCTGATTTTTTAACTTTTAAGGTTCAAAATGAAAGAAAAACCAGTAATGGTGAAGCAATCAAACACAGAAAGATTGCAGATCTCTCTCTCTCTCTCTCTCTCTCTCTCTCTCTCTCTCAACAGTCTACCATTAAGCAGAACATACACACTCTCTCTCTCTCTCAACAATCTTACCATTAAGCAGAACAAAATGTTCTTCAGCGACTCTCTCTCTCTCTCTCTCTCTCTCTCTCTCTCTCTCAACAGTCTACCATTAAGCAGAACAAAATGTTTCAGCGACTTACAATCAGAACGCCCCCTTGGGATCTCCAATCTGATTTTTTAACTTTTAAGGTTCAAAATGAAAGAAAAACCAGTAATGGTGAAGCAATCAAACACAGAAAGATTGCAGATCTCTCTCTCTCTCTCTCTCTCTCTCTCTCTCTCTCTCTCAACAGTCTACCATTAAGCAGAACATACACACTCTCTCTCTCTCTCAACAATCTTACCATTAAGCAGAACAAAATGTTCTTCAGCGACTCTCTCTCTCTCTCTCTCTCTCTCTCTCTCTCAACAGTCTACCATTAACTTCTTATCCCTATCATTCTCCCTGTATAGTGGGTTCTCTCCTTTTTTCACAATTCATAGTCTATTAGGGAAGAAACTACGTCGTCGAGTTCTTGCTGTAATTTCTTTATGATTGTTACAAACAGAATTGCCAAAGCTTATTGTATCCTAGAAGTGGTTTGTTAGTAACCCGACAACCATCTCTTATTGACAAGAGGGGAAGAATAATGCTTTAAGTGTATCATATACATGCTTCATGTTGTCTGATATCTTAAATCTATATAGCTGAGTTTGTTAATGGCATTGACGGACCACTCGATCCCATCGAGCAACCGTCGATCCTATTGAGAAAATCCCAATTTTTGGCCTTTGCTTTCTGGACAGTTTTTGGGTCCAACTTGATATGATCGAAGGTGACTTTGATCTTATTAATGGGACGTCGATGACACTCAATATAATCGAAGCTCCCATTAACCGACTTGCGGAATTGCGGGTTTTATTTCCTATTTCAATTTTTAACCTATTAAAGGGTTTGTAATAAGGGATTAAGGTATTGAGAACATGCTTAAGGTTTTTGGGTAACAATGAGAGTTTAAATCTATGGATTTTTGTGGTATTCTGGAGGTATTCTCTGATTGATAAGCTTCTTCCATCTTTTATAACATTGATTTTATAGTGGATTTGCTATTGCTTTATGCTGTGGTTTTTTCTTGTGAGGGTTTTTTTCCATGTAAAATCTTGTGTTTTTGTTGTACTTGGTTAGATTGGTCTCTTATTATTTGATTATAACTTGGGATTGCTTTTGCACATCTTCTCAACAAGTGATATTAGAGCTAATGTTGGAGTTTTGAGTTTATTGAATATGAAAACATGCCTTCTAAGGGATCTAATGTTAAGTATGAAATAGAGAAATTTATAGAGAGAAATAACTTTGTAGTATGGAAGGTTAAGATGAAATGTCTCTTAGTTTAGTAAGGATTGCAACATGCTCTCATTAGTAAGATAAAGCGTCATGCATATATGACATATGAAGAGTGGGATGAACTAGACGAGAGGGTAAGCTACAATTTGGATGAAAATATCTTTTTAGTTTCTTGAATGAACGCTGTTTAGACATCATTGTCTGAAAATTTTAAAAAAATAAAAAAATGAAGGAAAGCGAATAGAATATAATTCAATTATCAATACAAATGCACTGAGCCTTGATGCAATATGTTCGAAATTGATCTAACTTAATAGCCACCAATTGGCTGGTTAGAACCACTCAATCTGCCTAAATTATAGGCAAAATGGGACTATGATTGGGACGGGCTATATACCATGGATGAGTCACCACCATTGTACTGCATCCTGTCATCTTTCCAGTACAGCAAAAAAAAAAAAAAAAAGAAAAAGAAAAAGAAAAAGAAAAAAAGGTCACTTTCAATGGAAAATTAAGTGTTTTATGTCCAGCTTCATGGTCACAATCCATGATGGGGCCCGCCCACGTGACTCATTTCTTGAAACTTAGTTGAGTATGCCGTACCATTGATCTGTCATTGATACTGATGTTTGTTGAAATAGGAATGTCAATTCAATGCTTCACAGCTTCAAGCGCCGGACACAAACCAACCCACGGAGGTGAGTGTTGCGCAGCACGCCAACAACGCTAGTGAACCAAGATCCAATCTCTGGTCTCACCTATAAATGGTAAACAGAAAGAAATATAATATAGAAGAAGAATCAAAGCATTCCAAACAAACCACAAGATAAAATATACATGGAAAAACCTCAACAAGGATAAAAAATCATGGGTACAAACTTCCACTATGAAGAAAAACAAGATTACAATCAATATACTAACCTTCTCGATGCTTCCATGCATAGAGAAAACCCTTAGCCTTGCTTAGAAAATCCTTTTTCATACTCTAGAATAACCCTAGGACCCCTATTTATAGTTTATGCAACTTCCCTTTTGCACTCTTGTGAAACCGCCTCAAATTTACGTAGTCCTCATTAAATCCGCAAACGAATCTACGTAACCTCGACTAGTCGAGTGGACCCTCGACTGGTCGAGCATGGGCCTCGATTGGTCGAGCACGGGACTCGACTGGTCAAGAACTTCGGACACCAAAAATTGTAACTCGCTGGACTCCCTCGACTAGTCGAGCGGCCCTGTCCAGATGTCACTCCACATCTCAACAATCTCTCACTTGGAGGCACATCGCCATAATCCTTCGTCTTCTGCATCCGGAGTATACCACCTCCTCATCTTCAAGCCTGGAGACCAATCAAAGCTGAACAGAGCTTCAGCTTCTCCCGTGTGACCACCTTGGTTAGTATATTTGCAGGATTTTCACTTGTTTCAATCTTCTCCAGAGCAATCGATCCATTTTCCAGTAATGAACGTATTAAGTGATATCTGATGTCAATATGCTTGGTCCTTGAATGAAAGGCTAAATTCTTAGCCAATTGTATTGCACTCTGAATGTCACTGTACAGCTTGCAATATGCTTGCGTCTTTCCCAACTCTTACATGAAACCTTGCATCCACACCATCTCCTTGCACGCTTCTGTTGGTGCACATATTCTGTTTCCATTGTACTGATAGATACTATATTCTTTAACTGAAAGACTCAACTGACTGCAGCACTACCTAGAGTAAAGATATAACCTGTAGTGCTTCTTCCGCTGTCGATATCTCCTGTCAAATCTGAATCTATTTACCCTTGTAGCTTGATTTCTGGTATTCTATAACACAACCCTACATCTACACTACCTACCAGGTATATGAGGATCCACTTCATAGCTTCCCAATATTCCTTTCCGGGGTTGTTCACGAACGTGCTAACAATTCCCACTGCTTGAGCAATATCTGGCCTCGTGCTAGCCATAGCATACATGAGACTCCCAATGGTTGACGCGTATAGGACTTTAGCCATGTAGTCCCGTTCCTCCTTCATCTTTGCACATTTTTCCATAGAAAGCTTGAAGTGGTTGGTTAATGGAGTACTAACCGGCTGAGCACATCCCATACTAAATCGATTAAGTACCTTGGCTATGTACTCTGCTTGTGACAAAACTAGTTTATTTTTTCTCTGGCACGATTTATCCTTATGCCTAAGATTTATTTTGCAGCTCCTAAATCCTTCATGAAAAATTCTCTCGACAGTTATCTTTCGAGATTTGAGATGTCCTTTATGCTTGATTCGACCATAAGTATATCATCAACGGACAGAAGAAGGATGATGTACAACGTATCAAACTTTTTCAAATAGCAACAGTGGTCTGCATGACATCTCCAAAAACCGTTTCCCGACATGAAACTGTCAAACTTCTTTTACCATTGCCTCGGGGCCTGCTTCAGACCATATAGACTCTTCTTCAGTCTACACATCTTGTTCTCCTTTTCTGGTGCCACGTATCACATCGGCTGATGCATGTATATCACTTCTTCAAGGTCCCCACGAAGAAAAGATGTCTTAATATCTAGATGCAAGTCCTCTGTAGCCACTATGCTCAAGACCATGCGAATTGTAACATTTTCATCACTGGTGAAAATATTTCACTAAAGTCGATACGTACCTTTTATTTGAATCTTTTCACAACCAATCTAACCTTGTACCGTTTCGAACCATCATGCTCCTTCTTAAGTTTGTAAACCCACTTATTATGAAGAACTTTCTTACCCTTAGGTAGAGTGACTAGCTCCCATGTACGATTAGACTCAAGAGAGTTCATCTCATCATCCATGACCTGGTCCCACTTAACCCGTGTATCTGACTATAATGCCTTTTCAAAACACTCTGGTTCACCATTATCTGTCAGCAACAGATAATGTAAGGAGGGTGAGTATCGGACCGTGGGTCTCCTCTCCCAAGTAGACCTCCTCACAACTGGTGTCTGCGGCTCTACCTCATAATGCTCCTGTGCATGATCATCTTGTGGCACTGTAACACCCGCGTCCGGTAACTCTTCCAACTCTACGAGTTCTTTCTCATCGGCCTTATTTTGCTGCTCATTATCCTTATGCATTACCTTTTCATTGAAGATTATGTCTTGCTTCTGATGATTTTCCTGTTTTCTGTATCCCAAAAATGGTAGCCAAAATCATGCTGTCCGTAGCCTATAAACATGCACCTCTTGGACTTCGCATCCACCTCAGACATTTTACTATTTTACTTGTCTCGTTTTCTACCATTACTTTCCACTTCTTAAATACATCAAATACATCAGATTTATGCTTTAAGAAATAGACTCACAGTTTTCTACTAGCATCATCAATAAAAGAAACAAAATAACTTGAGCCACTAAGAGATGATACTTGTGACGGTCCCCACACATCAGTGTGTACAAGCTCCAACAGATGCGTCTTTGGAGCGCGTCATGTCTTCTTGAAACTTACCCTCTTCTACTTGTCATATATGCAGTCCTCGCAGAATTCCAAGTCAATAAACTTTAATCATGGTAGCTTCGCTTTTGACAATAGCACTTTCATCCCCTTATCACTCATATGTCCCAACCTTTGATGCCATAACTGCCTATTCACTCCAGTTGATGCGACTGCGAGTGAACCATACGATCATGAAGTCATGTATAAAGTACATTCCTTCTTGCTTCGAGATATCACTAAGGCACCTTTTGTGATCTTCAAGAAATCACTTATGAATGTCGTCACATATCCGGTATCAGCCAATTGCCCCAATGAGATCAAGTTCTGTTTCAAACTTGGTAGATGTCTAACATCCTTCAATTTTAAAGCCGTTCCGTCTTTCTGACTTATATGAACATCTCCCTTTTCAACAATACTACACGACTCATCATCACCCAGGTAGACTCTCCTGAAGTCACTTGATACATAATTACGTAGAACTTTCTTATACGAAGTGACATGAAACGAAGCACTCAAATCTATGACCCAAGACTTATTCCTCGCATTAATAGACAATATCAACGCCTTTGTGTCACTCTCCTCAGATAGATTCACTGAATCCTTCCCACCTTGAGAGTTTCATTCTTGTTTTTTAAGCACCTTGCAATTACGTTTCATGTGCCCTTTCTTCCCGCAATGCCAACACCCGTCTTTGTCTTTTGGTCCCTTGGATTTTTCCTCGACTTAAAACGTTCGTGTTTATTGTCTCATTTGTTCACCGATCTTCTTCTTCCTTTAACATTTAGAGCATTCCCTGAATCCCTTAAAATTTTCAATGTCTTTTTTTTAGATTCTTCGCTAAGAATTAGACTGGCCACATCATCGAATTTCAGTTTCGTCAACCCTAAAGAATTGCTCACAGCAATCACCAAACAATCCCAACTGTCTAGCAAACTGGACAAGATCAATAATACTCTAACCTCATCCTAAAAAATAATGCTAACAGATTCCAACTAGCTCGTGACTGTATTGAACTCATTTAGATGTTCAGCCACGCTCCCACTATCTGACATCTTCATGTTAAATAGCCGTTTCATGAGATGAACCTTGTTGGACGCTGAAAGTTTCTCATACATCGTAGCTAGGTTCTTTTGTGGTTTTCACCTTGGATATATTGAAAGCGACACTCTTAGTCAAAGAGAATTGGATCATTCTTAAAGCTTTCCGATCCAATAAAAACCATTCATTATCTGTCATCTTCTCTTGTTTCTTCTATTTTCCTTCTAGAGGAATGTAGAGGTCCTTTTGATACAGATAATTTTTCATCTGCATCTTCCAGAAAGCAAAGTTTGAACTATCAAACTTCTCAATTCTAGTCTTCCCTTCTTCCGTCATCGCTTCCACTTGAACTAAACCAATAGCTCTGATACTAGTTGTTGCACAACACGCCAACAATGCTAGTGAACCGAGATCCAATCTTCGGTCTCACCCACAAACGATAAACAGAAAGAAATATAATCTAGAAGAAGAATCAAAGCATTTCAAACAAACTACAAGGCAAAATATACGTGGAAAAACCCCAACAAGGGTAAAAATCCACGGGTGCAACTTCCACTATGAAGAAAAACGAGATTACAATCAATATACTAACCTTCTCGATGCTCCCGTGCATAGTGAAAACCCTTAGCCTTGCTTAAAAAATTCCTTTTCATACCCTAGAATAACCTTAGGACCCCTATTTATAGTTTAGGCAATTTCCCTTTCGTACTCTTGCGAAACCACGCGTTTCAAATTTATGCAGTCCGTATGAAATCCACAAATGAATCCACGTAACCTCGATTGGTGGAGCATGCTCTTCGACTGGTCGAGTGGACCCTCGACCAGTCGAGCATGGGCCTTAATTGGTCGAGCACCTCAGATACCAAAAATTACAGGTCGCTGGATTTTGAGTCGAGCGAACCTTTGGCTAGTCGAGTGGGCCACTCGACCGGTCGAGTAGCCTTGTCCAGATGTGGCTCCACATCTCAACAGTGAGAAGAAGCAAGGTTGGCCTATTCTGGTCCACCTTTTTATAGGTGAGCACTGGTCTGTGTTCAATGCCTCTTGGTCATATACTTAAGAAACAAATTTTAAATTACTTTCCAAACTAGATTTGTAAAAGCAAAACTCTAGTAAATGTTTTATTCCACATTATTAGGTAGAAGGAACTTAAAAAATTTACATGCCATCTCTCCCAGCATTCTTAACCGGAGACTTGAGAGAGTAGAAGGATGGGGTTGTATTTGCATGGGAATACTCACACGTGCAAGTATGGAATGGGTAGTGGCCTATTAGGCATTATGGTTGTAAAGGCATTATTTGCATAATTTGTACTTTGTACATGCGGATCATGTTGTGAGTGACACTTCCATCCTATGTCACATGCACTTGGCGTCTCTTTCTAATTTCTCCTTTACGTGCCCAGAGAAATCATGTAGATCATCTATAACAGCGGATTGCTCACAGTTCCCAGCTTCAGGGAATCTAACCCTATACTCTGGGTCCATGATAATATATTTAATTCATGATGTTCATCTCATCAGTTTTACAGCTCATTTTAGAACATAAGTCCAAAGTATCGTGGGCCTACTCTTGCTCGGGTGGTAGGCTCTCCGGGGGCTTCAACACCGGTTCAAGGGTTCGAGTACCCATAGGTGGTGAGATCCCGCGAGGGTGCGTGCGTGTGTGAAAAAAAAACAATAATAAAAAAAAAAATAAGTCCAAAGTATTACGAGGCCTTTTTGTGTATATTTGTAAACTATAAAAAGATTCTTTTTTTTTTTTTTGCAAAGAAAAAAATCACAAGACCTGTACTCTTGACCTTCCTCTACTTAATAGACGTTGGTTGAGCTTGCTTCATTGGCCTTTCTTTTCATTTTAACCGTTCTTTTTATAACCACCAATTGACAAGTAAAATCATCCATCCAATGTAATTATTGGGGTACAACGTGTCCTATACGGGATCCTTCATTTGAATGGATTAGATTAAGGTCCATATATGCCATGGTCATAGTGTTTGTGCAGTGGTGTTTGAATCGTCACAATCTACCAGAGTATCAAATCTCCCGTGTAACATGGGTTAACTGGCTGTTTAAATCCCACCGTACTTGTAGCGAAGGCAGTACAGAAGTAAACAATACAAACTTCCTCTCTCTTTCATAATCTCTAATGGCTACCATCCTTGCCTTTCTCCTCTTTCTCTCCACATTTTCTACTGCAACAGCTCAACCAAAACATTTAAACATAACCATAGATTCTTATATCTCTGCCACAACCCACCCCACTTCATGGAGCTCCCCTTCTGGTCTATTCTCTTTCGGTTTCTACCGTGAAGGCGCCGGCTTCAGAGTCGGAATATGGTTGGAGACAAGTCCAAACAAGACAATCGTATGGACCGCGAACCAGGATGACCCGCCTGTTTCCGGAAACAGTACATTGGTCTTATTGAAGAATGGTTTCTCTCTACGAACGGCAGGAGCCCAAGATAAGTTCCTTCCAAGTGAATTCTCATCCCAATATTTCTTGTCCTCAGCTTTGATGTTCGATTCAGGAAACTTGGTTCTCTACTATTCCGATTACGAAAACACTTGGGAAAGCTTCAATTATCCGACTGACACCATTTTAGGGGGCCAATCCCTTCTGACAGGGAATAAACTGTTTTCAAGCGAATCAGAAACTAACCATTCGACTGGGCGCTTTATGTTGATCATGCAAGAGGACGGAAACCTGGTGTTGTACCCGAAAGATCTAGATAACACTACCTCTATTGATGCATATTGGGCAGCAGCGACTAATCAAGAAGAGAGCGTCAGCCTACATCTCTACCCAGATGGCTTCATGTACCTAGTCAATGACACTGGATATAATAAAAATTTCCTGAAAAGAGGCGCCGTTGCTAACAGCGGAACTGTCGTCTACCGTGCGACCATAGACGTTGATGGTATTTTCCGCTTGTATTCCCATAGATTCACACGGAACAGTATCTCAACAACGATGACTGAAGTATCTGCCTTGCCAAATAAATGTAAAGTAAACAGCATCTGCGGATTTAACAGCTACTGCAGGTTGGTGGATGACAAACCCAATTGCCTTTGTCTTCCTGGTTACAATTTCACCGATCCTGATCACCAGGTGGAAGGCTGCAGCAGAAACTTCACTATGGAAGGTTGCATGGTCAAGAAAGAACATTTTAAATATTTCATTTCTACAGTAGAGGATGTGGTGTTTCGAGAAAATTCGTATAGCACTTTACCGATCGCTAAAGACGAATGCGGAAATGCTTGTTTGAACGACTGTAATTGTGAGGCCGCAATGTTTCAAGATGGCAAGTGCAAGAAACTTGTGCTTCCATTGATATATGGGAGATCAGACGGATCGGACTCTGCCATTTTCATCAAGATGGGTAATGAAAGTCCTGTGGATGCAAACACCAATTCCTCTCCAAATGCATCAAAGATGCCAGCTGTCGAAATCAAGAAAGAGTCACGTGTGAAGGTTTTAACTGCAGGTATAGTTCTAATTACCACGTGTTTACTTGCCAGCATTGCTTTTTCCTGTTTTCTCATCTACAGGAATCGAGCACAAAGCTCTAAAAAGATGACGGAAGATAACAATTTGAGCTTGTCTGAGGAGATTGTTCTCCGATCATTTTCTTACAATGAGCTCGTAAAAGCAACTGACAATTTCAAGGAAGAGTTGGGAAAGGGTGCTTTTGGAACAGTTTACAAAGGGACCTTATACAACAGCAACAGAACGATTGCTGTAAAGCGACTTGAGAAATTGATTGAAGAAGGAGAAAGGGAGTTTCGTGCTGAAACTAGGGCTATAGGGAGAACTCATCACAGGAACTTAGTACGATTGCTTGGCTTTTGTGATGAGGGTTCTTCAAGGCTTCTGGTTTATGAATACATGAGCAACGGATCTCTTGCAAACCTTCTATTCAGGTCCCAAAGCCGACCTGATTGGAAAGAAAGGGTGAGATTTGCACTAGATGTCGCCAGAGGAATCTTCTATCTACATGAAGACTGCGAGCCCCATATTATCCACTGTGATATAAAGCCTCAAAACATACTCATGGATGGCTTTTGGACTGCAAAGATATCCGATTTCGGTTTGGCAAAGCTGCTTTTGCCAGATCAAACAAGAACCTTTACTGGGGTGAGAGGGACGAGAGGGTACTTGGCACCTGAATGGTACAGGAACATACCGATATCAGTGAAGACAGATGTTTATAGCTATGGGATTGTGTTATTGGAAATTATATGTTGCAGGAGGTATATTGAGTTAGAGGTTCCAGATAATGAGATTGTTCTCACTGAATGGGTTTATAGCTGCTTCATGGCTGGAGAGTTGCATAAGCTTTTGGGCGGAGAAGAAGTGGAAGGGAAGATTTTGGATAGGATGGTAAAGGTGGGGTTGTGGTGTATTCAAGATGAACCAGCTCTTCGTCCTTCCATGAAGAATGTGATTTGGATGATGGAAGGGAATGTGGACATTCCCATTCCCCCATCTCCGATTTCATCCATGAACATATCTTGATATGTATTCTTCCTTTAAATGCGTTGGTATTTTTATCTAAAGGTGTTGTCTTTCATGAAAATCAATGTAAATTTTAGGTACTTGTGATATCAATCTTGTTTCTCATGTGATTTTCTTTATCATTCTGAAGAGGTTTAATCTAAACAAATAAAACAATGCCATAAACATTTTTTGTATAGAAATATTTTAGGAGTGTTTAATCTTATATATTTGCTTAGATGATCATGGGCCGAGCATGCCCAAGTCATTGTCATTAGGACTAGCCCTGTTCATAGATGTGATATGGTTGATGCAGCAGAGTAACTCCCTGGAATAAAAGACCTGCTAGGATTCTATTTTATAGGATCTGATTGCAAAGAGACTTATACACATGAGATATAACAGCATGATTTCAAGCTGGGTGCTGTGGGCAATTCGAGCTACGAATGGTCTATATAATCTCTCTCCAGGCATGTGGAGGAGAAATGAAAAGGAAAGGCGCCAAAGTGTTCAGTATCAGTTTCTCAAGTCTTTCTAAGGAAACGCCATACTGTTCACTATCAGTTTCTCAAGTCTTTCTAACATTACGCAAAGGAATCAAGTCATTTTAATGTGAGGTGCATCATCATCATATCAAACTTAAATTAATTCAACAAAAAATGCCAGGTATACAGTTATATTTGCAGTATAGTTACAGTTATCCTGAGACATAATTTTCTTGACCTGTTCTTCTTGAAACAACTACTTATCTCAACTGCATGTAATCTAAGTTGCCACAGCCAATTTTTTTACCGCAGTTAGTCTTTGGAGCTTTGTGAAAATTAGTCCACAATGATGTGTTTGTTTAACTGTTTAGTATAAGCTTTGGGGTGAGTTGACTAACTGGATTGGGTAAATTTTTTTTTTTGTTCAAAAGAAGGGCCATGCCCCTATATCATTGATAAAAGGAACAAACGATGTACATGATTGATTTCAGGTAGGCACCACACCAAAAATATTGGGCCACACCTATCATTTCAGCTAAAACAGAAAACAGAAAAACAAGAAAAACAGGACAGAAAAAGATTGCCCTATCTTTCCTACAGCTGCTCGAAACCCCCGGACAGAGCAAGCTGCCCGAACCTGAAATGGGCCAGGAGCTGCCCTGTCTGAGCCGGAAATCAAACTCCCAAATGGATTGGGTATTTGGATTGGTTTGTAATTTCCCAAGGATGGCTCATTAGGTAGTGAAGACATGGAAACATGGGTCCAAAAAGTGAGTTTAGATTCTAAACTCAAGAAGGCCGCACGACTCGAAATAGTAAAGATCGAACGTTCACCATGGAAACATTTGTGAGGCTGTAGAAGTTTTGGATTAGGCTAATATTTTTGTGTTTTCAATACATTGTGATAGGACTGACCTTAATAAACATCATGGTAGACTTTTTCTGTTGTGAGGCCCACTTGAGTTTTAGATTTGCCTTATTTTCAGGCCCATGTACTAACATGATATGGTCAAATGAATGAACATGTGGTGAATTCTCACAAACATTGTGGTAGCCCCACCTAGCTTACTATCTAAGAAAGTTCATATTTTATGCTTTCAAAGGCATTCGTGTCAACATAGTGATTGGCCTATAAAGGGTGAGATTTCAATAGAGGTATTTCTCTGTCCAAACACAAGGTATAGGCCATCATTGCATTTCCCTAAGGGCGTGTTTGGCTGGGTGGATTGGAAGGGATTGAATGGTATTAGGGTGGATGGCATGGATTTCGAGGTAATGATGATTGCGTAAGTGGATTGGTGCATGATCCATGGGACTGCTATATCCCAGGATTGCTATATCGAGTCTGCTTGGCACGCCAGGCCAATCCCGGAATTAAACCTTCCCATCCCTTCCAATCCCTCGAATCAAACACATCCCAGGCAAATTTGAATGAATTAGGGTGAATTGGATGGGATTTAAAGGTAATGATGGTGTTGTCAATGGATTGGTGCAAGATCCATGGGATTGCTATATCCCGGGATCAGATCACCCAGTCTGTTTGGCAAGCCCGGCCAATCCCGGGATTTAACTTCCAATCCCTTCCAATACCATCCAATCCCTTCCAATCCGCCCGGCCAAACAGGCCCTAAGGTTTGATTGAAACAAATAGGAAATGAAAAGGAGGCTTCCGCGTTGATCATCAACTTCTCAAGTCTTTCCGACCTAATGTGAAGGAGATGCCAAGTGTTGACTACCAAGGTCTGAAGTCTTTCTAATGTGACTACCAAGCGTCCATGTAGTGACTGGCCTGTGAACAGTGAGATTTCAGTGGAGGTATTTTTCCTTTGTCTAAACAAAAGGTATAGGCCATCATTACAGAGGCTCCGGACATTGGATCCAAATAAACAAGAAAATGAGAAGGAAACGCCCAAGTGTTATCAATGTCACAAGTCTTTTCGATCTGATGTGAAGGAGACATTAGGTGTTGACGACCAATGTTCTCAAAGTCTTTCAGATGTGATGTTGCATAAACTCCATGTCAAAGGTAATTGAAAGGAAAATGACGTCAAGCACTTGTATATACAGTATAGTTACAATTATCTTGCAACATGATTTCCATGAACTTTAAAAAAAGAAAAAGAAAAAAGTAGTTTTCTATAGTATTTCTGCTTCTTGGTTTTTTAATTTTATTTTGAGTAGCTTTGGATCTTTTTCTTCTCTATTCATGGATAGCCCACCCTCTCTCTCTGCATGTGCATGTAGTGCACACCCTTTTCTCGACGCAGGTGGGTTGCATATGACACACGTCATGTGGTTCCACTTACTCATTTCTTCAGTATTTTGATACCAATTGCAGGTAGGGGTGTCAATTGGCTAGGTTGGCCTGTTGAGCTTTTGGTCCTAGCCTGCCTTAGGCTAGGCTTGGCCTGGAGTATCAGGCCCAAGGGTATACTAGGGCTCGGTCTTAAAAATTTTGCCCGTTCCAAAATCTGGCCAGGCTTGGACATTGATGTCCGAAAGCCCAGGTTTGTAATTTTTATTTTTAAAATGTGTATGTGTTTTTTTTTTTTTTTTGTGTGTTTGTGTGTGTGTGCGTGCGTGTGTGTGTGTGTGTGTGTGTGTGTGTGTGTGTGAGAGAGAGAGAGAGAGAGAGAGAGAGAGAGAGAGAGAGATCTACATGCTGTGATAAGGCGAGCTTGAAGGGGCCATAGATGCTAGCAGAGGATATGAGGCTCATGGCCTGCATTCATAATCATGGTCATGGGAACTGGCCTGTTGATGTTGAATCCTTCTAATCCGAAAATTTCATTTCTTCATTTTTTAGGATTTTGTTTCCTCCAACCAGACCAAAATCAAGAAGAAACTAAGTTAGGGTTTGGCTTTTCAATCTCTCCATCTGATTCAGGCTTGGGCTTGGGCTTAGATTAAACATGTGAGCTGGACTTTTTGGCCCATGGAAGCCCTGTCTGGGCTTGGCCCTACGTTGGATAGTGCAGACTGGGCTTGGATGGTGCTCGGCACCCTAACCTTGCCTGTGGACTAGGCTGTCAACGGGCCGGGCCTGGTGTAGGTCACCACTATTTAATATTCTAGTTTTTAATGCCCGACCCAGCCCATTGACACTCCTACCTGCAGGACAATAACTAATAACATTCTAACAAATAACAACAACAAAAATAATAAAAGGCAGTTGCTCCCTTACTTTTTCTGCACTTTTAGAATTTCAGAAACTATTTTTCCAACATGTTATCCATTTCTCATGCATATAACATTTGACAGAAAGCAATCAACGAGGTCGGACAAAGTCATTCTATATTTTATGTCCAGCGTCTTTTCTTTTGCTCTGAGTATTGAAGGTGGGGTTGTCTGCCTAGATTTTTATTATTTTGGGACAGCCCATTGGCCCCAGCCCAACCCGGCCACTGACAACCCTATCTAAGGGTGCACTTTTATTTGTACTCAGCAAATTGGCCAGTGCCCAAAACTGCCCGTGCAAAATCCGGCCTGGCCCTAAACTGCACTTTGCTCACTGGCCTGTCCAAGCCCCGTTTTATGGGCTTTCTCCCAGATCAGCAACAACACTATTTAGGCTGAGTTTGTTTGTTTGTTTGTTTGTTTTTTTTTTTTTTTTTTTTTCAATAAGAGAAATGGCTAGGGCGGGCAATAGGTTGGGCCCACCCATGGGTCACTTAGCCCAACCTGCAAAGCTGGGTTTGGCCAAGTCGGATTGGGTTGTGGCTGGGCTCGGGCTAAAAACTTAGCCCATTTGAATAAATGGATCGGGCTCAGGTTTAGCCCGACCTGCCCAACTTGCCTATGCAGTGCATCAATGGGCAGGGGTAAATGACCCAACCTAACTCGACCCATGATGTAGAGCGGGTCATTGACACTTTCATCGCAAAGATGGACCTGAGAGGGCTTGGAGGTGAAAATGATATGGACTGTCAAAACCTTAAAACAATCGCATCTTGCAAATCGGGATGAGTTTTTGGAAATATCATATATGATTTTAGGGTAGGAGAAGCTACTTTACCCAACCAACCCCACTACGCCGGACTGCCCACAATGGATTTGCAAGATTCCATCAGATTGATGATCAAAAGCTCCTTTTATTTTCATTTTTACTATAAATAATAAGTTTTAGTTGGCATATAACTTTTGATTCTTTGAGTTGTAGGAGTCGTGCCCAACATGAAAAGGGCTTAGAAAAGTTAGGAGAACAACATGGTTAGGCTAAATTGGACACTAACTATTTTTAGCCAAAAACCATGAAGTCTAGTAGGAATGGTGACTAGTAAGTTTAGTATTTATAGTTAGTCACATTTTTAGGGAGTTTGATTTGGAATTTGAGTCTAAAAATCGGTATAGGTTTGAGCTCATTTTTTAAAGGATTGTAATTTTATTTTATTTTTAATCATCAATCAATTTATTTTGAATTTATTAAAAATTATTTATATTTTTATCCCTCGTGGATTTGAGGAAGCTCTATGAGGAGTCCAAAGAGCTCAGTGAATTTGGAGTAGTTATTCCCTAAGGAAGATAGTGATTGACCTCATCACGTCCCTCCCTGGGTCAACCCATAACTCAAAACAAAAATTCATATTTTGCAGGCCTTAAATAAATTGGGTTTGGAGGCATAGTTGGTTCTGTCTGGGATCATTTGGCATGATCAAATTTGTTTTGCATTTGTTGGTGAATTGCATATGTTTTGGTTCCATGAAGTTTGCTGATCCCACGCACACTGCTCTGCTAGAACCTGTACGGGCATGTGGGGATCTCCAAGTTGCTTATCTGGTGGACTGAATAATGTGGTTGTCCTGGCTTAAAAATCAGGTGGTCCCATGTGTTCATGGATCCCTGGTCCTTCCCTTTCTAAGCCCCTTTTTCATAGTTGGGGGCCTGCCTGATGCGCGGACGACTGGACTGTTCCAGCGCATGGATTTATGCGCTGAGAGGCGTGTTTGTAGAATTGCCATTGGTTCTGAAGTTAAATTGAACTTTTGTGAGAAATGATACTGTGTGAGGCCTTTATGGATCCCCATCTGTTAGAAGTAATTTGTGGGAGTGATCTTAGCCAATCATCCATCCTCATGTAGATTGGCCTTAGCAGAGAAATTACTCAAATTGGACTTCTGCGTATTGCATGTGGCGACTTCACTGCATTTTCAACCATCGGTTGATGGTTAGGGTTGATCAATTGGACCAATTTTTGGTGCTGTGGCCAAACTGTACGCTTTCTTGTGGCTCGTGAGGCGTCAGAGAGCTTTCACTTTCCCTTGTAGGCCCCTTTTTTGTCCTAACAAAAGAGGTGTCTGAGGTTCTGAGCATAGGTTGATTTGTTTGGCAATTATTTCCCTTTGTTCTAACTTTTTTTTTTTTTCTTGTTTTTAGTGGAAAAAATGATTATTAATCAGAAAAAGTATTGTTATCTTATTGTTTGTATATTACAACAGTAGTCAAGGTTTTGTATAATATGTTTCGCTATAGATCAAAACAGAAAAAGAAAAGTGATGGTTGAGATCATCTTATCAGTGTGATTTTCAGGCTACGCCACATCCACGATGGGATAGCTTGTGATTTGGATATTATGGATGGGCATACATGGATGGTACCTACAAGTCTCACAAGTTATAACCTTTGGCAACATACATTGGCCTTCAAAGAACTAGGCAACATATCTACGAGTATCTCACACGTTATAGCCCTTGGCAACACACATTGGCCTTCAAAGAACTAGCCTACATAAATTGAAGAGTCACCTTTGTTTCAAAAATATTGGTTGATTCATCAAATATTAGGGGTTGTGTTGATGATGTGTCAATTTCAATAACTGCTCCTGGCATGTCGATGCCCCTGGTTATTAAGGTTTTTAACTTCTGGATCTGCGATAAAGGAGATCCAAAACGGAGGGGACCATTCCCATGCTTGTCTCTTAAAAAAAAAAAAAATCAAAGTCGATGTTGGCAATATTGCTGGCCATTTTTATGTCACCACTGTTTGGACACAGGCCTGACTGAGATTTTCCGGAAATCAGAAATCCGGGCTGTGAAGAAATTTTCCATGCCCCTTCGTAGCCACCTGGCATGTGTGGGACATTGGGTTGGTTCCATTATGGTGTGTATATGACCTGACTTTATAAAAAAAAAGGCCAGCCAACTCATGTGGTCACCTTCGGAACAAAAAAATGTTGTGGGTGGTCCACATGAAATGCATGTGTACGGCCTGTTGAGTGGACTTGCCTGGCTTCTGGACCAGTTCATCCATATAGTGTGGCCCACAACTCGGTAAAATCCATTGCATCGCCAGATTTCAAAAGGCTTGTGTAAAATTTTCCACAGCATGGAGATTTGGATTGCATCCAGTATCAATTTGGGGTGTGGAACATGTTTGTGAAACTTTCTGGTTGTATTGTGCTGGTTGAATATTTGGCAATGAGGTTTGCTTCATTTCTGGTGTTTTGTGCATGCAGATCTGCCAGAGTGTCCGACAAGAAGAAGTGATGAAGCATGGATAACCTGAAATTCCTTGGTTTTATATGGGAAATCTTTATCAAAAGTGACTCCATGTGCTGAGAGATTTATGGATCCCTGATACAGTTTGAATTGAGATTTTGATTAGCAGGTTTTGTTTAGATCTTCAGAATCTTCATATATCATTTTGGATTTGGATGTGAATTTTCGGTTTAAGTCAGACTTCACTTGTGATATTATGGTAGCTTCTTTTCTGTTATTATGGGTGGAATTTTTGCCATTTGTGCAGGTAGTGATTATTTACCTGCAATCTCACCATTCTTAGGCATCTTTTCATGAAGCTATGAGCCTATGGGCCAAAAAATGCAGTAATTGGACCACTCTAACCATACAGCTGTCAGTTTTGCCCATAAAATGTGTACCATTGCACTTTTATGAGTTAAACTCTCCCATTTCCAGACTGCTGTTTTCATTTCTACACAGCTCAAATCCATTGATTTTCATTACATCAGCCATCCACATGTTATCATACATAATCAATGGTCCTAAACCACCTAATGCTAGTGCTGCCTGGACATTGTTTTGGGGCATCATGGTAGGTTTAGGGGTTTGAAAGAAAGAAAAATAAAATAAAATAGAGGACTGGTGCTGCTGCATCTCGAAATGAATAACATGTCTCGGATGATTGGATGTTCAGCATATGCCCATGTAACAGGTCAGGGGAGGGAGTGGTGACTGCTTGGGCCTTCCTGTGCATTTTGACGGAACTAAGCCATTACAAATTCTTGGCGGGATGATCTTCAAGACTTGGCAATGGATGGTGATTGTCATGGTCATGCATAAACCGAAGATGTGATAAGATGCTTTTAGCAATCTCATGCTCTTAGCTATCTGTAAAGATAGAGAAAACTTTGAAACAAAGCATGTGGACCTGATCAACCAACGCAACAAAAAAGCTCCCACCCTTAGCTTGGTGGACCAAATCAATCTCAAAAATCTCAAATGTCCATTGGATTAAATATGATCAACTGATTTTTTATACTTTCAAGACACATGGCCAAATATTGACAAGTAATCAGTTTCGTTTGGAACTGTTAGAGAATCCTAATTTTGCCGTTTCAGCTGGCTCAGCGCCATTGCTGTTCCTCAGAATTCAGATTTTACTCTGTTTCCAGCAAGTCTTTCTTTCTCCATTCCCTGTTTTTCTGCTTAGTTTTCTGTGGAGCCCACCCGAAATACCCGAATGTACATCATCTTTCCTTTAAAAATATGAGACATGGTCAGATCGTCTGGAACATGTTGCCAATTTTTGTGAAAAAGAAAAAAAGTAATCAGTTTCATCTTGAAGCTAAGAATTCTATTACTGTTGGCCCCCTCAAGTGCCAAGGTGCCTTTGTAAAATTTTTGCCCTAGTAAAATCTCTGAAAAAAACCCTCTATGGACAATGGGTCCACAGTCGATCATCTTCATGGGATTTTTTTTTTTTTTGACCTACGTCAAAGAGACGTAGCTAGAAGCTCGGCGACCAAAAAAAATCTAAAATTTAAATATTGCTGAAAAATTCAAGTAGAACAAGCTTACATTCTATTGCTGAAGATGGGCATATCTTGATAATGAAAATTCTGTTACTTGGATGAATATGGGCTGAGTATGACCAAGTTATCGTCTTTAGGATTAGTTCTGCTCCAAATGTGCAGTGGTTGATGCAGCAGAGTAGCTCCACCTGAAATAAAGACCCATCAGTTGTGGCAATTCAATCCTGGTTGCACCATCAGATTGAATCAGAGGACACTATAAGAGCTGATTTTTTTAACTCTTAAGGTTCAAAATGAAAGAAAGACCAGTAATGGCGAAGCAATGAAACACACAGAGAAAGATTGCAGATTGCTCTCTCTCTCTCTCTCTCTCTCTCTCTCTCTCAACAGTCTACCATTAAACAGAACAAAATGTTCTTCAGCAACTTACAATCTAAACTACCCCTTAGGATCTCCAATCTGGGAGATTTTTTGCTTCATATAATCTATCCAGAGTGGGAATGCACAGGCCAGAGTTTTACATTACATGGCCATTTACTCCAGTTGCGCAAACCAAAAACCCAATTCCTCTGCATATCCTCAACAACAATTTGTTCCAAGAATAAGGGCCTGTTTAGATGATGCCTAAAATGTGCCATTGAATGGCTATAGCCGTTCATTGGTTCCAAGGCACATTTCATGAGTAACCAAGAAAATATGGATTGATTTGACTGTTTGTTGGGTCTAATCCACATTTTTCATGGGCTACTCTGAAAATATCACGCTAATATGACAACATTAACCTTTTGTTTAGTGGCCCTAACCATCGATGATCAAGATCATTAACACAAAAATGGGTTTAAACAACAATTTTCAATCCATCTATTTGTTGGGAACTATCATCGGTTGATTTTGGTGCTTCTATAGAATCACCTTTCTCAGGCAATGGTAACCATCCCATCCACTGTTTGGGAAAAAGGATGGCTAATGAAAATAACATCGAATCAAGGATAATTGGGTCATCTGATTAGTGTGATTTTTGCATGGTAGCCCATGCAATATATTCTTAAACTTCCCTGGCAGTTCAGATAGATTGATTGGACTGTCCAAGTGAACCGACATAACTAGGAGCACTTATAACTTCTAGTGCTTTGAAAGTCACTGGAGCATTTCTCATTATCCATAAGATATCATATTAGCAGTGGAGATTTTCGGTCCATAGCTCAAAAGGTAGGCGGGCATATGAAAAAAATTCCTAAAATATTCAAAACATGACAGCCTAGAAATTAATTTTACAGACTGCATAAATGTTGTAATAGAGATAATTGCAGAAAGGAAGATGACCCGTTTCAATACTCTCTTCGTCCCTCAAACTCATCTTTTTAATTGTATCTTTTAGAATGACACATGGCCTCTGTTAGACTAGGTATACCTGGATTGGGTGTTTCCTATTTTCTCCAACCCAGTGATCAGGCTAGCTAGATTGACTTGGCTGAGTCCTAGTTTGAGCCCCCTCGTTTGGCAAACTACGTTTTGGATGAAAACATCATTTTAGTTTCTTGAATGAACGCTGTTTGGACATCATTGTCTGAAAATTTAATTTTTTTTAAAAAAAAAAAAAAAAAAAAAAACACATGAAGGAAAGCGAATAGAATCTAATTCAATTATCCATACAAATGCACATCCTGAGCCTTAATGCAGTACATTCGAAATTGATCTAACTTGATAGCCACCAATTGGATGGTTAGAACCACTCAATCTGCATAAGTTACAGGCAAAATGGGACTATGATTTGGATGGGCTGTATTGATTTGCATCAAACAAGCTCAGTGTACCATGGACGAGTCACCACCATTGTACTGCATCCCGTCGTCTTTCCTGCAGTACAGTAAAAAAAGAAAAAAGGTCACTTTCAATGGCAAATTAAATGTCTGTGCAGATTCATGGTCACAATCCATGATGGGGCCCACCCATGTGACTCATTGCTTGAAAGTTAGTTGAGTAGGCCGCACCATTGAGCTGTCAATGATACTGATGTTTGTTGAAATCGTAATGCCGAATTTATGCTCACAGCTTCAAGCTCCGGACACAAACTAACCCACGGAGGTGAGAACGAGCCGGGCTGGCCTATTCTGGTCCATCCTAGTATGGGTGGGCACATGTTTGCATTCAAAGCCTCTTCGCCATATATGTTTGAGAATTTCTCTCATAGGTTAGTTAAATTATATATAATAGAAATTGTATAGAGTCCTTTGCATGAGGACTTTTTATAACTTTATTCTAAAATGTTTCATCAACTTTTTCAAATGGCTTGAAAATTTTAAAATTTTCTCCACACTAGATTTGTAAAAGCAAAATTCTTGCAAATTTTTTGTTCCACATTACTAGGAAGAAGAAACTTGAGAAGTTTATATGCTATCTCTCGTAGTGTTCTTACTCGGAGACTTAAGAGAGAAGAATGATGATCTTGTGTTTTTATTAGAATACTCACATGTGCACACGTGATATGGGTAGTGAGTTATGAGGCAGTGTGGTTGTAGAGACGCTAGTAGCGTAATTTGTACTTCACACATATGCATCATGTCGTGAGTGACACTCCCATGCGACCTAGTGCAACTAGATTGAGAATGACAACACTCGGCTAATGCAGTGTTTGGTCGAGAACTATATCTGCAAAGATCGACCAAAGTAGAGTTTGATCAAAATCAGCTAATTTGAGCAGTCAGTTTCGACCAAAGGTTTGAGCGATAGGCGAGATGGCTTGCTGATTGGACAGCTAACTTTGACCAACGGTTCAATCTAAGAGACATTGCTTGGCTGAATTAGTTTGGCCTACAGTTTAATTTATGAGACGCACTACCTTATAAACATTTGGTTGTTCAAATAGGCAATTGAGTAACGTCTCTATCTGAAACATTTTATATCAAAATCTCACATCCCTTTGTTCTATAAAAAACCTAATAAAATTTGGGATTAAAATATCTCTCACGTAACTTCTCCTGCTGTAATATAATTTCTTCATGATTATTGCACACAGAATCGCCAAGGCTTATGGTATCCTAGAAGTGGTTCGTTAGTAACCTGGAAACCATCTCTTACTAACAGGAGGGGACGGATAACGTTTTAAGTAAAGCGTATCATATTCGTGCTTCATGTTGTCTGATATCTTAAATCTGTGCAGTCGAGTCTGTCATTAGCATTAACGGACCACTTGATCCCATCGAGCAACCATTGATCCCATCGAGAAAATTCCAATTTTTTGCCTTTGCTTTCTGGACAATTTTTGGGTCCAAATTGATATGATCGAAGGTGGCTTCGATCCTATTGATAGGACGTCGATGACATTCGATATGATCGAAGTTCCCACTGATCGACTTGCACAGGTTTGCAGAACCATGGGTTTTGTTCCATTATCAAGCTATATGAACTTCAGCAGTAGCTTGTAGCTTTTATTATTTATTTATTTATTTATTTTTTTATGCACTCAAACCCACCCACACTAGAATGGGTACTCGAACCCATGACTTCTGTGTTGAAACTCTTATGAGTCTACCACCGAGCCATGAGTAAGGACCCAAGTAGAAAGTAAGATTAAACACTCCTATGAAATTTCTAAACAATACATGTTTACAACATTGTTTTTATTTGTTTAGATTAAACATAAAACTATAAGAGATAGTACCCAAACGAATCTTCAGGAGGATAAAGAAAATCACTTGAGAAACAAGATTGATACCACAAGTGATTAAAAACTACATTGATTTTGATACCACAAGTAATTAAAAATTACATTGACTTTAATGAAAGACAATACCTTTAGATAAAAGCACCAACATATTTAAAGAGAGCATGCATATTAAGATAGGTTCATGAAGAAGTCGGAGATGGGGGAATGGGTATATCCATGTTCCCTTCGATCATCAAAATCACATTCTTCATGGAAGGACGAAGAGCCGGTTCATCTTGTATACACCACAACCCCACCTTTACCATCCTATCCAAAGTCTTCACTTCCACTTCTTCTCCACCCAAAAGCTTATGCAACTCTCCTGACACGAAGCAGCTATGAACCCAGTCAGTGAGAACAATCTCATTATCTGGAACCAATAACTCAATATACCTCCTGCAACATATAATTTCCAATAACACAATCCCATAGCTAAAAACATCTGTCTTCACTGATATCGGCGTGTTCTTGTACCATTCAGGTGCCAAGTACCCTCTCGTCCCTCTCACCCCAGTAAATGTTCTTGTTTGATCTGGCATAAGCAGCTTTGACAACCCAAAATCAGATATCTTTGCAGTCCAAAAGCCATCCATGAGTATGTTTTGAGGCTTTATATCACAGTGGATGATATGGGGCTCACATTCTTCATGTAGATAGAAGATCCCTCTTGCGACATCTAGTGCAATTCTTACTCTTTCTTTCCAATCAGGTCGGCTTTGGGCCTTGAATGGAAGGTTTGCAAGAGATCCTTCGCTCATGTATTCATAAACCAGAAGCCTGGCAGAACCCTCATCACAAAAGCCGAGCAATCGCACCAAGTTCCTGTGATGAGTTCTCCCTATTGCCCTGGTTTCAGCACGGAACTCCCTTTCTCCTTCTTCAAACACTTTCTCAAGTCGCTTTACAGCAACCGTTCTGTTGCTGTTGTATAAGGTCCCTTTATAAACTGTTCCAAAAGAACCCTTTCCCAACTCTTCCTTGAAATTGTCAGTTGCTTTCACGAGCTCGTTGTAAGAAAATGATCTGAGAACAATCTCCTCAGACAATCTCAAATTGTTATCTTCTATCATCTTTCTATAGCTTTGTGCTCGATTCCTGTAGACAAGAAAACAGGAAAAAGCAATGCTGGCAACTGAACACGTGGCAAGAATTATAACTGCGATTAAAATCTTCCCACGCGGCTCTTTCTTGATTTCGACAGCTACCATCATTGTTGCATTCGGAGAGGAATTGGTACTGTTTGCAATTACGGGAATATCGATGGCCACCTTGGTGAAAGCCGTCGTCGAGACCGTATTCGAGACCGCCAATTTACCATACCTCAACGGACGCGAAAATTTCATGCAATTGTTATTTTCAAACATTGCGGCCTCACAATTACAGTCACTCAAACAAGCTTCTCTGCACTCGTCTATCTTCGTCGATGAAATAGAATAATAATAAGCTCCGAAATGCATATTCTCCATTGTAAAATTTTCATTCTTGCCATTGCAAACTTCCGCAGTGAAGTTTCTGCCGCAGCCTTTGAACCTTTGATCAGGATCAGTGAAATTGTAACCAGGCAGACAACGGCAATCAGGTTGGTCATCCACCAAATTGCAGTAGCTGTAATATCCACAGATGCCTTTCACTTCACATTTATCTGACAAGGCTTCCCAATCTGTCGTCATTATTGGGATACCGTTCCTCGGGAAGATATGGGAATACAAACGGAAAATCCCATCAACGTCGATGGTCGCGCGGTAGATGACTATTCCGTTGTCAGCAACGCCTCCTTCTGCCACCAAACTACTATTGTAGTCAGTGTTGTTGACTAAGTACATGTTGCCATCTTCGTAGAGATAGAGATGTAGTTTCAGACTCATTCCCGCCTTATTATAAGTAGATGTCGCCCAATATGCATCGAAATAAGTATCACTAGTATCTTTTGGGTACAACACGAGGTTTGAGTCCGATTGCATTTTCATCCGAAATCGCCCGATTGAATGGTCAGTTTCTGATGCGCTTGAAAACAGTTCCGTATCCGATGGGAGGTATTGACCCCCTAAGATGGTGTCAGTTGGAGAATCGAAGCTTTCCCATATGATTTCGTTTTTGGAATTATAGAAAACCAAGTTGCCTGAATCACGCATCGAAGCTGAGGATAAAGAAGCGGATGAGATTTCACCCAAAAGGATCTTTTGTTGGGCTCCAGTGGTTTGTAGAACGAGACCATTGCTCATTAGGAGTAATGTACTGTTGCTAGAAATAGGTGGGTCGTCTCGGTTGGCAGTCCAGACGATTGTCTTGTTTGGGCTTGCATCCAACCATATTCCAACTCTGAAGCCAGCGCCTTCATGGTAGAAACCGAAAGCGAATAAACGGAGAGGTGAGAGCCATGAAGTGGAGTTGGTGGAGGTAGAGAGAGAAGAACCTAAATTTATGTGTGTATCTTTTGGTTGAGCTGTTGCAGTAGAAAATATGGAGAGAAAGAGAAGTAAGAGACGGATGGTAGCCATGAGCGATCATGGGGCGAGAGGGTGGGATTTAAAGAACCTGTATTCCACTATAGATTTGATACACTGGTAGAGTATGACAGTCCAAACACCAGCATACTGCCATCATGCCCATGGCATATATGGAGCTTCATCCAAACCATCCAAATGAAGGGGCCTGTCTTTGACGCGTCGTACCCAATGATCACATTGGATGAATGATTTTATTTGTCAATTGGTGATTATAGGAAGAATGTTATAAAATGGAGCGAAAGGCGAATGGTCCAACTTCAAAAACGTCTAAAGTGGAGGAAGCTCACGGCAAGAAAAAGTATACAGAAAAAAAGAAGTTTTAAAGAAAAAAAGATTGGACTTTTCGCGAATATACACCCACCGTGTTGGAAGGATTGTAAGGAGTGATTGAATAACATTACTTTTCAAAGTGGGTTTGGCACTCTAGACTGGCCCCGATGACTTCCACTTTGGCTGGAGACTACTTCACATGGAATGGGTAAAAGGCTATGAAGTATTGTGGCTGTAAAGGCATTATTAGCATCGGATGGCCTTGTGTCTGCATGGGAACACTTACGCGTGCACCCATGGAATGGGTAGTGGGCGGACGCGGATTTCCTGCGAAAGCCTTTCGCAGGAAGTTCCTGCGCTGGAAACCTGGGTGGGGCCTAACGTGATGTTTTTGAGAAATCCATCCCGCTCATCCGTTTTCCGAGATATTTTTAGAATAATAGGCCGAAAATGAACGGTATCTAATACTCAAGTGGACCTAAAATGTGAGTATTGAACGTAGACAGTTGAAATATTCATGGGCTACAGAAGTTTTGAATCAGGCTAATATTTGTGTTTTCAGTTCATTCAAGTAGGAATGACGTTATTAACGGTATGGATATCATGTAAACATCACTTTCTACCACAGAAAGTTTTCAACGGTAGGAATTTTCCAACCCACCTTTTACTCTAGTGCGGCCCACTTGAGTCTTGGATCCTTCTCACTTTTTGTCTCAAGTGCTAAAATGAGCTCAGAAAACGGATGTACGGGGTGGATTTCTCAAAAACATCACGTTGGGCCCCACCCAGGATTCCAGCGCAGGAACTTCCTGCGAAAGGCTTTCGCAGGGAATCCGCGTCCGTAGTGGGCTATGAAGCATTGTGGCTGTAAAGGCATTATTAGCGTACTTTGCACGTTACACTTTGCACCTGCATCATGTTGTGAGTGACACTCACATACAACCTATTGCACACTGACGCCATCCAATGTGACTAATTAAGATTACAATGCTTAGCTAAAGTAGTGTTTGGCCAAGATCGGCACATTTCTTGGCCGAATTAGTTGGATCTACCATTTAATTTATGAGACGCACTAAATTTTTTTTTTTTTTTTTAACTCCTAGAATTTCATTGATCAGAAAGGCTACGACCGGCTTACAAGAACTTTAGGAAAGCCCAAAAACAAAAAGGGAATGGGCCCTCCTATCATATGAGCTAAGAGGAACAAGAAAGAAAATAGCGAAGCCTAAGATTGATGGAGTGAGCCAAGCCCAACTTTGTTAGCGCTTTGATGACATGAGGGAGGGAATCTCTTCTCAGGAAGTTGGAGTTGGCCTGAGCCTCGCTTCTTAGGCAGGCCAAACCATCCGCAACCGTGTTTGCTTTCCTTGGGGTATGAACAATTTGGAGTCGAAGGGAGTGGACGAGGAAGGCAATTCTTGCCATACAGTACCAGATTTGCTAGGAAACGTTAGCCGAGTCTGACAGGGCCTTCACCACCACCAAAGAGTCACTCGCAAGAACTATTCTAGAGTAGCCAAGTTGGTGCGCTAGAGCAAGAGCGTCCAAAACTGCCTTAGTGTCAGCTCGTGTGTTTGTACTGATACCATAACCCCGAGACGCACTACCTTAGAAACATATGTTTATTCAAACAGGCAGTTGAGTAACTACTCTATTCGAAATGTTTTATTGTGAAATCTCACATACCTTTATTCTATATAATGCCCAATAAAATTTGAGATTAAAATCTCTCATATAACTTCTCGTTGTAAGACTCGTATTAGGTGGGCCACACATGATTATCGATTCAGATTTGACCCTTGGATTATTCAAATTGAGTGATTCAGTGGGCTCCACTACAATTGTGATCATTGTATACAAGTTTTTTTTTTTAAGGGGATGCACCACAGTCCTTATACTCGGTTATTAAGCCAGATATGGAAACCTATGGTGTGGAGACCCTAAAAGGGAGAAGTGTAATTAGTTAGCTTTTGACCATTTTTCTTATAAATAGATGTCTTAGTCTTCTCACCAACACAAGCGAGAAAACCCTAGTCCCATTAAAGGTTCTCCTAAAGGTGTAAGGTGTGGAAGATCAAGATTCCTATCGGCAGAACATCTTTCTAATCAGGTACGCTTTTAAGTTATGGTTTTGAATATCTATTGTTGATGCATATACGATCCGTCAATTCCACAGTACAGGTATAACATTTGATATCAGAGCAATCTATGCATTATCTTGGAGTTCTTTTGCTAGGAAATTGTTATCTCTTCATAACCAGACGGCATCATTGAAACCTGAGAAAGGGATTAGAATCTGGCAGTGTCATGATGGATGTCCGAAAGCTCATAAGCTCGGGCCTGTTAGGGTTGTAATTTTTATTGTTTAAATATGTGTGTATTTTCATGAGAGAGAGAGAGAGAGAGAGAGAGAGAGAGAGAGAGAGCTCCAAGCTGTGATAAGGCGGGCTTGAAGAAGGGGCCATGGATGCTAGCAGAGGATATGAGGCTCATGGCCTGCATTCACAATCATGGTCATGGGAACTGGCCTGTTGATGGTCAATCATTCAAATCTTAAATTTTCATTTCCACATTTTTTAGGGTTTTGTTTCCTCCAACCAGACCAAAATCAAGAAGAAAATAAATTAGGGTTTGGCTTTTCTATATGTCTATCTGATTCAGGCTTGGACTTGGGTTTGGGCTTAGCTAAAACATGTGAGCCGAACTTTTTTGGCCCATGGATTCCCTGGCTGGGCTTGGGCCTATGTTGGACAATGCAGACTGGGCTTAGATGGTACTTGGCCTGACCCTAACCTCACCTATCGACTATGCTGTCAACGGCCCGGGCCTGGGGTAGGTCTTGGCCTGGAATTCGAACTGTTTCAGGCCGGGTCAGGCCGTGAGGCCATCCCTATTCAAAATTCTAATTTTTCATGCCGAGCCCGGCCCATTGACACTACTACTGTTGACACCCCTATCTGCAGGACAAGAACTAATAACATTCTACCAATAACACACAACAACAACAAAAATAATAAAAGCTAGTTTGTTCCCTTACTTTTTCTGCACTTTTAGAATTTTAGAAATTATTTTTCCAACACGTTATCCATTTCTCATGCGTATAACATTTGATGGAAATCAATCAACGAGCTTCGACAAAATCATTCTATATTTTATGTCCGGAATCTTTTCTCTTGCTCTGAGTATTGAAGGTAGGGTTGTCTGCCGTCAGGCCTCAGGTTATCTGCCTAGATTTTTATTATTTTGGGCCAGCCCATTGGCAACCCCATCTAAGGGTGCGCTTTTATTTGCACTCAGCAAATTGGCCACTGCCCAAAACTGCTGGTGCAAAATCTGGCCCTAAGCTGCATTTTGCTCACTTGCCCGTCCAAGCCCCTTTTTATTGGCTAGGGCTGGCGATAGGTTGGGTCGACCCGTGGGTCAATTAGCCCAACCTGCTAGGCTGGATTTGGCCAAGTCGGATTGGGTTGTGGCTGGGCTCAGGCCAAAAGCTTAGGCTATTTGAATAAATGGGTCAGGCTCAGGTTTAGCCCAACCTGCCTAACCTGCCCATGAAGTGTATTAATGGGCCAGGGCTAATGACCCAACCTGACTAGACGCATAACCCAAAACAAAAATACCCATGCTATAGTTTAGTCCATTCTAAATCAAGAGAGAATCTAACGGCCAATGCATGCCAACAAGCCAAGATGAATGAAAACCAAGGAAGAGCCAGAACTACTCTGCTTCAGACACAAGTTGAAATAGACAGTAGCAGAGGTCTGCTTTAGACATAAGTGGTAATAAACAGTAGCTGAGGTACTCCGTATCCTGAGTTGGGTGGGGTGAGTTAGATGGGTTGAGTCTAGCTCAGGCTCAACAAATTTTAAATGGGTCAGGTCGGGTAACGAGGTAATGGGTTAGGGCCAGCTTTCTTGGCTAGTTTATTAAATAGGTCAGGCTTGGGCTGACCCCGACCTGGACTGAACCCAATCCATTGCCAGACCTGGAAATGGCCAATGCCCAAACTGCCAGTTCAAAAATTTCCCATTGGCCTCACTGTGCTGGCGTTCTTAAGCCTGGTTTGAGTGGGCTTCCTAATATGCATGGTTTCTGCGCTCTCTAAACAGAATCCTATCAAAACTTATATTTTGTCGACCGCTGTGTCAGATATTTTAATTCAAATCAAGGGAACCAGTGCAGTTAAATATATAGGGTCAAAACATGTGCTTCCAGTTCTAACTATTATGAATGGAGTATACAGAGCAGTGCGTCCCAACTTCATCAAGAACTACTGTTGGGAGGGTTTGGTCTCCCTTCATGTTTCGCTGTAAGTGGCCCCATGAGGCTGCAACTACGTTCCCTATACGGACAGTCCTGCCAAGGGCTCTGTGGGTCCATCGTGATGTATATATTTTACCAATGCTGTCCATCCAACTGTTCGGATCATGTTAAGGATACTAGCCTAAAAATGAAGCGATCCAAAGCTCAAGTGCACTATACAATGGGGATTGAATGCCTACCATTAAAAACTTCTTTGGAGCTGCTGAAGTTTTGATCAAGCTGATGTCTGACTTTTACCTTCGTCCAGGTCTATGTGACTTATGAATAAGTTGGATGGCAGATAAGCATTACCGTGGGCCCTACGAAGATTTCAACTGGGGACATCATTATCATGACTGATTCCTGTGGTCTGGTCCACTTGAGCCTTCCATCTGATTCCTTTGGGCTCATTCCCTAAAATAATCAGGCAAAATGGATGAATGGCATGGATAAAGCACATACATCACAGTGGCCCCAGAAAGCCCCTAATAGGACTGAGTTCGCCTTACCGGGGCAGAACACAATCCAGTCCCGGTGTAATTTATTTAAATGGGCTAATTATTTTGGCCCCAGCCTGCTTGCAACCCAACCTGACTTGGCCAAACCCGGCCAAGAAACAGGTGTACGACTCTATATGGAGTTTCAACACTAGTTCGGGCATCCCTTGTAGTAAGTGTGCAAGAATGTGTGGGGTGGGTATGTGTAAGTGAGTGTGTGTGCATAAAAAATGCCTAATTTCTATTTATTTGTTTTTACACACGGCACCCGCGCACCCACACACACCAAAATGGGTCCTGAAAACTTAGTGTTTATCACCAAGCCATGAGGAGTGACCAAAAACAGGTCCAATTGACTCATGGGTCAACCCAACCCATTGCCAGCCATAGTGCAAATATAAAACTCAGCCTCGAAGACGGTTGTCAGTGGTTCAGGCCGTGCCTAGAAAAGTCAAAATTTCTAATAAAAATGGCTAAAAAAAAAAAAAATCTTTGACTTTATAATAAAAATGGCTAAAAATAAAAACAAAAATTCTAGACTAATTTCCATGGATATAACATATTGAGGATCACTGGTAAGTTATAATGCTCCTAGTTGCATCAGGTTACTTGGACAATCCAATCCATCAATGTGAACTATCCATTAAATTAGAACACCTTCCACGTGCTATCATACGAAAATTTCAGTGATCGGATATGATTTTAGCCTAATTTTTATAGCCATCCATTCTGCAAACCACTGATGGGACTGTTACTTTTGCGTAAGAACAGTTATTCTTCGTAAACATAAGCAATTCATGATGGTCCTAATAAATAGATGGATGAAAATGTTGATTGGAACTATTTTTCTGTAAATAATCTTGACCATCCATGTGTGAAGCCATTAATCCAATGGTTAATTTGTCTACGAGCCGCCTGATAGTTTCCATGGTTGCCCATGAAATTGTCATTGTACCTAACGAACATTCTAGATCAATGCATTGGAGAAAGTGTCAAAGCAGAGTCAGGGGCACCATCTCCGACAGCGTCTGTCCATCACACGCAAGAGAAATTCTCACGCATAACTATATGTGAATACATTTCAGCCTATCACATCTATCACATCTAGAATTTAGATGGGAGAAAGTGTCAGAGTCAGGGGCACTTTCTCCGGCAGTACCTCTCCATCGCACGCATGAGAAATTCTCACACTCCAGTTAATACAAGATGTGAATACATTTCATCCTATCACATCTATCACATCTAGAATTTAGATGAGAGAAAGTGACAAAGGAGAGTCAGGGTCACTTTCTCCGGCAGTACCTCTCCATCACACGCATGAGAAATTCTCACACACCAGTTAATACAAGATGTGACTACATTTCAGCCTATCACATCTATCACATCTAGAATTTAGACCTACAGGCTACAGCTAGTTCTTATCTTACACCAAGTCGTCAGTGTCCAAGTCATCGTTCCATCCCTGCCAGATGTGCATTTGCTCAGGATGCATTTGCCAAATGTATACATGCATGCTTGCTGAACCAATAGATTAATTTGGGCTTCAAATTTGAACCGTATATGACCGAGGGGCTTCAATTAGAGCCCGTGCCCACCCACGCTAGGGTAGGCCAGAATGAGCCAGCCTGGATCATTCTCATCTCTGTGGATGCGTTTGTGCGTGGAGCTTGAAACTGTGGAGCATGGAATTGGCCATCCAATTTCAACGAACATCGGCATCAATAATAGTTACATTATTTAAGGCTAAGCCACTAATGACGTGTGTGGCCGGGCGTTGGATATTAAATTAGATGGGATTAGGAGGGTTATTGTACGCCATCCATCCTGTTTGCTTTTTGGGATGAGGGATGTATTTCACCTGTCACGCCTTCGTAAACATGGCCCAAGTCTGAGATGGGTTTCACCAATCCCAGGATGCGAGTTTTCACCGCTATGTAGGGCCCACCGAGATATCAATGAGATATCCACTCCCTCCATCATTTTCAGTAGCTTACATTCAGTTATGAACCTGTTTTGAGGCAAATATAAAACAGTGAGTGGAGCACACCACAAGAAGCAGGAGATGCAAACCCATCCACTTGTGACAGTCCAAACATGCTGTTGTATATCCCATGAGCTATCCCAAACCCATGGGATCAACGGACAAACAATGACACCACCATCATTATCTTAAAATCCATTCCATCCCTCCTAATCCCATGGGATTGGTCTGGCCAAACATACCCTAAGTTCAACGGTGCAGCCTACCCAGCTAACTTTGGAGTAATGAGTCACGTGGGTGGGCTTATCATAGATTGTGACGGACGAGGATTTCCTGCGAAAGCCAATGCTGGGTGGGGCCACCGCGATGATTATGAGCATCCTTAGGCAGGAACTTCTTGCTTTCTCACTAACATTGCGGTGACCTCCATCCAGCATCCCCTGCACAGGAACTTCCTGCTTTTGCAGTAAATCCATGTCTGATTGTGACCATGAAGTTAGAATAAAAGGTTCACCTACACAGGCATTTTGGTTGTTCAAAATGACTTTGCTTCTTCTTTTCTGGCTGTACTGGCAAGACTATAGGAGGTTGTAAAACGATGGGGACTAATCCATTGTACACTGGGCTTGTTTGATGTATATCAATACAGCCGGCCATCCAAATCATATTCCCATTTTGCCAGCTGTAACTTAATTACAAAGATTGAATGGTTCTATCTAGAGATGGGCATCGGTCCGGGTCAGACCAGATTACGCCCAACCTGAGCCGATCTGAAATCCTAATGCCTTGACCCGAACTCAATCCGATCTGATGCTGAATCCGGGTCACCAGACTTGGACCGATTCGACGCAGGGTTGGCCTGACCCGAATCGAGTCCAACTCGGTCAGAGAAACCGAGTCGGATCGGGTTGGGTATGATTCAGATCGTATGAACTTTATTCCAACTGTTTCATGTGGTGTGGTCCAATTCAACCTTTAATATACTGAATTTTTGTGCCCATGGTTTAAAATAATATGTCAAAATGGATAAACGACTTAGATAAAATACATACATCAAGGTGGGCCCCACATGGCTCTGAAAGACTTCCAATCTACCGTATATATGTTTTTAGTAGACTAGGAAGACTTTTGACGTGTAAATGGCAGTGGTTTGCCCTTCACGCAAACAAACCGTCCACATAATGACTTTTTTATATACGTTTGCAAGTTTTGTGGGTCTAATCACAGGGTATGTGTTATATCCAAACCGTTCATCCATTTGGTGAACTCGTCTTAAGGCTTGAGACGAAAAACAAGACAAATCTAACTATCAAATGGACCACACAAATTATTTAACGGTGAAAATCATTCTCTGCTGTTATTTCTGGGATCTTTGGATATTGTTTATTTTTTGGATATTTCTCTATAATTATCTCTAAAAATATATGAACGGTGTAGTTATAATAAATAAATCACTGTGGGGCCCATATAACTTTGATCTCCTTTGAACCGTTCGTACAACTCGGAGCTTGAGGAGCGCAGACTCCAGTACTGTACTGGAAACGAACTGGCTACTCCCCTTGCCACCGGCCACTGGCTGATGGTTGGTGCTCTGTGGGCCCCACCATGATATATGTGTTTCATCCATGCCCTCCATCTATTTTTATAGATTATTTTATCTATGAGAAAAAAAAATGAGGTATATCGAAATCTCAAGTGGACCACATTATAGGAAATAGTGTTAAATGAATGTTGACCATTAAAACCGTTTTGGAGGCTATAAAAGTTTTTGATCAAGCTGATATTTACTGTTTCCGGTTTTGCTCATCCCACACATGTATAACCCAATTCCTTGTGTCCCCATTACAGACGTGGCACGTGTGAGGAACATCTGATCCATCCATCACACCGGGTCCCCATTATAGACGTGGCACATTTGAGGAACATCGATCCATCCATCACACCGGGCCCACTGTATGGCTGTCATAGCCTAAAAGTAATCCTCTTCACCCATCAGGTGGGTGGTTTTCCAGTGTGTATGGATGTCGCTGCCTAAAACTGACAGCTACTAAGACGAAGGAATCAAACCATGCCATTCATGGCTGTAATCTTCTACTTCTCCATCTTCATGCAATCAGCTTACTTCAAAGTTACCGAAGGTAGAGCCATAGATTCCACAGTGATCGCTGGGTGCCCCAACAAATGTGGCGACGTCGAAATCAGCTGCCCATTTGGAATCAAAGATCCCCTCTTTTTCTTAAAAGAATTCAAAGTCGTTTGCATCCAAAACATTCCCTACTTCCCAGAGTTGAACTTTTAACTCCCAGAGATCTTTCAAGTAGAAGTAAGCATCAATTACTTTTGTTTAGATAGATATATACATCCCAGATCGGGTCGGGTAGGGTCGGTTCGGACCCTTTCGGTCTGGGTTTTCGAATCGGTTCTGTCCGGATACACCTCTATTCGAACCCGACCCGAAAAACAATCGGATCTGCATTGACAAACTCGACCAGGGCCGATCTAGGCCATCGGTTCTTTTGGGAATGGTACCGAGTCGGGTCGAATCCACTGGATCGGGTCCAACATGCCCACCTCTAGTTCTAACCAACCAATTATACAGCCGGCCGTCCAAATCGTATTCCCATTTTGTCAGCTGTAACTTAATTACAAAGATTGAATGGTTTTAACTAGCCAATTGATTGCCATCAAGTGAGTTCAATTTTAAACTTACTGCACTAAATTGATTTACATTGTATAGGCTTTTTTTTTCTTTTTTTCTTTTTCCTTCCAACATCCAAGTGGTGTTCCTTTGAGAAACTAATAAGACTCCTCCAAACCTGATATATTTGCCAAATTCAAGAGAAAAGTCAGGTGTAAGCTAGAAAATCTAGAACATTATTTTTAGCCCAAGTGCATTCATTATGCATGGCTCTAGACCATATTGCATGCATACAAAAGAAAATAATTTTCGGCCCGGTTGATGGGATGGCCCACATAGGGAGTGACTTGCAAATGTCCATCTTCATCAACCTTGTGAATGACCTCCCGTCTCAGATTCAGGACTTGGTTTTCTTGGATAGAGTAGGCCTAGGATCCATTCAGGTCTTCCCAGAGGGTCCCTAGAGAGGTTTTGTATATGGTTAGTCATTTTTGGCTGTGTTTATGATAGGTGCCCCTAGTTTTTTGCTGCCGTGGGGCTCCCGAATGCTCTTGATGGCTATACATCATAGCTACTGTAGGGATCCAGATTCGTCCCTCCGACACATCCTCCATCAAGTGATTCGGAAATCCCAATTTAGCAGCCAGAGAATCCCTCTTATTCGCTCTGATCATCGGTTCCTAAAGCAGAAGGATCGATACTTTGTGCTTCTTAATCATTTGTCTTAGGTGACGGGTAGTTTGAGCATTGCCTACCCCTCTCACGTTCCAAGAAAGGATGCTAAACATCAGAAACCTATCCTTTTCTCTCGGCCCTTCTATGAATACTTCTGAGTCTCTGACTTTTCCTTTTGAAGAAAGAGGCGGCGGGCCTTCCTTTCATTCTAGCTACCACTGCCGAGATTGCAGTATCTTTACCTATTCTGGTATCTGAATTTGAAAATTCAGACTCAATGGTCACCTCCCCTGTAGCAATGTCCACCCATAGAGCTATCCCATTTTCATCAGTGATGGTTGCGCGCTGAGCCACCAAATCGTTGCGGGCTACTATTTATCTCAGCAGGTGGCTTAGTTGCTGTCTCAATTGAATCTGGATCATTACCCTCCTGATGATTTATTTCTGGAACCATGGCCTCCATTCTACCCGATTGCACCTCCGTTCGATTTTCCCAGGTTCTAAGAATCTGGTTTTCTTTAACATTCACTGCAGCTATTCCTGTTAGATCGTGAGACAGTAACTTGGATTTCTACATTGACGAACCTTCTCTGAACAGGTGTTGGACCCCTGAAAGCCAGCCTTCCCATTCCTCTATCACATTTCTATCTATGGAAATTTTTTGGTAAGGGGTTGGTTGGGGAGATATGAGGAACGGATTGGTCAGTGTACAGGGTTCAGTGGGCTCAGGCAGGACGTTGGATTGGGTGGTCTGGTTGGCAGGGATGTTGATTTGGAATGGGTTATGGGTGGGTTGTTGAGTCTGTCATGTTGCCCCAAGAATTGGGTCCGTCACGTTGCTGGATTGGAGGGGGACATTAGCTGGGCTTTAGGGTGGAGAGGTTAGGGACCAAGGTATCATTAAGGAGGCCACCTTGTTGTGTAGTGGGAGTCATAGTTGAAGCAATAGTTTGTCTATCTCCCCTTTGCAGTATATTGAGTTGGGCATGGGCATGGGCACTTGTTGCCGATTCCACCTCCTGCTGGCAGATCAGGTTATGTTCATTATGTTGGTATGTCTGGGTGGGCTGGTTCTGTTGAGCATTCGTTGGGATGTTTGATCAAATAGGTGTTGTGCGCTCGCCTCCTTCCTCATCCTCTTCCATTGTCACCATCGTTTCTGGAGTCCTCTTATCTTCTGTAGTGCTAGGAGCTTGTTGTTTCCCAAAAGATCGGATGACCCATTGCTTAGTGCCTTCTTTCCAGGTTTCATTTCATATATGTCTCCTCCCTGCGTCTTGCAGATTCAAACACCATGGGGACTTCGAGCTGCACCAATATTTGAAAAGGTCTACCTTCTACAATGAGATTTAGCATTTTACAGGGAACCTGATCTAACGGGGGAGAGATTTTTTCTCTGGCGTACCATCTGTTCTTGCCTGTCAGCGACATGGGGTCTAGCTCCAGGACTTCCCCAACTTGTTCAGCAATTTGGCCTATTGTCTGTTCGCACCAGGCGTGCATCGGGATGCCCTCAATATGGATCCAAATTCCTCTGTCTGGAATGCTCATCGCTGGTCCCCACATTCTGACATTGGTCGATGAGAGCTTGTTCTGTAGGATTTTGTCTTACGAGAATGCCAAAACAACTCCCTGGTTGTAAATTGCAATGAGAAAGCAATTTCAGATATTTGGAATACCTCAACCTGAGTAGATCTGAACTTGGAGTCGCGAATGCCTTCTTACAAGGATTGTGCAATAAGAGTTGAATTTGTTGTTTCTCCTACCAAAGCATGAGCCATGTCCAATCTTCCTTTGTCCGAAATCAATTTGGGCATAATGATATTATGGCTATTTGGAGACGGTGGAAGTGGGAGGGAGATAGCCTTAGCATAGGATCGACTTCCTGGTCGGCTACTGCTGCCTTTGATGGAGAGATCATTGATCTTTCTTGTATGTTTTGTGATAGGGGATGGGTTGTGATTTTTTGGTGCATGGTCCTTAGGCTTCGGATTTCGGTTGTCTCCCTTATCTTCCTGGGTTCTGTTGGGGGGTCTATGGATTGCTCTGCTAACCACCATTCTTCTTCGCCCTAAAAAATGGTTATTTAATAGCTCCAAAGCTTGATTAGCATCCTCCCGTTTCTTGAATGTAACAAATGCATAACCTCTGCTTCTCCCAGTGGTTGGGAATGTGGGGATGAAGACATCGGTCAGGACGCCGAACTGCCCAAATTGAGCTCTAAGGTCCTCTATTGTAGCAGTGAATGGAAGGTTTCCGATAAACAGTCTTTCCAGTTATTGCCTGCTATTCCTCCTTCGCACTTCCATTCGACCATCCTTTGGCCTGACATTACCGGGCTCGACGATGGATACCCCCATTGGGGATTAGGGCATACGCAGCGGCCTTAGGAATCACCAATCGCATTAGGAATCACCCTTCTCACTATCTAGCACTATACTCTGGGTCCATGGTAATATATTTAATTCATGATGTTCATCTCATCAGTTTTACCAGCTCATTTTAGAACATAAGTCCAAAGTAGTATGATTTTTTTTTGTATAATTGTAAACTATAAAAAGATTTTATTTATTATTATTATTTTTAATACCGCAATAGTGAGATTTCATCCCAACGAGGTACTCCAAACCCATGACCTCGAGTTGATATTTATGCAAATACAAATGGCTGAGTAGTTGGTAGCCAACAAACAGATTGGAGCCCCGGTATGATTAGTTCGATATTGGGTTTTTTCAAAATAAGAAAGAAAAAGAATTTTAATTTATAAAAGATTTTTGGGAAAAGGGTTGTGGCTTTGGTGATTGTTGGTAACCATTCATTTGTGAATGGTGACGTCTCTTGGTAAAGGGAGCATCATTTGAATTTGGAATAGAAGGATGCCATTGTTGAAAGGACACCACCATTGTTGAAAATACACCATAGAAGAAGATGTCTTTTCATGAAAAGGGTCTTTAGCATCTTCTGTGATTCTATATAAACCCATCTTTGGGTAAATCCGAATTCACAATTTCAACAATCTCCTCTCCATCTTCTTCTTCTCCATTTTCATTTTTGGAAGTTTTTTGGAAAGTTATAGTTTTCAGGCGCTAAATTGCAAATAGTTTTTCATGCAGTAAATTGCAAATAGTTTCAGGGGGTAAATTATAACGGGATAGAAGTCAGGGGTGTATGCTGTAAAAGTGTATTTGGGGTGTAATTTTTTAGTTTTGTATGCTGAAACCCACATTTCTCTGGTCTTGGAGAAGATGCTTATTTTATCTTAAAGGCAGATTTGCTGTAACCTTCTTGCAAATTGGTTTAATCACCAGTAAGGTACGAATATCGCCTTAAAGATAGCGACATCGTAATGCGCCTTAAGCCTATCTTTAAGTGATTAATTTTCTATTTTCTGCCTTCAATAATAACAATTGTAAGGTGATATTATGGTCTCTTCTATAGGCTATCCTGACTTTGTTCGAATTACACTGTTCGACAGCTCAAATTTTCTTTGATGGCAATTGAGGGTCCATCTCTTCCTCACATCACTCAAGTTGGATCACATGCTCACTCAAGATCCTCCTTCACCACCATCTAATAATGATACGTTAGAACAAATTCGAAAGAGACCAAATTGGGAGCGTAACGACTACCTATGTAAATGTTATATCTTCAACGCTCTTTCTGACTTGTTATACGCTGTTCACCGTCAAAAGAAGACTGCTAAGGATTTATGGTAGGTGCTGCTCACCAAATACACATCAAAGGACGAAGGCAATAAAAAATTTCTTATAACTCAGTTTTTAGAATTCAAAATGTTGGATAAAAAACCTATCCTTAATCAAGTACATAATTACAGGTTATTATCTAACAGATTATTGCTGATGATACTAATCTCGACGAATCCTTCCAAGTATTCACAATTATTGCTAAATTTTCACTTAAATGAAAGGATATTAGAAAATCATTGAAAAAAAAGAAGAGAAAATATCCTTAGAGGACCTCTTAATGTTTCTTCGAATAGAAGAAGAATCAAGGCTTCATGACAAAAAGGAAGAACAACAGGAGGCCTTAAGTAACGCTAATATAGTTGAGAATAGTGTAAATCAGGAATCGGAGAAGCCACCTTTTAAGAAAGATGATAGGCTCAAACCTAATAACCAAGGGTTAAAAAAGAACACATCTAAGAAGGGTCCATGCTTCTTTTGCAAAATCTCTGGTCATTTTAAGAAAGATTGCCAAAAATACAAAAAGAAAATACAAGAAAAGAAACGACAAGTTAATATGACAGGAGACATGAATCTGATAGCTGTCATCTCTAACGTTAATATGCTGAATGAGGATGTTGAATGGTGGGTAGATTCTGGCGCTACTAGACATGTTTGTAGAAATTACAACATGTTCAATTCCTACAAAATAGTGGGGGATAATCAATAACTATATATAGGAAATGCCTTTATATCTAAGGTTGTAGGAAAATGGAAGGTACATCTTAATTTAACTTCTGAAAAAGTCCATACTCTGGACGATGTGCTGCATATACCGGATATTAGGAGGAATCTTTTTTTCTTTCCAAAAAACATCCTATCTATAGCTTGTAAAACACAGAAATACAGTTGAACTAATTCCAGAGGGCAACCCCAAAAAAAGTAGGCCTCTCCTATCGTGAGCTCTATAACATCAATAGGGAAAACCATAAAAAAACTGACAACCAGCGAAAAAACTCCCCGAATCCTCTCGAGGCTGACCCAACAAAAGAAAAACCCAGAAAGCGTGCGGGGAAACAAGGCAGCCACACTTCAAGCACGAAAGGAATGCAGGGCCCCTAGGCCTGTCTTGTCAAGAAAAAGAAGACCCCTCATATGCCTAGGGAGGGAACTCGAATGCACATGGAAGGAGGCCACTTGGGTCTCACTGCCCAAGCAAGCCATGGTATCTGTCGGACCGTTCCCCTCCCTAAAGATATGGGAAAAGGACACCGAACAACGCATGAGTAGGCAAAGCGTCCTCAAAACCCAATAATGCATCTTCCATGGGATGCAGGCTTTCCGGAGGATGAGGTTGAGGGCAAATTCCGAGTCGAATTCGACAACTATGTTTTTCCCCCTCGAAAGATGGAAATTAATGCCGTCATGCATGGCCCTCACCTCCGCAATATTATTAGAGCACATCTCATATCCAGAAGAGAAAGCGAAAATTATATTGCCACTTTGTCCTCTACACACACCCCCACCTCCGGACAAGCCAGGGTTGCCTCTATCTAAGCCATCCACGTTCAGTTTAACCCACCCTACTGGTGGTTTGTTCCATTTGATTATACAGCAATTCAACGGTCTTTCCCTGGGAGGGGGGACTCCCAAAATTTGACTGCACCGCCTAGCCTTTGAGGGGTCGGCCTCATCCATTTGAAGAATTTGGACAACCCACCATTTTATACGGGCAATGGAAGAGGCTAACCTCATCTTGTGGCCCTCATATTTTGCTTCATTTCTCGCATGCCAAATTTCCCAACAAATGAGGAGAGGGAGCAGGTACCTGATGTTAGCTGGCGCACCATCAGTAGCCTTAGAAAGACGCCACTGCATAAGCCTCCCTTCCACGGTCAGATTTTGCATGATATTAGGAGGAATCTTATATCAACTAGTCTACTGATTAAGTTTAGATTCAGACCCCTATTTGAATCCAAATTATTGATTGTGTCTAAAAATGAGGTATATGTAAGGAAGGGTTATGCATCCAATGGAATGTTCAAGTTGAACCTTATAAATGAAAATTCTTCTTCCGTTTATATGCTTGATTCGCATGATGTTTCGCATGCTAGATTAGGACATATTAATTATCGTAGTATGGATAATATGTCTAATCTAAATCTAATTCCTAAGCATACAAAACCTAATGACAAATGTAGTATTTGTGTACAATCCAAAATAACTAAAAAATCATTTTTAAGGGTGGAAAGAGAATCACAACTTTTAGACTTAGTTCATAGTGACATATGTGAAATGAGTGGTTTAATAACAAGAGGGGGAAAGAGGTACTTCATAACCTTTATAGATGATTTCTCCAGTTATACCCTAGTATACCTATTGAAGAATAAAGATGAGGCATTACGAAAATTTAAGATATATAAGGTAGAAGTTGAGAACCAGTTAGATCAAAAGATTAAAATTCTCATGTTGGACAGGGGAGGAGAATATCTATCCTTAGAATTCTCAGAGTTTTGTAAAACTCATGGTATAATTCACTAAATTACAGCTCTCTATTCACCCTAACAAAATGGGATAACAGAACGAAAAAATAGGTCTCTCATAAATATGGTAAACTTTATGCTCAATAATGAACGTTTAAGTTCAGGATTTTGAGGAGAAGCCCGATTGACTGCCTGTCATATCTTTGATAGGATACCTTACTCTGAGACATATAAGACTCCATATGAACTATGGAAGAATAAGACTCATAACATCTCATACTTCAAGGTATAAGGTTGTAGAGCCTTAGTTAGGCTTACTGATCCTAAAAGGCCGAAGATAAGATTGAGATCTTTTGAGTGTATTTTCATAGGATATGCACAAAATTGTAAGGCTTGTAGGTTTCTAATTATAGAATCCAATCATGTGTTCTCAATAAATACCATAATAGAATTTAGAGATGCCGAGTTTTATGAAAACTTATTCTCTTCTATAACTAGAAAAGAGACAAGACCTCAAGATCTTAATACAAGTAGTTTTTAGATACCTGATCAAGATATCACTAGTCTCGATAAAGTGGATATAGAACCTATAAGGACCAAGAAGATCAGAATAGGTATATCTTTCAAACTCGATTTCTACCTTATGCTAATATAATGAGATAAAGATAACATAACAAAGGAAACCATGTTGATATATAACATAGAAAATGATCCGGTAACAATAAATGATGACCTTAGATCTCAGGATGCTTCTTTTTGGAAGGAAGCTATAAATGATGAGATGGATTCTATATTGTAAAATGGAACATGGAAACTTGTTGATTTGGCCCCAGGATCAAAACTAATAAGCTGTAAATGGATTTTCAAAAGAAAATTAAAACCAAATGGAATTATATAAAGGTTTAAGGCTAGATTAGTGACTAGAGGATTTACACAAAAAGAAGATATTGATTTTTTCGATACCTATGTTTCAGTAGTAAGGATATCAACTATTCGAGTTTTAGTTGCTCTAGCATCCATTCATAAGTTAGAAATCCATCAGATGGATGTAAAGATAGCTTTTCTAAATGGTGACCTCGATGAAGAGGTTTATATGGAGCAACCAGAAGGTTTTATAGTTCCAGGACAGGAAAGTAAAGTGTATAAATTGATCAAGTCACTATAAGGACTTAAACAGACACCTAAGTAGTGACATGAAAAATTTGATAAAGTAGTCACCTCATAGGGCTTTAAGATTACTCCAACGTCTAGTCAAAAGGGGTCCACATGGTCTCCTCTTGTGTATGCTGCAACCCGCCAAACCAACGGGAGGAGTCCCTTGACCACCTTTTCGTGGGTGGTGAGCTCACCGCAGTCGTTTAGGGGCATTTTTCTTCCGTTCTCTCAGTCGCTATCTTCCCGCAACAACCCATCAGGGGTAAGTTAGCTCAGTGGTGGGCCTTGGCCAACGGCTTCTCTCCTCTAGGCGTCATCAGAGGCCTCCTCCCAGCACTGATTCTCTGGGAGATTTGGAAGTCTAGGAACGCACGACGCTTTGAGGGAGTCTCTTCCATCGTCTAGCAATCCATGCGCCACATTCATGCCTGGCTTCCCCTCATCTTCAAAGAGTTTCCCCTCCCTCCGTGCAAGAACCAGGTTGATAGAGAAGTCCTCATGGATCTCCAGCTCCCCAGCTCTCCTCCGTATCCTCGATCCTTGTCTTGTGTGAAGTGGTTTAAGCCTGCCTAGGGGAGAGTGAAGCTCAACGTGGATGGGTCTTCTAGAGGAAATTTAGGCCCTGCAGGAGGAGGAGGAGTCTGTCGTGGTGCAAAGGGAGAGTTTATTTTCGCTTTCTCTAAAGCGTATGGGCAGGAATCCAGCTTTCTTGCCGAAATCAAAGCAATCATCGATGGTCTGCAGATTTGTTCTAGTAAAGGGCTGACCTCTATTGACGTCGAAAGTGACTCATTCTCAGTGGTTGAGGTCCTGTCAAGGCCAGTTGACGGCCCCTGGATCGCTTATTACTGGAAGAACCAATTTAGATCGCTGCGTGTTTCAGGTTCTATATCCATTTCCCATTGCTGGAGAGAGGCAAACAAGGTAGCCGACAGCCTTGCTCGCTGGGCGAGTGCCAACCAGAGATCCAGAGTTTTTGATGTTGCCTCTACCCTCCCTCTTCACACCCGGGGTGAGCTGGTTCTAGACAGGACTGGCCTTAGCTCTGTGAGGTTTTCTTAGGTTCTCGGCCTCCCGTTGTTTTGTGTGTTTTTCCTTCGCTGCCCCGCCCTTCCGCTTGACGTCTTCCTGGCTTTTCTCTCCTTGGGGTGCTAGTTGTGTCCTGTTTTCAACTCCCTTGTGTCCTTTTGTGTAGTTTACGATAGGTGGTCCTAGTCTTTTTGTATGGGCCCACCCAAATGATTGTACATGAGCCTTGTTGAATGAATTTTTGTGGCAAGAGCCCACCTTATAAAAAAAAAGGCTTTAAGATTAATGAATCTGATAAATTTGTATATTCAAAATTCTCTGATAATAAAGAAGTAATTATATGTCTCTATGTAGATGATATGCTAATATTTAGTATATGTTTAGAAGTTATAAATAACACTAAAATATTCTTATCATGTAGTTTTGACATGAAGGATATATATATATATATATATATATATATATATATATATATATATATATATATATATATATATATATATATATATATATATATATATATATATATATATTGATAAACAAAAATTTATTGTAAAAGGGCAGGGCCCAAGGCTATACAGAGGATTCAGGAGGGCCAACGTATAAAAAGGAACTGACCCTTATATCATGAAGGAAAGCGGGAAAGACTTATTGACTAGCCTTCCCGAATATAGCCCAAGGCTATCTTATCGAGGAAGATATGACCTCTAGAAATAGCAGGCAGGGAGAGAAGATCACGAAAAATAGAACTGGATTGGTTCAAGCTAGCCAGCCTAGCAAGCCCATCTGCTACCGTATTCGCTTCCCTCAGGGCCAGGGAGATGGACACATTCAGATTTCCTCTCTCTTCTTCTATTCTTCTTCTCCAGTACCAGGAGGTCCAGGGGTCAAAAGAATGACCCGATAACGCCGCAACCACCAAGCTGGAGTCGCTAGCGACCATAATGTTGGAAAACACTTGTCGGTCAGCCAGGGAAATCCCATCCAGAATAGCCCACATTTCAGCCCTGTAATTTGTACCAAAACCATATCCTATAGAAAAAGCAAACAGGAAGTTGCCCCTGTGGTCTCGACCCACTCCTCCTCCACCCGATTGCCCCGGATTGCCTCTAGCAGCACCATCCACATCCACCTTGACCCATCCCAGTGGGGGTCTCCTCCATTTCACAACCGTACGAGATGGCTGTCTAGGGGAATGGGGTGTGACACCTAGGAGGCTGAAGGTGAGCTAAGCCGGAAGTTTGAAGGCTTTGGGGCGAGGAAACGAGTTGCTGACGAGCAGAACCCAACTGCGGACCTTAGCAATAATGGCTGGCACTTTCATCTCTTCTTCCTCGAATCTGGCCCTGTTTCGAGCCATCCAAAATTTCCAAACGATGAAGACTGGAATGAGGCCCTTCAGCAACATAATGGAGTTGGAGGAGGGGGTGTTTGCCCACCAAAGAGTGGCAATTGCTGTCGTTGAAGTGGCGGGGGTGAGTCGGACGCTGAATATGTGCCCGAATTGATGCCAAACCTTCTTAACCGTATCACTAAGGGAGAAAAGATGGTCCGTGGTTTCCACATCTGGGGAATGTGGAGCAGAACAACAATGTCATCTAGAACAGAGCTGGATTCCCTTCTTTTGGATGTTATCATCAACTAGGATCGCATTGTACAGGATTTTCCAGACGAGCAGAAACAGTTTTGGAGGTAGTTTGGAATGCCAAACCCAGTACGCCCAGCGTTTCACGTCTGCCCGAGGCCTGATTGTATCCCACGCTTGACCCACTCGGAACTTCCCACTCTTCGAGCCTTGCCAGATTTTCATGTCTCGGTTGGTAGAGGTGCAAACTCCATCAGCTGATATGAGGTCTATAATGTGCTGAGGCAGGAATGAGGCTACCTAAGTTGGCAAGATCCAGCCTCGTGAGCTAATGACGTCTTTGACTTGGAGGTCTTGAATCTCAGGAGGGATCGGTGAATCTCTGGCCTCTTGTAACTGACCAAGCCCAGTCCAGTTGCTGTTCCAGATATGGAGGTTTCCCTGCCCCACTATCCAGCGGGAATGGCCGTCGATCTTTGGCAGCGCATTGCGAACTCATTTCCACAGAGGGGAAGCCAACGTGTAACGGGACTGGCCATCAATAGCGAGCAGATCAGTAGCATATTTTGCCTTGATGAAAGAGCTCTAAACGTTCTCAGATTCGCTGTCTGTGACTGCCCAGGCAAGCTTCATCTTGAAGGTAGCCATGACTGAAGGAAGGGTCCTCAGGTTCAACCCACCTTCCACGGTTGGGAATGCCATCCTCTCCCAGGAAAAACAGTGGCGTTTCTTCCTAGATTCGTCGAACCCCCAGAAGAAGTCAGAAAAGGATCTTTGCAGACTATTCAAGACCGAGATTGGTATGTCCAGGGCTGCCAGCAGATGCACCGTCATGCTGGATAACACATGATTAACCAGCGTGAGCCTCCTTGCCTGAGATAAGATTCTGCTTTTCCACCCTTCGATACGCTTTTGAATTTTGTCAACCAGGGAGAGGAAAAATGCCTTCTTCGGCCTCCCTTTGAAAATAGGGACTCTAAGATATGTGAAAGGGGCTGCAGCTTTTCTAAACTCCAGAATTGCAGCCGCATCTCTACACTGTGCTTCTGATATGGAGTTAGCTGGAATAAAAAAAAACTCTTATGGTAGCTGATTTTCTGACCCAAGGCCCTCTCATACTTCTGAAGAAAGGATGCTATGGCAATAAGAGACTTCCTGCTACTGTTGGCAAAAAGGTTGGTGTCATCTATAAAGAGCAGGTGAGAAACAGTGGGGCAGTTCCGACGGTCTTAAATTGCTCAACGGGTTCTCTTGTCATGAGCTGATTGAAACCCCTACCTAGCACCGCTGCTGTAAGGATGAAGAGGTCTAGAGAAATGGGGTCTCCCTGATGGAGACCTCTAGAGGATTTGAAAAAACCAGCTGATTCCCTGTTGATGATGATTGAAAACTAGGAGTTAGATAAGCACCTTTCTACCAAAGCGATCCATTCTCCCCCAAACCCGAACTTAGCTAGCACCTGCTTCAAGAAAGACCAGTTAAGTCTGTCATAAGCCTTTTCCATATCTAACTTTATCAGAATATTTCTGCCATGCGATTTCCTGTTGATATCACAAAAAATTTCTTAGGTAGCGCTCAATTTTCAGCTATAGAACGACCCTGCACAAAAGCCCCTTGCTCAGGGGAGATGATAACAGGGAGGATCTTCCCTAGTCTGGAAGCTATGACTTTTGAGAAGATTTTATACAGGCAATTACATAAGCTGATTGGTCTAAACTCCGTAAAGGATCTGGGGGTGTTTGTCTTGGGGATGATACATAGGACCAAAAACTTGTTCACTCCCCAAGTATAGGGTTGTGATGTAGTAATAAACTCGGTAAGACCGAGGTCGAATCCACAGGGACTGATACCTGTACGTTATCTGAAACCTAGTAGAACTAGAACTAGACTAAGATGTGATCTAAACCAAATAGAATTTAAGGAATAATTGTGGAATAATTATCTAAAACTTTAAGGAATTCAGAGGAAGGAAACTAGGGATTCAGAGGATCCACTTGTAGAGATCAGGGAGATCTTATGCCTGCTTCAAACATCATGAAAATTAAACTGAACTTCTTCTGATATAATTTTAAAGAGATGAAAGGTATATGAATTAGAATGGATTCCATCACCACACCATGCCCAGGAGACAAAGTTAACAAAAGAATTAAACTAATTACCAACCAATCATCATGCCATGAAGGTCAGGAAGGGTACTATCATCCATACCATGCCCAGGAGACGATGGTGAACAACAGGGCTTCCTGACGTCATAAACATCAAGGGAAAAGGAAATATTCAAAGCCATCGCAGACCCGTTGTAATTTTAGTCACAACAGACCATAAAAAAACTAAAAACAATTCCTCAATTAAACTAAAAACAATATCAATTCAATTTAAACAAAAAGGCATAAGTAAAAAAAACTCCCATCCGACTACAAGTTTCCCCTCTTAGCCCCAGCTAAGAGGTTAGCCCGTCATGATGCGGCTAGATCTCATAATAATAATAAAACAAAATAAAAAGAACTAAAAAAAATAATACTCTCTTCTTGTTCATGGCTGCTCCAACACTTCTGTCCAAAAACCTCTCCAGGTGCCTCCACGGCTGCTCATGTTCCAACCCAAAAACTCCTTCTCTTCCTTTCCTCCCTCTCTTTTATAGATATGAAAGCTCGTGTATGGCAGGCTGGACGAGAGTGGGTTCCATGCTTGGGCGGTGGCTAAGTCGGATTGGAGAACCAACTCCAAGTTACGCAGGTTCCTGCGCAACCTCTGTTTTGGACAGCAAGAAACGCACAAATGCAACTGAGATTTTGCATACGAGAAGGATCTGATTGGATGATCTATCCCATTTAGAGTCCTTCGTGATGATCGGTTGCCCCATGTGACGGGTTTGGACGGTTTGGATTGGCCTGATTAATTTGGCTTCTGTTTTCCCTGTTGTTAATCTCGTATGGCTCTTCATTCGATCGTCATCGCCATCCAAATCTTCCTTCCACCATTGGAATTCCTATATTTTCTGGTAATAAACGTGTGCTGCATTCACTGGACAGTCCAAGATCATCATCACATGCTCTTGGCCCATCTTTTTGAAATGGAATCGCGCCGTTTCTTGCAGACGTGTGCAATCTGCGAAAATCTCTTACGCTGACGAGTGGTGGGGCACATGATCAATGTCGACGGAGAAATCCACTCCGTCCATTAGTTGCCTCGTGGAATCTTGGCTCGAAAAACCCAGTTTTTGATCCGAAATTGGTGTAGCCCAAAGAATCACGTCTGCTGTACTACTTTGAACGCGGCGGAATTGCCTTCTTGTGACTGCTGTAGCGGGCGTGTGCGTGTGCACGGTTGCACATGGTTGACTTGGGTTTGACCTGCTCGATCTCATCTCCATGATGGACGGATTGGATTGTCCATGTGGGCCATGATGGTGGCCCACCGACTTTCAAACGGTGCCCCTGTTTCACGCTCAAGAAACGGAGTTTTCTGTTTTAGGCAGCTGCTGCGGATCAAAGTCGGTTTGACCCGACTTTGAGTTACAGTGCACAGCTAATGCACATGTGCACTATGCACACTCCACTCAAGGTGAGGTCCACTGTGATGTTAATGAGAGATCCGATCCGTCCACCCATTTTCTCATCTTATTTAACCTGTCGAGACCTATTTTGAAGCATATCCAGAGATCAGATGGGCCCCAGATCGCTGATATGTGGGCTGATCTGTCCATTGGGCCACTTCCCGAGTGATGCAATGGTTGAAATTTAATATGTGCGGTTAATTTATGGTCCCCATCACATGTATGAAGTTTCAAGTCAATCGGATGACGGGAACCCTGTGATCTTGCATTCTGGACCATTTTTTTGGCCTCTTTAACATGAACGACTTGATTTTCTCGGATCCCTGGCGTGTAAATCCGTTGATCTCAGTCCTCTGGAGTCCGTCTCTTGTTCTGGTGACTTTGGAGCGTCAAATTCATGCTTTTAGCACCTTTTTCAGTCCAAGCTCCTCAATTCAACCTGCAGCATAAACACGATTAAATCGAGCTAGTAAACAATATCATGTTCATAAACCTGATATGCAATATTTGACCCTCAACAAGGGACGAAGTTAAATTCCTAGGTAAAATGCCTCCTTTGAATAAGAATCTAATCGCTACCAGAATGTCGTGGCAAACCGTATCCTAGCTAGCTTGGAAGAAAGCCCCGAAAATCCCATCTGGGCCAAGCACCCCATCCAGGGCAATGGCCATAGCTGCCTCTCTGACCTTGTCCATCGAGGGCTCAAGGAGGAGGTCCTGATTGTGCTCGTGGGTCACCAGAAGAGGGATGGATTAAAGAATGTCTCCCACTTGAGGTTGAAGAACCTCGTGATCCTCCTGCATAAGCTTTTGGAAGAAAGCAATGGCTGCACTTTTAATTTCATTGCATCCTGTAATCACCCTACCATCATCTACCATGATCTCCTGAATTTTAGCCCTCCTAATTTTCGCCAAGGCGATTGCATGAAAAAATTTTGTGTTTCTGTCCCCTTCTTTTAACCAGTGATTTCTCGACTTTTGCTTCCAGTAAATTTCTTCACACTGCTCCAGATGAACCATTTTGTCTCTTGCCTCTTGAAGCGATTGCAGGACGCAGGGGTTAGTCGAGCCTTGAGCCATGATTTTAGCTACGCACAGGTCCTGATCAGCCTTCTTTAGATTGAGGAACAGGTTCCCAAAGACCTGTCTATTCCAGAATTTGAGGGCGGCTTTAGTGTGTTTCATTTTAACGATCAGGGATTCAATCGGATTACCCAGGGAATGGCCTGCTCAGCTGCTTGTGATCAGGTCCTTATAGCCTGCATGAGAGATCCACATTCGCTGGAATTTAAAAGATCTAGGGGCTGAAGGACGGGGGCTAGGAAAAGAGATGAGCAGAGGAGCATGATCTGAATTTCGCCTGGGGAGATGGTTCACGAGGAAGTCAGGAAAAGCTTGGAACCACCGATCATTGCAGCAAACCCTATCAAGTCAAGCCCACACTCTCGGTTGGCCAGACTGACTGTTGCACCAAGTAAATCTGCTACCAAAAAATCTCGCATCCTGGAGACCCGCTCTATCCAAACCATCTCCAAACTCGGCCACACTGATTGGATTGAACGTACTTACCCCCAGCCATTTCGAAGGTGATACAACGACATTGAATTCGCCATAAACAACCCATGGGAACGACACTCCCTGCCCCTGAGTGATTAATTCCTCCCATAGGTCCCTTCTCAGCACCCTGGAGCACTTAGCATAAACGAAAGATAGCTTGACTCTGTTAGGACTACCCAGGAATCCCACCGATAGCGAGATTAGCTAATTAGAAGCAGCTACCACATCAGCTTGGATTGAAGGTGCAAAGAAAACTCAGATCTTCCCTCCTTGAGCCCCATTGGAGGTAGACGAGTGGAAGCCTAACTTCAACCCAATTCTGACGCGTTTATCATCATGAAGCATCGGTTCAAGGATGACGATTATGGCTGGGTGGAATTTTCTGACGATGCTCTTTATTGTACGAATGGTGGAAGCATTGCCCACCCCATGGGCATTCCAAATAAGGATACTATCCATGGGTAGATTTGATGAATTTCTCGCCTCGTCGCTTCATGCTTCTGAGCCTACCATACCGATCTGTCTTGCAGAGAGCAGTGCTGGATCTAGCAGTCTTCTTACGCCTCAAATCTGCTGGTTTGGACTTGTCTGGGTGTGGCAGGGTATCCCCAAACAGGGAGGCAGACCCAAATAGGTTGAGTGAAGGAGGAAGAGGATCTGGGTGTACTGGAACTGCTGCCTGGGGCTTTGATCCTGCATCTTGCTGATTATCTTTGGGCTCTAAGGGAGCCTGCACAGGAGCTAGATTCTGATAATGTGATTTTAAGTATATGGGTGAAGCTAATATGATTTTAAGTATCAAGCTATTAAGAAACAATGATGTTATAACTCTATCTCAATCACATTATATTGAAAAGTTACTTAAAAAGTTTGATTACTATGATAAGAACCCAGTTACTACTCCTTTTGATCCTAATATCAAGTTAATTAAAAATGAAGGTCGTAGTGTATCTCAGTTAGAGTATTCCAAGGTGATTGACAGTCTTATGTATGCTATTATTTCTACTCGATCTTATATTTCTTTTCCAGTAGGTAAATTAAGTAGGTTTACAAGTAATCCAAGTTTAGATTATTGGAATGCTATCTCTAGAATAGTCAGATACTTTAGAAAAACTATTAACTATGGTTTATACTTTTTTGGTTACCGTAATGTGATTGAAGGGTATAGTGATGCAAGTTGGGTCACTGATTTTAATGAATCTAAGTCTACCAATGGATGAATTTTTTCACTTGGAGGAGCTGCCATTTCTGGGGGATCCAAGAAGCAAACTCGCACATCTCACTCTACTATGAAATCTAAATTCATAGCTTTGGCAGCTAGTAGTAAAGAGGCAGAATGGTTAAGAAACCTATTATTAGAAATACCATTATTGGTAAGGCCTTTACCACCAATCTCTATCTACTATGATAGTGAAGCAACAGTATCAAAGGCATATAATAAGACTTATAATGAAAAATCCAGACATATCAGTCTAAGGCATAGTTTTGTATGGCAACTACTTGGTGACGGTGCTATAACAATACAGTATGTACGATCTATCTAGAATTTAGCAGACCCATTTACCAAGGGACTGGTAAGGGATATTGTCAGTAGAACATCAAGATGAATGAGACTTAAGCTGATTTCACAGACACCAGATACAAAAAACTCAACCTAAGTTAATAGGTTCAATGGGCAAAGTACCTCACAGGAAGTGTCTGAAGCAGCACTGTACATTTTCTATCTGTCTCATTCTTAGATGTATGTATAGTACTAGTTACCTATAATGATAAAAAGAAGAATGAGCTGCTGCTCTTAATGAGTTCTTTCAAGAGTGCTATAGTTACATGGGCATTCACAAGGACTCACTTATATGAGTATTGGAAGTGGGGCTGCTTCCTGATGTTTGAGAGTTTTTGGCTATTCTTATGAACTCGATCATGAATCTAGGACAGAGCACAAGGCCGTTAATGTGCTATAATTTTAGAACACATGATAATTGAAATATATGTGTATATAACATGTCCAGTTGTGTCATATAGAATACTTAGTTCAAGTCCATGATCACTAAGGATTCTGATTCAACTTTGATTTGTTTACACTAAGTGAAGGTTCAAGTTCATAAGACACTTTCTCCTATGCGTATATTTTCTTTACACACCCTGACCTCTGTATTTTGAAAAATAGTGGGGGATTGTTGAGTTTTTTCAAAATAAGAAAGAAAAAGAATTTTAATTTAAAAAAGATTTTTGGGAAAAATGTTGTGGCTTTGGTGATTGTTGGTGACTATTCATTTGTGAATGTTGACGTCTCATGGTAAAGGGATCATCATTTGAATTTGGAATGAAAGGATGTCATTATTAAAAAGACACCATGGAAGAAGATGTCTTTTCATGAAAAGGGTCTTTAGCATATCTTGTGATTTTATATAAACTCATCTTTCGGTCAATCTGAATTCACCATTTCAATAATATTCTCTTCGTATTCTTCTTTTTCTCCATTTTTGCTTTTGGAAAGTTACAGTTTTCATGCGCTAAATTGCAAATAGTTTTTCAGTCAGTAAATTGCAAATAGTTTTCTGGGGGTAAATTGTAACAGGACAGGATTCAGGGTTGTATGCTGTAAAAGTGTGTTCGGGGTGCAATTTTTCGGTTTTGCAAGCCGAAACCCACATTTCTCCGATCTTGGAGAAAAGACTTATTGTATCCTAGAGGTGGATTTGTTGTAACCCTCTTGCAAATTGGTTTAATCTCCAGTAGGATTCGAATATCGCCTTAAAGATAGCGACATCGTAACGCGCCTTAAGCTAATCTTTAAGTAATTAATTTTCTATTTTTCCACCTCAACTATAACATTCAGATCCATGTACATTCAGCAGTATAGTTGTTTGTGCAATAGAGAGACATCACTCGTCTCCACTAGCTAAAACCTTCCCTTTTCAATAGGAAAACTCAAATACAAAATTTTAACTGCAGCCTCACCCAGATTTTAATTTTTAATAAAAAGGCATAAATAAATGTTAGATTCTTTCTTTCTTTTTTTCTTTTTCTTTTTTTCTTTTTCTTTTTCAAAGAATTTTTTTTTTTTCTTTTTTGAAAAGAAAAAATCACAAGACCTGTACTCTTGACCTTCCTCTAATTAATAGACGTCGGTTGAGCTTGCCTCATTGGCCTTTCTTTTCATTTTAACCCTTCTTTTTATAACCACCAATTGACAAATAAAATCATCCATCCAATGTAATTATTGGGGTACGACGTGTCATATACGGGATCCTTGATTTGAATGGATTAGATTAAGGTCCATATATGCCATGGTCATAGTGTTTGTGTGGTGGTGTTTGAATAATCATAATCTGCCGGATTATCAAATCTCCCGTGAAACATGGGTTATCTGGTCGTTTAAACCCCACCTTACTCGTAGCGAAGGCAGTACAAAAGTAAACAAAACAAACTTCCTCTCTTTCATAATCTCCAATGGCTACCATCCTTGCCTTTCTCCTCTTTCTCTCCACATTTTCTACTGCAACCGCTCAACCAAAACATCTAAACATAACCATAGATTCTTATATCTCTGCCACAACCCACCCCACTTCATGGAGCTCACCTTCTGGTCTATTCTCTTTCGGTTTCTACCGTGAAGGCGCCGGCTTCAGAGTCGGAATATGGTTGGAGACAAGTCCAAACAAGACAATCGTATGGACCGTGAACCGGGATGACCCGCCTGTTTCCGGAAACAGCACATTGGTCTTAATGAAGAATGGTTTCTCTCTACGAACGGCAGGAGTCCAAGATAAGTTCTTTCCAAGTGAATTCCCATACCAACATAATTCCTTGTCATCAGCTTCGATGTTCGATTCAGGAAACTTGGTTCTCTGTTATTCCGATTACGGAAACCCTTGGCAAAGCTTCGATCGTCCAACTGACACCATCTTAGGGGGCCAATTCCTTCCGACAGGAGATAAACTGTTTTCAAGCGCATCAGAAACTGACCATTCGACTGGACGCTTTCAGCTGAGCATGCAAGATGACGGAAACGTGGTGTTATTCCCGATAAATTACACTACTTCTATCGATGCATATTGGGCAGCAGCGACTAATCAAAAAGAGCGCGTGAGCCTAAATCTCTTCCCAGATGGCTTCATGTACCTAGTCAATGATACTGGATATAATAATAGTTTCCTGGCACGAGGCGCCGTTGCTAACAACGGAACTGTCATCTACCGTGCGACCATAGACGTTGATGGGATTTTCCGCTTGTATTCCCACAGCTTCACACGGAACGGTATCTCAACAATGACGACTGAAGTATCTGCCCTGTCAAATAAATGTCAAGTGAACGGTATCTGCGGATATAACAGCTACTGCAGGTTGGTGGATGACCAACCCAATTGCCTTTGTCTTCCTGGTTACAATTTCATCGATCCTGATCACCAGTTCGAGGGCTGCAGCAGAAACTTCACTATGGAACGTTGCATGGCCAAGAAAGAAAATTTAAAATATTTCATCTCTACAATGGTGGATGTGGAGTTTGGAGACAGTTCGTATACCACTTTACCTATCACTAAAGACGAATGCAGAAATGTTTGTTTGGACGATTGTGATTGTGATGCCGCAATGTTTCTAAATGGCACGTGCAAGAAACTTAGGCTTCCATTGAAGTATGGGAGAGCAAGCAAATCAGGATCAACTACGACTTTCATCAAGGTGGGTAGCGGAGGTCCCTCTTTGGTAGTTCCAAACACTAATACCTCATCGGTGGTTGGAAAGACAAATACCTCTCCAAACATCCGAATGGTAGGTATAGTCGTTGGTATATGTTCAGTTATTGCCTTTTCCATTTTCGGTTTTCTTCTTTATAAGAAACGGACAAAATGGTATAGAAAGAGATTTTGTCATAGAAATATCGATTTGTCTGAGACAAGTGGTCTGAGATCTTTTTCTTACAGTGAACTTGTAAAAGCAACAGATGATTTCAAAGAAGAGGTGGGAAGGGGTGGTTTTGGAACTGTTTATAAAGGAGTCTTATACAACAGCCACATGAAGGTTGCTGTAAAGAAACTAGAGAAATTGGTTGAGGAAGGAGAAAGGGAGTTCCGTACTGAGATGAGGGTGATAGGGAAAATCCATCATAGGAACTTGGTGCGATTGCTTGGCTTTTGTGACGAGGGTTCTGTGAGGCTTTTGGTTTACGAATTCATCAGCAACGGATCGCTTGCAAACCTGCTATTTAAAGCCCAAAGCCGACCACAATGGAATGAAAGATTGAGGATTGCACTAGATGTCGCCAGAGGGATATTCTATCTTCATGAAGAATGTGAACCGCGTGTCATCCATTGTGATATAAAGCCTCAAAACATCCTCATGGATGACGCTTGGACTCCAAAAATCTCTGATTTTGGGTTGGCGAAGCTGCTTATGGGAGATCAAACAAGAACCCTTACAGGGATCAGGGGGACGAGAGGGTACCTGGCACCCGAATGGCACAAGAACATGCCCATATCAGTGAAGACGGATGTTTATAGCTTTGGGATCGTATTATTGGAAATTATATGTTGCAGGAGGAATCTCGAGCTTGAGGTTGCGGATGATGAGATTATTCTCACTGAATGGGTTTACAGATGCTTCGAGGCAGGAGATTTGCATAAGCTATTGGATGAAGAAGATGAAGTGGAGTCAAGAATTTTGGATAGTATGGTGAAGGTGGGATTATGGTGTATTCAAGAAGAACCAGCTCTTCGTCCTTCCATGAAGAACGTGATTCGGATGTTGGAAGGGAACATGGACATACCAATTCCCCCACGTCCCACTTGATCTCAATGTGTATGTCTTCTTTAGAGAAGTCTTTTTGTTAATATTTTAAGTGTATTTTCTAGTTTTAGTTTCTTTAATTTTTAGCTTGAGTAATATAGTGAGGTTAATAATATAATTTTGTGTAGGTGAGATCTTTTCTGTCTGAGATGGTTAAGCCGGATATGGTCGATATTGTGTTAGCTTTTTTATGGGTGGGGGCGGCCTGATTGAGTGAGTTGCTGCAAGGTCGGTGGATGCTGTCAGCTGGAATGAAGCAGATACTAGTCTGTTAGAGGACAACTGCTATAGATTTTGAAGCTATGGCTTGGACCTATGTTCGTCACAGCGATATGCTAATTAGCTGGTGGCAGGGCTCTCTTGGTATCTGAAGGCTGGCTTTTCTTTCTTTTAGAATGGTAAACGGGGCTGTATAATCAGGCTGCTAGCTTAGTAGATATGATACTAGTCTTTTCAATGTTTTTGATTTTCTTATAATATGATAGGTGAGGCCCGTCTTTGTGGAGACCTCCTGAAATCTTCGTTTTGTGCTTCCTCTGTTCATAAATACAGGAATCCGAAAAAAAAATAAAAACATTTGAATGAAAAATAATATATATATATATATTTTTCTCACATGTTCATCAATCGGTTTGTTCTTCTTTCTTCTTTGGTGGTTCTGTTGGCCCAAGTCTTGCCCACGGGCCTAGCTAATAGGTTCAAACCTGCTCCAAAATGGGCTGGGCCCGCAGAGCTAGGTGGGCCGCTATAACCCAATAATTCCTCTCTAAAATGCCATTACCCTCTTCTTCTTTTTTTATTTTTTTATTTTTTTTGTTTCATCTGTCTTGAGATCCATTCTTCGTCTGTCCACCTCTCCATGAAACAATTAACGATTGAAAACACTCCATCAAATGGCCCACACACGCGACGTGCATGAATACATCCACTATATGCCATTCAATTCAGCAAAATATTACATAATAGAAGAACGATCAATAGTTTATAATCCTATAGCCGACACTAATCTGGCCCACTTGTCTCCTAAGCGAATCAACCAAAGATACCGTGACCACTTCAAACTACAACACGTGTCAGGACGAGATGACAGATGCGATGAGACCAGCAACCACAGCCGTTGGATCTCCAATAAGGACAGAGATGATGAACTTGAGGGCGCCTATGTTTAAAATCCTCCAATACTTATTAAATTTCCCACTTGCACAGTTATTATTTGGAAGTGTCAGCTGGAGGCTTTGAACGCTGGTCTCCAATGCAAGACCATTCTCTCCAACTTCTCCATACGGACCGAAATACCCCTTCTCCCATCTCTCCACGAGCATGTCCTTCACACAAGACACGTGAAAACAGTACCCTTCGCACGTGGACACATAAGACCAAGACGTGGCCCACTTTCTACGCTCCATCCAACCACACTTGTGGCAGTTGGACCTGACCTTGTGGTGGAGATTTAGCTTCACTTCGTTGTCTCCTATCACACGTGGGAGGCTGGCGCAATATGGGTGTAGGTCGCGCCCGCATTTCGTGCGGTGGTAGTCGAACCCGTCGCAATATCTCTCGCGCATGCCTGGCACACGTGTGGAGAACTGAAAGTCACATTTCTCAAAGATAGGGTGGGATATGTGTGGTGTGGGCCGCGCGCAATCCTATTCGTTATGAAGATAGCAGTTGCATGGAATGCATCGATATCTGGACCCGTAACCGATTTCGTGACAGCCATGGCATTTGTATGGTGTTTCGTAACACTTCAGCTTAAGCCTATGCTCATGGCTAACATGATCAATCACGTCGCAAATCATGTTGTAATATGATCTCTCTACAGTCGATTGTAGGTGGGCCTTGAGGTTTTTTTTTTTTAAGAAGGAAGATTCAATTAATATCAACCAAAATGGCTATACAGCCTACATCGAAATGGAGGCCATTCGGGCAGCCCCAGCTGCAAAAATGATCGTGGGAGGCCTATCGTAAGGGGTCATAACTCGACCACCTATGTACAAAAAATACCTAGAAATCGAAAAACCCAGCCTAAGAGTTAGACGAGACGGTCCTGACAGACCCTAGACCCATTTTATCTAGGAAATTCTGACCTAGCACCAGCGTCGGGAGAAAAGCCATATGAAGATGCAGAGTTGTCAACTGATTCCACTCCCTTCCCAAGCCATGCTGTCGGCCCAGCTGTTTCCTACTCGAAGAGTGTGATTGAAGGTAAAGCTGCCCAACTGCTTAAAGACGTTTATCTGGCAACCAAGGTTCCAATCTCCCAAGAGTGCCTGACTTTCCCGTGAGAAGGTCAATCACCAATCTAGAGTCTGATTCAATTATTACTTTGGTCAGCCCTCTTTTTAGACATATTACCGTACAGTCATAAATTACTTGCAGTTCCGCCAAGTTACTGGATCCCACTCCGTATCCTGTGGAGAATGCAAACATGAAAGCTCCATCTTCCTTTCTGCAAATGCCGCGTCCGCCAGTGGGCCTTGAGGCTGCGGCGCATATCACCATCCGATTAAGCTACAGGACACTGAGACAAAAAAGTAATAGTTTTGATTCGAAGATCGTTTTGGACTGTTTCGTAACATTTTTTTAAAAATATAACGCAGACATAAGTCGCATAATAAAAAGAGAATTGGTTACATGCGACTGCACCATAGTTGGTCATGCAAACTGGATTTTCCTGCTATCGATCCACTTGTGTAGTACATCTGTACGATAAAAACAGTAGCCATTATCATGAAGCTCACCTCTCAAAAAATCACCAGAGTCCACTCATCAGATGGGCCACAGCTTTGTATCAATGTCCAAAAGGTTGTATGACTTAACCTACAGATGGGGCACATCTAACGAGTGGATTAATGCGATTTAGGAAATGAGTGATCATGATGGGGTGTACCATTTGCATGGTACGGATTACATACAGTGCCATGGCCTGTATGTGATCGGTTCATGAGAGATGATTTTGCCCTAGTAAATCCTCGGATCCATCTCGAGAGAGCACATCCTCAAGATTGCACTCATTGGAAAATCTGAACCATCTTATAGAGGTCGTTGAATTATTACCAGGGAAGTTGGAAGGTTATGATCACTCCGTAGACATGATTTTTCGCATAGTCTCCATCAGTGATGGTTCCTACAATTTGGACGGTCTGGAATGTTTGGATTAATGTATATAAGCATAGAGGGTGGATGAGATACCACCATTTAAGAAAAAGGAGGAACACACGTGGTGGTCTACCCCGTAAATTTAGTGCTGCTATCACCTACCCAATGGTTTGACAATAATTAAACTGAAGTTTTGATACACAGGACCCTCTCCTTTGGGTCAAAGTAGGTCAACTAGCTAGGTGGCAATAGGTTAGGGCGACCTATAGGTTGGCCCAGCCCGCTATTAAGGTGAGTTCGGGCTAAGATAAATGGATAACGGGTGGAGCTCAGGCTAGAAATGTAACCCATTAATGTAAATGGCTCAGGGTTGGGTATAATCTTACTTGACCCAATCATTGGGGTTTTTTTCTTTTTTCTTTTGAACTGTAGATTGAATTTTATTTCATAAAGGAAGGGGTACAAGGACTGTACTTCGGGTGACCCCAAGAGCCTAAAAAAAACTGGACTCGGGCCACCTATAGTAAAAGAAGATTAACAACAACCATCACCCTAATGGCACCCAACCCAACACTAGAGGCTCCTCTACTATAACTGAAAAAACACCGAAGGGAGGAGCTACCTGAGCAAGATGACCTAAACCCCAATGATTATATGAAATCCACTCAAACTATTAGATGCCACATCAAAATTTAAGGATGAGGACTAAAAATCAAGCCAATCTTTGACTCAAGTGGGCCATACCAAGCGAGATAGTTTGGAGGGTGAGCATTACCCCGTATAATATTGTTTCCAATCGTGTGGTTCACCTAATCATAGATGGGACTAAGTTGGACACGCAAAAGCAAATCCTTAATCGTCTGGAGAACCTGGAAGAAATTTTCTGGAAACAGAAATCCAGAAATAGGTGGCTCAAAGAAGGGGACCGAAATTCAAAGTTCTTCCACACTTCCACCATGAACCGCATAAGAAAAGCTCAAATCAGAGAAATTCAGCTGCCAAATGGGACCGTTACAGATGACCAAGCGTCCATTAAGAGTGCAGCGGCTGATTTCTTTAAGCTCCTTTTTACGACAGAAGAAACGACTCCAATTGGTGACTTCATCAACTCAATCCCAGCCCTCATCTCCCCAGAAAATAATGCTTTCCTCATGGCGCAGCCGTCATTTGAAGAAGTGAAGATGGCCGTTTCTGCTATGCCAGCAGATGGCACGCCGGGGCCCGATAACCTCTCAATTGCCTTCTTTTCGGCCTGTTGGGACACTGTTGGGGAAGACCTCCACCGAGCTATCAAATTTCTCTTTCAGGGAGGTACGTTTCCAAGAGCTTTCTCAGCTACCCTGCTATGTTTAATCCCAAAAAAATCGGCTCCTAAATCCTTTTCTGATTTTCGTCTTATAAGCCTTTGTAATTGTGTATACAAGGTGTTTTCCAAGGTGATTGCAGCTAGGTTGAACTCCATCCTTCCTATGTTAATCTCCGATGAACAAATGGCTTTTGTCAAAGGGAGATCTATTACAGATAGTATATCTTTGGCCCAGGAGCTGTTTCGTGACATTGGCAAAAAAGTCCGAGGAAGCAACGTCATTTTCAAGATTGATCTAGAAAAGGCCTACGATAGAGTTAATTGGTCCTTCCTCAAGGCGGTGCTTCATAGGTTGGGTTTCTGTCAGTCTTGGATTATTTTGGCTGAAAAATGTTGGTCAGGGGCCTGGTTCTCAGTGCTCCTTAATGGTGAGACCTCAGGTTTCTTCAAGTCGGAAAGAGGGCTTCGCCAGGGAGATCCTCTTTCTCCCAGCCTTTTCATTTTGGTCAAGGAAGCCCTCAGCAGGGGCCTATCGTATCTATTCAATTCTAATGCCTACCAACCCTTCAGAACAAGTAGAGGGAGCATGCCGATCTCCCACCTTCTTTTTGCAGACGACACGACCATTTTCATCAATGGGAGCAGCCCATCAGTTAGAAACTTAATGTCCTTTGTCCATACTTTCAAGGATGTGTCAGGCCTCAAAATCAATGCCGCTAAGAGTAACTTGATTGTTTCCTCCAAAATGACAGCAGGGCAGGTTCGTTGCATCGAAAGGGTGTCGGGAATCTCGAGGGTTGTGTCCCCTCTCTATTACCTTGGGGTCCCTCTAGCCGAAGGTAGAATTAGTTCTTCCACACTTCAGCCGCTAGTGGACAAAATTCTGGCTCGCATTTCAGGTTGGAAAGCCCAATTCCTAAACCAGGCTGCAAGGATTACTCTCATCAAGCATGTTCTTTCAAGTATCCCTGTCCATACCTTAGCAGCGATTGAAGTCCCAAGGAAGACGCTGTCAACTCTGAAAAAGGTTTTGCCGACTTCTTTTGGGGTTGGAGTGAAGGGAGGAAAAAACTGCATTGGGTTAACTAGAAGACAATTTCAGCTCCATCCAAGGAGGGCGGATTGGGTATCAGAAACTTAAGAGAAGTCGTCGAGGCTCTCAGACTAAAGAGGGCCTGGATAGTCTTTTTCGACTACAAAAATAGCATTTGGGCTAGATTTATGAGGTCCAAATATGGTGTGAATCAGATGCAGGATAGCCCCGACCCGCGTCAGTCGGACTCCCCTTCTTGGAAACAAGTCAGGAAACTCCAAGACGTCGTCCAAGGCAACTCTCGTATGCTGCTGGGGGATGGTGATGGTAGCTTTTGGTGTGACAACTGGACGGGGCTGGGCCCCTTAAAAGGCTGGCTACTAACCAATGTTCCCCCCATCCCCTCGATCTGAAGATTAAAGACGTTATAGGCCCTGAAGGCATCCTTCACTCTACTTGTTTCCCTGATATTCTCCCTGATTTCGTTCGGCATCATGTGCAAGCGGAAGGGCTGGTGCTGAATCATGGGACTGATAGCGTCATTTGGACCAAGGAAAAGTCCAGAATTTTCTCCACTAGATCGGCGTGGCTCCTCATCAGATCCCCAGACCAGGTGCGCAACTGGGCCAAATGGGCTTGGCACCCACATCTCCCTCCCAAAATAGCTATTTTTTCGTGGAAGATTCTCAATGGCCCGGTCCCAGTCGACATCAACGTGAAGAAGAAAGGTATCTAGATGGCCTCCTCCTGTGTTTGTTGCTCGTCTATTAGCCGGCAAGAAGAATCCCTCGACCACCTCTTTGCCAAGGGAGAGATTGCGCTTGCCATTTGGGCCCATTTCTCAGCCATCTTTGGTGATTCTTTCCTTCCGAACCAATCTGCGAGGGGTAGAGCATCCCAATGGTGGGCAATTGCCAAGGATACCTCTACTTTAGGAGTCCTTAGAGGGCTTTCCCCGGGCCTTATCCTCTGGGAAATATGGAAGGCCAGAAACGAGTGTCGTTTTGAAGACTCCCGCTCTAGAATCGCCCACGCCATATACCAGGTCCGGTCCTGGTTGTTTCACTTATCTAATACGTTTCCCCTTCCAGTGTGTACTTCCCAAGTAGACAGGGAAGCGGTAGCAGACCTTCGGCTGGTCCCAGGGAGAACTTCCCCGCCCTCTTTCTACTTGGTAAAATGGATCAAACCTCCTAGGGGCTGGGTGAAACTTAATGTGGATGGCTTTTCTAGGGGTAATCCAGGCCCTTCTGGGAGTGAGGTGTGTGTAGAGATGATAAGGGCACCTTCATGTTTGCCTTCTCAAAAGGCTATGGTATGGGATCGAGTTTTCAAGCGGGGATAAAGGCGGTTATCGATGGCCTCAAATTTTGCAAAGAGATGAGCCTCACCCACGTCGAGGTGGAAAGCGAATGCCAGGTTGTGGTTGGCCTTTTATCTTCAGCAGAGAACCCTCCTTGGAATGCTTTCTATTGGTAAAACCAATTTCAAGCTCTTAGAACCTCGCTGTCTATTTCAATCAAGCATATCCCTAGAGAAATTAACTCTGTTGCGGACTGCTTAGCTAGATGGGGCAGCTCTTCTCAGCAGTCCAGATTCATCATTTCGACATCCGACCTCCCTCTCTTCGCCAAAGGGGAGCTGGTCCTAGATAAGACAGGATTAGGGACGGTTCGAATCTCTTAACTTTTCCTGATTTTTTTCTCTGTTATATGATAGGAGGGCCTTTGGGTTGGGCCTCCCGAATGTGTATTCTTGTTCAGTAGGGGGTCTTTGATTTTATTTTGGCATGAGCCTCTGCTCAGTGTTTTTGTAAGCTCTTTTCTCCATGTTAATGAAAATTTGAGATTCTTTTTGGGAAAAAAAAAAAAGAAGATGGGACTAAGTTTTGGGTCTTAGGCTTAATATGGGGGTGAAGCATCTAAATAATGGGGATGTGTATGTCTTCTTTAGAGAAGTCTTTTTGTTAATATTTTAAGTGTACTTTCTAGTTTTAGTTTCTTTAATTTTAGCTTGAGTAATATAGTGATTGTTAATATTTTAAGTGTATTTTCTAGTTTTAGTTTCTTTAATTTTAGGTTGAGTAATATAGTGAGGTTAATAATATAATTTTGTGTGTTGGTGACGTTTTTGCCATTTTGTTCCTTGGGCTTCACTAAATTTTTTTTTTCCCTTGGCGCATGACCATAACCTTCTTCTTCTTCTTCTTCCTCTCTCTCTCTCTCTCCTTTTTTTTTCTAAAAAAAATTATTTTATAAAAAGCCCTTTGGCTAAGCTCATTTCGATGTGCCCCACGAAAAATGAGATGAAAAATGAACTTTTAGCCTCAGTTCCTTAGCAATTGAGGCGAAACATGAACTTTTAGCCTCAGTTCTTTAGCAACCGACGCTAAAAAGCACATTCAACCTCAGTTTTTTTTAACTGAGGCTAAAAAATTATGGCTAAAGGCCTATTTTCTTATAGTGATAACAGCATGATTGGGCAATTCATGCTATGAATGGTCTATATAATCTCTCTCCATGCATGTGGAGGAGAAATGATAAGGAAGCTTTCAAGTGTTGATTATCAACTTCTCAAGTCTCTTCGATCTAATGTGTAGGAGACACCAAGTGTTGGCTACCAAGGTCTTAAGTCTTTCTAACGCGACTACCAAGCGTTGATGTAGTGATTGGCCTATGAACACTACAAAAAATATATTTATTAGGGGTGTTTTTATCACAGGTGGCCACAACAAACCGCCACTGTAGATGGAAATCAGGGGCGTTTTTATGTGGCCACCAGTGTACAAAACGTGCTACCGCCGTTAATTTTAAACGAAAAAAAAAGCCCCTACCCCCACATTTCCAAAATGAGTGCCCTATCCCCAAATCCATTGCCCCTCTTCTTCTCCCACCTCTTTTCTCCCAAAACCCTTCTCCCCTCTTCTCTCCTCCCTACAATAACTGAGCGAAAGTCTCTCTCTCTCTCTCTCTCTCCAACATCTATCAATCTTCATTTTTCACTCCGGCCTCTCTTGATCTGGCTTTCATTTCTGTTGCTAGTTGAAGATGCTAATCTCTCGGCAGTTGCCGTCCTTCTCGCCGGAACACGCTAAAGTCTAAGAAGTCTTGTAAGAGGAAGTAAGCTGATCGCTCAGCCGTGCCCTCCTCGTCGTAACACACCTCTCTCTCTCTCTCTAGATCGCCTAATCCATGGAAGCCATAGCTCGAGAAGACATACATCAAGAAGCCATAGCTGCTGTTGTCTCAACCATTAGAGTTGTCAATAGAGTGCCAGTACGTTGCTCTATTTTTTTTTCCACCATTTGATCCATATCTATGCTTTGGAATATATGAATAGGATTTCTTCTTCTTCTTCTTTTATTTATTTATTTATTTGATGGGTCCTTTGAATTTTCTATCTTGAGAATAGGGTTCTTGGCATTTTGATTTTTAGGTCTGTTTTTTGCTTGATTTTTTAAGAAGATCCAGTCCATTCCTTTCATTTTACTGCATATATGGCATGTGTTTGATGAACCAAACCGTTGGTTTATCGTGGACAAACGTGAATGGATCATAGGCTGAAAATTACACTGACCACACAATTGTAACCATGTGAAAAAGTAGTGTACAAAATCACCAAACTGTAGTTAGTGGCTAGGATTGTCTGATCAGGATGATGATTGGTTAATGGTCGATTGGTGGACCTTAAGAGGAATGAATGGCTCGGATTATCAATACATGTGCCAAAATGTATGTAGGTGGATTGGGTCTTTTCCCTTCATTGAATATGCTATCTATTACTATTGTGACACAAGCACCACTGTGATGATAGAAAACCAGAAAACGAGAATGCTATGTCAGACGTTAATCCTCTGTGCTACTAGACATAGTTGTGATCCAAACCATTAAAATAATGATAGAAACTGTGGATGGTCCATCATATCAATGTTTAAAATATGTCTATCCTTACAAAAACTGGGACAGTCTAGATGGTGTGGCGTGCATGTGTTCTACAAAGTGTAAAGGAGCTGCATACAACGAACAAATGCCCATCATACAAAGGCCAGATAGGTCCAACGGATCTGATTTTACCTATTACTCCTCATCTAAGTTAGGGTCCAGAAATTGAGGCAGTCAAGATGGTGTGCTTGCATGTGTATCAAATACAATATGGACACAGTAATTGATCTAGCAGCATTAACCTTTTATTATAAATACCCATATCCATCGTAAGTTTGTAACAAACCATAAGCAACAACAGCCATCGCCATACATAAATCTCTCTCCCTTGCTTTTATCCTCTATTTCCTACCTTTCTTTCTTCCCATGCAATAATATCATCTGCAACAGTAGGAGAGGCTCTCCTGAAATGGAAAGCCAACCTATTGCCATACAAGCTCTCTACTCATGGTCACTTCCTGCTACTAATGTTACCACCAAAATGAATACTAATTCATGCAGTTTGCGAGGAATAAAACCAGAAGATCTTAAAATTTTAAAAGAAAAGCTTCAGCAGGAGGTAATTTTCTCAGGCACCACGATTGATTTTAGGTTCATATTCCTTTACATGCCTTTTTATCTTCTCTTATACTTGATTTATGCTTCTTGATTTTTTTTTTTTTATAGCATTTATCCAAAGTCTTGGCACCTTAAATTTTTCGGTATTGTTATTGTTGGAAAAAAGATGGAATGAGGAGGACAAAGCCTATGTAACTTGGACACATCGATGATGGACATGCATACACACACATATCGAATGGTTATCATCATCAAACCAAAATGCTTCTTTGAAATCATAAGCAAGTCATGGTAGGAACAACATGAAATCATGCCTAAAACCTCTAAATTCGTGTGGTGGGCCTACTTGAGTATTGGAATGGTCTGATTTTTTATGTCCCTTCATCCTGGTAGTGTGTGCCCGATGAATGTGTTGGATGGTATACAAGCATATTGTGGCTCATGAGTTTTGGAATGGCCTGATTTTTTTTCGTCCCTTACATCTTCATGTATCAAACAATTTATCATGCAATGCCAGGACTGTTTTCAGTTTGTAGAAGTGGAGCCCATCATACAGTGTCTGAATCATTGAGATTTGGGGTCCTACTATAGCAAATATCTCTAGTTTCTATTTCCACATTTATTTATTGCTTTACAAATAGGCTTTAGTTCAAAAATAATTTTTTTTAGTTGTTAAGTAATAAGAACTCATGTTTAAAAATATAGCTGTTAATTGAACTTACTTAATTATATTTTTATTGCTTCATTTATAGTTGGTTGGATGATGAATATACTTGTGATTGAGAATAGAAATAAACAACTTACAATACACACACATATACACACACACACATGTTATCCCTGGAGGATTTATTTTTTAGGGGGACATGTGACGCAGGGATGAACGTGATGAGGATAACTACTCTGAATCCACGGAGCTGCTCTGGACTCCTCACAGAGACTTCTCGAATCCACGAGGAAAGAAGGCAGAAAATAGAAATAAATTCTAATAAATTCAAAATTGATTAATTGATGAATAAAAATGAGTTCACAACCCTTTAAATAGGGGTACCAAGCAATGGGAAAGAAATTAGAATTAAACTACAACTCAAACTCTTAGAATCCATGACTTACTATAAATAGTAAACTTACTATTTATAGACGATCGTGATGTCTACTAGTGCGCAAGGTTTTCGGCCAAAAATAGTAAGTGTCCTATTTGGCTTCACCAAACTGTTCTCCTAATTATTCTAAGCTCTTTTCACGTTGGGCGCAACTCCTAAAGCCCGACTGATGAAGAGTTATAATCAAATTAAAACTTACTATTTATAGTAAAAACAAAATTAAAACAGGGAAACGACCATCAATCCAGGGGTTTTTCGCAATTCCGGACTGTGCAACCCAGTATAACTAGGTTAGTTGGCTTCAATAGCTCGTTCTACCCCAAAATCATATATTTTACGTCACATAACTTATTCCGGATTGCAAGATACGCCCGATTTAAGGTTTGATGGTCTGGATCACTTCTGTCGTCGATCGGGCCTTTTCCGATCCATCTTGGCCATGTAACTGTCCGCGACCTACTCTACATCAACATGTTATTATTGTAGCCTATGGTATGGTGCCCCAGTATTGCTTGTATGTTACTAGTATGTAGTAAATAATAATAGGTTAATTATTTCAATTCTACATGTGCAAATTTTGAAATTTATTTCTTCAGTTTAAATACATTCTGTTATTAGTTAGGTAAATGATGAATATTTGTTGTGATTGATTATGAGATTGGAATTGTTTAAGTATAGGATAATCAGTGGCAAATCCGTTATCCCTTGGAGATGGAAGCTTGGGTTAGTAGGATACACCTTCTTACCCGTTTAGCCCCCTTCTCCTTCCATCACATCCCCTAAGAAGCTAATAGACTAGCTGACGGCATGGCCCGTGAAGGCAGTAGGTGTCAACTCAATTCGCTCCACCTTCTCTCTGCTTCCCTTCCTATGAATGTGCACGGCCTGATCTTCCTAGATAAGGTTGGACTTGGGTCAATCAGATCTGCCCGTCCTAGCTAGCGGGCTAGTTCATCATCGGAGGAGCTTTTGTTCATCTAGTTTAGCCTTTTTAGTTTCTCTGTTTCTGTTTTACTTTGCCTTGTTTATATGATAGGTGAGGGTCGTTTCCTTTTTGTTCGGCTCCACCCGAATGGCCATAATTTTCTGTGATTAATGCATGAAGTGGTATCGATCCACTTTCCTTCAAAAAAAAATCAGTTGCCCATTTAAGGGTTTCTATGTGGTCAAGCATAGATATAGTGTGCTTTTCGATGCATAGAAATTCTCAAATTGTCCCATGTATGGACAGTTCAAGGTTGGATAGATTAAAAATGCTTTCGGTTCCATTATTTAAATGCACATGCTTGTTCTGGGTTGTATCTGTCCATTTCTTTCTGGTTACGTTTCTTACATTTATTTCTAATGTCAAATATCCTCACAATGTGTGGATAATTGGCATGGGAATCAAATGCAAGGTCAACGTATCTAGAGAGACATGGGGAGATGCTGTCGGAATTTCGGCATGGGCATTTTAATGGGAACTTGAAAGCATTAAAATTTATCTGATCTTGGATGGGTGATTGATTTAGTTAGTTAGTTAGATATACCATTAGTAATTATTTAAGATGCCTAAATCATTGTCATTTGGGGATATGTTGTCATTGATTAGTATGTAGGTAGGTATCTCATTTGTCATGGAGAATCCTGTTGAAAAAAAAAATCATCATGTAACTTGGCCTTCTTTGCTAAATGAACGGATAATAATGGTGCTTGTTTAAATTATATTAGGAAGCTTTGTCAAGCCTAGAGTGTATTTTCACTAACTCGTCGGAGTGGCTAAGGAAGATACTTATGGATAAGAGTTGGATTCATCTACTAAGGTACCCATTTAGAAACTTCTCATTTTAGTTGTTGTGGCTTAGTGGTCAAGATGCATTCTTTTGACATATCCTCCAATTTCATTAGATGATTTAGGGTGCGCTACACATACTTAAATGGAGCTGCCAAATTCCTAGATTTTGCATTTGCAAATGCAAGTAATAGAGGGAGGATCCAATTTCCATATAAGAACTTTAACAATAACTTTTGAGTGTCTCGAGAAGTAGCATATGATCATATCATGTGTGACGGATTTAATACAAGTTACACCTACAGGCATTTCCATGGGGAAGTTACATCTTCTTCCATGCATGCTACCACAAATGTTGTAGGTGATAATCCAGATCCACACGATGATATGCACGGATTGTTACATGATGTGTTCGGTATTTCAAATCTAAATGGTGAAGAGAGTGATGCGGGCCACACGCCATATGGACCTACACAGGGGCAAAATACTAAATCACAACAATTTTTCAAATTGGTAGAAGATGTTGATCAGGAATTGTACCCAGGTTGCAAGAAATTCACTAAGCTTTCTTTCGTTGTGAAACTATATCATATAAAGTACCTTCGTGGATGGAGTGATAAATCATTTACCATGTTACTTGAATTGTTGAAGGAGGCTCTTCCCGAGGGTGAAACATTGCCAAAGTCTTTCTATGAAACCAAGAAGATCATTGGGGAGTTGGGCCATAAATATAACAAAAATGATGCATGTCCCAATGATTGTATGTTGTACTGGAAGGAGGCCATCAATGAACAATCATGTGCTATATGTGGTACTTCTAGATGGAAAATGGTTGAACATCAGTCAGATGATGAGGGATCTTCTTCATCTGTAAAGGATCGAAAAATTTCAGCTAAGATGTTGCATCATTTTCCCTTGAAACAAAGGCTTCAAAGGTTGTTTATGTCATTAAAAATAGCTTCATCTATGAAATGGCATGAACTAGGACGCACCAACGATAGAATATTAAGGCATCCTTTTGATTCTTCAGCGTGGAAAACTTTTGACCACAACCATCCAAGCTTTTCTTCGGATGGTCGTAATGTTAGACTTGGGTTAGCAGCTGATGGTTTTAATCCATTCAGGATAATGAGTATTGTTCATAGCAGATGGCCTGTTATTCTGATACCATATATATAACTTGCCACCATGGATGTATATGAAGCAACCTAATCTCATGTTGTCCTTACTTATTCCTAGCCCTTATGGACCCAGTAATGACATTGACGTGTATTTGCAACCTTTGATAGATGAGTTAAAGGAATTGTGGGAGGTTGGCATAAACTCTTATGATGCCTCAAGCAATGAGACATTTTGATTGCGTGCGGCATTGTTGTGAACTATCAATAACTTCCCTGCATATGCAAACTTGTTTAGATGGAGCACTAAATGATGCCTCGCTTGTCCTTGTTGTAATAAGGACACTTTGTCTAAATGATTAAAACATGGTCGAAAGTTTTATTATATGGGTCATCGTCGATTTTTAGAACATGATCATAGGTTTAGAACTAATAGCAGATCCTTTGATGGCATGGAAGAATTTGGTGAGGCGCTAACTCCACTATTTGGTTCTGATGCGTTCGCCCAGTTGCAGGGAATTAATGTCACCTTTGGGACGAAGACTGTACGCAGTCATGGGCATAAGAGAAGACGAGAAGACAATAAGGAAGAAAGATATAACTGGAAAAATAAGAGCATTTTCTTTGATTTTCCGCATTGGGAGCATAATCTATTGCGTCATAATCTGAACATGATGCATATTGAAAAGAATGTATGTGGCAATGTGCCCGGGACGCTATTAAATATTACAGGAAAAGCAAAGGACAGTGTAAAGGCACGTCTTAACCTACAAGATATGTGTATAAGACAAACATTACACCCAAAACATCTTTTATTTAACAAAACATATTTACTACTCGCATGCTTTACTATGTCACCATGTGAGAAGGATGATTTTTACAAAATCTTGAAGTGGGTGAAAGTTCCAGATGGTTATGCAGCCAATATTTCACGTTATGTGCATCTCAGAGAGCATAAAATTTTAGGACTAAAGAGCCACGACTGTCATGTTTTAATGCAGCAACTATTTCCAATTGCGATACGAACCACATTGACTAAGAATGTAACCCCAGTCTTACTTGAATTAAGTGATTTCATTAGAGAATTATGTTCCAAAGTTGGTCGAGTAAGAGACTTTGACCAATTGGAACATCGAATTGTGCTAACACTTTGCCATTTAGCAAAGATCTTTCCACTAGCTTTTTTGATATTATGATGCATTTGACCCTTCATTTAGTGGGCGAGGCAAAAATAGCAGGACTAGTACAATATCGATGGATGTATCCCATTAAGAGGTGCGTGTTAATGTTTAGAAATTAAAATTATTTGCCATGCCACACTAGTCATGCTAATCAATCATATATTTTTAAACTTTTTAATATTGGTGATCACAGATATCTAGTCACATTAAAGTCATATGTGCGTAATAGAAGTCGGCCCGAGGGATCGATTGCAGAAGGGTACTTGGCGGAAGAATGCTTAACATTTTACTCGAGGTACTTGCATGATACAGAGATAAGGTTCAGTTGACTAATACAGAATGATAACTATGGTAACATTGTGATAGAAGAACAATCCTCTATTTTCCCACAAGTAGGTCGTGCATTAGGGAAGTCTGAGGATTGTGTACTGGAAAAAGTTACATTTGCACAGGCACATTGATATGTCCTGTTTAACTGCCATGAACTCAGCCCATTTCTTGAGTAAGCCAACTATAAGACTTAATTTATATATACATAGATAAATTTACTTATATATATATATATTTGCTAAAGCCAATGACTTTTAGAGAGAACATATTAATGTTGTTAAGTGCATGAATCGTCGCACACGGCCAAGGGACATAAAACGCATTCACAACAATACATTTTATAAATGCTTTAGTGATCGTGTAAGTAGTCGATTTGATAAGTTTAAGGACATGTGCATGTTTTTTTTTTTCGTTTTTTTTAAAAAAAAAATTGAAACATGAGCTTTTGAATGAATATTTTCCGTATCTGGATAGGTTGAACAGTTCCGCCATGAAAGGAATGAGCAGGTTTCAGAAGACCTTAGATGACTAGCTTAGGGTCCTAGTATGGCAAGAAGATATAAGGATTTTACTGTAAACGGCTTCAGATTTCACACCAAAGATCGAGAGGAAAAAAAAAACTTAACATAGTGGAGTTGTTGTGACTGCAAAGACGTCAAGCTTTGCGAGTGCCAATGACAGAAATCCTATCGCAGGAGATGTAACATACTATGGTGTATTGATGGACATCATAGAACTAGAATATTGTGGTACTCGAAAATTTGCACAATACACTTGAGCTCATCCAATTGTAGGGCGGCAACACCAAGAACCTTCAGGTTCTATTTATGAACACAGGATGCATTTTGAAAAAGATAAAGCATTAGCGCAACGATTTTAGCTAGCTTGTGTTGATTGGTGAGTATTTATATGTTCTCCATCCTTTTGGAACCAACACACTTTGTATAATCATTCTGTTTCTTTTCTTTTTACAAGTGGTCACTTGGTCATCATATTTGTAGTGTAAGAGTTCCTATCATACCTTTTAGTAAATTTGCATATAAGTCTTAGGCTCCATTTGGTCATCACATCAATATTTATGAATATAATTTTTTTTCTCAAACCAAATGGAGCTTAAGCCCCTTTTTTAACTCCACCGATGCAACTTCTTGCATTGTCGGTTCCAAGCCCGGATAAAGGAGGAGGGAAAAGGGTGTCAAGGTAAGTTGTGTTCTTGTCTTCCATTTTATTTTACATACAACATTAATGCATATTTATGAATGATCGGGGTTTTACTATTTCCTGAGTTGACCCTTTTTTTTCCCTATTTTGTAATTTATTAGAAGATTGTGCTAAAAGTTGTACCATCTTTTTTCCTGTCTGACAGAGCTCACAGTCGTGGCGGAAGGCAAGAAATTCCAGGTATGGGCAATGTATTGCTAAGTATCGTGAATGTATTGATATCGCCAATATAAATCCCTCATATTGTTCATCTCTCTTCTGATCAAGCACACATGTTGTTGAGTGTGGATGGACAGGGACAACACTCTCCACATGTGTGGAACTAGCAAACCTCCTGAATGCTGAAATGTTGCATTTATAGTTCTGTAAATTGTTCAATTAATTTACAGGGGTGCATACATGATGCTCCACATATTAGATAATCTCTGGACGATTTGATGGATGGATTGGGTCTTGCTCCAATGTGCCACATTGGTGTGTAGTACCCATTCTTCATGTTTACACGTGGTTGCACATATATGGGTTGTTCTTTTTCATAGATTCCAAGATGCATACATGATACTGAACAAACCAAATGTTTCCCATACACGAATGGGCTTTCTAAAAGAACTGACGGTGTTAACATGAACAACCCATACACGAAATTCCAAGCAAACATTTTGGTCTGGGAAGCAATCATTGAAACATCAGATACCGCTCTGGTAACAACAAAATGGGCTATGTATAAACTTGCAAAAAACCCAAAGAATCAGGTAGCTCTCTCAGTAGATTCAATCATCTATTCATCTTTACCTTTTTAGTTTTATATGTTTCTGATTCCAATTGTTGTTGTAGGACCATCTATAGCATGAGATTAAAGAAGTTTGTGGGCTGGAAAAGATCACAGAGGAACATCTGTCACAATTACTATACTTCTTTTTTTTTTTTAAAAAAAAAAAAAAAACTGAGAGTGGTATATTTCATTTATGGACAAAAATTACAGATTTTTCGAGTCTTTGTAGGAAAAAAGAACCTACAGAAGACCTATCGTAAAAAATCAAAACATCCAGGCCGAAAGAGGCAAAACCAAAAAGAAACACCAAAAGAGACTCCAGGCCTTAATTCTTCCTCTCTCTGATCGATCCAAGGCCAACCTGGTCCAAGAAGAGTAGACCCCTCACTTGCTGAGGCTGATCCACCCTTTTGGAAGTAAAGAAACGAGCTTGGGACACACTTCCTTCACACGCGAGTGCATCAGCCGACGCGTTTCCCTCCTTGAACACGTGTCTGAACTCCACTGAGGTGAGATCCCGAAGTCTATCCGTTATGGCTCTCCATCCATTCCATTGCCCCAACTGATGTTTGCTTCCTCATTAAAGACCTTAATCACCAAATCCGAATCTGACTCCACCACAATTTTGGAAAAACCTTTTTCCAAACACTGAAGAAGCCCATCATGAGCTGCTCGAACCTCATCTCCTATGTTTGACATCACACCATAACCAAAAGCGAAACCAAATATGAACTCGCCTTGGTCATTTCTACATACACCACCACCCCCAGCCAAGCCCGAATTTCCCCTAAAGGACTCGTCAACATTAACTTTCACCCAACTGGCAGGGGGTTTCTGCCTTAAGACCATAGACTGCTGCGTTGGATGTAGCTGCACATACCGCCTTCTGATATCTTCATTCCTGGTGGTGGTCAGCCACCAAGAGACTTTCGCAATAATCAATTGAGTCTTCATAGCTCTATCATCATAAAATGTCTCGTTCCTAGATTTTCAAAGCTCCCAAAGAATAAAAACTGGTGTGAGAAGCTTACTTACCGAACGTCCTCTTCTATCTGTGTAGGGTCGCCTACACTGCAGAATTCTTACTTCCACCGTTGTCACCTGCATGATGGAAATCCTAGCTGCACTCCAAAAAAATCCCCAGAGTGATGAGGCTTACTGTCCGTCCATAAAGAGATGAGACACGGACTCTTTGGCTGGGCCCTGCTCAGAATCGTCTTTACGGCAGCCGCACTTTGATGCAAGGGACATGCCTCTGGATTGGACTGCTTTCTCAACTGGTCCAACATTGTGAAGAATTTTTCAGATAAAAAAGGAGATTTTTGGCAGAAGTTTCCCGTGCCACACCCATTGTACCTAGCCCTTTCTGGGAGCGTTTGACTTGCTGACATCCCAGGCTGATTTTACGGCGAAGACGCCTGAAGAAGTGAAGGGCCAAAGAGGAGTATCGAGACTAGCTGAAACACAGAATCCTCGCTGATATATATGATAAAAATGTCACTGGGGAGCATGGATAGAGCCACCGACAGTGGGAGAGGACCAGATGGGCCCAACACGTGGTTAACTTACAAGGAGAGAACGTCGACTGAGGTTTCTGACATTAAAAAATTCCGAAGAGGGCCAAGGCCAATCCAATTGCATCTCCAGAAACTGCAATCACCTGTGCCCACACCATTCTCCCTGCTTGCGACAAAAACCTGGATCTCTAACCCCTTATCTGACCTCCCACTTTGTTGACCAAGGGCTGAAAAGCACTAGCTTTCAGCCTACCAACTGCCAGGGGGACGCCTAGATAGAGAAAAGGACCCGAGGATCTGCCGATGCCTAGCAAACTAGAGATTGCTTGAATCCTAGCAACCGGGATCTTGTCAGAGCAGTAAAAGGAGCTTTTACCTTTATTAATACATTGTCCCGATGCTTTTTAGTACTCCTCCAACAAAGCTGCAATCCTTCGCATCGAAGCCATACCTCCGTTAAGAAAGAGGAGGGTATCATCCACATAAAGTAAATGTGAAACTATCGGGCAGCCCCTCCCGAGAGAGAAAAGAGCACAATTACCCATCACTACCATGTGTTGAAGGCTTCGGCTTAGAATGACCGCCCCCAGAATGAACAGACTTGGCGATAGCGGATCTCCTTGCCTCAGCCCATAGGAGGACTTGAAAAATCTAGTTGCTTCCCCATTTATCAACACAGAGAACCAGCAACTTGAGTAACAGTTCTCCACGATGTTGACCCACCTATCACAAAACCCGAAACACGTCAAAACTTGCTTTAGGAAGGCCCAATCCACCTTGTCGTACGCTTTTTACATATCTAACTTAAGCACCACATTTCCTCCTCTGGTCTTCGTATCTCTGAACAACTCCTGTGAAAAGCATGTTTTTCGAGATGGCCCGGCATTTGATAAAAGCTCCCTGCTCTGGGGAGATCAAAGAGGGGAGGAACTGGCTGAGTCTGGCAGCTATGATCTTAGAGAAGATCTTATAGAGGCAATTGCGTAAGCTTATAAGGCAGTAGTCAGCCCATTTCCTAGGTGCGGCCCCCTTGGGAATCAAACATATCAGCGAGGAATTAACTGCCCGAGGAAGCTTCCCTCCCTGGAAGAAAGACCATCGCCTTGTGAATGTCCAGGCCAATAATGTCCCAACAAACCGAATAAAATACACTAGAAAAACCATCTGGGCCAAGCGCACTTTCTGACGGAATGGAGAAAATTGCTGATTTTACTTCTTGGATGGACGGAGGCGCCATGAGACAGTCATTCATCTCCTGCATCACTAAATGCGGCACCAACTCTAGCAAATTTGAATTCAATGTGCTGCTTCTGCCTTTAAACAGTTCCTCAAAATGGTTGATTGCTTCTTTCTTGATTTCCTCATTATTCATCAATACTTCCCCTGATACTAACTGAATACTAGTAATTCTGGCCCTTCTTTGTCTTTCAGTAGCTTTAGCTTGAAAAAACTTAGTGTTACAGTCCCCTTCGTCTAACCAGCTTATTTTGGACTTATGTTTCCAGAAGATTTCATGTTGTCTCCCACTGGTTCAGCTGATCAGACGCCTCTTGAAATCTGTGTTGCAGGTTCGTGTCGTTTCCCTAGCTTGAATTTGACAGCTGGAGCTAAAGATCTAATGCTGCTACTTCAGTTTCTGCTGCCTTAAGCCTCTCAAAAATATCTCCAAAATGCTCTTTGTTCCAGGATTTAAGCTGTAATTTCACACTCTTCAGCTTTACTAGCACGTTGAGAACCGGATGATATGAATCCACGTTGTCCCATGCCTCTTTGACCACCTACATGAAAGAGCTCTCCTTCATCCACATCTTCTGAATTCCAAATGGTTTTGGAGTGCTTAATGGTTGAGGAGGGAAGTATAAAAGTAAAGGTGTGTGGTCCAAGTTGATCCGTGGCAAATGTTCGATATGGAACGTCGGAAAAGTGGAGGCCCAGACTGTATTGATGAGCATTCTGTCCAGCCTGGCCCAACTCCTTGATGAGCCTGACTAGTTGTTGCACCATGTGAACCTCGGCCCCATGAAACCTGCATTAAACAAACTCACATTCTCGATCACCTCGTAGAATTCCCTAGTATTGTGTCAGTCGAAAGCTCCCCTGCTCCTTCTTTCTACAGCTGCAGTAATAGCATTGAAGTCTCCACAAACACCCCACTGGCCATGCAGGCCATTAGACATATCTGCCAAATTATTCCAGAGCTACCTCCTGGTAAGCTGAGAGCAGCTTGCATAAACAATGGTTAGATTGATAGAGATCTGCATGTTCTGAATGTACATGTTTATAAACAGTAATTGGTTAGTTGCTTTTATAATTGAACAAGAGAAAAAATCTTTATAATAGAACCAGATTTTTCCACCATCCTCATCATTTGAGAAGGAGAGGTGAAAACCCAACGATAGGCCTATCCTCACTCAGCTTGAATCTCTGATCATCGATTCAAGGATCACCACAATTTAGGGGTTGTGAGTCCTCATCATTCTTTTCAAGGTTCTAACTGTCCTTTGGTTTCCAATACCCTGTGCATTCTAAACAAGAATCTTATCCATCCATGATACATCCTATGTTCACTGCCCTTCGTTTGAGTCTTCTCAGCCTAGTTTCCCAGTTGCCTCTGTTGTAGAAAATGCGCGGCTTCCTCCTTTGGACCTTGTTAACTTTGTTCAGCTGCATTCCTTGGAAATTTTCTTTTTAAGTTACCACATTCCTCTGCTTTTGTTGTTCTGTTAGGACCTGCTCCAAATTCTGCTATATGTTTGGTTGTTTCAGCTGAGATTCTGCAATTTGGCCTGCTTGATCACCTCCCTTCTACTGAGTTCTATCTATTGAGGGTTGCTCCTGCAAGACTACCCTTTCTCCAGCCTCGGTCACTAAGCATTAGTTCCCAAAATATGGAGATAAATCAATCTCCAATTGATGGTTGAGCAGCAAATCCTCTCTTGCTGGAGAGTTAAAACCTTTTGAAAGCTATGAGTCCTCTTGAGTATCATACCGAGTGGGCGTGAGCTGCGTCTCATTTATCTCATTTTCTGAATCTGCAAACAAATCCTCAGTTTCTGTTTGCACCCCTCCCTCTCTTTCCAGAGACTGTCTGCCCAAAACGTAAGGCGAATTTCCTTCCGATCTTATTCTCTTACGCTTGTACACTCTCGACATCCTACTGTTAAAATCTGGTACACGCTGATTTTCTATATGGTTAGTTGATGCAAATTCCATGCTGAAAAGGTCCCTGGAAATGTCAGCCATAACACTTCTTAATTGCTATTTTTGTTGTTGGATATTCGAGATTTGGCATTGGAGGATTGACGGGCTGGAACAACTATTCCCACTGTTGCCGGCTACAATTCCGGTTTCCTTCTGAAGTCTCTTGCCTATGGATTGTTGTCTTTGAGAAGCCTGAAATGGTCCCACCTGCTGACCTTCTCCATTAGCTACAAGTAACTCTTTTTTTCCCAAATCATGATCTGGAGCAATAGAAACATCAGCCACTAGCTGACTTGTTCCATTCACTGCAGGTATTTCTTTTCTTCCTAAAGCATGTTCTGGAGCTAAATAACCATCAGCCCCTATACGAACTGCACCAACTGGATTCTCCTTTTCCATGGAATTTGAGAGAGGTATTATTTCCCCTACTCTTCCATCTACCTTCTCTCCAATCAAAGGATTTTTTTCCAGCTCACACAAAGTGACTTTGTCTGTCTCTGCCGCCTCAGCGGCCTTTCCACAAACATGTTGCTTGCATGAAATTGTGCCTACCTGCTTGGTGTTGAAACTTCTTTCTACCCATTCCCTCATGCTTTCCTTTGAGCTATGCACTCCAGCAGGGATATTTGCTCTATTGATGGGTTCCAACTCCACAACAATCGGAAAGCATCTACCTAGAACCACAAGATTGAGGACCTTTTGCAAATTTTTCTGGGGGCATATGGCCACCCTGATTAGAGCAAGCTTTGGAAAATTCCATAAGCACTTATCGGATCGATTTGAGTCACTCTACCCAGCTGATTCCCAAATCCAGTAAGACCAACTCCATCCAAGCTTGAGCTGGTATGCCGAATAACCTGAGCCACACTCCTTCCCCTCCAAACACTTCCTTTGGGGTCCATTTTGCTACATTGGTTATGTTCAAAGTATTGTGGAGCTCCGAGTCCAACAGGAATTCATCGTGCACCTGTTTGGATTTCCATACTATCAAAATTTTATTTGGGGAGATTCTCGTGATTTCACCTATGGATGGTTTGAAGCAGGATGCCCTGATGGTGCTTCGGATCTGGAGGATCAAAATGTCGAGAGAGTAGAAGAAAAGACACTTTTGCCTACAAAAATTTTCGTAGGTAAAAGCCCTTTTTTCCGACGAAAATTTTCGTCGGCAATTTCGTTCCTAAAAGACCGAGGGAGAAAACTTTTACCCACGAAAAAGATTTTTCGTTGCAAAGATAAGACTTTTGCCGACGTTTTTCTTTTGTAGGTAAAAGATTTTACCAACGTTTTTTTACGGGCAAAAATATTGACAAATCTTCTTGCCTGCGGTTATTTTCGTAGCTAAAAAGATTTACAAAACTTTTACCTACGAATGTTTTCGTAGCTAAAAATAACGACAAAACTTTTACCTTCTAAAAATATTTACAAAACTTTTACCTATGAAGTAATTCGTGGGTACAAATTGTAACAAAAGTTTTACCTACGAATACTTTCGTAGCTAACAATAATTACAAAACTTTTACCTATGAATATTTTCGTAGGTAAAAATATTTACAGAACTTTTGCCTACGAACCCTGTCGTAGTTAAAAACTTTTACGAAACTTTTACCTCCGAATTGTTTGGTCGGAAAACCCATTTTACAAAACATATACCTACGAATATTTTTGTAGGTAAAAATATTTTCAAAACTTTTACCTACGAATATTATCTTAGCTAAAAATATTTACTGAACTTTTACCTACGAAAATTTTCGTAGGTAAAAACGTGGATGAGACTCTTACCTACGAAAGGTTTCGTAGGTTAAAAAACCTAGAATACTTTTACCTACAAAAATTTTCGTAGGTAAAAGTGTCTTTTTTCTTTTCCCCATATTCCAGTAAAAAATTCCTGATATACACCTGTTACAATATTCCTGATATACACCTATTATATAAATATTTCATCATATTCACATTCATATCCATTTAAACCCAAAGTACGTAAATCCATCCAAATATAAACTACATCCATCAATATGACATTCATTCACACATAAATACATATAAGTTTAACATCATAAATAAAATAAAAAAAAATCACAAAGATGAAGGCGGAGGTGGTGGAGCATCAGTGGGTAAGCGTGCAACGTGAGCCTGAAACATCTCCGTCATCCGTCGCTCATGCTCCACCCGCATCTCCTCCATCCTCCTCTCCTGCTCCTCTCTCCCCCTCGCTTGCTCCTCCATCCTCTTCCTCTCCTGCTCCTCCCTCTGCCTCGTCAGATCCTCCATCCTCCTCTCTTGCTCCTCCCTCTGCCTCGTCAGATCCTCCATCCTCCTCTCCTTCTCCTCCATCTGCCTCTCCAGCTGCTCACTCTTCTTCTCCAGCTGCTCTCTGATGCCATGGACGACGACCCGTAGCTACTGAACCTCTTTCTCTGCGATATTAGCTCGGTGGGTGGCACTCTCGCTAACGACAATGGATCGGGTGGAGGCAGCTCTAGCGGGTGCCATGAGCTTGGCACCATGGCCAAGCCCATGCACATATCCAAAACGGGTGCCAAGCACCTCACTCAAGATCTCTGGCTCACTCCGCTGAGTACCATTAGGAGTGGGCTGATTGCGTAAGGTGCTGTAATGAAAACATATGAATTTTCTCTAAAAAATGACATTATTATAATTTAATGCAATTAAATTTTACAATATAAGGATTTTTATCCAAATCTCGTCGGCTCTAGGATGTACCCAAGATCCTGTCGCCTGTTGACAGTGAGTCCCTCTGTAGAGGTCTACTGGTCCAGGTTCCTGGTCAGTGACGGAATCTCGCTGCACAATCGAAAGGATAATAAAGTTAATATAAATGCATGGAAAGAATATATCAACTACATAATTATCAGTAATTTCTTACCATGTTGTGACGAATTTCTGCAAATGACTTTGAACCAGCTATGTGGTTCACTTCTAACTTTTCCCTGTTGTTGGAATTTATTTTTGCTCCTCTTCTGAACACATTATTCATAATACATTGTTATTAATTGCAAATTTAATTGTTACTTTAAGATATCGTAAATATGTAAATATTACCTGAAAAGAATCAGACGAAAATCTATCGCAAAGTATCCGCCAGTCATCATCGGTCACGTGCGGCGGTGCGGACAGTGCGGCCTCCTCGTGGCTCATGCACCGCTTGTGTAACACGGAGCGGTACTCCTTGAACCGCTCCTTGATCATGTCGTCGATGGCATTGAAAATGTGCGGAACACTCAAATTCAAGTCAAATTTATCCTGCAGTTTCGTAAATAATAAATTAAGGCAATAAACTTATTAAGAAAATAACTTAACCGTAAAATGAACTTTTATAAAATAAATTTTAAAAAACTAAAATTTACCTGAAAGCGCTGACGGATGAGCTGCCGCACATCATCTGTCACGTCTCCCCAGCGGGGGGTGGTGGGGGGATCAGAGATCGGCATAAGACACCGACCTCCGACGTAAACAGTCTGACATTGTTCCCAACAGGTCTAATGCAGTCCTGTGGGAACTCTACCGTCACCCTACCCTCGCGGGTAAGTCGCTCTAAAAGCAACTGACGCGTGGGTCCACGACCTCGTCGGTTGGTCGATGACGCTATTGCAAAAAAAATATGTAAGTCTAAACATAAACAGAAATCATTAAAAGAAATATATGTCTAGACTTACATGCAGTGCCCGGTGTATGCATGACTGAGGGATCAGACGCCTGCGATGCAACATGTGACGGCGATGCTGGCTCCGTCGCATCACAGGTAGAAGGGGTAGATCCAGTGCGCGAACGACATACTCTCCCACTTAGTGCCATCACTGAATATGTGCGAGCTACGAACTTATAAATTTAAACATTGTCAATACAAGTAGAATATACTAAAACATTATACAAGTAGTGTTGACGGTACAATGCATTTGTGCTTATGCTTAGAGAGATGATTAAAATATGATTAGACCATTACATTATAATGCAAGCGGAATATAATAAAACTGTAAACTTTAATCTATAACCATTGAAAATTCCATTACACATTGTCATTCTATATTAAATACACATATTTCGTTATAATACGAAACAACTTTGAGGTAAACTATTCAAAGTACTCCCTGCGTAAGCTATTATATGCTTTAGAAGCATATGTCATTTCGTGTGAAGCACTCGACATATTTACAGGCAACATGCCAATCACAATAGGAGAAATCAGGTCTCTCGGGACTCTATTCAGATGTGCAAGTGACAAAGTCGTATCTTTCATATCTCGTTTCACGTGGTTATATATCTCCATTAACCCCGAAATTTCTTTGAGATGACATAATCTTTCCTCTGAGTCATCGTCGATATATTCCACTATACACTCATCGACCAGACCGGGTATCTCTATGGCCCTACCAGAAGAAGATAGGACCGAAACGTCCATCTGCAACAGCTGATGAAGTATGTTGCGTGCTTTTGCTACGCTCCGATTTAAGGAGGACATGATCAGAAATTGACTCAACTGTAAATATGGATTATAAATAAGTTAATAAAAAGAATTAATTATGAGTTGTAATTTTCACGTATACATGGAATACATAAATTATTGGAATTGAAAAATGACATGTAAATCATGTGTACATTTAATAATCGTCGTCTGTATCACTATCGCTTAGGGCTATTTCTTCTTCACCATCACTATCGCTGATCAATATTTCCTCCTCATTATCCGCAACGTCGTCATCAATAAAACCGCTATCATCTCTAACAATATCACGTATTATTGAGGCATCAACATGATCAGGTGGTACAACATCTCCGTCTAATTACACCACATTAATATCAACACTTGAATCAGTCCCTGGATCTCTAGATGGCATGTCTTCTTGATATGCTTGTTCAACCCTAGACGTGTCATTTCCTCCATCCTCGCTATCTTCAACTTTTGGTACGGGAACGTTAAATACGTTCCTGGGCTTTATTTTTTGCACCACGTGCCAAGAGCTGCCTAACTTGGTGTCAGCGAGGTAAAATACTTGTTCGGCTTGGCTGGCGAGGACAAATGGGTCGTCCTTAAACCACTTTCGAGATAAATTTACACTCGTAAAGTAGTTGTCAGTCTGTATTTCCAACTTCTTATTTCCAATGTTCCACCAATCACATCTAAATAAGTACACCTGCTTTCTCATATAATAACTCAGCTCAATAATATCTGTCAAAATGCCATAAAAGTCAATTTCATCCTCCTCATTTGTTCCCTTCACAACTATTCCACTATTTTGCGTGGTCCTGTACTTCCCACGTTCTTCGGTGTGGAACTGAATCCCATTTAAAATACAACTTGTATATTTAGATACACGTCTGTCAGGGCCACACGCTAGTGAGTATAATGCATCAGACGCATCCGCAAAGTTGCTCGTGCATAACGTCTTCATCTATTATCATATACAGAATATAATTGTTTAGAGATTTTCATAGGTTGAAATAATGTGCAATACAACGAAAATGCTAAGTGTGGTGAGATATAATGTGAAATCTTACACGTTCGGCGAACCATTCTGCAAACTGATCCTGATGCATTCGATCATAATTTTTAGGAAATTTGGACTTCATCTCGTCTATGTGTTCACTATACACATAAATGGCACGTCGTCAGAAAGAAACATTAAGATCATTATATGTAGAGAAAATAATAATTGAGGGAAGACTTACTCCAAGTACGACTCTATCTCTTCACAATTATGCAACACATACCACCGCGCCTTTGGTAGATCAATATGGTCCATATCTTAAAACGTTGGGGATTCTAAAGGACGAACTTTATGTGCAAATACAGATATGAGTCCTTGTTCATGCTCCTGCCCTTCATCAGCATTCCGATCTTCTCGGTTGAATCTAGTCTCTATGCCACGAAGATACATGAAGCAAAATGTAAGGCACTCATTATCAAGGTACGCTTCAGCTATCGACCCCTCCGGTCGTGCCTTATTCCTCACAAATTGTTTGAGTGTGTGAAGGTATTTGTACACAAAACCACTATGTTATTCGTATGAAAACATGGATATATGTAATTTATGGAATGAATAAAAATTTTAATAGGTTCTACCACCTTTCGATCGGATACATCCAACGATATTGTACTGGGCCTTCAAGCTTCGCCTCGTGCGGTAAGTGAATCGCTAAGTGTACCATGACATCGAAAAATGCAGGTGAAAATATTCTTTCAAGTTTGCAAAGGATTATGGCAATGTCCCTCTCCAGTCGTTTAATAACATGTATATTCAATGATTTCAAACACAAATCCTTAAAGAATATCCCTAACTCAATCAGCGCCACACTGATATTCTTGCTCAGGAATCCACGAATCACAATCGACAGTAGGCATTGCAGAAGGACGTGATAATCATGACTTTTCATTCCCATTACCTTACAATCCGTAACGTTTACACGCCGAGATATGTTTGACGCATACCCATCAGGAAACTTCACCGATCTCAACCATTCACATAAATGCTTTCTCTCTAGTTTTGTCAACGTATAGCAGGCTGCTGGTATAGTATACGAATTTTCATGTGGCTGCAAGTGCAACTCTTTCCTTAAACCCATTTCTTGTATATCCAATCGAGCCTTGAAACTGTCTTTCATTTTCTTCTCTACGTTCATCAATGTTCCGAAGACATTGTCACATATATTTTTTCTCAGTATGCATGACATCCAAGTTGTGTCGCAATTTTAGATCACTCCAATATGGTAACTCAAAAAAGATGCTCTTCTTCCTCCAGTTATAGTCTAATACTGTACGTTTCCTCTTCTTCAAGTGCAATACCTTACCAAATCTAACTTCTCCAATGTTACTTAGTTGTTGCATCACATCTTCTCCAGATAGCTCTTTCGGGGGTGACCTATGATCTTGTTTGCCATCAAAGATCATCATCTTCCTGTGCCAACTATGATCGCTCAGAAGGAAGCGACGATGGCCCATATAAAATATTTTTCTACCATGCTTCAATGACAATGAATAAGTCTCAATACCATATGTAGGACAAGCCAACTTATCCTTCGTGCTCCACCCAGACAAATTTCCATATGCGGGAAAGTCATTTATTGTCTACAAGACCGCTGCATGCAATCGAAATGTCTGTCCTGCAAATGTGTCATACGTTTGTACACCTTGACTCCACAACTCATTTAACTCATCTACTAATGGTCACAAATACACATCAATGTCATTCCCAGGTGACCTGGGTCCAGGAATAAGCAATGACATCATGAAAAATGACTCCTTCATACACAACCAAGGAGGTAAATTGTAGGGCATAAGTACCACTGGCCACATACTATACGAGCTACTCATATTACCAAATAGATTAAAACCATCACTTGCAAGACCCAGTCGAACATTGCGAGAATCCTCTGCAAACCAGTCATGTTGCTTGTCAAAATTTTGCCAGGCTTCAGAGTCCGCAGGGTGCCTCAGTGTACTATCATCATGAATGCGTTTCTCCTTATGCCACCTCATATCTTCAGCCGTCTTACGAGACATAAACAATCTTTGCAGTCTGGGTTTCAGTGGAAAGTACCTTAACACCTTTTGTGGGATTTTCTTACCCTTAGCTTTGTCATGCTTCCACCTAGACTCTCCACATAAATGACACTCTTCAGCCTTATCATACTTTTTTCGATATAATAAACAATCATTTATACATGCATGTATGATTTCATAACCAAGGCCCAAGTCTCGCATTAAGGATTTTACCTCGTAATGAGACTTAGGCAATGTCTCACCGTCCGGTAATGCTTCTTTCAACAACTCAAGTAACATGTCAAACGATTTGTTACTCCAACGATTTATTGTCTTCAAATGAAGTAACTTTGTAAGAAAATTCAACTTGGAGAAGTTCTCACACCCCAGATAAAGTGGACGTTGCGCATCCCTCAATAACTTACTAAACTTTTCTGATTCGACATCACCCATTGGCGGAATATCTTGGCTACTGCTCGTCGCTGCAAAATCAATATCCGCAGTTGTTCCCCTAAACACATCCCCTATGATATCTTGCATTTCGTCAACGTTTTCATCCTCGTCATTCGGCACAATTAGGTCAGCAAGGACTTCAGTGGGCTCAACTTTATGGGTCATATCTTCACCATGATAGATCCACCAACTATAACCCTAGTCAATCCCAACTATGAACAAATCGTCATTTACTTTGTCTAAAGTCTTATATATCATGTTCTTGCATTTTCAACATGGACACCTAATCCTATTCGTTGAATCTGCCTGATTTCGCACATTTCATGAACTCTTAAATCCCTTGTTTATACTCTGGGACAAACCTGTTCTTAGCTCGCATACAACTCTTATCCATGTCTACAATGAAAATACTAAAGTCAGTTTACAGAACACAGGTCTGCTCCATTAATTTCGAGCAAATACATAAACACGGCCTGTCCAAATGGTTAGGCCCTTCCAATGCTATCCATAGGAAATGGACAGCTTCATCATGGTCATAATAGCAGTTCCCACTTTCCAGGGACCCCCGCTCATCCGGATAGCTCCGACGCACATCCGAGTCTGTTCCATCAATTCTAAGCTAATACAATTAAATCCTAAATTAGTTACTCATCCAAGATTGGATAGATTGTAATACTTTCATATTCTCATTTAAACGTCCACGCTGAAAATCCGGCAGCATCTTCCCATGCCTCTCCAGATAAGCTGATGTTACATTACATTCCGATGCAAAATATCTAAAACAATGTAAAGATATTAGGCATTGGATACAGAATGGAAGAAAAATATCTAGAGAGAAATGAGGAGATGGACCGCGGATCAGGCATGAACATTTAAATAGATTATATGAAAGCATACTATCCATCTAACCTTGAACTGTCCAAAATGGGACAATTTGAGCGATTTCTATGCCACCAAAAACACACCATATCTATGTATGGCCACATAGAAATCTCCAAATGAGTAACTAATTATCTAACTTAGAAATCTATAAATTACAAGTCACAACTATAAACTGTAATATGAACAATTTATGATAAGAAAATGATATATGAATAAATTATCCTAAAAATATTCTGCTATAAGAAATACATTCTTCATATCAACAATAGCCTAATGAAAAATAATGTAAATTCAAATTTAGATGGAAAGCAAATCCATATTAGTCAAATTAAACAATCAATTTCGAACTACGTCACAAGTCAGTATTAGAAAACATATCTCATGCCAAACACAAATTCTAAGTTAGTTATTAAGAATTCAATATTTGTACATTCAATGCATGCATGACACTAAATTTTTTATTAAGTAGTCTGTGGTTAATTTGTGTTTATATGTTATGCCACGTATACAATTGGAGTATATGCGTATGGGTGTCATATTCCAAGTGGACAAGTGGACTGATTTAAGCATTAGAAACAAACACATGTTCCAGTGGGCTGATATTTGCATCATTACCACAAATCCAAGTGGATTGATTTAAGCATCATAAACACATGTCCAAGTAGAGTAGACTGATTTAAGCAGACTGACTTCATTAGTTTGCTAAGCCTTAACAATATTATTTGTTAAGGTTGTTTCAGTAGAGATACTGTGTATAGCATTGGTATATTTATCAAGCTAAGGAAATCATAACTTAGACATTGGAGGAAGAGAAAGAAATCATCAAAGGTAAATTTAATTTATATTTATCAAGCCTAGCTCATTTCAGTAAGGGCAGTACAAGCCTAACTAACACAGTAAGACCGTACCAGCCTATGGTGACTCAACTCCAACTTACCCCTAAGGGCAGTACAATAATCAGCCAAATACTTCTCCACCTGATGACGGTTTGCAATTTTTCCTCTCAACTGAAAAACTCAGGCCACTTTCTTTTTCTTAGAATAAGAAGCAGTAAGAGAATCCCAATCTCTTTGGTGGATTCATAATATGTGAATGTTTTGGCTTGAGTTATAATTTTGTTTTGGCTTTGCATATATTTGTAAATTTTGGCTTCAGCCATTTGTTAACAAAATTTTCCAATGTTCCAAAAAAAAAAAAAAAAAAAAGCATTTGGCCGAAGGACTTGTGTTTCTGAAGACCAAATGGGGCATATAAAGTAGATAAGGTAGAAATGAATGGCAGTTATTTGTTGCTGGCTTCAGAGAGAAAAAATGGCTTTTAGATAAAATGGCAGCTTGTTCAGTCTTAGGCATGAGTATAAGAAAGATTCAGTTTGAAAATTTTACCCTTGTTTAGCAATCTGGTAAGTGGAGTGGATTCATGATGATACAAATATTTACAAATCTGTAGTCTATGAACAGGTGCATTGTCCAAGTACTTGGGTTTACATGATCTGCTATTTACAAATCTGTAGTCTATGAACAGGTGCTTTGTGGGCCCCATTTTTTTGACCAATCAATTCGATAACAACAAGACCAGTGGATTGCTAACTGTGAGGCCCATTGATAGTGATGTAGGTGCCTTACATCCATGATGTCCATTCATTTTGATAGCTTATTTTAAGGCATGAGCCCAAAAATGAAGCAGATTGAAAAAGTAGTGGTCATTGACCATTAAAAACTTCTCCTAGGCCATAAAAGTTTTATATTAAGATGATATTTATATGGTCCCTTCATCGAGGTCTTTGTGACCTTATCAACAGGTTGGATGGAAGATAAACCCAAGAAGCTTTTTATGATAGTTATTCAATCACCACTGCTTCCTATGGTGTGGTCCACCTAATGTTTGGATCTACTTCATTTTTTGGATCATGCCGTAAAATAAGCTGCCAAAACATATGGATAGCATGGATGTAAAGCACATACATCAAATTAGGCCCCGATGTAAGGGATCCACCAATCCGGGCCCCACCCAATCTGCTCCCTTGAAAATCAGTTAAGCTTTATCAAGTTGTTCATCACTGAAATCAGATCCTACTGTCCTGTAATCACCCTATGCATGGGATAAAACTAATCCAGATCGAGCGATAAATACCCGTAATACCCGTGTTTCATCCATGCTTTCCATTTATTTTTCCAGATCATTTTATGATATGAGACCAAAAATGAGGTATATGCTAATCTCAAATGGACCACGTTACAGGAAACAGTGTTGTACGAGCATCGATCATTAAAAGCTTTTTTAGGGCCATAAAAGTTTTGGATCAAGCTGCTAATATTTATTTTTTCTACCACTGAAAGGGACTCACTCCCTTGCAAATGCCAGTGCACTCCTCTACCTCTAGCAATAGGTTCCACTCTTCATCCCATGGAACTTTCACTGTCCCTGTGATGATCAACAAGGCATGCCCTCCATAATGCAAATTTCAGCTACTTGGGATCTTTAAATGCATCATCCATTGGCAGAGAGAAAATACATAAGAAAATACTTCTGAAACCTGTTCCAAGTAGTGTGGACAAATCTATACTCCTTAATTGTGACATTTGGAAGTAATGGCTTCCATGATAAATGCAGACTAACATGGCTTCTAATATGAACAGAATCCATAAATTGTGACCCAACAAAATACAGCCACAATAAAGTAAGAAGTCATGCATTAACTAGTTTAGCAGAAACCATCACAAATACACAATTAGACAGATAATTGGATAAAATAGAACATTGAAAAAATGAATTTAAAAGGTAAAGGAAAAAAGGCAGTGGACCGATGTGAACACACCTTTCTATTCTTGGTGTTTCTAGGAAAAAGATAGAGGCAAAATATTTCTCTTTGATCAAAGTCGTCCAACGATGGAGATTGCAAAAGCAAGCCGCCAAGTATATCACTCAAAGGAACCTGTAATCAAGGACCAAGAAAAGGTTAGATATAAAAATTCACTGTCATATTTAGAATAAGTATTACTTATTGAGTTTTTAATATGGATTTGGGTCGAATATTTGCCCAAGTCTTCAGGTCAACTCGACCAGACTTCAAGTCGAGTCGAGGTTTCAGCTTACAGAAGCGTTGTTTCTAGTCATAAGTTTTCTTATTCTTTTTTTTTTCCACGGCACCACACCAGTTCCCTTCTTACAACTTTTCCTTTGGTTACCAAGTTCTAGACATGAAGGCCTTAATACCCCGAGTAGGATGTCCCCATATATCTAGAAAGGAGAATTTGATTAGGCTGCATCTGTAAATAGAAAACAACATAAAAACATGTATTCCGCTTTTGAACTGACATGTAAGGATGATGACAATGGGAACCCAAGCAACCGTTTTTATAGTGTAGAAGTTGAACAAGAAAAGTACATTGATAAGGTCTATAGTTCCAAGAAGGATGTCATGGATTTGGTTGATTAACTGGAGCCTATACTTGTACCAGGGAACTTAAAAATTGACTAATTGTTGTTGAATTTGTGTTGCTAATGACAAGTACATATTTTCATTTCTGAATCTAACAAATGATTAATAACTGCTTTTAAACCTGTTGATGAATTGAGTCATAGTACTGCAGCAACACTTGGTTAAAAAATGCAATTCGTAAATGTCAAATTCATGGATTTGCATTGGATTTGGATCTGGCAAATCAAAACATCCACCATTTGGCAAGCTCCAAATCCAAGGATTTTGGGAGAATTTATTGCAATAGCAAAGCATTTATTGCAAGGACATAGCTTTTATTGATTTTGAGAGTCTGAGTTTGTGGGTTTCCCTTTTTTTCTTGGGGGGATTTGGAAAATCGACTGATATGGGTAATCCCCAATAGAAAACAGACATGGGAGAGTTCTTGTATCCATGTATTTCATAAATCCCTCACCCCAAACAACTGCTTAGCTTATTTGTAGAGCAATGGTCTAGAGTCCATGTCTTCATTAACAAATTGCTGATTTTTCCTATAGCCTTAGTCTACTTCATAACCTACTTTAAGAGCTCTTGTATTTCCAACTTTGGTTTGTCCTGCCCCAATCCCTTTCAGTGCTGGATTCTTTTGTGTTCATTATTTAAAAATGTCTCAAAACTTTTCAGATAAGCTCTTCAATAGAAGTGAGAGTACTACTTGTTCAGCTACATAATGCTTCATTTTGCATTTTAAGTTTTTAACAAAATGAAATATAGTGATTAGTACTTGAATAGAAAAAAAAAAGTCTCTTGAACAGAGAAAATCAAATTCACTCCGTGCTCATTTACTGGATCAACAACAGTCTTTGAGTTTTCCCAGCAATTTGCTACATCTTAGTAATAATTGGACCCCTGCCTCAAACGAGTTTCAGCTTGTGTTTTCAAATTTAGCAAGATCTATTTATTCAATATAGAGGCTAGAAGTTTAGAGATATCACTGTCATGTAGACCCGGATGAAATGAGAACACCAATATCAACTTGATCGGAAACTTCTACAGGTCCCAGCAAGTTTTTAATGGTGAGCATTCAATCCCCACTTTGTGGTCAACTTAAGCATTAGTTCCAACTCATTATATTGGGCTAGCCTAAATGTGATTCACATATCCAGCCCACTCATTATGTGTGTCCCACTTGGATGAGGGGTCAGACCAAGTTTCAGTCGCATCCAAAACTCATGTGGGCCCCATCAAGTGCTTTTATATTTGTTAGGATGTCTTCACATAGTTTTAAATGTTATGGCCCACTTGAGTTTCGTTTACCGATGATTTTTGACATATCTCATAACCTAAAGGGGACACATCAAATCCACGGTATTGATGTTCGACACACATCATGATGGGGCCCACAAAACTTACTAACTTCAATTCTTCAAAGAAAAAGATGCATAGAGAATGGACACAGATTAGGTGGATCCCTGACTGTGGGGCCCACCATGCCCCATAGTAAAGGATCCACCAAAGCCCCATTTACATAGAATGAGATTTTGTAAAGATTATCAAGTCAAGTTAGTCCTTGAGAAAATCACTATCAGCTTCCTTAAGTAAAAAAAATTGCATATATCAGGCAATTAGGGCATCTATGGCCCATGTGACAAAAAATCTAATCACTGTATGTGTGTTACATTTAAGACAATTAGCTGTTTATGCTGAAGAGAGTTGGGCCCTAGCCCAGCACCTAAGATGAACCATACATGTCTATGGTGGTACCTCAAATTGTGTCCCTCACCAAACTCGGTGATGTGGTGTTTTCAATTCTGATCCTAAACATGAAATGAAAATGTTTGAGAAACCATAGTATTTCTAGACATATAATCATTATCCAATAATAATGCTAATTTCCATCAATGCAAATGTAATCATTATATTCCCATTGTTTCATGTGGTATGATCCACTTGAGCTCTGGATTTGCTTCAATTTTGGTGTCAATCCCGTAAAGAAGCTGGAAAAATGGATGGACGACATGGATAAATCATATATATTCATTGTGGGCCAACTAAGTTTACTCGGTATGATAAAAGATCTGATTTTATTGTCAATAGGTTGGATGGTAAATCGGATTGAGTACTGAGTTACTCAGTACGCTCTTATCGCACCGAGTAAACTCAGTCGGGCCCACCTTGAACGTATGTGGTCTATCCATGCCGTCCATCCATTTTTCCATCTAATTTAAGGGGTTACGCCCAAAATTGGCGCATATACAAAAATGAAGTGGATCATACCACTGGACAATTAGGATAATGATTTCCACTTGTGAAACCTTTCTAGGCCCGATAGTAATGTTTATTTGTCACTCAATTTAAACATTAAGAATAAACTTCTTCAGTGAAAAACTTGGCAACACAAACACGGTGGGCCTAAAATCTTGGTGGAAAAATGGTTGGGCAGAGTGGATATATAACACATCATCAAGGTGGGCCCACGGCTGGGGTAACACCTACTACTGTATTACCGTGATGGGTGTCGAACATCTACCCAATCAATCAAATGCATTGTTCCATGTTGGGCCTGGGGCTCAAAAATCAAGTCAATCCGTGACTTTTTTGGGCCACATCACATACAAAAGTTGAGAGGGGTTACCCTTCATTAAAATATTCATAATCATTTGTTGGGCTCACCGAGATGTGGTTCACAAATCCAGCCCATCCGTTATGTGTGTCCCACTTGGATGAGTAGTTAGACCAAGTTTCATATGCATCAAAATTTCAGGTGGGCCCCACTAAGTGATTTTATATGTTTTAGGGATTTCTTCGCATGATTTTAGATGGTATGGCCCACCTAAGTTCCGTATATGGTTGATTTTTGGGATATCCCATAATTTAAAGGGGGCCCATCAAATGCACGGTGTTGATGGTTGACACGCATCACAGTGGGGCCACACAGCTCGACCACGTGGGAAGTTCCCATGAGCTCAACCGTACAGAACCCTTTCCTAACCCCACCCGACCCTAGCCCCCTTTCCCTTTCCTCTCTCTCTCCCAGCTGCATGCCCGCCCGGCCGCCCGACCCTCTCCCTCTTCTCTCTCTCTCTCTTGCACTCTCCTTCCTCTCTCTCTCTCTCTCTCTCTCTCTCTCTCTCTCTCTGATGGCGAAAGATCTAAAACCTCTCTCTGCTGAAAGACCCAAAAACCCTCTCTCACTCCCACTCACGAAAAATAAAAAAACCCCTTTCCGCTGATAGATCTGAAAGTAGAGCTCTCTCTACTACTTGTTGTAAAAGTCATAGGCGTAGCACCAAACAATCTCTTTAAGGAAAGGTTAGTTTATGTAGAAACGATTTTCAATCAATTTTTTGTTGTTTATTTCCAAATTTCGGATGTTTGGATTTAGGAGTTTCTATTTTATTTTTTTTTCACGATTTATACTTTAAAAAAAAAATTGAAATTGAATGTTGAGATTAGTGTAATTTGGTTGTTTATTTTAGTGGGCATGCTTCGTTCCTCCTACAACAATTGTTACATGTCCATGAAATTGCTTGAATTTGTTAAAAAGAAACAGAATGGAGAGTTCCAATGCTGATTTTGTTTGAATTGCTTGAATTTAAAAATCCATATCTTCAGTTCTATTTTCTTTTTTTTTTCAACAAACGGAAATCACCAAATTTTGAGGATAACGGTTGAAATGGAGAGTTCCACTGCTGATTTTGTTTCTGCAAATAGCAAGAGAAGCCATGTTCGAGGAAAATAATTTCTTTCTAAAGTAGAAAACGAGATTCTACTAATCCAAACAGGCCTTAAAACATCCTCTACATAATATCTAAATTTTGCAATTTTGGATGGATGGGTTTTTTCTTAAACTTGAACATATAGCATTTTTCAATCCATAATCTCTAAATTCTGCAATTTTTTGCCTTGATGAGCCCAGCAATTTTCAATCCATGTATGTGGAGCTAATGAATCTTTTGCATGGCTTGTTTCATTGGCTAAAGAGAAAAGCGCACACCATACAATCTGTTGGTTAATAGTATCTTCTCAGTGCAATCTGTTGGTTATGCTCCTTTGGTACTTGGGTCAGCAATTTGGACAGTTCGGATTGCCATACAACTATGTCATGCATGCAGTTGAAGAAGAGCCACTCCCATTTTTAAATGGTGCAGAAACTAACTTGGGGGTGTAGCCCATGTTTCTAAGTACTTATATTTGTATTCCATATTATCTTTTCTTCATTAAAATATATCTTTGTGGGTGGATTCACTTTTCAAGGAGAGGGCCTTAGATAGGAATGATTGGCAATACATGATTTGTAAAGGTGACTCCAAATAGTTGGGAAAAGGACATGATGATGATTGGAGTAACAATGTAGGGCATCTAATTGCAGGTTATTTTAGCTGATTTAAATTTGTTTAAACATCTAGAGGTCTGAGGGTTTTGGAGTTTAACCTCCATAGGATGGTATTGATGGGTCTCCTCATCCCTAGGGACAAATCAATGCATTTCTTGAATGGCCTTGAGAGCAAAAATGGATCTTCAACCTTGTTGAGAGTCATGAGACAACTAGCTTGCCAATAGGAGCAGCATTTTATTTATTTATTTTTTATTATTTCCTTTAATGAACAGGAGTGGCATATCATGATAAAACTTGAACCATTAGTGTTGTGTGTTCTATTTTATACTATTCTCACCTTACATAGGGAACTGTAAGAAAGGTCCCATGACTTTGTATCATCATTTCTAGAAAATGAGTCATGTAATATGGTTGAATGGTTAGTTTTTCTAGGAATGATTTCTTTATCATGTTTCAGTCTAGGACTGGTTGCTGGTCAAATGGTTAATTTTTCTAGGGATGTTTTCTGTATCATGTTTTATTTTAGGACTGGTTCCTTGTTTTATTTATTTATTTTTCGAGTCACTAGAATTTAATGTTTTGTATAGATTAGCGGTCTATTTTATCCACTTGCTTGGGATGCTAATAGTACAGAACTTCCTCAACACATGATGCTTATATTTAGGGATACACGAGATAAACACATTTTAGTAATAATGGTCTATAGCTTCTCATTTGGTGTTGATACATTAGCTTATTTGGATAATGTTATAATTGAATCATCAATCTCACAGCCATCTCTTCTGTTGGTTTCCTGCCATGCCATATATGTCAGTTTCACCCAATTGATGTTTGATGTTAGATGGAACCAATATCTAGAACCTGGACCAGACCCCAACCTATTTTTTGTGGGCTGTGCAGTTCCAAAATGGTCCAACCTGTCTGACCCATGATGTTCCCATGACAACATAAATTAATAAAATAGATATTTGATCAATTGACTCAACTATTCATATGAGTAGAGAGATTGAGATGGATGTTGTCCATAGACTTCAAGTGGGTTGGAAGAAATGGAGATGTGCCTTGAGAGTTTTTTATGTGATCATCGTGTAACAGTCAAACTAAAAGGAAAATTTTATAGAATGGCTATAAGACCAGCCATGCTGTATGGGATAGAATGTTGTACAATTAAGGAAGAATGTGTTCATAGGATGAGTGTAGCTGGCACGAGGATGTTGATATGAATGAGTGGGAAGACAAGGAAGGATAGAAATAAAAATGAATGCATTCAAGGGAATTTGGGAGTAGTACCAATAGGTAATAAAATGAGGGAAAGTAGACAGATTGTTTGGTCACATGCAATGGAGAGACCAAGAACTGCAATGGTTAGATGGAGTGAGTTGGTATAAGTTGAAGTTTAAGAAACACAGAGAAACAAATATGGTGATATGTACATGAGGCTATTGAAGTTTAAGAAACAAAAGTCTTATAATTTTTTTGAATGACTATAAAGGTATTTAAATTCAGTTTGTCATATAAATACCTCGAATCATAATCATAATCGTAATCATAAAAGTTTTTTAAATTTTAGTTGGTTGTCCAAATGATTCTTGAACTTTTATTAAAAATGATACTCTTGTCATTCAATATTCAAAACCTTTGCCCACACTCCAGATTTTTTTATTCAGTAGCTTAGTCAGGTCAATGGTTAATGCACCAACTTTATCAAAGAATCACAGATTATAAGGGAGTCAATCAAATAGTTTCTTTAATTTTCTTTTTTCATCATAAATTGATACTGAGTTTAAACCAGCCATTACATTCTCTGGCACATATATTTTTAACTGTGGAAAACAGTCTTAGAATCTTCATCATGCTGTATATATGTAGTTTCTCTTTCACTTGTGAATTTATTTCTCTACCTAGTTTTAAAACTAATGAGTTCTTCATACTAATTTCATGTAGCATCTCTTGGTATCATCAGATTTTGCCTCCATGCAGTAACATATACTGCATCAAAGTTTCTACTGAAATGGTTGTTTCAGTATGAACATGAGCACAGACAATGGTCAACCACTATCTCTTTGGGACTGATATCAAGTTGTTTACATGCAATGAATTCAAGACAAATTCTAAATCATCATCGGACTTCTTGAGGTACATACTGGTTCATGTATACATATAAATGCCTACCCAGACCCGGATGTGCGTCGAAGCTATCCGGATGAGTGGGGGTCCCTGGAAGGTGAGAATCATTGTTATGACCATGATGAAGTTGTCCATTTCCTATGGACATCATTGGAGGGGCTTGGCCATTTGGACAAGTCGTGTTTATGTATTTGCTCAAAATTAATGGAGTAGACCCGGATGTGCGTCGGAGCTATCCGGATGAGCGGGGGTCCCTAGAAGGTGGAACCGCTGTTATGACCATGATGAAGCTGTTCATTTTCTATGGACAACATTGGAGGGGCCTGACCATTTGGACAGGCCGTGTTTATGTATTTGCTTGAAATTAATGGAGCAGACCCGGATGTGTGTCGGAGCTATCCGGATGAGCGGGGGTCCCTGGAAGGTGGGAACCGCTATTATGACCATAATGAAGCTGTCCATTTCCTATGGACATCATTGGAGGGGCCTGGCCATTTGGACAGGCCGTGTTTATGTATTTGCTCAAAATTAATGAAGTAGACCCGGATGTGCGTCGGAACTATCCAGATGAGCGGGGGTCCCTGAAAGGTGAGAACCGCTATTATGACCATGATGAAGCTGTCCATTTCCTATGGACAACATTGGAGGGGCCTGACCATTTGGACAGGCCATGTTTTGTATTTTCTTGAAATTAATGGAGCAGACCCGAATGTGTGTCGGAGCTATCCGGATGAGCGGGTTCCCTGGAAGGTGGGAACCACTGTTATGACCATGATGAAACTGTCCATTTTCTATAAACAACATTGGAAGAGCCTGGCCATTTAGACAGGCTGTGTTTATATCTTGTTTATATCTGTATTTGCAGGGACCACACCCTTAACCTAAATTACACCATAAACCTATAACACATAACATAAACCTATACTTATAACCTTAACCTAAACTTATTCTCAAATTCCAAAACCTATACTTATAGCCGAAACCTAAACCTTAACCAAAACCTATATCTAAAAACTAAACCTAAACCAAAACTAAAACCTATAACCTTAACCTAAACCAAAACCTATAACCTATAACCTGTAACTTAAACTTATAACATATAACCTAACCTTAACCTAAACACAAAACCTAAACCTATAAACTAAAACCTAAATCAAAACCTAAAACCTAAATATATTCTCAAATCCCTAAACCTAAACCTAAACCTACACCTAATCCTAATCTCAACTCCCTAACCTAAACTTAAACCTAAACTTGAAAACACAAACTTAAACCCGATCCCGAACCCGATTTCCTAAACCTAAACCTTAACCTATTCTCAATTCCCTAAAGCTATAACCTATAACATAAACCTAAACCTAACCTAAACCAATAACCTAAACCTATAACCTTAACCTACACCTAAAACCTAAACCTAAACCAAAACCTATAACCTTAACCTAAACCAAAACCTATAACCTAAACCTTAACATATAACCTATAACCTATAACCTAAACTTATAACCTAACCTAAACCTAAAACCAAAACCTAAACCTATGACCTAAACCTATAACCTAAACCTATAAACTAAAACCTAAACTTAAACCTAAACCTAAAACGTAAATGTATTCTCAAATCCCTAAACCTAAACATACACCTAATCCTAATCTCAACTCCCTAACCTAAATCTAAACCTAAACTTGCAAACCCAAACCTAAACCCGATCCCGACCCGAACCCGATTTCCTAAAACTAAATCTTAACCTATTCTCAATTCCCTAAAGCTATAATATATAACCTTAACCAAAACCTATACCAGAAACCTTAACCTATAACCTATAACTTATAACCTAACCTTAACATAAACCTAAAACCTAAACCTAAACCTATAACCTAAACCTATAAACTAAAACCTAAACCTAAACCTAAAACCTAAATGTATTCTCAAATCTCTAAACCTAAACATACACCTAATCCTAATCTCAACTCCTTAGCCTAAACCTAAACCCGAACCCGAACCCGATTTCCTAAACCTAAACCTTAACATATTCTCAATTCCCTAAACCTTAACCTATAACCTAACTTAAACCTAAACCTATAACCTACACTTATAACCTAAACCTAAACGTAAAAACTAAACCTAAACCTATAACCTAAATGTATTCTCAAATCCCCACACCTAATCCTAATCTCAACTCCTTAACCTAAACCTGAACCTAAACTTGAAAACCGAAACCTAAACCCGATACCAAACACGAACCCGATTTCCTAGACCTAAACCTTAACCTATTCTCAATTCCCTAAAGCTATAACCTATAACCTATAACCTATAATCTAAACCTAAAACCTAACCCTAAACCTAAAACCTAAATGTATTCTCAAATCCCTAAACCTAAACCTTAACATATTCTCAATTCCCTAAACCTTAACCTATAACCTAACTTAAACCTAAACCTATAACCTATACTTATAACCAAAAACTTAAATGTATTCTCAAATCCCTAAACCTAAACCTTAACCCATTCTCAATTCCTTAAACCTTAACCTATAACTTAACTTAAACCTAAACCTATAACCTACACTTATAACCTAAAACCTAAATGTATTCTCAAATCCCTAAACCTAAACCTATACCTAATCCTAATCTCAACTCCTTAACCTAAACCTAAACTTGAAAACCCAAACCTAAACCCAATCCCGAACCCGAACCAAATTTCCTTAACCTAAACCTATAAACTAAAACCTAAACCTAAACCTAAACTTAAAACCTAAATGTATTCTCAAATCCCTAAACCTAAACCTACACCTAATCCTAATCTCAACTCCCTAACCTAAACCTAAACTTAAATTTAAAAATCTAAACCTAAACCCGATCCCGAACCCGAACCTAATTTTCTAAACCTAAACCTAAACCTTAACCTATTCTCTATTCCCTAAAGCTATAACATATAACCTATAACCTAAACCTAACCTAAACCTATAACCTTAACCTAAACCTAAATGTATTCTCAAATCTCCAAATCTAAACCTACACCTAATCCTAATCTCAACTCCCTAACCTAAACCTAAACTTGAAAACCCAAACCTAAACCCGATCCAGAACCCGAACTCGATTTCCTAAACCTAAACCTTAACCTATTCTCAATTCCCTAAAGCTATAACTTATAACTTAAACCTATATCCTAAACCTAAACCTTAACCTAAACCTAAACCTATAACCTTAACCTAAACCAAAACCTATGACCTAAACCTTAACCTATAACCTATAACCTAAACTTATATCCTATAACCTTACCTTTACCTTAACCTAAACCTAAACCCTAAATCTTAACTTATAACCTAAAACCTAAATGTATTCTCAAATCCCTAAACCTAAACCTATACCTAATCCTAATCTCAACTCCCTAACCTAAACCTAAACCTAAACTTGAAAACCCAAACCTAAACCCGATCCCGAACTCGATTTTCTAAACCTAAACCTTAACCTATTCTCAATTCCCTAAAGCTATAACCTAAAACCTAAACCTAAACTTAAAACCTAAATGTATTATCAAATCCCTAAACCTAAACCTACACCTAATCCTAATCTCAAGTCCTAAACCTAAACCTAAACCTAAACTTGAAAACCCAAACCTAAACCCGATCCCGAACCCGAACCCAAATCCGATTTCCTAAACCTAAACCTTAACCTATTCTTAATTCCCTAAAGCTATAACTTATAACCTTAACCTATAACCTAAACATAAACTTAAACCTATAACCTTAACCTAAACCAAAACCTATGAGCTAAACCTTAACCTATAACCTATAACCTATAACCTAACATTAACCTTAACCTAAACCTAAAACCTAAACCTTAACCTATAACCTAAAACTTAAACCTAAACCTAAAATCTAAATGTATTTTCAAATCCCTAAACCTAAACTTAAACCTACACCTAATCCTAATCTCAACTCCCTAACCTAAATCTAGACCTAAACTTGAAAACCCAAACCTAAACCCGATTTCCTAAACCTAAACCTTAACCTATTTTCAATTCCCTAACGCTATGAATAATTTTTTGTATTATATTTATGATGTTAAACTTATATGTATTTATGCGTGGATGAATGTCATGTGGATAAAATTGTTTATGTTTGGATGGATGTAGTTTATGTTTGGATGGATTTATGTAGTTTGGGTTTAGATGGATGTGAATGTGAATACGATGAAATATATTATATAACAGGTGTATATCAGGAAGAGTATGATGAACTATATTGTAAGAGGTGTATATCAGGAATTTTGAGCTGAAATTTTTTTTTTTAAAAAACACTTTTACCTACGAAATATTTCGTAGGTAAAGAAAATTCTGAGAAACATTTTTACCTACTACAATTTTCGTAGGCAAAAGTCTCATCGTTTCACCCTTCACTTAAAGATTATATTTTACACGTTTTTTACTTACGAAAATTTCGTAGGTAAAGGCTTAAACTACGTTTGAAAGTTAAGTTAGAGATTATATTTTTACTTACGATCTACACGTTTTTTACCAACGAAAAATTTCGTAGGTAAAGGCCCAACTACGTTTCAAACTTAAGTTAGAGATTATATTTTTACTAACGATCTATTGCGTAGGTAAAAGTCCCTTACACGTTTTTTCGCTACAAAATCTTTCGTAGGTAAAAGTCTCATCTTTAAGTTAAATATTATATTTTTACCTATGAAATATTTCTTCGTAGGTAAAAGTCTCATCTTTAAGTTAAATATTATATTTTTGCCTATGAAATATTTTGTAGGGAAATGTATCATATTTGTTTTTACTTACACAAATATTCGTACGTAAAAGTGTCATATACTTTTTTTACCTACGAAATCGTTGGTAGGTAAAAGTAAACTTTTCGATTTTTGGTTTTTTCAAAAATTCAAAACACCTTACCTACGACAGATTTCACAAGTAAAGATGGCTTTTACATACCAAATTTGCTTACGTAGGAAAAAGTAAACTTTTCTGTTGTTTGTATTTTGAAAAAATGAAAATACCCTTTACCTACGAAAATTATTATAGGGAAAAATGACTTTTAAAAAGTCAAAACACCTTTTCCCTACGAAAATATTCGTAGGTAAAGATGACTTTTACTATGAAATCTAATTTCGTGGGTAAAAATAAACTTTTCGTTTGAAAATTTGAAAACATCCTTTACCTACGAAATTTGTCGTAGAGAAATATGACTTTTACTAACAAAACCTAATTTCGTCAATAAAAGTAAACTTAGAAAACTTTTCGTTTAAAAGATTTAAAAAAACTTTTTACGTATGAAAACATTCATAGGTAAATATGAGTTTTACCTACAAAATTACATTTCGTATTTAAAATTTTTTGTTGTAAATTAAAAACCCCCTTTACCCACGAACATATTCGTAGGTAAATATGACATTTACCTACGAAATTAACTTTCGTTGGTAAAATAAACATTAAGTCTCTTGGTATTTAGAAAAAATGGAAACACCCTTTACCTATGAAGATATTCGTAGTTAAAGATGACTTTTACCTACGAAAAATAATTTCGTCGGCGAAAGTTTACTTTTACCTACGAAAATAAATTTCGTAGGTAAAAGTCATCTTTACCTATGAAAAATAGTTTCGTCGGTAAAAACCATATTTCTTATAGTGAGATTTGAAACCATGGTTACCACCCCCAAATTTTAAGGTTTGCAATTTGGTTTCTACAGCTTTCCGATCTACAATGGTGACTGCCTCGTCCTCCTGTGGAGCCCTTTCTGGCCGTGAAATTGCTTCTACGTTCACTGCATTGGTAAAGGAGAGAGTTGGATTTGAAACAACCTCCACATACCTCCGGGCGGAGTTGTGTCAAATCTGCGCTTCTCTTGTCTGAGCTCCCCTTCTTCAGGCCCATCTAATCTCTACTATTCTGCCATCAATCCTCTTGCCATTTAGAACATCCGTGGCATTCTTTGCCTCCTGCTCGTATCTGAATCGAGCGAAGCCATAGCCTCTCAGCTTGAGAGTCCCCGGAAGCTTCAGAATGTACATGTCTATGACCTTCCCAAATTTGATGAAGATCTGGAAGAGGTCTTCCATTGATGTATCGAAAGTAATGTTCCTGATAAATAGGCTAAAATCTCTGCTATTGATGTGCTTTCCTCTCCCATTTGGGCTTGGGGACGGACAATCGGCGCCACAATGCTGGATTGGGGCTATCTTTCGTCGCGGTTTGCATGGCATCTTCCTCTAACGAAATGCCATTCTTCATTAGGTCCAACATTGCCGGACCCGGCGAGGTCCCCCATCACCGATCTAGGGCATCAAAGGGTTTTTGGGGTTTTTTTTTTTCTTGGTGATTGAAGCAATTGTTGGCTTCTCTTTTACTGCCCATTCGTACACCATCACTGTGATGTCTTCTTTTTGGTCAATTTACTATTAAACTTGCCTAATATACAGTCCAAATCTCATCCACTCACACTGCTTGGACGCTAAATGATGCGGAGGCACAATTACCATACTTCTAAATCCTACTGAGAACCAGGTCGGAAAAAATGTATTATGAGCTTAAGCCCTTTCCAAAAGAACTCCTGATGAACTTGAAACGATATGGAAATATGTTGTTAGTTAAATGATCTTAAATAAGTTGACGTTTGTCCTCTTCATTTTTTCTTGTGCTTTTCACCAACATTGGTCAGGTTACTAGTTTGCAGGGTCCTTGGCATTTGCTTTTGAAACATTCCTGCCTTGTCATACTCTCTCTCTCTCTCTCTCTCTCTCTATATATATATATATATATATATATATATATATATATCTTATTCTTTGTCAGCTGAAAGCATCACTTTATTAAAATTGTCTCTACGCACCTATACAATGATCGTGTGGATCATCCACACCATCTATTGTATAGATCAAGAAGAAATTAACAATATAATAAAAAAAATTAAAAAGATCTAAGGATTAGAACTTACCTCATTAAGCCTTCTTAAAATCTCCTCTCCTTTTTTCTCCAGGTATCCTATTTTTTTTTAAACCTCTCCGTATCTCTTTTTAAAGAAACTTCTCATAAGATAAGATGAGCACATCCTCACTTATCTTGAATTTGAATTTTTTTTATAACATTTGATAAAAAAATTATTATTACTACTCCAAGAATCGATCCCTAACCCTCTCTCACAACTAAGAATGTATCTACCAACTCAATTATTGACCAATCAAATGTTTGGATAAAATATTTATTTTAGTTTTTTTTAATGCACCAAAATTTATGGTTATTACAATCCAATCACATATTTGGATAAAATTCTTACTCCATGGAAAAATTGGACTAAGCAAAATCCTGTTTGGTGGTCATGGAATTGTAATCAACCAATCAAATTCACAATGTATGCCAATCACTTATACACATATATAATCAGAATGTCATGTGTAAATAGTGTATATGGATGGCCAGCATGGATAAACACATGCATCAATGTGGGGCCTACAAAGGTAGTGGATTTCAAAATTCACGAAAATCCCACATGGGACCAAATGCAATTCCATGGAACCAAATGCAATTCCATCCCACCTAATCCCAACCTTTTCCTAATTCTTCCCATATGCTAGATGGAATTTGCACTGGACCAAATGCAATTCTATCCCACTTAATCCCTTCTAATACCATGCGCAAAACGCTGCCCCTTAGGGGGTGTTTGGTTCATGGAATTGGGAAGAATTATGTGGGATGGGATTCAAAAAATGTAATTATTACATATGACAGGGATTGTCCCCTGATACCATGGGATAAGCCTAATTCCATGCTACGTTTGTAACATGGTGGGATTCCCTCTTTGGTTTGTTGTACATTGAATAGATATACCCACCATCATTTGAAACTATTGAGAATAACATATATGTGTTATATCCAAACTGTTCATCTATTTTGTAACCTCATTTTATGGCATGGGCCTAAAAATAAGGCAAATTCAAAACTTATGTGCCCCCAAAGAAGTTTTCAACGGTAGGTGTTCAATCCCCACTGCTTTCTCTGGTGGGGTCCACTTGAGCTTTAGATCTACCTGATTTTTTGGTCCATGCTCTAAAATGATCTTGAAAAATGGGTGGATGGTGTGGATATAGCCCACACATCATGGTGGGACCTACAAAACTTGCTAATATTGAGTGGAATTGGCATGGGACCAAATGCAATTTTATCTGATCTAATTCCAAGCTTTTCCATTCTTCCCAAACATTAAGTGGAATTGGCAAGGGACCAAATGCAATTCCATCCCACGTAATCCCATCTAATACCATGTGCCCATTAGTCTTTAACTTTTGCTTTATTGACTGTTGTGTTAGATATTTTAATTAAAATTAAGGAAACCAGTGCAGTTAAATATCCCGGGTCAAAACATATGCACTACCAGTTCCAAATATTACAAATGGAGTATGTCCCAACTTCATCATGAACTACTGTTCGGTGGGTTTGGTCTCCCTTCATGTTTCGCTGTAAGGGGCCCTATGGGGCTGCAACTATAATATTCCCTAAACGGACACAGTCCTGCAAAGGGCTCTGTGGGCCCATTGCGATGTATATATTTTACCAATGCTGTCCATCCAATTTTTCAGATCATGTTGAGGATACTAGCCTTAAAATGAAGGGATCCAAAGCTCAAGTGCACTATACAGTGGGGATTGAATGCCTACCATTAAAAACTTCTTTGGAGCTGCAGAAGTTTTGATCAAGCTATATTTGACTTTTCCCTCAATCCAGGTCTGTGTGAGTTATGAATAAGTTGGATGACAACCATGGGCCTTAAGAAGATTTCAAGGGCATCATTATCACGACTGCTTCATGTGGTCTAGTCCACTTGAGCCTTCCATCTAATTCCTTGTGGGTTCGTTCCCTAAAATAATTAGGCAAAATGGATGAATGGCATGGATAAAGCACATACATCACAGTGGCCCCAGAAAGCCCCTAATAGGACCAAGTTCGCCTTACTAGGCAGAACAGTCCTGGTGTCATTTATTTAAATGGGCTAATTATTTTGGCCCGAGCCTGCTTGCAACCCAACCCGACTTGGCCAAACCCGGCCGAGAAACAGGTGTACGACTCTATCTGGAGTTTCAACACTAGTTCAAGCATCCCTTGTAGTAAGTGTGCAAGAGTGTGTGGGGTGGGTGTGTGTGAGTGCGTGTGCATAAAAAATGTCTAATTTTTATTTATTTATTTTTACACACGCACCCTCACACCCACACACACACCACAATGGTTACTCAAAACTTAGTGTTTACCACCAAGCCATGAGGAGGGACCAAAAGCAGGTCCAATTGACTCATGGGTCAACCCAACCCATTGCCAGCCATAGTGCAAATATAAAACTCAGCCTTGAAGGCGGTTGTCAGTGGTCCAGGCCGTGCCTAGAAAAGTCAAAATTTCTAATAGAAATGGCTAAAAAAAATAAAAAATCTTTGATTTTCTAATAGAAATGGTTAAAAATAAAAATAAAAATTCTAGACTAATTTCCATGGATATAACATATTGAGGATCACTGTTAAGTTATAATGCTCCTAGTTGCATCAGGTTACTTGGACAATCCAATCCATCAATCTGAAATGTCCATTAAATTAGAACACTTCCACGTGTTATCATACGAAAATCTTAGTGATCGGATGTGATCTAATCCATCCTTGATTTAGCCTAATTTTTATAGCCATCCTTTCTGTAAACCACTGATGGGACTGTTACTTTTGCATAAGAAGAGCTATTCTTCATAAACATAAGCAATTCATGATGGTCCTAACAAATAGATGGATCAAAATGTAGATTGGAACTATTTTTCTGTAAATAATCTTGACCATCCATGTGTGAAGCCATTGATCCAATGGTTAATATGTCTACGAGTAGTCTGGTAGTTTCCATGGTTGCCCATGAAATTGCCATTGTACCTAACGAACAGTCTAGATCAATGGATTGGAGAAAGAGTCACAGTCCAGTCAGGGGCACTATAACGTATACTACTCCGACAGCAACACTCTATCACACGCATGAGAAATTCTCACACACTAGTTAATACTAGATGTGAATAGATTTCAGCATATCACATCTAGAATTTACACCTACAGGCTACAGCTAGTTCTTATCTTACACTAAGTCGTCAGTGTCAAAATCATCATTCAATCCATGCCAGATGTGCATTTGCTCCGCATCCATTTGCTAAAAGTAGACATGCTTGCTGAACCAATAGATTAATTTGGGCTTCAAATCCGAGCCATGTATGACCCGGGGGCTTCAATTAGAGCCCGTGCTCATCCATGCTAGGGTAGGCCAGAATGAGCCAGCCTGGATCATTCTCATCTCTGTGGAGCTTGAAATTGTGGAGTATGGAATTGGCATTCCAATTTCAACAAACATCGGCATCAATGATGTTACATTATTTAAGGCTAAGTCGCTAAGTTCAACGGTGCAGCCTACCCAGCTAACTTTGGAGTAATGAGTCACGTGGGTGGGCCTATCATAGATTGTGACGGATGAGGATTTCCTGCGAAAGCAGATGCTGGGTGGGGCCACCGCGATGATTGTGAGCATCCTTGTGCTGGAACTTCTTGATAAACAATAGCGTTTTGTTTAGAAAGTGCAGAAACCTTGTTTTTGCAAGTCCATCAACCCATACTTGAAAGGGCGAGCAAAGTAAGTGAAGGTTGTGGCTAGATTTTGAGCTAGCAAGTCGAGCAATGGATCAGGTTTGATGTAGGTTGGGGTCAGCCCAAGCCTGACCTATTCAATTAACGAGTCAAGAAATAGGGCCCTGAGTCATTACCTTGTGACCTAACCTGACCCATTGAAAATTTCTTGAGCCTGAGCCAGATTCAATCCATTTAATTATAATCAGGTCGGACTTAACTACTGTTTATTGCCACTTATACCTCAATCACTGTGATTCCTACGTGTGTCAGCTACGGTTTATTGCATGTGGTTCTTGCTCATTCATTTTGGTTCTTATTGATCTTGCCTTGGCATGCATTGGCCGCTAGATTCTCTCTTCATTTAGAATGGACTAAAACTATAGTATAGGTATTTTTGTTTTAGATTATGGGTCGAGTCAGGTTGGGTTGTTTAGCCCAGCCCATTAATGCACTGCATGGTCAGGTTAGGTCAGGTTGAACTAAGTTTTTGGCCTGCTCCTAACCGCAACCCAACCTGACTTGGCCGAACCCAGCTTAGAAGCAGGTTAGGCTAATTGACTTGTGTTCCCACCTGACCCATCGCCAGCCCTAGCCATTTCTCTTAGTGCAAATATAAAAGTCAGCCTTATAAATAGGACCGTCAGTGATCCGAAACTCAAAATTCTTGATAGGTATGGCCCAAAATAATAAAAATATGAGCTGCAACCTTTTTGGATGCATGGTTAGGAGCGTAATTCAACCTTTTTCTGAAGTAATTAATTCACCATTTTCAGTGGGCCCCGGACTTGGGAGGTTGGCATACATGTACACCACGTGCACATGCTTATATCGGTGGTCATACTCTCTAGAACGTTTTCTAAAGTCGGATCAATGCTTTTCCATGTTTTACAGCGTGTGGAAGATAAAAGGAGAAGGAAAGTCAAGTAATGACTATCAAAGTCTCCAAGTCGTCCTGTTGGTCTATGTTAATTCTGGCCCATTCCTTTTATGGTGGACTTCTAAGGGCACACTTGCAATGTGATCCATAAAAAAATAAAAATAAATAAATAAGTAAAGTGTCAATCGTCTGTATTGAAAGCACATGAAATTCCAGTGCCGGCGCTTCTCATTGGTCCATGTCATTTCCTATGACTCTATCTCACAAAATATTCCAAATCTCTCTCTTTCGGATAGATTGTCTAATACACAAAACAACTTTTAATGTATGGAACTTCACTAAGCCCCACCATGATTTTCGTGTAAGATCCACACCATATCCATCATTTTTTTCATATAATTTTAGAGCATGAGCCCAAAAATGAGGTACATCCAAAGCTCAAGTGGACCACACCACATATAGGGATTGAGCAAACTACCGTTGAATCCTTCCTAAGGCCAACTGTGAGGCTTAATTACCTATTAATAAGGTCACCAATACCTAGATGAAGGTAAAACAAAAATATCAGCTTGATCAGATCCTTTTGTGGCCCCAAGAAGTTTTCAACGGTAGCAAACAATTCTTACTATTTCTTGCGGTGTTGTCTGCTTGAGCTTTGGATTTTTAGACTAATTTCCAAGAATAATCTGAAAAATGGATGAACAGTGTGGATCTAAGAAATACATTGTCATGAGGCTGTCACGAGGCCCATGCAAATTTCACAGGTCAAGAAATCTGGTTGCTTGCCGGAGAGAAGAAAACAGAAAGTGTTAACATATCGAACTTTCATGAGCCAATCATGATGCATGTGTTAAATGGACACCGTCCGTCCATTTTTCATACCTTCAGGGCATGAAGCCAAAAGCGAGGCAGATCCACGGCTCAAGGCCACACCAAACTAATCAGAATTGGACGCCTACTTTTGAAAACTTCTTCAGGCCACAGTCGGTTCTAATATATTTGTGTTTCTCTTTGTCTATTACTGTGAAATTAAGAAGATGTTATTAGGCAAATAAACCTTAGGAAGGTTTTGAAGTTAGTCGTTCAATCCTAACCGCTTTCTGTGCTGTTTTTCACTTGAGCTCTGCATGTGCCTCTTTCATCTTTTTATTATTATTATTATTATTATTATTATTATTATTATTATTTTATTTAGCAAAAGGTCATTTCATATATATGTAGATAAGATAATGCACAAGTAAGGATGGGCCTGTTAACAAAAAGGAAATACGGGCCCATCAATCAAAAAGGGGAAGGCACTAGCACTGAGATTCTCTCACAAAGATATAGGGGCATGGCCCTTCTTTTGCAAAAAAAAAAAAAAACACTAGGATTCTCTCGATGTGCCTTTTTGGGCTGGTTCTCTAAAATAATTTGGAAAATGATGGACAGTGTAGATCTAACACATAAATCATGGTGGGCCCAATAAAGTTCCACGTGGTAAAAGTTGTAATTGTGCAGTAGGTGAAATCAGCAGCGTGTTTTGTAAGCTGGCGTGTGGACCAGTGAGAAGCGAGGGTACTGAATTTTCAGTGCCTTCAACCCACACGATCTAAAAAAAAAAAAAAAAAAAAAAAACAAACAAACAAACCAACCGATTACAAGTGTTGACAATCGAAGTCTCTCCATCCACCCGTGGGCACTTTGTTTTTACGATTTGTCCCATTTGCTTTCTTACGAGCTACTATGCCGCATCAGCCATTTTACATTAATCAGCATGATTCTTGCAAAAAAAAAAAACTACTTAGCCCTAAAGACAATCATGACTCGGTCATGCTCGACCCATGACCATCTAAGCAGCATTATTTTCATTATATATATATTATCTTGAGCAGTATGATGTAAGATTAAACACCCTTACAAAATTTACATACAATGTGTTTAGAACATTATTTTTATTTGTTTAGATTAAACTTAATTAATACTGTAACCGATCATGCCAAACAACTCTTCACGAGGATAAAGAAAATCCCTTGAGAAACAAGATTGATACCACAAGTAATTAAAAATTACATTGATTTTCATGAAAGACAACACCTTTTAAGTAAAAACACCAACGCATATAAAGGAAGCATCAGGATTCAGAAAGAAATGTTCATGGATGACGTGGGAGATGGGGGAATGGGCATATCCATGTTCCCTTCCATCATCAAAATCACATTCTTCATGGAAGGACGAAGTGCCGGTTCATCTTGAATACACCACAACCCCACCTTTACCATCCTATCCAAAATCTTCCCTTCCACTTCTTCTCCGCCCAGAAGCTTACGCAACTCTCCACCCACAAAGCAGCTATAAACCCATTCAGAGAGAACAATCTCATTATCTGGAACCTCTAACTCAATATACCTCCTGCAACATATAATTTCCAATAACACGATCCGGTAGCTATAAACATCTGCCTTCACTGATATAGGTGTGTTCTTCTGCCATTCAGGTGCCAAGTACCCTCTCGTCCCTCTCACCCCAGTAAATGTTCTTGTTTGATCTGGCATAACCAGCTTTGCCAACCCGAAATCAGATATCTTTGCAGTCCAAAAGCCATCCATGACTATGTTTTGAGGTTTTATATCACAGTGGATGATATGGGGCTCGCATTCTTCATGTAGATAGAATATCCATCTGGCGACATCTAGTGCAATTCTCACTCTTTCTTTCCAATCATGTCTGCTTTGGGCCTTGAATAGAAGGTTTGCAAGAGATCCGTTGCTCATGTATTCGTAAACCAGAAGCCTGGAAGAACCCTCATCACAAAAGCTGAGCAATCGTACCAAGTTCCTGTGATGAGTTCTCCCTATTGCCCTGGTTTCAGCACGGACCTCCCTTTCTCCTTCTTCAACCATTTTCTCGAGTCGCTTAACAGCTACCGTTCTGTTGCTATTGTATAAGGAGCCTTTATAAACTGTTCCAAAAGAATCCTTTCCCAACTCTTCCTTGAAATTGTCAGTTGCTTTCACGAGCTCATTGTAAGAAAATGATCGAAGAAGAATCTCCTCAGACAAGCTCAAATTGTTATCATCTGTCATCTTTTTATAGCTTTGTGCTCGATTCCTGTAAATAAGAAAACAGGAAAAAGAAATGCTGGCAACTAAACACGTGGCAAGAACTATACCTGCGATTAAAATCTTTACACGTGGCTCTTTCTTGTTTTCACCAGGTACCATCCTTGTTACATTTGGAAAGGAATCGGTGATAGCATCCACGGGACTTTCATGACCAACCTTGATGAAAATGATTGATGAGGCCGATTCACTTTCTCTCCCATACTTCATTGGAAGCGTAAGTTTCATGCACTTTCCATATTCAAACATTGCAGCCTCACAATTACAATCGTCCAAACAAACCTTTCGGCATTCGTCTTTAGTGATTGATAAAGTAGCATACGAACTGTCGAGATCAAACTGCAGTCTCCACTGTAGAAGTTTCATATGTAAAATTTTCATTCTTGCCAATGCAAACTTCCAGAGTGAAGTTTCTGCTGCAGCCCCCAAATTTTTTATCAGGATCAGTGAAACTGAAACCAGGCAGACAAAGGCAATTGGGTTGGTCGTCTGTTAAAGTGCAGTAGCTGTTAACCCCGCAGATACCGTTCACCTTACATTTATTTGACAAGGCAGACCAATCAATCGTCATTGTTGAGATACCGCTCCGTGTGAAGCTGTGGGAATACAAGCGGAAATCCCATCAACGTTGAGGGTCGCACGGTAGATAACAATTCCGTTATTAGCAACGGCCCGTCTTGCCACGATACTTGTATTGTAGCCAGTGGCATTGACTAGGTACAGGGAGCCATCCTGGTAGAGCTGTAGTCTCAGGGTGTTTCCTGGCTTATTAGTCCCTGTTGCCCAATATGCATCGCCAGGAGTGTTACCAGTGTCTTTCGGGTACAACACGAGGTTTGAGTCGGTTTGCATGCTCAGCTGAAAGCCCCCGGTCGAATGGTCAGTTTCTGATGCGCTTGAGAATAGTTGATTGTTCGGAAGAAGGGATTGACCCCATAAGATGGTGTCAGTCGGATAATTGAAACTTTCCCAGATGCTTTTGTAATCGGAATTGTAGAGAACCAAGTTGCCTGAATCGAGCATCGAAGCTGAGTACACCGGAAGGGGTGAGATATTACCTGAAATGATCATATCTGGGACTCCAGCAGTTTTTAGAAAGAGACCATTGTTCATTAAGACCAATGTACTGTTGCCAGAAACAGGCGGGTCATCTCGGTTGGCTGTCCACACGGTAGTCTTGTTTGGGCTTGTCTCCAACCATATTCCGACCTTGAAGCTGGTGCCTTCACGGTAGAAACCGAACCCGAATAAGCGGGAAGGTGAGAGCCATGAAGTGGGCTGGGTGGTGGCTGAGAGAGAAGATTCTAAGGTTATGTTTGTATGTTTTGGTTGAGCTGTTGCAGTAGAAGATGTGAAGAGAAAGAGAAGAAAGAGAAGGATGACAGCCATGAGAAATTATGTATGGAAGGAAGACTTGGAATTGTCTATGTTTGCACTGCCTGAATAGGAAGGAAGGAGGGATTTAAAGAATTGTTATTGCGGTACAGCTGCCAACTTTTGCACAGGCTTTTGGACTATTTCCGTATCATTGCCTATGATTTTAAATTCCGAGTTTTATCATTGTTATTTTTCCGTATCATTGCCTATGATTTTGCACACACTTTTGGACTATTTCCGTATCACTACCAACTTTTGCATAGGGTGCCGGAATTGACCGTGGAATGCATGGAATTGACTGTGAAGTGAAGGGAATTGACCGTAAAATGCATTGAATCGACAATGAAGTAAAGGAAATTGACCATGAAATGCATGGAATTAACCATGAAGTGAAGGGGAATCGCCGGAATTGACCGTGAAGTGAAGCAAATTGACCGTGAAATGCATGAAATTGACCGTGAAGTAAAGCGAATTGACCATGAAATGAATGGAATTGATTGTGAAATGAAGTGAATTGACCATGAAAGTGAAGGGAATTGACCATCAAATGCATGGAATTGACCGTGAAATGAAATGAATGAAATTGACCGTGAAGTGAATGAAATGAATTTTCGACCATCGACCCGATGGAATCTTGGAAAATAAGTAGGTTGGTCTAATGAAAGAAGTTCCCTAGGTCTCCCAAGCAGCAATCCATGGCTACTGCGCCTACGATATATACCGAAACTTGATGGACACGTTCAAACATAAGTCATTAGAAATATACTACTAGCAAGCTATAGAGACTTATAGGAGGGCTGAGTTCGAAAAGTTAATGCATGATATCGAACTTGCCAATCCCCCGATACATGTATGGTTGAGGGAAATAGGGTATGAAAAGTGGGCATCATCACACTTCCCAGGAAAAAAGATTCAATTTAGTTACTACAAACATAACTGAGTGAGTTAATGCTCTATTCAAAGAAATGTGAGAATATCCCGTGACTATACTGATAGAGACAATCAGATTAAAAATTCAAGAGATGTTTTATAAGAGAAGAAAATCAGCATCATCATTCATTGGACCGTTGACACCGTAGGCCGAGAAACACTTAAAGGATCTCATACCAAAGGCATGAGATGTTCGTTACCATGCAATTTCTCGAGATGAATACTATATTATGAGAGAATACAATGATATTGTCAAGCTCAATGAGCTTTCATGTACATGCCACACGTTTGAAGTACAAGGATTCCCTTGTTTTCATGTTCTTTCAGCATGCATTTCACGGTCATTCCGTGTTGATTCACGGTCAATTCCCTTCACTTCACAGTCATTTCCATGCATTTCACGATCAATTCGCTTCACTTCGTGGTCATTTCCATGCATTTCATGGTCATTCCCGACGATTCCGTCTTGATTCACGGTCATTTCCATGCATTTCACGGTCAATTCCCTTCACTTCACGGTCATTTCCATGCATTTCACGGTTAATTCGCTCCACTTCACGATCATTTCCATGCATTTCACGGTCATTCCCGGCCATTTCGTGTTGATTCACGGTCATTGCCAAGCATTTCACAGTCAATTCCCTTCACTTCACGGTCATTTCCATGCATTTACGGTCATTTCCATGCATTTCATGGTCAATTCCGATGATTCCATTTCATTTCACGGTCATTTTCATGCATTTCACGGTCAATTTCCTTCACTTCACAATCATTTTCATACATTTCACAGTCAATTCGCTTCACTTAACGGTCATTTCCATGCATTTCACTGTCAATCCCGGCGATTCCGTTTCATTTCATGGTCATTTTCATGCATTTCATGGTCAATTCCCTTCACTTCACTGTCATTTCCATGCATTTCACGGTTAATCCCCTTCACTTCACGATCATTTCCTTGCATTTCACGGTCAGTCCCGGCGATTCCGTGTTGATTCACGGTCATTTCCATGCATTTCACGGCTAATTTCCTTCACTTCACGGTCATTTCCATGCATTTCACGGTCAATCCCCTTCACTTCACAGTCATTTCCATGCATTTCACGGTCATTCCCGGCAATTCCGTTTCATTTCACGGTCATTTCCATGCATTTCATGGTCAATTCGCTTCACTTCACCGTCATTTCCATGCATTTCGCGGTCATTCCCGGTGATTCCGTGTTGATTCACGGTCATTTTCATGCATTTCAAGGTCAATTCCCTTCACTTTACGGTCATTTCCACGCATTTCACGGTCAATTCGCTTCACTTCACCATCATTTCCATGCATTTCACAGTCATTCCCGGCGATTCCGTGTTGATTCACGGTCATTTCCAAGCATTTCACGGTCAATTCCCTTCACTTCACAGTCATTTCCACGTATTTCACGGTCAATTCGCTTCGCTTCACTTCACGGTCATTTCCATGCATTTCACGGTCATTTCCGGCCATTTCGTGTTGATTCACGGTCATTTCCAAGCATTTCACGGTCAATTCCCTTCATTTCATGGTCATTTCCATGCATTTCACAGTCAATTCGCTTCACTTCACGGTCATTTCCATGCATTTCACGGTCATTCCCGACAATTCCATGTTGATTCACGGTCATTTCCATGCATTTCACAGTCATTTCCCTTCACTTCATGGTCATTTCCACGCATTTCACGGTCAATTCGCTCCACTTCACGGTCATTTCCACGTATTTCACGGTCATTCCCGGCCATTCCGTGTTGATTCACGGTCATTTCCAAGCATTTCACGGTCAATTCCCTTCACTTCACGGTCATTTCCATGCATTTCACGTTCAATTCCTGTCACTTCGCAGTCATTTCCATGCATTTCATGGTCAATTCCGACGATTTCGTTTCATTTAACGGTCATTTTCATGCATTTCACGGTCAATTCCCTTCACTTCACGGTCATTTCCATACATGTCACAGTCAATTCGCTTCACTTCGCGGTCATTACCATGCATTTCACGGTCAATTTCGGCGATTCCATTTCATTTCACGGTCATTTCCATGTATTTCACGGTCAATTCCCTTCACTTCACGGTCATTTCCATGCATTTTACGGTCAAATCCCTTCACTTCACGGTCATTTCCATGCAGTTCACGGTCAATTCCAGCGATTCCATTTCATTTCATGGTCAATTCCCTTCACTTCATGATTATTTCCATGCATTTTTTTCTAAACAAACAAGCTAAAATATAGGACAACTACTCCATTACAAGTCGTATTTTGTATCAAGCAATTTATTTGGGAGAGGGAAATCTGGCATATCTTGTTAGCTTGAGGGGAGGTATTGGAATTTCCCTTGCCTTCAACACAAATGATCTACACTCAATTATAATTAATTTATAAGAAACTTATATATTAATCGGGTTCGTATTGGGTCAGGCAACCCGAGCCCAACCCAAGTTTTATCGGGTTGGTGTTTGTATGGCCCAACCCCAAGACCAAACTCGATACATCCTGCCCAAGCCCAACCCAATGTGTGTCGGTCACAGGTTGATCGGGTTGAGCCCGCCCAACTTTCAGCCCCAAAATCATATATGGTACGTCAAGTAACTAATTTTGGTTTAGAAGATATTCTTGTTATATGAATAAAGAAAGAAATGAAAAAAAGAGATAAAATATTTTTTATATGCTTATATATACATATTTATATAAATATGTGTTAGAGAAAAATGTAGGTAGAATAAAATTCTCCATGTAAAAAAAAAAAAACAATAATAAATAAAAATGGATAGGGATACAATTATAGCTATGGTTATAATCCGTAGCCACAGATTAGGGGTGGAATCGCGGAATCCGCGATTGATCGCCGATTGGGATAGCGACTTGCAGTGGAATCGTGGTAGCCACGATTAATTGCCGAGCTACGGTTATCTATGGCTATGGATTATAACTGTAGCTATAACCGTATCTCGCGATTGATCGTCTGTTTTAGAGCAAGGGCATTTTCATCATGTGCAAGGGCGTCCATACGCCTGGGGAGTATTCTTGGCAACTAAAAAGAAATGGGCTTAAAAAGGTTGTGGGCCATATACTGGTCATACAGTTGGAAATTTCTTGAGTTAAGGGAAATTCCCACCATTGAAACCTTCCCGAGGTTTGACCGTGATGTTTATGTTAAGGGTCAAATATTACATATCAGACCCCAGTTATTGCCTAATTTTACGTACATGATAATACTTAATGTCATATTTTAGTTGTGTTTTTATTGTAGGATGTAATCAGGAGCGTGGACTGAAAAATAGTATCAAAAGCATGGATTTGACACTCTGAAGTCACCAGAGCAAGGGACGCACTCCAGAGAACCAAGACTGAAGAATTTACATGCCAGGGATCCAAGGAAATCAAGCCATTCACGTTAAAGAGGCCCGAAATTGGTGAAGAATGCAAGATCACATAGTTCCCGCCATCTGATTGGCTCGAAAAATCATACATGGCCTGAGAGATATAAATAAACCGTACATATTAAATTTCAACCATTGGAGATCTCGGGAAATGGGCCAACGGACAGATCAGGCCATTAATCTCCAATTTGGGGCCCACCTAGTCTCTGAATATGCCTCAAATTTGGTCTCAATGCCTTAAATAGAGAGACTAATTGAATGAATGGATTGGATTTTAGAAAAAATCACAATGGGCCCCGTATGTACACGTTCCCGCCGCGCGCCGAACCGAGTAAGGCGGGTCAGCAGGCGCTGACCCGCGTCTGTTTCTCAAAACGGCAGTAGCCGTTTTTACGCTGCGTAATGGATGGACGGCGTCCGTTTTGTGGACGCTAGTGGGCCCCACAGAGCAACCGTTCGGATGATCCAAGTCGTCCATCGTGTAGAGGGCCACGAATACATCAAACCTATGCTGAATGTTTGTACCCATGCAAGCACATGTGCGCGATACAGAGGCCATAAGTGGACTGCCCTGCAACATTCAAATTGATTTTAGCATGATTTCGTCTCTGGTCCGAGTCAATGGACATTCAAAACCATCTGTTTCTAACCGAAATTTTGAGGGCAATCTAATGGACGGGGTGGATTTCCATGAAAGCACCTCTGTGGGGCCCACCGATCACGACAGCGTTGGACATGCGAAAGGTTACGCATGTCCGCGAAATCCGGAGTTCCAAGCGGTTGTGGCCCACCATATTTGATCATATGGTAGATCTGAACCGTCCATCATGTAGATCTCTTAAAAACGTCCTAAGAGACGGTGTTTTTTTAGAGATTGAGCGAGGAAAGTGGCAAGTTTAAAGGCTCCGAAGTTTGCTACGAAAAAGCTTTTGCTACGCGTGTGTAGTTGCTGTGACAGCTTCTCCACCACCCCTAGCAGCTATAAAAACGTCCTAGGAGAGCTAGAGAAGGGAGGAGAGGATGGCCAGAGCTTAAGGATGAGAGCTGGGGAAGCAGGGACGTGGAACAAGAAGAAGAGAGAGAGAAACAAGAGCAGAGACGGGTTCGAGCTTTTCTTCTTCTTTAGTTTCTTTTGTTTATGAATTTTTCCAGAGATTATAGCCTCATCATGTCCATGAGTGGCTGAACCTCTTAGCTAGGGCTAAGAAGTGAAGCTTGTAGCGTGATGGGGGACTCTTTTGCTTGTGTTTGGTATTCATACTGAACTGATACCGATTATAGTTTATTTAAGGGAGTGTTTTTAGTTTTTAATGGTCTGTTGTGACTAAAATTACAATGGGTCTGTAATAGCTTTGAGCATGTTCCTTCCTTTTATGTTATGACGTCAGGAAGCCCTATTGTTCACCATCGTCTACTGGGCATGGTAGGATGACGGTACCCTTCCTAACCTTCATAACATGTTGATTGGTTGATAATTAGTTTAATTCCGTTATTTGCTTTGTCTCCTGGGCATAGTTTGGTGATGGAATCCATTCTAATTCATATACTTTTCATCTCTTTAAATTTTAATCAGAGGAAGTTCAGTTTAATTTCCATGATTTTTAAAGCAGGCATAAGATCTCCCTGATCTCAACAAGTGGATCCTCTGAATCCCTAGTTTCTTATTTCTGATTTCTCTTAAGTTCTACATTAATCTCTCACCATTATTTATCAATTTATATTTGATTTAGATTTCATCTTAGACTAGTTCTATTTCTACCTAGTTTCAGATTATGTACAGGTTTCAGTCCCTTGGAATTCGACCTCGGTCTTACCGAGTTTATTACTACATCACAACCCTATACTTGGGGAGTGAACAAGTTTTTGGCACCGTTGCCGGGGATTAACGGTTACGATTCTTTGAATTTAATTAGTTTTAGAATTAGTTTGAGATTAGGATTTTACTAACTTTAGTTTTAGATTTTTATTTCTATTTGATTTTTAGAACTAACTTGTTCCCTGTTTTGTAGGATCCTGACATAAACTTCTAAATTGGTAATCCTTTTCTAATTCCTCTACTGTTTCAATGTTTTAGAAGTCGGGGTTGAATTTTAGAAATTTTCTAATTCTAGTATTTTCCTATTTGTAGGAAATAGTTTATTTTTAGAAACTTTCCTCTTTTGTTTTTAGAAACTAAGTTAATTATTTCCCTTTTTTAGAAATTCTTTCTAATTTTAGAAACTAATTCATCCTTTTTTTATTTTATTTTTAGAAACTTTCTAATTTTAGGCTTAGATTTTCTGTTTTAGAAACTTTCTAATTCTGGAACTTTCCTTTTTAGAAACTAACTTTCTATTTTTATTTTTAGTAACTTTCTAATTTTAACTCTTTTATAATCTAACTTTGTTTCCTAATTTATTTTTAGAAATTTTTTACTTGTAGAATTTTTGTTTAGAAACTAATTTTCCTATTGTGTAGGCTTTTAAGATAGAAATTTCTAATTCGGTAAGCTTTCTCTCTACTTTCTATTTTTCAGTTCTCTTTTAGTAATTTACTTTCTAGTTTAGGACTTTCTTAATTTATTTTAGAAATTTCCACTTTCCTTTAGGAATTTCTTCTTTTAAAAACTAGTTTACTTCTATCTTTCTTTTTAAGGATTTTCTAATTCTAGACATTCTCTTCAGAAACTGACTTGTTTATTTTCTTTTGCAGGTTTTTAACTTAGGGACTCCAATTTGGTAACTTCTTTCCAGCCCTCTTTTTCTTTCTAGATTTTCTTTTCCTTTCTTAGGATTAGCTTTCGAATTTGATTGAGAGCTGCGAGTGTTTCATGCCCAAGTAGGCCCGTGACAACACTCGACGTCTCTTGACTGAAGGAGGATTGGTTGAGGGGTTAACTATCCATCGCAGGACTAAACACCACTCGAAATCCCCTGAGTTAATTGAAGTGATGGCTGAAAACCAACCTCTTCTACCCTAACCTAGGGTGGAGGACATTCAGGATGAGAATGAGGTGCATCAAGCACCCCCGCCATGTACTTTACGAGATTATTTACAACCGGCAAAGGTGAGTATGCCCTCATGCATGATTTTTTTTGAAAATACAGGACATATGGACATCAAGCCAGGGGTTATCCAACTACTTCCTAAGTTCGATGGACTTGAATCTGAAGATCAACCATATCCACATTTGAAAGAGTTTGATGAGATCATAACCACTTTATATTTTCAAAATGTGCCTGAGGACACAGTCAGGCTGAAACTCTTTCCTTTTTCCTTAAAGGAGAAGGCTAAGACGTGGTTACATTCACTGCGTCCTAGATCCATTGGCACATGGAATGACATGCAGAGGGAATTCATAAAGAAAATTTTCCCACATCATAAAACGATTATCCTCAGAAAAGCAATCATGAACTTTGCCCAAAAGGAAGATGAAACATTCTTCCAATGTTGGGAAAGGTTCAAGGATTTGGCCAGTTCGTGCCCACAACACGGCTTTGAAACGTGGCGCATTACAAATTTTTTCTATGATGGACTGACATCTTCCATGCGCCAAATGGTAGAGACAATGTGCAATGGAGAATTCATTAATAAAAATGTTGACGAGGTATGGGATTACCTCGATAGTCTTGCTGAAAAAACACAATTATGGGACTATTACCCAAAATCGAACACCACGTCTAGGCCGACTCAATCTAAGGAGAAAGGTGGATTGTATCTCTTGAAAGAAGAGGATGATCTCAAGTATAAAGTGACTACGCTTATAAGAAAAGTTGAGGCCATGGAAGGAAAGAAGGATAAGGTTAATGAAAGTGTTTGCGGCATCTGTGATTGCAACCTTCATACAACTGAAAATTGTCCTACGATACCCGCCTTTCGAGAAGTGTTGAATGAACAATCTAATGCCGTAAATAATTATCAAAGACCTTTCAATGGACCGACCTCTAATACGTACAATCCTGGTTGGAAAAATCATCCAAACTTTAGTTGGAGAAATGGACAAACTGCTATCCCTCAAAGTTACTTCAATCAAAATCCAAATCAAGGGAAACCTCAAGAAGAACCGGTTCAAAATTCTATGCAAGAGCTGACCCAGGCAATGCGAGACTTTATGCAAAAGATGGATTCACTATGACAGTTATAGAAAAGGGGGTGCTTCCTGCACAACCGCTCCCCAATCCTAAACCGTAATACGAGATAAGTGATCTCAGCTCTTCAAATCAAATGGGGCACGCTAAATCCATCACCACTCTTAGGAGTGGGAAGATCATTGATAAAACCCTTCCGGTTAGGCCCGAAAAGCCTCAAGAACCAGAAGAGAAAAACAATGATGGATCTAGTGAGGCCTCACAAAAATTAGAACCGGAAATCTAGAAAAGTCAGTTACTCCATTTCCTCAACGGTTGGTCACACCAAAACCTCTCTCTAACTCTCAGGATATCCTAAAGGTGTTGAAACAAGTAAAAGTCAACATTCCTCTACTTGATGTCGTAAAACAAATACCTTCATATGCCAAATTCCTGAAAGACTTATGCACGACCAAACGACGGCAGAGTATTCAAAAGAAGATCTTTTTGACCGAGAAGTGAGTATCATCCTAAAGCAAGACGTGCCACAGAAATTTAAAGATCCTAGTAGCCCAACCATATCATGTGTAATCGGGGACCACCGAATTGATCATGCACTTCTTGAATTATGAGCGAGCGTCAATCTGATTCCCTACTTGGTATACAAACAGTTAGGTTTGGGTGAATTAAAACCCACCCTAACCACACTACAACTTGCTGATCGCTCTGTTCGTGTACCAAGAGGGATAATTAAGGATGTGTTGGTCCAAGTTGATAGATTTTACTACCGTGTAGATTTTATCATCCTAGACACCGAACCTATCAACAATATGAGCACTCAGATTCCCGTCATTCTTGGTCGCCCATTCCTTGCCACTTCAAACGCAATTATCAATTGTAGGAATGGTGTCATGACTATGTCTTTTGGGAATATGACATTAGAGTCAAACATCTTTTTCAATAACGCCAGAAACTTAGAGGATGATGACGATTTCCACGACATTAACATGATTGACTCTTTAGTAGAAGATACGACACCTCTGACCTTATTCTCTGACCCTCTAGAGATGTGCCTGGTCCACTCCCATGATTTTGATGATGACATGATTAGGGAGATGTATGCCTTGCTTGATACTGCACCGGTACTTGAAGTTAACCGGTGGAGGCCACAATTTGAAGAGTTATCCCAAACTGATGTAGTGCCTCTACCGTCTAACCTCAAACCGCCGAAGCTTGACCTAAAACCTTTGCCCTCTGATTTAAAATATGTCTATTTAGGTCAAGATGAGACATACCCGGTGGTGATCTCTGCCCACCTGGAGAAAGAACAGGAGAGTATGCTCATATTTACTCTCATTGAGCATAAGGGAGCCCTTGGATGGACGATAGCAGACCTCAAGGGAATCGACCCCTCGATTTGTACTCACCGCATATATCTTGAGGATAATGCGAAGACCGCTCGGCAATCACAACGTAGACTAAATTCAAACATGAGGGAAGTGGTTAAGGCCGAGGTTCTTAAACTATTGGATGTGGGTATCATATACCCCATATCCGATAGTCAATGGGTGAGTCCAACTCAGGTAGTTCCTAAGAAGTCCGGGATCACCATCGTAGCCAATGCTAATAATGAATTCCTGCCAACTAGAGTTACTACTAGTTGGAGAATGTGCATTGGCTATAGGAAGCTGAATACCGTCACGAGGAAGGACCACTTTCCTTTGCCTTTTATTGATCAAATCTTGGAAAGACTAGCTGGTCATTTCTATTACTATTTCCTTGACAGGTATTCGGGCTATGATCAGATTGAAATCGTCCCTGAGGACCAGGAAAAGACTACATTTACATGTCCCTACGGCACCTTTGCCTATAGAAGGATGCCATTCGGATTATGTAATGCCCCTGCCACCTTTTAGGGCCCGTTTGGCCGGTCGGATTGGAAGGGATTGGATGGTATTGGAAGGGATTGGAAGTTAAATCCCGGGATTGGCCGGGAGTGCCAAACAGAGTTGGTGGTGTGATCCCAATCCCATGGATCTTAAGACAATCCACTGACAACACCATCATTACCTTTAAATCCCATCCAATCCACCCTAAACCGTTCAAATTTGCCCCGGATGTGTTTGGTTTGAGGGATTGGAAGGGATGACAAGGTTTAATCCCGGGATTAGCCGGGTGTGCCAAACAGACCGGATTTAGCAATCCAAGGATATAGCAATCCCATGGATCTCCAGACAATCCACTGACAACGCCATCATTACCTAGAAATCCATGCCATCCACCCTATTACCATTCAATCCCTTCCAATCCACCCGGCCAAACGGGCCCTTAGCGATGTATGATGAGTATCTTTTCTGACATGGTGGGGAAATATCTAGAGGTCTTCATAGACGATTTCTCTGTTTTTGGTTCATCTTTCAATGAGTGCTTAGAGAGTTTTAAATGTGTGCTGAAAAGATGTGAAGAAAAGAACTTGGTACTTAATTGGGAGAAGTGTCATTTCATGGTTCATAAGGGAATTGTCCTTGGATATATTATCTCGTCCAAAGGAATCGAGGTGGATAAGGCAAAAATCGATCTTATCTCTAACCTACCTCCACCCAAGAACATTAGAGACGAGCAATCCTTCTTAAGACACGCAGGATTTTACAGGCAATTTATAAAGGACTTTAGTCTCCTCTCTTGTCCTTTATGTAATCTACTTCAAAAGGATACACCATACGAGTGGACTGAGCCATGTCAGGAAGCTTTCACTGAGCTTAAGGGCATGTTGGCTAGTGTACCCATCATACAACCACCCGACTGGGGCATTCCTTTTGAACTTATGTGCGACGCGTCTGATTATGCTCTTAGGGCAGTTCTGGGCCAGAGCAAAGATAAGAAACCCTACGTTATTCATTATGCAAGTAAGACTCTAAATCCTACCCAAGTAAACTATTCGACTACGGAAAAGGAACTCTTGGTCGTTGTGTTCGCTTTGGACAAATTTCGGTCCTAGTTGATTAGATCCAAGATCGTTATTTACACTGATCACGCGGCGCTCAAGTATCTTCTGTCTAAGAATGATGCTAAGCCCCGTCTGATATGATGGATCCTCCTACTCCAAGAATTTGACCTAGAAATAAAAGATAAAAAGGGAGTAGAGAACGTAGTGGCTGACTATCTTTCTCGCCTTAATCCCTCTGATTCCCTTGAAACGACACATATCAATGACATGTTCCCTGATGAACAATTGTTCAGAGTCTCCTATTCACCTTAGTTCACTGATATTGCTAATTATTTTGCCACAGGTTCCATACCGACACATTGGACTGCGCAAGATAAGAAGAAATTTTTCACCAAGGTACGCAACTTTTTCTAGGATGATCCATATTTGTTTAAATATTGCCCAGATCAAATCATGAGGAGATGTGTGCCAGACGAAGAGCATCAGAGTGTCATCTCCTTTTGTCACTCACAGGCCTATGGTGGTCACTTTTCTGCTAAAAAGACCACGGCCAAGATTTTGCAGTGTGGCTTTTACTGGCCCACTATGTTCAGGGACAGTCATGAGTTTTGCAAAGCTTATGAGTGTTGTCAGAAATTGGGAGCATTGTCCCATCAAAATATGATGCCCTTGAATTTCATTCTTATCATCGAGGCATTTGATTGCTGGGGCATTGATTTCATGGGACCATTCCCCCAATCTTTTGAAAATCTATATATTTTGCTCGCTGTAGACTATGTCACTAAATGGGTTGAAGCGATTCTGTGTCAGAATAATGACCATCGCATGGTCATTAAATTCCTAAAAGAGAACATCCTTTCCCGATTCGGAACGCCTCGAGCTTTCATTAGTGATGGGGGCTCACACTTTTGTAATAGGTCATTCGAGAGTTTAATGAAGAAATATGATATCTCTCATAAGGTGAGCACCCCATATCACCCACAGACAAGTAGGCAAGTTGAGATTTCCAATAGGGAGATCAAACACATTTTGGAGAAAACAGTTAACCCTGACCGTAAGGATTGGTCAATCCGATTGACTGATGCCTTATGGGCTTACCGTACTGCGTTTAAAACCCCTATTGGAATGTCTCCCTTTAGACTTGTCTATGGGAAGGCTTGCCACTTGCCTGTGGAGTTGGAACATAGAGCCTACTGGGCAATAAAAAAATTGAATTTCAATCTGGACAACGCTAGCTCGCTACGCAAACTTCAGTTGAATGAACTCGAAGAAATCCGGAACGATGCATACGAGAACTCGAGAATTTATAAGGACAGAATGAAGGCGTTTCATGACAAACGTATTCTACGGAAATCATTCACACCTGGTCAGAAAGTCCTTTTATATAATTCTCGATTACATCTCTTTCCAGGTAAGCTTCGATCTCATTGGACTGGCCCTTACATTGTGGTCACTGCGTATCCTTATGGGGCCGTTGAGATAAGAGATCCGGACAATGGCAAGGAGTTTAAAGTAAATGGATATCGCTTAAAGCCATTTGTCGAGAAATTTGATTCACAGGACATGTCCATACCTCTGACTGATCCTGTTTACCAGGATTGACCTCCTAGTCTGATGGAGGTATAGGTAGGTTTCCTGTTTTCATAGGACTAGGGTAGTTTACTTTATGCTGTTCTAGGTTCATTCGCTTTCTACATTGTTTTAGGATAGTTTTCTTTTATTGGTTTCTCTCTTGTGCTGACTTGCTTTCATGCTGAGATCCTTGTGTAAAAACTTCTTGAATCCCTCATCCAGGTACAATTTTTCCATCACTTCTCATTTACTTTCATTGTCTCATGTACATTACGAGCATATCTTTTACATTGAGGACAATGTAGATTTTTAGTTGGGGGTGGAGATTAGGTTACCTAATCAGTGTTTTCTTGGTCTTAAGCGCGAAAATTGTGAAAATTTTTAAATTTTTCTGGAATTTTGTATGAATTCGAAGTGATTTTGACGGCCATCTAGGGCACTTAGAATTTCAAGATACGTGATGTTGGTAATTTATGACTATTGAATTCAGTTATTTGTTAGATTTTCCAGTTAAGTTTGAATTGTTAATCCATGATTAGAAGTTTTAAATATTGATTGAGTCATGATTTCACAAAACACATCTCGCTTGCACATTAAGGGTTCAGTTCGATATTAAAGGATTAACTTGGTGATCACTAAGCTTGAAAGGAACCAACCTGAGAAATTGAAAGGATCGGGCGAATGGTCTACACCATAGGTTTGCTCCCTATAGGTGTAGATTCAATCCCCCATGGATGATATGTGAAAAAGTTGGGTGTACAGTCTTCACCATAGGTTTGCTCCCTATAGGTGAGGATTCGATTCCCCTTCTTGGCGTTACTTTTACTAGAAATTTCAAAAGCTTATTAAAAAAAAGAAAGATAAAGGATGATCTGTGAAGTAAGTTTGGGTTTAGGTTTGGTTGTCATGAATTCTCTTGTTGGTTACCAATGATATCCTGAAATAGAGAAGTGAATTTTAATGATGATAAGCCGAGATTAGACTATACACTCATGGATCCTAATGTTTAGAATTTTTTCTAATTGGTGGATTAATACTTTGATCTTAACTATGAAATTTACCGTGCGTGTGAGGCCAGGAGAGAGTAATGCCCAACATTCATGAATCTTAAAATTCTAGTATTTGATTTGTTTTTCAAAAATCACTCGAGTTCATATAAATTGTCCTGTAATTTTCAACTTATTTTTCGCATCCTTTGCTTAGGACTAGCAAAATGTTAGTTGGGGGTTGTGTTGAGGGTCAAATATTACATATCAGACCCTAGTTATTGCTTGATTTTACGTACATGATAATGCTTAATGTCATATTTTTATTGTATTTTTATTGCAGGATCTAATCAGGAGCGTGGACTGAAAAATAGCATCAAAAGCATGGATTTGACACTCCGAAATCACCAGAGCAAGGGACGCACTCCAGAGAACCAAGACTGAAGAATTTACACGCCAGGGATCCGAGGAAATCAAGTCATTCACGTTAAAGAGGCCCGAAATTGGTGAAGAATGCAAGATCATATAGTTCCCGCCATCTAATTAGCTCGAAAATTCATACATGGCCTGGGAGATATAAATAAATCGTACATATTAAATTTCAACCATTAGAGATCTTGGGAAATGGGCCAACGGACAGATCAGCCCATTAATCTCCAATTTGGGGCCCACCTAGTCTCTGGATATGCCTCAAATTTGGTCTCAACGCCTTAAATAGAGAGACTAATTGAATGAATGTATTGGATTTTGCAAAAAATCACAATGGGCCCCTTATGTACAGCGTGTGTACATAATGTACACACGTTCCCGCCGCGTGCCGAACCGAGTAAGGCGAGTCAGTAGGCGCTGACCCTCACCTGTTTCTCAAAACGGCAGCAGCCGTTTTTGCGCTGCGTAATGGACGGACGGCGTCCGTTTTGCTGACGCTAGTGGGCCCCACAGTAACTGTTCGGATGATCCAAGCCGTCCATCGTGTAGAGGGCCACGAATACATCAAACATATGCTGACTGTTTGTACCCACGCAAGCACACGTGCGCGATACAGAGGCCATAAGTGGACTACCCTGCAACGTTCAAATTGATTTTAGCATGATTTCATCTCTGGTCCAAGTCAATGGATATTCAAAACCATTTGTTTCTGACCGAAATTTTGAGGGCAATCTAATGGACGGGGTGGATTTCCATGAAAGCACCTCTGTGGGGCCCACCGATCACGACAACGCTGGACGTGCGAAAGGTTACGCACGTCCGTAAAATCCGGAGTTCCAGGCGGTTATGGCCCACCATATTTGATCATATGGCAGATCTGAACCGTCCATCATGTAGATCTCTCAAAAATGTCCTAAGAGATGGTGTTTCTTTAGAGATTGAGTGAGGAAAGTGGCAAGTTTGAAGGCTCCGAAGTTTGCTGTGAAAAAGCTTTCGCTGCGCGTGTGTAGCTGCTGCGACAGCTTCTCCACCGCCCCTAGCAGCTATAAAAATGTCCTAAGAGAGCTAGAGAAGGAAGGAGAGGACGGACAGAGCTTAAGGACGAGAGCTAGGGAAGCAAGGACGTGGAATAAGAAGAAGAGAGAGAGAAATAAGAGCAGAGACGGGTTCGAGCTTTTCTTCTTCTTTAGTTTCTTTTGTTTATAAATTTTTCCAGAGATTATAGCCTCATCATGTCCATGAGTGGCTGAACCTCTTAGCTAGGGCTAAGAGGTGAAGCTTGTAGCGTATGGGGGACTCTTTTGCTTGTGTTTGGTATTCATACTGAACTGATACCGATTATAGTTTATTTAAGGGAGTGTTTTTAGTTTTTAATGGTCTGTTGTGACTAAAATTACAATGGGTCTGCAATAGCTTTGAGCATGTTCCTTCCTTTTATGTTATGACGTCAGGAAGCCCTATTGTTCACCATCGTCTACTCGGCATGGTAGGATGACAGTACCCTTCCTAACCTTCATAACATGTTGATTGGTTGATAATAGTTTAATTCCGTTGTTTGCTTTGTCTCCTGGGCATGGTTTGGTGATGGAATCCATTCTAATTCATATACTTTTCATCTCTTTAAATGTTTATCAGAGGAAGTTCAGTTTAATTTCCATGATTTTTGAAGCAGGCATAAGATCTCCCTGATCTCAACAAGTGGATCCTCTGAATCCCTAGTTTCTTATCTTTGATTTCTCTTAAGTTCTACATTAATCTCTCACCATTATTCATCAATTTATATTTGATTTAGATTTCATCTTAGGCTAGTTCTATTTCTACCTAGTTTCAAATTACGTACAGGTTTCAGTCCCTTGGAATTCGACCTCGGTCTTACCGAGTTTATTATTACATCACAACCCTATACTTGGGGAGTGAACAGTTTACATTCCATCCATACTGTTAATAACATCATTGCTGCTGGGATGTACTGAAAACACAAATATTAGCATGATTCAAAACTTCTATGGCCCACAAATATTTCAACTGTGGACGTTCAATTCTCACATTTTTGGCCCACTTGGGCATTGGATACGGTTAATTTTTGGCTTCATGTCTTAAAATGAACTCACAAAAGGGGCACACATGGAGGATTTCTTACAAACATCATAGTGGGTCCTACCTGGGTTCCCAGGGCAGAAACTTCATGGGAGGAAGTAGATTGCGTCCTACCCCTGTCTGAACGTTAATCCATCTGGGAAAAGCTCTATGGGGGCCACCATGGTGTAAACGTCTTATCCATGCCATCCATACCTATTAACAGATCATTTTATGGCATCATCCAAAAAAATGAAGCATGTCCAGATCTCCAGTGGACCATAGCAACAGTCGTGATAATGACACCCACCATTGAAACCTCTCTAAGGGCCACTGTGATGTTTTATTACCATCCAACCTTTTCATAAGGTCATGTATGTAACAACCCTAAATTTCGGTGCATTAAAAAAATTAAAATAAATATTTAAAGATTTTATTTTTAAATAAAAAAATAAAAACAAGTTAATAGTGGAGTTGGTAGAGACATTCTTAATTGAGAGAGGGGTTTAGGGATCAATTCTTGAAATAACAATAATAATTTTTTTTTATCATATGTCATAAAAAAAATCAAATTTAGAATAAGGGAGGATCTGCTCATCCTATCTTATCAAGAGAAGTTTCTTTAAAAAAAAAAGGGATATAGAGAGGTTTTGCTTAATAGAAAAAAAATAAGAAAGCTCTGGAGAATAAGGGAGAGGAGATTCTCAGAAGGCTCGATCAGGTAAGTTTTAATCATTAGATGATCTTTTTATTTTTTATTATGTTGTTAATTTCTTCTTGATCTATACAATGGATGGTGTGGATCATCCACACGATCATTGTGTGGGTGTGTAGAGTCAATTTTAAAAAAGTGATGTTTTTATAATTTCAGATCTGGTTAGTAATATTTTAGGAATAAATTAAATGGATGGAATCTGATTGTGTTAAGATAGATATTTGTACGGATCATATGATCCCTAAAGCCAAAATATACAAGGGCCCTAATTTTCAGATCAATCTGACCATCAAATGGGCCACACTAGTTAAATCTATAAATGTTTAACAAGGAATCTTAGATTTTTGCACAAGTGTTGGTATCACTTGGCGTAAAAAGTTGAGATGAGCCATTAGTGTATGTGTAGTTAGATCTACACAATTCATCTAATGTGTAGAGGCAAAACATAACCAAACTTCAAGAATCTGAATGATCTGATCATCTGATGGGCCACCCCGATCAAATAATTTTCAATCAATTTTAAAATCTTAAAAAGGAAATAAAAGATATAAATATAAAATAAAATTTTTATTTATTTGATTATTTTAGATCTAGCCACTTAGGATGTTAATCAAAGGTGGTCCCCCACTATGTAAAATAACTAAATGAATAATAATGTTGTTAATATAACTGGTAGGATCTCTGAATTCAAATCAACCCATTTACCTTTTGGATGCTACACTACCAGACTCAGGTGACTAATCCAACTTGTCTCATAATTCATTAAAATTAAAATAATCCATTTGTGATTATTTGATTGATTGATATACTGATTTGAGTATTTTATGATAATTGTACGCTAAATCCATATGTGAATATTCTGATCAAGACAACTATGCTAAATATGAAAAATATGCATTTACATATCATCCATCATTTATTACATTTACATAATGCATGGTCGATCCTAGGGGCCCTCCCTGGAAGAAATGTTGATCCTTGTAGAGCGTTATCAGATGTGGGCTATGCCCAAGCCTACCAAAAGGTGAAAGTCTACCCAACGGGTGGATACGGGTTGACGACCTCTAACCCAAGCAGATGGACGATCATCCCATCTAATGCATTCATATACCATTTGCATCCATATCATTGTGCATACATTTTTATGTTATTTTAATTGCTATGATTATAAACCATGCTGAGTTATTTCACTAAGCCTGGACAGCTTACATTTTTATTGATGAAAAAACCGTACAGAGGAGCCATTAACAGATGATGTGGCACAAGAACCGGAAGGATGCACCGTACTTGAACACGATTCATGTGAAACATGATCATACTTATCTGAAGATGAAGTGGCGGCATTAGACTATTTCAGATTACTTGCTAGCATAGTCAGATTAACGTAAAATGCATATCAGTATTGATTTTAAGATTTTGATGAATTATTTAGATATATTTCTATGAAACAATATTAGTATGGAATAAACATAATTATAGTAAAATGATATAATAAATGAATGATTTTTAAGTTTTATTTTATTTTAAAGGTTGTCAAGATTCATACATGCTTGGTTGATTGGTGCTAAGTGTTATGTATGTATGATTAAGATTATGGTGGAACTTAGACTGAATATAATTATTATCTCTGATTAAAATGATTAAGGAATTAAATTAGTGCACTTTGTGTACGAGTTATAAACTGAAATTCGGGTCTGAGGATGCACACTTTGTACTCGAATTTCAGGGCGTGACAATGTAGACCTGGATGAAGTGAAAAAATATATATCAGTTTAATCCGAAACTTCTGAAGCTCCCAAGATGTCTTTAATGGTGGGCCTTCAATCCCCATTTTTTGGCCCACTTAAGCCTTGGTTCTACCTCATTTTTGGGATTATACCATATAATGATCTATAAATAGGGATGGATAGCGTGGATAAGACGTTTGCATCACAGTGGCCCCAACAGAGCTCTACCTAGACGGATTACGTCTGGGCGGGGGTAGGACGCAATCCGTTTCCTTCATGGTAAAGCATATTTTAGGGCATGGTCCAAAAAATGAAACAGGGTAGTCATTAAAAACCCGCCATTAAAGAACGCAGATTATGTCCTACCTCGCCCATCTCTGAACGGGTAATAGCTTTGAGTGGGGATCATGATGTATGGGTCTTATTCACACCGTCAATCCATTTTTTTCATATCATTTTAATGTACCAGCCCAAAAATGAGGAAGATCCAAGGCTCAAGTGGACCACACCACAGGAAGCAACGGTGATAATAACTCTCACTGTTGAAACTTTTCTAGGGCTCACCGTGATGTTTATTTGCCATCCAACCTATTCATAAAGTTGCATAGACCTGGATGAAGAGAAAGTACAAATATAAGCTCCATCTAAAACTTTTGTGACCCTTAACAAGTTTTCAAGATAAGAGTTTAATCCCTATTGTGTAGTCCACTTGAGCCTTGAATCTGCCTCATTTTTTGGGTTTATACACACTATAATGATATGAAAAAAAATGGATAAACGGTGTAGATAAGATCCATACATCACAGTGGCCACTCAAAGCTCTTGCCCATTCTCAGTCGGAGACCTGCGGGTAGGACGCAATTCGCGTCCACCATTAAAAGCTCTCCAGGGTCTACCATAATGTTTATTGGCCATCCAACTTGTTGATAAGGCTACATGGACCTTGATTAAGGGAAAATGCAAATATCAGCTAGATTCAAAACTTTTGTGCCCACAAAAAGATTTTAATGATCAACGACCATTGTTTCTTATAGTGCGGTCCACTTTAAATTTACATTTACTTCATTTTTGTAACCATACCCTAAAGTAAGTGGAAAAAAAATAGATGAATACATATATCAAGGTAGGCCCATAGTCAGGTCCCACCCACATTGCTGGTTCCAAGGTCGCAGTACTAGACTTTAATTGCATTGTGTAGAACACATCACGTGTTGTTAGTGCTATGTTGACGTGGCAAAGTTGTGTGAGCTCCACTAAGTTGAATGTTATATCAACACCATCCATCCATTATGCTGCATCATTTTTTAACATAAGCCCAAAAATGAAGCCAATCGAAAGATTAGAAGACACTTTAAATACAAGTTTATTATTATTACTACTTCTATGCAACTCACACAAATACTAGAACCTATATTACCACCCACCATATAAGATAGTATATATATTTTTTTAGTATAGATCATCTGTGTTGAAGGCATAGGAAATTCCAGGGTGGTAACTTCTCAATGGTCCACATCATTTCCCAAAAGTCCCCTTACAAGATATGCCGGATTTCTCTCTCCAAATAGTTTTTTTTTTTTTTTTTTTTTTACACATGCACACACACCCCACACACTCACGCTAGTGGAATTTCACCACCTATGGGTATTCGAACCCTTGATTGGGAGTTAAAACTCCTAAGAGTCTACCACCCGAGCAAGAGTAAGGACCCTCTCTCTCCAAATAGATTACATGGTACACAACAACACTTTACTTTTAATGTGTGAAACTTTCTTGGACCCACCATGATTTTATGTAAGATGTGAAACTTTTCTCGGACCCACCATGATTTTACATAAGATCTACACCGTCCATCAATTTTTCATATACTTTTAGATTATAAGCCCAAAAATGAGGTACATACAAAGCTCAAGTGGATCACACCACATAAAAAGCCCTGGGGATTGAACAAACTAATGTTGAAACTTTCTTAGGGCCAATCGTGGAGCTTACTTTTCACCTATCCTGTTCATAAGATCACACATACCTAGATGAAGTTAAAATATAAATATCAGCTTGATTAGAGCCTTATATGGCCCTAAGAAGTTTTCAACATAGCTTCAATTCCTACTATTTTCAGTGGTGTGGTCCACTTTAGATTTGGATCTTCATTAATTTTGGGCTAATTTCCTAGAATGATATGAAAAATTGGATTGACAGTGTGGATCAAAGAAATACATTATCATGGGACCCATGAAAATTTCACACTTGAAGCAATTCTGTTATAGGCAGGGAGCAGATTAGGTGAGAACCCGGCCCCTTACCTAAGACAATGCGACAGTGCAACCCTTACAGCGGGGCCTACCTTGCTGTGCGTATTCTATATTTACCTCGTCCATCCATTTTTCCAAATCATTTTAAGGCATTATCCAAAAAATAAAGCATATCAACAATGGTGATTGACCACTAATGAGCCACAAGTTTTGGATCAAGTTGATATTTATTTATTTTTCATTCATTAAGGATTATGTGAACTTATCAACAAATTAGATGGTAAATAAAAAGTACTAAAAAAATAAGGTGCTCTCTAAAAAAAATAGTGTAATTGTGCAGTTTTTCTTTCCTATTCCAATTGTAACATTATATATGTACGTGTAAGCGGGATTATGATATTCTAAGACATTTTAAGAGTTCTAGAGAGAAAAATCTAGGGTTTTGGAGAGATTCGAAGAGGTTTTCATCATTGTAAGTTGCTTCCATCTCTTGTACATTGCTTTTATAATGGATTGCTAGTCGCATTATGCCATGATTTTTTTCCACAATAATTTTTCACATAAATTCATGTGTTCTCTATGTGCTTAGATTACGTTTAATTTTCTTTTGTTTGATTCGAATTTGACCTGATTCCTTGCTATTACCAATACAAAAGCCAATGAAGTTACAGTTTCTCAGTAGCTGGCATAGTCAAGATAACAAGCCATAATGCAACCTTTCACACAATATGTCATTTAATAATCTAAGTAAAGCTTTGGTGTGGCTTGAGATGCTTATTACTTAATTTTCGTACTTTTTTTTTTTGTTCAAAAGGTATCTATATTCCACGGAAGAACCCTTACATCACATTCAGGCCTGAGCTAGTCGAACAAAAAGAGACCCTAGCTACGGCCTATCGTAAAAGCAGGAAACAAAATAACTATGAGCTTGGGCTTGGCCTAGATCTAGGAGGGACCCAGATTGCCCCAAGGCCCACTTTATCTAGAAAAATCAAGCCTCTGATTTTGGGGGGAAGAGCTACCACCTCCCATCCCACAAAGGACTGCTGGAGCGAGGACCCTAACTAGGCCATTCCGTCCGCTGGACCATTCCCTTTGAGAATGTGGCTGCACAAGAAGGACCCAGCAACCTTCAGCCTATTGATCCTTTTGATCAGTGAATCCACATCTAAGTAGGCTCCAACGAGCCATTAAGAAGGGCCACCACTAGCCTCGAGTCGGATTCAATCTAGACCATGTTAAAACCCGACTCCATGCATAGCAAAATGCCGTTGTAAACAGCCCTGAGCTCGGCTCTAGAGTTAGACCCGATACCATACCCCATCAAGAAAGTGAAACAGAACACCCTATGTTCTCGCCTGCAAATGCCCTCTCTGCCCGATTTACCCAGGTTGCCCAAGGTGGAACCATTAACATTCAGCTTGATGAAGCCACTTGCAGGCCTAGACCACTTGACAATTTGGGGCATGAAGGAGGGCGACGAAGGAACCTTAAAAATGAGCCTTCTAACCCAAGGAAGGAGCTGGTGGGATAAGCCGCTAACCAAGCAGACCTGCACCCACAGCCACCACTTAACCTTGGTAATCATCGAGGCAGCAGCTGGCTGCACACCCTCAAATCTGGCCCCATTCCTGGCCAGCCACAATTCCCATAAGATCAGACATGGAGCTAGGCCACGAAGGCAGTGGACGTGCAAGGAGGGGGACATGAGCCACCATTTCAGCACGTGCCCAAGAATAGACGAGGATGGAAAAATCTGCAATCCGAAGATAGACGAGAAGGCACTCCACACTCTGGACGCTAGCTCGTTGGACAGGAAAACATGCTGCAAGGATTCTATCGCTGGCCTGGAGTTTTGGACGAAGTGGCAGCAAGAGCAGCTTGAGGCGAGCTGAATACCTTTACTTATGATCTGCTCGTCCACCGACACCATGCCCCGGAGCTACCTCCAGACGAACAAGGAAATCTTGGGGGCAGAGTACAATGCCAGAACCATTTGGCCCACCCAACAAAGGACCCATGATCTCTCGCTATGGGCCACACTAATTTTATCGAGAACTTTCCAGATGGCTCCAACGGCCAGAAAGCAATGGCTAGAACATCTGCAATACTGAATCTACCCAGAAAAATCTAATCAATGACCCATTGAGGCAAGAAGTTAAAGACGGTGGGAGAGGACCGTCCGGCCGAGGAAGCTGCTGATTCGTAATTCCACAAGATCCGGGGGAATAGGCATCATGGTTAGGTTGACGAGTGGGCCGAGGCCCGTCCGGTTATCAAACCATAAGCTGCCTGTCCCTTGGCCCACTGAAGATTGAGCTGTTTAGGCCAGGAGGGGAAAGAGGCCCTAGATCGACTTCCACAAGGGGGAACAGGCAGACGCGGTGGGCGCTGCAGGGACGTTGGAAAGACTTGAGCCATACTTGGCTCTCATAGTTGAACACCACAGACTGGTCGCGGGCCCAAACTTGACTGCCCAAGCCATCTTAAGGCGCAGGGCCTTCACCACTTCTTTCAATTTCTAGAAGCCGATCCTTCCTTCTTCCTTAGGCCTGGAGAGAACATCCCAGCGCTTCTAGTGAAACTTGCGCTTCCCATCAGCTTAGCCCCAGAAGAACTCGGCAAACTTCTTATCTAGCACTTTCAGGATCGACTTAGGAACCATAGAAGCCGCCATGGTGTGGATGGGAATGCTTACCAAGATGTGCTGAACTAGGATTTGCCTCCCAGCTAGGGAGAGGCATCTCGCTTTCCAGCCAGTGATGCAGCCCTCAACCTTCTCCACCATAGGCCTAAAAGGAGCACATTTGACTCTCCCGGTGATTAACAGGATACCCAAATACATAGGACATGACACTGAATGCGATATACCCAACAACCGCTCAATGGCCCTGGCCCTGGCGGTTGGGACTTTCACCGAGTAGAAGGAAGGCCAATTTACCCTTATTTAATTTTCGTACTTGCTTCACTATAAATGCCTTTGGTTGAAAGAACTATAGATCCTTCTAAGTTACAAACATAGATTGTTGGTTTCTTTCTTTCTGACCAATCTTACAACATGCACTCAACATGGCTTTCTTAACTTTCTAAACTGGCTCTAGATATTGATTGTCTACTGTCTACTTCACCGGAACAGAATTAGTTTTCTCCCTACACCAACCCATCTAGACAAACCTATGTATTGGACCACATGAGTCACCCTCGAACGTGCATGGAACATCAGAGCCCTGAATCAGGTGGGCTCCACAGTTCAGATGACCTGGCCTAAATCACAGGCTAGTCCACTCATAGGCAGGCCACATGTATGCAACTGGAGCATAAACTTCCTTAGATCATCCTTTGTTTCGTACTTGATTTGTACACATTGCACAACTGCTAGGTTGACTGGGTTGATTATTAAACTAAGTAATCTACAAATAGATAGAGTAGGTCTAGGTTTATATATATATATATATATATATATATATATAGGAAAGTGGACACTTGCCACAAAATTCATTAAACAGGAGAATGTACAGCCAATTCAGGCGGGACCCAACAACAAAAAGAAATAGGGCCCACCTATCATAAACCCAAAAGCTATACACATTCGGAAGAGCCCCCAAAGGAAGGAGGACCTCCTATCATGAGGAAAGGAAAAAAACCGACAAAAAAACTGACAAAAAAATCTAAGAAATGCGCACCGAAGGTAAACCAGTCCTGTCAAGAACCAACTCCCTGCGGGAGAGAAAGGGGAGGGAAGAAACATCGTCGAAAATTCTGGAGAGCTGGTTGGCGCTAGCCCAACGGGCTAGGCTATCGGCTACCTTGTTTGCCTCCCTCGAGCAATGCTTGATGGAGATGCAGGTTGAGGACCAGAGGGAGAGTAGGTCTAGGTCATTTACTTGAGTTGTAAAGGGCATTTGTTGCCTTTTCTTTATTTGTAGGCCTGCCTCTCCTTTTTTGCTGGTAGGCTCACCCATATAGTGTACAGCCCCGTTTTTGCAGATATATATGATATGATGGTTCGCTTTAAAAAAAAAATTAAAAAAAATTAATATTTATAATAATTATAATAATAACAATATTATTATTATTTTTTAAAAAAAAGGTAATCCACAAACAAACACTCTTCTAATGCACAACTCACGTCCCACACACAAGTGACCCATGTAGAGAGGTACATATGGGCCCAAAAGAGCTGAATCAGGACATTTATATTCCTAGTCGCCTTTTCTTAAGAATGAGCCTAAATGTGTACGGAAGTTTTAGGTCCTCTGGTAGGATTCATAAGCAAACAACTTGAAGAGTATGCCCAAAGTGTAATGTGGGTAGATGCTTCAATGTAGTATCATAATTCCTAGAATCACTTGGAGATTTTAGCATCTATATATTAAATGATAAGAAAAGAAAATGAAAATAAAAAAGAAGAAGAAGAAGAAGAAGAAGAAGGAAACTTCACCTCGTATCTTGCTAAGAACATTGGAGATCTCCTTTCAGTGCACACTAGTCCTTTCCAACTTTCAAGAGCTCAGTAATCCTCTTCTCATAGGGAGCAAACCCAGCTACTTCCCTAATGATGCTCCGAACGAAATGTACTCTTTTGCTGGTTTTCTGAGTGGAAGAAAAAAGCATGGAGTTCATAACGCATATATACGGCAGAGTATGAAGGCAAGGTTTAAAGTACCATCCGAAACTAGTACATTTGCCCAACACGCACCATGATCACTATTGTAAAGAAGAAAAAATATAGTAAATAAGAAAATACACACAAATTTACATGCTTCGGCTGCCAATGTAGCAATCCTACGTTCATAGGAGAAGAGAATGAGAGATATTATTATTCATGGTCACAATGAAGATTACAACAACAATATATAGTTACAATGGACGTATGATGCAAATTAGGGGTGCACATCGAACTGGTAGAACTGTGGAACCAGACCAGAACCAACCAAACGGTCCGGTTTGGTCCAGTTCTAGAGTGCACCGGTCCTGGTTCCAAAAATTAAAGAACCGTTTAGTTCGGTTCGGTTCCAGTTTGGAGTATATAGAACCGAACCGAACCGTGAATCCAAACCGTGGATCGAACTTGGAATTGAACTGTGGAACCGAACTGTGGAACCGAACTTGGAACCGTGAGTTTACAATATATTTTAGTTGTATATTTGACTTATGATTTATGGTTTACAATGCATCATTTAATTGTTTTCCGGTTTCACCTAGAACCAGACCGAATTGAACCGTGTGCAACCCTAATGCAAATAATGGAGCAACCTATTTTAGCACCTACTGGTTAGGAAGGTCCCAAAGAAGGAAAAACTATAACAGTAGAGAATCAAACCAATCCCTAAATAGAAACAAATTCACCATAAATGTCTCTTCTCCACCAACAATCACTTACAAAATATCTTGGTGTATCGGCCCGGCATGAGACCAAAACAGCCCAACATGGGACAATATGTAACAGTATCAGTGGTGAATGATACTATTACGTAACATAACGATTTTCAAACCTCGACTAGGGGTGTAATACACAACCAATAAGATAACAATACTTGAAAAAAAAAATAAATTTGATAATCAATCTTGCAGTTAAATACAAGAAAGAAAAAGTTAGAACAAAGGGAAAGAATTCCCAAAACAAATCAACCTATCGTCATAAACCTGTTTTGTTCCGACAATTAATTGGGCCTAAGGAAAAGTAAAAGTGCTCTCTAATGCATCCCAAGTCACACGAAAGCATACAGTTAATTGGCCACAGCACCGAAATTTGTTGAAATCAATCAACCCTAACTATCAATTGACTGTTGAAAATCTGGCAAATTTGCTGCGTGCAACAGGCAGAAGTCTAATTTGGGTAATTTTTGAGCTAAGGCCAATCTACATGAGGTTGGATGTAGGAGTGTACATCGAGTCAAACCGAGTCGAGCTGGCCTTAGCTTGACTCCGCTCGAACATTGGCTGACCTCAGCTTGAACTCAGCTCGGCTTGGTCCTCGAGCCTGACTGGCCAGCTCGGCTCAATTCGGTCAACAGCTCAGGCCAAGTTCGAGCTAAGATCGAGCCGAGTTCGTCATTAAGGCATTTCCACAAACACCTAAACTGCAACTTCACAATCCCACGGTTTGTAAAACAGAGGCAAACATGAAAACAAAAAAATATAAAGAGCAAAAAGGTATTTGTTTGATGTACATACCTTGCTTGCCACTGGCCAAACCTTCCTTGCCACCAGCCACATTTGGTTGAGTCATTTTATCAAACAGTTGGTGAGCAACATCAATGGCAAAGTAACCGAGTCACCAAACTAGTTCGATCTGAGTCGAGTCGAGCTAGGGCCTGCCTGAACTCGGCTCGAACTCAGCTTTGAACCGAGCCTTTTCGAGTTGAGTCGAGCCAGCTAACTGAGCTAGCTCGGTTCGTGTACACCCCTTGTTGGATGCATGATTGGCTAAGATCACTTCCATGAAGTACTTCTAATGGATGGATCCATAAAAGCTTCTCACAGTACCAATGGTATGTATGCAAACACATGCCTCTCTGCGCATAAACCTACACATTGGAACACATGTAGACAACCAGGCCCAAAGACAGGACCCTCCACTCCAGGCAAGGCCCCATCTATGAAAAATGGGCTTAAAAAGGAAAGGACGAGTGATCCATGAACACATGGGACCACCTCATCAGGGGAATGGACTGATTTTTAAAGCCAGGTCAACAACATAATTCGATCACCAGATGAGCAACTTGGAGATCCCCACATATTCATGTACAGGTTCTAGCAGAGCAGTGCGCGTGGGATTAGCAAACTTCATGGAACCAAAACATCCCCAGCTAACCAACAAGAGCAAAACAAACTCAATCAGCCAAAATGATACCAGATAGAAACAACTAAGCCTCCAAAGCAAATTTATTTAAAGCCAGCAAAATGTGAATTTTCACCCCATGGTCAGTATGGTTATTGGTTTCTCAATTGGTGCCCAACACAACATCATTATCCAGAAAAGAATACCTCAGATATAAAAGATTTTGTTTCCATTTCTAGAAAACTCAATAAACTCTCAGCAAGGAATTGCTGCCAATCTGCCACTAAAATATTGAATCCTAAGATGTTCAATCATCATTAGACATTCAAAATTCAAAAATCTGATGAAGCAAGAATTAAAGAAAACCAACATGAACAAACTTACACATAAAATGTACATCGCTTTTACGTTACGTACCCCTTCTCTGGCAGAAGGGCGAGGAGCCAATTCCCTTTTTGTGACGACACACCCTTTATTCGACCCAACAAACAGCCCACTGTTAGGCTGCGACGGAGCCATTGCCAGCTACCAACAGAGATATGCCTAATAGCTCAATTAACAACAGAAGATTTTAGTGGCAATCCAAGCAACACAACAGCTCCTTTTCCATCACATGTTACCATCAAAGCAGAATAAAATTATATGCACACACAAATACAAATAGGCATTATAAGATGATCAATAGAAGAAACATCATGTCATGCTCTGCCCACCAATGGTACAAGTGTGGCCTGCCTTTTAGTAACCTAAACCATTAATCAGATAGGACTCTGTCATGGGATAGACCATCTCCCTTATCAGATGATGCTAGCAAATGTGGTGGATTCCAAATGGACGATTACAACCAACGGTCCACATTAAATGGGGCTTAGTGGCACAGCTTGGGTAAACCGATAGTGGAAGTTTTTGATAAAAGACTTCAAATCCCCCACACGTCTAACACATGTGGAGGAGGTCACTTGAGTGTTGTGAGAGTCTCTCCTGAGACTCTTTCTCTTACTCTCCTGCTTCTCTACTTCTTCTCATTACTGTCCTCCTATTTCTCCGTTACTTTTTCTAATTACTCATCTCTTCTCCTGCTTATTCTTGAACTCTATTTCTTCTTATTGTAAAATTCTATAAATGAATTTATTGAGCAAGAGGATCACAAGATTTATGTGAACACTTCCATAAGAATGTGTGAACAGCTCTCTAAATTTCTTCAGTTTTTTGGGTTATTTATCGAGTGATTCAAACTGTTCGACTGGCGGCCCCAAGAAGGACATGCAATGAACCAAAAGCTCCTCCACTAAAGCATCTCCCATTTCATTAAGAGCTTTGGATAATAATCTAAGGGATCTTTTGGCAGCATGGATTGGGGGGATTGGAGAGTATACGGAATCTAGGGGTCGTTTGGTAATGTGGATTGGGGTAATTGGAATTCAGGGAATTGACAGTCCTCACTTTTCCTAAGTTTTGCAATCTCACCCTTTTGCTGAGATAACTAATTCTCACCTGTATTTTGCTCATTTTTAAAGGAAGAAGAATTGCACATGTAAAATAGATGTCATTAGGCTAGTCATCCATTTTAGACGCAGCCTGCTGCAAGCCCTTTTTAATTCAGGTCCATTTGTTGTCCTGAGGGCTTTTGGCACACCTACAATGTGACGCATGAAAAAAAAAAAAAACCAACTGATCATCCCGCGGGCACCTAGAACAACAGTAAAAGGTCCACCTATCTGATGCCTAGGACTGCACCATGAATGAAAAGACAGAAATGCACGTATGGCATTACGTGAACAGCACCCATTTTTTGTTTTGATAGGATTTTGTTTAGAAAGCTCAGAAACCTTATTTGGAAGCCCACTCAATGCGGAAGCTCATCAAACCAGGCTTAAAAGCACGAGCAAAGTGAAGCCTATGGCCAAATTTTGAACTGGCAGTTTGGGCATTGGCCATTTCCAGGTCTGGCAATGGGTTGGGTTCAGTCCAGGTCGGGGTCAGCCCAAGCCTGACCTATTTAATAAACTAGCCAAGAAATCTGGCCCTAATCCATTACCTTGTGACCCGATCTGACCCATTTAAAATTTGTTGAGCCTGAGCTAGACTCGACCCACTTAATTATAATCCGGTAGGGCTCATCTGACTCACCCCACCCAACTCAGGATACAGAGTACCTCACCTACTGTTTATTGCCACTTATGTCAAAAGGAGTGTGGTTCTTGATTACCTCTGCTACTGTCTATTTCAACTTGTGTCTAAGCAGCGTGGTTCTGGGTCCTCCTTTGGTTCTCATTGATCTTGCCTTGTTTGCATGCATTGGCTTTTAGATTCTCTCTTCATTTAGAATGGACTAAAACTATAGCATGGGTATTTTTGTTTTGAGTTATGGGTTGACACAGGAAGGGACGTGATGAGGTCAATCACAATCTTCCTTAGGGAATAACTACTTTGAATTCATGGAGCTCTTTGGACTCCTCATAGAGCTTCCTCGTATCCACGTGGGATAAAAATACAAATAATTTTTGATAAATTCAAAATAAATTGATTGATGATTAAAAAAAACGAAATTACAATCCTTTAAATAATGAGCTCAAACCTATACCGAGTTTTAGACTCAAACTCCAAATCAAACTCCCTAAAAATGTGACTTACTATAAATACTAAACTTACTAGTCACCATTCCTACTAGACTTCATGGTTTTTGGCTAAAAATAGTAAGTGTCCAATTTAGCATGACCATGTTGTTCTCCTAACTTTTCTAAGCCCTTTTTCATGTTGGGCACGAATCCTACAACTCAAAGAATCAAAAGTTATACGCCAACTAAATTAAAACTTATTATTTATAGTAAAAATGAAAATAAAATGGGCTTTTGATCGTCGATCTGATGGAATATTCTTGCGAATCCGGTGTGGGCAGTCCGACCTAGTGGGGTTGGTTGGGTAAAGTAGCTTCTCCTACCCTAAAATCATTTATGATATTTCCAAAAACTCATCCCAATTTGCAAGATACGACTGTTTTAAGGTTCTGACAATCCAAATCATTTTCACCTCCGAGCCTTCTGAGGTCCATCTTTGCGATGAAAGTGTCTATGACCCGCTCTAGATAATGGGTCGAGTTCGGTTGGGTCATTTGCCCCTGCCTATTGATGCACTGCATGGGCAGGTTGGGCTAAACCTGAGCCCAATCCATTTATTCAAATGGGCTAACTTTTTGGCCTGAGCCCAGCAACAACCCAATCCGACTTGGCCAAACCCAGCTTAGCAGGTTGGGCTAATTGAGCCATGGGTGGGCCCAACCTATTGCCAGCCCTAGCCATTTCTCTTAGTGAGGAAAAAAAAAACAAACAAACAAACAAACTCAGCCTTAATAGTGTTGTTGCTGATTTGGGAGAAAGCCCATAAAACGGGCTTAGACGGGCAAGTGAGCAAAATGCAGTTTAGGGCCAGGCCAGATTTTGCACGGGCAGTTTTGGGCACTGGCCAATTTGCTGAGTACAAATAAAAGCGCACCCTTAGATAGGGTTGGCAGTGGCTGGGTTGGGCTGGGGCCAATGGGCTGGCCCAAAATAATAAAAATCTAGGCAACCCTACCTTCAATACTCGGAGCAAAAGAAAAGACGCTGGACATAAAATATAGAATGATTTTGTCCGAGCTCATTGATTGCTTTCTGTCAAATGTTATATGCATGAGAAATGGATAACATGTTTGAAAAATAGTTTCTGAAATTTTATAAGTGCAGAAAAAGAAGGGAGCAACTGCCTTTTATTATTTTTGTTGTTGTTGTTGTTGTTATTTGTTCGAATGTTATTAGTTATTGTCCTGCAGGTAGGAGTGTCAATGGGCTGGGCTCGGGCATAAAAAAATAGAATTTTAAATAGTGGTGACCTAACTAGGCCCGGCCCATTGACAGCCTAGTCCAGAGGCTAGTTAGGGTTGGGCCGAGCACCATCCAAGCCCAGTCTGCATTATCCAACGTAGGGCCAAGCCCAGAGAGGGCTTCCATGGGCCAAAAAAGTCCAACTCACATGTTTTAGCTAAGCCCAAGCCCAAGCCTGAATCAGATAGAGAGATTGAAAAGCCAAACCCTAATTTAGTTTCCTCTTGATTTTGGTCTGGTTGGAGGAAACAAAATCCTAAAAAATGAAGAAATGAAAATTTCGGATTAGAAGGATTCGACATCAACAGGCCAGTTCCCATGACCATGATTATGAATGCAGGCCATGGGCCTCATATCCTCTGCTAGCATCAACAGCATGTAGCTCTCTCTCTCTCTCTCTCTCTCTCTCTCTCTCTCTCTCTCACACACACACACACACACACACACATATTTAAAAAATAAAAATTACAAACCTGGGCTTTCGGACATCATTGTCCAAGCCTGGCCAGATTTTGGAACGGGCGCACAAAATTCTTAAGATGGAGCCCTATCCTTGGGCCTGATACTCCAGCCCAAGCCTAGCCTAAGGCAGGCTAGGACCAAAACCCCAACAGGCCAACCTAGCCAATTGACACCCCGACCTACAATTGTTATCGAAATGCTAAAGAAATGAATAAGTGGAACCACATAACGTGTGTCATATGCAATCCACCTGCGTCGAGAAAAGGGTGTGCACTACATGCACATGCAGAGAGAGGGTGGGCTATCCTTGCATAAAGAAGAAAAAGATCCAATGCTACTCAAAATAAAATTAAAAAACAAGAAGCAGAAATACTATAGAAAACTTTTTTTTTTTTTTAAGTTCATGGAAATCATGTTGCAAGATAATTGTAACTATACTGTATATACAAGTGCTTGACGTCATTTTCCTTTCAAATACCTTTGACATGGGGATTATGCAACATCACATCTGATAGACTTTAAGAACATTGTGTTGGAGGCCTTGCACAAAACCTTAGGATGTAACCTCCCGAAACAAACCAGAATTATGGAATAATAAAGCAATGAAATAAATCAAAGCATAAATCACACGACACCACCAGGGAATTATACGTGGAAAACCCTTAAAGAGGTAAAAACCACGGGACCTCGTCCAGATCAACAATCCACTATGAAGTAGAACGTTACAACCTTCTTCACTCATGCAGGAATAGATAAATAATAAGAGAAACAAAGAAAACGGAGAAATCTCACCGATTACGAGGACGTGGAAGCGCTGAGATATGGTAGATCACCTCTACGAGCATAGTCTCCCTTTTACAAGCTTTCTCTCTCTCTTTCTATCTCTCTTTCACACCTTTGATAGCCCTAAGTCCTCCTAGAAAACCTTTAGAAAACCTTAGAAAACCCTATAATGCCCTGGAATACACCCAATCCTGCATACACCCCTTTATATAAGAATAAGAAGAGGTATAATCAAAATAGGAAACAAAATCCACAGAATCTGCGTTTTTGCAATCGCATCTGCGTAACTCTTCGCTAATATCGAAGGGTCTCTCAATGACAGCCTTCGATATCATATAAGATCCTTCGATGATATCGAAACAGGACCAAAACTGTCCAGCGACCAGGGGTGAAAAATTCCTACAATTATCGATGTCATCGAAGGTCTCTCGATGATAGCTTTCGATATCATTTAAAGTCCTTCAATGATATCGAAAGAGGACAAAAAATATCCAGCAACTAGCGGTGAAAAATCTGACAATTATCGATGATATCGAAACTGGTTCAATTTCATCGAACCGAGCAATGAGGAGAAAATCCCCATCAAATCTCTCCCTTTTCGACTCAGAAGGAATTCACCTTCTTCAAACCAGCCTGGTTTCTACAAACCTCAAGCTTACCCCTGAGTAAAGCCTTGGTTATCATGTTTGACCCATTATCATCCATGTGGACCTTCTCAAGTTATAACACCTTCTGTTCCAAAGTATCCCTGATCCAATGATACCGAATCTCTATGTGCTTTAACTTAGAGTGTTGACTTAGATTCTTGCTCAAGTGTATAGCACTTTGACTATCGCAATAGACCACATGCTGCTCCTGCTTCAGGCTAAGTTCCTGTAGGAACCTCTTCATCTAAAGCATCTCTTTACATGCCTCTGTGACTGCAATGTACTCGGCCTCTATCGTCGACAATGCTACGACCTTCTGTAGCTTGCTCTGCCAAGAAACCGCTCCCCCTGCAAACGTGAACATTAACCCCGATGTAAACTTCCTGGAGTCTATGTCACCTGCCATATCTGCATCTGTGTAACCCTCTAACACAAGTTTTTCATCACCATAGCATAGGCTCAACCTGGAAGAGCCTCTTAAACACCGTAATATCCATTTCACTATATCATAGGTGTGGTTCTTATGTAAGGATCTCATCTCCTCTTGCATGGCTCTCAACCACTGCCCCTTATGCTCGTCGACTAGGGCCTCAGAATAATCTTCTGGCTCTCCCCCATCAGTCAGCATAATGTACTCATGCGGCGAGTACCTCTTGGACGACTGTCTGTCCCTTGATGACCTCCTCACCCGTGGCTCAACAGGTGGATCAAGTGGGGGCTGCTCCCCTGGTCCATCTTCTAAAGGAACTCCTTCATCCTCTACACCTTGTTGCACTCCCCCGTTATCAGGCACCATGGGAGGAATAATCAGATCCATGTCCTCTAGCTCACTTGAACTAGGCTGGTTTTTCTCTAGCTTACCAATGTCTTCTATACACTAATCTTCAAAGAAAACCACATCTCTGCTCCTGACGAGCATCTTCTTAGTCGGATCCCACAATCTGTAACCGAACTTTTCATCACCGTACCCCAAAAACACACAGTCTGATCTTCATATCGAGCTTGGACCTCTCGTCCTTTGGTACATGAACGGATGCCCTGCATCCAAACACCCTGAGATGACTGTACGGTAGATCCTGTCCAGTCCACACCTTGTCAAGTACTTCTCCATTCAATGGGGCTGATGGAGACCTGTTTATCAAATACACCGCCGTGTGCATTGCTTCTCCCCAGAACGTCTTGGGCAACCTTGCATGGGATAACATACATCTGATTCTCTCAACAATGGTGTGATTCATTCGCTCAGCTACACTATTATGCTGGGGGGTCTTGGGAACCGTCTGTTCATGCTTTATACCCAGGGACTTGCAGTACTCATGAAAATCGCCAATGTATTCACCACCATTGTCAGTGAGAATGTACTTCAATGATTTACCTCTCTCTCTCTACCATAGCATGAAACAATTTAAACACACCAAAGACCTCGTCCTTGGATTTTAAAGCATACACCCAAACCCTCCTAGATGCATCATCTATAAAAGTGACAAAATACAATGCCCCACCCAAGGTTTTTGTTCTCATCAGACCACAAACATCAGAATAAACCAAATCTAATGCATGCACTTTATTAACATGAGAATCAATTTTAATAAATGAAACTCTATGTTGTTTTCTTGATAAACAATCAATACAGGTTTTGAGAGATGTACCTGTCACGTCTGGAAGGAGTCGCTTCTTTGCTAGTACTTGAAGCCCTTTTTCACTCATGTGGCCTAGACGCCTATGCCATGTGTCAATAGCTAAATCTTTCGCTACGTTCAACCCACCCTTGCACACACTGACACTTACCTTGTAAAGGGTGCAACACTTCTTTCCTTTGGTTACGATCAATGAGCCCTTGATGAGTTTCCATCACCCACCAGCAAACCGGCTTTCATAACCATCATAATCTAACTTTCCCGTCGACATCAAGTTGAAGCGAAGGTCTGGGATATGCCTCACATCCCTGAGAACCAATGTGCACATCGGTCTTCACACAAATATCACTGACTCCTACGATCTTCGATACGCCAGAATTTCCCATCTTCACGATCCCATAGTCACCTGACTTGTAGCTTGTGAAGAGTCCCTGCGTGGAGTCGCATGAAACGAGGCTCTTGAGTCTATCACCCAGTCGGTGTCCTGACTCGTAGCCATGAGACATATATCGTGATCTACTGAAAGAATAACTAAAACGTCGCCATTTGAAGCGACCGCAGTGGAATTTGATTCATCTTCCTTCTCCTTACCTTTTCCTTTCTTGTTGTCCTTCTTACCACAACATTCATGCTTGTAGTGGCCCTTCTTGGTACAATTTCAGCAATCAACATCTTTTCTATTACTCAACTTGCCTCTTGATTTATCTTGGGCCTTCCCGCCCTTCCTGTTCCTTCCTCTCCCCCGTTCCTGTGTCACAAGGGCCTCTTGATGAGTAGACCCCTGAGACTTCCTGATTGTCTCCTCATTGAAGAGGCAGCTAGTAACTTATTCCATGAATATCTTTTCGTCTAGCACACACCACCAATGTCTCCCAATTGTCAGTTAATGAACTAAGTAATAGCAAAGCATGCAATTCATTATCCAGGACCATCTTCATAGTGGAGAGCTGGTTCACTATATTGCTAACCTCATTCATGTGCTCGGCCATAGAACCACCATCTTTGAACTTGAGATTCACAAGTCATCTTATCAGAAAGATTTTATTACCGGTTGTCTTCCTCTCATACAGCCCTTCCAATTTCAACCATAGGCCAGCGGCTGAGGTTTCCATAGACACATGGTGGAATATGGAATCGTCCAACCATTGTTTAATAAACCCCACCGCCTTTCGGTCCATCTTCTTCAAATCATCATCAGACATATCCTTGGATTTTGCTGATATGCCTAAAATTGAAGAATATAAGTCTTTGCAATAAAGCAAGTCTTCCATCTTAGCCTTCCATATGGTCCAGTTAAAACCATTGAGGCTGATCATCCTTGATGAGCGATCTTCCATAATTCAAAACTGATCCTACCCGTTCAATGAACTTAGCTTTGATACCACTTTGTTGGGGGCCTTGCACAAAACCTTGGGATTTAACCTCCTGAAACAAACCAGAATTATGGAATAATAAAGCAATGAAATAAATTAAAGCATAAATCACATGACACTAGGAAATTTTACGTGAAAAACCCTCAAAGACGTAAAAACCATGGGACCTTCTCCAGATCAACAATCTACTATGAAGTAGAACGTTACAACCTTCTTCACTCACGTATGAGTGGATAAACAATAAGAGAAATAAAGAAAACGGAGAAATCTCACCGATTACGAGGACTTGGAAGCGCTGAGATATGGTAGATCACCTCTACGAGTATAGCCTCCCTTCCACAAGCTTCCTCTCTCTCTTTCTATCTGTCTCTCACACCTTTGATAGCCCTAAGCCCTCCTAGAAAACCTTTAGGAAACCTTAGAAAACCCTAGAATGCCGTGGAATACACCCCAATCCTACATACACCCTTTTATATAAGAATAGAAAGAGGTATAATCAAAATAGGAAACAAAATCCGCAGAATCTGTGTTTCCGCAATCGCATCTGTGTAACTCTTCGATGATATCGAAGGGTCTCTCGATGACAGCCTTCGATATTATCTAACTTCCTTCGATGATATCAAAACAGGACCAAAACTGTTTAGCAACCAGGGCTGAAAAATTCCTACAATTATCGATGTCATCGAAGGTCTCTCGATGACAGCCTTCGATATCATCTAAAGTCCTTTGATGATATCGAAACAGGACAAAAACTGTCCAGCGACCAGCGGTGAAAAATCCAACAATTATCAATGATATCGAAACTGGTCCGATTTCATCGAACCCAGTAATGAGTAAAAAATCCCCATCACATTAGTCGTCAACACCTAATGTCTCCTTCACATTAGATCGGAAAGACTTGAGACATTGATAACACTTGGATGTTTCCTTCTCATTTTCTTGTTTATTTCGATCCAATGTCCGGACTCCCTATAATGATGGCCTATACCTTTTGTTTAGACGAAGGAAAAATCCCTCCACTGAAATCTCACTGTTCACAGGCCAGTCACTACATGGACGCTTGGTAGTCACATTAGAAAGACATAAGACCTTGGTAGTCAACACTTGTCATCTCCTTCACATTAGGTCGGAAAGACTTGAGAAGTTGATGATCAACACTTGGAAGCCTCCTTTTCATTTCCTAATTTTTTTCAATCAAACCTTAGGGAAATGCAATGATCGATGGCCTATACCTTGTGTTTGGACAGAGAAATACCTCTATTGAAATCTCACCCTTTATAGGCCAATCACTATGTTGAGACGAATGCCTTTGAAAGCAAAAATTTGAACTTTCTTAGATAGGAAGCTAGGTGGGGCTACCACAATGTTTGTGAGAATTCACCACATGTTCATTCATTTTACCATATCATGTTAGTATATGGGCCTAAAAATAAGGCAAATCTAAAACTCAAGTGGGCCTCACAACAGAAAAAGTCTACCATGATGTTTATTAAGGTTAGTCCTATCACAATGTATTGAAAACACAAAAATATTAGCCTAATCCAAAACTTCTACAGCCTCACAAATGTTTCCATGGCGAACGTTCAATCCTTACTATTTCGAGTCATGCGGCCTTCTTGAGTTTAGAATCTAAACTCACTTTTTGGACCCATGTTTCCATGTTTTCACTACCTAATGAGCCATCCTTGGGAAATTACAAACCAATCCAAATACCTAATCCATTTGGGAGTTTGATTTCCGGCTCAGGCAGGGCAGCTCCTGGCCCATTTCAGGTTCGGGCAGCTTGCTCTTATTAGCACAACTCAGACCCAGCGAGACAAGGAGACGTTGGAGGGTCGACAAAATAAGGAAGGTGGTGTTTGAAATTTGAAATCAGACAAGATGGGAAGGTGGTGTTTGAAATTTGAAATCAGACAAGATGCAGCGCCCTAATTTCATGCAATCCCTAGATTTCATGCAGATTTGATGCAATCCCCAGACTGATTTCATGCAATCCCCATATTTCATGCAATTTTATTTATTTTTTGAAAAATCCTAGCCATTAAATCTATGGTCTTTCTTTGTTTTTTTTTTAAAAAAAAAAAAAAACAAAAAGAGGATTCATTCATATATTCAATGGGAACATATACAGCTCATTCGGGCCTAAGCCAGGCAAACAAAAAGATACCCCGACGAAGGCCTATCGTAAAACGGAAACTAAAAGAACTATCAACAAGGGGCTATATCCAGAGCCAGGGGGTTACCTCAACTGAAGATTTCCCAAACCAACTTTATCAAGAAAAATGGAACCACTCACCTGATGAGGCAGCTCTGAAGGCTGATCGAACTATGCACCAGATTGAGAATCGCTCCCTAATTGAGCCAAAAAATCCGCCGGCGAGTTCCCTTCCCTTAGAACATGCACAAACCTGATTCGGCCATTACGCTGCAACTGATAAATCCTATGCAACCACATCCTCCATTTCCATCCCGGCATTGCCACTCCATTGCACAAACCTGATTCGGCCATATTTCATGCAATTTCCCCCTGATTTTATGCAATTTGCTACTCTGTTTTTGTATGTTTAAATACCAGTCCACTATATTAGTTAAAATTAATCACCATTGCTTGAATACAATCACCATTGCCGAGTGTTCACGTTTTTCAAACATCTCTATTGTTTTTCAATTTTTTCTTCTTAGTATTAAAGCACTGTGTGACTACACGGCACAACCCAGCAGTTCCTTGCAACCATGACTTCACTATCTCTCAATGTTGATAACTTTATTACCCTTAAACTCAGTCCTACAAATTATCCCTTGTGGCGTGAATAAGCCTTGGCTCTTGCAGAAAGCCAAGAACTGGTCAGCCACCTTACTAATGAAGATCCTACCCCACCAAATACACCATACCAGATTCAAATAACATCACAGATACAGAAAGTTCTGCACCAAGATTAACCAAAGCATACATTGTCTGGCGAAAGGCGGATCGTCTTCTTCATGGGTGGATAATTGGAATACTCTCTGAAGAAACTCTCGGCCTCGTTGTTAGCTTAGACATAGCCCATGCTATCTGGGATGCACTCAAGAATGCATATGCAGAAGATTCACAAGAACATAAATTCACACTCAGACAACAGGTAATATATCTTCGCAAAGAAGATGACAAACCCATTGGAGAACATATTCGCACCTTCAAGGGTTTATGCGATAGTCTTGCAGCTATCGGGAAACCTGTCCTAGACAAAAAAAAAAAAAAAGTTTTCTCCCTTCTCACTAACCTTGGCCCTTAACATGAAACTTTCACCACTACCGTATTGTTAAAGCCACCAAGGCTTTCATATGCTGAGCTGGTCTCACAACTCCAAAGTCTTGATCAGCGACGAAGTTGGTTCTTTAATCATACAAATGTCCCAAACTCGTTCACTCCTCAAATGGCGTTTTATGGGTAACAACAACAGCGCTTCCAGCAATCCTCCTCAGGATATCATAGCAACAAACAAAAATTCATATCAACTGGGAGAGGATTTCAGGCACGACACCCAAAAGAACGAAACCATGCTTATTCTGCTAGGCCCACTTTGGGTTCTCAACAAAGACGTCCTCCACCACTTGGAAAACGCCGTATGCAGAACGAGAGCTTTACCGTGAAGAAAAATGCCAGTACTATGGCATGGTGGAACATATTGCAAAAAATATGTTGGTGGGTGCCCAAAAAACCAACTCAACATGATGACATACCACAAGCTCTTGCAGCTCTCACCTTGGAAAACACCATCACTGAAACAGAGTAGACCTCAGATATAGGAGCTTCTAACCACATGACAGGTAAGCCAGGTATGTTAACCAATATTCACAACTACTTTGGTGCATATTCAATTCTTATTAGTGATGGATCTTCTTTATGAATTCTTGGTATTGTAGATTCTAGCATTAAGCAAAAAAATAATACCTTACCTCTTCACGATGTCCTACTAGTTCCTGACTTAAAACAAAATTTGCTCTCTGTAAGTCAGCTAACAACTCAGTTTCCTATTAATTGTGAATTTACTAATATTGACTTTTGTGTTAAGGATCGACAAACTGGACAACCGGTGATCATAGGGAGGCGCAAGGGTGATCTTTATGTTCTTCCCACTTCACCAGAGCTCTATTTTTCTCATCGATTCAAATCCGGCTCAACTGACGTTTGGCATCAACGCTTAGGACATCCTCAGTTTTCTGCTTTACAGTTATTAAACAATAAAGGATTGATTGATGTTATAGGCGTTGTAAAACCTGAACACATTTGTGATAGTTGTCAATTAGAAAAGCTTAGTAGATTACCGTTTTCCTGTTCTGAACATTCTAGTTCTGGTATTTTTGAAAAAATTCATTATGACTTGTGGGGACCTGCTCCTATTTTATCAATTGGAAAATTCAGATATTATGCAAGTTTGGTAGATGACTTTTCTAAGTATACTTGGATCATTCCCTTACAACATAAATCTGATTTTGCAAATGCTTATTTATCTTTGAACAATATGTTACTAGACAATTCAACAAACAAATCAAGATTTTTCACTCTGATGGAAGAGGAGAATTCATAAACTCCAAGCTATCATCTCATTTTCTTTCCACAAGTATCATTCATCAAGTATCATGCCCATATACTCCAGAGCAAACAGGTATGGTTGAAAGGCGATATAGGATAATACGGGAACTAGGTATGACTACGTTATTTCACAGTGGTGCCCCTTTATTTTTATGGGTCGAAGCTTTCACTACCGTTGTTTACCTTATTACTAGGTTGCCTTTGTCTGCTCTTAATTTTGAAACTCCATACTTTGCACTGCATGGCACTCATCTTGATTATTCTTCACTTCGTGTCTTTGGGTCTAAATGTTTTCCTTACACCTAAGATACACGACGACACAAGTTTGATCTAAAAACCGTACTTTGCATCTTTGTAGGCTATAGTGATAAACATAAAGGATACAAGTGTTTTCATCCCTCTAGCAAAATTTTTTTTATCTCCCACCATGTGGTTTTTGATGAGTTATTTTTTCCTTATAAACGTACTCAAAATCAAAGCATTACTCCTCCTACATCATATGTCATTAGCATCTTTGATTCATGGTTACCTCCTACTGACTCCAATCCCGTTGTAAAGACTCAGTTGCCAACCCTTACACCACCATGTTTGAGTCCTTTATCAGCAGTGTCAATATCCCCTCCAAATTCAAAAACTTCGGCACGTTCTCTCTCCCCAACTGAAAATACAAGTTGACATGAGACCCAGCAGCTCAGGTCTGAACCTGAGTCTGAGATGGAGTTAGCACCCCTTGAGCACGAGTCACTCCAACTCGAGTCTGAGATGCATGAGCAACCCGCACATTCTTCACAACCTAAGACCGAGCCCTCTCATATAGTCTCACAGCCCCAAATTGAAATAATTCAACCTCCACAAGTACAAGCACCCCTCTCACATTCCATGGTTACTCGCTCACATGGAAGAATTGTTAAAGTCAATCCAAAATATGCCTTGACTTCCTCCACATCCTCAGCCAATATCCTCGTGAACCTCATAATATTCGATCTACCTTAGCTCACCCTGGCTGGAAGGCTGCAATGGATGAGGAACTTGAGGCTCTTCATAAAAATCAGACTTGGCAACTTGTTCCTCGCACTTCTAACATGCATGTTATTGGTTCTAAATGGGTGCTCAAGCCAAAACTCAAACCAGATGGCTCACTAGATCGTCTCAAAGCTCGAGTTGTAGTAAAGGGGTATCATCAAGTTGATGGGTTGGACTACACCGAGACCTTTTCTCCAGTAATCAAACCTGAAACTATCTGTAAAGTCGTCACTATAGCACTTGTTCAGAAATGGTCCATACGTCAACTTGACGTAAAAAAATGCTTTCCTGCGTGGTTTAATTTCGGAAGATATTTACATAAAACAACTTCCAGGAATGGTTGACCCTTAATATCTAACACATGTTTGCAAGCTTCAAAAGGCTCTTTATGGTCTCAAACAAGCACCTTGTGCTTGGTTTGATCGGTTTAGTGCTTTTCTTCTTAAATATGGTTTCTTTTGCAGTCTAGCAGACCCATCCTTATTTATTTTTCATTCTGATTTTGGTACACTAATCCTTCTTTATGTAGATGATATACTTCTCACAGGATCCTCTACTGCTCTTGTTACAACCTTCATTCAGCTTCTGAGTTTTGAATTTGCGATGAAGGACTTAGGACCAGTTCATCACTTTCTTGGGATCGAGATCCCTCAAACACCTGCTGGCCTCCACCTGTCCCAGTGACACTATACTCTTACCATCCTTGAACGAGCCAGCATGGGCAACTGTAAGCCCATGAGCACACCACTTGAAGCAAAGACCAAGACCTCATCTAATGATATCTTGTTGGACGATCCAAGTTACTTTCGAGGACTTGTCGGTGCTTTACAGTATCTAACACTCACACGTCCAAATCTTTCATACAGTGTTAACTATGTATCTCAATTCATACATTCTCTTACTATCGTGCATTTAAAATTGGTTCGTCGTATCTTAAGATACGTCAAAGGGACTATTGACATAGGCTTACACTTTACTTCCAATACTACACTTGATCTATGTGCTTTCTCAGATGCAGATTGGGTGGGCTGTCCCACCACAAGGCACTCCACCACTGGATATTGCACGTTTCTTGGAGGAAATCTCATCTCCTGGTGTGCAAAGAAACAACATACCATCTCTCAATCTAGCACCGAAGCGGAGTATCGTGTCATGGCCAACACTGCAGCCAAACTCACTTGGATGACATTTATTCTAAAAGATCTTCACATTCCACTTGCCTCTCCTCCGATCCTCTACTGCGACAACCTTAATGCTCTTCATATGACAGTTAATCCAGTGTTTCATGCTCGTAGTAAACATATTGAGTTAGATGATCATTTTGTGCACGAACGAGTTGCACTTGGCTTTCACATCACTCAACACATCTCCACTAATGATCAAGTAGCAGACCTCTTCACTAAACCAATGTCCAAGGGACGTCTCAGTTACTTTCGAACCAAACTCTGCCTCCAACCCCGGCACCGTTTGAGGGAGAGTATTAGCACAACTCAGACCCACAACTCAGACCCAGCAAGACAAGGAGACGTTGGAGGATCAACAAGATAAGGAAGGTGGTGTTTGAAATCTGAAATCAGACAAGATGGGAAGGTGGTGTTTGAAATTTGAAATCAGAAAAGATGTAGCGCCCTGATTTCATGCAATCCCCAGATTTCATGCAATTTGCTACTCTCTTTTTGTATGTTTAAATACCAGTTTGTTGTATTAGTTAAAATTAATCACCATTGCTTGAATACAATCATCATTGCCAAGTGTTCACATTTTTCAAACATCTCCATTGTTTTTCAATTTTTTCTTCTACTTTGTTCGGGGGTTTCAAGCAGCTGTGGGAAAGATAGGGCAATCTTTTTCTGTTCTGTTTTTCTTATTTTTCTGTTTTCTGTTTTAGCTGCAATGATAGGTGTGGCCCAATATTTTTGTTGTGGTTCCCACCTGAAATCAATCATGTACATCGTTTGTTCCTCTTATCAATGATAGGTGTGGCCCTTCTTTTGAAAAAAAAAAGCCCAATCCATTTAGTCAACTCACCCCAAAGCTTATACTAAACAGTTAAACAAACAGATCCTTGTGGACTAATTTTCACAAAGCTCTAAGGACTAACTGCGGTAAAAAAATTGGCTGTGGCTACTTAGATTACATGCAATTGAGATAAGGTGTTGTTTTAAGAAGAACAGGTCATGAAAATTATGTCTCAGGATAACAGTAACTATATTGCAAATATAACTGTATAACTGGCATTTTTTGTTGAATTAATTTAAGTTTGATATGATGATGATGCACCTCACATTAAAATGACTTGATTCCTTTGCGTAATGTTAGAAAGACTTGAGAAACTGATAGTGAACAGTTTGGCGTTTCCTTAGAAAGACTTGAGAAACTGATAGTGAACACTTTGGCGCGTTTCCTTCTCATTTCTCCTCCACATGCCTGGAGAGAGATTATATAGACCATTCGTAGCACGAATTGCCCACAGCACCCAGCTTCAAATCATGCTGTTATATCTCATGTGTATATGTCTCTTTGCAATCAGATCCTATAAAATAGAATCCTAGCAGGTCTTTTAATCCAGGGAGTTACTCTGCTGCATCAACCATAGCACATCTATGAACGGGGCTAGTCCTAATGACAATGACTTGGGCATGCTCGGCCCATGATCATCTAAGCAATAGAATTTCATTATATATATATATATATATCTTCAGCAGTAGAATGTAAGATTAAACACTCCTAAAATATTTCTATACAATAAATGTTTATGGCATTGTTTTATTTGTTTAGATTAAACCTCTTCAGAATGATAAAGAAAATCAAATGAGAAACATGATTGATATCACAAGAACTTAAAATTTACACTGATTTTCATGAAAGACAACACCTTTAGATAAAAATACCAACGCATTTAAAGGAAGCATACATATCAAGATATGTTCATGGATGAAATCGGAGATGGGGGAATGGGAATGTCCACATTCCCTTCCATCATCAAAATCACATTCTTCATGGAAGGACGAAGAGCTGGTTCATCTTGAATACACCACAACCCCACCTTTACCATCCTATCCAAAATCCTCCCTTCCACTTCTTCTCCGCCCAAAAGCTTATGCAACTCTCCGGCCATGAACCAGCTATAAACCCATTCAGTGAGAACAATCTCATTATCTGGAACCTCTAACTCAATATACCTCCTGCAACATATAATTTCCAATAACACAATCCCATAGCTATAAACATCTGTCTTCACTGATATCGGTATGTTCCTGTACCATTCAGGTGCCAGGTACCCTCTTGTCCCTCTCACCCCAGTAAAGGTTCTTGTTTGATCTGGCAAAAGCAGCTTTGCCAAACCGAAATCGGATATCTTTGCAGTCCAAAAGCCATCCATGAGTATGTTTTGAGGCTTTATATCACAGTGGATAATATGGGGCTCGCAGTCTTCATGTAGATAGAAGATTCCTCTGGCGACATCTAGTGCAATTCTCACCCTTTCTTTCCAATCAGGTCGGCTTTGGGACCTGAATAGAAGGTTTGCAAGAGATCCATTGCTCATGTATTCATAAACCAGAAGCCTTGAAGAACCCTCATCACAAAAGCCAAGCAATCGTACTAAGTTCCTGTGATGAGTTCTCCCTATTGCCCTAGTTTCAGCACGAAACTCCCTTTCTCCTTCTTCAACCAATTTCTCAAGTCGCTTTACAGCAATCGTTCTGTTGCTGTTGTATAAGGTCCCTTTGTAAACTGTTCCAAAAGCACCCTTTCCCAACTCTTCCTTGAAATTGTCAGTTGCTTTTACGAGCTCATTGTAAGAAAATGATCGGAGAACAATCTCCTCAGACAAGCTCAAATTGTTATCTTCTGTCATCTTTTTAGAGCTTTGTGCTCGATTCCTGTAGATGAGAAAACAGGAAAAAGCAATGCTGGCAAGTAAACACGTGGTAATTAGAACTATACCTGCAGTTAAAACCTTCACACGTGGTTCTTTCTTGATTTCGACAGCTGGCATCTTTGTTGCAGTTGGAGAGGAATTGGTGTTTGCATCCACAGGACTTTCATTACCCATCTTGATGAAACTGGTAGAGTCCGATCCGTCTGATCTCCCATACTTCAATGGAAGCATAAGTTTCTTGCACTTGCCATCTTGAAACATTGTGGCCTCACATTTACAGTCGTTCAAACAAGCATTTCCGCATTCGTCTTTAGTGATCGATAAAGCGGCATACCAATCGTCTCGAAACACCACATCCTCCACTGTAGAAATGAAATATTTAAAATGTTCTTTCTTGACGATGCAACCTTCCATAGTGAAGTTTCTGCTGCAGCCCTCCAACTTGTGATCAGGATCGATGAAATTGTAACCAGGAAGACAAAGGCAATTGGGTTGGTCATTCACCAACCTACAGTAGCTGTTAAATCCGCAGACACCTTTCACTTGACATTTATTTGACAAGACAGATACTTCAATCATCGTTGTTGAGATACTGTTCCGTGTGAATCTATGGGAATACAAGCGGAAAATACCATCAACGTCTATGGTCGCACGGTAGATGACAGTTCCGTTGTTAGCAACGGCGCCTCTTTTCAGGAAATTTTTATTATATCCAGTATCATTGACTAGGTACATGAAGCCATCTGGGTAGAGATGTAGGCTGATGCTCTCTTCTTGATTAGTCGCTGCTGCCCAATATGCATCAATAGAAGTAGAAGTAGTGTGATTTTTCGGGTACAAGACAAGGTTTCCGTCTGATTGCATGCTCAGCTGAAAGCGTCCAATCGAATGGTCAGTTTCTGATGCGCTTGAAAACAGTTGATTCCCTGTCCGAAGGGATTGGCCCCCTAAGATGGTGTCAGTTGGATGATCGAAGCTTTCCCAAACGATTTCGTAATCGGAATTGTAGAGAACCAAGTTTCCTGAATCAAGCATCGAAACTGAGGACAAGAAATATCGGGATGAGAATTCACTTGGAAAGAACTTATCTTGGGCTCCTGCCGTTCGTAGAGAGAAACCTTTCTTCATTAAGACCAATGTACTGTTTCCGGAAACAGGCGGGTCATCCTGGTTCGCGGTCCATACGATTGTCTTGTTTGGACTTGTCTCCAACCATATTCCGACTCTGAAGCCGGCGCCTTCACGGTAGAAACCGAAAGAGAATAGACCAGAAGGTGAGCTCCATGAAGTGGAGTGGGTTGTGGCAGAGATATAAGAATCTATGGTTATGTTTAAATGTTTTGGTTGAGCTGTTGCAGTAGAAAATGTGGAGAGAAAGAGGAGAAAGGCAAGGATGGTAGCCATTAGAGATTATGAAAGAGAGAGGAAGTTTGTATTGTTTACTTTTGTGCTGCCTTCGCTACAAGTAAGGTGGGATTTAAACAACCAGTTAACCCATGTTACACGGGTGGTAGACTCTCAGGAGTTTCAACTCCCGGACTGCCTTCGCTACAAGTAAGGTGGGATTTAAACAACCAGTTAACCCATGTCACACGGGTGGTAGACTCTCGGGAGTTTCAACTCCAGTCAAAGGTTCGAGTACCAAAATTCCACCAGCGTGAGTGTGTGGGGTGTGCGTGTGCGTGTGTTAAAAATCAAAAAAAAAAAAAAAAACCATGTTACACGGGAGATTTGATACTCTGGTAGATTACGACGATTCAAACATCTATTAAGTAGAGGAAGGTCAAGAGTACAGGTCTCGTGATTTTTTCTTTTAAAAAAAAATTTAAAAAAAATATCTTTTCATAGTTTACAAATATACAAAAATGCCTTGTAATACTTTGAACTTATTTTATTATTATTATTTTTTTATTTTCACACACGCACGCACCCCCACACTCCCACCGTAGTGTCCATCATGATGTGTGTGTCTTATCAATGTCCGTCCATCCGTCTTTGCAGCTCATTTCAGGTCATGTGCCCAAAAATGATGCAGATCCAATGCTCAAGTAGACCACACCACAGAAAACTGTGGGATTGAACACCCACTGTTGAAACCTTTCTAGGGCTCATCGTCATGTTTCATTTTCCATCCGACCTATTCATAATATTACACAAACCTGGATGAAGGGAAAGTACAAATATAAGCTTGATCCAAAACATTTGCTGTCCCTAAGAATTTTCAATGGTAACTGCTCAATCCCCACTATTTATGTGGTGTGGTCCATTAAAGCTTTGGATTTCCATAATCTCCGGTTTTGTGTCCTAAAATGAACTGACAAAATAGATGGACAGTGTGGATAAATAACACATATCATGATAGGCCCCATGAAACGGGTCATGTGGTGACATTGGGATGGATATCTTGCGGCGGGTGCTGCAGGCAATGAACTTTCAAGATTTTCAATGTATGTAAAAAAATAATAATAATAAATAAAATAAAATAAAATTACTCTTAAAAAAAAAAAAGACTGATAGGACGCACACTCGAGCTCACCTATGAAGTGTATGTGAATCCACTCCAACCATTAAATGTGTAATCCTGCGTTGGGCCCAAGTCCAAAAAATCAAATTAACATGTGATTCAAGAAAACGGTTGGAAAAAAGACATCCACAGTTGAATTTTTACAGAGCCTATGTGATGATTACGTAAAATCTAATTATACCTTAGATGACAAAAAAAAAAAAAAAAACATTTAAGCCTAAGGCCTAAAATCAAGACAATCCTTGACTCAAGTGAGCCACATCGAGGGAAATAGTTTGGAGGGTGGGCGTCGCCCTATGCACTGTTTCCAATTGTATGGTCCAACTAAATAACGGATGGGGGTGACTAAAAATAGGTCATGAACTTGATGGTTAGAGTTGATTTTATAATGGGTCTCATTCTATGCTGCCAACCCCTTCATAACACAGAAACTTAATAAAAGTTAGAGGTGGGCATCGAGCCGAGTCGAGTCAAGGTGGGCCAAGCTTGGCTCGGCTTGTCCATGATGTACTCGAGTTCGAGCTTGAGGTCAAGCTTGGCCTCGAGCTTAACATTGAAGTTTGGCTTGTTTGCCAAAGCTGTCGAGTCGAGTTTGAGTCGAGCTAGTGGTTCGAGGCGAGTTAAGTTTACCTCGAGTTTAGCTCGAGCTTGTTGGGTGAGAGAGTAATAGATTCTGTTCTTGATCCTCCTCCATTGATGAAAAATTCAAAAATCTTAAGAGAATCAAAGCAAAACCCGATAAAAAAACTAAACAAAGCTTCGAATCGAATGAGAAAACATGTAAGAACCGATCTGTTCTTAATCTTCTTCCACCAGCAGAAATCTAAGTACTAGAAAAGAAACAGAGTAGAACACATATCAGAAATTCAAGTAAAGAGCTCTAACCAATCAGATCATTGGATTTCCTTGAAGCTCTAACAAATCTGAGAAGAACCCATCTCAGATTTCTTGGGTTTCTCGCCCAAGAAGTAGATCTCAGATATTGAAATTATACTATTATAGAGCTGAAATGAAAACTGGTGGTGGTGGTTCGGGCGGGCATGCGGCTGGTAGTAGGTAGAGAAAGAAAAGAAAGGAAAAGGAAAAAGGGGTGTGTGTGGTCAAGTAGAGACTTTAGGGTATTTTTTATTATTATTATTATTATTTTTTTTAAAAGTTAAAACTTAAACTTATATTAATAATATATATATATATATATATATATATATATATATATATATATATATATATATATATATATATATATATATATATATATTTAATATTTAATATTTAATATATTTATTAATCGAGCCGAGTCAAGCTGGAGTTCAAGCTTCGAGTCAAGTCGAGTTCGAGTCGAGTCCAGTTAGAATGCCCCCTGGTCTAACTCGGCTTGAACTCAACTCGAGCTTCAAATAATTCGGTTGTGACCGGGTCAAAGGATGTGGATGAGAATAGATGGGTAAAAATGTCTTTTTACCCTTATTTATAAAGTAGAAAGCATGATTTAATAAATATAGAATTTAATAGTATTTTATAGTAAAATTAATATTTAAAAGAAAATTTCTAGTAAAAATCCTTTTCTTTTTCTTTTTTTTTCATGTATGTGGCCTTAAAAGTCCACAAGAAAACAAATGGGCAAGTACTAACAAGGGCCACCGGCGGCGGACTGGTAGACTTTGATAGTAAACAGTTTCCTTCTCCTTCTTCCACACGCGATAAAACACGGAAAAAGATCCATACAACTCTAGAAAAAAGGGTTCCTAGAGAGAATGACCATCATACAAGCGTGTTTGCGTGTATGACACGCACACCAACCTCTCACGACCTGGGCCCACTGCAGAGAGAGAATTACTTTGAAAACAGATTGAGTCTCGCTCCTAATCATGTATCCAAAAAGCATGGCCCAGACCACCAATTGCCCTATTTAAGGTTGAGTTGTATACTTGCACCAAGAGAGATGATAAGGGTTGGGAATGGGTCATGTCACCAAAAACTTAGCCTATTTAAATAATTGGGTGAGGTAAAGGTTTAGCCTAACCTGACCTGACATGCCCATAGGCTGACCCCAACCTAGACCAATGACCCATTGCCAGGCCTAGAAAAGGCCAATGCCCAAACTGCCAGTTCAAAATCTGGAGATAGGTTGCACTTTTCTCGCCCTTCCAAGCTTGGTTTGATGGGCTTTCTCATTGAGTGGTTTCCAAATATGGTTTCTGTACTTTCTAAACAAAACACTAATAAGCCACAAATGGGCACCTTTTTTTTTTTTCTTATCTTTTTTCAAAAAAAAAAAAAAAAAAAAAGGGCCAACCAACGGCCCTGGATGTATAATGGGCACCTTTCAAGTAATGACATACATGCATTTTCCATCTTTCCATTCATCTTGCGGTCGTAGCCATCAAATAGTTGGACCTTTTCCCATAAAATGTATATTGTTGTTAGCCGGTTGGCACCTTTATCAGCCTGTAACAGACAATATGGACAATATCGGTCCTGACATGAGCCATATCAGTTTCAATATGCCCACCCAAATGATATTGGCATCTGTGACTGACAGAAATGAAGGCATTAGAGGGATTATAGGAGTAACACCGATGGGTATAAGAAGTAGACAGATGGTTTGGTCATGTACAACAGATACCAACAACTGCTCCAATTAGGAGTGAGTTGTTGCAAGTTGAAGGCTTTAAAAGGACAAGAGGAAGGCTCATAAAGACATGGGTGGAGCTTGTAAAAAAATACTTGATGACCTATGTCTAAGAAGTTATGGCCTTTGTAAAGTTGGAATGGCAGAACAAAATTCGTCTAGCTAACACCAAGTAATTGGTATAAGGCTTAGATGAGGATGATGATGACGACAATGTTCCCTGTGTCATGTGACGAGGCCAAGACCAGTATGAGAGGCATTTTCATCTTTTCACTTTTTTTCTCACATTGTCCACATATTTCCTTCATTTAAATCATATAGATGAGATGAAGGTTAGGGATTTAATTTTCAACTTGAGTTGGGCCCTTTCTTGGAAATTATAACACAAGACTTCAGCAGCACAATTTGATGAACCATAGTGAATAGGAATTATCTGATAGTCATGTTTATAAAATGATAGTTTCTCAACTAGGATTTGAGCATATTAATCAGAAAAATTGCAATATCGTACACAGCTAAATAGCATATATTATATGCTTTGGGGGTGTTGATCTTGAAAAACCCAGCCAGGGGAGGTTCCAATTGCCGCCCACTGGACCCCTCACAGCGAAACATGCAGGGGAGGACCAAACCCTCCCGACGATCTTGGAACTGTAATCACAGATGTTTTAACTCTAATCTGCAGTGATTCCCAAAACCCATAACAGTAAGATTGACAATCCACCGAAGACTTTTCTAAGTCCAGCGTGCTTCTAACGCCAAATTAGTTTTTAAAGACCAAAAGTTAGTTTCAACAAGTCAATCCAAGAGAGGTCATTCTTACCAAAGAATAGTTTGATACACCATTGAATTCATGAAAAAGACAAATAAATGTTAGATTCTATTTTATTTTATTTTTTTTCACTTATTCCTAATTTCTTCTGCATTTTTTTCTTGAAAAGAAAAAAATTACACTACCAATACTTGTGACCTTCCTCTACTAAACAGACATTTATCGAACTTTGACCGTTGAGCCTTTCTTTTCATTTTAACTGTTCCTTCTATAACCACCAATTGACAAATAAAATCAACCATCCAATGTGACTATTGGGTATGTCATGTCAAAGACAGCCACATTCATTTGGATGGTTTGGATTAAGATCCATATATGCCATGGGCCTAGTTTGCTGGTGTTTGGATCATCTTGCTCTACCGGTGTATCAAATCTCCTGTGCAATTTGGGTTCTTTAAATCCGACTTTCCTTCCCATGAAGGCAGTACAAGAGTATACAATACAAACTCCCTTTCTCTCTCTTCCATAATCTCTAATGGCTGCCATCCTTCTCTTTCTCCTCTTTCTCTCAACATTTTCTACTGCAACAGCTCAACCAAAACATACAAACATAACCCTAGGTTCTTCTCTCTCTGCCACCAACAACTCCACTTCATGGTTCTCACCTTCTCGCCTATTCGCTTTCGGTTTCTACCAAGAAGGTGCCGGCTTTAGAGTCGGAATATGGTTGGAGACGAACCCAAACAAGACGATCGTGTGGACCGCGAACCGGGATGACCTGCCTGTTTCTAGCAACAGTAAAGTGATCTTACTGAATAGTGGTCTCTTTCTACGAACCGCTGGAGCCTAAGATAAGATCATTTCAGTTGGAATCTCATCCACTTCCTGCGCCTCAGCTTCGATCCTTGATTCAGGCAACTTGGTTCTCTACAATTCTGATTACAAAAGCATCTGGGAGAGCTTCGGTTCCCCAACTGACACCATCTTAAGGAGCCAATCCCTTCTGTTGAATAATCAACTGTTGTCAAGTGTGTCATGTTGAGGGTCAAATATTGCATATCAGACCCCAGTTATTACCTGGATTTACGAACATGATACTGTTTAACGCTTTATTTTAATCGTATTTGTGTTGCATGGTGGATTTATAAGCGTGGACTGAAAAGGGTACTAAAAGCATGAATTTAACGCTCAGAATTCACCAAGGCAAGGTACGGACTCCATGGGACCAAGATCGATGGAATTACACGCCAGGGATCCGCGAAAATCGAGAAAATTGAAGCTCAAGTGGCTCAAAAATCATCTAGAATGCAAGATCATGGGGTTCTCATAATCTGTTCGGTTCGAAACTTCATACATGGTCTGAGGGCCATAAATTAACCGTACACATCAAATTTTAGCCATTGGATCATTGTGAAAGTGGCCTGACGGACAGATTAGCCCCTAAAATCTTAATTTGGGGCCCGCCTGATATCTGGATATACTTAAATTTCATTGTCAATGCCTTAAAGTGGATGGGGAAAAGGATGGACAGAACGGATTTCTCACAAACATCACAGTGGACCCCACATGAGGGTGTGCATGCATACAGTGCACGCACACGCGAGCCGCACTGGACGGTCAGCCCGGTCAAAGACGGGCTGACCCGTCTCTCCTTCTCCTTCTCTGTTTCAAACAGCAGACGCACCCGGTCCGCCGGTTTCACATAGTGGGGCCCACCCCTCATCCAAATATTCCATCTGGCCCGTTCATTATGTACAGATGGGGGGTATTAACCACACCTAGGTTCCCTTTTGGTCCTATGTATGCACTCAGGCAATCTCCATCAACAAACACCGGATGGACGACAGAATAGAAGATCATGTGGGCCAGACCAAATCCAATTCAAAAACATTCTTTCCTGACTGATTTTTCGAGGGGAGTTCAATGAACGGCTTGGATTTGTCAAAATAGCACTAAAGTGGGCCCCACCAACGTCACAGCGGAAGCTTCCGCGTCCCTATTTCGCATCCGGCGAGAGTCCATTTTGTGGAAGTTTGTGGGCCCCACCCATGGCCTGTCCGACCAATCTGATCCGTTCATCGTGTAGAAGGCCTTGAATACTATAAAACCTTGCTGAAAGTTTACACCCATTCATGCACATGTGCACGATACAGAGGCCACAAATAGGCGGTCCTGCGACGTTCAAAATGATTTTTGGCGTAATTTCTTCTCTGGGTCGCGTCAATGGACGTTCAAAACCACCCATTCTTGACTAAAATTTTGTCTTGAATCCAATGGACGGGGTGGATTTCCCTGAAAATACCTCTGTGGGGCCCACCGATCACGACAGTGAAGAGGTGCGAAAGCTTTCGCACATTCGCAAAAATCTGAATTTTCAGGTGGTTGTGGCCCACTATCTTTCATCATATGGTAAATCTGAACCGTCCATCATGTAGAGCACTCAAAAACGTCCTAAGGGATGGTGTTTCTTTGAAAATTGAGCGAGGAAAGTGGTGAGTTTTGAGACACTGAAACTTGGCTGCGAAAAGTTGCACTCCGTTTCCTGCTGCGACTCTGCCACCGACTCCAGCCTTCCAACAGCTATAAAAGGAGGTTGTAAACATGAGAGAGGGGGGGAGATGATCTAGGGCAGCCGTGGAGGCACCTTTCGAGCTTGGACGTGGGAAGAAATAGAGAGAGAGAGGGTGGACGGCCATCAGCGTGGAGTTTCCCTTTTCCTTTTCCTCTTTAATTTCTTTCTTTCTTTTGATCTTTCAAGAGACTTTAGTTGATCATGTCTATGGTTGGTTGAACCACTTAGCTAGGGCTAAGAGGTGAAGTTTGTAGCGTGATTAAGATGGTTGTTTTGCTTTAATTCATGTTTTATGGATTCTCTTGGATTTTAGTTTGATTATGAAGGTATACTTTTAGTTTTTAATGGTTTGTTGTGACTTAAATTACAATGGATCTGCGATAGCTTTAAGTATGTTTTTCATTATTGAGATTGTGAAATTAGTAAGACCCGTTGTTCACCATTGTCCCATGGGCATGGTAGGGTGATGGAACCCTTCCTAACTTTCACAATTCTCTTATGATTGGCCGTGAGATTAGTAAATCGCTGTTATTTGCCATCATCTCCTGGGCATGGTTAGGTGACGGGATCACTTCCAAATCTTCACCAATCTTATCTGTTGATGATTAGATCCATAAGAAGTTTAGAGATCTGACAAATCTCTTCTTACCAGCTGGATAAGATAGGACTCTGATTCCAGCTGTGTCCTTGAATTATGCAAGGTAGCTTCTCAATTGCTACAAGTGGATCATTGGCAACCTAGCTCTCACCTTTATTTTTATTAGTTTTTAATTAATTTATTTCACAATTATTCATCAAATTACACTCGATTTAGATTTCATCTCATTCTAGTTCTAGCTCTAGTTAGTTTCAAATTACGTACAGGTATCAGTCCCTTGGGATTCGACCTCGGTCTCACTGAGTTTATTACTACATCACAACCCTACACTTAGGGAGTGAACAAGTTTTTGGCGCCGTTGCCAGGGACTGACGGTTACGTTTTCTGAAATTAATTGTTTTTAGAATTAGGTTAAGATTAGGATTTTACTAACTTTAGGTTAAAGTTTTTTTTATTTTTAGAAACTAACATGTTTTCCTGTCTTGTAGGATCCTGACATAAACTTCTAATTTGGTAATCCCTTTCTAAATTCTCTACTTTTTCTATTTTTAGAATTAGGGTTTTATTTTTTAGAAAATTTCTAATTCTAGGCTTTCTTTTTTAAAAATTTTCTATTTTCTAATTTTAGATTTAGATTCTTCTTTTAAGTAACTTTCCATTTTCTAGTTTTAGAAATTTTTTTATTCTAGGATTTTTATTTTTTTTTCTGTTTTTAGAAACTAATTTCTTTTATTTCATTTTGCAGGATTTTAACATATGATCTTCAATCTGGTAACTTCTTTCTAACTTCTCCTCTACTTACTTTCTATATTGCTGTAGGATTTTTCCTTTAGGATTAGACTTAGAGTTAGGGTTCTACCATGGAAGCGTGGGTACGTGCATACGCTGAGATGGATAGGAGATATTGGGGAATGCCTGAGGGTTGTGGAATTCAACGTATACCTCAAGATTTCTCTCCATCGAGAACCGATATTGAGAATCGACTAGAACGTTATGTTCCATCGGTTAATAGGGCCGTATACGATCGTAATTATGGGAATGAGGATTATTATCAACTATCATATTTTCCCATGTATGATCAGTATAACTATAACCAGTGGAAACATCAAAATTGGAAAAATGAACCAATAACATGTTATAATGAGTATTCTCTTGGATACCCTACCTTTGAGACCCAACCAAAAACAATCCAAGAGGATTCATTTCAGCGTAACATGGCCTGTCTTGCGGAAATTAGAAAATCATTAGAAGCGCTTAATTCGTGCCTTAATAAGGCAGAGGAGGCTCATTCATTCCAGCCACAATTCATTTCAGAAATACAATGCGAGGAAAGTGATCCTAACTCGCTTTTGAAGAACTCTGGAATTACAAATGAGTTGGAGTCCATTAATGAACATATGGTTCAATTTCCCGATGAGGCGATCTCGATGACGGTTCAAAGGAATGGTCAAGAGATGTGGTTATCTTTTAAATACAATGATGATAACACACCTTCCTTACATGACACACAGGATCTCAGTGATGAGGTAAATGTTAGTTTATTCGAACCTCAACCCATTCTAGGTATAGAATGTGAGAAAAGTGATCTCATCCCAAATGTGCACTACACTGAACTAGAATATGATGAGTATTGGGATGACGATCCTGAATGTGCAGCCACAATTCCCCTAGAATTAATCTCAAGTTTGGTCCAGGTCAATGATCGAGAAGTACACAAAGAGAACGGTCATAATGAGATACTCCATTCACCTGACATGTCTGATCTAAAAGTCGATGAGCTCCTTACAACCGACCCTTCTATCTCTCGTGAGATATATTTGGACTACGCCCCTGAATTGAATGATGATATAATTTGGAAGATGGACGAGTTACTTGATATGACTCTAGAATTTAAAACCACCCAATCGAGGCCACCATCTAAACTATTAAATGTTGATAATTCAATGCCTTTTCTGAGTAGTATCAATGAACATAATCCGCATATCGATGTTTCTTCTATTGACCCTTAATTTGTCTGTGCAGGGCTGGAGCAAGAGAGTGTACCTCCATTTACTTTTAAGGACGATAGATTCCTTGGGCAGATCATCACGAGCTCTAATGTGGAACATAAGTCAAGCTCAACTGAATTTTCCAACTCTTTGGATGATTGCTTGGCACACTTTGCAGATTCAAATGATCCTATGATAAGAGACATAGTGAATGCCTTGCAAGACAACATCTCGGTAGTCATCACTGACCGAGAGAACCGTTACTCTGAAGCCCCTTCTTCTATAGATCCTGAATGTTTACCATTAGGGAAGGAGGAGCTGAAAATTGAACCGAAGTCTACTACTTCGGAATGTGTTGAGACTACACGACTTCCTGAAAATTTTTCTCAATTTGATCACTTGTAGTCTCTAATTCACCATGGGATACTAACTTTGAAACTTTTTCTAACACAGGTGAATCATATATATTTTGGATACCTCTGACGAATCAACGGCAAATTTTGAATGAGGTACATAAGTTTCTCTGTAAAGTCAAGCTCCAGAGCATCCAAACTGATTGCAAAAATGGCTTTTGGATGATCCTGTTGAGGAACTTACTGAGGAACTTATCAAGATATTAGCCGGAAGAAGAACCTTATGGCATGATCGAGTAGTTTTTTTCCTACTTTCATATGACTAGGGTATTTGCTTTATGCTATTCTAGGATAGACGGTTTTACGCCATTAGGTTAGTTTGCTTTCTGCATTGTTTTTAGGATAGTTTGTTTTCGTGTCTTCACTCTCGTGCTGACCGGCTTTCATGCTGTGATCTCTATGGAAAAGTCTCTCTCGATTCATTATCCAGGTACTATCTTTATATCACTTTTCATTTACTTTCGATGTCCCATGTGCATTGCATGTTCATATCTTTTACATTGAGGACAATGTAGATTTTAGGTTGGGGGTGGGAGATCAGGTTACCTAATCAGTATTTTCTTAGTCTTTAGCAAAAATTGTGAAAATTTTTAAATTTTTCTGGACTTTCTTGTGAATTCGAAGTAATTTTGACGGCTATCTTGGATTTAGAATTACAAGATAAGTGATGTTGGTAATTTTATGACTCTTGGATTCAGTTATTTGTTAGATTTCACAGTTAAGTTCAAACTGTTAATCCATGATTAGAAAAACATTGATTGAGTCATGATTTCACAAGACACATCTCGCTTGCACATTAAGGTTTCAGTTTGATACTGAATTGTAACTTAGTAGTCACTAAGCATGCAAGGAACCAACCTAGAAAATTTGCCCATCATGATCAATTGAAGAAAAAGAAATACCTAAAAAAAAAAAAAACAAATACCTTTGGAAAGTGTTGGGCGAATAATCTTCACCATAGGTTTGCTCCCTATAGGTGTAGATTTAATTCCCCATGGATGATATGTGAAAAGGGTTGGGTGTACGATCTTTACCATAGGTTTGCTCTCGATAGGTGCGGATTCGATTCTCCTCTCCCTCGATGGAAAAATCAAAAGCGGGAAGAATGAAAAAGAAGAATTGTAAGGCAAGTTCTAGTTTAGGTTTTGAGTGTCCTGAATGCTCTTTTGATTATCAATGTTATCATAGAAATTATCTATTGGATTTCTCAATGATGATAAGCCGAGATTTCATTATACACTCATGGTACTCATTGTTTAGAATTGTTCTAATTAATGCATAAATACTTTAAACTTGATTATGAAATTTATTATGCGCTTTATTCCAGGAGGAAGTAATGCCCAACATTCATGCATCCTAGAATTTTCGTATCTAGATTGTTTTTCAAAAATCATTTGAGTTCATAGAGATTGTCCTATAATTCTCAACTTATTTTTCGCATACTTTGCTCGGGACTAGCAAAATGCTGGTTGGGGATTGTGTTGAGGGTCAAATATTGCATATCAGACCCCAGTTATTACCTTAATTTACGAACATGATACTGTTTAACGCCTTATTTTAATCGTATTTGTGTTGCAAAGTGGATTTATAAGCGTAGACTGAAAAGGGTACTAAAAGCATAAGTTTAACGCTCAGAATTCACCAAGGCAAGGTACGGACTCCATGGGACCAAGATCGATGGAATTACACGCCAGGGATCCACGAAAATCGAGAAAATTGAAGCTCAAGTGGCTCAAAAATCATCCAGAATGCAAGATCATGGGGTTCTCACAATCCGTTCAGCTCGAAACTTCATACATAGTCTGAGGGCCATAAATTAACCGTACACATCAAATTTTAGCCATTGGATCATTGTGAAAGTGGCCTGACGGACAGATTAGCCCCTAAAATCTTAATTTGGGGCCCGCCTGATATCTGGATATACTTAAATTTCATTGTCAATGCCTTAAAGTGGATGGGGAAAAGGATGGACGGAACGGATTTCTCACAAACATCACAGTGGACCCCACATGAGGGTGTGCATGCATACAGTGCATGCACATGCGAGCCGCACTGGACGGTCAGCCCGGTCAAAGACGGGATGACTCATCTCTCCTTCTCCTTCTCTGTTTCAAACAGCGGACGCACCCGGTCCGCCGGTTTCACATAGTGGGGCCCACCCCTCATCCAAATTTTTCATCTAGCCCATTCATTATGTACAGATGGAGGGTATTAACCACACCTAGGTTCCCTTTTGGTTCTATGCATGCACTGAGGCAATCTCTATCGTCAAACGCCAGATGGACAACGGAATAGAAGATCATGTGGGCCAGACCAAATCCAATTCAAAAACATTCTTTCATGACTGGTTTTTCGAGGGGAGTTCAATGAGCGGTTTGGATTTGTCAAAATAACACTAAAGTGGGCCCCACCAACTTCACAGGGAAGCTTCCGCGTCCCTATTTCGCACCCGATGAGAGTCCATTTTGTGGAAGTTTGTGGGCCCCACCCATGGCCTGTCCGACCAATCTGATCCGTTCATCGTGTAGAAGGCCTCGAATACTATAAAACCTTGTTGAAAGTTTACACCCATTCATGCACATGTGCGAGATACAGAGGCCACAAATAGGCGGTCCTGCGACATTCAAAACGATTTTTGGCGTGATTTCTTCTCTAAGCCGCGTCAATGGACATTCAAAACCACCCATTCTTGACTGAAATTTCATCCTGAATCTAATGGACGGGGAGGATTCCCTGAAAATACCTCTGTGGGGCCCACCGATCACGACAGTGAAGAGGTGCGAAAGCTTTCGCACATTCGTAAAAATCTGAATTTTCAGGTGGTTGTGGCCCACTATCTTTCATCATATGGTAAATCTGAACCGTCCATCATGTAGAGCACTCAAAAATGTCCTAAGGGATGGTGTTTCTTTGAAAATTGAGCGAGGAAAGTGGTGAGTTTTGAGACACTGAAACTTGGCTGCGAAAAGTTACACTCCATTTCCTGCTGCGACTCTGCCACCGACTCCAGCCTTCCAACAGCTATAAAAGGAGGTTGTAAACATGAGAGAGGGGGGGAGATGATCTAGGGCAGCCGTGGAGGCACCTTTCGAGCTTGGACATGGGAAGAAATAGAGAGAGAGAGGGTGGACGGCCATCAGCGTGGAGTTTCCCTTTTCCTTTTCCTCTTTAATTTCTTTCCTTCTTTTGATGTTTTAAGAGACTTTAGTTGATCATGTCTATGGTTGGCTGAACCACTTAGCTAGGGCTAAGAGGTGAAGTTTGTAGCGTGATTAAGATGGTTGTTTTGCTTTAATTCATGTTTTATGGATTCTCTTGGATTTTAGTTTGATCATGAAGGTATACTTTTAGTTTTTAATGGTTTGTTGTGACTTAAATTACAATGGATCTGCGATAGCTTTAAGTATGTTTTTCATTATTGAGATTGTGAAATTAGTAAGACCCGTTGTTCACCATCGTCCCATGGGCATGATAGGGTGACGGAACCCTTCCTAACTTTCACAATTCTCTTATGATTGGCCGTGAGATTAGTAAATCGTTGTTGTTTGCCATCGTCTCCTGGGCATGGTTAGATGACGGGATCACTTCCAAATCTTCACCAATCTTATCTGTTGATGATTAGATCCATAAGAAGTTCAGAGATCTAGCAAATCTCTTCTTACCAGCTGGATAAGGTAGGACTCTGATTCCAACTGTGTCCTTGAATTATGCAAGGTAGCTTCCCAATTGCTACAAGTGGATCCTTGGCACCCTAGCTCTCACCTTTATTTTTATTAGTTTTTAAATAATTTATTTCACAATTATTCATCAAATTACACTGGATTTAGATTTCATCTCATTCTAGTTCTAGCTCTAGTTAGTTTCAAATTACGTACAGGTATCAGTCCCTTGGGATTTGACCTCGGTCTCACCGAGTTTATTACTACATCGCAACCCTGCACTTGGGGAGTGAACATGTCAGACATTGATCACTCGATCGGGCGCTTTCGGCTGTACATGCAACTGGACTCAAGCCTTGTGTTGTACCCAAAAGACACTGGTGACAAAGTTGCGGATTCATATTGGTCAACAGGGACTTTGAACACAGGAAACATCTTGAGACTACATCTCTACCAAGATGGCATCATGTACCTAGTGAATGGCAGTGTCTACAATATAAGTTTTGTGGCAAGACGCACCGTTGCTAACAATGGAAAAGCCGTCTACCGTGCGACCATCGACATTGGTGGGATTTTTCGCCTGTATTCGCATAGCTTCGCAACGAACGGTACCTCAACAATGACGACTGATTGGGCTGCCTTGTCAAATAAATGTCTGGTGAAAAATTTCTGCGGATATTACAGCTACTGCACTTTGGTGGATAACCAACCTGATTGCCTTTGTCTGCCTGGTTACAATTTTATCGATCCTGAACAACCGTTCAAGGGCTGCAGCAGAAACTTCAGTGGGGAAGGTTGCCTGAGCAAGAAAGAAACTTTCACATATTCCATTTTTACAATGGAGAATATGTATTTCGAAGATTTTTTTTTATGCTATTTCATCGATGCAGAAAGAAGACTGCAGAAAAGCTTGTTTTAGCGATAGTAGTTGCGAGGCCACAAATTTTCAAAATGGGTAGTGCAAGAAACTTATGCTTCCGTTGAGGTATGGGAGAGCAAGCGGATCAGACTCAACTACGACTTTCATCAAGGTGGGTATCAAAAGTCCTGTGGATCCAAACACTAATTTCTCTCCAAATGCAACGAGTACGGTAGATGGTGAAAGCAAGAAAGAGTTACGTGTGAAGATTTTAATCGCAGGTATAATTCTTGCCACGTTTTCAGTTTCCAGCTTTGCTTTTTCCGGTTTTCTTATCTACAGGAATCGAGCACAAATATATAGAAAGATGACAGAAAATAACAATTTGGGCTTGTCTGAGGAGATTGTTCTGCGATCATTTTCTTACAACGAGCTCGTAAAAGCAACAGACAATTTCAAGGAAGCGTTGGGAAAGGGTGCATTTGGAACAGTTTATAAAGGGACCTTATACAACAGCAACAGAACGGTTGCTGTTAAGCGACTTGATAAAGTGATTGAAGAAGGAGAAAGGGAGTTCCGTAATGAAATGAGGGCAATAGGGTGAACTCACCACAGGAATTTGGTGCGATTGCTTGGGTTTTGTGATGAGGGTTCTGCAAGGCTTCTGGTTTATGAATACATGAGCAACGGATCACTTGCAAACCATTTATTCAAGGCCGAAAGCCAACCCGATTGGAAAGAAAGAGTGAAAATTGCATTAGCTGTTGCTAGAGGGATCTTCTATCTACATGAAGACTGCGAGCCCCATATCATCCATTGTGATATAAAGCCTCAAAATATACTTATGGATGGTTTTTGGAATGCAAAGATATCTGATTTCGGGTTGGCAAAGCTAATAATGCCAGATCAAACAAGAACCTTTACTGGTGTGAGAGGGACGAGAGGGTACTTGGCACCTGAATGGTACAAGAACACGCCGATATCAGTGAAGACAGATGTTTATAGCTATGGGATTGAGTTATTGGAAATTATATGTTGCAGGAGGTATATTGAGTTAGAGGTTCCAGATGATGAGATTGTTCTCACTGACTGGGTTCATAGCTGCTTTGTGTCTGGAGAGTTGCATAAGCTTTTGGGAGGAGAAGAAGTGGAAGGGAAGATTTTGGATAGGATGGTAAAGGTGGGGTTGTGGTGTATACAAGATGAACCGGCCCTTCGTCCTTCCATGAAGAATGTGATTTTGATGATGGAAGGGAACATGGATATACCTATTCCCCCATCTCCGATTTCATCCACGAACATTTCTTAATATGTATGCTTCCTTTAAAAATGCGTTGGTGTTTTTATCAAAAAGATGCTGTCTTTCATTAAAATCAATGTAAGTTCTAATTATACTTGCAGTTTCAATGTTGTTTCTCATGTGATTTTCTTTATCCTCCTGAAGAGGGTTTTGTTTTTTAGACGCACGCACCCACACCCCACACACACCACATGGGCACTTGATCCTGGTCTCTGTGTTAAAACTCTTGCGACTCTACCACTGAGTCATGAATGGAGACCTCCTCCAGACGAGTTGTTTGGGTTTAAATAGAACCAATGTTCTTTAGTTGTAAAACCCAAGTTAATACGACCATTCAAATTCTTTCAATATATATATATATTGAAAAAGGATACAGCATGGATTAAGGGAGGAGAAATTTACGACTGGGGACCCACCTTTTATCCAGCGGTTTTTTTTCGAGCAATACAAACTTAAAATACTCACTTGGACCTCCTCGTACGGCCACCGAATTTGAGGACGAAAATACCCCTGCCTTCCTCTGGCTGGCGTGCAGAGACGAGCGCTGACGGACGGTCTGGGCGATGGGAACTCAGGTGGGGCACACTGTGATGTTTGTGAGAAATCCTCCCCGTCTAAGTTCATTCGTAGGGTCACAAAGACCTGGATGAAGAGGAAAAACAAATTTCATAATGATCCAAAACTTCTGTAACCCCTAAATGGGTTTCAATAGTAGACGTTCAATTACCCACTGCCATTTACAATGTGGTCCACCTGATAGCTAGATTTGTCTTATTTTTCATCTCAAGCATTAATACGAGTTCTCCAAATAGATGGACGGTTTGGATATAACACATACCTCATAATGGGACCCACAAAAATCGGTGGGAATTAAAACTGGGAAGAAAGAAAAAATGAGGAACCAGTGAGTTGGGGTCGACCAGGTTGGGACCTGGCTATGGCTACTAATTATAACCGTAGCTATAACCGTAATGCTATGCACCTTTTTCTCTTTTTTATTTTTATTTTTATTTTTTTTATTTTTTACATGAAGAACTTTTTCTCCCTTACATTTTTCTCTAATACATAATTATGTAAATATGTATATATAAGTATATAAAAATATTTTTCTATCTTTTAATTCATTTCTTTGTCTATTTATTTAACAAGCATATTTCCTAAACTAGAATGTTTTTTTTTCTTCTTTTTTTTTTACACATGCACACACACCTCTATGCACTCACATTAGTGGAATTTCACCACGTATGGATACTCGAATGCTTGACCGGGTGTTGAAACTCATAAGAGTCTACCACCCGAGCAAGAGTAAGAATCCTAAACTAGAACGATTTACTTACAGGGAAAATTTTGGGAAAAATTTAGTTCATGGTGCGACCCATTAGACGACTGGCCTGGATCACCAAACCATGCGTCACAGTTGAATAAACTCAAGACCCGAGAGTACTATTCATATTATCTTGTCAACGATCATATCATTCCTCTCCAAGTTTTACTATTGGCTTTGCTTTTCATGTTTAATTGAATAGGTAGGAAACCATTATGAACTCACAATCATACGGTTAATTAAAAATGTGAAAGCAATGAAGAAAATTAAAGAACACAATTATTTATGTAGTTTGTCATGAAAGTGATTATGAGATTATCAAGTAGAGTTAACCATATGAAGATTACGAGTAAATGCTGTGAACGCGTCATTTTTTGTGTTCTCAAACCCTATTTCAATTGGGAGCAGAAAGAAAGATTCAGACCCCAAAAACTCCAAAACAAAAGTTTCATCCAAACAAAGAAACTATGTGGTTTATACATAACGAAATCACCCATGAAAATTAGCGGGGCAAGCATGAAAATGAGCGGGGCAAACTGAAATATGAGCGGGGCAAACTAAAAAAACAGCGGGACAAACTAGAAAAACAGCGGAGCAAACTGAAGAATGAGCGGGGCAAACTAAAAAAACAGTGGGGCAAACTGAAGTATGAGCAGGGCAAACTAGAAAAACAGCAGGGCAAACTGAAATATGAGCGGGGCAAACTAGAAAAACAGCGGGGCAAACTGAAATATGAGCTGGGCAAACTAGAAAATTAGCGGGGGAAACAAGAAAATCAGCGGGGGAAAATGAAAATGAGCGAGGGAAACTAGAAAATCAGCGGGGAAAACATAAAAATGAGTGGGGCAAGCATGAAAATGAGCGGGGCAAACTAGAAATCAACGGGGCAAACTGAAATATGAGCGGGGCAAACTAGAAAATCAGCGGGGCAAACATGAAAATCAGCGGGGCAAGCGTGAAAATGAGTTGGTCAAGCATGAAAATGAGCGGGTCAAGCATATGAATCGTCATTTTTACAAACACAATTTTGCTATTTGCCTGTGTCATATATAATTGCTACACCTACATATGAATCGCCATGCTAACAGTGTGTAACAATAAAGCCCATTTTCTCTTCTTTTTTAGTGCAATACTGACTAAAATATGAAAATCTCACGATTTGTTACTGGACACTTTTGGTGTCCTACTCAAAGCTATTAAAAGAGGTTCAATGCCATTGGCGAACCGTCGATGACATCAAAGTCCCATGGAGAAAATCTGAAAAATACATGTTTAGTTGCTAGAACATTTTGGTTAGTTCGATAACATCAAAGATGTTCGATGCCATCGAAGTGTCATCGAATGTTTCATCGAACGATCGTATGAGATTTATTTCCTATTTCGATTGTGATTCACCTAGATGCCATGTATATATATATATATACATATATATATATATGTATATATATATATACATATGTATATATATATATACATATATATATTTATATATATATATACATATATATATTTATATATGGGTGTAATCAACAATGTGGGGTATCAAGAGCTTTCTAATTCGTTCGTAGGGTTTCAAGCTTATAGCTTAGGTGATTCAAGACTTGTTTAAATCGGATAATCTCTATCTCCTGTAATTTTATTATTTTGTAGTGAATATATGTCGCTTTGTGCCTTGATACATCCTCAGTGGAAGTCAACCGACCAATGAATTGTTCTGCATCACCCAAAAATGCCTCCTACTTGTGAAAATTAAAAACTATACATTCTGTACAAAGATGTGGACCACTGTAATCAAACCATTGTACAAGGACACCAACAAAGTGGATAGTCAAACACTATAGTTTGTACTCTTTTCACTACGGTACAACTCATACACATGATAAGGACACTACCTATTTCACGTGTATACCAAAATCTAATATATAAGAAGGACTACATATCAAACACATGCATCATGAATTTCTCCATCTTCTCTTGTTCTAAGGCCATCCATACATTGTCACCTCCACCTCTCCTCACCCCAATACCATCAGAGAGCAACAGCACAAACTCATCCATTCCACTCACAACTGGGCCACCATAGGTGAGCCTCCCATACCCAAAATTCAACTCATGGAAGGGCAGCTTCCACCAAGCTGACACATAAAAATTCTCATCTAAAATGGAAGGGACTCCTCTATAAACCTCTAACCAATCCATTACTGATTTCACATACTCATCTGTCACCATCTCTATTGCTTCTTTCACCTTCTCAACACAAAATCTCAAAGACTCCTTATTCAAATCCACCACCTTTGCACTTGCACAAGCTGTTACAACAGCATTCCCAACAAATCCCACTCATATTTCAGTTTGCCCCATTGTTTTTCTAGTTTGCCCCGCTGTTTTTCTAGTTTGCCCCGCTTATAATTCAGTTTGCCCCGTTGTTTCTCTAGTTTGCCCCGCTGTTTTTCTAGTTTGATGTATAGCATACTTTGTAATTTTGGTGGATAGCATACTTTGAAAATTGTTTGCATATTCATCGGAATTGTAAGTTATGATGTATAACATACTTTGTAATTTTTGTGGATGATGAAATGAACTTTATACTTTGTCCCACTATATTTTCTGTTTGCCTCGCTATGCTTGTCGATCAAATTCAATGTACATGGAACTCAATGCTTGAGATTGGCCTGCTGATTTTCTAGTTTGCCCCGCTGTTTTATATTTATACTTTTACAATTCAAACCGAGTATAGTGGTAGCCATCTCACAAACGAACCCCTCGATTTCTTGACACCCAGCACATGTCCCCATCAAAATCACTGTCCGTCATCTCATCTGCCAATGATTGCAGCCCTTTAGTTGGAAAGAAAATAAGATATTAAGAATTTCCAATGACATTATCTAGATATGTATGATTCATATCTAGTTACATGTCCCCATCAAAATCACTGTTTGCCTTGCTGATTTTCTAGTTTGCCCCGCTGATTTTCTAGTTTGCCCCGATGATTTTCTAGTTTCCCCCGCTGATTTTGTAGTTTGCCCCGCTGATTTTTCAGTTTTTCCCGCTGATTTTCTAGTTTGCCCCTCTAATTTTCTAGAATCCCCAGCTGATTTTCTAGTTTGCCCCGCTGATTTTCATGTTTCCCCCGCTGATTTTCTAGTTTGCCCCGCTGATTTTCATGATTGCCCCGCTGATTTTCTAGTTTGCCCCGCTGATTTTCTAGTATCCCCCGCTGATATTCTAGTTTGTCCCGTTAATTTTCTAGTAACCCCCGCTGATATTCTAGTTTACCCCACTGATTTTCATGTTTCCCTTGTTAATTTTCTAATTTGCCCCGCTGATTTTCATGTTTGCCCCGTTATGATATAAGACAAAAAATGAGACAAATCTAAAAAAATGAATTGACTACTCTCATTATGATATAAGACAAAAAATGAGACAAATCTAAAAAAATAAGTGGGGCGATGGTCGAAATATAAAAAAACAAATGAGCCAACCAACCTAGTTATTTTCTAAGATTCCATCGGGTTGGAGTTACTACTTTCTTGGGACTCAGCACATGCAATGTGACAATAAGGAACACGTGTAAGAAATCCAGACCGTCATTAATCAGACAAGCCCCAATGCATATCTCATGGCCCAATGATCAGCCCAAACCAATCCTCAGGTGGACCACACATATGTCAAATTTGGACCACTGGATCGTCCATTTCGAGTAGATGTCTGGCCTACATGAGGATCATACTGGCCTGATTTTTGGGTCACAAGACCATATATGGTGGGGCTTACCTGATGAAAAACACTGATCTCAAACACACACCCATCCCTGATGAAGGCGGATGGAAAGAAGATTGGATAGAAACCAATTCCTAGTGAAGTTGTGGCCATGAGAGAGAGAGGAACAAGCTGAGGGCACAAGCTCTCCTTTCAAACTACTACTAGCTACAAAATCAAGCCTGATCCAGAATCAAATGAATTCCCCTCCAACATCACGATGAAAATCACCGATTTGGTTTTTCTCCTTCTTAAAAGAAGACGGGATTGAATCCATGACTTCAGTGTTGGCCTCTTAGCAGCCTGCGTGGCATATCTTGAAACATCCGGCATCTTAGCCACAACATGCAACTATATCAGCTCGTCTTCATGCCGGTGTTCAGAAACTTGATAGAACACTAGATACTATCTGAGTCGACTCACCTCATTGAGCCTCGGGTTGAGCTAAACTGGTAGATTGGTTTTAAATACCAGAAAGGAACTTGATGGAGTAATGTAGACTGATAAAGCAACTGCATTGAGCATTACTAAGATACATGTTCAAATGAAAATTGATGAAAATATTCATCTATCAATTAGACTGAGAAGTTATCCCACGATTGTTTCTAATCTCATCATAAAGGACAAAAATTGGAATATCCTTACCATTCAATCTATCTGGAATCAATCAACAATGCAGAAAATCATGACCATCTAGATAAGGAAAACATTGAAGATTTAATCAGGAAATTCTCAACGAACAGGGAATTCACTGTGATGAAAACTGAGTATTTAACCACGAAGGTTTCAACTTGAGGCCTGTTTGGATGCAACTTTCAAAAGAGGTTTTCCCGCAAAAGCAAGCCAATGGGTTTTTGGCAAGTGGGCTTTTTTTGGCGTCAATTTCGACAAGTGGCAGGATAAAATGGGGTTTGCAAAAGTGCATCCAAATGCACATCACGAGAAGAGGTTTGGCTCAAAACGTCAGCTAGGCGTCAAAAGCCCCTTTTGAGATTGCATCAAAACAGGGCCTGACAAGGTCCGAAGTCTTCTTCAATTTCAATGTTCTGAATTTCCAATTTCATCACCAATCTTTGACAGATAAGAAGACCCATGGCCTCTGCCACCACAACTATAGAGACACTGAGGTGCTTCCTAAATGCTGCAATACAGGCTTCCAAGCTATTTGTGACTAAATCTCCCATTCTGTAATGATTGTTTGAGACATTGACTAAGCCGTCAAAATTCAATTTGAATCAACTCGTATTTGGGGGTTGCCATATCACTAGGGCCAAACATTGGCTAAGGGAAATTACATTCACTCGGCCACAATCCTAGGGCCAAACATTGCCATTATAACCGTAGCCATAATTATAGTGCTATGCACTTTTTTCTCTTTTTTATTTTTATTTTTTACATGGAGAACATTTTCCCCCTTACATTTTTCTATAATACATAATTATGTAAATATGTATATATAAGTATATAAAAATATTTTTCTATCTTTTAATTCATTTCTTTGTCTATTTATTTAACAAGCATATCTCCTAAACTAGAATGATTTTTTTTTTTACACCCCCACACACTCACACTAGTGGAATTTCACTACACATTGATTAGTAGATATTGTTAATACTTCTCAACTTGATTCAGAATTTTTTAAAAGAATTTTGCAATGGAATTGGATGGAATGTGTTGTTTGGAATTGGATTGAGTCCACTATCTAAATCAGTAATTCACTGCATGCATAATTTCATTTTGAAATTACATTGATTCATGAGGTGTAGTGGGTTTTTACTTTACATCGTATCCTACACTATTGCTACTGAAATTATGTCTTGGGTTTGTTGCAATTTTGAAAATAAATTGAGGACTTTTTCTCTTTCATGGCAAGTGATAGGTCTTAGGTGGCCATGATTGTTGGCTATGAAAAAGATGGACCCGATGGAATCTTGGAAAATAACTAGGTTGGTTGGCTAAATTAGCTACTCCTACCCCCAAAATCTTATGTAGTAAGTTAAGTAAATCATTCTAATTTAGGAGATATGCTTGTTAAATAAATAGACAAAGAAATGAATTAAAAGATAGAAAAATATTTTTATATACTTATATATACATATTTATATAATTATGTATTATAGAAAAATGTAAGGGGGAAAATGTTCTCCATGTAAAAAATAAAAATAAATAAAAATAAAAATAAAAAAGAGAAAAAAGTATATAGCACTACAGTTATGGCTACGGTTATAATCCGTAGCCATAGGCCACGCTCTGACCCAGTCGACCCCAACTCGCTGGTTTTGTTTTTAAGTAAGGCAGCCTATGGCTACGGATTTAGCAGCCTCTATGGCTGCGGTTTATAACCGTAGCCATAGGTACCGCGAATCCATAGCCATAGGTACCTTGGTCCAGGGACCTGATAAATTGGATCAGCTAGTTGGGACCCGGTCGACCGGGTCTGTTGTCTTGCCCACTTATTTTTTTAAATTTGTCTAATTTTTTGACTTATCTCATAATGAGAGTAGTCAATTCATTTTTTTAGATTTGTCTCATTTTTTGTCTTATATCATTTTTTATATTTATTTATTTATTTATTTATTTTACATGGAGAACTTCTTCCCCCTTACATTTTTCTCTAATACATAATTATGTAAATATGTATATACAAGTATTAAAAAAAATTTCTAACTTCTAATTCATTTCTTTGTCTATTTATTTAACAAGCATATCTCATAAATTAGAATGATTTACTTACCACATATGATTTTGGTGTAGGAGAAGCTAATTTAGCCAACCAACCTAGTTATTTTCCAATATTCCATTGGATTGGAAAATCTCTTTTGACTCTTCTTTTCAACTATAAACGATGGAATTCTCTATTGCGATATATAAAAAATGATAACTTCGAGAAAACATTGAGTGAGGCAAATTAGAAATTTGATCGAGGGAAACATGAACACATACCCCCACACACTCACACTAGTGGAATTTCACCACCTACGGATACTCGAACGCTTGACCGGGTGTTGAAACTCCTAAGAGTCTACCACCCGAGCAGGGCAAACTGAAATATGAGCGGGGCAAACTAGAAAAATAGCGGGGTAAATTAGAAAAATAGCGGGGCAAACTGAAATATGAGCGGGGCAAACTAAAAAAACAGCGGGGCAAACTTAAATATGAGCAGGGCAAACTGAATTATGAGCGGGGCAAACTAGAAAAACAGCGGGGCAGACTAGAAAAACAGTGGAGGAAACTGAATTATGAGCAGGGCAAATTAGAAAAACAGCGGGAAAAATTGAATTATGAGCGGGGCAAACTAGAAAAACAGCGGGACAAACTGAATTATGAGCGGGGCAAATTAGAAAAACAGCAGGGCAAACTTAAGTATGAGCGGGGCAAACTAGAAAAACAATGGGACAAACTGAATTATGAGCGGGGCAAGCATAAAAAAGTATGGGGCAAACATGAAAAAGAGCGGGGCAAGCATGAAAAAGAGGAGAGCAAACATGAAAATGAGCGGGGCAAATATGAAAATGAACGGGGCAAACATGAAAATGAGCGGGGTAGGCATGAAAAAGAGCGGGGCAAGCATGAAAAAGAGCGGGGCAAACATGAAAATGAGTGTGGTCCATTTGAACATTGAATACGTTTAGATTTATCGGCTCAAGCCATAAAATTATCTGTTAAGTTTGCCCCGTTGAATTTCATGTTTGCCCCGCTGATTTCCTAGTTTGCCCAGCTGATTTTCTAGTTTGCCTCGCTGATTTCTTAGTTTGCCCCCCTGATATTCTAGTTTGCCCCGCTGATTTCCTAGTTTACCCCGCTGATTTTCTAGTTTGCCCTGCTGATTTTCTAGTTTTCCTCGCTGATTTTCTAGTTTGCCTCACTAATTTTCTAGTTTGCCCGGCTGATTTTCTAGTTTGCCCCGCTAATTTTTTAGTTTGCCCCGCTAATTTCCTAATTTGCCCTGCTGATTTTGTAGTTTGCCCCGCTGATTTTTTAATTTCCTCCACTCAATTTCATGTACGGCTGAAAGTTGGGCGGGTTCAACCCGACCGACCTATGACCGACCCGACATTGGGTTGGGCTCGGGCCGGATATATCGGGTCCGATCTCAAGCTTGGGCTATACAAACACCAACCCGATAAAACTTAGGCTGGGCTTAGGTTGAGGTCTCAGGTTGCCCGACCCAACTCAAACCCGATCAATATATTAGTTACTTATAAATTATAATTGAGTGTGGATTGTTTATGTAGAAGGTACACTAATGATATCGGTTGTCCACGTCATTTCCAAAGACTCACGCTAACAAGATATGCCGGATTTCTCTCTCCAAAATAGATTGCGTGCTATGCTACATGACTTTTTAAAGGAGTAGTCCCATATTTTAGCTTGGTTTTTAAAAGAAAAAAATGAAGTTCTTTATGATGAATAATCATGTATATAATTAATAAAATCATAGATACAAAAAATAAGTCCTATATTGAAATATAATAAACTAATGTAATAACAAAAATATTAGCACATATACACCCGACCAACCCAATCAACCCGTCGAGCCCTCTTAGGTTGGGCTTAGGTTGAGAATTCCCAACCCAAGATTGTGTTAGGTTGGGTCAAGGTTTAGGTATAGGAAACTTGGGTTGGGTTAGGGTTGAGCACCAACCCGAACCAACCCACCCGACTTTCAACCCGAACCAACCCGACCGCGAAGTGATTGAAATTGACCACGAACTGAATGAAGTAAGATTTTCGACCATCGACCTGATGGAATCTTGGAAAATAACTAGGTTGGTTAGCTAAATTAGCATCTCCTACCCCAAAATCATATATGGTAAGTTAAGTAAATCATTCTAGTTTAGGAGATATGCTTGTTAAATAAATAGATAAAGAAATGAATTAAAAGATAGAAAAATATTTTTATATACTTATATATACATATTTACATAATTATGTATTATAGAAAAATGTAAGGGGGAAAATGTTCTCCATGTAAAAAATAAAAATAAATAAAAATAAAAATAAAAAAGAGAAAAAAGTGCATAGCACTACAGTTATGGCTATGGTTATAATCCGTAGCGATAGGCCAAGCTCTGACCCGATCGACCGGGTCCCAGCCCGGTCAACCCCAACTCGCTGGCTGCATTTTTATTTTTATTTTTGTTCTTTGACCCGCCTAACCCAGTCGACCCCAACTCGCTGGCTTCATTTTCGTTTTTTGCTTTTCTTTTCTTTTTCTATTGTAATTCCCATCAATTTTTGTGGGTCCCATTCTGAGGTATGTGTTATATCCAAACCATCCATCTATTTGGCGAACTCGTATTAAGGCTTGAGGTGAAAAATAAGACAGATCTAGCTATCAAGTGGACCACACTGTAAAAGGCAGTGGGGAATTGAACGTCTACCATTGAAACCCTTTTAGGGGTTACAAAAGTTTTGGATCATTATGAAATTTGTTTTTCCTCTTCATCCAGGTCTTTGTGACCCTATGAATGAACTTATACGGGGAGGATTTCTCACAAACATCACAGTGGGCCCCAACTTAGACGGGGGAGGATTTCTAATGGTTGATGCTCATTCAACACTGTTTCCTGTAATGTGGTACACTTAAGATTTGGATATACCTCATTTTTTGTCTCATACCATAAAATGATCCGGAAAAATATATGGACGGCATGGATGAAAAGCATACATCATGGTGGGGCCCACAGACCACCGACGATCCGCCATTGGCGGGTGGCAAGCGGAGTACCCAGTCCGTTTCTGTGAAAAGGAGGGGTATTTTCGTCCCGGAATTTGTCGTCCGTACGAGGAGGTCCAAGTGCGTATGTTAAGTTTGTATTGCTTCAAGAATATCCAATGGATAAAAGGTGGGATCGACAGTCGTAAATTTCTCATTAAAGGAGCTTACTTCCAAGCCCCATCCATGCCTCTGCACTCGTGAAGAATTGCTTATGGTGCACATCCGATGCTCTTTAATGCAGTCTCTAAAAAGGGCTCAAAAGTAACAGAGAAGCACCTTATAACGAGTAAAAATGCATTGGCTATTCCATGTGAGACAAAGTTCTCTTGTAACCATTCAACAACAAAAAGCCTGCTTTTTCTGATTTGAATTTCACAAAACCACAACAAGCGTGGTTCAGTCCTAGAAATTCTCCTCCGTGGGACAATCATAAACTTTCAATTTGTGTCCCGCAGTTAGATGGTCAAGAAAAGATACACAAAAGCTCCACATTTTAATGAGAAAAATGCCCAATGTGGTCATTTAGGATCTCCAGTCTGGAAGATTTATGCTTCATATAATCCATCTAGAGTGGGCATGCACAGGCCAGAGGTTTAGATTACAGGACCATTTACTCCCGAAAATCCTCTGCAACAATCTGCTCCAAAAATAAGTGCTGGCCTGTTTGGCCAATGCATAAAATGCGCCATTGAACTGCATTTTCATCCTAAAAATGAACTTTTAGAGTGCTTGGCTGAGGCTGTCATATGTTCCTAACCAATTTTAACTACCAGCTTAATTTCTATCGCATCAGCTATATGAGCTAAAGCAAGAAGTGTACATTCTATGGTGTGTCGTGGGGTACTGGATCCAAATGAAAGCTAGATTGCCAGAATATGAAATAAATGAATCCAAACAACAATTAAGAGAGCTTTTGATAGACGCCTAAAAATAAGTTCATTTCATTTTTAGTTAATTGTAATTATGTATGAAAAATGCTCCAATGCTCTTAAAGCACCATAAACTATGGTGCTCCTAGTTGCATTGAGACAGTTTTTACAATGATCTAGACTGTTCATTGGGTCCAACCATGAAAATATCACACCGAACTGACAAATATTAACCTTTTGTTTAGTGGCCCTAAACATGGACGATCAAGATCATTTACACAAAAGTAGGTTTAAGGAACAACTTTTGATCCATCTTTAGGTACCATCATGGATTGCTTTTGGTGATTCTAAAGAACCACCTTTCTTAGGCAATCGTAACCATCCTCCATGGTTTGGGAAAAAGGTTGGCTATAGAAAATAATGTCAAATTAAGGACAATCAGATCATCCAATAAGTGTGATTTTTACATGGTAGCCCAAGCAATATGTTCTAAACTTAGTGGGCAGTTCGCATGGATTGATTGGATTGTCCAAGTGAACTGATACAGCTTGGAGCACTATAACTTCTAGTGGTCTGAAAGCACTGAGCATTTCTCCAGGATGGGCCTCAGTTGAGGCAGGTTTTATGGACTGTGGAAGGCCGGCTGTTGTCCGTTTGAGATGGTCCTCGACAGTTGAAGGTGATGGCAGCTCCCCCATTGTGCTCTCTGCCCAGCAGCACGTCTGCATTGTTTGTGTGGGAACTAGTAGGTGTTGGGCTGTGCTGCTCTCTCCAGAGCTGCTGACAATCGGTTGGCTCAAGGCCTGCTCGCTCCTGCATCAAATGGGCAGGTATTATTTGACTAGAAAGAAAGATGCAGCTAGCGCAGAGCTGCTGTCCGGTCCCGGTGGTTTATTCGAAAGAGGCTGGTTTGATTGTGTCCATGTGGTGTGAGAGAATGTCTGCTATCTCTATGGGTTGAGAATGAATGGTAACTGTCATATGTAAGGATGCCATAATGCGTGTCTTGGACTGGATCAGAGTTGCTGGTTAGTCTGTATGCGATCTATTTGGAGATGGTTTACTAGTGTGGTGTCACTAGGCCAAAATGGTGAATTTGCAACGTATTTTTGCGACAGACTTCGTCCGTCGCAAAAATCGCTTTGTTTACTAATCAATTTCATTCCTCGCTAATGGAAAAAGTCCGTCGCTAAGCCATTCTTTCTCGAAAATTAGAATTTCGCGACGGACCCAAATCTGTCGCTAAAATCTGATTTACGACGGATGTCAGTTCGTCGTAAATTAGCGACGGACTAAATCCGTCGTAAAGTTTGATTTTGCGACGGAATTCCATCAGTTGTAAATTCCCACCCAAAATTTCAGTTGGCAACAGTTTTCAGTTGCTTTTGCGACGGATCGTGATCCGTCGTAAAAGGACTATTGCCCTAAACATTAAATTTTTTTCATTTTTTTTAGAATATGGTGGAAATTAATTTTTTTTTTGTAGTCTAATAATTGTTTTTAATAGAATTTCAGTGGTTTAATTGTATATAGTTGTATGTAAGATTATTTTTTAACAATTGATTGAATGCAATATATATATATATATATATATATATATATATATATATATATATATATATATATATATATATATATATATATATATATATATATATATTGTTTTGATAACAAATGAGTGGAAAATATTATTTTTTAAAAAATTTAAAACTAATATTTAAATGATTTGTAATATCACATGAAAAAGAATATTGAGAAGTTTAAAAATTTTAACAATGTTAGAGAAAAAAATGAGATTTTGAAAAAATAAAAATCGTGATTTAATAAAAATCTATTTTGTGGGGAAAAAAAAGAATATCGAATAAAGTTGATAAATTTGAAAAAAAAACATTTGATTTTGAGAAAAAAATAATATCCTGAAAAAAAATATATTTTTAAAAATGTGAAATTTTTCACAATGTTGAAAAATGAAAATATTTTGAAAAAGAAAATGAGAGTTTGTATTTTAAAAAATAAAATAAAATTGAGAAGTTCAATAAAATTCACAAGTTCGAATAAATTGCTTTTTTAAAAAATGGAGAAGTTAAAAAGAAATGAAAATTTTAAAATAAAACGATATTAAAAAATCGATACTTTATCAAAAAAAACATTTTGAAATGAAAAATAAAGAAGTTGAAAAAATTTGTGATTTTGAAAAATAATTGAAAATGTTCAAATTTTGAAATTAAAATAAAAAGTTATTTATAAACACACTAAGATTTTGAAAAAGAAAATTGAAAAGTTGAAAAAAAAATAATGCTTTTCAAGAAAAAAAAAAAATCGGCATTTTGGAATTTTTGGGAAAAAAAATTAAAATTTGTGAAAATTTTAGAGATTTTGAAAATAAAAATTCAGAATTTGTATTTTAATTTATTTTTTGAAATATTTTATAATGAAAATGATATTTTGTTAAAAGTTTTCAAAGAAAATTATGAGAAAAAATATACATTTTGAAAAAAAAAATGTTATTTTAAAATGGAAATTGAAATTTATCCGTGAAAAAACAAAATATTTTTTAATAAATTATTAGGCACATCCACTTAATTGAACATTTAACCGTTTTTGGACAATCGAATTAGTACAAATTGAAGAGTAAATAACTTCAGATATTTAAATCAAATTTCACTCAAATTGTTGATCAATCTTGTATGCCCAATATCTTTCTCATATGTAGCTAACCTGATCGGAGCGAGAACTAGTCAAATTGAGGGTATTGATGAGTAAAATAGAGTAATGAACCAGATATAAAAAAATGGGCTAAATATTATTGTCAAAATTGTGACCCAACTTATTGACCTCGCGAGAACCTAAGAATTCATGTTAGTAAGTTTTGTGGCCTCCATCATGATGTGTGTCGAACATCAACACTGTGCATTTGATTTGTCCCCTTTAGCTTATGAGATATCTCAAAAATCATCCGTATATGAAACTCAGGTGGGCCATACCATCTAAAACCATGTGAAAACATCCTAAAAAATATAAAAGCACTTGGTGGGGCCCACATGAGTTTTGGATGCGGCTAAAACTTGGTCTAACCCCTCATCCAAGTGGGACACACATAATGAGTAGGTTGGATATGTGAATCATATTTAAGCAGGCTCAATATATGATTATGAATGTTTTAAGGAAACCCCTCTCTACTACATTTAGGTGAGTTACTCATTACCCTTACCAGAGTAAACTCCGCGGGGTCCATCGTTATTTTTTTATTTTATCTACTTCGTTCATCCATGTTAATAGATAATTTGAGGTCCAAAGAACAAAAAGGAAACATATCCAAAGCTCAAGTGGACCACACCACAGGAAATAGTGTGATTGAACCTCTACCATTAAAAAAAATTTCTTGGAGGCTATAAAAGTTTTGGATGAAGCTGATGTTTGTATTTTCTCTTCATTCATATCTTTTTGATATTATGAACAACCTTTAACCATTTTTGGACAATCTAATCAGTCCAGATTGAAGAGTAAATAACTTCAAATGTTTAAATCAAATTTCACTCAAATTGTTGATCAATCTTGTATGCCAAATATCTTTCTCATATGTAGTATGATCTGGGCGAGTAACTAGTCAAATTGAGAGTATTAATCAGTAAAATAGAGTGAATGGACCAAACATGTAAAATGGGCCAAATATTCTGGTCAAAATTGTGACCCAACTTATTAACATCGTGAGAACCTACGAATTAATGTAAGTAAGTTTTGTGGGGCCCACCATGATGTGTGTAAAACATCAACACCATGCATTTGATGTGTCCCCTTTAGGTTATGAGATATTTCAAAAATCATTCGTATAGGAAACTCAAGTGGGCCATACCATCTAAAACTATATGAAGACATAAAATATATAAAAGCACTTGGTGGGGCCTACATGAGTTTTGGATGCGGTTGAAACTTGGTCTGAACCCTCATCCAAGTGGGACACACATAATGAATGGGCTGGATATGTGAATCACATCTTGGTGGGCTCAATATATGATTATGAATGAGATAGGTCCAAGGCTTAAGTGGAGCACAAAGTGGCCTACCACCAAAAAAAGTTGTTGGAAATACCAACGGCTACAATCCGTAGCTGAACTATATCCATAGCCAAAAGGTGGTTTTTTAGGGGTGGACGTTCAATCACAACTATTTTCTTATGGTGTTGTTCACCTGAGATTTATTTCGAGCTGATTTTTTGATATCAACCTTAAAAGATTTTTTACAAATGGATTTACGATGTGAATTAAACACAAACATCAAGGTGGGTGTTGAGGGTCAAATATTGCATATCAGACCCCAATTATTGCCTGGATTTATGAATATGGTACTGTTTAATGGCCCGATTTAATCGTGTTTGTGATGCAGAGTGTATTTACGGTTTTGGATTGAAATAGGATGTTAAAAGCAGGGATTTAACGCCCATGAGTCACCAAGGCAAGGGACGGACCCCAGACGAACCAAGATCGACAAATTTACATGCTAAAGACCAGAGAATTTCGAGAAACTGAAGCTCCAGTGGCCCGAAATTAGTACAGAATACAAGATCACAGGGTTCGCACCATCCGTTCAGCTTGAAACTTCATATATGGCCTGGAGACCTTAAATAAGCCATACATGTCAAATTTCAGTAGTTGGATACCTGTGGAAGTGGTCCAACGGTCAGATCAGCCTATGAATTACTGATCTGAGGCCCACCTGAGATTCAAATATGCTTCAAACTTAAGCTTTATCCATTAGATGATATGAGAAAAGATGTGAACGGAATGGATTTCTCACGACCATCATGATGATGGCCCATGAGCATCGCTTGTATAGAGAGTGTATGTGCACTCCACGTGCACCGGATGAAGATTCCCGGTCAAAGTCGGTTTTGACCGACTTCTTACACAAAAACGGCAACTGCCGTTACAGCGAAGTTGCGCTGTCATCATCGGTTGATGTTGTGGGCCCCACCCATTGTCCATATGAAAAATCCAAACCATTCATCGGATCCATAAAGGCCTGCTCACCAAGTCCTAGGTGACGAAATTTCAATGTACAACGGATATTGATTTTTAACCGCCCAAACGTAGGACGGACGGCTGAATGAAAACATCCATGGACCCCACCGAATTTGATCCAAAAACAGTGATTCCCACCTGGTTTTTTGAGCTGCAATGAATAGACGGAGTGGATTTCTTTGAAAGCCCCGAATAGAGACCCCACCACCATCACAGCGTAACCATTACCCATGCTCTGTTCGCGCCCAGACGCTGTCCGAGTTTTGCCGACGATTGCATGAGTATGGTGATGATCGGATGGGTAATCCAGACCGTCCATCGTGTAGGCCACTCAAAAACGTCCCAAGGGACAGTATTATTTTGAAAAGAATCACATGAATAGGGGAGTTTAGAGGATCCGATTTGGCTGCGAAAGGAGGGTGCTACGTAAGCCTTCTCCACCGCCTTTGCTTTCGCAATCCAGCAAACAGGGTCGGCCCTTCCACCTTCCACGGACGGAATCACCATCCCATACATGCTATAAAGAGAGAGATCAGTAAGGGGAAGAGTTATCATCTCTCGGTTGGACGTGCATCACAAGGAGGAGAGAGCATAGAGGAGTTAGAGTTTATTTCTTATTTTTTTGTTTTGTTTTTTTTTGTTCAAGTTCTAGCCCATTCATGGCTGGCTAAACCTCTTAGCTAGGGCTAAGAGGTGAAGCTTGTGGTGTGATGGGAACGATTCTATGGTTTTAATTCATGTTATGGCTTGGATTCATGTTAGACTAAGTTGATGTTGATTTACTTTGATTAATAGGAATGCTTCCAGTTTTTAATGGTTTGTTGTGACTAAAATTACAATAGATCTACGATAGCTTTGAGCATGTTCTTAGCATTATAGGGTTTATGAATTTGGGAACCCTGCTGTTCATCATCGTCTCCTAGGCATGGTTGGATGACGGAACTCTTCCTGACATTCATACATCACTCAGATTGGCTGTGAATTGGTTTAATTCTGTTGTTTGCTTTGTCTCATGGGCATGGTTTTGTGATGAAATCCATTTTAATTTACACCCGTCTGATCTCTTGAAAACTAGATTAAATAAAATTAAGAATTGATTTTCAGGTTATATCTTCTAACTAGATGAAGATGGGACTCGAAGTCCAGTTGAGTTCATGAATCAACCGTAGATCTCCCTGATCTCTATAAGTGGATCCTCTGAATCCCTAGTTTCCTACGTCTGAATTATTTAAGTTTTAGATTAATATTTCACCATTATTCCCTCAAATTCATTCGATTTAGATTTCATCTTAGATTAATTCTAGTTCTATTTAGTTTCAGATTACGTACAGGTTTCAGTCCCTTGGGATTCGACCTCGGTCTCACCAAGTTTATTACTACATCACAACCCTATACTTGGGGAGTGAACAAGTTTTTGGCACCATTGCCAGGGATTGACTGTTACGATTCTTTGAAATTAATTAGTTTTAGAATTAGTTTGAGATTAGGATTTTACTAACCTTAGTTTTAGATTTTTATTTCTATTTGATTTCTAGAACTAACTTGTTTCCTGTTTTGTAGGATCCTGACATAAACTTCTAAATTGGTAATCCCTTTCTAATTTCTCTACTTTTTCTATTTTTAGAATTAGGTTTTGAGTTTTAGAAATTTTCTAATTCTAGTATTTTTCTATTTTTAGGAAATAGTTTAATTTTAGAAACTTTCGTCTTTTGTTTTTAGAAAATAAGTTAGTTATTTCCTCTTTTAGAAATTCTTTCTTTTTAGAAACTAACCTAACTTTCCTGTTTTGTAGGATTCTGAGATAAGTTTCTGAATTAGTAATTTCTTTCTTAATTTCTTCCTTGCTATTTCTAAATTAGGATTTATTTTAGCAAGTTTCTAATTCTAACTCTTTTAGAATCTAACTTTGTTTCCTAATTTATTTTTAGAAATTTTCTACTTGTAGACTTTCTGTTTAAAAACTAACTTTCCTATTTTGTAGGCTTTTAAGATAGAAATTTCTAATTCGGTAAGCTCCTTCTCCACTTTCTATTTTTCAGATCTCTTTTAGTAACTTACTTTCTAGTTTAGGACTTTCCCAATTTATTTTAGAAATTTTCACTTTTCTTTAGGAATTTCTTCTTTTAGAAACTAGTTTACTTCTATCTTTCTTTTTAAGGATTTTCTAAGTTTAGACCTTCTCTTTAGAAACTAACTTGTTTTGTTTTCTTTTGCAGGTTCTTAACTTAGGGACTCCAATTTGGTAACTTCTTTCCAACCCTCTCTTTCTTTCTAGATTTTCTTTTCCTTTCTTAGGATTAGGTTTCGAATTAGATTGAGGGCTGCGAGTGTTTCATGCTCAAGTGGGCCCGTGACAACACTCCACGTCTCTTGACTGAAGGAAGATTGGTTGAGGGGTTAACTATCCATCGCAGGACTAGACACCACTCGAAATCCCCTGAGTTAATTGAAGTAATGGCTGAAAACCAACCTCTTCTATCCCAACCTAGGGTGGAAGACATTTAGGATGAGAATGAGGTGCATCAAGCACCCCCACCTCGTACTTTACGAGATTATTTACAACCAGTGGGGTTGAGTACGCCCTCATGCATGATTTTTTTCGAAAATACAGGACATATGGACATCAAGCCAGGGGTTATCCAACTCCTTCCTAAGTTTCATGGGCTTCAATCAGAAGAACCATATCTACATTTGAAAGAGTTTAATGAGATCATAGCCACTTTATATTTTCAAAATGTGTCTGAGGACACAGTCAGGCTGAAACTCTTTCCTTTTTCCTTGAAGGAGAAGGCTAAGACATGGTTACATTTACTGCGTCCTAGATCCATTGGCACATGAAATGATATACAAAGGGAATTTATAAAGAAATTTTTTCCACATCATAAAACGATTACCCTTAGAAAAGCAATCATGAACTTCACCCAAAAGGAGGATGAAACATTTTACAAATGTTGGGAAAGGTTCAAGGATTTGGTCAGTTCATGCCGACAACACGGCTTTGAAACGTGGCGCATTATAAATTTTTTCTATGATGGACTGACATCTTCCATGCGCCAAATGGTCAAGACAATGTGTAATGGAGAATTTATTAATAAAAATGTTGACGAGGTATGGGATTACCTCGATAATCTTGTTGAAAAAACACAATCATGGGACTATTATCCAAAATCGAACACCACGTCTAGGCCGACTCAATCTAAGGAGAAAGGTGAATTTTATTTCTTGAAAGAAGAGGATGTTCTCAAGTATAAAGTGACTACGCTTATAAGAAAATTTGAGGCCATGAAAGGAAAGAAGGATAAGGTTAATGAAAGTATTTGCGGCATCTGTGATTGCAACATTCATACAACTGAAAATTGTCCTACGATATCCGCCTTTCGAGAAGTGTTGAACAAACAATCCAATGCCGTAAATAATTATCAAAGACCTTTCAATGGACCGACCTCTAATCCGTACAATCCTAGTTGGAAAAATCATCCAAACTTTGTTGGAGAAATGGACAAACTGCTATCCCTTAAAGTTTCTTCAATCAAAATCCAAATCAAGAGAAACCTCAAGAAGAACCGGTTAAAATTCTATGCAAGAGCTGACCCAGGCAATACGAGATTTTATGCAAAAGATGGATTTACGTATGACGGTTATAGAAAAGGGGATGCTTCCTGCACAACCGCTCCTCAATCCTAAACCGCAATACGAGATAGGTAATCCCAGCTCTTCAAATCAAATGGAGCACGCTAAATCCATCACCACTTTTAGGAGTGGGAAGATCATTGATAAAACCCTTCCGATTGGGCCCGAAAAGCCTCAAGAACCAGAAGAGGACAACAACGATGGATCTAGTGAGGCTCCACAAAAATTAGAACCGGAACTTCTAGAAAAGCCAGTTGCTCAATTTCCCCAACGGTTGGTCGCACCAAAACCTCTCTCTAACTCTTAGGATATCCTAGAGGAGGTGTTGAAACAAGTAAAAGTCAACATTCCTCTAATTGATGTCATAAAACAGATACCTTCATATGCCAAATTCCTGAAAGACTTATACACGACCAAACGACGGCAGAGTATTCAAAAGAAGATCTTCTTGACCGAGAAAGTGAGTGTCATCCTAAAGTAAGACGTGCCACAGAAATTCAAAGATCCCGGTAGCCCAACCATATCATGTGTAATCGGGGACCATCGAATTAATCATGCACTTCTTGACTTAGGAGTGAGCGTCAATCTGATTCCCTACTCGGTATACAAACAGTTAGATTTGAGTGAATTAAAACCCACCCTAACTACACTACAACTTGCTGATCGCTCTATTCGTGTACTAAGAGGGATAATTGAGGATGTGTTGGTCCAAGTTAATAGATTTTACTACCCTGTAGATTTTATTATCCTGGACACCGAACCCATCAATAACATGAGCACTCAGATTTCTTTCATTCTTGGTCGCCCATTCCTTGCCACTTCAAACGCAATTATCAATTGCAGGAATGGTGTCATGACTATGTCCTTTGGAAATATAACATTGGAGTCAAACATCTTTTTTAATAACGGCAGAAACTTAGAGGATGATAACGATTTCCACGACATTAACATGATTGACTCTTTAGTGGAAGATACGACACCTCTGACCTTATCCTCTGACCCTCTAGAGACGTGCCTGGCCCACTCCCATAATTTTGATGATGACATGATTAGGGAGACGTGTGCCTTGCTTGATACTACACCGATACTTGAAGTTAACCGGTGGAGGCCACAATTTGAAGAGTTGCCCCAAACTGATATAGTGCCTCTACCGTCTAACCTCAAGCTATCGAAGCTTGACCTAAAATCTTTGCCCTATGATTTAAAATATGTCTATTTAGGTCAAGATGAGACATACCCGGTGGTGATCTCTGCCCACCTGGAGAAAGAACATGAGAGTATGCTCATATCTACTCTCATTGAGCATAAGGGAGCCCTTGGATGGACGATAGCGGACCTCAAGGGAATCGACCCCTCGATTTGTACTCACCGCATTTATCTTGAGGATAATGCGAAGACCGCTCGGCAATCAGAATGTAAACTAAATCCAAACATGATGGAAGTAATTAAGGCCGAGGTTCTTAAACTATTAGATGTGGGTATCATATACCCCATATCCGATAGTCAATGGGTGAGTCCAACTCAGGTGGTTCCTAAGAAGTCCGGGATCACCATCATAGCCAATGCCAATAATGAACTCGTGCCAACTAGAGTTACTACTGGTTGGAGAATGTGCATTGACTATAGGAAGCTGAATACCGTCACGAGGAAAGACAACTTTGTTTTACCCTTCATTGATCAAATCTTGGAAAGGCTAGCTGGTCATTCCTATTACTGTTTCCTTGACGGGTATTCGGGCTACAATCAGATTGAAATCGCCCCTGAGGATCAGGAAAAGACCACATTTACATGTCCTTACGACACCTTTGCCTACAAAAGGATGCCATTCGGATTATATAATGCCCCTACCACCTTTCAGCGTTGCATGATGAGTATCTTTTCTGACATGGTGGGGAAATATCTAGAGGTCTTCATAGACGATTTCTCTGTTTTCGGTTCATCTCTCAGCAAGTATTTAGAAAGTCTTAAATATGTACTAAAAAGATGTGAAGAGAAGAACTTGGTACTTAATTGGGAGAAGTGTCATTTCATGGTTCATAAGGAAATTGTCCTTGGACATATTATCTCGTCCAAAGGAATCGAGGTAGATAAGGCAAAGATTCGATCTTATCTCTAACCTACCTCCACCCAAGAACATCAGAGATGTGCGATCCTTCTTAGGACACGTAGGGTTTTATAGACTATTCATAAAGGACTTTAGTCTTCTCTCTCGTCCCTTATGTAATCTTCTGCAAAAGGATGCACCATACGAGTGGACTGAGCAATGCCAGAAAGCTTTCACCAAGCTTAAGGGCATGTTAACCACTGCACCCATCATGCAGCCACCCGATTGGAGCCTTCCTTTTGAGCTTATGTGCGACGCTTCTGATTATACTCTTCGAGCGGTTCTAGGCAAGAGAAAAGATAAGAGGCCCTACGTCATTCATTACGCAAGTAGAACTTTAAATTCTGCCCAAGTGAACTACTCGACTATGGAAAAGGAACTCCTGGCCGTAGTGTTCGCTTTGGATAAATTTAAGTCTTACCTGATCGGATCTAAGATCATTATCTATACAGATTATGCAGCACTTAAGTATCTTCTTTCTAAGAATGATTCTAAGCCCCGTTTGATACGATGGATCCTTCTGCTCCAAGAATTTGATTTAGAAATTAAAGATAAAAAGAGAGTAGAGAACGTAGTGGCCGATCATCTGTCTCGCCTTAATACCTCTGATTCCCCTGAGGTGACCCATATCAATGGCATGTTCCCTGATGAATAACTGTTCAGAGTCTCCCATTCGCCTTAGTTCGCTGATATTGCCAATTATCTTGTCACAGGTTCCATACTGACGCATTAGGCTGCACAAGATAAGAAGAAATTCTTTACCAAGGTGCGCAACTTTTTCTGGGACGATCCATATTTATTCAAATATTGTCCAGACCAAATTCTAAGGAGATGTGTGCCAGATGACAAGTATCAGAGTGTCATCTCCTTCTGTCATTCACAGGCCTGTGGTGGTCACTTTTCTGCTAAAAAGACCACGGCCAAGATTTTACAGTGTGGCTTTTATTGGCCCACTATGTTCAGGGACACTCATGAGTTTTGCAAGGCTTGTGAGCGTTGTTAAAAATTGGGAGCATTGTCCCATCGAAATATGATGCCTTTAAATCCCATCCTTATCATAGAAGCATTTGACTGCTGGGGCATCGATTTCATGGGACCATTCCCCCAATCATTTGAAAATTTGTATATTTTGCTCGCCGTAGATTATGTCACTAAATAGGTCGAAGCAATTCCATGCCAAAATAATGACCATCGCACGATCATTAAATTCTTAAAAGAGAACATCCTTTCGCGGTTCGAGATGCCTCGAGCCATCATTAGTGATGGGGGCTCACACTTTTGTAATAGACCATTCGAGAGCTTAATGAAGAAATACGGTATCTCTCATAAGGTGAGCACCCCATACCATCCACAGACAAGTGGACAAGCTGAGATTTCCAATAGGGAGATCAAACATATCCTAGAGAAAACGGTTAACCCTGATCGTAAGGATTGGTCAATCCGATTGACCGATGCCTTATGGGCATACCGTACTACTTTAAAACCCTTATTGGAACGTCTCCCTTTAGACATGTCTATGGGAAAGCTTGTCACTTGCCTGTGGAGTTGGAACATAAAGCGTACTGGGCAATCAAAAATCTGAATTTCAATCTGGACAACGCTGGCTCGCTACGTAAACTTCAATTAAATGAACTTGAAGAAATCCGGAACGATGCGTACGAGAACTCGAGAATTTACAAAGACAGAATAAAGGCGTTTCATGACCAACGTATTCTATGGAAATCATTCACACCTGGTCAGAAAGTCCTTTTGTATAATTCTCGATTACATCTCTTTCCAGGTAAGCTTCGATCTTCTTGGACTGGCCTTTACATTGTGGTCACTGCGCATCCTCATGGGGCCGTTGAGATAAGAGATCCTGACAATGGTAAGGAGTTTAAAGTAAATGGATATCGCTTAAAGCCATTTGTCGAGAAATTTGATTCAGAGGACATGTCCATACCTCTGACTGATCCTGTTTACCAGGATTGATCTCTTAATCTGATGGAGGTATAGGTAGGTTTCCTGTTTTCATAGGACTAGGATAGTTTCCTTTATGTTGTTTTAGGATTTACAAACTTAGCGCTCTTAGGAGCTAACCCAGCTTTTCATTTCGTTTCATTTTCCTAGTTAGTTAGTTCAATGTCTGTGGGTAACATTGTTGCAAACCCTCACGAGACTACAACTCGTCCACTAAGGGCAACCTAGGGGTTTAAAGGCTTGTTGCATACGCTAATTGCAATCGAGAGCACCTACGAAAGTGGTGTAGGTAGGATTTTATTTTTGTTATTTTTATTTTACTTATGTTGGTTTCTCTCTTATGCTGACCCGCTCTTATGTAGATATCTTTGGAAAGCCTCTTGATTCTTTCGTCCAGGTACTATCTTTCCATCACTCCTCTTATATTTTCGTTGTCCCACGTGCATTGCATGCTTATTTCTTTTACATTGAGGACAATGTAGATTTTAGGTTGGGGATGGGAGATTAGGTTTCCTAATCAGTGTTTTCTTGGTCTTGAGCAAAAATTATGAAAAATTTTAATTTTGTTGGAATTTCTTGTGAAATCAAAGTGATTTGATGGCCATCTAGGGCACTTAGAATTTCAAGATACGTAATGTTGGTAATTTATGACTCTTGGATTCAGTATCTTTTAGATTTCACAATTAAGTTTGAATTGTTAATCCAGAATTAAAAGTTGTAAACATTGATTGAGTCATGATTTCACAAAACACATCTCACTTGCACATTAAGGGTTCAGTTCGATATTGAAGGATTAACTTGGTAATCACTAAACATGAAAAGAACCAACTTGAAAAAAGTGAATGGATTGGGCGAACAGTCTTTACCATAGGTTTGCTCCCTATAAGTGAGGATTCGATTCCCCATGGATGATATTTGAAAAAGAGTTGGGTGTACAGTCTTTACCATAGGTTTACTCCCTATAGGTAAGGATTTGATTCCCCTTCTTGGCATTACTTCTAATGAAAAAATCAAAAATTAAAAGAATAAAAAGATAATGTGTGAGGCAAGTTTTGGTTATCGTGAATTCTCTTATTGGTTACCAATGATATCCTTAAATAGAGAGGTGAATTTTAATGTTGATAAGTCGAGATTAGACTATAGATCCATGGAATTCAAAGTTTAGAATTGTTCTAATTGATGGACTAATATTTCGAACTTAATTATGAAGTTACCGTGTGCTTGAGTCGAGGAGAGAATTATGCCCAACATTTATGAATCTTAGATTTTTCGTATCTGAATCGTTTTTCAAAATATCACTCGGTTTCACAGAAATTGTTTCGTAATTCTCAACTTATTTTTCACATACCTTGCTCGGGACTATCAAAATGCTGGTTGGAGGTTGTGTTGAGGGTTAAATATTGCATATCAGACCCCAGTTATTGCCTGGATTTACCAATATGGTACTGTTTAACGGCCCGATTTAATCGTGTTTGTGATGCAGAGTGTATTTACGGTTTTGGATTGAAATAGGATGTTAAAAGCAGGGATTTAATGCCCATGAGTCACCAAGGCAAGGGACGGACCTCAGGGGACCAAGATCGACAAATTTACACGCCAGAGACCCGAGAATTTTGAGAAACTGAAGCTCTAGTGGCCTGAAATTGGTACAGAATACAAGATCACAGGGTTCCCACCATCCGTTCAGCTTGAAACTTCATATATGGCCTGAAGACCTTAAATAAACCGTACACGTCAAATTTTAGTAGTTGGATACCTGTGGAAGTGTCCAACGGTCAGATCAGCCTATGAATTACTGATCTAAGGCCCACCTGATATTCAAATATGCTTCAAACTCAGGCTTTATCTATTAGATGATATGAGAAAAGATGTGAACAGAATGGATTTCTCACGACCATCATGATGATGGCCCATGAGCATCGCATGTATAGAGAGTGTATGTGCACTCAACGTGCACCGGATGAAGAAACCCGGTCAAAGTCGGTTTTGACTGACTTCTTACACAAAAACGGCAACTGCCGTTACAACGAAGTTGCGCTGTCATCATCGGTTGATGTTGTGGGCCCCACCCATTGTCCATATGAAAAATCCAAACCATTCATCGGATCCATAAAGGCCTGCTCACCAAGTCCTAGGTAACGAAATTTCAATGTACAGCGAATATTGATTTTTAACCGCCCAAATGTAGGACGGATGGCTGAATGAAAATATCCATGGACCACATCGAATTTGATCCAAAAACAGTGATTCCCACCTGGTTTTTCGAGCTGTAACGAATAGACGGAGTGGATTTCTTTGAAAGCACCAAATATAGACCCCACCACCATCACAGCGTAACCATTACGCATGCTCTGTTCGCGCCCGGACGCTGTCCGAGTTTTGCCTACGATTGCATGAGTATGGTGATGATCGGATGGGTAATCCAGACCGTCCATCGTGTAGGCCACTCAAAAACGTGCCAAGGGACAGTATTATTTTGGAAAGAATCACATGAACAGGGGAGTTTAGAGGATTCGATTTGGTTGCGAAAGGAGGGTGCCGCGCAAGCCTTCTCCACCGCCTTTGCTTTCGCAATCCAGCAAACAGGGTCGGCCCTTCCACCTTCCACGGACGGAATCACCATCCCATACATGCTATAAAGAGAGAGATCGGCAAGGGGAAGAGTTATCATCTCTCGGTTGGACGTGCATCACAAGGAGCAGAGAGCGTAGAGGAGTTAGGAGTTTATTTCTTATTTTTTTGTTTTGTTTTTTTTTTTGTTCAAGTTCTAGCCTATTCATGGCTGGCTAAACCTCTTAGCTATGGCTAAGAGGTAAAGCTTGTGGTGCGATGGGAACGATTCTATGGTTTTAATTCATGTTATGGCTTGGATTCATGTTAGACTAAGTTGATGTTGATTTACTTTGATTAATAGGAATGCTTCCAGTTTTTAATGGTTTGTTGTGACTGAAATTACAATAGATCTGCGATAACTTTGAGCATGTTCTTAGCATTATAGGGTTTATGAATTTGGGAACCCTATTGTTCACCATCGTCTCCTGGGCATGGTTGGATGACGGAACTCTTCCTGACATTCATACATCACTTAGATTGGCTGTGAATTGGTTTAATTCTGTTGTTTGCTTTGTCTCATGGGTATGATTTTGTGATGGAATCCATTCTAATTTACACCCGTCTGATCTTTTGAAAACTAGATTAAATAAAATTAAGAATTGATTTTCAGGTTATATCTTCTAACTGGATGAAGATGGGACTCGAAGTCCAGTTGAGTTCATGAATCAACCGTAGATCTCCCTGATCTCTACAAGTGGATCCTCTGAATCCCTAGTTTCCTACCTCTGAATTCTTTAAGTTTTAGATTAATATTGCACCATTATTCCCTCAAATTCATTCGATTTAGATTTCATCTTAGATTAATTGTAGTTCTATTCAGTTTCAGATTACTTACAGGTTTCAGTCCCTTGAGATTCATCCTCGGTCTCACCGAGTGTATTACTACATCACAACCCTATACTTGGGGAGTGAACAGTGGGGCCCATAAAGCCCTACCAGATCCAAAGCACAAGCCATGGTTATCATTTGTACGATGAATGGGTGTGAGTTTTGCAATTTATGTAAAATAGTGGTGACTCCTTCATATAAAGCGTGGGTTTGATATATATATATATATATATATATATATATATATATATATATATATATATATATATATATATATATATATAGAGGATCATTTACCCCGGTTGCTCAAACTGGCAACCTGAAGATCCTCTATGTTGGGAGTCGTGGAAGCAAACCCCGAGTAGAATTACACAAGCGAAAAATAAATATAAACAAAGCAATACAAAATTTTACATGGAAAAACCCTTGCAGAAAAAAACAATGGCATAAAGTGACAAACAATCCACTATGAAAATGAAAGTAAAAGAGGTTAAGATCAAATTAAATATGTGAAAATCCTAGTTTTTATTTATTTATTTATTATTATTATTATTATTTTGAGTATTGGCTTTCTCATTCAAATAAACAGAATTTACAACTCAGATGACATTCGGGCTTGCACAAAAGAAAAAGGACCTGGGCGACGCCTATCATAAACTAACCATAGCAACAAGGACAGACATGAGCAAGAAAAACTACATAAAAAAACACAACAAAAAATAGGGCTCACTGGACGGGACCCCTGGGAGACTTCATCCCTAACCCCACTTTATCCAGGAAAAGAAGACCTCTAACTTCCAGCGAAAGATCCGATCGCTGGCGGAACACGGAGGAGCCCTGGAGCTCGCTACCCAAACAGGCCATTCCATCTGCTTGCGTGTTTTCTTCCCTAAACACATGCTTAAACTTCACCTGCCCTCTACTTTTGAGCCTCTCAATCCTTGACATCCAAACCTTCCATTTCTAGCTTGGACTAGACGACTCATTAAGAAGAGCCACCACCAGCCTGGAATTAGATTCCACGACAATTTTAGAGAGACCCAAATTGAGATAGAAGGAGAGACCGCCGTGGGCCGTTTGAACCTCTGCTCTAGAGTTGGAGCCGTTCCCATTGCCCATCGAAAAAGCGAAAATGAATTCCCCATTATCACCTCTGCACACACCACCTACACCAGAAGGACCCGAGTTACCCCTAGAAGATCCGTCCACATTCATTTTAACACATCCAACGCTCGGCTTAAGCCATCTCACAACTTGCACTCACGAAGAATGAAGGCTCCTCTCTTGGCATCTTAACGCTGATAGAGTCTAGCGGTTGGCCCTGGACAAAGAAGAGGACCCCAAAAACTTCTCATCAAATCTAAATGAATTTCTGGCCTTCCAAATTTCCCAGAGGATGGGGTCAGGCATGAGGTTTTGCAGGGCTACAACGCTACCCCCATTTGATCGAGCACGCCACCATTGACGCAGTCTGTGCTCAATAGTTTCTTTCCTTCTAAACCTTAAAAATGATTCTGCACTCCTTGTTTTACCCTAATCTCATATTACACCCACCCACCTACACACAAAATAGGAAACAAAATGCTCAATATGTAAATTCACACGCGCCGTTGATCTAACCATCAATCGATCGAGCAACCCTCGATCAATCGAGCCTTCATGTTCAATCAATCGAACACACTAAAAAGTGTCCAATGATCAAAATAGAAATTTTAAGAAATTTTGATCAATCGAACTAGGTGGTTGATCGATCGAGAACCCTTGTTTCAGCATAGATTAAAGGCATTTGATTTCAGCAATCTCCATCATAGCTTTGATATATATCCATACTCCACTGCTCCAAGCTTCCTCCTCCATATCTAATCATCTCCATCATAGTAACAACACTATCGTTGCTTCTCATGCACACTCTGACTTCATCAAACATTTCTCAAGCCCAGAAAAGTAGAACATAATCTGAACTTTTCTACACGAACTACATTCGTAAGAATATCCGTCGGATTTATGCTCATGTAGATCTTGTCAAGAGTGACACTGCCTTCCCCAAGCACCTGTCAGCTAAAATGATGATGAACATCAATATGCTTAGTATGAGAATGAGATACCAAATTTTTTGTCAAATTGATCACACTTTCGCTATCATAATTAATCTACATGGCCTTCTGCTAAAGCCTAAGTTCGTTCATCATTCCTATCAACTAAACACCTTCCTTGAATACATTTGTCACTACCATATACTCAACTTCAATTGTAGAAAGAGCAATCATAGATTGAAGCTTTAACATTCAATTGATCGCTGCACCCGCTAACACAAACGAGTATCTGGAAGTCGACCTTTTATTGTCCACATTTCTCACGTAATCTACATCCACATAGCTTACCAGTTTCTCCTTAGATTTTTCAAATGTCAAGATGTAGTCCGTTGTACCTCATATGTAATGAAATATTCATTTCACTACCTCTCAATGTTGCTTGCTGAGGTTTGATATATATCTGCTCACAACACTAATTGCATGTGAAATATCTGGTCTCCTACAGACCATGACATACATCAAACTACCAAACACAGTCGAGTAGGGCACAAGACAAAAAAAAATTCTTTATTTGTAGTAGTACATTACACTGAAGAAAGCCAAAAGTGAGCATCATGGGGTATGTTAACCGGTTTAGCCTTATCCATCTCAAACTTAATCAATACCTTCTCAAGGTATTCTGCCTGAGACAACTGTAACCATCTCCTCTCCTTATATCTATATATATCAATGACGAGAATAATCTTTGTAGCCTCCAAATCTTTCATCTCGAATATCATTGATAATTGAGTCTTCACACTACCAAAAAATCAAGTAATGGCTATGGAGGTTGAAAGGTTTTAGCTATGGATTTAATCCGTAGCAATATAGCTACGGATTTAATCCGTAGTTATAGCCTAAGTGCTCTGTAGCTAAAGCGTACCTCCCCACCTAAAACATATTAAATATAGATGGTGCTTAGGGGGATCCATGAGGTCCATTGAAATATATGTGTTTGATCTAAGCCGTCCAAAAATTCTAATATATAATTTTAGTGCATGAGCCTAAAAATTATGTAGATTAAATGTCTAACTGGACCACACCATAAGAAATAATATAAATTAAATTTCTACTGTTAATATGTTGTGTGGTCTCCTTACAAATTCGATCTAACTCATTTTTTTATCAGCACTTAAAATAATAATTTAAAATTAATGGACGGAGTGGATATATGAAATACATCACAGTAGGCCCCACAGTCCTAAAACCATAAAATGTCCCAAGGAGCCGTCCATCACGCGCCCCTCCAAAACCCCAAACCCCTCCAAAAACAAAACCCTCATCCGCCATTTTCTCCCGTTCGCTGATGAACCCATCTCTCTCTCTCTCTCTCTCTCTCTCTCTCTCTCTCTCTCTCTCTCGCACTCAGTCTCTCTCTTTCCCTTGCCCCCTCTCGATCTCCCAATCTCCCTCACCCTCTCTCCTTGTCTCAAGGCCGTATTCCCCTACTCTGTTTTCAAAAACCCATTTTGCTGTAAGAAGGAGAAGAAGAAGAAGAAGGAAAAGAAGACGAAACACGTACGGTTAGTTTCTTTCTTTCTCCTTCTTTATCTCTTTCTCAAATCTTTCAATCCTTCAATCCGCATTCCCCTCTCTCTGTTTCTGAAATGTAAGGACTGTTTGGCCGGTCAGATTGGAATGGATTGGATCTTATTGGAAGGGATTGGAAGTTAAATCCTAGGATTGGCCGGGCGTGCCAAACAGAGTCGGTGATCTGATCCCAATCCCTGAGACGTGTTTGGCTTGAGGGATTGGAAGGGATGTGAAGGTTTAATCCCGGTATTGGCCGGGCGTGCCAAACAGACTGGATATATCAATCTAGGGATATAGCAATCCCATTTATCTGAAGACAATCCACCGATAACACCATCAATACCTAGAAATCCAGGCCATCCACCCTAATACCATTCAATCCCTTTCAATCCACCCGACCAAGCGGGCCCTAAAAATGCTTTATGGGCTCCACCATAATATGTGTATGCAGGGCATTCATTTTTTCCAGCTCATTTTAGGGCCAAATCTCAGGTGGACCACACCATAGGAAACTGTGGTGATTGAAAACCCATCATTAGGGCCTATTTGGCTGGGCAGATTGGATGGAATTGAATGGTAATAGAGTGGATTGCACAGATTTCAAGGTAATGATAGTTGCGTCAGTGGATTGGTGCAAGATCTATGGGACTGCTATATCCCAGGATTGCTATTTTCGGTCTGTTTGGGACGCTCGGCCAATCTCGGGATTAAACCTTCCAATCCCTTTTAATCCCTTGAACCAAACATGTCCCAAGCAATTTTAAAGGAATTAGGGTGGATTAGATGGGATTTAAAGGTAATGATGGTGATTTCAATGGATTGTCTTAAGATCCTGAAAGGAATTCCAGAATATATTTTTTTTAGGTTTGTCAGATTGTGACATCAATTTGAATTTTTATGTTTTTTTTTCAATGTCTTTTATGTTACTGGCATAGGCATTCATATATAGGGGTGCACACGGGTCGGTTCGGTCTAGTTTTGGGGTGAAATCGGAACCGAACCGTTCCTAACGGTACTGCAACTATTGGAACCGGAACTGGACCATTAGCACCATAAAACCGAACCGGAACTGGACCGTGAAGAATGGTTCGGTCCCGGATCGGATCCACGGTTCACAAGACCCATCTCTCATTTTATACAAACTGAAAATTGAAGCATGCCTTCAGTATACCTTGAGCAAAATTCACAAGACCCATCTCTCATTTTCCAGATTGAAATCAAAGGAAAGAAAAGTTGTGTATAATAACAAGATTAAAAAGAAAATAGAAGCTAAAATATACAATACCCATATAAGAAAAATGAGTGATATTCACAAAAAAAGAGAGAAAAAGAGTATGAAGAAGAGAAACCCATCTCAGCAAAAATGAAAACCTCACAAGAAAAGGTGAAAATGAGAAAACCCGTGTTCTAAAACCATGCTTAGAAGAGAATAGGAGTTACAGAGAAGTTGGGGTTTTGGAGACTTATTCTAAAAACATGGTTAGTTACAGAGGAGTTGGGTTTTTGGAGACTTACAGAGAAATCAACGGTGGAGAGAAAAGAGAGAGCTTGGGAGGCCAAGAAATGAAGGGCTTTGCAGACAAGAGTTGTTGAAGACGGAGATTCAACATCCTGCTTTGTTAAGATTTCATGGAGGAGGCTTTGAGGAAGCGCCTCTTTAGATCACTACCTCTAAACATTTCACTCCCCCATCTGAGAAAGAGAGAGAGGGCAGAGGGACTGAGGGAGGGTAGAGGGTAAGGAGTGAGGCCAGAGAGAGGGCAGAGGGCGGGAATGTGGCGCGAGAGAGGGCAGGGCATGGACTTAGGCAACTTAGGGTGTTTTTTCTCAAGTACATTGGATCCATGGTTCCTGTCACGGATCGGTTCTACAGTTCGGTTAACGGTTCAGATCAACGATTCGGTTTGGTTCTATAGGACCTTAAACCAGAACCGAACCGTAATCAATGGTTTAGAAAATTTAGGAACCAGAACCGGACCGTTAGCACCCTGGAACTGGACCAAACCGGACCGATCCAACGATTCTGGTCCGGTTACACAGTTCCAACGGTTAAATGTGCACCCCTATTCATCACTACCAAAAAATCGAGTAAAGGCTATGGAAGTTGAAAGCTTTTAGCTACGGATTAAATCCGTAGCAAAATAGCTACGGATTTAATCCGTAGCTATAGCCTAGGTTCTCTGTAGCTAAAGCATACCTTTTAACCTATTACCTATATGGTGCTGAGGGGGATCCATGAGGTCCACTGGAATATATGTATTTGATCTAAGCCGTCCAAAAATTCGGATATATAATGTTGTTGCATAAGCCCAAAAATTATGTGGATTGAATATCTAGGTGGACCACACCATATGAAATAATATAAATTAAATGTGTACTGTTAATTTGTTGTGTGGTCAGCTTAAAGATTTGATCTAAATGAATTTTTTATCATCCTTAAAATAATAATTTAAATTTATTGGATGGAGTGGATATATGAAATACATCAAAGTGGGCCCCACGTAGCTAAAATCCTAAAACAGCTCACGGCCGTCCGTCACGCGCCCGTCGAAAAGCCCATCTCCCTCCAAAAACCAAACCCAACGCCATTTTCTCCCGCCTCCAAAACAGAAACCCACTCTCTATCTCCGTCTCCATCTCTCTCTCTCTCTCTCTCTCTCTCTCTCTCTCTCGCACGCAGTCTCTCTCGTTCCCTTGCCCTCTCTTCATCTCCCGATCTCCCTCACCCTCTCTCACTATCTCAAGGCCGCATTCCACATCTCCCGAAACCCATTTCGTTGCATGAAGTAGAAGAAGAAGAAGCATCGTACGGTGAGTATATTTCTTTTTCCCTCTTTATCTCTTTCTCAAATCTTTCAGAGGTTCAATCCGCATTCCCCTCTCTCTGTTTCTGAAATGTAAGGGCCGTTTGGCCGGTCGGATTGGAAGGGATTGGATGTTATTGGAAGGGATTGGAAGGATTTGCCCCTTCTGTTTCTGAAATCTAAGGGCCGTTTGGCCGGTCGGATTGGAAGGGATTGGATGTTGGAAGGGATTGGAAGTTAAATCCTGGGATTGGTCGGGGAGCCCATTGCTATAAGTATGCAATATCTCGCACCCTCTTTCTACATTACATGACTTAGACCCAGATTCTCTAGCCTGACTTAGGCATCGGAGAGTCCCTCGGCTGAGTCAGGGTCTCCTTTGGTCACCCCTTTTGTGCAGGACTAGGGTTCGTTTGACGTTCGCAGTATTGAGTGGAGGGTGGTACAGATTTTGACTTCAACGGTACTTGTGTAGGCAACGGATTGGCTACTGCCTCTGACACCAGCTAATGGCTGATGGTTGGTGCTCTGTGGGGCCCCACCATGATGTATGTGTTTCATCCATGCCGTCCATCTATTTTTACAGATAATTGTAATAACTGCTCAGGAGGCATCGCCGGCTGCTGAGTCGGCAGCAACGGGGATTGTGCAGTCAGGAGAATTGTGTGCCGGTGTCAGGTATTGCCTTGTGAATTATAATTCTTTGTTTAGGTTTTGCTGGTTAGATTCTGCAGATTGTTATTTACGATTTTAATTTATATGTTCGGTGATTGGAAGTTGAAATTTGTGAGGAGAAATGCGAAGGAGATTCGCTTGGACGGTGAATTGGGGGGAACATGCTGTTGTTACACAAGGGTGCAAGATCCTGGCCAGTCATCAGGTGGGATGAACATGCCTTGGATTATAAACCTATGGCTGTGGTCCACTCATTAGGTTGCATGCTAGTTTCTGAGTAAAATGGATGGTGGAAAGAAAGGGCAATGAATGGTCCATAGTTAATGTACACGTATGGTCCGCCTGATGAGTAGACCAGTTTGGTTTTTTGCCCAGGGGATGTTCATGTTGGGCTCTGTCTGATGAATGGTCTGGACCTTTCAAACAGCCTTAGAGGAACGGATGGATGAGCAATTATTAGCAGTGTTGTCAAAATCCTAATATCTACGATTTATGATTTGAGTTGAATTTTAAGTAAGACGATTTGAATCTCACCTTGTATCCCACTTTATATAAATCCTACGATTCTCTGATTTGAATCCTATGATTTATGATTCAAATCCTGATTTACAATTCAAATTATGCTTGGTCTCTTCTATTTAAGCTTCCCTCGGCTTTCATATTATGTTTGTAAATTGGTGGGGGCTTTAAGAATCGTTTAGAAAAGGTAAATTATTTTATTGTGCTCTTTATGAGAGATTAAATGATATATATTTTCTTCAACATTAAATCATGGAGCTGTCTCTCTCTCTCTCTGTGTGTGTGTGTGTGTCTCTCTCTCTCTCTCACTCTTTTTAAGATCTCTTACTTCTTAACTAGTTGAAACACCAAATTAATGTATGACTTATCTGGAATGTTTTCATGGGTGCTTACGATCATGTGGACTTATCTGTATTGTGGAATAGTGGTTAGAAATCAAAATATCTTTTTCTGTTGGTCTACATAATCAAATGCCACTTTTCCAACGTGATTCTAATTCATGAAATGTCACAAGAACATAAATTATAAAAGGATCCTTGTATGTTTTTTAAATGAAATTTCTTGAAAGATAAATAATAATAAAAAAGGAAGATAAGAATCCTTTATCGCTATCATAACATGGTATTACTTGGCGCATATTGATGGCAAAAGGATGATTGATAACTTTTTAATTTTTTTTGCTTATTTATATTTTTCATTTTTGTAGAAAATCATAAAAATCTTACAATTTACAATATGATTTTCGATTCGATATGATTCAACCCCTATTATGATTTGCAATACAATAATGATTTTGACAACATTGATTATTTGTTCCAAACTTCCAACGCAACATGGAATTAGCTCCCCCAATTTCCATTAGAAAGGCCTCCTTGAGATGCACCTCTTTTGGTGAACCCACAAGATTTCGAAAGTTGTGTATAGTTCTCGGTTTTGTTTCTTGAGTTGTTTAGTTGCTCTGCTTAGTTTTGTTTTTCGAGTTGTTTGGCTGGTTCCTTGCATTTGTTTTCTGTTTTGTTTGGCTTTTCTGTATTTGTTTTGTGCTTGTTCTTTTGGGTTACTTTAGAAAAGGGTGCATGCATTTGTTGGTGTAATGTTCTTTTTACCGGCTTGTTGCTTCATGTTATGTTGGGTTAGCTTGGAAAATTACATGATCAAGTTGTATATTTTAACAATTGTGGCCTGTTGGATGTCAGAAGTGATGTCTTGCATCATTTTGCATTGGATTGGATGCTTTGTATCCTAGAAATGAAGTGTCAAAGGGGTTGCGTGGGTGATGCCCGCTTCAATTGATGGTCTGCTATGTTCTTGGCATGAGGATCTGGGAGGAGTGATTGGGAGAAAGAAGTGGAGAATCCTTCTCCTGGCCATTCTTTGGGTAGTGTGGGCCAAAAGGAACAATCGCTGCTCCAGAATCCGAGTGTCTCTTCAGCTGGGGTGTTTAACAAGGTTTTATTATTCTTTAGAGATTCGGTGCCTTTAGCTCTTAGGACCTTTTGGGTTTGGGTTTCCTCCGTCTTGGGACTGGTATTGTTGTATTTTATTTTATGCTTTTTTTTTCCTTTTTGCTATTTCCTGCTTGCTGGTTTGCAGCTATGCCTATTGCTTCATCTTTCAAAAAAGAAAAAAGAAAAAAAAAAGGAAAAAAGAAATGAAGTGTCAAAGGTATGCAAACTTCACAAATTTTTCATTAAGCATTTTGTAAGAAAATCTTTTTGTTAACTAAGCAGTTGGTTGGAAGGAAGAAGAAAGGATATGGTCCAAAGAGGTACAAAACAGAAAATTTTTTCTCAAGGAGTAACAGGATATTGTGAGACTAGAAGACATGTTTTGGAGTGAAATTCCTGTGCTATGCAGCTCAAGGAGGGGTGATGAGGACACTAGCTTCCTGTCACCATGTTGTAAATGCTATTGAGGGTGAATTTAATAAAGAAGATAAACAATGAGGGATGCGCTAAAGGAGTGCTTTCTTAGTGAGTGCTTTGAGTTCTTAGGGGTGTGTCGGTGTGGAATTAATTGTTTGGTAGTTCAAGGCATAACAAACAAAGATATGTGAAGTATTGTTGATGGTGTTGATTGATGTGTTTTTCTTTACGAGTATAGATGAGAAGAGGATCTGGAAGTTCACAATTCTCAGCTAGATCATTCTTCCATGCTTTGAAATCTAGGGCCTGTTTGGGTTGTGGGAAAGGAAAAGAAAACTCGAGGGTTTTCCATTATTTGGACCTTTTTTGTTGTTTGGATAGCAAAGGAAATGGTGAGATTGGAAGCGATTGCTAGCCTTTCCATAGTCAAATTTTCATGCACAATATAGAACGTGAAAATTGTGAGAGGAATGTGAGATTTCCACTTTCTATCGAAACAAGATCCTCAAAAAATAGAATCCATGGGAATCCATGTTTAAATAATGCTCATAGAGTCTATGATTGGATAATCACTATACTTTTCTCATCTTTTCCCAGTCCAAACAGGCTCCTAGTGATGAATTTTCCCATTCGTATAAGGGAATTGAGTGTGCCTAGGTTGGAGGCACTTGCCCGGAAAGAAACAACCAATAAAATTCTCACCCTAAATCTCCTGTAACGTGGCATCATTTACTTGAAACTTGCATCATGTTCCATAGGAAACTGTGGTGATTGAATGCCCACCATTAGGGCCTGTTTGGCTGGGCAGATTGGATGGATTTGGATGGTATTAGAGTAGATTGTACGAATTTCAAGGTAATGATAGTTGCGTCAATAGATTGGTGCAAGATCTATGGGATTGCTATATCCCGGGATTGCTATTTCTGGTCTGTTTGGGACGCCTGGCCAATCCCGGGATTAAACTTTCCAATCCCTTTTAATCCCTTGAACCAAACACGTCCCAAGCAATTTTAAAGGGATTAGGGTGGATTGGATGGGATTTAAAGGTAATGATGGTGATGTCAGTGGATTGTCTTAAGATCCATGGGATTGCTATATCATGAGATCAGGATCCTGCGTCTGTTTGGATTTCTATGTTTTTTATTTTTTTTAAATTTTTTTATTTACAATGTCTTTTATATTACTGGCATAGGCATTCATATATATATTGAGAAATATGATTGAAGTGTTGGACTAGCATGTGCATTTACACCATTTCTTTAAATGTTGGTGACTCATCCACCACATGTGTCATAAAACATGTTAATCCACTGCATTGCATTCATCAGGAATCAAGCTTGGGGGTAAACATTTTTGGCTTTTATTCAAAAACTCAGGCTGTTTTAACTCCTAGTCTGGCCACTTATAAAATTATACCTAAAAATTGTAAATATACATCATATGGTCCACTTCAGTCTCGGAATAATACAATTTTTGGGTAGTTTTTTTCATCATGATGAGCCAATACTATATGAATGGATTGGATGCACAGGAAACAGTGGTAATTCACCATTAAAACTTAATGTGGGTTGAAGAAATTTTGGATAGAGCTGATATTTGTGTGGTTTCTTCATCCTAGGTCTTTGTAAGCATTCCATTGCCCTTGTGTGGTGAAGTCTTTGACTGGTACGATCCATCATTTAGCTTGATATATTAGAATTGCATGCGAGACTTTTCATCTATGCAAGTGGTTTAATATTATACTTATTAATTGCATTATTAATTTTTTGTAAAAATACAATGATGGCAAACTCCTTAATACATTGTATTTGGTAGATAATATCTGTATGGGTCCAATCATCTGATAGCACTTTCTTCATTTTCAACTTTTAAGGAGGATGGTGCATTAGGTTAATTTCCAACTTTAATTTTTCGTAAGGTGCAGGTTGAAAATGGACCCATTGGTTAATCGAGATTTGGCTGCAATGAATAGGGAGTGGATGACACTAAGTTTCCCTGACCCACGTTTTCTTTCTGGAATCAGAAGTTTTTCAAAGTTTGCACAAGAAAACCTTCCTGGTAGAGAATTTGTTCCTTGTCCATGCACCACTTGCAGATGTGCACGTTTTCCGGTTTCTTATGATGATATGGAAATACATCTAATGAAAAATGGATTCGACCCAAGCTATAGGGTTTGGAACATGCATGGGGAACATGTATCACCTAAGTATACTGTACGTGAATCAAGTTCCCAACAATATCATAGTGTCTCGAACTTAAATGAGATTCACAACGCGATCGTTCAAGAACTTGGTGGTAATAACCTAGATGAAGTTGTACAGGATGAGCCCAACGTGACCCATATAGTTGAAGGCGTCTTCGGAGAAAATGAAACTAATGAGTTTGAAGCAAATCTACGAGACGCAATGACTGAGCTATACCCTGGGGCCCAAGATTTCACCGTGCTGACTTTCATTGTACAGCTTTTCAAATTAAAGGTGAATCATGGATGGAGTGAAAAAAGCTTTACAGAGCTCCTTCAACTACTAAAGAAGGTGTTACCTTCCGGTAACAAGGCCCCAACTAATACCTACCAAGCAAAGAAGATCATTACAAAGTTGGGTCTTGATTATGTGAAAATCCATGCTTGTCCAAATGACTGCATCTTATACTGGAGAGAGAACGAGATGAAAACCATTTGTCCAAATTGTAAAACTTCTAGGTACAAGACTGAAATGGGTTCTGAGAAAAATGGATCTACAATACCTAGGAAGGTGTTAAGGTATTTTCCATTAACACCAAGGCTACAAAGAATGTTCAGTGTGCCATGGTTGGCGAAAGAAATGTCTTCGCACTCAACCAGAAAATTTCAACATGAAAAGATGGAGCATCCGACTGATTCTATTGCATGGAAGAATCTTGATGACAAGTATACAGATTTTTCAGCTGAGCCTCGCAATGTTCGATTGGGTTTGGCTACAGATGGGTTTAACCCGTTCGGCACTTTCAGTATGTCGCATAGTTCATGGCCCGTTATGTGTGTGACGTACAACCTTCCACCAAAGCTTTGCATGAAACCTCAGTTTACTATGTTGACTTTGCTCATTGAGGGACCGCGACAACCAGGAAAGGATATTGATGTTTATTTACAGCCATTGATTGATGAACTGCAAAAGTTATGGCGAGAAGGGGTCACGACGTTCGATGCATACCATGAAAATAAATTCAACATGCGTGTTGTTCTGCTTTGGACAATTCATGACTTTCCAGCATATGGTAACGTTTCTGGTTGTAGGACAAAGGGTAAGTATGGTTGTCCTGTATGTGGTCCTAACACAGATTCTTTGCGACTCCAATATGGAAAGAAACATGTTTATATGGGCCACAGACGATGGTTGCCAATGTCAGAACAGGCTAGGAAGGACACAAGTGCTGGCACGTTCAACAAGAAGGTGGAGATACGACGTCAACCGATCCGTCTGGATGGGATTGAGGTTGAAAGACAAACCGCGAACTTGAATATACAGTGGGGGAAGACTAGGAAGAGTAATATAAGGGGTATTGATGGAGGCCGACAAGAGCTAGCGGATGATGTTGAATCACCGTGGTTCTTCAAACGGTCTATATTATTTGATCTGGAGTATTGGAAAGATATTCTCGTGCATCACAACCTTGATGTCATGCATATTGAGAAAAATATATGTGAAATCCTTGTTGCCTTGATGTTGAACACGCCTGGCAAAACCAAGGATGATGCTAATGCACGTAAGGACCTGAAACAATTGGGAATTAAGAAGCGTCTATGGCTGAAAAAGAACAATGGCAAGGTGATTCAGAAACAAAGTCCTTTCTGTCTAAGAAAAGAAGAGAAAAAACTTTTCATCCAGACTTTGCATGAGCTGCGTGTTCCGATCGGTTTTAGTGCGAATTGGAGGACCATCGTAAAGGAAGATTGCGTGGATTTAAAGGGAATGAAGTCTCATTCTTACCATGTGTTGATGCAACATCTACTCCCAGTTCTCATCCAGCATGCATTCAGGGATAGAAAGGTCATTCGTCCTATAATTACAAGCTTTTGCACCTTCTTTAATGCCTTGTGCTCGACAACCGTAGACCTTCAAACACTCCTTACTCTCGAGAGAGGCATGGCTAGGACGTTATGTCAGCTTGAGACTATATGCCCGCCATCGATATTTGTCATTATGATGCATTTGTCGATCCATTTGGCTTACGAGGCTCGCATATGTGGTCCTGTATACTATCGATGGATGTATCCATTCGAAAGGTACGTTGTGAGCTTAATAAGAATAAATCGGCTTAACATTTACATTTGCATGTATATATAATGTATCATTAACTTTGTCAGGTTCATGAAGACATTCAAGGCCTATGTCCGTAACAAGACACGACCTGAGGGTTGTATTGCAGAGCAGTACATCCAAGAGGAGACAATTATATTCTGCAATCAATATAAAGGAAAACAGAAAACAAGCCTACTGGAAAAGCTGGAAAAACGGTTTAACAGAGTCATTCCAGGACTACGTAAGTTGGAAGATATCGTTGATGATGACTCTAATGATGACGATGTTGGTCCAGTAGGTACGGGTCAAAGTGTTATCCTAGCGGGTATCGAATACGAACAAGCTCGTAGATGGGTACTGAAGAGTCATCCCAACTACGACGAGTGGGAATGGTATGTATAATAAGCTCATATATATATGTATATATATATTTATCTTCTTTACTTTATGCGATTTCAATATAACAATGTTATCGAATATCACGCAGGAAGCACAAAGATTACTTGCAGCGATGCTATAAGAGGATCAATAGGGTGCCTAACGAGGATGAATTCATATCTTGGTTGAAGAGGCAACCAGAGTTCATTGAATCTGACGATAATGAATTTAAAGATGTTGTGAGAGGACCTCTAGCTTTTTCTATGCAATACAATAAATATTGTATTAATGGTTTCCTCTTTGTCACTAAGGACTATGAGGAGAATAAAATGAACCAAAACAGTGGGGTTAGGACAGAGGGTATGACAACCTTTCGATCAAGTGCTAAGGATATCAATACAGTGGATGAAAATCAACCTTACTACGGAGTCCTTCGTAGAATTATCCAATTGGAGTACCGAACAGGGTACAAGCCCGTCCTATTTAAGTGTGATTGGGTGAAAGTGACACATCATGGTGTTTCTTTTGATGCAGAAGCGAATTTGAGATTAGTAAATTTGGCTAGTCTTTACAGTTCAGACAAAGTCGGTGACGAGCCCTTCATTCTTGCAGAGCATGCCACGCAAGTTTTCTACTCCAGAGATCCAAAAAATCCTGACTGGCATGTGGTCTTGGAGGTTCCCCAAAAAATTTTTGTCGAAGAAGAGACGTGCGTTCTATCGGAACGATTAAGGGCTGTAAGTAATGCCGATGCAGGACCTGATCTCACCTCATTGGCAATGGTTGATGAATTGATATTCAATGAATCTGAAGATGTCAGTGTTGTGGTCGAGAAAACAAAGAAAAGAAAACGATCGAAGAGAATCTACTGATTTGTTTGTATTTTCTAAGAATGTAACAGAATGATATTTATTGGAGGAAGTTTAAACAAGGTTTGGATAATATAGTGAATTTTTTGTACTTTATCTGTGATCTAAATTATTTCTTAACTATTAGCTTTTTTTTAACAATTGTGTTCTTTTCTTATCTTTTCATATTAGGGAAGAAATAGGCACATGGATTCACAAGCAAAGGTATTGGGTGCGCAGGTGCTTGGGAGTACAGATTCAAGCAATACCAAAGGTAATAAAATACTTCTCCTTAATTATATATGTAAATTTCTTTTTCCTTATATATTGGCAGTAATCAATAATGTGTATATATAACTGTTATTCTTTTTATGTAATTGTGTCAGCTTCTTCTTCATCTAAAAAAAGAGGCATTACTAGGGGGGTTTCTTTACTTGTGCCACCTGATAGGAAAAAAGTCCTTAAGACGAATGAATTCGGGCAACCGAATGAGGACTGTTCTGATCACAGGGACTTTGCATCGCATGTCGGTGTCCTCACCCGTTCTCATATCCCGATCATATACCCGGACTTTCGCCAAGTGCCTCATGAACAAATTCATATGGTCACAGAAAGATTGTCACAGTTTTATGAGTTTGAGGGTCAAAGTTGGGCTGCAAGTCTTGATTACGTTACAAAACGCATCAATGAAGCGTGGAGGAATTACAAGAGAAGATTGACTGCAAAATATATTACAAACAAGGATCCTATTGTGGTGAGAGATGGTCCTGCCCCCCAGGTATCCCTATGGAGGATTGGAAGGCCTTCGTGGATCAACGTACCACCGAGGAATTCAAGAGGGTAAGCGCAAGGAATAAAGTCAATCGGGCCAAGCTAAAAGGACCTGCGTGTCTTGGGAGGCACAGCCTGGCTGTTACTCGCCATAAGATGGTATGTATTTAAAAATAGATATTATAGTTTAAAATTGAATTATCATTCATCTAAATCTATTAATGATGTGTATTTCAATGATATATAATGTGCCAAAGGCGATGGAGAAGAATCTTACCTCTGATGTCGAGATAGGTAGATGTGAAGTCTTCTTAAGAGCCCATACAAGAAAGGACAAAGTTGTCCAATATCCTGAACTTGCTGTAAGTGTATCCCTCGTACCACTAACTAGTACCCTTGTGAAAAGCCTAAGTATAACTTTGAATTATATTGCATTCATTTGTATTTTTTCACAGGAAAAACTAGATGAGCTCTATAGTAGCAATCCTGCTTCTAGGATGACCGGCATGGATGATGCCCTTACAGAGGTAGTAATAAAATTTAAAAATTAGTAGAGTTTTATGGTAATTATGAATATCCTAATAACTTAATTTACAATGTTTTACAGTTGGTTGGGTCTGACAATAGAGGGCGAATGCGGGGTCTAGGTTGCTCAATAAGCAAGGTCGGACTGAAGAAGTCAGCCCCTGCTCGTTCAAAGGTAGAGAATGTGACAAAAGAAAAGGAGAACGTAACTCAAGAGTTATCTCAGGTGAAGAAAAAATTGGATGGTATGACCCAAGATATAGTTGAGATGAAGAAAACATTAGTTGACATGCAGAAAGATAGACAGTATACTCAAAATCTCTCATCACCAACAGTCGCTAAATTTACTCAGGCGTCGTCGGTATGCAAGTATAAATTTTTTACTATAATGAGCTTACAATTATATTATAAATGTTAACAATACCAATGCCATTTTATGTGTAAATGTAGCCGGATATTATATATATCGGTAAGAGATGCGACTTGCTTGGTTTTGGAAAACGTGGTGTAGTTTCTCGTGGTGAAGTACACGAAGTTAATCCAAATGCAACTGTCCATTGCGAGCCGTTGGAGGATGGAGCTTTTGTTGTTGTCCTGACTGAGGTTATACAACCTCACGCTCCTTTGTGGAAAGAAGATGGGTTCGCATCTACACTTGGAGAGGCCGGTCCAGGATCATTTGTGCAATGGGGGAAAGAGGCTTTGAGAATTCAATAATTTGAACAAATTTGGTACTGTATAATTGAACATGTGTTGTGTGCATTTTGAACTCAATTTAAACTTGTTGTGTGCATTTTGAACTAATTTTGAACTTGTTGTGTGCATTTTGAACTAATTTGGTACTTGTTTTTTTATTTCTTTTAATATTGAATGAATTTTGTACTCTATATTTGAACGTATTTATAGTCTTAGGCTCCATTTGGTCATCACATTAGTATTTATAAAAACATTTTTTTTTGAAAACCAAATGGAGCCTAAGCTCTTTTTTAACTCCGCCAATGCAACTCCTTGCATTGCCGGTCCCAAGCCCGAGTAAAGGAGGAGGGAGAAGGGCTTTAGAATGAATCGTCAACTATGGAGGAGATCTTGAAAATGCAGTGAGTATCTCTGGTTTTATAGTTTTACTTGTACATTCCTATAACGATTACTCAAGCATGACGGTTATGCGCATTCTTTCAGGTGGATGTCGCATGTGGGAGGGTTGGAGCTGCATATTTCAGATTCAAGCATCTGGTACGTCTCTTGTCAAGAATGCACATGTGTAGTTCATTAAACAGTACATTATGTGATATCATGTGCATGATATCTATGTTGTAATTTCCCTCATGTATTTTGCTTAAAATCCATGTTTATGTATGATTCTCATGCATTGACATGGATTTGAGCTAAAAAAGATCGAAATAGAAAATTTGAGAAAACAGGGGAGATTTTCTTTTATAAAGTAAGTATTTGGGACCAAGTGGTTACGTATTTGCTCCATTAAATTTGCTCGAAATTAATAGAGCAGACCCGGATGTGCGTCGGAGCTATCCGGATGAGCGGGGGTCCCTGTAAGGTGGGAACCGCTGTTATGACCATGATGAAGCTGTCCATTTCCTATGGACAGCGTTGGAGGGGCCTGTCCATTTGGATAGGCCGTGTTTATGTATTTGATCGAAATTAATGGAGCAGTCCCGGATGTGCGTCGGAGCTATTCGGAAGAGCGGGGTTCCCTGGAAAGAGGGAACCGCTATTATGACCATGATGAAGCTGTCCATTTTTTATGGACAGCATTGGAAGGGGCCTGGCATTTGCGTCGGATGGCCTTGTTTATATCTGTATTTGCTTTGCAGGGACCATACCCTTAACCTTTCTCAATTCCCTAAACTTAAACCTACACCTAATCCTAATCGTAACTCCCTAACCTAAACCTATCTTTAAACTTGAAAACCCAAACATAAACCCGACCTCGAACCCAAACACGATATCCTAAACCTAAACCTTAACCTATTCTCAATTCCCTAAACCTATGTCTTATAACCTAAACCTAAACCTAAACCTAAACCTAAACCTTAACTTATACCTATAACCTATATCCTAAACCAAAACCCATGACCTAAAATCTTAACCTATAACCTAAACCAAAACCTATAACCTAAATGTATTCTCAATTCCCTAAACTTAAACCTACACCTAATCCTAATCGTAACTCCCTAACCTAAACCTATCTTTAAACTTGAAAACCCAAACATAAACCCGACCCTGAACCCAAACCCGATATCCTAAACCTAAACCTTAACCTATTCTCAATTCCCTAAACCTATGTCTTATAACCTAAACCTAAACCTAAACCTAAACCTAAACCTTAACTTATACCTATAACCTATATCCTAAACCAAAACCCATGACCTAAAATCTTAACCTATAACCTAAACCAAAACCTATAACCTAAATGTATTCTCAATTCCCTAAACTTAAACCTTCACCTAATCCTAATCGTAACTCCCTAACCTAAACCTATCTTTAAACTTGAAAACCCAAACATAAACCCGACCCCGAACCCAAACCGGATATCCTAAACCTAAACCTTAACCTATTCTCAATTCCCTAAACCTATGTCTTATAACCTAAACCTAAACCTAAACCTAAACCTAAACCTTAACTTATACCTATAACCTATATCCTAAACCAAAACCCATGACCTAAAATCTTAACCTATAACATAAACCAAAACCTATAACCTAAATGTATTCTCAATTCCCTAAACTTAAACCTACACCTAATCCTAATCGTAACTCCCTAACCTAAACCTATCTTTAAACTTGAAAACCCAAACATAAACCCGACCCCGAACCCAAACCCGATATCCTAAACCTAAACCTTAACCTATTCTCAATTCCCTAAACCTATGTCTTATAACCTAAACCTAAACCTAAACCTAAACCTAAACCTTAACTTAGACCTATAACCTATATCCTAAACCTCAACCTAGACCTAAGCTTAAACCTATAGCCTAAACTCAAATCCCTAAACCTTAACCTAGACCTATACTTAAACCTAAACCTATAGCCTAAACTCAATTCCCTAAACCTCAACCTAAACCTAAACCTAAACCTAAACCTAAACTCAATTCCCTAAACCTTAACCTATAACCAAACCTAAACCTATAACCAAAACCCAAACCGACACCTAAACCTAAACCTAAACCTAAACCTATAACCTAACCTCAACCTAGACCTAAACTTAAACCTATAGCCTAAACTCAAATCCCTAAACCTTAACCTAGACCTAGACCTAAACCTAAACCTATAGCCTAAACTCAATTCCCTAAACCTCAACCTAAACCTAAACTTAAACCTATAGCCTAAACTCAATTCCCTAAACCTCAACGTAAACCTAAACCTAAACATATAGCCTAAACTCAAATCCCTAAACCTTAACCCAGACCTAGATTTAAACCTAAACATATAGCCTAAACTCAATTCCCTAAACCTCAACCTAAACCTAAACCTAAACCTATAACCTAGACTCAATTCCCGAAACCTCAACCTAGACCTAATCCTAATCCTAAACCTAAACCTTAACCTATTCTCAATTCCCTAAACCTATGTCTTATAACCTAAACCTAAACCTAAACCTAAACCTAAACCTTAACTTAGACCTATAACCTATATCCTAAACCAAAACCCATGACCTAAAATCTTAACCTATAACCTAAACCTCAACCTTAACTTAAACCTATAACCTAAACCTGAACATATAACCTTAACCTAAAACCTAAAACCTAAACTTAAACCTATAACCCAAATGTATTCTCAATTCCCTAAACTTAAACCTACACCTAATCCTAATCGTAACTCCCTAACCTAAACCTTTCTTTAAACTTGAAAACCCAAGCATAAACCCGACCCCTAACCCAAACCCGATTTCCTAAACCTAAACCTTAACCTATTCTCAATTCCCTAAACCTATGTCTTATAACCTAAACCTAAACCTAAACCTAAACCTTAACTTATACCTATAACCTATATTCTAAACCAAAATCCATGACCTAAAATCTTAACCTATAACCTAAACCTCAACCTTAACTTAAACCTATAACCTCAACCTTAACCTAAACCTATAACCTAACCTCAACCTAGACCTAAGCTTAAACCTATAGCCTAAACTCAAATCCCTAAACCTTAACCTAGACCTAGACCTAAACCTAAACCTAAACCTATAGCCCAAACTCAATTCCCTAAACCTTAACCTAGACCTAGACCTAAACCTAAACCTATAGCCTAAACTCAATTCCCTAAACCTCAACCTAAACCTAAACCTAAACCTATAGCCTAAACTCAATTCCCTAAACCTTAACCTAGACCTAATCCTAAACCTAAACCTATAGCCCAAACTCAATTCCCTAAACCTTAACCTAGACCTAGACTTAAACCTAAACCTATAGCCTAAACTCAATTCCCTAAACCTCAACCTAAACCTAAACCTAAACCTATAGCCTAAACTCAAATCCCTAAACCTTAACCTAGACCTAGACCTAAACCTAAACATAAACCTATAGCCCAAACTCAATTCCCTAAACCTTAACCTAGACCTAGACCTAAACCTAAACCTATAGCCTAAACTCAATTCCCTAAACCTCAACCTAAACCTAAACCTAAACCTATAACCTAAACTCAATTCCCTAAACCTCAACCTAGACCTAATCCTAAACCTATAACCAAAACCCAAACCGACACCTAAACCTAAACCTAAACCTAAACCTATAACCTAACCTCAACCTAGACCTAAGCTTAAACCTATAGCCCAAACTCAATTCCCTAAACCTTAACCTAGACCTAGACCTAAACCTAGACCTATAGCCTAAACTCAATTCCCTAAACCTCAACCTAAACCTAAACTTAAACCTATAGCCTAAACTCAAATCCCTAAACCTTAACCTAGACCTAGACCTAAACCTAAACCTAAACCTATAGCCCAAACTCAATTCCCTAAACCTTAACCTATACCTAGACCTAAACCTAAACCTATAGCCTAAACTCAATTCCCTAAACCTCAACCTAAACCTAAACCTAAACCTATAGCCTAAACTCAATTCCCTAAACCTCAACCTAGACCTAATCCTAAACCTAAACCTAAACTCAAATCGCTAAACCTTAACCTATAACCTAACCTAAACCTATAACCAAAACCCAAACCGACACCTAAACCTAAACCTAAACCTCAACCTATAACCTAACCTCAACTTAGACCTAAACTTAAACCTATAGCCTAAACTCAAATCCCTAAACCTTAACCTAGACCTAGACCTAAACCTAAACCTAAACCTATAGCCCAAACTCAATTCCCTAAACCTTAACCTAGACCTAGACCTAAACCTAAACCTATAGCCTAAACTCAATTCCCTAAACCTCAACCTAGACCTAATCCTAAACCTAAACCTAAACTCAAATCCCTAAACCTTAACCTATAACCTAACCTAAACCTATAACCAAAACCCAAACCGACACCTAAACCTAAACCTAAACCTCAACCTATAACCTAACCTCAACCTAGACCTAAACTTAAACCTATAGCCTAAACTCAAATCCCTAAACCTTAACCTAGACCTAGACCTAAACCTAAACCTAAACCTATAGCCCAAACTCAATTCCCTAAACCTTAACCTAGACCTAGACCTAAACCTAAACCTATAGCCTAAACTTAATTCCCTAAACCTCAACCTAAACCTAAACCTAAACCTATACCTAAACCTATAACCTAAACTCAATTCCCTAAACCTCAACCTAGACCTAATCCTAAACCTATAACCAAAACCCAAACCGACACCTAAACCTAAACCTAAACCTAAACCTATAACCTAACCTCAACCTAGACCTAAGCTTAAACCTATAGCCCAAACTCAATTCCCTAAACCTTAACCTAGACCTAGACCTAAACCTAAACCTATAGCCTAAACTCAATTCCCTAAACCTCAACCTAAACCTAAACTTAAACCTATAGCCTAAACTCAAATCCCTAAACCTTAACCTAGACCTAGACCTAAACCTAAACCTAAACCTATAGCCCAAACTCAATTCCCTAAACCTTAACCTACACCTAGACCTAAACCTAAACCTATAGCCTAAACTCAATTCCCTAAACCACAACCTAAACCTAAACCTAAACCTATAGCCTAAACTCAATTCCCTAAACCTCAACCTAGACCTAATCCTAAACCTAAACCTAAACTCAAATCCCTAAATCTTAACCTATAACCTAACCTAAACCTATAACCAAAACCCAAACCGACACCTAAACCTAAACCTAAACCTCAACCTATAACCTAACCTCAACCTAGACCTAAACTTAAACCTATAGCCTAAACTCAAATCCCTAAACCTTAACCTAGACCTAGACCTAAACCTAAACCTAAACCTATAGCCCAAACTCAATTCCCTAAACCTTAACCTAGACCTAGACCTAAACCTAAACCTATAGCCTAAACTCAATTCCCTAAACCTCAACCTAAACCTAAACCTAAACCTATAACCTAAACTCAATTCCCAAAACCTCAACCTAGACCTAATCCTAAACCTATAACCAAAACTCAAACCGACACCTAAACCTAAACCTATAACCTAACCTCAACCTAGACCTAAGCTTAAACCTATAGCCTAAACTCAAATCCCTAAACCTTAACCTAGACCTATACTTAAACCTAAACCTATAGCCTAAACTCAATTCCCTAAACCTCAACCTAAACCTAAACCTAAACCTATAGCCTAAACTCAATTTCCTAAACCTTAACTTAGACCTAGACTTAAACCTAAACCTATAGCCTAAACTCAAATCCCTAAACCTTAACCTAGACCTAGACCTAAACCTAAACCTATAGCCTAAACTCAAATCCCTAAGCCTTAACCTAGACCTAGACCTAAACCTAAACCTATAGCCTAAACTCAATTCCCTAAACCTCAACCTAAACCTAAACCTAAACCTAAAACCTAAACTCAATTCCCTAAACCTCAACCTAGACCTAATCCTAAACCTATAACCAAAACCCAAACCAACACCTGAACCCAAATCTAAACCTAAACCTATAACCTAACCTCAACCTAGAACTAAACTTAAACCTATAGCCTAAACTCAAATCCCTAAACCTTAACCTAGACCTAGACCTAAGCCTAAACCTATAGCCTAAACTCAATTCTCTAAACCTCAACCTAAACCTAAACTTAAACCTATAGCCTAAACTCAATTCCCTAAACCTCAACGTATACGTAAACCTAAACATATAGCCTAAACTCAAATCCCTAAACCTTAACCTAGACCTAGACTTAAACCTAAACATATAGCCTAAACTCAATTCCCTAAACCTCAACCTAAACCTAAACCTAAACCTATAAGCTAAACTCAATTCCCTAATCCTCAACCTAGACCTAATCCTAAACCTATACCTAAACTCAAATCCCTAAACCTTAACCTAGACCTAGACCTAAACCTAAACCTATAGCCTAAACTCAATTCCCTAAACCTCAACCTAAACCTAAACCTAAACCTATAACCTAAACTCAATTCCCTAAACCTCAACCTAGACCTAATCCTAAACCTAAACCTAAACCTAAACTCAAATCCCTAAACCTTAACATTTAACCTAACCTAAATCTATAACCAAAACCCAAACCGACACGTAAACCTAAACCTAAACCTAAACCTATAACCTACACCTAAACTTAAACCTATAGCGTAAACTCAAATCCCTAAACCTTAACCGCTGACCTAGACCTAAACCTAAACCTATAGCCTAAACTCAATTCCCTAAACCTCAACCTAGACCTAATCCTAAACCTATAACCAAAACCCAAACCGACACCTAAACCTAAACCTAAACCTAAACCTAAACCTAAACCTATAGCCTAACCTCAACCTAGACCTAAACTTAAACCTATAGCCTAAACTCAATTCGCTAAACCTTAACCTAGACCTAGACCTAAACCTAAACCTATAGCCTAAACTCAATTCCCTAAACCTCAACCTAAACCTAAACCTAAACCTATAACCTAAACTCAATTCCCTAAACCTCAACCTAGACCTAATCCTAAACCTAAACCTATAACCTAAACTCAATTTCCTAAACCTCAACCTAGACCTAATCCTAAACCTAAACCTAAACTCAATTCCCTACACCTTAACCTAGACCTAGACCTAAACCTAAACCTATAGCCTAAACTCAATTCCCTAAACCTCAACCTAAACCTAAACCTAAACCTATAGCATAAACTCAATTCCCTAAACCTATAGCCTAAACTCAATTCCCTAAACCTCAACCTAAACCTAATCCTAAACCTAAACCTAAACTCAAATCCCTAAACCTTAACCTATAACCTAACCTAAACCTATACTTATAACCTAAAACTATTCCCAAATCCCAAAACCTATTACCTAAACCTAACCTTTCCCTAAACCATAACCCATTCTCAATTCCCTAAGGCTATAACCTATAACTTAAACCTAAACCTAAACATAAACCTAACCTAAACTTATAACCTTTCCTAAAACCTTTAACTTAAACCTAAACTTAAAACCTAAATGTATTCTCAAATTCTTAAACCCAAACCTACACCTAATCCTAATCTCAACTCCCTAACCTAAACCTAAACTTGAAAGCCCAAACCTAAACCCGATCCCGAACCCGAACCCGATTTCCTAAACCTAAACCTTAACCTTTAATCAAGCTCCCAAAAGTTATAACCTATAACCTAAACCTAAACCTAAACCTAAACCAAAATCTATAACCTAAACCTTAACCTATAACCTAAACTTAATTATAACCTATAGCCTAACCTTAACTTAAACCTATAACCTAAACCTAAACCAAACCTAAACCTATAATCATATGGTGAGACCATTTCTTTTGTGTCAGTTTCATTCCTCTTTGAATTTTTTTTTTTAATTCATTAAGAAAAAAAAAAGTGGTTATACGTGATGCACTTCTTTTACTGTCTTTCTTTTCTCTAATGGGCATTCTAATTTATGAATGACATGACTGTTTGTAGGATGATGGAATATATGAAGCTGCTGAAATTCGGTGAAGTCGAGCACATTTCTCTAATGAAGCCAAAGATTTGTATTTTCAGCATTATTGTATTTGTAACTGTATTTGATTGTAATTGTAATTAATTGAATGAAGGATTGTAATTGTAATTGAATGAATGAAGGATTGTAATTGTAATTGAATGAATAAATGATTGTACAGGTGGTATTTGAATGAACAGGTGGTAATTGAATGAACAGGTGATGAATGAATGAATGATTGTACAGGTGGTATTTGAATGAACAGGTGGTAATTGAATGAACAGGTGATTTAATTTTTCAATGTACAAAATAGCTACGGATATTGACCGTAGCCACTAGTCAAACAGGTGTAGACTTTTTAATTTTGGCACATTGCTACGGACTTTCAGCTACAAATAATATCCGTAGCTGTTAGAAGTTTTTGCTACAGATATAATTGCTATGGATTATATCTGTAGCTATTTACAATATAGCTACGGATTAAATCCGTAGCCAATAATCAGATAGGTATAGCCTTTTAAATTTTGCCCTATTGCTACGGACTTTCAGCTACAAATATATCTATAGCTGTTTATTTTTTTTTTGCTACAGGGGAAAAGGCTACGGACTTAATCCGTAGCCTTAGGTCTATGGCTACGGATTAAATCCGTAGCAATAGGTTCCAGACCTATCGTTATGGTACCTACGACGACGGTCGTGTTACGGACTAGCTACGGACTTAATCCGTAGCCATAGACCTAAGGCTACGGATTAAGTCCGTAGCCTTTACCCATTTTTTTGGTAGTGCATATACACTGAAAAATATAATTGAAGTGCTAGACTAGCATGTGCATTTACACCATTTTTTAAATGTTGGTGACTCATCCACCACACGTGTCATAAAACATGTTAATCCACTGCATTACATTCATTAGGAATCAAGCAGTGGTATGGAGCTACTGAGATGCATCTGACTTTATTGCACACTGCTGCAATGGTTGGTCATAGTGTTTATAAACATCAACTAACTTTCATTCAGCATCTATATATATATAATCTTGAAGGGAATTCTAGAAATTTAGTTGAATGGTTGCACACTGCTGCAATGGTTGGTTTGTCAGTTTGCGAGATCAATTTGAATGTCTTTTAATTTAGTGTAATGTCTGTTATGTCACTCGAACAAGCATTAATATACACTCAGAAATGTGATTGAAGGGCTAGACTAAGTCACTAAGATGTACATTTCCACCATTTCTTAAATGGTGGTGGCTCATTCACCACACATGTGCCATAACACATGTTAATTCACCTCACTGCATTTGTCAGGTATCAAGTAGTGGCATGAAGCTACTAAGATGTGCATTTCCACCATTTCTTAAAAAGTTTGCAAACTCCTTAATACATTGTATTTGGTATATAATATTTGTTTGGGTCTAATCATCTGATAGCACTTCATTTCCAACTTTGAGGATGGTGCATTAGGCTAATTTCTAACTTTAATTTTTGGTAAGGTGCAGGTTGAAAATGGACCCCTTGGTTAATCGAGATTTGACTGTAATGAATAGGGAGTGGATGACACTAAGTTTTTCAGACCCACGTTTTATTTCTGGAATAAGAAGTTTTTTAAAGTTTGCACAAGAAAACCTTCCTGGTAGAGAATCTGTTCCTTGTCCATGCACCACTTGCAGATTTGCACATTTTCCGATTTCTTATGATGATATGGAAATACATCTAATGAAAAATGGATTTGACCCAAGCTATACGGTTTGGAACATGCATGGGGAGCATGTATCACCTAAGTGTACTGTACGTGAATCAAGTTCGCAACAATACCATAGTGTCCTGAACTTAAATGAGGTTCACAATGTGATCGTTCAAGAACTTGGTGGTAATAACTTAGATGAAGTTGTACAGGATGAGCCGAATGTGACCCCTGTAGTTGAAGGTGTCTTTGGAGAAAATGAAACCAATGATTTTGAAGAAAATCTATGAGACCCAAGGACTGACCTATACCCTAGGGCCCAAGATTTCACCGTGCTGACTTTCATTGTGTAGCTTTTCAAATTAAAGGTGAATCATGGATGGAGTAAAAAAAGCTTTATAGAGCTCCTTCAACTACTAAAGAAGGTGTTACCTTTCGGTAACAAGGCCCCAACTAATACCTACCAAGCGAAGAAGATCACTACAAAGTTGGGTCTTGATTATGTGAAAATTCATGCTTGTCCAAATGATTGCATCTTATATTAGAGAGAGAACGAGATGAAAACCATCTGTCCAAATTGTAAAACTTCTAGGTACAAAACTGAAATGGATTCTGAGAGAAAATAATCTCAAATACCTAAGAAGGTGTTAAGGTATTTTCTATTAACACCAAGGCTACAAAGAATGTTTAGTGTGCCATGGTTGGCGAAAGAAATGTCTTGGCACTCAACCAGAAAATTTCAACATGAAAAGTTGGAGCATTCGGCTAATTCTATTACATGGAAGAATCTTGATGACAAGTATACAGATTTTTCAGCTGAGCCTCGCAATATTCGATTGGGTTTGGCTACAGATGAGTTTAACCCATTCGACGCTTTCAGTATGTCGCATAGTTCATGGCCCATTATGTGTGTGACGTACAACCTTCCACCAAAGCTTTGCATGAAACCTCAGTTTACTATGTTGACTTTGCTCATTAAGGGACCACGACAACCAGGAAAGGATATTGACGTTTATTTACAGCCATTGATTGATGAACTACAAAAGTTATGGCGAGAAGGGGTCACGACATTCGATGCATACCATGAAAATAAATTCAACATGCATGTCATTCTGCTTTGGACAATCCATGACTTTCCAGCATATGGTAACGTTTCTAGTTATCAGACAAAGTATAAGTATGGTTGTCCTATATGTGGTCCCAACACAGATTCTTTGCGACTCAAATATGGAAAGAAACATATTTATATGGGCCACAGACGATGGTTGTCAATGTCAGAACAGGCTAGGAAGGACACGAGTGTTGGCACATTCAACAAGAAGGTGGAGATATGACATCAACCGATCCGTCTGGATGGGATTGAGGTCAAAAGATAAACCGCAAACTTGAATATGCAGTGGGAGAAGACTGGGAAGAGTAATATAAGGGGTATTGATGGAGGCCGAGAAGATCTAGTGGATGATGTTGAATCATTATGGTTCTTCAAACGGTATATATTATTTGATCTGGATATTGGAAAGATATTCCCGTGCGTCACAACCTTGATGTCATGCATATTAAGAAAAATATATGTGAAATCCTTATTACCTTGATGCTGAACACACCTGGCAAAACCAAGGATGATGCTAATACACGAAGGGACCTGAAACAATTGTGAATTAAGAAGTGTCAATAGCTAAAAAAGAATAATGGCAAAGTGATTCAGAAATAAGGTCCTTTTTGTCTAAGAAAAGAAGAGAAAAAACTTTTCATCCAGACTTTGCATGAGCTGCGTGTTCCGATCAGTTTTAGTGTGAATTGGAGGACCATCGTAAAGGAAGATTGCGTGGATTTAAAGGGAATGAAGTCTCATTCTTACCATGTGTTGATGCAACATTTGCTCCCAGTTCTCATCCAGCATACATTCAAGGATAGGAAGGTCATTCGTCCTATAATTAAAAGCTTTTGCACCTTCTTTAATGCCTTGTGCTCGACAACCGTAGACCTTCAAACACTCCTTACTCTCGAGAGGGGCATGGCTAGGACATTATTTTAGCTTGAAACTATATGCCCGCCATCGATATTTATCATTATGATGCATTTGTCGATCCATTTGGCTTACGAGGCTCGCATATGTGGTCCTGTATACTATTGATGGATGTATCCATTCGAAAGGTACGTTGTGAGCTTAATAAGAATTGGCTTAACATCTAAATTTGCATATATATATAATGTATTATTAACTTTATCAGGTTCATGAAGACATTCAAGGCCTATGTCCGTAACAAGACACACGACCTGAGGGTTGTATTGCAGAGCAGTACATCCAAGAGGAGACAGTTATATTCTGCAACCAATATAAAGGAAAACAGAAAATAAGCCCACTGGAAAAGCTGGAAAATGGTTTAACGGAGTCATTCCAAGACTTCATAAGTTGGAAGATATCGTTGATTATGACCCTAATGATGACGATGTTGATCCAGTAGGTTCGGGTCAAAGTGTTATCCTAGTTGGTATCGAATACGAACAAGCTCATACATGGGTACTGAAGAGTCATCCCAGCTACGACGAGTGGGAAGGGTATGTACAATAAGCTCATATATATATGTATATGTGTGTGTGTGTGTGTGTGTATATATATATATATATATATATATGTATGTATGTATGTATATATATATATATATATATCTTCCTTACTTTATGTCATTTCAATATAACAATGTTATCGAATATCGCGCAGGAAGTACAAAGATTTCTTGCAGCGATGCTATAAGAGGACCAACAGGGTGCCTAGCGAGGACGAATTCATATCTTGGTTGAAGAGGCAATCAGAGTTCATTGAATCTGACGATAATGAGTTTAAAGATGTAGTGAGAGGACCTCTAGCTTTTTCTATGCAATACAATAAGTATTGTATTAATGGTTTCCTCTTTGTCACTAAGGACTATGAGGAGAATAAAACGAACCAAAACAGTGGGGTTAGGACAGAGGGTATGACAACCTTCCGATCAAATGCTAAGGATATTAATACAGTGGATGAAAATCAACCTTACAATGGAGTCTTTTGTAGAATTATCCAATTGGAGTACCGAACAGGGTACAAGCCCGTCCTATTTAAGTGTGATTGGGTGAAAGTGACACATTATGGTGTTTCTTTTGATGTCGAAGCGAATTTGAGATTAGTAAATTTGTCTAGTCTTTACAGTTCAGACAAAGTCGGTGACGAGCCATTCATTCTTGCAGAGCATGCCACGCAAGTTTTCTACTCCAGAGATCCAAAATTTTTTGACTAGCATGTGGTCTTGGAGGTTCCTAAAAAAATCTTTGTCAAAGAAGAGACATGCGTTCTATCGGAATGATTAAAGGCTGTAAGTAATGCCGATGTAGGACCTAATCTCACCTAATTAGCAATGGTTGATGAGTTGATATTCAATGAATCTGAAGACGTCAGTGTTGTGGTCGAGAAAACAAAGAAAAGAAAACGATCAAAGAGAATCTACTGATTTGTTTGTATTTTCTAAGCATGTAACAAAATGATATTTATTAGAGAAAATCTAATCAAGGTTTGGACAATATAGTAAATTTTTTGTACTTTATCTGTGATCTAAATTATTTCTTAACCATTAACTTTTTTTTCTTTTCTTTTCATATTAGGGAAGAAATAGGCACATGGATTCACAACCAGAGGTATTAGGTGCGCAGGTGCCTGGGATTACAGATTCAAGCAACACTAAAGGTAATAAGATACTTCTCCTTAATTATATATATAAATTTCTTTTTTCTTATATATTGGCTCGGTCCACCTTAAAAAAAAAAAACTTTGAATTATATTGCATTCATTTGTATTTTTTCACAGGAAAAACTAGATGAGCACTATAGTAGCAATCCTGCTTCTAGGATGATCGGCATGGATGATGCCCTTAGAGCGGTACTAATAAAATTTAAAAATTACTTAAGTTTTATGGTAATTATGAATATATTAATAACTTGATTTACAATGTTTTACAGTTGGTTGGTTCTGACAATAGCGGGTAAATGTGGGATCTAGGTTGCTCAATAAGTAAGCTAGGACTGAAGAAGTCAGCCCCTGCTCGTTCAACGGTAGAGAATGTGATAAAAGAAAAAGAGAGCGTAACTCAAGAGTTATTTCAGGTGAAGAAAAAATTAAATAATATGACTGAATATATAGTTGAGATGAAGAAAACATTAGTGGATATGCAGAAAGAGAGACAATATACTCAAAATCTCTCATCATCAACAATCGCTAAATCTACTCAGGCATCGTCGGTATGCAAGTATAAATTTTTTACTGTATTGAGCTTACAATTATATTATAAACGCTAACAATACCAATGTCATTTTATGTGTAAATGTAGTCGGATATTATATATATCAGTAAGAGATGCGACTTGCTTGGTTTTAGAAAACGTGTAGTTGCTCGTGGTGAAGTACATGAAGTTAATCCAAATGCAACTGTCTATTGTGAACCATTGGAGGATGGAGCTTTTGTTGTTGTCCTGACTGAGGTTATACAACCTCATGCTTGTTTGTGGAAAGAAGATAGGTTCGCATCTATACTTGGAGAGGCCGGTCTGGGATCATTTGTGCAATGGGGGAAAGAGGCTTTGAGAATTCAATAATTTGAACAAATTTGGTACTCTATAAGTGAACATGTGTAGTGTGCATTTTGAACTAATTTTGAACGTGTAGTGTGCATTTTGAACTAATTTTGAACTAATTTGGCACTTGTTTTTTTTAATATTGAATGAATTTTGTACTCTATATTTGAACATATTTATAATCTTAGGCTCCATTTGGTCATCATATTAGTATTTATGAAAATATTTTTTTAAAAAAACCAAATGGAGCCTAAGTCCTTTTTTAACTCCACCAATGCAACTCCTTACATTGCCGGTCCCAAGCATGAGTAAAGGAGGAGGGAGAAGGGCTTTAGAATAAGATCGTTAACTATGGAGTAGATCCTGAAAATGCAGTATCTCTGGTTTTATGGTTTTACTTGTACATTCCTGTATTGATTCCTCAAGCATGACAGTTATACGCATTCTTTCAGGTGAATGTTGCATGTGGGAGGATTGGAGCTACATATTTCAGATTCAAGCATCTGGTACGTACGTCTCTTGTCAAGAATGCACATGTATAGTTCATCAAATAATATATTATGTGATATCATGTGCATGATATCTATGTTGTAATTACAATTATCTATAATAATAATAATAATTTGTTCATTATAGTGCATTCATAATAGTTATCATTATGGTTACAGTTATTCATTATATGACAGGTTTTCAGGTGAGATGATCGAGTTTTAAAACAAAACAGTCTGCGGTTTTGAGAAGCGATTCCCAGGATGTATGTGTGTTTCAAGGGCCATCTGCACCTTGGAAGCATATAATGGAAGGTAAGGAAAACCCTCAAGTTTCCTTCTTTGAATCATAAAAAGGTATTTGTGCTGAATCCCATGCATTGGCAATATTAGGCATGCTCATGAGCAAGACATGCATAATTCCGTAAAAATTAATGGAGCAGACCTGGATATGCGTTGGAGCTTCCGGATATTGAGCGGGGGTCCCTGGAAGGTGGGAACCGCTGTTATGACCATGGTGAGGTTGTCCATTTCCTATGGATAGCATTGGAGTGGCATGGCCATTTGGACAGGCCGTGTTTATGTATTTGGTCATCATTAATGGAGCAGACCCGGATGTGCGTCGGATCTATCCGGATGAGCGGGGGTCCCTGAAAGATGGGAACCGCTGTTATGACCATGATGAAGCTGTCCATTTCCTATTGACAGCATTGGAAGGGCCTGGCCAATTAGAGCAGGCCGTGTTTATATCTATATTTGCAGGGACCATACCCTTATCCTATAACCTAAACCTATTCTCAAATCCCAAAACCGATAACTACAACCTAAACCTTAACCTAAACCTATAACCTATAACCTATAACATGAAACTATAACCTAAACTCAATTCCCTAAACTTTAGCCTACAACCTAACATAAACCTATTCTCAAATCCCAAAACCTATAACTACAACCTAAACATTAACCTAAACCTATAACCTATAACTTAAACATATAACCTAAACTCAATTCCCTAAACTTTAACCTACAACCTAATCTAAACCTATACTTATAACCTAAACCTATTCTCAAATACCAAAACCTATAACCTAAACCTTAACCTAAAACTATAACCAATAACCTATAACATGAACCTATAACCTAAACTCAATTCCCTAAACCTTAACCTATAACCTAACCTAAACCTATACTTAAAACCTAAACCTATACTTATAAGCTAAACGTATAACCTACAACATTAACCTTAACCTATAACCTAAACCTATACTTATAACTTAAACCTAAACTTCTAACCTTAACCTAAACTTATTCTCAAATTCCAAAACCTATACTTATAACCTAAACCTAAACCTTAACTTATAATCTTAACCTAAACTTATAACCTTAACCTAAACTTAAAACCTTAACCTATAACTTATAACCTAAACCTATACTTATAACCTTAACCTAAACTTCTAACCTTAACCTAAATCTATTGTCAAATCCCAAAACTTATACTTATAACATAAACTTAAACCTTAACTTATAATTTTAACCTAAACTTATAACCTTAACCTAAACTTATAACCTTAACCTATAACCTTAACCTATAACCTATAACCTAAACCTATACTTATAACCTTAACTTAAACTTCTAACCTTAACCTAAACCTATTCTCAAATCCCAAAATCTATAACCTAAACCTAAAACTTAACCTATAACCTATAACCTATACCTATAATTTATAACCTAAACTCAATTCCCTAAACCATAATCTATAACCTAAACGCAATTCCCTAAACCTTAACCCATAACCTAACCTAAACTTAAACCTAAACCTAAACCTATAACCTAAACCTAAACCTAAACCCAAAACCTAAATGTATTCTCAAATCCCTAAACCTAAACCTACACCTAATCATAATCTCAACTCCCTAACCTAAACCTAAACCTAAACTTGAAAACCCAAACCCAAACCCAAACCTGATCCCGAACCCGAACCCGATTTCCTAAACCTAAACCTTAACCTATTCTCAATTCCTATAACCCTAAAGCTTATAACCTAAACCTAAACCTTAACCTATGACCAAAAACCTTAACCTATAACCAATAACCTAAACTTATAACCTATAACCTAACCTTAGCCTAAACTTAAAACCTAAACCTTAACCTATAACCTAAAACCTAAATGTATTCTCAAATCCCTAAACCTAAACTTTTACCTATTCCTAATCTCAACTCCCTAACCTAAACCTAAACCTAAACTTTAAAACCCAAACCTAAACCCGATCCCGAACCCGAAACCAATTTTCTAAACCTAAACCTTAACATATTCTCAATTCCTATAACCTTAAAGCTTATAACCTAAACCTAAACCTTAACCTTAACCTAAACCTAAACCTAAACCTATGACCTAAAACCTTAACCTATAACCTATATCCTAAACTTATAACCTATAACCTATAACCTATAACCTAAACCTAAACCTAAACCCAAAACCTAATTGTATTCTCAAATCCCTAAACCTAAACCTACATCTAATCCTAATCTCAACTCCCTAACCTAAACCTAAACCTAAACTTAAAAACCCAAACCTAAACCCGATCCCGAACCCGAACCCGATTTCCTAAACCTAAACCTTAACCTATTCTCAATTCCCTTAACCTATAGCTTATAACCTAAACCTAAACCTATACCCTATAACCTAAACCTAAAACCTAATGTATTCTCAAATCCCTAAACCTAAATCTACACCTAATCCTAATCTCAACTCCCTAACATAAACCTGAACCTAAACTTGAAAACCCAAACCTAAACCTGATCCCGAACCCAAACCCGATTTCCTAAACCTAAACCTTAACCTATTCTCAATTCCCTAAACCTATAGCTTATAATCTAAACCTAAACCTTAACCTAAACCTAAACCTAAACCTTAACCTAAACCTATGACCTAAAACCTTAACCTATAACCTATAACATAAACTTATAACCTATAACCTAACCTTAACCTAAACTTAAAACCTAAACCTTAACCTATAACCTAAAACCTAAACCTAAACCCAAAACCTAAATGTATTCTCAAATCCCTAAACATAAACCTACACCTAATCCTAATCTCAACTCCCTAACCTAAACCTAAACCTAAACTTGAAAACCCAAACCTAAACTCTATCCCGAACCCGAACCCAATTTCCTAAACCTAAACCTTAACCTATTCTCAATTCCCTAAACCTAAACCTAAACCTAAAACTAAACCTATAACCTAAACCTAATGTCACGCCCCAAACTCGAAAACCGGGCTCATAAAATTTTTGATCGCCGAATCCGGCACCGTTAGCATCCGTAGTGCCCCATCCTCGGATTTCGGCACTCATATGCCAGATTCCGATGCTAGGATTCTACGAAAGAAGGAGATGTGGTGTCATGCCCCAAACTCAAAATTCGGGCTCATAAAATTCTCGATCGCCGAATCCGCCGCCAACAGCCTTCGTAGTGCCCCATCCTCGGATTCCGACACTCATATGCCAAATTCTGATCCTAGAATCCACAAGGAGGATTTTTCAACATACATTTGTCTCATAAGAAGCATAACCATAAGTATACCCAAATCATAAATGCAACATCATCACCACATATCCACTAATATAAACATTTGAATACAATACTGAGAGGGAAATAAATATATCAAAATCAAAGCTCCAGAGGATAGCTGCATGCGCCAAGCTCAATGCTGCTGCAACCTATCGCCACCTGCACGCATCTATCGTGCATAAGCTTATAAAAGCTTAGAGGGTGGTGAAAGTGTGTGCATAAGATAAGTGTCAAGTATATCATGAAGCCCATAAATCATACATCATCGGAATAAGCGAAAATACTGACAAGATCATGAATCATACGATATCAGAGTAAGCGAAAATATACTGACAAGATCATGAATCATACGATATCAGAGTAAGCGAAAATATACTGACAAGATCATGAATGTTATCAGCCGTACAAAGGCTATGCGATGCAAAACATAATAAGACAATAACAAATGTTGATGATGCAATGCAATATGCAAATCCTGATGCGCCACGAATACCATCAACCTCATCTAGGTCATATAAGTGTAAAAATATAGTAACCCAAAATGCTAAGTACTGCAGATGCAATGTAATATGCGGTGCGAATGAAATGACCATGCTAGAATGTAGAGTCGGGATGATAATACGTAGTATCGCAGGCTATGGGGTCCACCACAAGGGACTTCTATCTAAACCAGTCCCATACCTAAATTTGGATAGTCTGACTTAGTGTGGTAAACTCCTGATCTCAGGTTAGTCGCGTGCCCAACCGAAATTCTGGCCATGTGAAGGTACACTTAACAAATAATTACACACCACCAGCCCAAGTAGATAGTGAATAAATGAATGAATGAATGGATATGCAATTTCTACTTAATAAGTCCATATATCAGTACATTGCTCTCTGGAAAAAATCATTGGGGTCTATTACACTCCACACTGACTGCCTCCTCCCTAGCTGCACAGCCAAGTAATTAGTGGAAGAGACCTCACTATCTGCCTGCCAATATTGGGCCTGGCTCGTCTATAGCGGACCCATTTCCCAGCCGGTCATATTCAGCCTAGCTTATAGCCCCCTCACTCGGGTGGATAAGGCCACACCTCCTTCCAACCGACCACGATACAGTGGGAGACACGACTTCATGTATAGGCACTGGCGCTCATATTCCACTCGGTCTAGATGTTGGAGCATCTCCTGGTACCAAGGAGGTTCTGAGATTTTCACCCAAGGACATCCTACGTGCCCACAGTGCTAGAACCAAGCATTTCTGGTGTCTCATCTGGCCATCCACGATGTGTTTGTGGAGGCCACGACCCTGATGTCACTAGGGCATATAATGATCAAGTCACATATATGCGAGATACATGAGTTACACTATCCAGTCATGTAGCAATCCTACGCATACGGCCCGATAATGTGAGCACTCCGTCTCATAAGGAGTCCCATAAATAGTCTGCCTAATAGCGTATGCTATAATCAAACATTTCTCATATCAAGCATATATATGATGCGTATGGGCATGAATCATGGAGCTATACTAAGCATGTTATATGGTGATGAACTATCCTCACAACGAAGATGGGCCTTGATGGCCTACACATAACAAGTATGGGCCTATCAATGGGCCCTAGGGAGAGTCATAATGCAGACATTTAACCAACATTATTCTTACAATGTGGACGTCAAACCAACATTGCTCCTAAGGCACGACCCGCCATAAATGTCATTACATAACCCATGGTGGAATCACACAATGCAATAGACCTTGTATACATCCCATTGGGCCTCGACCCATGGGCCTCAAATACATCAAATGGGCCTTATCATATGGTCCTCATATATGTCAAGGTGGGCTTCAATAATGGGCCTCATACACATCACGGTGGGCCTCAATAACGGGCCTCATACACATCAAGGTGGGCCTCAATAATGGACCTTGAATACATCACAATGGGCCTCAACCCATGGGCCCCAAATACATCACGATGGGCCTTACCAAATGGGTCAAAAATACATTACAATGGGCATCGTCATATGGGCCGGGAATACATCACAATGGGCCTCGCTAAATGGGCCATAAATACGCAACAGCTGGGCCCTGCACATGGGCCATAAATACATCAATGGGCCATAAATATGCAACAGCTAGGCCCTGCGCATGGGCCATAAATACATCACATCGGGCCCCAACACATGGCCCGAGTACACATCATATTGGGCCTCAAACATGGATAGCATATACATCAAGTGGCACGCATTGAATGGGTCTTACATATCGCAATGGGCCACGTCAATGGGCCTTATACATCACGTCGGGCCGCTTGGATCAAGCACGTACGTCATGTGGGGGCCACGTGAGTGGACGGTGTGAATATACAACACATCTCAAGGTGGGCCCTACCTGTCCTACGATAAAACAAATGGATAGCTGGGTATAGAACGCATGCATCAAGGGGCCCACCGTCCCACAAAACAGATGGACAGCGTTGTTGCAAAGCACATACATCATGGTCGGCCTATACAGCACCGTCCAAATGGACGGCGTGTATATAAAATACATATATCAAGGTGGGCCGTAACGACAGGCCTCGCACATTGGACTTACATACCTCAGGTGGGCCTTAATAATGAGCCATAAATATGGCAAGTGGGCCTAATCACTTGGGCCTTATATATACACCAAGGTGGGCCTCAATGGACGGCTACAAATAAATCAAAATAGGCCTCATACATATACCAAGGTGGGCCTCAATGGGCGGTCACAAATAAATCAAGATGGGCCCCATACATATACCAAGGTGGGCCTCAATGGGTAGTCACAAATAAATCAAGATGGGCCCCATATATATACCAAGGTGGGGTCCACTTGAACTATAGATCTGTCTTATTTTTAGCCTCAAGCCTGTAATACAAGCTTGCCAAATGGTGGATGGTTTGGATGCAACCCATGCATCATGGTGGGGGTCCATATGAACTATGGACCTGACTCATTCTTTAGCTCATATCATAAAATGAGCTTTTAAAATGGGTGGACGATTTGGATGCAGCACATGCATCATGGTGGGGGCCACTAGCCATCCAGCAGCCAGCCATATGGTTGGACGGCATTGATAAAACACATATAGTCTGGTGGGTTCCACCGTCCATAGCAGTGGACAGTGCGAATAAAATGCATACATCCTTGTGGGTCCCACCTGGGGCCCACCATAATGCTTATTTGCGGTCCAACCTGTTGATAAGGTCACACATGACCTGGATGGAAAGGAAAAACAAATTTCATCTTAATCCAAAACTTACATGAACCCAAAAATGGGTTTCAATGGCAGCCGTGCAATGACCGTTGTTCCCTATGATGTGGGCCACCTGAGCTTCGGATGGGGATGATATTTGGAGGGCGGCCCACTGCCCTAAGGGTCTACAAGATGGACGGTGTGGATATACAAAACACACATCATGGTGGGGCCCACGGCTGGGTCGTGTGGCTGCTGTCCGTCCGCCCAAATGCTGTAGGCGCTGCCTGTGCGCCTCTGGCAGCAGCAGCGTCTACTACATGTTATATAAATATATTTTTAAAAACACGTATTTTTGTAATTTTTCGTGCATGGGGCCTTCATCAGGTGAATCCGACCCACCTAATGGATTCCATAGTTCATAACCAATCCATCAAGCCCAATATTGGGCATCTTTCGACATGTAGAAAAGTTAAGGTGAATTTGAACGGTGAAAATTACCGTTTGCTAAGGTATGACCCACCAGAAAGTTGGATCAGCTTCATTTTTCGGTTCAACGCCTAAAATGAGTTAGTAATTAGGATGGACGGCATGGATTGAATCCATACATCTATGTGGGGCCTATACAAGTGGCTCACCCAAATAGCCTTAAACCAAGGCTAATATTTGTGTTTTCCATTTAACGTCCAGCGTCTGTGCATTTCAAGTGAGTTGCCCACGTGGGCCACCACATGAGGGCTGGGGTGGAATAGAACATATAAAGTGGGCCCCACCTATAGACGGCTTGGATAAAATATATGCCTTATCGTGGGGTCCATTCGGGTGAGCCACATGGCCACATCGTCACATGAAAAGAAATGAAAAAGAGAGGGAGAGAGAGAGAGAGATAGAGGGACACGCGTGATGGAGGGACCCCGGCATTATGGGCCCTCCGTTTCAAGCATCCAATCATACATCAAGTGGGTCCCATTGCATGTGGGCCCTTCAAATCAAAGAATAATGGTAGAGATCCCTTCTCCACCAAGATATAAGGTCTAGATGACCCCTTTTTAGACTAGAAAGTAAACATCATGATGGGGTCCAAGGAGAATGGCCCCATCATGGAATGATAATAAAATCAAGGTGGGCCACCGGCCACATATAGGGTCCCAAGTAAGATCCATACCATCAATCGGTAGGCCTCACTTAGCCTATCATTAAAATATGGAAAGATCTAGCCTAATAAGCACCCACCGTTCGATCTTCTCGGTCCGTTGGAACGTTGGTCTCCTTGTGCTTCACTTTGATGGAGAGGATGAGAAATGAAGGGCTAAGATGATGGATTTTTAGGATAGAAAGTGGGCCACACAACTCACTTTTCTCTCATGGAAGAGCTTGGACGTGAGCTCATTTTGGTTGCTTGGAATTTGTGAAGGGAAAGACAGAGAGAGAGAGGGTAGTTGAAAGAGAAGTGATGGGAGATGGGTGATGGATGTGAGTGATGGGTGAGGTGATGGATTGGTTAACTTTTGGATTTGCTTGACTTATGGAGAAAGAAAGTATGGGTTGCTTTGTACTTGACATGAGGTGATTGATGGGATTGATTTAGCATGTCGTAGAGATTCTCTTGGGATTGCAAAGGCACAGCGTTTCTTCAAACTGAACGCGAGTCCACATCTCCCTGCCAGGGTATCGGATCGGTATGCAAGATGCGGTGTTGGAACCGCGGCGACGGTGCGGTCTCAAAGATACTACTCGCGAGGCGAGCCGATTCTAATATATGGGACACGACTTAGCATCACACGCAAAGGCTGATAATAGATCGCGGGTCGCCAAAATTTGACAGGGAGGACCGCGAAGGCATACGAAATGGTACGAGCTATGATACGAGTCTTACACCTAAATTTAAATCCAAAACCTAAATATATTCTCAAATCCCTAAACCTAAACCTACACCTAATCCTAATCTCAACTCCCTAACCTAAACCTAAACCTAAACTTGAAAACCTAAACCTAAACCCCATCTGGAACCCGAACCTGATTTCCTAAACCTAAACCTTAACCTATTCTCAATTCCCTAAACCTATAGCTTATAACCTAAACCTAAGCCTTAACCTAAACCTAAACCTATGAGCTAAAACCTTAACCTATAACCTATAACCTAAACTTATAACCTATAACCTAACCTTAGCCTAAACCTAAAAACTAAACCTTAACCTAAAACCTAAAACCTAAACCTAAACCTAAAACCTAAATGTATTCTCAAATCCCTAAACCTAAACCTACACCTAATCCTAATCTCAACTCCATAACCTAAAGCTAAACCTAAACTTGAAAACCCAAACCTAAACCCGATCCCTAATCCGATTTCTTAAACCTAAACCTTAACCTATTCTCAATTCCCTAAACCTATAGCTTATAATCTAAACCTAAACCTAAACCTAAACCTTTACCTAAACCTATAACCTTAACCTAAACCAAAACCTATGACCTAAAACCTTAACCTATAACCTATAACCTAAACTTATAACCTATATATAACCTAACCTTAACCTAAACCTTAACTTATAACCTAAAACCTAAACCTTAACCTAAAACCTATATGTATTCTCAAATCCCTAAACCTAAACCTACACCTAAACCTAATCTCAACTCCCTAACCTAAACCTAAACCTAAACTTGAAAACCCAAACCTAAACCCGATCTTGAACCCGAACCCGATTTCCTAAATCTAAACCTTAACCTATTCTTAATTCCCCAAACCTAAAACCTAAACTTAAACTTAAAACCTAAATGTATTCTCAAATCCCTAAACATAAACCTACACCTAATCCTAATCTCAACTCCCGAACCTAAACCTACAAACCATATGGTGATACCATTCCTTTTGTATCAATTTCATTCTTCTTTGAGTTTTTATTAATTCATTAAGAAGGAAAAAATGGTTATACATGATGCACTTCTTTCACTTTGTTTTTCTTTCCCCCAATGGTCATTCTGATTTATGAAAGCTATGACTATTTGTTGGATGATGGAATATACGAAGCTATTGCAGGAAGTGATTTTGTCATTACTAGCTAGAGTTGCATTTCGAGACAACTCTTAAAAGTACTACATAAATGACCATGGAAGTAATTTTACAGAGGTCACTAAGAAATTGAAAGGAAAAGGAGTGGACTTGGACAACAATCGGTTTTTGATTCTTCAGGTGGGTGATGGCTGAACAAAGCGTATTTACTTGTGAAAAAAATCATACCGTCAAAATATATCTTCTCTTTCAATTCTGTATCATTGAAATTTCAGGGTGAAGTCGAGCAAATTTCTCTAATGAAGCTAAAGATTTGTATTTTCAGCATTATTGTAATTATAATTGTAATTGATTGAATGAAGGATTGTAATTGATTGTAATTGTAATTGATTGAATGAATGATTGTAATTGATTTTAATTGTAATTGATTGAATGAAGGATTGTAATTGAAAGAATGAATGATTGTAATTGATTGCAATGGAATGAATGAATGATTATGCAAGTGGTAATTGAATGAACAAATGATTATATATATTTTTTTTATTTTTTTTTTAATGTACGAAATAGCTATGGATATTGACCGTAGCCGATTATCTGACAGTTGTAGCCATTATTAAATTTGGCCTATTGCTATAGATTTTTAGCTACAAATAATATCCTAGCTGTTTGTGGTTTTCGCAATAGATATAATTGCTACGAATTTATCTGTAGCTATTGGGATCAATAGCTATGGATTAAATCCGTAGCCATAGGTTCAAGACCTATTGTTACGGAACCTACGACTATGGTCGTGCTACGGACTAAAACCGTAGCCATAGGTCTATGACTACGGTTTTAATCCGTAGCCTTTGCCCATTTTTTTGATAGTGTTAATATATTAATTTTAGACATGTTATGGCTAGCGATAAGTATATCATCAATATATAATACTAGGACAATGAATTTTCCATCACTTAATGCCTTGAAGTAGACAGAATGATCATATTCACTTCTGGTAAACTGCTAACTCACCATGAAAGAATCAAATCTTTTATACCACTGCCTAAGTGACTGTTTCAGGTCGAACAATGACCTCCTAAAACTGCAAACCTTATTCTCTGACCCATGTATCTCGAACCCTTATACTTGCTTCATGTAAATCTACTCTTTTAATTCACCATGAAGGAAAGTAGTTTTTACATCTGTTGTTCAAATTTCAGATTATTGGGCAACAATCGCCAACATAAATCCAATAGATACCTGCTTAAGCACGGGTGTAAAAATCTCACTAAAGTTGACATCGTAATAAGCCATTAAAACTATGAAGTTTGACCTTACCTCAAAAGTCTCTTTCAGCACAATCTAGGCGATCACCTCCATGGATTGGTCGTTAAGTAAAGCTGTCATCGAGGTCCTCATCGCTAGAGCTCGAATCGTCTGGGATAGCCTTACAATTCACCATTGGTAGTGCTTTACAGAAATCAGGATTGTGTGATACAACAACCACAGGCGGTTGAGCATCGCCTTGGGCTCGGGGTGGAATTAGCGTATCAACAAGACGGTCGAGGGTTGCCTGCAACCCTTTTATGGTTAACTGACTCTCCCAGTGGAAAGCCTCCATTCTTTCCAAAAGATAATGATTCCCTGGCTAACTGTCCATGAGATTTTGATCCGTACTGTCGTTATTTGCTATCAATTCAAGTGGAGTCCTTGCTCTAATACCAATTGACGTAGGGATGGGCGCGATAAGGTCGATCATCGTCTTCCTCAAAGGGATAACTACTCTAAATCCACGGAGCTTCTCTAGACTCCTCGCAGAGATTCCTCGAATCCACAAGGAGAGATAAAAATACAAATAAATTATAAATAAATCGGAAATAAATTGATTGGTAATTAAAAACGAGTTTACAACCTTTTAAATAGTGATACCAAACCTTGGAAGAAGTTTCAGAATCAAACTACAACTCAAACTCCTTAAAATCATGACTTACTATAAAAAGTAAACTTACTATTTATAAACGGTCATGATTTCTACTTGACCTTATTGTTTTCGGCCAAAAATAGTAAGTGTCCTGATTGGGTTAATCATCTTATCCTCCAAAAATAGTAAGTTATGATCGAACTAAAACTTACTATAAATAGTAAAAACAGAATTAAAAAGGACTTTTGACCATCGATCTGATAGAATCTCACAAATTTGGCATGGGCAACTTGGCGTAGTATGATTGGGTGGCTAAAGTAACTTCTCCTACCCCAAAATCATATATGGCACATTGAATAACTCATTCTGGTTTGCAAGATATGCCGATTTTAAGGATCTGACAGTCTCGATCACTTCCGCCTCCGAACGGACCTTCTCTAGTACATCTTGGACATGGAAGTGTCCGCGACCTGCTTTACATCAACTATTACTTCTAATGCTCTACGAAAGCTAGAGCATTTCTCATTATATACTTAGATATTGTATTCCTTTTTGTATAAGTAATTGAAAATAATCTTATTAACCAATAATCATGCTCTAATACATCATTATCATTAATTAAAATGAGACATAGTTTTAGATGTCTATTAAACGGACCCTAATATTTATGCTACTCTATTTGAATCCTACTTTTCTTAAATGAATTTCATGTGAAGGGTTTGACCATGTATTTCAATGGTAGGTGAGTGCAATTCAACATTGAGTTCTCGGGTTCAAGCTCATACCTACCATTAAAAAAAATTTAAGCAACTAAAGCATGAAATGACACAAAAAAGAGAAAAGTTCTAGAAATGATTTCTATGTAAACGAAATCAGTAAAAATATTTTTAAGAGAGTATTGTGCAAGATGCCTTGGATTTTGTCAATCTACTATGCTGAGAAGCCCTTTCTTAGATCAACCGATGTTTAATTCAATCCTACTGAAAATTGAATGGATTCTCAGTTTACACACTGTGAAGATTTGCATATTTTTTTGTTCAACCAAAAAGTGTAGTCGGTTTGGTTCAGTCCGACTAAAGGTCCCAATCAATCCGACCGAACAGGTTACGCAAGTTAGCACAAATCAGAGTATTTAAGTCCGATCACAATTAGGGCTTATTAATACGATTGTTTTCTCTCTTAAGGGCAAGGAATTTGCGAGCTGAGAGGGTTCTAAATGCTTATAAAGGCTTGGGAATGGATTTTTGTCAAGGGACTAGGGTTTTTCTCTTTATGGATCACAATGAGAGATTCGGGTTTCGTCTTTAATCGAAGGGGGTGAGTAGTGTAATCTCTAAGGCTTTGATTATACTAGATTTCTATTGCTTTGTGTCATGATTTTTTTTTTACAAGAGTTTTTCACGTTAAATATCTTGTGTTCGTGCTTTAGTTGGTTATCGTTTATTTGATTCTTCTATCTTTGTTGACATGTTTTCACAAAATGCACAGATTAACGGTAGTATTAGATCCAAATTTCTAATACCTAGAGTTGATCTAGGTTTATTAAGGGCTCAAAATTTCAATAGAGAAATATGTAGAGAAAGGAAGATGCATGACTTGTTTCAATCCCACTTCTTTCTCTTACTTCTTTCTTTTTTATTCTTTAAAATGACAAATTGCCCCTGCAAGACTCGGTTAACACATTTTGGCTTAGACGAGTTAACCAAGTCCCAAGTTTTACTTGGAAATCGGATAAGTAATGGGGGAATGCGAGCGAGAGTGCGTCTGCCCCTGGGTGTCTGTAAACCCTAAACGAGCATGCCCTCAAAAGCCTCCCTTTACCGTATTTGCTGCAAACCTCACATATGATACCTCTGAAAATGATCTTCTCAGGATTTTTGGCAGATATGGGAAGATAGCCGATGTATACATTCCCAGAGACCCAATTCGGAGGACATCTCGAGGATTCGCTTTCATTCGATTTTGCTATGAACGGGAAATGATCAAAGCCGCCAAGTGCCTCCATGGTAGAAGAATCGATGGCCGTGCTGTGACGTTAGCCTGGGCAAGAAATCAGAGGGGGAATGTCGCTCCGATTAGGGATTCACCCCCTCAATTGATTCCGTCTGCAACGCCTCAACCAACTTTCTCGGAAGCAGTCCGAAGCCACCCTGTTCCAGACAAACCCTCGGTGCAAGTAAAAGAGGCCCCTATTCTCGAACGGCGCCCAGACCCTTTCGTCATAGAGGCTGACATCAGGGAGGTCGAGAAATTGCAGGTTCCCTTTTCCATGGCTCTCATTGCCTCCTGTGCTAAGGAGGTTTTCGTCCTGCACCTGATCGACTCCCTCTACAACTCTCCTTTCGCTGGTTCCCAAATCGATGTCACTAGGATTGCTTCGAGAAAATTCCTCCTCAAATTCAAATCTAGGATGGAGTTGGATGCTTTTGCGTCAGATCTGGAACTACACCATTTGATGGGTTTATCGGAGGTTTGTTCCTGGTACACCCAAGCGACCTCTCTAATCAAAGGCAATAGGATCCAGCTAGTGGGTATACCTACGCATGCATGGTTCCGGGCACCATCGAAGGGTTTGCTAAATCATATGGGGAAGTTCTGGAAATCGACACAGTGACAGCTCTGGGCATATTTCAGGCGTTTGCCAGAGTCAAAATCAGACCGGCTCCGGATTTGGATATTCACAGCTTGAGATATTTGAAGGTAAATGGTTTGTCCTTCCCTGTGATTGGTTATTTGGAGAAACCGAAATTCTAGATAACCCATTTTTCCTCTCCAGATGTGCAGCCCACTGGTTGCAATTCCACCAGAGAATGGGTGGAGAAGTCCTTCTATAAACACAATCCTACTCTTTCTATATGCCTACCAGATGCTTGTGGAAATGCCAAGGTGACTACCAGTCCATCAGAGCAGGTTCATTCACCCACGATGGCAACCATCATTCCCTCCTCCCATCACCCTGACCTTTTCCTTCTGACTGGCTCAACATCCTTCGACCCATCCTCCCCACAACTGGGGCCGAGTGCTGTGGATCCCCTGATTCTGGATCTGAACTACCACCCTACCTAGTCTCCTCACCTCACCCTCCCCCTTAGAGTCTCAGATCCGCATCAAACCAATCCTTCTCCCACCATCCTCACTCCTATCCAAGTCTGTCATCAATTGAAGTCTGGAGGAAGTGACCCCTCTAGTTCCAGATGCTGGAAGGGCCGGGTATTGCTGCCCTGTCCCAGACAGATGTGTGGATCATGCAACTCTGCAGTCACAAGATCTTCAGCTTAGATCTAAGGAAGGTACTAACTCCCCTCTGCATAGGAAAGAAGGTAACAGCTTCCCTATGAATGAAGCCATCTACACGAACCCCGCTGACTATGTGGAGCTGGCCAATAACAGCTCCCCTGCGATTGAAGTAACCTGCAGGCCCCCTGTTAACTGTGTGGACCAAGCTAATACTAGGTTCCCAAACAGTCAGGCGAATCATGCCATCTGCAAGAGGGATGCTCTACCTGTCCAGACACCCCCCCCCCCCCCCCCCCTGCGGGGGTAGAGAGGCCTTTTAATTTCAATAGGTGTTGCGAACAAGCGGCCACATGGAAGGCAAAGTTTGCTGGGTGCTCTCCCACCCGCCGGCACTCTCACCCTCAAACATTGAGTACTACTCATGTCCCTCTACAACGGCGTGTTGAGCTGCTGAGAAGGGAGTGGCTCACTCCTAATCAGGAAGGCGTTAGAAGGGAAGCAGAACCCACAGGTCACCTGGAGATTGACCTATCCCCTTTCTTTGGGCAAGAAAACGGAGCAGGTAGTAAATCTGCAGGCAATGCCTAAGTCCAACTAGCCCAACATGCTCAGGTGCCTATTTCCTCTTTTGATCTAGAAGATACAAGAAGCCACAAGCCTCATTAGAGCCCCTACATACAGGGTAATGACTCATCGACAAGCACAAATGAGGCCACGGGAAGGATCATATCAGGCAGTAGGTCTATTAAAGGTAAGCGGAGAAAGGTATCCAACAGGAAGGTGGCTAGACTGATTGAAGAAGGGGAGTGGTTCTGCAAACTGCATCGCTTGAAGAGGAGGGCCATGAACTCAGGGTGTGTCACTGATGGGTAGTGCCCTTATTTGGAATGCTCGTGGGATAGGCAACCAGCCTACCATCAGAACTCTAAAGAAGCTGATCAGGAATTTTAACCCATTGCTACTAGCTATCCTCGAACCGATGACCAGAGAGGAGCGGAGGGTGGCCATTGGTCTGAAGTTGGGTTTTCACTCCTCGTTATCGAACGGCAAAGATGGGGGTAAAATCTGGGTTTACTATCAAAACCAAATCAATGCGACGGTGCACTTTAAATCATCTTAAATTCTTTCTTTGCATATTTCTTTTCAGAATTGTAGTTTTCTTGTTTTGCTGTCCATTGTATATGCTAAATGTTCATATATATCCAGAACGTCCCTCTGGTTGGACCTGGAAAATCATAGCAGGAACATCACAGGTCCATGGGCTGTTGGAGGCGATTTCAATGTAGTCACCGTAGCAAGCGAGCGTCAAAGTAACAGAGTGGCGGGAAGGCTGAGCATGTCAGAATTTGCTTCAGCTATTCTGCATGCTGGGCTACTTGATGCAAGTTTCGTTGGAAGAAATAGCTTTACATGGAGCAATAACAGATCCAGGAATGACAAAATATGGGCCAGGTTGGACGGAGTTCTCATGAACGATAGATGAGCGGAAGCCTTCCTCTCCTTCCGGGTTGAACACCTTCCCCGGGTCAACTCCGATCATGCTCCATTGTTACTTACATTTCCCCCTCAGCAAATGCCCTCCATCCGTCCGTTTCATTTCCTCCGTATGTGGACTCTCCACGAATCTTTCCAGCTGGTTGTTAAGAAGGTGTGGGAGGGAATGTGCTCCACCAACCCCATGGTAAATGTGCAGTTGAAGCTGAAAAAGACCAAACAATTACTTAAAGTATGGAATAAAGAGGTTTTTGGGAACATCTTCCACCATATCAAGGTAGCTGAGGCTGATGTTGATTGTTTGGAGGGTCATCTACAAAATTCTAGATCTAAGGATTCTTTCCAAGATAGTCTAGCTGCCAGGAGAAAGCTGGCCCACCTTGAGCTGATGGAGGAAATCTTCTAGAAACAAAAAGCAAGGAACTCTTGGTTGGAGGAAGGGGATAAAAATACAAAGCACTTCCATACTTCAGCTCGTGAGCGTGTTAGGAGAAATACAATTAGCTTGATTAAGGACGATAGTGGAACTTCCTTCTCTGGCTAGGCCCAAATCAAGGTTGCTGCAGTTTAGCATTTTGAAAGGCTGTTTCACGTAGAGCCTACTATGGATCCTAGCATATTTCTTGCTGTCATTCCTTGGATTCTCTTTTTGGAAGATAATAATGCATTACTTGTCAATCCTTCCTTTTAGGAGACACAGTCTGCAGCCTTTGACATCCCTAAAGATGGCGCCCCAGGCCCTGATGGGTTTTCTTCTTCCTTCTTCATTGAGTGTTGGCCAACGGTGGGAGAAGACATTCACAAAGCTGCATGCTCCATGTTCTCGAGAGAAGCGATCCCTAGAGCCTTTACTGCATCTCTAATATGTCTTATTCCAAAGTCCTCCGAAGCCTCAAAATTTGCTAATTACCACCCAATTAGCTTGTGTAATGTGATCTATAAAATTTTCTCCAAGATCCTCGCTTCACGATTGAGCAAGGTCCTCCCTAAACTGATCTCATTGGAACAGGGGGCTTTCGTTAAAGGAAGAGCGATCACTGAAAACATTGTGATGGCCCTGGAGGCAATGCAAAATCTCGACAGGAAAACTAGGGGCGTGAATATCATTCTGAAACTTGACTTGGAAAAAGCTTATGACAGGATTGATTGGAACTTCCTCAAGCAGGTCTTGCTCAAATTTGGGTTTAGGGATAGATGGGTTGCTCTTATGGAAACCTGCTGGGGTAGTAGTTGGTTCTCGGTCCTGATTAACGGGGAGGCAGCGGGTTTCTTCAAATCCTTTAGAGGTTTACGCTAGGGGGACCCTATCTCCCCTGGGCTGTTCATCCTTGCAGCGGAAGCCTTCTCCAGATCCTTCAGACAGCTGGTAGTTAGAGGTTGGTGCAAGCCGTTCAGCCCTCCGAGGGGTTGTCCCCTCATCTCTCACTTATTGTTCGCAGATGATACATTGTTGTTTGTCAATGGCAGCCGGGAATCGCTCAATACTGTTAAGGAATTCTTAAGCTCCTTCCAAAATGTCTCTAGTCATAGGATTAACAACACCAAGTGCTACTTTGTTCCTTCCAAGGACTTATCAGCTACTAGAATCAGGAGCACAGAGCGCATTCTGGGATTCTCTAAAGCCAGATCTAGGGTAGTGTACCTTGGAGTTCCCCTCTACAAAGGAAGAATTACTTCGGCTATGTTTTAGGCGCTTATTGATAAAATTACTAGCAGGATTAGCGGGTGGAATACTAGGTGTTTGTCCCAAGCTGGGAGATTAACCCTCATCAAGCATGTCTTGGGAAGTATTCCCCTCCATACCATGGCAGTCATGAGGACGCCAGCCCAGGTGATAACAATATGGAGTATAATTTTGCTCAATTCTTTTGGGGATGGGCCGAGGGAAAAAGGAAATGCCATTGGATTGCATGGAGTAAGATTGCTAGGCCAATTGAGGAGGGTGGCCTTGGGGTTAGAAATCTGAAAGATGTGTTGTCTACTCTTCATATGAAGATGGCTTGGAATGTTAAGTATGGGGACAAAGAGGGCCCTTGGGTGGCCCACATGCGCACCATATATCGGGGTGATTTGGAGGATGCACTTGCAATCAGAACATCCAATCACGCTCCCCCTTATTGGAAAGAGATCAGAAACGTCCTTCCGATTATCGCCAGGAACGCCCAGTAGCAGGTGGGATCGGGTACACTGAACTTATGGTCTAAAAACTGGACGGGTCTTGGACCTCTCCAGCAGATAGCTATCAACCCCATTCCGAGTTCACTTCAGTCCCTCCAGGTCAAGGATTTCATTGGGCCTTCTGGTCCCATGGCCCCCTCCTTTGTTCCTTTATACTTACCCCAGGACTCTCTCAACTTCATATTCCAGGGAGGCTTTGCTATAACTGATGACAGGCCCGACGTGTTCTGGCCGCATGATCCCACTGGCTCTTTTTCGACAAAATCAGCATGGGAGCTCTTAAGAGAACCGGCTCCGGGTAGATGGTGGTTCAATTGGATCTGGTACAGCAAAATGCCTCCAAAGATGTCCCTATTTCTTTGGAGGGTGTTGCAAGGGGCCATTCCCGTCGATGACAGAGTGCAGAAAAAAGGTATTTATTTAGCGTCTATTTGCTCCTGTTGTGCTGATGCAAACATTTCTAAGCCAAGTCAGGAATCCATCAAGCACCTATTCTTCCTTGGACAAATTGCATCTCAGATCTGGTCCCATTTCAGTCCGCTTTGTGGGGTTTCCCTCCTCCATCATCTTTCGGTGGAAGATAGGCTGGCGCAATGGAAAAATGTTGCGGCCCAGGGTGCGGCGTCAGCCCCTATCAGGAGGGTCATCCCAATTCTTATCCTCTGGGAGCTTTGGTGTACTGGAAATGGTGTGAGGAAGGAGAATCGCCCAATGTCTGCTATCCAATCCATTGTTAGGATCAAATGGTGGGCTATGCACATCTTGGGGGGACCATCGGGACTGCCTCTAGCTTTTGGGCGTGGCTGGCTTTGTTACTCGGTCTCACCCCATGCAGGCTCCATTACGCAGACTATTTACTGGGCTAAGCCGGCTACTGGTTGGGTGAAACTAAATGTGGATGGTTCGGCGCGTGGCAACCCGGGCTTATCTAGAGGTGGCAGGATTTGTAGAAGGGATGATGGCAGTTTTGTTTTTGCTTTCTCGACTACCTACGGGGTTGGTTCGAACAACAAAGCGGAGCTTCGGGCTATTTACGATGGTGTTGTTCTTTGTCTGGAAAAAGGTTTTTCAAAAATTGTTGTCGAAACAGATTCCAAGGTTGCGGCGAGCCTGCTGTCTGGAAATTCGACCACCCCTTGGAAATGGAGGCCATGGGTATCTAGGATCAAGAGATTGGAGCGGAATGCGGTGTTTGTCTTCTCGGTTATCCCTAGGGAAGGGAATGCCCCGGCTGACGGAATGGCTAGGGAGGCTAGCAACAGCCAAGCTTTTTTTGTGATCTCTCACATTCGGGATCTCCCTCCCCGCATTCATGGCCTTTTATTCTTAGACAAAGTCGGGTTAGAGGTGGTTAGAGAGACCCGTGTGAATTTGTAAAGCTTAAAAGTGGTGTCTGTTGATAGGTGTCCCATTTTTTTTTTATATTTTTACAATCGGTGGCCCCAGTTCTTTTTGTAAGGGCCCACCCGAAAGGTTGTGCATGCTTTGTTGAATGAATTATTGTGGCAAAGCCCACCTTTGAAAAAAAACAAAAAGCTTCTTGGAAATCTGGATTTGTCTTACCTAGAAACCGGGTGTATTTTCCCAGACCAATGATCAGGTTAGATTGACTGGGCCGAGTCCTGGGTTGACCCGCCTGGTTTGGAAACTCGGGTTTGGATGACAACGTCCTTTTTGTTTCTCGAACACTGTTTGGATGTCACTTTCTGAAAAAAAAAAAAAAAAAAAAGGAAATCCAATACAATATATATAATGCAATTATCAATACAAATGCACATCTTGAGCCTTACACTCAATTATCAATACGTACATCTGGTAGTCTTGTCTGTACTACAGCTAAAACTTCCCTTTCAATGACTAAAATTTCCAATCCAAATAAACCTTTGATGTCTAGTTTCAATGGTCGCACTTCATGGTGGGCCTCCACCCATGTGACTCATTAACTGTAAGTTATTCGGGCAGGCCCACCGTTGATCTTGACGACTTAACCTTAAAGACTGTAACTACCATGAATACCGATGGTTGTTGAAAGATGAATGCTGATTCTACTCTCCACAGCTTCAAACCCCAAACATTAACGCAACCACAGACGAGAACGGGTCAAGTTGGCCCCTTCTGTCCAGTATTATGGGTGGGCATGGGCCGCTAATTGAGGCCTCTAGGTCAGACATGGCTCAGATTTGAAATCGAATTAATATATCACTCCGGAAAGCATGTCTAGGTTTTTGCGCATCGAGTGGTGCTTGAGTGGTGATTTCTATTGCGTGTGTTGGAGAAATGATCCACTGCTCCCAGACTAGTACAAGTTATAGTGCCAGTAATTGCATTGGGACACTTAGTCCAATCCATTGATCCAGACTGTTCATTAGGTCCAATGACAATTTCATGGGCAAACCTGGAAAACATCAGATCTGATCAGACGCATATTAACCATTCGATCAATCATGACCTTATAAATGGATGGCCAAAATTATGTACAGAAAAATAGTTCCAATCAACATTTTAATCCATTTATTTGTCAGGGACCATCATGAATTGCTTATGTTTCTGAAGAGTCACTTTTCTTAGGCAAAAGTGACCATCCCATCCATTGTTTACAAAAAGGATGGCTTAAAAAAAAAGGGCCAAACCAAGGATGGATTAAATCTTCTGATCACTATGATTTTTTTATCATAGCAAATGGAAAGTGTTCTGATTTAATTGGACGGTTAATATTGATTGATTGGACCGTTGCCAGTAGGGTTGTCAATGGGCTGGGTTGGCCCGTTGGGCTCCAACGCATATTTACACATCCCATCCAATCCATTGATCTATAGATTGTTCATTAGGTCCAACGCAACTTTTTCATGAGCTACCATGAAAATATTACACTAATCTTACAAATATTAACCTTCTGATTAGTGGCTTAAACCTAGATGATCAAGATCATTTACACAAAAATAAGTTTAATCAACAGTTTCATCCATCAATTTGTCAGGAAGCTGATGGGCTGCTTTCAATGATTTTAAAGAACAACCTTTCTTAGGCAATGGCTACCATCCCCTCCATGGCCTGGGAAAAGGATGGCTATAGAAAACAAGACCAAATCAAGGATAGTTGGATCATCTGGTCAATGTAATTGTGTCCATGGTAACCCATGCAATGTATTTTAAATTTAACGGGTAGTTCAGATCCATTGATCGGACTGTCCAAGTGAACCGATGTGACGGAAACGGATTGGCTACTCCCCCTGCCTCCTGCCAATGGCTGGTGGTCGGTGCTCTGTGGGCCCCACCATGATGTATTTGTTTCATCCATGCCGTTCATCTATTTTTTTTAGATCATTTTAAGATATGAGACCAAAAATGAGATATATCCCAATCTCAAGTGGACCACATTACAGGAAACAGTGTTGAATGAACGTAGACCATTAAAAACTTTTTGAGGGCCATGAAAGTTTTGGATCAATCTGATCATTGTTTTTTCCCTTCATCTAGGTCTGTATTACCTAATCAACAGATTGGATGTCAAATAAACAGTACATTGGCATTAGGAGGATTTTAATGGTGGATATCCAATCACTAGTGTTTTCCTATGGCGTGGTTCAAATCAGATTTATATCAACCTCATTTTTGGGATCTAGCCATAAAATGATCTGTAAAAATGGATGAACGGCATGGATGAAACACATATATCATGATGGGGCCCACAGAGCACTGACCACCAGCGACCGGGCTAGTGGCAGCAGGGGAGTAGCCAATCTGTTTCCCGATCTAACTAGCTAGTATCACTGACGTCATAACGCTCTGGCAATCATAATTTAATTATAATTTTGCCACATCATAATCGGCGAATGTCATCACTGACGTCGTCAACACTAATTCGTCAATGGCATGTTAGTTTTTTCAAAGCCAGTGTATTAATAGGTAATTATTAGGGTTCAGCATGTTTGAAAATTCATAGGTACTGGTGCTATTCAAACTAGTAAAAAGAGATAATTTTAATTTTTTGAATGGTATAGTAATGTGTATGATATATCTGTTTTGTCCATCTATTTTACTACAATATTTTAAAGCATGATTCAAAAAAATAAAGCAAATACAACACTCAGGTGGCCCACACCAAAAGAAACAGTGGCCCCACAAAGTTTTTAAGGGTAAGTGTTCGATTCTTCTTTTTTTATGGTGTGGTCCACTTGAGTTTTGAATATATCTCATTTTTTTTGTTGATACTATAAATTCAAATGGCATAATAGATGAACGGTTTGGATAAGCGAAATGCATCACAGTGGGACCCATATATATTTTGTAATAGTTTTTGTGTCAAAAAAGTAACAGTCACATCAGTTTGGTTGTAAATACTCAGCGAAATATGTATTACTTTTTTACCTGATATTTACATGTGCTTTTCTAACTAGACATGCCATTCAAGGTACATGGGTAATAATTATTTACCGATGTATTAGCCACTGGATTTCCAAGGTGACGTTGACAGCTAACTTTCATTTATAGCATTACTCACATCATTTGAGGAGATAAATGTTAAATTATAGGGCTCATCATAATGTGTCTTATCCACACTGGCTACCCCTTTAGCCAACTCATTTTAGGGCATGCCCCAAAAAATGAGGTAGATCCAAAGATCAAGTGGACCACAAAACAGGAAAAAATGAAAATTGAACTCCTGCCATTGAAAGCTTCTTGAAGACTCCAAAAGTTTTGGATCTAACCGATATTTTTGTTTTCCCTTTATCCATGGCTGTGACCTTATGAACAAGTTGGTTGACAAATAAACATCAATGTGGTTTACTTGAGCTTTTGATTTTCCTCATTTTTATGTTCATGCCTTAAAATATATTGTTTAAAAGGATGGATGGTGTGGATAACTCACATATATCATAGCGGGGCCCACATATTTAAATCAGTAATAAAAGGTATTGATGGACGGCTTTCGAAATGTAATTCCCTGCTGATTTCAAACAGGTGGAGTAAGTAAAACAGACCTATTTACGTGTATTCACCAGGGAAATTAAAAATCAAACATGCCCTAAATGCTAATGTGATGATGCGGCGCAATGAGATTACGACGAGCAGTAACTTCCTGTTTCTGTCCGTTTTCTAGGTTGAAAGGAGCAGAATTTACTTTCCGGTAGGTCGGCTGAAGATAACATTCTTACCAAAATAAAAATCTAACACACTGTTCAAAGGACATAAATAAAGGATGGATTCCATTTTTATAAAAAAAAATCCTTTCTTTTTTATTTTTATTTTATTTTTTTGCATTTTTTTCCCGGAAAAGAAAAGTCACAATATCTATGCTCCTAACCTCCTCTACTTAATATACGTTTGTTGAACTTGGACCATTGGTCTTTCCTTTCATTTTAACCGTTCTTTCTATAACCACTAATTGACAGAAAGAAAAAAAATCATCCATCCAATGTAATTATTGGGTACAACGTGTAAAAGACAGGCTCATTCATTTGGATGGTTTGGATTTAATTCAGTATATGCCATGGGCATAGTAGTTGTGTGCCGGTGTTTGGATCATCATACTCTACTAGTGTATCGAATCTGATGTGGAATATGGGTTTTTAATCCCACCTTCCTTCTCGTGAAGGCAGTAAGATCGAACATAGACAATACAGTATCTCTCTCATGGCTGCAATCCTTCTCTTTCTCCTCTATCTCTCAACATTTTCTACTGCAACAGCTCAATCAAAAATTACAAATATAACCCTCGGTTCTTCTCTCTCTACCACCACCGACCCTACTTCACTGCTCTCACCTTCCGGCCTATTCGCTTTCGGCTTCTACCGTGAAGGCACTGGCTTCAGAGTCGGAATATGGATGGAGACAAGCCCAAACAAGACAATCGTCTGGACTGCAAACCGAGACGATCCACTTGTTTCCAGCACCAGTACAGTGATCTTGCTGAACTATGGTCTCTTTCTACGAACCCCTGGAACCCTAGATAAGATAATTTCCATCGGAGTCTCATCTGCTTCCTGCTACTTAGCCTCGATGCTTGATTCAGGCAACCTGGTTCTCTACACTTCCGATTACAAAATCATCTGGGAAAGCTTCAATTCCCCAACTGACACTATCCTAGGAGGCCAATCCCTTCTCTCAGATGATGTACTGTTCTCAAGCACATCAGAAACAGATCACTCGACCGGGCGCTTTCAGCTCAGCATGCAATCAGACGCAAACCTGGTGTTGTATGCGAAAGAAACTGGTCACACAGCTGCCGATTCATATTGGTCAACAGGTACGTTTGGCAAAGGAAATGACTGGAGATTGCAACTCTACCAAGATGGCTTCATGTTCCTTGTCAATAGCAGTGACTCCAATAGAAGTATCGTGGCAAGAGGTGCCGTGGCCAACAACGGAATTGTCATCTACCGTGCAACCATCGACGTTGATGGGATTTTCCGTTTGTATTCCCACAGCTTCGCAAGGAACGGTAGCTCAACAACGACGACGGATTGGTCTGCCTTGTCAGATAAATGTCAAGTGAAAAATATTTGCGGATTTAACAGTTACTGCACTTTGGTGGGTAACCAATCCAATTGCCTTTGTTTGCCTGGTTACAAATTTATCGATCCTGATCAACGGTTCAAAGGCTGCAGCAGAAACTTCACTGCGGAAGTTTGCACGGGCAAGAATGAAAATTTTACATATTCCATTTTTACAATGAAGAATATGTATTTCGGAGATTATTTTTATTCTATTTCATCGATGGAAACAGACGAGTGCAGAGAAGCTTGTTTTACTGATTGTATTTGCGAGGCTGCAAATTTTCAAGATGGGACGTGCAAGAAACTTATGCTTCCGTTGAGGTATGGGATAGCAAACAGGTCAAACTCGACTAGCACTTTTGTTAAGGTTGGTAATGAAAACGCTGCTTCTTTTCCAAATGCAACGAGGACGGTAGATGGTGAGAGCCAGAAAGAGCCACGTATGAACATTTTAATCGCAGGTATAATTCTTGCCACTTGTTCAGTTGCCATGTTTGTTTTTTCGGGTTTTCTTATCTACAGGAATCGAGCACAAAGCTATAGGAAGATGACAGAAAATAACAATTTGGGCTTGTCTGAGGAGCCTCTTCTGCGATCATTTTCTTACGATGAGCTCGTAGAAGCAACTGACAATTTCAAGGAAGAGTTGGGAAAGGGTGCTTTTGGAACAGTTTATAAAGGGACCTTATACAACAGCAACAGAATGGTTGCTGTAAAGCGACTTGAGAAAATGGTTGAAGAAGGAGAAAGGGAGTTCCGTACTGAGACGAAGGCAATAGGGAGAACTCATCATAGGAACTTGGTGCGATTGCTTGGGTTTTGCGATGAGGGTTCTGCCAGGCTTCTGGTTTACGACTACATGAGCAACGGATCGCTTGCAAACCTTCTATTCAAGGCCCAAAGAAGACTTGATTGGCAAGAAAGGGTGAGAATTGCACTAGATGTCGCCAGAGGAATCTCCTATCTACATGAAGACTGCGAGCCCCATATCATCCACTGTGATATAAAGCCTCAAAACATACTCATGGATGGCTTTTGGACTGCAAAGATATCCGATTTCGGGTTGGCAAAGCTGCTTATGCCAGATCAAACAAGAACATTTACTGGGGTGAGAGGGACGAGAGGGTACTTGGCACCTGAATGGCAGAAGAACACACCGATATCAGTGAAGACAGATGTTTATAGCTACGGGATCATGTTATTGGAAATTATATGTTGCAGGAGGAACGTTGAGTTAGAGGTTGCAGATAATGAGATTCTTCTCACTGAATGGGTTTATAGCTGCTTCGTGGCTGGAGAGTTGCATAAGCTTTTGGGCGGAGAAGAAGTGGAGGGGAATATTTTGGATAGGATGGTAAAGGTGGGATTGTGGTGTATACAAGATGAAACGGCTCTTCGTCCTTCCATGAAGAATGTGATTTGGATGATCGAAGGGAAAATGAATATACCCATTCCCCCATCTCCGACCTCATCAAGGAACATTTCTGAATGCGCACGCTTTCTTTAAATGCGTTGGTGTGAATATGCTCGCTTCGCCTGTTTGATTTCCTGAAGTAAATGTAATAATTATTTTCATGTGTAATTACTGCATCGTTTTCTAATATTGATTTGACTCTTACTTATCTCGACGCTAAAATCAGGATGCTGCCAAATATTTGCGTGGCCCACGGTGATATATGTGGATTATTACACCGTCCATCCGTTATGCCAATTGAATTTAGGTCATGAGCCAAAAAATGAGCTAGATTTAAAGTTCAAGTGGACCACACCACAAGAAAAAGTGAATCAAACACCCACCTTTAAAAACTCTTTACGGTCGCTGTTTACTTTGGTGTGGGCCACTTCAACGTTGGATCTGCCTCATTTTTCGGCTCATGCCTCAAAATGTCATAATAAAGTAGATGGACAACAAGGATATGTCATATATGTCATGGTGGGGCCCACAAATTTAAGTTAATCCTTTTAAACTGTTTTCTCAAGAAGACGTACCCGCCTATTTTCAAAGAAGGTAAAATTATAATAAATAGTTATTTAGAAGGCGAAATTATAATAAGTAGGTATTTAAAGGGCATTTATAGCGAATTTGAAAGTCGATGTACATTTTAATTACTTGTAGACTGTAGTATCAATCTTGATTCATAAGTGATTTTGTTTATCTTCTTGTAGAGTTGTTTGGGAATGATCTCTTACAGTTTTATGTTTAATATAAACAAATAAAAACAATGTTTAAATAATAATAATAATAATAATCTACACAAATAAAAACCCTCCCGTGAGTTTTGATGTTTTCTGCCACTATTTTCCCATTGCGCTGCATTGTGAAACTATGCGGGTTTGTATGGGTTGATGGTTTGTTCCGGGGAGTTGCATATTTAAGCTGAATTCATATCCCCAAGCAGAAAAATCAAAAGCGGATTGGCTGGTGTACCTCACACCAGATATATAGCTGCTGTAGATACGTGTCGTGCGAAGACGAGCACGAGTTTTACCGACGGTTCAAAGGAGATCAAAGTTACATTGGCCCCACAGTGATGTATTTATTATATCTATACCGTTCCTCTATTTTTAGATATCATTTTAGAGCATTATACAAAAAATAATCATATCCAAAGATCATCTGGATCACACCACAAATAGCAGCGGAGATAATGATTTTCACCGTTAAAAATTTTATAGGGCCCACCATAATGTTTATTTTCCATCTAATCTGTTTATAAGGTCACAAAGACATGAATTAAGAGGAAAAAGAAATTTTGTATTGATCCAAAACTTCTGTGACCCCAAAAAGGGTTTCAATGGTAGACGTTCAATCCCCCACTACTTTTTGCAGTGTGGTCCACTTGATAGTTAGATCAGTTTTATTTTTCTTCTTAAGATTTAGGACGAGCTCGCCAAATGGATGGGCGGTTTGGATATAACACATACCTCATTATTAGACTCACATAACTTGCGAATGTCAATATAGTAGCTATATAGCTGGTGTGGGGTACACCAGCCAGTCTACTTCAGTAAAAATCCTACTTTCCTGCATCAGGATTAGTCCACATCATAATTGATATAATGACCCAGAATTTTGGTACACGTGCGTACACATACATGTATGTACAATTGCCTTCATTGGAGTATACACACATAGACCCATGCATACATCCACACACCCATGCACACATATATCTATCGGCTCATGTAAATTGTGATCGTTTTGTTTGGTACGAACTATTAATTAATGTCATTAATGATTACATGATTTTGGTAGAATATATATAAGTTTATTTATAATGCACTCTCTCAACTCATATACTTAAGACCACGTGTTTAATTATTAACTAATCCAAATCTAACCAACATTAACTATTGACTGTGCACTGAGATTAATCTGATCTTAACCACTAGATTGTTGTTAAAAAATAAAATAAAAATCAAGAACAACCTATTTTTTTGTGGGAACTAACCCCGCCGTCCGTTTGCATGTGGCCCACCTGAGTTTCAGATCAGCCTCATTTTTTTTGCTTTATATCTTCTCTTGGCCAAGCCGAGATGATGGACGGATTAGATTTAAATTATTGTTAGTGGGACCCACTATATCTTAAAAAATAAAAATAAAATAAAAAAATGAAAGTTATATCTTCCGCACGACTAAACCACTTTCTCCACTTTCCTTCCGTTTTGTACGGTAATGGCCGCCAAAGCTCCCACTAAATGAAACCGTCCCATAATTCTCACTCCTCCATTCCATTACGCATCCATTTATAAAAAAGAAAAAAAAAATCGAAGGAATCAATCACATTAAAAAAAAATGAGTGAAGGAGTGAGAGAGCTCTGTAAATCAAAAGAGAGAGATCAAAGCGGGGCCGGATCATCAGACTTTAAGGTAGGTGATCTTAACATGAAATTTATCATTTTCAGTTATGATTATGTTTATTTAATCTAAATTTTCGTAGAAATATTATTGTCAGTTAAATTATTTTTTTTGTAGGGAATCTACTTATTTAGGAATTTCTATTTTATTCTTTTTTAAATATTTAATACTGAAATAATTTATATACAAATAAAATAAAATAAATTTACAAAATTAAATAAATAGTTTATTTAAAATTATTTTATTAATTCTTAAATGTTTTGTTAAAAAAAAAATTTTAAATTAAATTTCAAATAAATTATAATATCTTACAATATTTTACAGTACAAATAGAACATATAATTAATTATTTAAAGTATTGATGATTCATTATATGCGGAATTGTAAATATAAATGATGTACGATTGATAAGTATATATAAGAAAATATGATTATGAAAATAAAATAAAAATATATAATAATAATAACAAATTATAAATTATATAATTGTAATATGATATATAATAAGATATATAATAAAATAAAATAAAATAAAAAGGCTTATAAGATCATTAAGGTATAGTAAAATATAAATATTATGTTTCATAATAATATAGTAGTAATACAATATAATTGTATGTTAAAAAAAATAATGACAAAATATATAACATAATTAAAATAAATATGTGTAAGATAATATTATATTACATAATTAATACATAAGTATTTAATATTATTTATATGATTATGTTATAAGTAAAAAGGTTTTATCTGATAATATATAAAAGTTTTAATAAATATAATTTATTATTTCTATAAAAAAATTATGCAAATGATGATATTAACAATTTAACATAAAAGTAATATAATAATTATATTAAATGTATCAAACAAAAACAAATTTATTAATTTAGATAGTCAATTATAAAATAAGGTTAATCATACTTACATAATGTTATAACAAATAATTTATCGAATAATAATAGTATTCAAAGTCCAAATTAATATCTTTCTTAATCTTATTTAATTTAGATTTAAAAATAAATAATAATAAAATTCTGAATTTAGATTTAAATAGTTAGATAAAATAATAATAATAATAATAAATTTTAAATTATCAAATAATAATTTAATTACATTATTAATGTTATATTATAAAAATCAGTGTGATAATTTTTGTTCTGTAAAAATTAAAATCCAAATTTTAATTCTAAAATTTGAAGAGTTAATTAAATTAAATTTAAATGAACTTAAGTTCAAATTTTTTTTGTTTTTAAAATTTTGGAATTAAAACTAAATTGATTAGATTTTTATACTTTGGAATTCTAGTGATTAATGTATATTTAAAACTTTATTAAATTAAAATTTTTATAAAGTATAATATTAGATTTTTAACTAAAAAAATATATGTATATCTTTTCCTTGTAGTTCAAAATTTTTGTTTAAATTAAAATTTAAATAATTTATCGATTAAACCTAAATATACATTCTCAATGAATTATCAAAGAGAAATTAAAATTTGTTATAAAATAATCAAGTTATTTCAATATATATGTATGTGTGTGTGTGTGTGTGTTTGTTTGTTAAGTTTATGTGCTAAATAAAATAATAAGATTTAATTTTACAATTTAGTAAATAAAAATAATAAATATTTTTATGCTAATATTTAACATTATTTAAATAAAAAAAACTAATTTAATTAAAATTAGAATTTAAATAAAATTTCTTGTACATTATTTCATTGTAATTCATAAATTAAATAATAGTAAAAATAATATTTTATTTAAGTATTTGAATTATTAAAGTTTTAACAAAATGATATGTATAATTATTAATTAGAAATAAAAATTTATATTGTTGATATTTTCGATTGTAGGACAGTGATTCATCTTACATACCATATCAGCCCAACAACTCGAACAGTAGAAAACCTTGATTGGAAATAGCCATGGTTAAATAGACTAACCTGAAATCCAAACCATTCATCAAATAGACCACTTAGGTGTTATTTTCTTTTGGTAGATAGTGTTCTGAAACTCAACTTCTCACGCATCCAGCGAGTGTAGACAGCAAGTTAATGCTATGTGTTGCGTCAGTGGGAGAAACTTGTTAAGAGCGTAAGCGTGGGTCAGGTCTAGCATGCGACGCTAAGTAGGTCGTGGGCGTATGGTTTAGTCAAGAAATCGACGGTCCAAATATCAGGTGGGTGATTCTCCTCCATTTATGAACTTTCTGATTTTATGTATTTTAGAAAATTTATTTATTTGACATAAAGACTTTAAATTAATATTGTCAAATTCCTTTATACGTAATATCTACTTTTCTAAATTTTAGCATTTACTGAATCTGATTAACTTGTAGAGTTAGATTTTAATCTAACTTTTATTTCTGAAATTTGATGTTGAGATTTAGACCTTAAATCTGTGTTAGAGTAATTGATTTAAATTAATTGGTTTAAAATAATATTAATTAATTTGATTTTAGCTTGATGTTTCAGTAAATTTTAAGAATTTAATTTTTACGGCATCGAATTTCTGCACATTTGTATAGAACTTGTATTGTTGTATCGAGATTTAAATAATTAAATTATTTTGCTACTGATTTTGGAATAATTCATGACATGCATTCATCTCTACTGATTACGGAATTATGGAAAAAGAAAGAAAAATGAGGAAATAATTGTGGTATTAGCAAGTAGGGCAATCGTGTCCCTTGGGTGAAAGACCCTGAAGCCAGCAAGTAGGGCAATCGTGTCCCTTGGGTGAGAGATCCTAAAGTTAGCAAGTAGGGCAATCGTGTCCCTTGGGTGAGAGACCCTAAAGTTAGCAAGTAGGGCAATCGTGTCCCTTAGGTAAAAGACTCTAGAACCCGTTGGATCCTTCGGAGTCTCCTTTGTGTACGGCGTATGAGTACAATTGTGTGCGCGGACATACGTCAGAGGTACAACTGGAGCAGTAGTCTGACTAGCTAACGTATAAATGAGTCCCTCACCATGAGGTACTGGTGTGTGGGCGTTAATGCAACGTGGTCATACACCTAGGTACGGTGTTGTAAGATGTGATGATTATTTAATTTTATTCTTGAATTCATGATAGTGTGGCATTCAGTACGTCTTTATGATTCCAGCATCGCATTCATGTCATATGAAATATTTAATATTTTGATTCATGTTTTGAAATTTCAGAAAGTACTTTTATTATTTATTCGTTTGATATAAATCTAGAAATTTCATATTTGGTTGGATAAGATCCTACGAGCAGTTGTGCTCATACCCAAAATAACAGTGTTTCAGGTCTTGGAGTTTAGTCGAGGCGAAGCAGAGTGAGGATCTAACCATCGGCTTAGTGGTAGCCATATCTGTATTTGTATTTTAAAAAAATAATAATAATAAATTGTATAGCAGGAACTTAGAAGTGAGTTGAGGCTGTAATAGTTAAAGATTGTATTTGATGAATATTGTTTATTGTAATGAGTTTTAATTAAGTATAGTTGTGAATGTTTAAAATTGAATCATGTCCTGAGATTCGGAGTCGGGTCTGGCCAACTCGGGTACCGAATTTTGGGGCGTGACAATTGATATTCTCAAAACTGCCTAATTAAATGCAGAAACGGATCGGCTACTCCCCCTGCCACCAGCCCCGTGGGTGGTAGTCGGTGCTCTGTGGGCCCCATCATGATGTATGCGTTTCATCCATTTTTACGAATCAGGGATATAAATCTCATGTAGACTACACCACATGAAAACTATAGTGATTGGATATCCACCATTAAAATCCTCCTAAGGCTTATGTACTGTTTATTTGACATCCAATATATTGATTAGGTCATGAGGCCCAGATGAAGGGAAAAAACAAAAATCATCTTGATCCAAAAGTTTTATGGCTCCAAAAATGTTTTTAATGGTCTATGCTCATTTAACACTGCTGCATGTAATGTGGTCTACTTGAGATTGGGAGATATCTCATTTTTGTCTTATATTGTAAAATGATCTGTAAAAATAAATGGACGGCATGGATGAAACACATACATTATGATGGGGCCCACAGAGCACCGACCACCAGCCATTGGATGGTTTCAGGGGAGTAGCCAATCCGTTTCCATTAAATGCAGTGTCCGATGATGTGGTCCAGATTGCATTGAGTATAATTTTCCCACCGATGCGGATTGCATCCTATCCCCACCTGGACGGTAATCCGGATTCATTTCAGTTGGATTGGAAAGACTTCAAGGTGCTCCTTTCATTTGAAAGGCCCGTTTTGTTTCTCAGGATATGGGGATTCGTTTCCTGTGGCTGTCCATCGTTTGTGTTGCCCACCTGAAAGAGGCGTACAGCTTATGTTGACTGCTCAATAAAGTTACTAGTGATATGGTTCAACCTTTTTTTTTTCTTTAAGAGTACAGATAATCTGTGTTGAATGCACAATAGTTCCTTGTCATTGGTCCACCTCATCACCATAACTCCAGGTAACAAGAAGAGCCCAGTTTCTCTCTCCTAACTCTGCGTGATACACAACCCCACTTTTAATATTTGGAGTTTCTCTGGCATAACAATAATTTATGTTTTACATCCACACCGTCCATCAATTTTTACAGATCACTCTAGAGCTTGAGCCCAAAAATGAATCACAATCAAAGCTCAAATGGACCACATCATATATAGCTGCGGAGATTGAACACCTACCATTAAAACCTTCTTGCCATCTAACCTCTTTTGGAAGGTCACACAGACCTGGATGAAGGGAAAACATAAATGTCAGCTTGATTAGAGCATCCCGTGGTTCCAAAAAGTTTATATTAGTAGCCTCTCTTGGTCCTAAGAAGTTTTGCAGAGTAGCATCCAATTCCCATTGTTTCAATAGTGTGGCCCACTTAAGTCAGATTTTTTTGTCTCATTCCATAAAATAGTTTGGAAAATTTTATGAACAGTGTGTATCAGATTAGTAGAGTTGCATGCTAGTTAAGCTTGGCATAGCTCGGCTTAGCCAGTAGCTAACCTTAGCTCAAACTCAGATTCCAATTCAAGCCAAGTTCAAACTTGTACGACATTTTCTCAAACATAAAATATCTTCAATTTCTCACATAATGTAAAATATTAACAGAACTTTACAGCTATTTCATCTAACACTAATCGAGCAGCATCAAAGTCAAGAAATGAGGGGAATCTTATAATGTAAAGTTTTTTTTTTATATGTATATAGTGATTTATTTCGTATCCATTCCTTCCTTGCCACCAACCGATCCCCCGAAGAATATACATACCCGAAACAACACCCTGTTAAGTCATTTCATCAAATACTCGACCAACAACATCAATATCAAAATAACCGAGTCAATTCGAGTTGAGGTTCGATTCGAGTCAAGTCAAGCTCAAGCAAATTCGAACTCAGCTTAAAAGTTTTTTGAGGTCCAAAAACCAACTCGACTTGATCTAAATCCAATTTTGAGCAGAGACAAGTTGAGCGAGCTAATTGAGCTAACTCAACTCATGTACAGCTATGCCGATACATGTCATGATGGGGCCCACAGAAATTTCAAATGCCAACACTTCTTGTTTTCTCCTCTGAACTGCACCACAAAAGTGGATTAGTTGAGACCCGGCCTCACCCAAGACAATGCGTCACCTACTGTAGTGCCCACCTTGATGTGTGTATTCTGTATAGATCCCAAAAATTAAAAAGATCCAATTATCAGGTGGACCATAATTCAGGAAACAGTGGCAATTGAACACTCAGATCATTAAAAACTTCTTAGGGAGCACCTTAATGTTCCCATAGATTTTATTTGTTATCCAATGTGTTGACAAGTTTAGGTAATCCCTGAATGAAGGGAAAAAAACAAATATCAACTTGATTCAAAACTTTTGTGACCCATTAATGGTTAATCACCACTTTTTCCTATGGTATGGTCCACCTGATAATAGGATATGCTTCGGTTTTTGGATAATGATCTAAAATAATATGGAAAAATAGATGGACAGGGAGGATATAGAATAAACACATCAAGGTGGGCCCCTTGACAAGGGTTGCACCATCTGGGGTGGGGTCGGGTCTCACCTAATCCGTTCCCCTGCCCCCACACACAGCAAGCAACTGAATTTCCTAATGTGTGAAATTTACGTGGCCCCATGAAGATGTATTTCTTAGATCCACACCTTTCATCTATTTTTTTTCAGATCATTTTAAGATACGGGCATAAAATAAATGAAGATCCAAAGCTAAAGTGGACCACACTACTGAAAATAGTAGAAATTGATGCTACCATTGGAAACTTCTTGGGGGCACAGATATATTATACAATTTACATATACACTTACACCGAAAAATTATTCCCACTGACGCAATTACCTCAAAATAATGTTCCCTACAAAAGATAAACGCAGTCATGTTTTAAAATCGAAGTCCAGGTACAAATTTCCAGTAAATCCTTTATAATAGAAAAAATAATAATATTTTAAAAAGACCTTTCAAAAAATCTTTTAATAACTTTTTATTATTATTATATGAAGAATTAAATAATCGCATCAGTTTAAAATCATATAATCAAATACTAGAAAAACATGCAACAAAATAAAAGAAAACTTTGAAGGGATTCTTACTCAGTTGTAAGGAATTCAGATTTTACAGAACAGTAGCTTAACTAATGGACAGTACAAAAAGTACTTTTTTGGGAATAAAATGATGAAATTACTCGTCTGTTGGGAAAAAATGTTGTGAAGTCAAGCGACATCAGTTCCACATGGTTTATGCGTGAAATCCAATGTATCCAATTTGTGCAACCCACCATAGTGACTAAATAAATCTTAAATAAGGTTGATTGAATTATCAGGTAGGCCAAATCATAGGAAAATAATGTTCACAACCAAAAAATTTCTGAATTCACTGCAGCCCACCTAATGATTGGATGGACCAGAGTTTTTCTATCCATATGATCGATCATTAAGGTGGGGTTCACCTATTAGACATGGGCCCCACAAAGATCGCTTTGCCACTTTTTAGAAAAAAGAAATAGTTGGGCACATTGACCATTTCATCTCCCAGAAAGAACTTTGTGGTACATGCCATTAGCTAGGCATTGTTTGTGATAAATTAGAATTCTTTAGGCAATTTAACTTAAAAATCCCAAATTTGAATTCAAGATATGCTTACAAACTTTTTTTCTTTTTCTTTTTCTTTTTCTTTAAGAGTATTGGTCTTCAAATTGAAATATAAGCCTCACCACCACTGCCACGGTGCATCCACTTAGCTCTAATTCTATGTGTAACATCCTTCTCATAAATTGAGAGAGATTAAAAAGGATGTTGCTATTAGAATTAGAGCCGGCCGGGTAGATGAAAAGGAGATGTGCTTATGGAGTTTTACATATCACTTATTTTCTTTAGCATGTGGAAACCAACTACAAGATCATCACTAATAGGATTCTAAAAATAATAGTAATAGTACTAACAACAACAATAATAATTTATACCGCTCCACCAGAAAGGAGGCAAATTGTTTCCTTACTTCCTACACTTAAAGAATTTCAAAAAATATTTGTTCTGAAGTTATATGTTATGTTCCACGTCTTTTCTTTTGCTTTGAGTGTTGAAGGTAGGGTTGCCTGCCAGCGGGCCTCAGGTTGTCACAGCCTAAATTTTTATTATTTTGGACTAGGTTGTCGGGCCGCAGCCCGGCCCACTGACAACCTTATTTAAGACTGCGTTTTCATTTGCACTGAGCAAAAATGGGTAGTGGCCAAAACTGCTGGTACCAAATCGGGCGCTAAGCTGCATTTGTTCACTTGCCAGCTCGGGTCCGGTTTTATGGGCTTTCTCCATTGAGTAGGAATCAGAATATGGTGTCTGCACTTTCTAAACGAAACCCTAATTGAAACCACAAATGGGTGCCGTTCAAGTAACGCCTGATGTGCATTTTTCGTCTTTCCATTGAGCACGCAGTCCTGATCATCTAATAGGTGGACCTTTTTCCCCTAAATGCATAGGTCGTGTACCATACCGGCTAGAGAGTTGGATTTTTTTATTTTTATTGATTTTTATTTATTTTTTTGACTTTTTATATTTACTAAACATTCTTAGGACTGTCTGGATGATGGGTGAAAAGTCTTAACTTTTTCTCATGAGGATTCACTGAAACTGAAGTTTTATGGATCCTAACTCAATATATTTTTGGGTCCTTACTCTTGCCCTAGTGGTAGACTGGTAAGAGTTTTCACACCAAGTCAAGGGTTCAAGTAGCCATAGGAGGTGAAATCCCACTATGGCCCCCCTTTTTTTTTCTTTTTTTTCTTTTTTTAAATACACGCACCCATGCCAGTGGGATTTCACCCCGTGGTTTTCGAACCCAAGACCTCGTGTTGAAACTCCTCAGAGTCTACCACTCAGGCAAGGACTGGAACCCTAATTTTAGGTGTGGACCATATGATTGGAAAGACAATGCCCCACCCTCAAAACTGTTTACCTTGGACCATATGATTGGAAAGACAATGGCAAGGACTGGAGCCCTAATTCCTGGATTACCTTGACTTTTAAGCATGGGTCTAAATGCTTTTTTGGCATCTAATCATTTAAGTGGATTTCAAATAATCATCAAGGTGGGCTCTATTAAATTAAATTTATATATATATATATATATAGGTTTCTCTCACAATTGTTTCCTTTGGTGTGGCCTATCTGAATAATAAGTTAGCCTACAATTTTTACTATGGCCCTAAAGTAGTATTACAAATCTAATGGTCGGCCAGTTACTCGGATTCCCGATTGTTCGAATAACATGTGGCACAACATGGCCAAGCTTGGGTCCATCATGATGTGTCTGTCTTATCAATGTCCGTCCCTCCATCTTTGCAGCTGATTTCAGGGCATGTGCCCAAAAATGATGCAGATCCAATGCTCAAGTAGACCACACCACAGAAAACTGTGGGGGATTGAACACCCACTGTTGAAACCTTTCTAGGGCTCATCGTAATGTTTCATTTTCCATCCGACCTATTCATAATATTACACAAACCTGGATGAAGGGAAAATACAAATATAAGCTTGATCTAAAACATCTGTGGTCCCTAAGAATTTTCAATGGTAACTTCTCAATCCCCACTATTTATGTCGTGTGGTCCATGAAAGCTTTGGATTTCCATAATCTCCAGTCTTATGTCCTAAAATGAGCTGGCAAAATAGATGGACAGTGTGGATAAATCACATATATCATGATAGGCCCCATAAAATGGGTCGTGTGGTGACATTGGGATATCTTGTGGCGGGTGCTGCAGGCAATGGACTTTCAAGATTTTCAATGTAAATTAAAAAAAAAAAAATTTAAAAGAAAAGAGTGATGGGACGCACACTTGAGCTCACCTATGAAGTGTATGTGAATCTACTCCGACCATTAAATGTGTAATCCCGTGTTAGGCCCAAGTCCAAAAAATCAAATTGACCCGTGATTCAAGAAAACGGTTGGAAAAAAGACATTCACAGTTGAATTTTTACAGAGCCTACTGTGATGATCATGTAAAATCTAATTATACCGTTAGATGACAAAAAAAAAAAAAAAAAACATTTAAGCCTAAGGCCTAAAATCAAAACAATCCCTGACTCAAGTGAGCCACATGAGGGAAACAGTTTGGAGGGTGGGCGTCACCCTATGCACTGTTTCCAATTGAATGGTCCAACTAAATAACGGATGGGGATGAGTTTTGAGTCCTATGCCTAAAAATAGGTCATGAAATTGATAGTTAGAGTTGATTTTATAACGGGTCTCATTCCATGCTGCCAACCCCTTCATATCACAGAAACTTAATAAAAGTCTTAGCTAGCGAGAGACCCTTGGGATGAGCCAATTCGGTTGTGACCGGGTCAAAGGATGTGGATGAGAATAGATGGGTAAAAATGTCTTTTTACCCTTATTTATAAAGTAGAAAGCATGATTTAATAAATATAGAATTTAATAGTATTTTATAGTAAAATTAATATTTAAGAGAAAATTTCCAGTAAAAATCCATTTTTTTTCATGTATGTGGCCTTAAAAAGTCCACAAGAAAACAAATGGGCAAGTACTAACAAGGACCACAGGCGGCGGACTAGTAGATTTTGATAGTAAACACTTTCCTTCTCCTTCTTCCACACGCGATAAAACATGGAAAAAGATCCATCCAACTCTAGAAAAAAGGTCCCTAGAGAGAATGACCATCATACAAGCGTGTTTACGTGTATGACACGCACACCAACCTCTCACGACCTGGGCCCACTGCAGAGAGAGAATTACTTTGAAAACAGATTGAGTCTCGCTCCTAATCATGTATCCAAAAAGCATGGCCCAGACCACCAATTGCCCTATTTAAGGTTGAGTTGTATACTTGCACCAAGAGAGATGATAAGGGTTGGGAATGGGTCATGTCACCAAAAACTTAGCCCATTTAAATAATTGGGTGTGGTAAAGGTTTAGCCTGACCTGACCTGACACGCCCATATGGTGTATCAATGGGCTGGGTGAAACAACCCAACCTGACCGGACACATAATCCATCCCACCACCCCCCCCCCCCCCCCCGGCAGCACCCCAACACACACACACACACCAATCATATAGTTTTAACGAATCCTAAATGAAGAGAGAATCACAGTCAATGCATGCCAACAAGGCAAGATCAATAAGAACCAATGAAGGAGCAAGAACCACACTGCTTTAGATATAAGTGACAATAAACAGTAGCAACAGTACTTGGCATCCTGAGTGGGGTTGTTTGTGTCGGTTGAGCCCGATCTGATTACAATTAAATGGATCGAGTCTGCCTCGAGCACAAGAAATTTTAAATGGTCAAGTTGGGTCACAAGGTAATTGGTTGCAGGATGGGTTAGGGCCAGATTTGTTGGCCCGTTTATGAAATGGGTCAGGCTTAGGCTGACCCCAACCTGGACCAGTAACCCATGGCCAGGCCTAGAAAAGGCCAATGCCCAAACTGCCAGTTCAAAATCTGGAGATAGGTTGCACTTTTCTCGCCCTTTCAAGCTTGGTTTGATGGGCTTTCTCATTGAGTGGATTTCAAAATATGGTTTCTGCACTTTCTAAACAATACACTAATAAGCCATAAATGGGCGACGTTCAAGTAATGACATACGTGCATATTCCATCTTTCAATTCATCTTGCGGTCGTAGCCATCAAATAGTTGGACCTTTTCCCATAAAATGTATACTGTTGTTTGCCGGTTGGCACCTTTATCAGCCTGTAACTGACAATATGGACTATATAGGTCCTGACACGAGCCATATGGGTTTCAATATGCCCACCCAAATGATATTGGCATCTGTGCCTTTTAGAAATGAAGGCATTAGAGGGATTTTAGGAGTAACACCGATAGGTATAAGATGAAGGAAAGTAGACAGATGGTTTGGTCAGGTACAACAGAGACCATCAACTGCCCCAATTAGGAGTGAGTTGTTGCAAGTTGAAGGCTTTAAAAGGGCAAGAGGAAGGCTCACAAAGACATGGGTGGAGGTTGTAAAAAAAAGACTTAATGACCTATGTTCTAATAGAAGTTATGGCCTGCAAAGTTGGAATGGCAGAACAAAATTCATGTAGCTAACACCAAGTAGTTGGTATAAGGCTTAGATGAGGACGATGACGACGACGATGTTCCCTGTATCATGTGACGAGGCCAAGATCAGTATGAGAGGCATTTTCATCTTTTCACTTTTTTCTCGCATTTTCCACATATTTCCTTCATTTAAATCATAGATGAAGGTTAGGGATTCAATTTTTCAACTTGAGTTGGGCTCTTTCTTGGAAATTATAACACGACTTCAGGAGCACAGTTTGATGAACCGTAATGAACAGGAATTATCTGATAGTCATGTTTATAAAATGATAGTATCTCAATTAGGATTTGAGCATATTAATCAGAAAAATTGCAATATCTTACACAGCTAAATAGCATATATTATATGCTTTGGGGGTGTTGATCTTGAAAAACCCAGCCAGGGGAGGTTCCAATTGCCGCCCATTGGACCCCTCACAGCGAAACATGCAGGGGAGGACCAAACCCTCCCGACGGTCTTGGAACTGTAATCACAGATGTTTTAACTCTAATCTGCAGTGATTCCCAAAACCCATAACAGTAAGATTGGCAATCCACCGAAGACTTTTCTAAGTCCAGCGTGCTTCTAACGCCAAAGACCAAAAGTTAGTTTTCAAAAAGTCACTTCAAGAGAGGTCATTCTTACCAAAGAATAGTTTGATACACCATTGAATTCATGAAAAAGACAAATAAATGTTAGATTCTATTTTATTTTATTTTTACTTATTCCTAATTTCTTCTGCATTTTTTTCTTGAAAAGAAAAAAATTACAATACCAATACTTGTGGCCTTCCTCTACTAAACAGACATTTATCGAACTTGGACCGTTGAGCCTTTCTTTTCATTTTAACTGTTCCTTCTATAACCACCTATTGACAAATAAAATCAACCATCCAATGTGACTATTGGGTATGTCATGTCAAAGACAGCCACATTCATTTGGATGGTTTGGATTAAGATCCATATATGCCATGGGCCTAGTTTGCTGGTGTTTGGATCATCTTGCTCTACCGGTGTACCAAATCTCCTTTGGAATTTGGTTTCTTTAAAGCCCACCTTCCTAACAATGAAGGCAGTACAAGAGTATACAATACAAACTCCCTTTCTCTCCCTTCCATATCTCTAATGGCTGCCATCCTTCTCTTTCTCCTCTTTCTCTCAACATTTTCTACTGCAACAGCTCAACCAAAACATACAAACATTACCCTAGGTTCTTCTCTCTCTGCCACCAACAACTCCACTTCATGGTTCTCACCTTCTGGCCTATTCGCTTTTGGTTTCTACCAAGAAGGTGCCGGCTTTAGAGTCGGAATATGGTTGGAGACGAACCCAAACAAGACGATCGTGTGGACTGCGAACCGGGATGATCTGCCTGTTTCTAGCAACAGTAAAGTGATCTTACTGAACAGTGGTCTCTTTCTACGAACTGCTGGAGCCCAAGATAAGATCATTTCAGTTGGAATCTCATCCACTTCCTGCGCCTCAGCTTCAATCCTTGATTCCGGCAACTTGGTTCTCTACAATTCTGATTACAAAAGCATCTGGGAGAGCTTCGGTTCCCCAACTGACACCATCTTAGGGAGCCAATCCCTTCTGTCGAATAATCAACTGTTGTCAAGCGTGTCAGAAACTGACCACTCGATCGGGCGCTTTCGGCTGTACATGCAATCGGACTCAAACCTTGTGTTGTACCCAAAAGACACTGGTGACAACGCTGCGGATTCATATTGGTCAACAGGGACTTTGAACACAGGATACATCTTGAGACTACATCTCTACCAAGATGGCATCATGTACCTAGTGAATGGCAGTGACTACAATATTAGTTTTGTGGCAAGACGCACCGTTGCTGACAATGGAATTGCCATCTACCGTGCGACCATCGACATTGATGGGATTTTTCGCTTGTATTCACATAGCTTCGCAATGAACGGTACCTCAACAATGACGACTGATTGGGCTGCCTTGTCAAATAAATGTCTGGTGAAAAATTTCTGCGGATATTACAGCTACTGCACTTTGGTGGATAACCAACCTGATTGCCTTTGTCTGCCTGGTTACAATTTTATCGATCCTGATCAACGGTTCAAGGGCTGCAGCAGAAGCTTCAGTGGGGAAGGTTGCATGGGCAAGAAAGAAACTTCTACATATTCCATTTTCACAATGGAGAATATGTATTTCGAAGATTTCTTTTATGCTATTTCTTCGATGCAGAAAGAAGACTGCAGAAAAGCTTGTTTTAGCGACAGTAGTTGCGAGGCCGCAAATTTTCAAAATGGGAAGTGCAAGAAACTTATGCTTCCGTTGAGGTATGGGAGAGCAAGCGGATCAGACTCAACTACGACTTTCATCAAGGTGGGTTCATCCACTAATTTCTCTCCAAATGCAACGAGTACAGTAGATGGTGAAAGCAAGAAAGAGTTACGTGTGAAGATTTTAATCGGAGGTATAATTCTTGCCACGTTTTCAGTTGCCAGCTTTGCTTTTTCCGGTTTTCTTATCTACAGGAATCAAGCACAAAGCTATAGAAAGATGACAGAAAATAACAATTTGGGCTTGTCTGAGGAGATTGTTCTGCGATCATTTTCTTACAACGAGCTTGTAAGAGCAACAGACAATTTCAAGGAAGAGTTGGGAAAGGGTGCATTTGGAACAGTTTATAAAGGGACCTTATACAACAGCAACAGAATGGTTGCTATAAAGCGTCTTGACAAAGTGGTTGAAGAAGGAGAAAGGGAGTTCCGTACTGAAATGAGGGCAATAGGGAGAACTCATCACAGGAACTTGGTGCGATTACTCGGCTTTTGTGATGAGGGTTCTGCCAGGCTTCTGGTTTACGACTACATGTGCAATGGATCACTTGCAAACCTACTATTCAAGGCCGAAAGCCAACCCGATTGGAAAGAAAGAATGAGAATTGCACTAGATGTTGCTAGAGGCATCTTCTATCTACATGAAGAATGCGAGCCCCATATCATCCACTGCGATATAAAGCCTCAAAACATACTCATGGATGGCTTTCGGACTGCAAAGATATCAGATTTCGGGTTGGCAAAGCTGCTTATGCCAGATCAAACAAGAACCTTTACTGGGGTCAGAGGGACGAGAGGGTACTTGGCACCTGAATGGCAGAAGAACACACCAATATCAGTGAAGACAGATGTTTATAGCTACGGGATCATGTTATTGGAAATTATATGTTGCAGGAGGAATGTTGAGTTAGAGGTTGCAGATAATGAGATTGTTCTCTCTGAATGGGTTTATAGCTGCTTCGTGGCTGGAGAGTTGCATAAGCTTTTGGACGGAGAAGAAGTGGAGGGGAAGATTTTGGATAGGGTGGTAAAGGTGGGGTTGTGGTGCATACAAGATGAACCAGCACTTCGTCCTTCCATGAAGAATGTGATTTTGATGATGGAAGGGAACATGGATATACCCATTCCTCCATCTCTGACTTCATCCATGAACATTTCTTAATATGTTTGCTTCCTTTAAATGCATTGGTCTTTTTATCTAAAATGTGTTGTCTTTCATGAAAATCAATGTAAGTTTTAATTACTTGTGGTATCAATCTTGTTTCTCAAGCGATTTTCTTTATCCTCCTGAAGAGTTGTTTGGGTATGATGTCTTACAGTTTTATTTTTAATCTAAAAAATAAATGATAAATAAATAAAAGTTGTAAAACGTATTGTATAGAAATTTTGTAGGAGTGTTTAACTAGTGACTATGGTTTTGCAATTCAAGGAGTGGTTTAACCATCAACGAGTAGTTTCAATGGTATTGCAGCGAAATTCTACAACTATCGTGAAATAAAAAATTCTAAACTCTCGAAAGAAAGAGCTATTGAGAAGAAAGGCAACCCATTGAATTGGTCCTTCTCCTCTCTCACCAGTATCATTGCAAATTTAAACTCCCCTACTCTGATAGTCATCTCCTCCATAGATGAATGATTTTTTTTTCTTTTTCATTAAAACTCTAGCAAATCGTAAATTTTCACAACTTCCCAACCAAGGATCTATCATCAGAACAGATCCTATACAAGCCCTGATCTCTGACAAAAAAAAAAAAAAAAAATCATTTATCCAGAATTCCAGTGGGAGATTCCAGATTTCATACCATATTTCCTCGCTACCAAACAGTGACCAGTCTTCCCACCTCTGAATGCCCCTGACCTCATCATCCCAGAAGAGATTAAATGCAAGTAAGAACTGATCAATGTCTGCGGTATTAGGGATATCCATACCTCTTTATCATTCAAGAACTTGACCACCAGTCTTCTTCGATGATGCAATTATGACTCAGCCATTCACCCACTTCTTCTTCTGAGATCCCCGGCTTCACAAAGGCAACGAAACTGTCTTTGAAAGCATTTGAGGGGTTTCCAAGAATTTTTTCATGTATACTTACTTTTGGACCATTCGTTGTGTTCTCCTTCCAGACCCACATCTCCTGCACCTCCTGTGTTGGTTTCCCCTATTGCAAGCTTTACGGGACCTTCTTGATCCTGTGGCTTGGGACATTTGCAGCCACATCTCAAAAGTATCTGAGGATCTCCTGAGCGTTGTCTCCAGAACTATCACTGCTCTGAAGGCGGTAGGGCTTTCACCCCTTGTTGTTTCCTCCACCTCCACTCTTGGTTTTTGATATGTTACTTGTCTATTTCCCAGATGAGGTTCTCTATTAACTCTCTCCCTAATCTCCTTCCATCTATCACCTTCCCTATTTTTATCTCTGGGCCGAACCTAGCTTTCTGAACCCCAAAGCTTCTTACCTCCAGAGCTCACTCCATCCAAGTGCTTGACAGCTTGACTGCTCTCTCCACCACCTCTAGACTCATCCGAATGAAGGCAAAACCTCACTAAATAGGGGAGTTACGAACACGGGGGATAACAACTTCCGTTACCTTCCCAGCTCTACCAAAAACTCTTGAAGCTAATCGAAAGCCATCCTTCTGAGAAACCCACCACGAACAACATTGGAAGCTCCGATAGCTCTTTCGACGCCCTTGCTCCTTTCCTCTTTAACTCCAATTTCTTACTGCGAACAATCATCCAGCCCCCCGGAGTTTCTTCTTCCATCATTCCCTCTACTACCTCAGTACCCATTAGAACCGCATTTCCTTTCTCGCCGTGTTGAGATAATAGCATTGCCAATCGATTGTTTGTCCTGCTTTCAGTTCTCTGATCCATGATCCCCTTTTTTTGCCAGACTCTCATTTCTCCCTGTTAGTTGCTCTATCTTCTTGCTACCACAAGCTTTTTAGTTTGACATTATTCTGATAAAAATCAAGCTAAATGTGTTCATTGAATTACTTCAAAGGTTTTGGTAAAGCCATTACCTAAACTTTAAGTTGAAAAACTAGGCTGCAAATGAAAGAGTAGCATTATCAAGAGAATGAGATGGATCAGGTGACTAGAAGTCTCAAATACTTTTCCAAAAACTCTAAACTCTTAAGGACTCAAAAATATGCTTTCCAAAATTGTGACAAATAATCAACTTTAAAGTCATGTAGATACATTATTCAATTAACATATCAACTCAAACCCAGTAACTATTTCCACCAACTCAATTACTTCAATATAATAATGCTCACTAAAAACGATAAAAACGGTTGTGTTTTAAAAGTCGAAGTCAAAGGGCAAATTCCTAATGAGTCCTTTAAAAAAAAATCACTATTATATAAAGAATTAAATAAACCTTTGTAGCTTAAAATCACATAACGAAATCCTAGAAAAACATACAACAAAATAAAAGAAAACTTTGAATGGATTTTTACTTTAAAAATTTTATTCAAGAATTCTGATTTTACCAAACAACGCCTTAACTATTGGTAAGTACCAAAAAGTACTTTTTGTGGGATGAAATGATGTAAGTACCCCGTCCATTAAAAACAAGGTGGTGAAATCGAGCATTATTGGTCCCACGTGGTGTATGTATGAAATCCAGCATGTCCAACATGTGCGACCCGCCATGGTGACTAGACAAATATTAAATCAGCTTCATCACTTTTTAGAAAAAAGAAATAGTGACAGCACACTGGTCATTTCATCTCGTAGGAAGAACTTTGTGGAACATTCAATTAGCTTAAGGCATTGTTTGTGAGAAAATCAGAACTCTTGGAGTGTTTTAACATAAAAAATCCCAACTTTGAATTCAAGATATGTTTGCAGACTTTTTTTTAAGAGTATTGCTCTTCAAATGGAAGTCAAAGCCTAACCATCATAATGCAGGACATGAAATTCAAGTATGATGTGCAAGATTTTTCAGGCGTTAGATCACACTAGTTCAGAAACAATTAAACAAAATTCCATGTCCCACAGGAAAGTTCAAACACTCAATCAAGGGGAATCTTATGTGGATCCAGACCTAAACATGCTAGGGCCGGATCAATCAAAATTACAAACCAAATAAGAATCGGAGGGTAAATTCATCCACACATGCACAAAAATAATTCCCCCAATCCAAGGGATTTAGAAATTTCAATTTGGGGAACCCTAAGGTTGAAGAAAGGGCATACAATTGGGGATTTGAGTAATTTAGGGTTAGGTTTAGGGATTTTGGATGAAAGATGAGTGAAAGAGAGGAGAGAGATGAACCAGAGAAGTACCACACATGTGGACAGCAACAATGGCCCAACGTAAGTGCATGTGATCCCGACCGCACGTGTGTGGGGCCCACTATTCAAAAAAAGGCCACATTGGCCCTGGTCGGCCAGGGATGGACTCCAAAACTCTCAAATCTCAGTTCGATCCGATACACGGTTTGTGCATGGTGCTTCACTGAAGTTTCAGCCCTCCTGCAGGGCCAGATTCTGAAAATCTGCTGTAGAGAGAAAAACGGCTACAATAGAAGATGGATTTGAAGCGTAGATGATTGTACGAGAAGAAAAATATGAATGGAAGAGGGCGAATCAGGATAGGTGTGACTTCGCACCATAGTAGTCAGCCCTTCGAAGAAGGGAGAGTTTCGCACCAAATTGAATCTCTACAACTCATAAATTTAGAAGAGCAAAAAAATGCAACAATTTTATTAATCTTCATTGAATTAAAAAGACTACAAGGGGTGCCTATTTATAATAAAACTCTATACCCCAAAACTCGCACCATATGCATAACCTATTACTTGGCGACGAAGTAATAAAAAATAACAACTAATCAAAGCAATCTAAACTGTCCATAATACTCCTAATAACAATAATAAGCAAAACCCAAAGTACTAAATTAATTGGAATAGTGGGCCACGATCATGAGAACCCATGGTGGGATTCACATAACTATCGGGTCCACTCCAACAAACGAAAACACAGCCCTCTAACTAGGAGGCCCTCCCTGGACGTCATCATCGATCCAGATCGATGTGGGGCCCTCCTCCTCCTTGCGTACGTGCATAGGGGGGGCGTCCATGTGTACGAGATGTCCTCATCAATTCTCTCCAGCTGTGAAGGTTTCGCCACTGGTGAAACAAAACTCTTAAACCGCTCCGAGATGTAAGGATTAAGTCTCCGAAGCTCCTCCTCAACAAGCCACACACTGCCTGAAGCTGGGCGTGACTTTCACTTGACCAAGAACTTCTAAAACTCACCGTCCGACGTGAATATTAACTAATGGTCCAAAATATCCTCTATCTCCTCTCTGGGTGTGGGAAAGGTAGGTATGGGAGGTAAAGGCTGGGAAGATGGGTAGAGAGGGGCCATGGATTAAAGAAAAGGTTTGCGGAATCAAGATGATTAGGTGACAGGCTGGACAATGTATCAGTGGTCCCCTGAAATGCAACTAGATCCTCCACATTGAATATGAAACTAATTCCCATTGAAGGTAGAAGATCTACCACATACGGGTTGAGACCATTTCGTTTTATAATTTTGAATGGTCCAGCACTACGCGCGTGTAATTTACGAACGGCTCCCCTGAGGGTACCGCTTTGGCCTGATGCGAACCATCACAGAGTCCCTTACATTGAATTCTTTGAAACGTTTATGTTGGTCTGCAGAAAGTATGTAATGTTCATTATTAGTCGTGATCTTCTGCCTAATTTCTTGATGCCATAAATGAATGTGATGCGCACAAAACTGCAAACTCTGACGGCCTATGGGACATTGACATGGGGACAAAATCAATAGGTTTCCTAAGTTTATAACCAATAGCAGCTTCAAAAGGGCTTAGACCTGTGGACCTATCGACAGAACTATTAAATGCAAATTCGGCTATACGTAGTACGGTGTCCCATGTCCTGGTATGTTGTATATCCCTCATAGGGGGAAACTCATCCGATAGATCATCAAGAAATATCTCACGAAACTCATCCACTACCGGAATGGCCTCAGTGGGTAACTCTACACTAACCTCTGGTGCACTCTCTCTAGCCACAAGGCCGTACATGTCATACCACTCAAAAAGATGGTCCATATCTGCCAACCAATCTTGAAAAACTTTATCGTCTAAGTGGTTATCAAACGTGGGGGCATCTACTCTAACTCATTTAAGAAGTTGTGCATCGGGTCATAGTGGTTTTGATGTACCTCACAGGGTGAGTGCACGGGTGCGCGCCCATAACCGATTCCTTGGCCACCCTCATTCCTTAGTCTATCCTCCTCACCACCTGTCCAAGATTGAGCATCTTCTCCAATGGTGGAGTTTGCCTTGGCGGAGGTCTCTTGTTGGGTAATGAGCACATCAAGTTGTTCAAAGCGTTGGTCCATACGTTGTTCCAAGCGCCTACCCAAAGACTCAAACTGCTGGGTCAGCTTGTTCATTGACTCTTGCAATTGCTCCATGTTTAATGTAGGGTGCAAGTCAAAACCACGACCCGTACGTGTGGGCATACAATGCTAAATCAATCTAAGGACCTTTTACTACGACCATATGCGCCTAGATAGGACTAAATGCTCCTATAGGACTCTATATGGAGAAAACGACACAATACTTCTCAATTTCCAGCAACCTATCTGTCCAAAAAATCTATCAACAGAAAATCCAGGAAAAAGATATGCGGATTTTCTGATAGCAAAAAATTCAAAAGCCTATATCAGAAATTATGGACATTTAAACAACTCTATATGATGCTACTTAATGCATAATGGACGCAAATAAATTAAACCCTAAACATGCAATGCATTCCCCTACAAGAACCCTAAGCTCTGATACCAAATTTGATGCAGGACATGAAATTCAAGTATGATGTGCAAGATTTTTCAGGCATTAGATCACACTAGTTCAGAAACAATTACACAAAATTCCACATCCCACACAAAAGTTCAAACACTCAATCAAGGGAAATCTTATGCGGATCCAAACCTACATGTGCTAGGGCCTGATCAATCAAAATTATAGACCAAACAAGAATCAAAGGTGGGTAAATTCATCTACACATGTATAAAAATAATTCCCCCAATCCAAGGGATTCAGAAATTTCAATTCGGGGAACCCTAAGGTTGAAGAAAGGGCATAAAATTGGGGATTTAAGTAATTTAGGGTTAGGTTTAGGAATTTTGGATGAAAGAGGAGTAAAAGAAAGGAGAGAAATGAACCAGAGAAGTACTGCACGTGTAGACAACAACAATGGCTCAAACGCACATGCGTGTGATCCCGGCCGCAAGTGTGTGAGGCCCATTATTTAGAAAAATGACACATTAGCCCTGGTCGGCCAGGGATGGACTCCCAAACCGTCAAATCTCAGCTCGATCCGATGCACGGTTTGTGCGTGGTGTTCTGCCGAAGTTTCAGCCCTCCTACAGGGCCAGATTCTGAAAATCTGTTGTAGAGAGAAAAACGGCTGCAATAGAGGATGGATTTGAAGCGTAGATGATTGTAGGAGAAAAGAAATATAGATGGAAGAAGATGGGGGCGGATAGGGATAAGTGTGGCTTCACACCACTGTAGTCAGCCCTTCGAAGAAGGGAGGGTTTTGCACCCAATTGAATCTTCACAACTCAGAAATTTAAAGGAGCGAAAAAACGTTGCAATTTTATTAATCTTCATTGAATTAAAAAGACTACAAGGGGTGCCTATTTATAATAAAACTCTATACCCCAAAACTCGCGCCATGTGCACAACCTATTATTTGGCGATAAAGTAATAAAAAATAACAACTAATCAAAGCAATTTAAACCGTTCATGATACTCCTAATAACAATAATAAGCAAAACCCAAAGTACTAAATTAATTGGAATAGTGGGCTACGATCATGAGAACACATGGTGGGATTCACATGACTATCGGGTCCACTCCAAAAACCAAAACGCAGCCCTCTAACTAGAAGACCTTCCCTTGATGTCGTCATCGATCCAGATCGATGGTAGGGCCCTCCTCCTCCTTGCATACGTGCATAGGGGGGGCTTCCATGTGTGCGAGATGTGCTCATCATACCATTACCACAAACATCCACTCAGCTCTAATTCTACGAGTACTAACCTTATCAATCTCACCACTCTCATAAATTGAGCGAAGAGATCAAGGATGTTGATTCCAAAACTAGAGCTGGGTGGATGAAATAGAGATGTGCCTCTAGAGTTTTATATATCACCACTAAAAGACCAGGCATTTTGTATGAGATAAAATGTTGGGTAGCCAAGGAACAACATGTTCATAGGATGAGTGTAGCTGAAATGGAGATGTTGAGACTTGAGATGGATGAGTGGTAAAACGAGGAAGGATAGAATTAGAACTGAATGCATTCGAAAAACCTTAGGAGTAGCGCCAATATGTAATAAGATTAGGAAAAAAGTAGACCTAGATGGTTTGGGCATATGCAACAAAGACTAAGAACAATACCGATTAGGAGTGAGTTGGTTCAAGTTGAAGGGTGTAAAAGGGCAACGGAGGCCCAAAAGGATGGGGGAAATTTGATGACCTATGGTTTAACTAAAAATATGGTCCATGCTAGAGCCTAGAGTAAAATGGCAGGAAGAACAAGATTAGTATAGCTGATCCCAATTACTTGGGATACGCTTAGATGATGACAATGATGATGATGATGATGATGATGATGATGATGATGATGATATACATCTACAAGATTGGTTATCCATAAAAACAGTCAAGATAAGTGATAGATCAATTTGGTTTCTCGACTACTTAAGAGGTAAGATATCATAAGAAAAAGATCGACAATTTAACGTTGAAGAGAAGATTCATATTTAATGTCTTATAAAGAATGAAATTAAATAATTGACATGTTTTAAATAATAAGAAATCGTTTTTCCCTCTCTCTCTCTCTCTCTCTCTCTCTCTCTCTCTCAAGGCGTGTTTGATTTTCCAATTACACCAGTAAATGGCTACAAATGGGTAATGATGACTTTCCGCTTTACTTCTCTAATGACATCATATGAATTTAATTGCAATGAAGACATTTCTTAGGGTATGTTTTATCCAGGCATCACTGTTAATAGGTTATTTTATAATGTAAAAAATGTAATGATTACAATTTCCTTTACCTGTCTCCTATTACAGGTGCATTTGTGCCATAATTCTTGTTTTAACGAACACCGTCAAATATTAATGACGGCTCATTTACTTTGCACTACACAGGAATTGGAAAAACAAACACCCCTCGGACTGGTTATTCACTTTAGATAAAGTTAGAACGGGGCTAACCCAACTTTGGACACTTCACTTTGTTGCAACATAACGATTGTAATCTAAGTCAGTAGTGCATCCGAATACAGCATAAGAGCAGCCAGTGATCTCAAAGCAGGAAAGGAAAAGCTTGCTATACGAGATAACTTGGGGATTTAAGCATAAAATAACCAAATAAAGTAAGAGACTTTCAACACTAGCAAGTAAACACAACCTTAAGTGCATTCCAACATATAATCCAAACATCTCTAAATTGATTGATAGACCTTTGAAGTGGAAGAAAATCCACCACTCATGGCTGTAATGGATGAATTGTTGGCCAAGCATTTTAGGATCAAATCTTCCAAACTGAAAGGCATCGCCAATGTCATATTCTTGACCAAAATTTGATAGCCTCAAGTACACACGATACCAGAACAATTTCCTAATCACCTGCCTAATTGAAAATCTTACTCTGTTTTCCTTTCAAACATTTCATCTGTACATAGTACAAAAATTGCTGAGTCATCCTTCTTCAGTGCTTCTAGTCTCACCCATCCTCTCAACTGGAGGCAGTTCCTGCATAAATATATAAGAAGTGAGAGAATGCTTTCATTTTAAGTTCATAAGCACCATGCTTATCCAAAGAGGAAGGATCCTACGTAATCTCTTGCAATAATTTTTTGTGCTATCCCACCATGTGGCGGTCATATGAACTCTAAGAAAGCTGCCTTGCACCATTAATTCCATGTAGGTAACAATACCAGGTAATTCTTCTTGCCAAATTTTGATGTCCACCCTGTGGGTGTGGGGAGAAGCTAAATTGATGATTCTTCTATGGGAAACCAAGGTAAGCTCCTTCCATGACACCTGCAAAAGGTCTAAAGAAAAATCTTCTCTTCTCGAAATTCAGATTTTTTGCATTGGGAATTCTTTTCCACTTTGATTCCCCATTAATGATTTTTTTTTTTTTTTTTTTAATTTTTTTTGGTATCTCTCTTAAAAGAACAAAAATAGAGGAAAGATCCAGTGTCGTCGCTTCACTAGATGTTCATGGTAGTCCCAGTGTTGGAAAATGCCAGATGAACATCCTAGATACCACATACACGTGCAACCTCAGCACAAATCAGGTGCTGTGTATAGTGCATGCGGATGCACAGCTGCAAATAGCATTCCTCTTCCTCCAAGTAGTGATTTGAGAAGAGTTTATAGTTGAAAATGTTTCCATGCATGCAATTCTCAAGCTCAGTGCACATTTGCATTCAGCTAATTGAAAAACATCCGGATCCTTTTTTTTTTTATTGATGCCAGGGCCTGATAACATGGGGCCCAAGACACATATGAAAATGTACACAAGTACACAATAATCAAGCTTAGGCCCTGTTCGCATTAAGCTGATTAAAAAGAAACTGAATGCTTTGTTATCACTAAAAGGGATTAAAGATATAGGACCCATGGCTCCACATCATCCAATCCCTTAACACTTTGAAAAAAAAAGAGGAGTGGATATCTATATGCATTTCAGTTTAGCAACTGGCGAAACAGAATGCAGCATTATGATGGCATTGACTTCACTCAAAACAGAAAAGGATAAGCTTTAATTATAAAAAAAAGAGGGAGAACTACATAATGATCCTCTCTACGACCCTTCTTTTGGAAGAGAACTAGTCAAGCAATTTATATAAAATGAAATGTTTAACTGAATAGCGTTCTCCTTAATTTCATCAAAAATGAAAATCCAGCTTCCAAGGTGCTCGAGTTATGTTAAATGCTCGGATCAAAACAAGCTGAGAGGTTCCATCCACGATTAGAGGACCTGAAAAGGAATTTGAAAAGACCCAGAGCCCCTCACAATGTGCCTCAGGCTTAGCTTTAAAACGATCATCTGACCCACCCTCGGCCCCTCACAGAGAACCTCAGATTTGGCTTCAAAACAATCATCCAACCCCCTTGGGCCAGAAAACACCAATTTGGTACTCCCCAATCTTCTCCAATGATGCTCCCTACAATAGATGGGTCATCTGGGGAGTGAAAGAAACTTTTGAAATTCAATTTACAAGTTCCAACCCTCCCAGTAATTGAGGGAACTCCCTTAATGCATTATGGTTGAACAATTTGACCATAACAAAGCTTTCCAATTATCAAAAAACAGTATTGTCAAAGACAACCCAGGCGCATGCCTAGATTTTTTGGGCATATGTTGCGCTTCGCTTGGACCCTAGGCTAGGCATTTACCTTGGGCGTGCACCACGTGCCTGGGTGCACCTTGGCATGACCACAGTACGTGTGGCTTTTTAGTAGCTTATGGGTAACTCATTTGTGTGTGCGTGCGTGTGTTAATGTTTTACCACCCAATAAGGGTGCAAATAGATTGGAAAAGGCCTTGAAGCCAACTTTTTTATTCCTTTTGAGATAAAAGCTTGAGATATTCTTCTCCCAAATTTCAAATTTCAACCACTTTTCTTCTTTCTTTCTTCTAATAGCTTGTTAAGGTCATCACATCAGGCTTCTTGGAAACAATTTGAGCTTTCATTGGTGCTGTCCAAGAGATTTAAGGTGAATCAGGGAGAATTTGAAAATCTTAAATACATTAAGAGAAATTAGTTTTGGGGCAGGGGCTGCCATGTGCCTCCCCCTCCCTCTCACACCACCGGAAGTTATAGTAACCACCCACTTATATTAAACCATCATCCCTCATCTTCAACGGTTATCTAACCACCTACCAATCTCAAAAAAAAAAAAAAAAAAAAAACTCTTTCCATGTCTAAATCAAATGATCTAAAGTCTATCTAATAATCTGGACAGCCGTAAAGATGAAGATGCTAAGAGGTGTGTAATCTATCCTTTCATCAGCCTATTGCTTCTTCACTGTATATTAGTATGGTTAACTCCTGAAATCTATTAGCCCATTGTGTTGTGTGCAACACATCCACTCCATCCATCAGGAGAGCCACTTGCTATTAGACCATGCAGCCAAAATTTTGTTCGAGCAACGAGGCATGTGGGCCGCACTAGAGTGGACAACTGGAAGAGGAGACTGTTGGTTGTGGGGGGCCCTCCATGGTATTTAGGTTCCATCCAACACATTCATCAGGCGAACCTCACTGGAGAAAAGGGGACAATTAAAAAAATCAATGTGATTTAAAACTCAGGTGGGCCTCACCTGCCACATGCATTGCGCACAGCATGGTTCCCTATTAGTTTGGGTTAGAGGATTTGGGGGTTAGAAATTTTAACGAGTTTGGCAAAATTGTGGTTTTAGATTAGTGAATTTGAAGGATTTGGGAAAATGAAAATTTTAGGAACTGGATTTGGGGAAATTGGGAAATTAGGATTTAGAATTGGGGAGTTTGGGGAAATTTCGAATTTTGGGGTTTTGGGCTAAGAGGAATTGAATGGTATTGACTTTGATTGTTTAAAAGAAAAACAACTAATATATAAAAATAGTTAAATATTAAATATTTATTATATAAAATTAAAAATTGTGCCTAGGATCTTTAGGTGTGCGCTTAGGCAAACCTAGGCATTTTGGGTTCTACAGCAACAGGTGTGCCCAGTGTTCAAAATATCGGTATCGTGTTACATATCACATCCTTGGGAAACAGATACATATCGGCTATCACTCGGGATATATCGTTTGTATCGGGTCATTTATCACACTTTTTGGGAAACATTGGGAAACATTGGGGAAATGGTTGAATTTTTCAATGAAGCTTTATGGATTGTTAAAAAAAATCTTAATACATAGTTTTAAATCATAACATCACAAAAAAAGAAGTGCAAATCCTAAATTATGCGTTGTGTAACTGAACTAATGCAACTATATTCAAATTGAATGCATAGCATTTAGAGTGTATGTGATGATTATTTCATCAAACACTTCTAATTACTTCAAATTAGTCTCAATTGATAGCTAGTTGAAGGGAAATTTCGAAAAAAAAGAAAAAAGAAAAAAAAGAAGGCAATATTTTAATAATTTTTAATTAAAAAATTATTTTTATTTTTAAAAAATTGACTAGGACTTCAAATCAGTTGATCAACCATCATGCATGCTTAACTTCATGTTTAGAGTGCAACATTGCAAGCAATTTGGGAGAAATTGGGAAATTTTCAAAATTTTCCCAATTTTTCTCAAATCGGACCATTTACAATCAAATTTCGAAATTAGAGTGTATGTAATTATCGTTTCATTAAATACTTTGAAATTAGTCCTCAATGGCTCGTTTCATTAAAAAAAAAAAAAATTTAATTAAAAATATAAAAAAAATCGAGGGCATGAAGAACCAATCGATATCGAAATTAAAGCTCTAACTCCATGATTTTCCATGCAAAACATGAAAAACCAACAGATTTATAACCATTTGACACTGATTTAACATAATTTTAAGACAAAAAGGATCGAAAAATGAAAATGCTCACCAAATCGAACATGTGAGATACATCAGCACTACCTGTGTGTTTCGTATCGCACAGGTTAGATATTTCAAACATTGGGTGTGCCTAATGCTTTTAATTAAACAAGCAAAAAGGTATGTCATTGACACTCAAATGAAATTCTTCTTGAATGAGAGCCCATTTTACCACGAGGGAATTAATTTTCAAAATGGATATATATATACACTTAAATAGACCAAAAAAAAAAAGAAGCCCACCAGATTTGAGAGGCCCATATACACTTCACAAAAAGATAATCAACTGATTCCTACTCTTCTTTGCATGTAAAAGAAAATGTTCAGGAGATGGATATTTCTACATTGAAGATGGTCTGACATAAGGATCTCGTCCTCCACTTTGACGCAACAAAGGCAATCTCCAAATGGTTGATTGTTTTAACCTAAAAAAGACTATGAGAGGCTGATGTAGAAACTCTATTTGAGCACAAAAGCCCCATAAAGAATGATTTAGAAGAAAAATTGCATTCAAGGACCACTTCTAAATCCCTCTATCCGCCTCATTACTAAAAGTAAACACAACATCAACCCTTCCAAGGAGGTTAGCGTAATCTGCCATTTCCTCCTCCGACATATTTCTCTTGAATATAACATCCAACAGAAGCTTCCCCCAACAATATCATAGCATCCCTCCACCCGAACCTCCTTTTAACTCACCATTCTATCAATGTGAACAAATGAAAGCACCACGGGTTCATTTATCATCCAGATATCCTCCCAAAACTTAATTGTATTGCCAACCCACCCTATACCTCACTTCTTCCTTGAAAGCATGCAACACCTTCGGAGTGTCCAAGTAGTGTGGACAAATCTATACTTCTGAAACCTGTTCCAAGTAGTGTGGACAAATCTATACTCCTTAATTGTGACATTTGGAAGTAATGGCTTCCATGATAAATGCAGACTAACATGGCTTCTAATATGAACAGAATCCATAAGTTGTGACCCAACAAAATACAGCCACAATAAAGTAAGAAGTCATGCATTAACTAGTTTAGCAGAAACCATCACAAATACACAATTAGACAGATAATTGGATAAAATAGAACATTGAAAAAATGAATTTAAAAGGTAAAGGAAAAAAGGCAGTGGACCGATGTGAACACACCTTTCTATTCTTGGTGTTTCTAGGAAAAAGATAGAGGCAAAATATTTCTCTTTGATCAAAGTCGTCCAATGATGGAGATTGCAAAAGCAAGCCGCCGAGTATATCACTCAAAGGAACCTGTAATCAAGGACCGAGAAAAGGTTAGATATAAAAATTCACTGTCATATTTAGAATAAGTATTACTTATTGAGTTTTTAATATGGATTTGGGTCGAATATTTGCCCAAGTCTTCAAGTCAACTCGACCAGACTTCAAGTCGAGTCGAGGTTTCAGCTTACAGAAGTGTTGTTTCTAGTCATAAGTTTTCTTATTCTTTTTTTTTTCCATGGCACCACACCAGTTCCCTTCTTACAACTTTTCCTTTGGTTACCAAGTTCTAGACATGAAGGCCTTAATACCCCGAGTAGGATGTCCCCATATATCTAGAAAGGAGAATTTGATTAGGCTGCATCTGTAAATAGAAAACAACATAAAAACATGTATTCCGCTTTTGAACTGACATGTAAGGATGATGACAATGGGAACCCAAGCAACCGTTTTTATAGTGTAGAAGTTGAACAAGAAAAGTACATTGATAAGGTCTATAGTTCCAAGAAGGATGTCATGGATTTGGTTGATTAACTGGAGCCTATACTTGTACCAGGGAACTTAAAAATTGACTAATTGTTGTTGAATTTGTGTTGCTAATGACAAGTACATATTTTCATTTCTGAATCTAACAAATGATTAATAGCTGCTTTTAAACCTGTTGATGAATTGAGTCATAGTACTGCAGCAACACTTGGTTAAAAAATGCAATTCGTAAATGTCAAATTCATGGATTTGCATTGGATTTGGATCTGGCAAATCAAAACATCCACCATTTGGCAAGCTCCAAATCCAAGGATTTTGGGAGAATTTATTGCAATAGCAAAGCATTTATTGCAAGGACATAGCTTTTATTGATTTTGAGAGTCTGATTTTGTGGGTTTCCCTTTTTTTTCTTGGGGGGGATTTGGAAAATCGACTGATATGGGTAATCCCCAATAGAAAACAGACATGGGAGAGTTCTTGTATCCATGTATTTCATAAATCCCTCACCCCAAACAACTGCTTAGCTTATTTGAAGAGCAATGGTCTAGAGTCCATGTCTTCATTAACAAATTGCTGATTTTTCCTATAGCCTTAGTCTACTTCATAACCTACTTTAAGAGCTCTTGTATTTCCAACTTTGGTTTGTCCTGCCCCAATCCCTTTCAGTGCTGGATTCTTTTGTGTTCATTATTTAAAAATGTCTCAAAACTTTTCAGATAAGCTCTTCAATAGAAGTGAGAGTACTACTTGTTCAGCTACATAATGCTTCATTTTGCATTTTAAGTTTTTAACAAAATGAAATATAGTGATTAGTACTTGAATAGAAAAAAAAAGTCTCTTGAACAGAGAAAATCAAATTCACTCCGTGCTCATTTACTGGATCAACAACAGTCTTTGAGTTTTCCCAGCAATTTGCTACATCTTAGTAATAATTGGACCCCTGCCTCAAACGAGTTTCAGCTTGTGTTTTCATATTTAGCAAGATCTATTTATTCAATATAGAGGCTAGAAGTTTAGAGATATCACTGTCATGTAGACCCGGATGAAATGAAAACACCAATATCAACTTGATCGGAAACTTCTACAGGTCCCAGCAAGTTTTTAATGGTGAGCATTCAATCCCCACTTTGTGGTCAACTTAAGCATTAGTTCCAACTCATTATATTGGGCTAGCCTAAATGTGATTCACATATCCAGCCCACTCATTATGTGTGTCCCACTTGGATGAGGGGTCAGACCAAGTTTCAGTCGCATCCAAAACTCGTGTGGGCCCCATCAAGTGCTTTTATATTTGTTAGGATGTCTTCACATAGTTTTAAATGTTATGGCCCACTAGAGTTTCGTTTACCGATGATTTTTGAGATATCTCATAACCTAAAGTGGACACATCAAATCCACGGTATTGATGTTCGACACACATCATGATGGGGCCCACAAAACTTACTAACTTCAATTCTTCAAAGAAAAAGATGCACAGAGAATGGACACGGATTAGGTGGATCCCTGACTATGGGGCCCACCATGCCCCATAGTCAAGGATCCACCAAAGCCCCATTTACATAGAATGAGATTTTGTAAAGATTATCAAGTCAAGTTAGTCCTTGAGAAAATCACTATCAGCTTCCTTAAGTAAAAAAAAAATTACATATATCAGGCAATTAGGGCATCTATGGCCCATGTGACAAAAAATCTAATCACCATATGTGTGCTACATTTAAGACAATTAGCTGTTTATGCTGAAGAGAGTTGGGCCCTAGCCCAGCACCTAAGATGAACCATACATGTCTATGGTGGTACCTCAAATTGTGTCCCTCACCAAACTCGGTGATGTGGTGTTTTCAATTTCGATCCTAAACATGAAATGAAAATGTTTGGGAAACCATAGTATTTCTAGACATATAATCATTATCCAATAATAATGCTAATTTCCATCAATGCAAATGTAATCATTATATTCCCATTGTTTCATGTGGTATGATCCACTTGAGCTCTGGATTTGCTTCAATTTTGGTGTCAATCCCGTAAAGAAGCTGGAAAAATGGATGGACGACATGGATAAATCATATATATTCATTGTGGGCCAACTAAGTTTACTCGGTATGATAAAAGATCTGATTTTATTGTTAATAGGTTGGATGGTAAATCGGATTGAGTACTGAGTTACTCGGTACGCTCTTATCGCACTGAGTAAACTCAGTCGGGCCCACCTTGAACGTATGTGGTCTATCCATGCCGTCCATCCATTTTTCCATCTAATTTAAGGGGTTACGCCCAAAATTGGCGCATATACAAAAATGAAGTGGATCATACCACTGGACAATTAGGATAATGATTTCCACTTGTGAAACCTTTCTAGGCCCGACAGTAATGTTTATTTGTCACTCAATTTAAACATTAAGAATAAACTTCTTCAGTGAAAAACTTGGCAACACAAACACGGTGGGCCTAAAATCTTGGTGGAAAAATGGTTGGGCAGAGTGGATATATAACACATCATCAAGGTGGGCCCACGGCTGGGGTAACACCTACTACTGTATTACCGTGATGGGTGTCGAACATCTACCCAATCAATCAAATGTATTGTTCCATGTTGGGCCTGGGGCTTAAAAATCAAGTCAATCCGTGACTTTTTTGGGCCACATCACATACAAAAGTTGAGAGGGGTTACCCTCCATTAAAATATTCATAATCATTTGTTGGGCTCACCGAGATGTGGTTCACAAATCCAGCCCATCCGTTATGTGTGTCCCACTTGGATGAGTAGTTAGACCAAGTTTCATATGCATCAAAATTTCAGGCGGGCCCCACCAAGTGATTTTATATGTTTTAGGGATTTCTTCGCATGATTTTAGATGGTATGGCCCACCTAAGTTCCGTATATGGCTGATTTTTAGGATATCCCATAATTTAAAGGGGGCCCATCAAATGCACGGTGTTGATGGTTGACACGCATCATAGTGGGGCCACACAGCTCGACCACGTGGGAAGTTCTCATGAGCTCAACCGTACAGAACCCTTTCCTAACCCCACCCAACCCTAGCCCCCTTTCCCTTTCCTCTCTCTCTCTCCCAGCTGCACGCCTGCCCGGCCGCCCGATGTTCACTCCCCAAGTATAGGGTTGTGATGTAGTAATAAACTCGGTAAGACCGAGGTCGAATCCACAGGGACTGAAACTTGTACGTTATCTGAAACCAAGTAGAACTAGAACTAGACTAAGATGCTATCTAAATCAAATAAAACTTAGGGAATAATTTGTGGAATAATTATCTAAAACTTAAGTAATTCAAAGGAAGGAAAACTAGGGATTCAGAAGATCCACTCGTAGAGATCAGGGAGATCTTTTGCCTGCATCAGGAATCATGGAAATCAAACTGAACTTACTTGATCTGGTTTTCAAGAGATGAAAGGTGTATGAATTAGAATGGATTCCATCACCAAACCATGCCCAGGAGACAAAGCAAACAACAGAATTAATCTAATTACCAATCAATCAGCATGCCATGAAAGTTAGGAAGAGTACCGTCATCCGACCATGCCCATGAGACGATGGTGAACAATAGGGCTTCCTGACTTCATAAACATGAAAAGGAGAAAAGGAACATGCTCAAAGCTATCACAGACCCATTGTAATTTCAGTCACAACAGACCATTAAAAACTAGGAAAAATATTCCTTTAATAATCAAATATATCAAATTCAGTTTATGAATTAAAGACACACAGTAAAATCTCCCATCTCACTACAGGCTTCACCTCTTAGCCCTAGCTAAGAGGTTTAGCCACACATGAAGGGGCTAAGTCTTAAAAAATAAAAGAAATATCAAGGAAGAGAAGAAGAAAAAAAACCAGGCTGCGTCACTTCTCTCTCTCCATTCCTTAGCTTTTTCTTCTTTTCTCCTTCTTTCTTTCTGTTCCTTCAAAGCCAAGCTCCTCCTCCAGCCACATCCAGCTTCTCCTTCCCGTGCTGCCAACAATTTCCAGCCACGCCCTGTCTTGAATGCTCCTTGTCACGTTCCAGTGGACCTCCCTCTAAAACCTCTCTAGCCGCAGAAAACCCACCTGCTGCCTCCCTGCCAAACTCTTCCTTCTCTCTCTTTATTGGTGCTAGGGGCTGTGCAGGAGAGGCCTGGCCGGATTGCGAAATCCTTCACGGCAGAGTCCTTGCAGAACTCTGCTTCTGCAACAGGAGACGCTTAACTGATTACGTTTGGACTCAGTTTGCGAGGAGGAGTCTTCCCCTCTTTGAAATCTGCCAGCGTGGCGAGTGTAAGCACCCCTTGTATGATCAAATGGACGGCTTGGATTGCTGATCCGTTCACGGACGGCGACCCGCAACTTCCCGCAACTTCCGGTTTTCCCGGACGCGCGTAAGGCGTACGCAGAGGCGCTGACGTGTTCGGTGGGCCCCACAGAGGTGTTTTCGAGGAAATCCACCCCATCCATTAGATTGCCCTCGAAATTTCGGTCAGAAACGGATGGTTTTTCATGTCCATTGGCTTAGAATCAGAGAAGAAATCATTCAAACATCAATTTAAACGTTGCAGGGCAGTCCACTTATGGCCTCTGTATCGCACACGTGTGCTTGCATGGATCCAAAATTTCAGCATGGGTTTGAAGATTTCATGGCCCTCTACAAGATGGACGGCTTAGATCATTCACTGGGATAATGTGTGGGGCCCACTAGCGTCCGAAAAAACGGACGCCGTCCGTCCGTTATACAGCGCTTAAAACAGAAATTTCTGTTTTGGAAGAAGACGCGGGTCAGCGCTGCTGACCCGCCTAAGTTGGTTCGATGCACCGCGGACGTGTATAGCTTATGTACACACACTGTGTAAACGGGGCCCATTGTGATGTTCCTACAAAATCCAAACCATCCATTTGTTTCCTCATCTTATTTAAACCGCCGAGACCAAAGTTGAGACAGTTCCAGATATCAGGTGGGCCCAGAATCAATAGTTTATGGGCTGATCTGTCAGTTGGGGTACTTCCATAGTGATCCAAGGGCTGAAATTTGATATGTACGGTTAATTTATGACCCTCAGGCCATGTATAAATTTTTGAGCCAATCAGATGGCGAGAACTATATGATCTTGCATTTTTTATCAATTTCGGGCCTCTTTAATGTGAATGGCCTGATTTCCTCGGATCTTTGATGCATAATTCCATCGATCTTCGTCCCCTGGAGTCCGTCCCTTGCCTTGGGTATCATCAGAGCGTTAAATCCATGGTTTAAGCACCCTTTTTCAGTTCATGCTTGTAAATATACTCTGCATCACAAATACAATTAAATCCGGCTATTAAACGGTATCATGCTTGTAAATCCATGAAATAAATGGGTCTGATATGCAATATTTGACCCTCAACACCCGACCCTCTCCCTCTTCGCTCTCTCTCTCTTGCACTCTCCTTCCTCTCTCTCTCTCTCTCTCTCTCTCTCTCTCTCTCTCTCTCACTCTCTTCGATGGTGAAAGATCTGAAACCTCTCTCTGCTGAAAGACCCGAAAACCCTCTCTCACTCCCACTCACGAAAAATAAAAAACCCCTTTCCGCTGATAGATCTGAAAGTAGAGCTCTCTCTGCTACTTGTTGCAAAAGTCATAGGCGTAGCACCAAACAATCTCTTTAAGGAAAGGTTAGTTTATGTAGAAATGATTTTCAATCAATTTTTTGTTGTTTATTTCCAAATTTCGGATGTTTGGATTTAGGAGTTTCTATTTTTTTTTTCACGATTTATACTTAAAAAAAAAAAATTGAAATTGAATGTTGAGATTAGTGTAATTTGGTTGTTTATTTTAGTGGGCATGCTTCATTCCTCCTACAACAATTGTTACATGTCCATGAAATTGCTTGAATTTGTTAAAAAGAAACAGAATGGAGAGTTCCACTGCTGATTTTGTTTGAATTGCTTGAATTTAAAAATCCATATCTTCAGTTCTGTTTTTTTTTTTTTGCAACAAACGGAAATCACCAAATTTTGAGGATAACGGTTGAAATGGAGAGTTCCACTGTTGATTTTGTTTCTGCAAATAGCAAGAGAAGCCGTGTTCGAGGAAAATAATTTCTTTCTAAAGTAGAAAACGAGATTCTACTAATCCAAACAGGCCTTAAAACATCCTCTACATAATATCTAAATTTTGCAATTTTGGATGGATGGGTTTTTTCTTAAACTTGAACATATAGCATTTTTCAATCCATAATCTCTAAATTCTGCAATTTTTTGCCTTGATGAGCCCAGCAATTTTCAATCCATGTATGTGGAGCTAATGAATCTTTTGCATGGCTTGTTTCATTGGCTAAAGAGAAAAGCGCACACCATACAATCTGTTGGTTAATAGTATCTTCTCAGTGCAATCTGTTGGTTATGCTCCTTTGGTACTTGGGTCAGCAATTTGGACAGTTCGGATTGCCATACAACTATGTCATGCATGCAGTTGAAGAAGAGCCACTCCCATTTTTAAATGGTGCAGAAACTAACTTGGGGGTGTAGCCCATGTTTCTAAGTACTTATATTTGTATTCCATATTATCTTTTCTTCATTAAAATATATCTTTGTGGGTGGATTCACTTTTCAAGGAGAGGGCCTTAGATAGGAATGATTGGCAATACATGATTTGTAAAGGTGACTCCAAATAGTTGGGAAAAGGACATGATGATGATTGGAGTAACAATGTAGGGCATCTAATTGCAGGTTATTTTAGCTGATTTAAATTTGTTTAAACATCTAGAGGTCTGAGGGTTTTGGAGTTTAACCTCCATAGGATGGTATTGATGGGTCTCCTCATCCCTAGGGACAAATCAATGCATTTCTTGAATGGCCTTGAGAGCAAAAATGGATCTTCAACCTTGTTGAGAGTCATGAGACAACTAGCTTGCCAATAGGAGCAGCATTTTATTTATTTTTTTTTTATTATTTCCTTTAATGAGCAGGAGTGGCATATCATGATAAAACTTGAACCATTAGTGTTGTGTGTTCTATTTTATACTGTTCTCACCTTACATAGGGAATTGTAAGAAAGGTCCCATGACTTTGTATCATCATTTCTAGAAAATGAGTCATGTAATATGGTTGAATGGTTAGTTTTTCTAGGAATGATTTCTTTATCATGTTTCAGTCTAGGACTGGTTGCTGGTCAAATGGTTAATTTTTCTAGGGATGTTTTCTGTATCATGTTTTATTTTAGGACTGGTTCCTTGTTTTATTTATTTATTTTTCGAGTCACTAGAATTTAATGTTTTGTATAGATTAGCGGTCTATTTTATCCACTTGCTTGGGATGCTAACAGTACAGAACTTCCTCAACACATGATGCTTATATTTAGGGATACACGAGATAAACACATTTTAGTAATAATGGTCTATAGCTTCTCATTTGGTGTTGATACATTAGCTTATTTGGATAATGTTATAATTGAATCATCAATCTCATAGCCATCTCTTCTGTTGGTTTCCTGCCATGCCATATATGTCAGTTTCACCCAATTGGTGTTTGATGTTAGATGGAACCAATATCTAGAACCTGGACCAGACCCCAACCTGTTTTTTGTGGGCTGTGCAGTTCCAAAATGGTCCAACCTGTCTGACACATGATGTTCCCATGACAACATAAATTAATAAAATAGATATTTGACCAGTTGACTCAACTATTCATATGAGTGGAGAGATTGAGAAGGATGTTGTCCACAGACTTCAAGTGGGTTGGAAGAAATGGAGATGTGCCTTGAGAGTTTTTTATGTGATCATCGTGTAACAGTCAAACTAAAAGGAAAATTTTATAGAATGGCTATAAGACTAGCCATGCTGTATGGGATAGAATGTTGTGCAATTAAGGAAGAATGTGTTCATAGGATGAGTGTAGCTGGCACAAGGATGTTGATATGAATGAGTGGGAAGACAAGGAAGGATAGAAATAGAAATGAATGCATTCAAGGGAATTTGGGAGTAGTACCAATAGGTAATAAAATGAGGGAAAGTAGACAGATTGTTTGGTCACATGCAATGGAGAGACCAAGAACTGCAATGGTTAGATGGAGTGAGTTGGTATAAGTTGAAGTTTAAGAAACACAGAGAAACAAATATGGTGATATGTACATGAGGCTATTGAAGTTTAAGAAACAAAAGTCTTATAATTTTTTTAAATGACTATAAAGGTATTTAAATTCAGTTTGTCATATAAATACCTCGAATCATAATCATAATCGTAATCATAAAAGTTTTTTTAATTTTAGTTGGTTGTCTAAATGATTCTTGAACTTTTATTAAAATTGATACTCTTGTCATTCAATATTCAAAACCTTTGCCCATACTCCAGATTTTTTTATTCAGTAACTCAGTCAGGTCAATGGTTAGCGCACCAACTTCATCAAAGAATCACAGATTGGAAGGGAGTCAATCAGATAGTTTCTTTAATTTTCTTTTTTCAACATAAATTGATACTGAGTTTAAACCAGCCATTACATTCTCTGGCACATATATTTTTAACTGTGGAAAACAGTCTTAGAATCTTCATCATGCTGTATATATGTAGTTTCTCTTTCACTTGTGAATTTATTTCTCTACCTAGTTTTAAAACTAATGAGTTCTTCGTACTAATTTCATGTAGCATCTCTTGGTATCATCAGATTTTGCCTCCATGCAGTAACATATACTGCATCAAAGTTTCTATTGAAATGGTTGTTTCAGTATGAACATGAGCACAGATAATGGTCAACCACTATCTCTTTGGGACTGATATCAAGTTGTTTACATGTAATGGATTCAAGACAAATTCTAAATCATCATCAGACTTCTTGAGGTACATACTGGTTCATGCATACATATAAATGACTACCCAGACCCGGATGTGCGTCAAACCTATCCGGATGAGTGGGGGTCCCTGGAAGGTGAGAACCGTTGTTATGACCATGATGAAGTTGTCCATTTCCTATGGACAGCATTGGAGGGGCTTGGCCATTTGGACAGGTCGTGTTTATGTATTTGCTCAAAACTAATGGAGTAGACCCAGATGTGCGTCAGAGCTATCCGGATGAGCGGGGGTCCCTAGAAGGTGGAACCGCTGTTATGACCATGATAAAGCTGTTCATTTTCTATGGACAACATTGGAGGGGCCTGACCATTTGGACAGGCCGTGTTTATGTATTTGCTTGAAATTAATGGAGCAGACCCGGATGTGTGTCGGAGCTATCCGGATGTTGAGCGGGGGTCCCTGGAAGGTGGGAACCGCTGTTATGACCATGATGAAATTGTCCATTTCATATGGACAGCATTGGAGGGGCCTGGCCAATTGAAGTAGGCCGTGTTTATATCTGTATTTGCTCGAAATTAATGGAGTAGACCTGGATGTGCGTCGAAGCTATCCGGATGTTGAGCGAAGGTCCCTGGAAGATGAGAACCGCTATTATGACCATGATGAAGCTATCCATTTCATATGGACAACATTGGAGGGGCCTGACCATTTGGACAGGCCATGTTTTTGTATTTTCTCGAAATTAATGGAGCAGTCCCGGATGTGCGTCGGAGCTATCCGGATGAGCGGGTTCCCTGGAAGGTGGGAACCACTGTTATGACCATGATGAAACTGTCCATTTTCTATAAACAACATTGGAAGGGCCTGGCCATTTGAATAGGCTGTGTTTATATCTTGTTTATATCTATATTTGCAGGGACCACACCCTTAACCTAAATTACACCCTAAACCTATAACACATAACATAAACCTATACTTATAACCTTAACCTAAACCTATTCTCAAATTCCAAAACCTATACTTATAGCCGAAACCTAAACCTTAACCAAAACCTATATCTAAAAACTAAACCTAAACCAAAACCAAAACCTATAACCTTAACCTAAACCAAAACCTATAACCTATAACCTGTAACTTAAACTTATAACATATAACCTAACCTTAACCTAAACTCAAAACCTAAACCTAAACCTATAACCTAAACCTATAAACTAAAACCTAAATCAAAACCTAAAACCTAAATGTATTCTCAAATCCCTAAACCTAAACCTAAACCTAAACCTACACCTAATCCTAATCTCAACTCCCTAACCTAAACCTAAACCTAAACTTGAAAACACAAACTTAAACTCGATCCCGAACCCAATTTCCTAAACCTAAACCTTAACCTATTCTCAATTCCCTAAAGCTATAACCTATAACATAAACCTAAACCTAACCTAAACCAATAACCTAAACCTATAACCTTAACCTACACCTAAAACCTAAACCTAAACCAAAACCTATAACCTTAACCTAAACCAAAACCTATAACCTAAACCTTAACATATAACCTATAACCTATAACCTAAACTTATAACCTAACCTAAACCTAAAACCAAAACCTAAACCTATGACCTAAACCTATAACCTAAACCTATAAACTAAAACCTAAACCTAAACCTAAAGCTAAAATGTAAATGTATTCTCAAATCCCTAAACCTAAACATACACCTAATCCTAATCTCAACTCCCTAACCTAAATCTAAACCTAAACTTGAAAACCCAAACCTAAACCCGATCCCGACCCGAACCCGATTTCCTAAAACTAAACCTTAACCTATTCTCAATTTCCTAAAGCTATAATATATAACCTTAACCAAAACCTATACCAGAAACCTTAACCTATAACCTATAACTTATAACCTAACCTTAACCTAAACCTAAAACCTAAACCTAAACCTATAAACTAAAACCTAAACCTAAACCTAAAACCTAAATGTATTCTCAAATCCCTAAACCTAAACCTACACCTAATCCTAATCTCAACTCCTTAGCCTAAACCTAAACCCGAACCCGAACCCGATTTCCTAAACCTAAACCTTAACATATTCTCAATTCCCTAAACCTTAACCTATAACCTAACTTAAACCTAAACCTATAACCTACACTTATAACCTAAACCTAAACGTAAAAACTAAACCTAAACCTATAACCTAAATGTATTCTCAAATCCCCACACCTAATCCTAATCTCAACTCCTTAACCTAAACCTAAACCTAAACCTAAACTTGAAAACAGAAACCTAAACCCGATACCGAAACCGAACCCGATTTCCTAGACCTAAACCTTAACCTATTCTCAATTCCCTAAAGCTATAACCTATAACCTATAACCTAAACCTAAACCTAAACCTAAAACCTAACCTTAAACCTAAAACCTAAATGTATTCTCAAATCCCTAAACCTAAACATTAACATATTCTCAATTCCCTAAACCTTAACCTATAACCTAACTTAAACCTAAACCTATAACCTATACTTATAACCTAAAACTTAGATGTATTCTCAAATCCCTAAACCTAAACCTTAACCCATTCTCAATTCCTTAAACCTTAACCTATAACTTAACTTAAACCTAAACCTATAACCTACACTTATAACCTAAAACCTAAATGTATTCTCAAATCCCTAAACCTAAACCTACACCTAATCCTAATCTCAACTCCTTAACCTAAACCTAAACTTGAAAACCCAAACCTAAACCCGATCCCGAACCCGAACCAAATTTCCTTAACCTAAACCTATAAACTAAAACCTAAACCTAAACCTAAACTTAAAACCTAAATGTATTCTCAAATCCCTAAACCTAAACCTACACCTAATCCTAATCTCAACTCCCTAACCTAAACCTAAACTTAAATTTAAAAATCTAAACCTAAACCCGATCCCGAACCCGAACCCGATTTCCTAAACCTAAACCTAAACCTTAACCTATTCTCTATTCCCTAAAGCTATAACCTATAACCTATAACCTAAACCTAACCTAAACCTATAACCTTAACCTAAACCTAAATGCATTCTCAAATCTCCAAACCTAAACCTAAACCTAAACCTACACCTAATCTTAATCTTAACTCCCTAACCTAAACCTAAACCTAAACTTGAAAACCCAAACCTAAACCCGATCCAGAACCCGAACTCGATTTCCTAAACTAAACCTTAACCTATTCTCAATTCCCTAAAGCTATAACTTATAACTTAAACCTATATCCTAAACCTAAACCTTAACCTAAACCTAAACCTATAACCTTAACCTAAACCAAAACCTATGACCTAAACCTTAACCTATAACCTATAACCTAAACTTATATCCTATAACCTTACCTTTACCTTAACCTAAACCTAAACCCTAAATCTTAACTTATAACCTAAAACCTAAATGTATTCTCAAATCCCTAAACCTAAACCTATACCTAATCCTAATCTCAACTCCCTAACCTAAACCTAAACCTAAACTTGAAAACCCAAACCTAAACCCTATCCCGAACTCGATTTTTTAAACCTAAACCTTAACCTATTCTCAATTCCCTAAAGCTATAACCTAAAACCTAAACCTAAACTTAAAACCTAAATGTATTATCAAATCCCTAAACCTAAACCTACACCTAATCCTAATCTCAAGTCCTAAACCTAAACCTAAACCTAAACTTGAAAACCCAAACCTAAACCCGATCCCGAACCCGAACCCAAATCCGATTTCCTAAACCTAAACCTTAACCTATTCTTAATTCCCTAAAGCTATAACTTATAACCTTAACCTATAACCTAAACATAAACTTAAACCTATAACCTTAACCTAAACCAAAACCTATGAGCTAAACCTTAACCTATAACCTATAACCTAAACTTATATCCTATAACCTAACATTAACCTTAACCTAAACCTAAAACCTAAACCTTAACCTATAACCTAAAACTTAAACCTAAACCTAAAACCTAAATGTATTCTCAAATCCCTATACCTAAACCTAAAACTACACCTAATCCTAATCTCAACTCCCTAGCCTAAACCTAAACCTAAACTTGAAAACCCAAACCTAAACCCGATCCCAAACCCGATTTCCAAAACCTAAACCTTAACCTATTTTCAATTCCCTAACGCTATGAATAATTTTTTGTATTATATTTATGATGTTAAACTTATATGTATTTATGCGTGGATGAATGTCATGTGGATAAAATTGTTTATGTTTGGATGGATGTAGTTTATGTTTGGATGAATGTAGTTTATGTGTGGATGGATTTATGTAGTTTGGGTTTAGATGGAAGTGAATGTGAATACGATGAAATATATTATATAACAGGTGTATATCAGGAAGAGTATGATGAACTATATTGTAAGAGGTGTATATCAGGAATTTTGAGCTGGAATTTTTTTTTTAAAAAACACTTTTACCTACGAAATATTTCGTAGGTAAAGAAAATTCTGAGAAATATTTTTACCTACTACAATTTTCGTAGGCAAAAGTCTCATCGCTTCAAACTTAATCTAAAGATTATATTTTACACCTTAATCTAAAGATTATATTTTACACGTTTTTTACTTACGAAAATTTCGTAGGTAAAGGCCTCAATTATGTTTGAAAGTTAAGTTAGACATTATATTTTTACTTACGATCTACACGTTTTTTACCAACGAAAAATTTCGTAGGTAAAGGCCTCAACTACCTTTCAAACTTAAGTTAGAGATTATACTTACGATCTATTGCGTAGGTAAAAGTCCCTTACACGTTTTTTCGCTACAAAATCTTTCGTAGGTAAAAGTCTCATCTTTAAGTTAAATATTATATTTTTACCTATAAAATATTTCTTCATAGGTAAAAGTCTCATCTTTAAGTTAAATATTATATTTTTGCCTATGAAATATTTTGTAGGGAAATGTGTCATATTTGTTTTTACTTGCACAAATATTCGTAGGTAAAAGTCTCATATACTTTTTTTACCTATGAAATCGTTGGTAGGTAAAAGTAAACTTTTCGATTTTTGGTTTTTACAAAAATTCAAAACACCTTACCTACGACAGTTTTCACAGGTAAAGATGGCTTTTACATACCAAATTTGCTTACGTAGGAAAAAGTAAACTTTTTTGTTGTTTGTATTTTGAAAAAATGAAAATACCCTTTACCTACGAAAATTATTATAGGGAAAAATGACTTTTAAACCTTTTCCCTACGAAAATATTCGTAGGTAAATATGACTTTTACTATGAAATCTAATTTTGTGGGTAAAAATAAACTTTTCGTTTGAAAATTTGAAAACATCCTTTACCTACGAAATTTGTTGTAGAGAAATATGACTTTTACTAACAAAACCTAATTTCGTCAATAAAAGTAAACTTAGAAAACTTTTCGTTTAAAAGATTTAAAAAAACTTTTTACCTATGAAAACATTCATAGGTAAATATGAGTTTTACCTACAAAATTACATTTCTTATTTAAAATTTTTTGTTGTAAATTAAAAGCCCCCTCTACCCACGAACATATTCGTAGGTAAATATGACATTTACATATGAAATTAACTTTCGCTGGTAAAATAAACATTAAGTCTCTTGGTATTTAGAAAAAATGGAAACACCCTTTGCCTATGAAGATATTCGTAGTTAAAGATGACTTTTACCTATGAAAAATAATTTCGTCGACGAAAGTTTACTTTCCTTCGAAAATAAATTTCGTAGGTAAAAGTCATCTTTACCTATGAAAAATAGTTTCGTCGGTAAAAACCATATTTCTTGTAGTGAGATTTGAAACCATGGTTACCACCCCCAATTTTAAGGTTTGCAATTTGGTTTCTACAGCTTTCCGATCTACAATGGTGACTGCCTCATCCTCCTGTGGAGCCCTTTCTGGCCGTGAAATTGCTTCTACGTTCACTGCATTGGTAAAGGAGAGAGTTGGATTTGAAACAACCTCCACATACCTCCGGGCGGAGTTGTGTCAAATCTGCGCTTCTCTTGTCTGAGCTCCCCTTCTTCAGGCCCATCTAATCTCTACTATTCTGCCATCAATCCTCTTGCCATTTAGAACATCCGTGGCATTCTTTGCCTCCTGCTCGTATCTGAATCGAGCGAAGCCATAGCCTCTCAGCTTGAGAGTCCCCGAAAGCTTCGGAATGTACATGTCTATGACCTTCCCAAATTTGCTGAAGATCTGGAAGAGGTTTTCCATTGATGTATCGAAAGTAATGTTCCTGATAAATAGGCTGAAATCTCTGCTATTGATGTGCTTTCCCCTCCCATTTGGGCTTGGGGACGGACAATCGGCGCCGCAATGCTGGATTGGGGCTATCTTTCGTCGCGGTTTGCATGGCATCTTCCTCTAACAAAATGCCATTCTTCATTAGGTCCAACATTGCCGGACCCGGTGAGGTCCCCCATCACCGATCTAGGGCATCAAAGGGTTTTTGGGGGTTTTTTTTTTCTCTTGGTGATTGAAGCAATTGTTGGCTTCTCTTTTACTGCCCATTCGTACGCCATCACTGTGATGTCTTCTTTATGGTCGATTTACTATTAAACTTGCCTAATATAAAGTCCAAATCTCATCCACTCACACTGCTTGGACGCTAAATGATGCGGAGGCACAATTACCATACTTCTAAATCCTACTGAGAACCAGGTCGGAAAAAATGTATTATGAGCTTAAGCCCTTTCCAAAAGAACTCCTGATGAACTTGAAACGATATGGAAATATGTTGTTAGTTAAATGATCTTAAATAAGTTGACGTTTGTCCTCTTCATTTTTTCTTGTGCTTTTCACCAACATTGGTCAGGTTACTAGTTTGCAGGGTCCTTGGCATTTTCTCCTCTCCCATACCTGGCCCATACTCTCTCTCTCTCTCTCTCTCTCTCTCTCTATATATATATATATATATATATATATATATATATATATATATATCTTATTCTTTGTCAGCTGAAAGCATCACTTTATTAAAATTGTCTCTACGCACCTATACAATGATCGTGTGGATCATCCACACCATCTATTGTATAGATCAAGAAGAAATTAACAACATAATAAAAAAAATTAAAAAGATCTAAGGATTAGAACTTACCTCATTAAGCCTTCTTAAAATCTCCTCTCCTTTTTTCTCCAGGTATCCTATTTTTTTTAAACCTCTCCGTATCTCTTTTTAAAGAAACTTCTCATAAGATAAGATGAGCACATCCTCACTTATCTTGAATTTGAATTTTTTTTATAACATTTGATAAAAAAAATTATTATTACTACTCCAAGAATCGATCCCTAACCCTCTCTCACAACTAAGAATGTATCTACCAACTCAATTATTGACCAATCACATGTTTGGATAAAATATTTATTTTAGTTTTTTTTAATGCACCAAAATTTGTGGTTATTACAATCCAATCACATATTTGGATAAAATTCTTACTCCATGGAAAAATTGGACTAAGCAAAATCCTGTTTGGTGGTCATGGAATTGTAATCAACCAATCAAATTCACAATGTATGCCAATCACTTATACACATATATAATCAGAATGTCATGTGTAAACAGTGTATATGGATGGCCGGCATGGATAAACACATGCATCAATGTGGGGCCTACAAAGGTAGTGGATTTCAAAATTCACGAAAATCCCACATGGGACCAAATGCAATTCCATGGAACCAAATGCAATTCCATCCCACCTAATCCTAACCTTTTCCTAATTCTTCCCATATGCTAGATGGAATTTGCACTGGACCAAATGCAATTCTATCCCACTTAATCCCTTTTAATACCATGCGCAAAACGCTGCCCCTTAGGGGGTGTTTGGTTCATGGAATTGGGAAGAATTATGTGGGATGGGATTCAAAAAATGTAATTATTACATATGACAGGGATTGTCCCCTGATACCATGGGATAAGCCTAATTCCATGCTACGTTTGTAACATGGTGGGATTCCCTCTTTGGTTTGTTGTACATTGAATAGATATACCCACCATCATTTGAAACTATTGAGAATAACATATATGCGTTATATCCAAACTGTTCATCTATTTTGTAACCTCATTTTATGGCATGGGCCTAAACATAAGGCAAATTCAAAACTTATGTGCCCCCAAAGAAGTTTTCAACGGTAGGTGTTCAATCCCTGCTGCTTTCTCTGGTGGGGTCCACTTGAGCTTTAGATCTACCTGATTTTTTGGTCCATGCTCTAAAATGATCTTGAAAAATGGGTGGATGGTGTGGATATAGCCCACACATCATGGTGGGACCTACACAACTTGCTAATATTGAGTGGAATTGGCATGGGACCAAATGCAATTTTATCTGATCTAATTCCAAGCTTTTCCATTCTTCCCAAACATTAAGTGGAATTGGCAAGGGACCAAATGCAATTCCATCCCACGTAATCCCATCTAATACCATGTGCCCATTAGTCTTTAATTTTTGCTTCATTGACTGTTGTGTCAGATATTTTAATTAAAATTAAGGAAACCAGTGCAGTTAAATATCCTGGGTCAAAACATATGCACTGCCAGTTCCAAATATTACAAATGGAGTATGTCCCAACTTCATCATGAACTACTGTTCGGTGGGTTTGGTCTCCCTTCATGTTTCGCTGTAAGGGGCCCTATGGGGCTGCAACTATAACATTCCCTAAACGGACACAGTCCTGCAAAGGGCTCTGTGGGCCCATTGCGATGTATATATTTTACCAATGCTGTCCATCCAATTTTTCAGATCATGTTAAGGATACTGGCCTTAAAATGAAGGGATCCAAAGCTCAAGTGCACTATACAGTGGGAATTGAATGCCTATCATTAAAAACTTCTTTGGAGCTGCAGAAGTTTTGATCAAGCTATATTTGACTTTTCCCTCAATCCAGGTCTGTGTGAGTTATGAATAAGTTGGATGACAACCATGGGCCTTAAGAAGATTTCAAGGGCATCATTATCACGACTGCTTTATGTGGTCTAGTCCACTTGAGCCTTCCATCTAATTCCTTGTGGGTTCGTTCCCTAAAATAATTAGGCAAAATGGATGAATGGCATGGATAAAGCACATACATCACAGTGGCCCTAGAAAGCCCCTAATAGGACCAAGTTCGCCTTACTAGGCAGAACACAATCCAGTCCTGGTGTCATTTATTTAAATGGGCTAATTATTTTGGCCCGAGCCTGCTTGCAACCCAACCCGACTTGGCCAAACCCGGCCGAGAAACAGGTGTACGACTCTATCTGGAGTTTCAACACTAGTTCAAGCATCCCTTGTAGTAAGTGTGCAAGAGTGTGTGGGGTGGGTGTGTGTGAGTGCGTGTGCATAAAAAATGTCTAATTTTTATTTATTTATTTTTACACACGCACCCTCACACCCACACACACACCACAATGGCTACTCGAAACTTAGTGTTTACCACCAAGCCATGAGGAGGGACCAAAAGCAGGTCCAATTGACTCATGGGTCAACCCAACCCATTGCTAGCCATAGTGCAAATATAAAACTCAGCCTTGAAGGCGGTTGTCAGTGGTCTAGGCCGTGCCTAGAAAAGTCAAAATTTCTAATAGAAATGGCTAAAAAAAATAAAAAATCTTTGACTTTCTAATAGAAATGGTTAAAAATAAAAATAAAAATTCTAGACTAATTTCCATGGATATAACATATTGAGGATCACTGTTAAGTTATAATGCTCCTAGTTGCATCAGGTTACTTGGACAATCCAATCCATCAATCTGAAATGTCCATTAAATTAGAACACTTCCTCGTGTTATCATACGAAAATCTTAGTGATCGGATGTGATCTAATCCATCCTTGATTTAGCCTAATTTTTATAACCATCCTTTCTGTAAACCACTGATGGGACTGTTACTTTTGCATAAGAAGAGTTATTCTTCATAAACATAAGCAATTCATGATGGTCCTAACAAATAGATGGATCAAAATGTAGATTGGAACTATTTTTCTGTAAATAATCTTGACCATCCATGTGTGAAGCCATTGATCCAATGGTTAATATGTCTACGAGTAGTCTGGTAGTTTCCATGGTTGCCCATGAAATTGCCATTGTACCTAACGAACAGTCTAGATCAATGGATTGGAGAAAGAGTCACAGTCCAGTCAGGGGCACTATAACGTATACTACTCCGACAGCAACACTCTATCACACGCATGAGAAATTCTCACACACTAGTTAATACTAGATGTGAATAGATTTCAGCATATCACATCTAGAATTTACACCTACAGGCTACAGCTAGTTCTTATCTTACACTAAGTCGTCAGTGTCAAAATCATCATTCAATCCATGCCAGATGTGCATTTGCTCCGGATCCATTTGCTAAAAGTAGACATGCTTGCTGAACCAATAGATTAATTTGGGCTTCAAATCCGAGCCATGTATGACCCGGGGGCTTCAATTAGAGCCCGTGCTCATCCATGCTAGGGTAGGCCAGAATGAGCCAGCCTGGATCATTCTCATCTCTGTGGAGCTTGAAATTGTGGAGTATGGAATTGGCATTCCAATTTCAACAAACATCGGCATCAATGATGTTACATTATTTAAGGCTAAGTCGCTAAGTTCAACGGTGCAGCCTACCCAGCTAACTTTGGAGTAATGAGTCACGTGGGTGGGCCTATCATAGATTGTGACGGATGAGGATTTCCTGCGAAAGCAGATGCTGGGTGGGGCCACCGCGATGATTGTGAGCATCCTTGTGCTGGAACTTCTTGATAAACAATAGCGTTTTGTTTAGAAAGTGCAGAAACCTTGTTTTTGCAAGTCCATCAACCCATGCTTGAAAGGGCGAGCAAAGTAAGTGAAGGTTGTGGCTAGATTTTGAGCTAGCAAGTCGAGCAATGGATCAGGTTTGATGTAGGTTGGGGTCAGCCCAAGCCTGACCTATTCAATTAACGAGTCAAGAAATAGGGCCCTGAGTCATTACCTTGTGACCTAACCTGACCCATTGAAAATTTCTTGAGCCTGAGCCAGATTCAATCCATTTAATTATAATCAGGTCGGACTTAACTACTGTTTATTGCCACTTATACCTCAATCACTGTGATTCCTACGTGTGTCAGCTACGGTTTATTGCATGTGGTTCTTGCTCATTCATTTTGGTTCTTATTGATCTTGCCTTGGCATGCATTGGCCGCTAGATTCTCTCTTCATTTAGAATGGACTAAAACTATAGTATAGGTATTTTTGTTTTAGATTATGGGTCGAGTCAGGTTGGGTTGTTTAGCCCAGCCCATTAATGCACTGCACGGTCAGGTTAGGTCAGGTTGAACTAAGTTTTTGGCCTGCTCCTAACCGCAACCGAACCTGACTTGGCCGAACCCAGCTTAGAAGCAGGTTAGGCTAATTGACTTGTGTTCCCACCTGACCCATCGCCAGCCCTAGCCATTTCTCTTAGTGCAAATATAAAAGTCAGCCTTATAAATAGGACCGTCAGTGATCCGAAACTCAAAATTCTTGATAGGTATGGCCCAAAATAATAAAAATATGAGCTGCAACCTTTTTGGATGCATGGTTAGGAGCGTAATTCAACCTTTTTCTGAAGTAATTAATTCACCATTTTCAGTGGGCCCCGGACTTGGGAGGTTGGCATACATGTACACCACGTGCACATGCTTATATCGGTGGTCATACTCTCTAGAACGTTTTCTAAAGTCGGATCAATGCTTTTCCATGTTTTACAGCGTGTGGAAGATAAAAGGAGAAGGAAAGTCAAGTAATGACTATCAAAGTCTCCAAGTCGTCCTGTTGGTCTATGTTAATTCTGGCCCATTCCTTTTATGGTGGACTTCTAAGGGCACACTTGCAATGTGATCCATAAAAAAATAAAAATAAATAAATAAGTAAAGTGTCAATCGTCTGTATTGAAAGCACATGAAATTCCAGTGCCGGCGCTTCTCATTGGTCCATGTCATTTCCTATGACTCTATCTCACAAAATATTCCAAATCTCTCTCTTTCGGATAGATTGTCTAATACACAAAACAACTTTTAATGTATGGAACTTCACTAAGCCCCACCATGATTTTCGTGTAAGATCCACACCATATCCATCATTTTTTTCATATAATTTTAGAGCATGAGCCCAAAAATGAGGTACATCCAAAGCTCAAGTGGACCACACCACATATAGGGATTGAGCAAACTACCGTTGAATCCTTCCTAAGGCCAACTGTGAGGCTTAATTACCTATTAATAAGGTCACCAATACCTAGATGAAGGTAAAACAAAAATATCAGCTTGATCAGATCCTTTTGTGGCCCCAAGAAGTTTTCAACGGTAGCAAACAATTCTTACTATTTCTTGCGGTGTTGTCTGCTTGAGCTTTGGATTTTTAGACTAATTTCCAAGAATAATCTGAAAAATGGATGAACAGTGTGGATCTAAGAAATACATTGTCATGAGGCTGTCACGAGGCCCATGCAAATTTCACAGGTCAAGAAATCTGGTTGCTTGCCGGAGAGAAGAAAACAGAAAGTGTTAACATATCGAACTTTCATGAGCCAATCATGATGCATGTGTTAAATGGACACCGTCCGTCCATTTTTCATACCTTCAGGGCATGAAGCCAAAAGCGAGGCAGATCCACGGCTCAAGGCCACACCAAACTAATCAGAATTGGACGCCTACTTTTGAAAACTTCTTCAGGCCACAGTCGGTTCTAATATATTTGTGTTTCTCTTTGTCTATTACTGTGAAATTAAGAAGATGTTATTAGGCAAATAAACCTTAGGAAGGTTTTGAAGTTAGTCGTTCAATCCTAACTGCTTTCTGTGCTGTTTTTCACTTGAGCTCTGCATGTGCCTCTTTCATCTTTTTATTATTATTATTATTATTATTATTATTATTTTATTTAGCAAAAGGTCATTTCATATATATGTAGATAAGATAATGCACAAGTAAGGATGGGCCTGTTAACAAAAAGGAAATACGGGCCCATCAATCAAAAAGGGGAAGGCACTAGCACTGAGATTCTCTCACAAAGATATAGGGGCATGGCCCTTCTTTTGCAAAAAAAAAAAAAACACTAGGATTCTCTGGATGTGCCTTTTTGGGCTGGTTCTCTAAAATAATTTGGAAAATGATGGACAGTGTAGATCTAACACATAAATCATGGTGGGCCCAATAAAGTTCCACGTGGTAAAAGTTGTAATTGTGCAGTAGGTGAAATCAGCAGCGTGTTTTGTAAGCTGGCGTGTGGACCAGTGAGAAGCGAGGGTACTGAATTTTCAGTGCCTTCAACCCACACGATCTAAAAAAAAAAAAAAAAAAAAACAAACAAACAAACCAACCGATTACAAGTGTTGACAATCGAAGTCTCTCCATCCACCCGTGGGCACTTTGTTTTTACGATTTGTCCCATTTGCTTTCTTATGAGCTACTATGCCGCATCAGCCATTTTACATTAATCAGCATGATTCTTGCAAAAAAAAAAAACTACTTAGCCCTAAAGACAATCATGACTCGGTCATGCTCGACCCATGACCATCTAAGCAGCATTATTTTCATTATATATATATATATATATATGATCTTGAGCAGTATGATGTAAGATTAAACACCCTTACAAAATTTACATACAATGTGTTTAGAACATTATTTTTATTTGTTTAGATTAAACTTAATTAATACTGTAACCGATCATGCCAAACAACTCTTCACGAGGATAAAGAAAATCCCTTGAGAAACAAGATTGATACCACAAGTAATTAAAAATTACATTGATTTTCATGAAAGACAACACCTTTTAAGTAAAAACACCAACGCATATAAAGGAAGCATCAGGATTCAGAAAGAAATGTTCATGGATGACGTGGGAGATGGGGGAATGGGCATATCCATGTTCCCTTCCATCATCAAAATCACATTCTTCATGGAAGGACGAAGTGCCGGTTCATCTTGAATACACCACAACCCCACCTTTACCATCCTATCCAAAATCTTCCCTTCCACTTCTTCTCCGCCCAGAAGCTTACGCAACTCTCCACCCACAAAGCAGCTATAAACCCATTCAGAGAGAACAATCTCATTATCTGGAACCTCTAACTCAATATACCTCCTGCAACATATAATTTCCAATAACACGATCCGGTAGCTATAAACATCTGCCTTCACTGATATAGGTGTGTTCTTCTGCCATTCAGGTGCCAAGTACCCTCTCGTCCCTCTCACCCCAGTAAATGTTCTTGTTTGATCTGGCATAACCAGCTTTGCCAACCCGAAATCAGATATCTTTGCAGTCCAAAAGCCATCCATGACTATGTTTTGAGGTTTTATATCACAGTGGATGATATGGGGCTCGCATTCTTCATGTAGATAGAATATCCATCTGGCGACATCTAGTGCAATTCTCACTCTTTCTTTCCAATCATGTCTGCTTTGGGCCTTGAATAGAAGGTTTGCAAGAGATCCGTTGCTCATGTATTCGTAAACCAGAAGCCTGGAAGAACCCTCATCACAAAAGCTGAGCAATCGTACCAAGTTCCTGTGATGAGTTCTCCCTATTGCCCTGGTTTCAGCACGGACCTCCCTTTCTCCTTCTTCAACCATTTTCTCGAGTCGCTTAACAGCTACCGTTCTGTTGCTATTGTATAAGGAGCCTTTATAAACTGTTCCAAAAGAATCCTTTCCCAACTCTTCCTTGAAATTGTCAGTTGCTTTCACGAGCTCATTGTAAGAAAATGATCGAAGAAGAATCTCCTCAGACAAGCTCAAATTGTTATCATCTGTCATCTTTTTATAGCTTTGTGCTCGATTCCTGTAAATAAGAAAACAGGAAAAAGAAATGCTGGCAACTAAACACGTGGCAAGAACTATACCTGCGATTAAAATCTTTACACGTGGCTCTTTCTTGTTTTCACCAGGTACCATCCTTGTTACATTTGGAAAGGAATCGGTGATAGCATCCACGGGACTTTCATGACCAACCTTGATGAAAATGATTGATGAGGCCGATTCACTTTCTCTCCCATACTTCATTGGAAGCGTAAGTTTCATGCACTTTCCATATTCAAACATTGCAGCCTCACAATTACAATCGTCCAAACAAACCTTTCGGCATTCGTCTTTAGTGATTGATAAAGTAGCATACGAACTGTCGAGATCAAACTGCAGTCTCCACTGTAGAAGTTTCATATGTAAAATTTTCATTCTTGCCAATGCAAACTTCCAGAGTGAAGTTTCTGCTGCAGCCCCCAAATTTTTTATCAGGATCAGTGAAACTGAAACCAGGCAGACAAAGGCAATTGGGTTGGTCGTCTGTTAAAGTGCAGTAGCTGTTAACCCCGCAGATACCGTTCACCTTACATTTATTTGACAAGGCAGACCAATCAATCGTCATTGTTGAGATACCGCTCCGTGTGAAGCTGTGGGAATACAAGCGGAAATCCCATCAACGTTGAGGGTCGCACGGTAGATAACAATTCCGTTATTAGCAACGGCCCGTCTTGCCACGATACTTGTATTGTAGCCAGTGGCATTGACTAGGTACAGGGAGCCATCCTGGTAGAGCTGTAGTCTCAGGGTGTTTCCTGGCTTATTAGTCCCTGTTGCCCAATATGCATCGCCAGGAGTGTTACCAGTGTCTTTCGGGTACAACACGAGGTTTGAGTCGGTTTGCATGCTCAGCTGAAAGCCCCCGGTCGAATGGTCAGTTTCTGATGCGCTTGAGAATAGTTGATTGTTCGGAAGAAGGGATTGACCCCATAAGATGGTGTCAGTCGGATAATTGAAACTTTCCCAGATGCTTTTGTAATCGGAATTGTAGAGAACCAAGTTGCCTGAATCGAGCATCGAAGCTGAGTACACCGGAAGGGGTGAGATATTACCTGAAATGATCATATCTGGGACTCCAGCAGTTTTTAGAAAGAGACCATTGTTCATTAAGACCAATGTACTGTTGCCAGAAACAGGCGGGTCATCTCGGTTGGCTGTCCACACGGTAGTCTTGTTTGGGCTTGTCTCCAACCATATTCCGACCTTGAAGCTGGTGCCTTCACGGTAGAAACCGAACCCGAATAAGCGGGAAGGTGAGAGCCATGAAGTGGGCTGGGTGGTGGCTGAGAGAGAAGATTCTAAGGTTATGTTTATATGTTTTGGTTGAGCTGTTGCAGTAGAAGATGTGAAGAGAAAGAGAAGAAAGAGAAGGATGACAGCCATGAGAAATTATGTATGGAAGGAAGACTTGGAATTGTCTATGTTTGCACTGCCTGAATAGGAAGGAAGGAGGGATTTAAAGAATTGTTATTGCGGTACAGCTGCCAACTTTTGCACAGGCTTTTGGACTATTTCCGTATCATTGCCTATGATTTTAAATTCCGAGTTTTATCATTGTTATTTTTCCGTATCGTTGCCTATGATTTTGCACACACTTTTGGACTATTTCCGTATCACTACCAACTTTTGCACAGGGTGCCGGAATTGACCGTGGAATGCATGGAATTGACTGTGAAGTGAAGGGAATTGACCGTAAAATGCATTGAATCGACAATGAAGTAAAGGAAATTGACCATGAAATGCATGGAATTAACCATGAAGTGAAGGGGAATCGCCGGAATTGACCGTGAAGTGAAGCAAATTGACCGTGAAATGCATGAAATTGACCATGAAGTAAAGCGAATTGACCATGAAATGAATGGAATTGATTGTGAAATGAAGTGAATTGACCATGAAAGTGAAGGGAATTGACCATCAAATGCATGGAATTGACCGTGAAATGAAATGAATGAAATTGACCGTGAAGTGAATGAAATGAATTTTCGACCATCGACCCGATGGAATCTTGGAAAATAAGTAGGTTGGTCTAATGAAAGAAGTTCCCTAGGTCTTCCAAGCAGCAATCCATGGCTACTGCGCCTACGATATATACCGAAACTTGATGGACACGTTCAAACATAAGTCATTAGAAATATACTGCTAGCAAGCTATAGAGACTTATAGGAGGGCTGAGTTCGAAAAGTTAATGCATGATATCGAACTTGCCAATCCCCCAATACATGTATGGTTGAGGGAAATAGGGTATGAAAAGTGAGCATCATCACACTTCCCAGGAAAAAAGATTCAATTTAGTTACTACAAACATAACTGAGTGAGTTAATGCTCTATTCAAAGAAATGTGAGAATATCCCGTGACTATACTGATAGAGACAATCAGATTCAAAATTCAAGAGATGTTTTATAAGAGAAGAAAATCAGCATCATCATTCATTGGACCGTTGACACCGTAGGCCGAGAAACACTTAAAGGATCTCATACCAAAGGCATGAGATGTTCGTTACCATGCAATTTCTCGAGATGAATACTATATTATGAGAGAATACAATGATATTGTCAAGCTCAATGAGCTTTCATGTACATGCCACACGTTTGAAGTACAAGGATTCCCTTGTTTTCATGTTCTTTCAGCATGCATTTCACGGTCATTCCGTGTTGATTCACGGTCAATTCCCTTCACTTCACAGTCATTTCCATGCATTTCACGATCAATTCGCTTCACTTCGTGGTCATTTCCATGCATTTCATGGTCATTCCCGACGATTCCGTCTTGATTCACGGTCATTTCCATGCATTTCACGGTCAATTCCCTTCACTTCACGGTCATTTCCATGCATTTCACGGTTAATTCGCTCCACTTCACGATCATTTCCATGCATTTCACGGTCATTCCCGGCCATTTCGTGTTGATTCACGGTCATTGCCAAGCATTTCACAGTCAATTCCCTTCACTTCACGGTCATTTCCATGCATTTACGGTCATTTCCATGCATTTCATGGTCAATTCCGATGATTCCATTTCATTTCACGGTCATTTTCATGCATTTCACGGTCAATTTCCTTCACTTCACAATCATTTTCATACATTTCACAGTCAATTCGCTTCACTTAACGGTCATTTCCATGCATTTCACTGTCAATCCCGGCGATTCCGTTTCATTTCATGGTCATTTTCATGCATTTCATGGTCAATTCCCTTCACTTCACTGTCATTTCCATGCATTTCACGGTTAATCCCCTTCACTTCACGATCATTTCCTTGCATTTCACGGTCAGTCCCGGCGATTCCGTGTTGATTCACGGTCATTTCCATGCATTTCACGGCTAATTCCCTTCACTTCACGGTCATTTCCATGCATTTCACGGTCAATCCCCTTCACTTCACGATCATTTCCATGCATTTCACGGTCATTCCCGGTGATTCCGTTTCATTTCATGGTCATTTCCATGCATTTCACGATCAATTCGCTTCACTTCACCATCATTTCCATGCATTTCACTGTCATTCCCGATGATTTCGTGTTGATTCACGGTCATTTCCATGCGTTTCACGGTCAATTCCCTTCACTTCACGGTCATTTCCACGCATTTCACGGTCAATTCGCTTCACTTCACCATCATTTCCATGCATTTCACAGTCATTCCCGGCGATTCCGTGTTGATTCACGGTCATTTCCAAGCATTTCACGGTCAATTCCCTTCACTTCACAGTCATTTCCACGTATTTCACGGTCAATTCGCTTCGCTTCACTTCACGGTCATTTCCATGCATTTCACGGTCATTTCCGGCCATTTCGTGTTGATTCACGGTCATTTCCAAGCATTTCACGGTCAATTCCCTTCATTTCACGGTCATTTCCATGCATTTCACAGTCAATTCGCTTCACTTCACGGTCATTTCCATGCATTTCACGGTCATTCCCGACAATTCCATGTTGATTCACGGTCATTTCCATGCATTTCACAGTCATTTCCCTTCACTTCATGGTCATTTCCACGCATTTCACGGTCAATTCGCTCCACTTCACGGTCATTTCCACGTATTTCACGGTCATTCCCGGCCATTCCGTGTTGATTCACGGTCAGTTCCAAGCATTTCACGGTCAATTCCCTTCACTTCACGGTCATTTCCATGCATTTCACGTTCAATTCCTGTCACTTCGCAGTCATTTCCATGCATTTCATGGTCAATTCCGACGATTTCGTTTCATTTAACGGTCATTTTCATGCATTTCACGGTCAATTCCCTTCACTTCACGGTCATTTCCATACATGTCACAGTCAATTCGCTTCACTTCGCGGTCATTACCATGCATTTCACGGTCAATTTCGGCGATTCCATTTCATTTCACGGTCATTTCCATGTATTTCACGGTCAATTCCCTTCACTTCACGGTCATTTCCATGCATTTTACGGTCAAATCCCTTCACTTCACGGTCATTTCCATGCAGTTCACGGTCAATTCCAGCGATTCCATTTCATTTCATGGTCAATTCCCTTCACTTCATGATTATTTCCATGCATTTTTTTCTAAACAAACAAGCTAAAATATAGGACAACTACTCCATTACAAGTCGTATTTTGTATCAAGCAATTTATTTGGGAGAGGGAAATCTGGCATATCTTGTTAGCTTGAGGGGAGGTATTGGAATTTCCCTTGCCTTCAACACAAATGATCTACACTCAATTATAATTAATTTATAAGAAACTTATATATTAATCGGGTTCGTGTTGGGTCAGGCAACCCGAGCCCAACCCAAGTTTTATCGGGTTGGTGTTTGTATGGCCCAACCCCCAAGACCAAACTCGATACATCCTGCCCAAGCCCAACCCAATGTGTGTCGGTCACAGGTTGATCGGGTTGAGCCCGCCCAACTTTCAGCCCCAAAATCATATATGGTACGTCAAGTAACTAATTTTGGTTTAGAAGATATTCTTGTTATATGAATAAAGAAAGAAATGAAAAAAAGAGATAAAATATTTTTTATATGCTTATATATACATATTTATATAAATATGTGTTAGAGAAAAATGTAGGTAGAATAAAATTCTCCATGTAAAAAAAAAAAAAAAACAATAATAAATAAAAATGGATAGGGATACAATTATAGCTATGGTTATAATCCGTAGCCACAGATTAGGGGTGGAATCGCGAAATCCGCGATTGATCGCCGATTGGGATAGCGACTTGCAGTGGAATCGCAGTAGCCACGATTAATTGCCGAGCTACGGTTATCTATGGCTATGGATTATAACTGTAGCTATAACCGTATCTCGCGATTGATCGTCTGTTTTAGAGCAAGGGCATTTTCATCATGTGCAAGGGCGTCCATACGCCTGGGGAGTATTCTTGGCAACTAAAAAGAAATGGGCTTAAAAAGGTTGTGGGCCATATACTGGTCATACAGTTGGAAATTTCTTGAGTTAAGGGAAATTCCCACCATTGAAACCTTCCTGAGGTTTGACAGTGATGTTTATGTTAAGGGTCAAATATTACATATCAGACCCCAGTTATTGCCTGATTTTACGTACATGATAATACTTAATGTCATATTTTAGTTGTATTTTTATTGTAGGATGTAATCAGGAGCGTGGACTGAAAAATAGTATCAAAAGCATGGATTTGACACTCTGAAGTCACCAGAGCAAGGGACGCACTCCATAGAACCAAGATTGAAGAATTTACATGCCAGGGATCCAAGGAAATCAAGCCATTCACGTTAAAGAGGCCCGAAATTGGTGAAGAATGCAAGATCACATAGTTCCCGCCATCTGATTGGCTCGAAAAATCATACATGGCCTGAGAGATATAAATAAACCGTACATATTAAATTTCAACCATTGGAGATCTCGGGAAATGGGCCAACGGACAGATCAGGCCATTAATCTCCAATTTGGGGCCCACCTAGTCTCTGAATATGCCTCAAATTTGGTCTCAATGCCTTAAATAGAGAGACTAATTGAATGAATGGATTGGATTTTAGAAAAAATCACAATGGGCCCCGTATGTACAACGTGTGTACATAATGTACACACGTTCCCGCCGCGCGCCGAACCGAGTTAGGCGGGTCAGCAGGCGCTGACCCGCGTCTGTTTCTCAAAACGGCAGCAGCCGTTTTTACGCTGCGTAATGGATGGACGGCGTCTGTTTTGTGGACGCTAGTGGGCCCCACAGAGTAACCGTTCGGATGATCCAAGTCGTCCATCGTGTAGAGGGCCATGAATACATCAAACCTATGCTGAATGTTTGTACCCATGCAAGCACACGTGCGCGATACAGAGGCCATAAGTGGACTGCCCTGCAACATTCAAATTGATTTTAGCATGATTTCGTCTCTGGTCCGAGTCAATGGACATTCAAAACCATCTGTTTCTAACCGAAATTTTGAGGGCAATCTAATGGACGGGGTGGATTTCCATGAAAGCACCTCTGTGGGGCCCACCGATCACGACAGCGTTGGACATGCGAAAGGTTACGCATGTCCGCGAAATCCAGAGTTCCAAGCGGTTGTGGCCCACCATATTTGATCATATGGTAGATCTGAACCGTCCATCATGTAGATCTCTTAAAAACGTCCTAAGAGACGGTGTTTTTTTAGAGATTGAGCGAGGAAAGTGGCAAGTTTAAAGGCTCCGAAGTTTGCTACGAAAAAGCTTTTGCTACGCGTGTGTAGTTGCTGTGACAGCTTCTCCACCACCCCTAGCAGCTATAAAAACGTCCTAGGAGAGCTAGAGAAGGGAGGAGAGGATGGCCAGAGCTTAAGGATGAGAGCTGGGGAAGCAGGGACGTGGAACAAGAAGAAGAGAGAGAGAAACAAGAGCAGAGACGGGTTCGAGCTTTTCTTCTTCTTTAGTTTCTTTTGTTTATAAATTTTTCCAGAGATTATAGCCTCATCATGTCCATGAGTGGCTGAACCTCTTAGCTAGGGCTAAGAAGTGAAGCTTGTAGCGTGATGGGGGACTCTTTTGCTTGTGTTTGGTATTCATACTGAACTGATACCGATTATAGTTTATTTAAGGGAGTGTTTTTAGTTTTTAATGGTCTGTTGTGACTAAAATTACAATGGGTCTGTAATAGCTTTGACCATGTTCCTTCCTTTTATGTTATGACGTCAGGAAGCCCTATTGTTCACCATCGTCTACTAGGCATGGTAGGATGACGGTACCCTTCCTAACCTTCATAACATGTTGATTGGTTGATAATTAGTTTAATTCCGTTATTTGCTTTGTCTCCTGGGCATAGTTTGGTGATGGAATCCATTCTAATTCATATACTTTTCATCTCTTTAAATTTTAATCAGAGGAAGTTCAGTTTAATTTCCATGATTTTTAAAGCAGGCATAAGATCTCCCTGATCTCAACAAGTGGATCCTCTGAATCCCTAGTTTCTTATTTCTGATTTCTCTTAAGTTCTACATTAATCTCTCACCATTATTTATCAATTTATATTTGATTTAGATTTCATCTTAGACTAGTTCTATTTCTACCTAGTTTCAGATTATGTACAGGTTTCAGTCCCTTGGAATTCGACCTCGGTCTTACCGAGTTTATTACTACATCACAACCCTATACTTGGGGAGTGAACAAGTTTTTGGCACCGTTGCCGGGGATTAACGGTTACGATTCTTTGAATTTAATTAGTTTTAGAATTAGTTTGAGATTAGGATTTTACTAACTTTAGTTTTAGATTTTTATTTCTATTTGATTTTTAGAACTAACTTGTTCCCTGTTTTGTAGGATCCTGACATAAACTTCTAAATTGGTAATCCTTTTCTAATTCCTCTACTTTTTCTATTTTTTAGAATTAGGGTTTGAATTTTATAAATTTTCTAATTCTAGTATTTTCCTATTTGTAGGAAATAGTTTATTTTTAGAAACTTTCCTCTTTTGTTTTTAGAAACTAAGTTAATTATTTCCCTTTTTTAGAAATTCTTTCTAATTTTAGAAACTAATTCATCCTTTTTTTATTTTATTTTTAGAAACTTTCTAATTTTAGGCTTAGATTTTCTGTTTTAGAAACTTTCTAATTCTGGAACTTTCCTTTTTAGAAACTAACTTTCTATTTTTATTTTTAGTAACTTTCTAATTTTAACTCTTTTAGAATTTAACTTTGTTTCCTAATTTATTTTTAGAAATTTTTTACTTGTAGAATTTTTGTTTAGAAACTAATTTTCCTATTGTGTAGGCTTTTAAGATAGAAATTTCTAATTCGGTAAGCTTTCTCTCTACTTTCTATTTTTCAGTTCTCTTTTAGTAATTTACTTTCTAGTTTAGGACTTTCTTAATTTATTTTAGAAATTTCCACTTTCCTTTAGGAATTTCTTCTTTCAAAAACTAGTTTACTTCTATCTTTCTTTTTAAGGATTTTCTAATTCTAGACATTCTCTTCAGAAACTGACTTGTTTATTTTCTTTTGCAGGTTTTTAACTTAGGGACTCTAATTTGGTAACTTCTTTCCAGCCCTCTCTTTCTTTCTAGATTTTCTTTTCCTTTCTTAGGATTAGCTTTCGAATTTGATTGAGAGCTGCGAGTGTTTCATGCCCAAGTAGGCCCGTGACAACACTCGACGTCTCTTGACTGAAGGAGGATTGGTTGAGGGGTTAACTATCCATCGCAGGACTAAACACCACTCGAAATCCCCTGAGTTAATTGAAGTGATGGCTGAAAACCAACCTCTTCTACCCTAACCTAGGGTGGAGGACATTCAGGATGAGAATGAGGTGCATCAAGCACCCCCGCCATGTACTTTACGAGATTATTTACAACCGGCAAAGGTGAGTATGCCCTCATGCATGATTTTTTCTGAAAATACAGGACATATGGACATCAAGCCAGGGGTTATCCAACTACTTCCTAAGTTCCATGGACTTGAATCTGAAGATCAACCATATCCACATTTGAAAGAATTTGATGAGATCATAACCACTTTATATTTTCAAAATGTGCCTGAGGACACAGTCAGGCTGAAACTCTTTCCTTTTTCCTTAAAGGAGAAGGCTAAGACGTGGTTACATTCACTGCGTCCTAGATCCATTGACACATGGAATGAAATGCAGAGGGAATTAAGCAAGAAGAATTTTCGCGTCGTAAAGCGATTATATCTCAGAGAAGCGTCGTAGACTTTGCCGAAAGGAAGATGAAACATTAACTTACGATGTTGGGAAAAGGTTGGTTACAACTTGATTCGTGCCACAACCACGGCTTTGAAGCGTGGCGCATTACAAATTTTTACATGATGGTGACATCTTAGTAAGCGAATGGTAGAAATGATGTCTGCGATGGAGAATTCGTTAATAAAAATGTTGGCGAGGTATGGGATTACCTCGATAGTCTTCTTTGAAAAAACACAATTATGGGACTATTACCCCAATCCAGACACCACGTCTAGAGTGAAGCTCAATCTAAGGAGAAGGTGGATTGTATCTCTTGAGAAAGAAGAGGATGATCTCGAAGTATAAAGTATTCTGACATAAGAAAAGTTGAGGCCATTGGAAGGAAGAAGGATTAGGTTCATTCGCTTTCTACATTGTTTTAGGATAGTTTTCTTTTATTGGTTTCTCTCTTGTGCTGACTTGCTTTCATGCTGAGATCCTTGTGTAAAAACTTCTTGAATCCCTCATCCAGGTACAATTTTTCCATCACTTCTCATTTACTTTCATTGTCTCATGTACATTACGAGCATATCTTTTACATTGAGGACAATGTAGATTTTTAGTTAGGGGTGGAGATTAGGTTACCTAATCAGTATTTTCTTGGTCTTAAGTGCGAAAATTGTGAAAATTTTTAAATTTTTCTGGAATTTTATATGAATTCGAAGTGATTTTGACGGCCATCTAGGGCACTTAGAATTTCAAGATACGTGATGTTGGTAATTTATGACTATTGAATTCAATTATTTGTTAGATTTTCCAGTTAATTTTGAATTGTTAATCCATGATTAGAAGTTTTAAATATTGATTGAGTCATGATTTCACAAAACACATCTCACTTGCACATTAAGGGTTCAGTTCGATATTAAAAGATTAACTTGGTGATTACTAAGCTTGAAAGGAACCAACCTGAGATATTGAAAGGATCGGGCGAATGGTCTACACCATAGGTTTGCTCCCTATAGGTGTAGATTCAATCTCCCATGGATGATATGTGAAAAAGTTGGGTGTACAGTCTTCACCATAGGTTTGCTCCCTATAGGTGAGGATTCGATTCCCCTTCTTGGCGTTACTTTTACTAGAAATTTCAAAAGCTTATTAAAAAAAAAAAAAAAAAAAGATAAAGGATGATCTATGAAGTAAGTTTGGGTTTAGGTTTGGTTGTCATGAATTCTCTTGTTGGTTACCAATGATATCCCGAAATAGAGAAGTGAATTTTAATGATGATAAGTCGAGATTAGACTATACACTCATGGATCCTAATGTTTAAAATTTTTTCTAATTGGTGGATTAATACCTTGATCTTAACTATGAAATTTACCATGCGCATGAGGCCAGGAGAGAGTAATGCCCAACATTCATGAATCTTAAAATTCTAGTATTTGATTTGTTTTTCAAAAATCACTCGAGTTCATATAAATTGTCCTGTAATTTTCAACTTATTTTTCGCATCCTTTGCTTAGGACTAGCAAAATGTTAGTTGGGGGTTGTGTTGAGGGTCAAATATTACATATCAGACCCTAGTTATTGCTTGATTTTACGTACATGATAATGCTTAATGTCATATTTTTATTGTATTTTTATTGCAGGATCTAATCAGGAGCGTGGACTGAAAAATAGCATCAAAAGCATGGATTTGACACTCCGAAATCACCAGAGCAAGGGACGCACTCCAGAGAACCAAGACTAAAGAATTTACATGCCAGGGATCCGAGGAAATCAAGTCATTCACATTAAAGAGGCCCGAAATTGGTGAAGAATGCAAGATCATATAGTTCCCGCCATCTGATTAGCTCGAAAATTCATACATGGCCTGGGAGATATAAATAAATTGTACATATTAAATTTCAACCATTAGAGATCTTGGGAAATGGGCTAACGGACAGATCAGCCCATTAATCTCCAATTTGGGGCCCACCTAGTCTCTGGATATGCCTCAAATTTGGTCTCAACACCTTAAATAGAGAGACTAATTGAATGAATGTATTAGATTTTGCAAAAAATCACAATGGGCCCCTTATGTACAGCGTGTGTACATAATGTACACACGTTCCCGCCGCGTGCCGAACCGAGTAAGGCGAGTCAGTAGGCGCTGACCCTCACCTGTTTCTCCAAACGGCAGCAGCCGTTTTTGCGCTGCGTAATGGACGGACGACGTCCGATTTGCTGACGCTAGTGGGCCCCACAGTAACCGTTCGGATGATCCAAGCCGTCCATCGTGTAGAGGGCCACGAATACATCAAACATATGCTAACTGTTTGTACCCACGCAAGCACACGTGCGCGATACAGAGGCCATAAGTGGACTACCCTGCAACGTTCAAATTGATTTTAGCATGATTTCATCTCTGGTCCAAGTTAATGGATATTCAAAACCATTTGTTTCTGACCGAAATTTTGAGGGCAATCTAATGGACGGGGTGGATTTCCATGAAAGCACCTCTGTGGAGCCCACCGATCACGACAACGCTGGATGTGCGAAAGGTTACGCACGTCCGTAAAATCCGGAGTTCCAGGCGGTTATGGCCCACCATATTTGATCATATGGCAGATCTGAACCGTCCATCATGTAGATCTCTCAAAAATGTCCTAAGAGATGGTGTTTCTTTAGAGATTGAGTGAGGAAAGTGGCAAGTTTGAAGGCTCCGAAGTTTGCTGTGAAAAAGCTTTCGCTGCGGGTGTGTAGCTGCTGCGACAGCTTCTCCACCGCCCCTAGCAGCTATAAAAATGTCCTAAGAGAGCTAGAGAAGGAAGGAGAGGACGGACAGAGCTTAAGGACGAGAGCTAAGGAAGCAAGGACGTGGAATAAGAAGAAGAGAGAGAGAAATAAGAGCAGAGACGGGTTCGAGCTTTTCTTCTTCTTTAGTTTCTTTTGTTTATGAATTTTTCCAGAGATTATAGCCTCATCATGTCCATGAGTGGCTGAACCTCTTAGCTAGGGCTAAGAGGTGAAGCTTGTAGCGTATGGGGGACTCTTTTGCTTGTGTTTGGTATTCATACTGAACTGATACCGATTATAGTTTATTTAAGGGAGTGTTTTTAGTTTTTAATGGTCTGTTGTGACTAAAATTACAATGGGTCTGCAATAGCTTTGAGCATGTTCCTTCCTTTTATGTTATGACGTCAGGAAGCCCTATTGTTCACCATCGTCTACTCGGCATGGTAGGATGACAGTACCCTTCCTAACCTTCATAACATGTTGATTGGTTCATAATAGTTTAATTCCGTTGTTTGCTTTGTCTCCTGGGCATGGTTTGGTGATGGAATCCATTCTAATTCATATACTTTTCATCTCTTTAAATGTTTATCAGAGGAAGTTCAGTTTAATTTCCATGATTTTTGAAGCAGGCATAAGATCTCCCTGATCTCAACAAGTGGATCCTCTGAATCCCTAGTTTCTTATCTTTGATTTCTCTTAAGTTCTACATTAATCTCTCACCATTATTCATCAATTTATATTTGATTTAGATTTCATCTTAGGCTAGTTCTATTTCTACCTAGTTTCAAATTACGTACAGGTATCAGTCCATTGGGATTCGACCTCGATCTCACCGAGTTTATTTCTACATCACAACCCTATACTTGGGGAGTGAACAGTTTACATTCCATCCATACTGTTAATAACATCATTGCTGCTGGGATGTACTGAAAACACAAATATTAGCATGATTCAAAACTTCTATGGCCCACAAATATTTCAAATGTGGACGTTCAATTCTCACATTTTTGGCCCACTTGGGCATTGGATACGGTTAATTTTTGGCTTCATGTCTTAAAATGAACTCACAAAAGGGGTACACATGGAGGATTTCTTACAAACATCATAGTGGGTCCTACCTGGGTTCCCAGGGCAAAAACTTCATGGGAGGAAGTAAATTGCGTCCTACCCCTGTCTGAACGTTAATCCATCTGGGAAAAGCTCTATGGGGGCCACCATGGTGTAAACGTCTTATCCATGCCATCCATACCTATTAACAGATCATTTTATGGCATCATCCAAAAAAATGAAGCATGTCCAGATCTCCAGTGGACCATAGCAACAGTCGTGATAATGACACCCACCATTGAAACCTCTTTAAGGGCCACTGTGATGTTTTATTACCATCCAACCTTTTCATAAGGTCATGTATGTAACAACCCTAAATTTCGGTGCATTAAAAAAATTAAAATAAATATTTAAAGATTTTATTTTTAAATAAAAAAATAAAAACAAGTTAATAGTGGAGTTGGTAGAGACATTCTTAATTGAGAGAGGGGTTTAGGGATCAATTCTTGAAATAACAATAATAATTTTTTTTTTATCATATGTCATAAAAAAAATCAAATTTAGAATAAGGGAGGATGTGCTCATCCTATCTTATCAAGAGAAGTTTCTTTAAAAAAAAAAAAGGGATATAGAGAGGTTTTGCTTAATAGAAAAAAAATAAGAAAGCTCTGGAGAATAAGGGAGAGGAGATTCTCAGAAGGCTCGATCAGGTAAGTTTTAATCATTAGATGATCTTTTTATTTTTTATTATGTTGTTAATTTCTTCTTGATCTATACAATGGATGGTGTGGATCATCCACACGATCATTGTGTGGGTGTGTAGAGTCAATTTTAAAAAAGTGATGTTTTTATAATTTCAGATCTGGTTAGTAATATTTTAGGAATAAATTAAATGGATGGAATCTGATTGTGTTAAGATAGATTTGTACGGATCATATGATCCCTAAAGCCAAAATATACAAGGGCCCTAATTTTCAGATCAATCTGACCATCAAATGGGCCACACTAGTTAAATCTATAAATGTTTAACAAGGAATCTTAGATTTTTGCACAAGTGTTGGTATCACTTGGCGTAAAAAGTTGAGATGAGCCATTAGTGTATGTGTAGTTAGATCTACACAATTCATCTAATGTGTAGAGGCAAACCGAACCGATACCCAGGCAAGAAGATGCCGATCAGCGTTTATTCCGAAGAAACACCGCGCGTTGCGGATTTCGAGGGAATCTCTACAATTAGTCCCATCAATCAACCATTAAAGCATCCCATACCTCAAGTACAACAACCCATCTCCACCTTTTACAAAAGTCTACCCTCTTTCCACCTCACCACTTCTCTTTTTCCCATTTTTAACATCAACCATACCTCCTTTTACAATTTTCAACCCAAACCATCCCCCATCACTCCATCACCCATCTCTTTCTCTCTCTCTCTCTCCCTTTACAACTATCTCTCTTATTCATTTTTTTCAAAAATCCAATCCAAGAGAGAGTCCCATACGTATGGTCCTCCCATGGTGAGAAAATTTCATTTGTGAGGCCCCCTTTCCCACCCCTTCATCTCTCATCTCAACCATCCATTTCCCATCTTCCTCCATCAAAGGGTAGCACAAGGAACTAAGGAAGCCAAGGGAGCAAGAAGATCAAGCGGTGGGTGTTTGGATAGGATAGTTTTGATGTTTTTTTTTGATGGGCCAAGTGAGGCCAACCGATCAATGGTTTGGATCTCGCTTTGGACCCTAAGATGTGGCCGATGGCCCACTTGGATCATCATGATCATTCCATGACGGGCCCATCCTCCATGGACCCCATCATGATGTTTATCTTCTTGTATGTTTAGGGTCATCTAGACCGTTTAATTTGGTGGAGAAGGGATCTCCACCGTTGGATTTAATTTTAATGGGCCACATAAAATGGGACCCACTTGATGTATGATTTAGTGCAAGGGAGGGCCCATAGTGCCGGGGCCCCTCCATCACACGGTCTCACTCTCCATCTCTCTCCCTTTTATCTTATTTATTTATTTATTTTATTTTTGTAATAATGAGATTATGTGGCCCACTTGAATGGACCCCACCATGAGGTAGGCATTTTATCCAAATCATTTAAAAGTGGGGCGTGACAGAAGTTGGTATCAGAGCATAACTCGGGAATAATAAAAAACAACATTACATGTCTGCTATGAATGATTTAAGTCCTAAGTTCGGGAAGCCTAGCGATCTTTTATTATCGACCCTTAACGAGTGTGCCTTCGAGAGTTTCAAAGTTGATAGGCACCTTCGCTCTTTCCTGTAGGACATGGCGCGCAGGAGAGTGACCCGATCGACTCCGGCCCCACCACCTGCGGCTCCCGCACTACCACCTACGATCCCTGCTCCTCCACCCGAGATCCCTACTGCCCCGCCTGAGGATGCCACCCATCTGCCAGGGATTCATGCTGCCCAGTCTATGGGTGCAGTTCCTCCACCAGAGACTAGTGCGGAGCCGACCGTATCTGTGAGTGCTTCGATTCTGGCCACACAGATGCTGCAGTTGTGGCCGCACGAGGGCGGGCGACCCCGGTCGTTTCTCCAGACAGCCAGGAGCGCTCGAGTGCCCTCCTTCGAGAGTTCCGACGCCTCGATCCTCCGCATTTCTGGGGTGAGCCAGACCCGACCGTGGCTGAGAGATGGCGCGCCGACGTAGAGAAGATATTCGAGACGATGGGATGCTCGACCGAGCGGCGAGTCCGATTAGCCGTATTTCTCCTTCATGGTGAGGCTGAGCACTGGTGGATGTCAGTCTCTCGAGCAGCGGGCACTGATTTTGTTTAGACTTGGGAGGATTTTGTGGATCGGTTTGACCGACAGTATTTTCCCGATCACATCCGACGTCAGCGAGCGTTGGAGTTTGAGGCCTTGGTGCAGGGCGATATGACAGTGGCTCAGTATTCCGCTCGTTTTGTAGCACTGTCCAGATTTGCACCATATTTAGTGGATGATGAGGAGTGGAGAGCCCGCCGATTCGAGGCCGGCTTACGTTACGGTCTTCGAGGCCGTGTTATTGGGCATGAGCTCCTTACCTTCGAGGAAGTGGTGCGGAAGGCCCAGATTTTTGAGGCTGAGTGGGACAGTTCTCAGTCTGATCGCGGTCAGAGGAGGGACCGGAAGAGGCAGGCTCCTTCCAGTGATACTCAGCAGGGTCGACCACCGCAGAGGCGCACAGGTCGCCCAGCCTTTCGAGCACCAAGGCACCCAGACCTCCAGACCACCTCCGAGACAGTTCACCGGCACTTGTTTTAGGTGCGGTGCGACAGGACACCATATGTGCGACAGCAGCCTTCACCACCGAGGCCACCTCAAGAAGAATATCGCCCCAACCTCGGCGAGCAGCAGCAGGCAGAGGCAGCTGACCGGCCTCAACGATGCAAAGCAGCAGCAGACGCTCGTAGGGGGACAGCACCTCCCGCCGGCTCGAGCTCGATTCTATGCGGCCCACCAGGATCCTCAATCATCCGGAGGAGTCGTTGAGGGTATACTTCCGATCTACATGCATTGCACGTGTGTTGTTTGATTAAGTGCATCGCATTCTTTCGTGGCGAGAGTTTTGCCGATCGACTGGTTTACCGTTGGAGTCCGCTCGTGAGGCTTTATCAGTATCGACTTTGGGAAGACTGCAATGTTGGGCCGATTTTGCTTGTCTTGCCCGGGTTGGGGATATGTTTTTGCCTGCCGACCTGTTTGCTTTGCCTATGTCCGAGTTCGATGTCATCCTGGGCATGGATTGGCTTGCCGAGTATCACGCCATATTAGATTGCTCCGCAAGGACAGTCACGTTTTGTATACCTGGCTTGCCGCAGTTCCAGTTCATTGCTGAGCCCAGAGGAGAGCCGTTATCTTGTTTGATGTCGTGTGCCTTAGAGGAGCCCATAGCGGTGAGCGTCGACCAGTTGCCTGTGGTTTGTGATTTTTCCGATGTGTTTCAGGAGATTCCGGGATTACCGCCTCGTCGACTCACCGAGTTTCAGATTGATCTCGTGCCCGGTACTGCGCCTATTTCAAAGGCCCCTTATCGTATGGCACCATTGGAGTTGCGGGAACTGCAGAAGCAGTTGGACGAGTTGCGTGAGTTAGGCTTTATTCGTCCGAGCAGTTCACCGTGGGGAGCGCCGGTACTCTTCGTGAAGAAGAAGGATGGCTCGTTGAGGCTCTGCGTAGATTACCGCGAGCTCAACAAGGTCATGATCAAGAACAAGTATCCGCTCCCGAGGATTGATGATTTGTTCGATCAGCCGAAGAGGTGCAGTTCTTTTCGAAGATTGACTTGCGTTACGGTTATCATCAGATTAGGGTCCGAGAGGAGGACATTCCAAAGACAAGCATTCGGGACGCGTTATGGTCATTTCGAGTTTGGTCATGTCCTTCTGACCGACTAATGCGCCAAGCAGTTGTTCATGCGATTGATGAACGAGGTCTTCCGTCCGTATCTCGATCGGTTTGTTGTAGTCTTCATCGACGACATTCGATTTATTCGAGGACTCGTGAGGAGCATGGGCAGCATTTGGAGGTTACATTGGAGACCCTCCGCGCACACCAAATTGTATGCGAAGCTGGAGAAGTGCGAGTTTTGGCGGGAGGAGGTGAAGTTCCTCGGTCACGTGGTGACGAGGGAGGGTGTCGCAGATGGACCCCTCGAAGGTTGAGGCGGCGTCGGTGGGGCCAGCCCATGATCGATTCCCAGTTTCCTTGGTTTAGCGGGATATTATCGGCGTTTCATTGAGGGCTTCTCCGTATTGCAGGCCCGTTGACTAGGTTGACTCGGAAGGGCGCGAGTTTATTTGGAGTGATGCCTGCGGCGAGCATTTATGGAGTTAAAGGACCGTCACGTTCGCTCCTGTCCTCAATCTTCCCTCTAGGAGTGACGGATTTATTGTATTCACCGATGCCTCGCATATTGGGTTTGGGTCTTCCCGATGCGACGGCACACTGTAGCCTTCGCGTCTCGCGGCACTCAAGATCCATGGTGAACTACCCCACGCATGATTTAGAGTTTGCCGTAGTTTTCGCACCGAAGGTGTGGAGACACTATCTCTATGGGGTTAGGTTCGAGCTCTTTTCGATCATAAGAGCTTGAAGTACCTCTTCTCTCAGAGTCTGAGTTGAATATGAGGCGGAGGTGGATGGAGCTCTGAAGGACTATGATTTCGATCTTTACCACCGGGTAAGGCGAACGTGGTGGCGGATGCCTTCAGCCGTCGCCACGAGGCCTGGTGGCGCATATGATGATTCGGGAGTGGCGGATGCTCGAGGATATAGCGAGTACGACTTTGAGTTTGGCTTGCAGTCTTCTATTGTGCGGTTATCGAGCCTGCCGATTCAACCCTCTCTTGTCGCAAGGGTGATCGAGGCTCAGCAGTCAGGAGGAGTCGTTACGGGATTACCGAGCAGAGCGCATCGAGAGTCGAGCAGTTAGCGACAGTTAGTACGAGATGGTGGACTTCACTTGAGGCCGATTATGTGTCCGGATATTCTTGAGTTACGCCGAGATCTTATGGCCGAGGCACATCGATCGCGGTTTTCTATCCATCCCGGCTCGGCGAAGATGTACCATGACATGAGGTGACAGTATTTTTTGGCGGGGATGAAGCGCCGGATCGCCAGGTTTGTGGCCGAGTGTGACACGTGCCGGCGTGTCAAGGCCGATCATCGGAGACCCCCTTCTATTGCGGCCGTTGAGTGTCCCGATGTGGAAGTGGGAGCACGTGTCGGCATTTTATTATGGGCTTGCCGAGGACTCGGCGCGGTCATGACGCCATCTGGGTTGTCATTGATCGACCGACGAAGTCGGCACATTTTATTGCGATACGTGCGACTTGGCCTTTGGACCGGCTTGCGAGATTATTCATTGAGGATATTGTGAGGCTGCATGGCGTTCGTCTCGATCATTTTTACCGAGACCCGAGGTTCACGTCTCGATTTTGGGGAGCTTCCAGAGAGCGATGGGTTCCGATTTGCAGCTCATCACCGCGTACCATCCGCAGACCGATGGCCAGGCCGAGAGGCCAGACCGATCCTTGAGGATATGCTTCGAACTGCGTGATTGATTTCGGGGTACTGGGATGAGCATCTGCGATTGGCGAGTTCTCATAAATAACTATCAGGCGACCATCGGCATGGCTCCTTTTGAGGCACTATATGGCAGGCCATGGAGATCACCGAGTTGTTGGACCGAGGTTAGAGCGTCGTCTCTTAGGTCCCGAGCTTGTGCGGGAGACATCGAAGCTATTGATATCATCAGGGCGGAAGATGCGCACGGCTCGAGCCGGCAGAAGAGTTTTGCTGATCGTCGGCGTCGTCCCTTGGAGTTTGATGTAGGGGACCATGTGTATCTCAAGGTCTCGCCCATGAAGGGCGTAGTTCGATTTGGAGCGAAAGGCAAGCTTGCCCCGAGATTCATAGGACCTTTTGAGATCACTGGGCGCGTTGGCGCCGTGGCCTATCGGCTTGCCTTGCCATCTCAGTTGTCTGGCGTCCACAACATTTTTCATGTCTCCATGTTGAGGAAGTGTGGGTCAGACATTGTTCCTGTTATCGATTGGCAGCCGTTAGAGGTTCGTGAGGACGCTTCCTATATTGAGCAGCCAGTCCGTATCCTTGATCGGAAGGAGCAGGTCCTCCGGACCAAGGTCATCCCGTTGGTGAAGGTTCAGTGGGTCACCATTCTGTTGAGGAGGCTTCTTGGGAGCGTGAGGCTGAGATTCAAGAGCGTTATCCCCATCTTTTTGATGATTGATTGTGTTGTATGTTGTATGTTATCTCTGATTTTATATAGTAATGTTGTGTTTCTCCTCCCTCTTGAGTTCTGCCTAGTTGCGATGATTGTGTAAATTTCGAGGATGAAATTTCTATTAGGAGGGGAGAGCTGTAAGACCCGTGTCCTAATCCGTACTGTTCCGTTAGCTTCCGCGATCCTTCCGGTCATATTCCGGCAACCTTCGCACCGTATTCGGTATTTGCGCACGATCCTAAGCCAGGTCCCGCGCACCGACGTCGACTTGGTCCGAAAGTTATATCATAGCGACCGCGTCGTCGCCGCGGTTCCAACGCCGTGACTTGCGCACCGAACCGATACCCAGGCAAGAAGATGCCGATCAGCGTTTATTCCGAAGAAACACCGCGCGTTGCGGATTTCGAGGGAATCTCTACAATTAGTCCCATCAATCAACCATTAAAGCATCCCATACCTCAAGTACAACAACCCATCTCCACCTTTTACAAAAGTCTACCCTCTTTCCACCTCACCACTCCTCTTTTTCCCATTTTCAACATCAACCATACCTCCTTTTACAATTTTCAACCCAAACCATCCCCCATCACTCCATCACCCATCTCTTTCTCTCTCTCTCTCTCCCTTTACAACTATCTCTCTTATTCATTTTTTTCAAAAATCCAATCCAAGAGAGAGTCCCATACGTATGGTCCTCCCATGGTGAGAAAATTTCATTTGTGAGGCCCCCTTTCCCACCCCTTCATCTCTCATCTCAACCATCCATTTCCCATCTTCCTCCATCAAAGGGTAGCACAAGGAACTAAGGAAGCCAAGGGAGCAAGAAGATCAAGCGGTGGGTGTTTGGATAGGATAGTTTTGATGTTTTTTTTTTATGGGCCAAGTGAGGCCAACCGATCAATGGTTTGGATCTCGCTTTGGACCCTAAGATGTGGCCGATGGCCCACTTGGATCATCATGATCATTCCATGACGGGGCCATCCTCCATGGACCCCATCATGATGTTTATCTTCTTGTACGTTTAGGGTCATCTAGACCGTTTAATTTGGTGGAGAAGGGATCTCCACCGTTGGATTTAATTTTAATGGGCCACATAAAATGGGACCCACTTGATGTATGATTTAGTGCAAGGGAGGGCCCATAGTGCCGGGGCCCCTCCATCACACGGTCTCACTCTCCATCTCTCTCCCTTTTATCTTATTTATTTATTTATTTTATTTTTGTAATAATGAGATTATGTGGCCCACTTGAATGGACCCCACCATGAGGTAGGCATTTTATCCAAATCATTTAAAAGTGGGGCCCACTTTCTATGTGTAAGTACCCTGCCATCCATTCCCTGGTGGCCCACCTAAGCAGGGCCCACCTCCTAAGTACATGAAAAGTCTAGCGTCCCTGGACGCTGGACGTTGCTGGAAGGGAACACAAATATCTTTTTTTTTTAAACCTTGGAGTGGTCCACTCATGTAGGCCCCACCTTGATGTATGTATTAAATCCATGCCGTTCATTCCTTTCCCAAGATGATTTTAGGCGTTGAGCCAGAAGGTGGGATCCATCAGACCTTCAGGCGGGCCATACCATAGCAAATGGTGGTTTTCACCATTGAAAACTTCCTTGATTGGTTGTACATTGAAATATGTCCAATATTGGACTTGTTTTGCTCGTGGTGAGCCATGGAAGAACGCTGGATGGTGTGGATTCACTGGATGTGGACCCCACCTGCAAAATCTGCAGATTTTCTAAAAAAACATAAAATGAATTAATAAAAGAAGAAGCAGCTACTGCTGCTGTTGTCAGCGTTGCAGCAGGCACCGCCAGCGCACGTCCGGGCGGACGCTGATCGAGTTTATGTGCCATCTAACCCGTTCATCGGGTGGGCCACTATCTAACGTGGGCCCACCCCAAAAATCAGACTGATCCAAGACTCAGGCGGCCCACATCAAAGGAAACAGTGTGAATTGGGCTCTACCGTTGGAACCCTTTTGGGGCCCACAGAAGTTTTGGATCAGGGTGAAATTTATTTTCACCCTTCATCTAGGTCTGCTGGACCTTATCAACGGTCCGGATGGAATATAAACATTATGGTGGGCCCCACATGGAGCCCACAGTGATGTAAGTGTTTTATCTCCACCGTCCGCCTGGACGGTGGAGCCCTCTGTGTGCATGTGTGTGCGCGTGTGTGTGTGGGTGCATGTGTGTGCTGGTGTGTGTATATATATTTATATATAATATTATATTACATATAATATATGTTATATGTATATATATAATGTCATATTATATATATAATATCATATGTTATATATATATATGATATTGTATTATATACAATATATGTTATATATATATATATATAATGTTATATTAAATATAATATTATATGTTTTATATATATATATATGTGTGTGTGTGTGTGTGTGTGTGTGTGTATATATATTATATTATATATAATTTATTGATGGTGGGAGGCCCACCTCAGTACTTGTGACCCATGGTTGAGGCCCACTTTAATGTATTAGGGGCCCATGGGTCGAGGCCCATTTGATGTAATGGGGCCAATGAGTTGAGGCCCATTTGATGTGCACATGGGGCCCAATTGGTGAGGCCCATTTGATACATATAAGGCCCAGGTGAGTAGACCCATTTGATGTACATATGGAGCCCAACTGTCGAGGCCTATTTGACACGTGTAAGGCCCATAAGCTTAGGCCTATTTGATATGTTCTGAAGCCCCCGGGTTATAGCCCATTGCAATGTACATAAGGCCCATTGGTGTGGCCCACTTAATGAATATAAGGCCCATATGACTTGGCTAATTTGATGTATTTAAGGGCCCAATGGATGTACCTAAGGTCCATTGCAATGTGTGATCCCAAAATAACTTATGAAATGATATTTGTGGCAGTCGTGCCTTGGGAGCAATGTTGGTTTGACGTCCACATTGTAAGTGTAGTATGGTTAAATGTCCGCATTATGACTTTCCCTTGGGCCCACTGATAGGCCCATATGTGTAATGTGTAGGCCGTCTAGGCCCGTCTTCATTATGAACATCATCCACCCCATATAACATATTTAATTCCATGATTCATGATCATATTCATCATACGTATGCTTGATATGAGAAATGACTGATCATAGCATAGCCTTCGGGCAGATTGTTTAGGGGCTCCCGTACAGGGGGTGTTGCCCTACATGAGCGCACGATACGCGCAGGATTGCTGTATGACTGGATAGTGTGATTCATGCATTTACATTGTGTGATATTGTTACTGTACGCCCTAGCGACATCAGGGCCATAGCCTCCACAGACGCATCGTGGTTGGCAGGATTGGATACCGGAAATACTGTTCTACATGGGGTGCGATAGATATCCCTGGGTGAAAGTCCCTAAACCCTTATGGTACCAGGAGGTTGCTCCAACGTCTAGACCGAGTGGGTGCATGAGCGCTGGGTGCCGATTACCAGACGGTTGCGCTTTCCACTGTGTCGTGGTCGGTTGGAAGGGGGTGCGGCCTTACCCGCCCGAGAGTAGGGGGCAATGCTAGGCTGAGTCTGACCAGCTCGAGGAATGGGTCCGCTATTGACGAGCCGAGCCCGATATTGGCAGGCGGATAGTGAGGTCTTTTCCACTCACCTTATTGCGCGCGATGGGGCGGCAATCTGGCTAGGAGTGTACTAGACCCCGGTGATATTCCAGATTTGAGCCGTATTGACATGTGGACTTAGATGAGGATTTGTATGCTTGTGTTGCATTTCGCATTGTATGGCCTTGGTATGGCCGACATCATTCTCGCATCACATGGCTTGGTACGGCCAATGGTATTCCTGGCATTCATCAGCATATTCCGCATTACTCTGATATTGCATAACTACATTACCACCTTAAGCATACACTTTCACCACCCTCTAAGCTTTCTATAAGCTTATGCACGACCGTTGCGTGCAGGTGACGTTGGTTCGCAGCAGCGCTGAGGCTTGGGCGCGTAGCTGATCTTCTTTTGGAGTTTCGGTCTATCTTCATTGTATTTCCCTTATGCTCATTGTACTTGTAAAGTTTTTGATTATAGTGGAAATGTGATGGAGTTTTTGGTTGTTGTTTGTGGGTTATGCCTTTGGTTATGCTTATTACGAATCAAACTGATGTTGAAAACCCTCCTTGTAGCATCCCAGGATCGGAACCTGGCGAATGGGCGCTGGGAGCCGAGAATGGGGTTCTACGGAGGCTGTTGGCGCCAGATTCGGCGATCGGGAATTTTGTGAGCCCGGTTTCCGAGTTTGGGGCGTGACAATAAATGTTTAACAAGGAATCTTAGATTTTTGCACAAGTGTTGGTATCACTTGGCGTAAAAAGTTGAGATGAGCCATTAGTGTATGTGTAGTTAGATCTACACAATTCATCTAATGTGTAGAGGCAAAACATAACCAAACTTCAAGAATCTGAATGATCTGATCATCTGATGGGCCACCCCGATCAAATAATTTTCAATCAATTTTAAATTCTTAAAAAGGAAATAAAAGATATAAATATAAAATAAAATTTTTATTTATTTGATTATTTTAGATCTAGCCACTTAGGATGTTAATCAAAGGTGGTCCCCCACTATGTAAAAAAACTAAATGAATAATAATGTTGTTAATATAACTGGTAGGATCTCTGAATTCAAATCAACCCATTTACCTTTTGGATTCTACACTACCAGACTCAGGTGACTAATCCAACTTGTCTCATAATTCATTAAAATTAAAATAATCCGTTTGTGATTATTTGATTGATTGATATACTGATTTGAGTATTTTATGATAATTGTACGCTAAATCCATATGTGAATATTCTGATCAAGACAACTATGCTAAATATGAAAAATATGCATTTACATATCATCCATCATTTATTACATTTACATAATGCATGGTCGATCCTAGGGGCCCTCCCTGGAAGAAATGTTGATCCTTGTAGAGCGTTATCAGATGTGGGCTATGCCCAAGCCTACCAAAAGGTGAAAGTCTACCCAACGGGTGGATACGGGTTGACGACTTCTAACCCAAGCAGATGGACGATCATCCCATCTAATGCATTCATATACCATTTGCATCCATATCATTGTGCATACATTTTTATGTTATTTTAATTGCTATGATTATAAACCATGCTGAGTTATTTCACTAAGCCTGGACAGCTTACATTTTTATTGATGAAAAAACCGTACAGAGGAGCCATTAACAGATGATGTGGCACAAGAACCGGAAGGATGCACCGTACTTGAACACGATTCTTGTGAAACATGATCATACTTATCTGAAGATGAAGTGGCGGCATTAGACTATTTCAGATTACTTGCTAGCATAGTCAGATTAACGTAAAATGCATATCAGTATTGATTTTAAGATTTTGATGAATTATTTAGATATATTTCTATGAAACAATATTAGTATGGAATAAACATAATTATAGTAAAATGATATAATAAATGAATGATTTTTAAGTTTTATTTTATTTTAAAGGTTGTCAAGATTCATACATGCTTGGTTGATTGGTGCTAAGTGTTATGTATGTATGATTAAGATTATGGTGGAACTTAGACTGAATATAATTATTTTCTCTGATTAAAATGATTAAGGAATTAAATTAGTGCACTTTGTGTACGAGTTATAAACTGAAATTCGGGTCTGAGGGTGCACACTTTGTACTCGAATTTCAGGGCGTGACAATGTAGACCTGGATGAAGTGAAAAAATATATATCAGTTTAATCCGAAACTTCTGAAGCTCCCAAGATGTCTTTAATGGTGGGCCTTCAATCCCCATTTTGTGGCCCACTTAAGCCTTGGTTCTACCTCATTTTTGGGATTATACCATATAATGATCTATAAATAGGGATGGATAGCGTGGATAAGACGTTTGCATCACAGTGGCCCCAACAGAGCTCTACCTAGACGGATTACGTCTGGGCGGGGGTAGGACGCAATCCGTTTCCTTCATGGTAAAGCATATTTTAGGGCATGGTCCAAAAAATGAAACAGGGTGGTCATTAAAAACCTGCCATTAAAGAACGCAGATTATGTCCTACCCCGCCCATCTCTGAACGGGTAATAGCTTTGAGTGGGGATCATGATGTATGGGTCTTATTCACACCGTCAATCCATTTTTTTCATATCATTTTAATGTACCAGCCCAAAAATGAGGAAGATCCAAGGCTCAAGTGGACCACACCACAGGAAGCAACGGTGATAATAACTCTCACTGTTGAAACTTTTCTAGGGCTCACCGTGATGTTTATTTGCCATCCAACCTATTCATAAAGTTGCATAGACCTGGATGAAGAGAAAGTACAAATATAAGCTCCATCTAAAACTTTTGTGACCCTTAACAAGTTTTCAAGATAAGAGTTTAATCCCTATTGTGTAGTCCACTTGAGCCTTGAATCTGCCTCATTTTTTGGGTTTATACACACTATAATGATATGAAAAAAAATGGATAAACGGTGTAGATAAGATCCATACATCACAGTGGCCACTCAAAGCTCTTGCCCATTCTCAGTCGGAGACCTGCGGGTAGGACGCAATTCGCGTCCACCATTAAAAGCTCTCCAGGGTCTACCATAATGTTTATTGGCCATCCAACTTGTTGATAAGGCTACATGGACCTTGATTAAGGGAAAATGCAAATATCAGCTAGATTCAAAACTTTTGTGCCCACAAAAAGATTTTAATGATCAACGACCATTGTTTCTTATAGTGCGGTCCACTTTAAATTTACATTTACTTCATTTTTGTAACCATACCCTAAAGTAAGTGGAAAAAAAATAGATGAATACATATATCAAGGTAGGCCCATAGTCAGGTCCCACCCACATTGCTGGTTCCAAGGTCGCAGTACTAGACTTTAATTGCATTGTGTAGAACACATCACGTGTTGTTAGTGCTATGTTGACGTGGCAAAGTTGTGTGAGCTCCACTAAGTTGAATGTTATATCAACACCATCCATCCATTATGCTGCATCATTTTTTAACATAAGCCCAAAAATGAAGCCAATCGAAAGATTAGAAGACACTTTAAATACAAGTTTATTATTATTACTACTTCTATGCAACTCACACAAATACTAGAACCTATATTACCACCCACCATATAAGATAGTATATATATTTTTTTAGTATAGATCATCTGTGTTGAAGGCATAGGAAATTCCAGGGTGGTAACTTCTCAATGGTCCACATCATTTCCCAAAAGTCCCCTTACAAGATATGCCGGATTTCTCTCTCCAAATAGTTTTTTTTTTTTTTTTTTTTTTACACATGCACACACACCCCACACACTCACGCTAGTGGAATTTCACCACCTATGGGTATTCGAACCCTTGATTGGGAGTTAAAACTCCTAAGAGTCTACCACCCGAGCAAGAGTAAGGACCCTCTCTCTCCAAATAGATTACATGGTACACAACAACACTTTACTTTTAATGTGTGAAACTTTCTTGGACCCACCATGATTTTATGTAAGATGTGAAACTTTTCTCGGACCCACCATGATTTTACATAAGATCTACACCGTCCATCAATTTTTCATATACTTTTAGATTATAAGCCCAAAAATGAGGTACATACAAAGCTCAAGTGGATCACACCACATAAAAAGCCCTGGGGATTGAACAAACTAATGTTGAAACTTTCTTAGGGCCAATCGTGGAGCTTACTTTTCACCTATCCTGTTCATAAGATCACACATACCTAGATGAAGTTAAAATATAAATATCAGCTTGATTAGAGCCTTATATGGCCCTAAGAAGTTTTCAACATAGCTTCAATTCCTACTATTTTCAGTGGTGTGGTCCACTTTAGATTTGGATCTTCATTAATTTTGGGCTAATTTCCTAGAATGATATGAAAAATTGGATTGACAGTGTGGATCAAAGAAATACATTATCATGGGACCCATGAAAATTTCACACTTGAAGCAATTCTGTTATAGGCAGGGAGCAGATTAGGTGAGAACCCGGCCCCTTACCTAAGACAATGCGACAGTGCAACCCTTACAGCGGGGCCTACCTTGCTGTGCGTATTCTATATTTACCTCGTCCATCCATTTTTCCAAATCATTTTAAGGCATTATCCAAAAAATAAAGCATATCAACAATGGTGATTGACCACTAATGAGCCACAAGTTTTGGATCAAGTTGATATTTATTTATTTTTCATTCATTAAGGATTATGTGAACTTATCAACAAATTAGATGGTAAATAAAAAGTACTAAAAAAATAAGGTGCTCTCTAAAAAAAATAGTGTAATTGTGCAGTTTTTCTTTCCTATTCCAATTGTAACATTATATATGTACGTGTAAGCGGGATTATGATATTCTAAGACATTTTAAGAGTTCTAGAGAGAAAAATCTAGGGTTTTGGAGAGATTCGAAGAGGTTTTCATCATTGTAAGTTGCTTCCATCTCTTGTACATTGCTTTTATAATGGATTGCTAGTCGCATTATGCCATGATTTTTTTCCACAATAATTTTTCACGTAAATTCATGTGTTCTCTATGTGCTTAGATTACGTTTAATTTTCTTTTGTTTGATTCGAATTTGACCTGATTCCTTGCTATTACCAATACAAAAGCCAATGAAGTTACAGTTTCTCAGTAGCTGGCATAGTCAAGATAACAAGCCATAATGCAACCTTTCACACAATATGTCATTTAATAATCTAAGTAAAGCTTTGGTGTGGCTTGAGATGCTTATTACTTAATTTTCGTACTTTTTTTTTTGTTCAAAAGGTATCTATATTCCACGGAAGAACCTTTACATCACATTCAGGCCTGAGCTAGTCGAACAAAAAGAGACCCTAGCTACGGCCTATCGTAAAAGCAGGAAACAAAATAACTATGAGCTTGGGCTTGGCCTAGATCTAGGAGGGACCCAGATTGCCCCAAGGCCCACTTTATCTAGAAAAATCAAGCCTCTGATTTTGGGGGGAAGAGCTACCACCTCCCATCCCACAAAGGACTGCTGGAGCGAGGACCCTAACTAGGCCATTCCGTCCGCTGGACCATTCCCTTCTTTGAGAATGTGGCTGCACAAGAAGGACCCAGCAACCTTCAGCCTATTGATCCTTTTGATCAGTGAATCCACATCTAAGTAGGCTCCAACGAGCCATTAAGAAGGGCCACCACTAGCCTTGAGTCGGATTCAATCTAGACCATGTTAAAACCCGACTCCATGCATAGCAAAATGCCGTTGTAAACAGCCCTGAGCTCAGCTCTAGAGTTAGACCCGATACCATACCCCATCAAGAAAGTGAAACAGAACACCCTATGTTCTCGCCTGCAAATGCCCTCTCTGCCCGATTTACCCAGGTTGCCCAAGGTGGAACCATTAACATTCAGCTTGATGAAGCCACTTGCAGGCCTAGACCACTTGACAATTTGGGGCATGAAGGAGGGCGACGAAGGAACCTTAAAAATGAGCCTTCTAACCCAAGGAAGGAGCTGGTGGGATAAGCCGCTAACCGAGCAGACCTGCACCCACAGCCACCACTTAACCTTGGTAATCACCGAGGCAGCAGCTGGCTGCACACCCTCAAATCTGGCCCCATTCCTGGCCAGCCACAATTCCCATAAGATCAGACATGGAGCTAGGCCGCGAAGGCAGTGGACGTGCAAGGAGGGGGACAGGAGCCACCATTTCAGCACGTGCCCAAGAATAGACGAGGATGGAAAAATCTGCAATCCGAAGATAGACGAGAAGGCACTCCACACTCTGGACGCTAGCTCGTTGGACAGGAAAACATGCTGCAAGGATTCTATCGCTGGCCTGGAGTTTTGGACGAAGTGGCAGCAAGAGCAGCTTGAGGCGAGCTGAATACCTTTACTTATGATCTGCTCGTCCACCGACACCATGCCCCGGAGCTACCTCCAGACGAACAAGGAAATCTTGGGGGCAGAGTACAATGCCAGAACCATTTGGCCCACCCAACAAAGGACCCATGATCTCTGGCTATGGGCCACACTAATTTTATCGAGAACTTTCCAGATGGCTCCAACGGCCAGAAAGCAATGGCTAGAACATTTGCAATACTGAATCTACCCAGAAAAATCTGATCAATGACCCATTGAGGCAAGAAGTTAAAGACGGTGGGAGAGGACCGTCCGGCCGAGGAAGCTGCTGATTCGTAATTCCACAAGATCCGGGGGAATAGGCATCATGGTTAGGTTGACGAGTGGGCCGAGGCCCGTCCGGTTATCAAACCATAAGCTGCCTGTCCCTTGGCCCACTGAAGATTGAGCTGTTTAGGCCAGGAGGGGAAAGAGGCCCTAGATCGACTTCCACAAGGGGGAACAGGCAGACGCGGTGGGCGCTGCAGGGACGTTGGAAAGACTTGAGCCATACTTGGCTCTCATAGTTGAACACCACAGACTGGTCGCGGGCCCAAACTTGACTGCCCAAGCCATCTTAAGGCGCAGGGCCTTCACCACTTCTTTCAATTTCTGGAAGCCGATCCTTCCTTCTTCCTTAGGCCTGGAGAGAACATCCCAGCGCTTCTAGTGAAACTTACGCTTCCCATCAGCTTAGCCCCAGAAGAACTCGGCAAACTTCTTATCTAGCGCTTTAGGATCGACTTAGGAACCATAGAAGCCGCCATGGTGTGGATGGGAATGCTTACCAAGATGTGCTGAACTAGGATTTGCCTCCCAGCTAGGGAGAGGCATCTCGCTTTCCAGCCAGTGATGCAGCCCTCAACCTTCTCCACCATAGGCCTAAAAGGAGCACATTTGACTCTCCTGGTGATTAACAGGATACCCAAATACATAGGACATGACACTGAATGCGATATACCCAACAACCGCTCAATGGCCCTGGCCCTGGCGGTTGGGACTTTCACCGAGCAGAAGGAAGGCCAATTTACCCTTATTTAATTTTCGTACTTGCTTCACTATAAATGCCTTTGGTTAAAAGAACTATAGATCCTTCTAAGTTGCAAACATAGATTGTTGGTTTCTTTCTTTCTGACCAATCTTACAACATGCACTCAACATGGCTTTCTTAACTTTCTAAACTGGCTCTAGATATTGATTGTCTACTGTCTACTTCACCGGAACAGAATTAGTTTTCTCCCTACACCAACCCATCTAGACAAACCTATGTATTGGACCACATGAGTCACCCTCGAACGTGCATGGAACATCAGAGCCCTGAATCAGGTGGGCTCCACAATTCAGATGACCTGGCCTAAATCACAGGCTAGTCCACTCATAGGCAGGCCACATGTATGCAACTGGAGCATAAACTTCCTTAGATCATCCTTTGTTTCGTACTTGATTTGTACACATTGCACAACTGCTAGGTTGATTGGGTTGATTATTAAACTAAGTAATCTACAAATAGATAGAGTAGGTCTAGGTTTATATATATATATATATATATATATATATATATAGGAAAGTGGACACTTGCCACAAAATTCATTAAACAGGAGAATGTACAGCCAATTCAGGCGGGACCCAACAACAAAAAGAAATAGGGCCCACCTATCATAAACCCAAAAGCTATACACATTCGGAAGAGCCCCCAAAGGAAGGCGGACCTCCTATCATGAGGAAAGGAAAAAAACCGACAAAAAAAATGACAAAAAAATCTAAGAAATGCGCACCGAAGGTAAACCAGTCCTGTCAAGAACCAACTCCCTGCGGGAGAGAAAGGGGAGGGAAGAAACATCGTCGAAAATTCTGGAGAGCTGGTTGGCGCTAGCCCAACGGGCTAGGCTGTCGGCTACCTTGTTTGCCTCCCTCGAGCAATGCTTGATGGAGATGCAGGTTGAGGACCAGAGGGAGAGTAGGTCTAGGTCATTTACTTGAGTTGTAAAGGGCATTTGTTGCCTTTTCTTTATTTGTAGGCCTGCCTCTCCTTTTTTGCTAGTAGGCTCACCCATATAGTGTACAGCCCCGTTTTTGCAGATATATATGATATGATGGTTCGCTTTAAAAAAAAATTTAAAAAAAATTAATATTTATAATAATTATAATAATAACAATATTATTATTATTTTTTTTAAAAAAGGTAATCCACAAACAAACACTCTTCTAATGCACAACTCACGTCCCACACACAAGTGACCCATGTAGAGAGGTACATGTGGGCCCAAAAGAGCTGAATCAGGACATTTATATTCCTAGTCGCCTTTTCTTAAGAATGAGCCTAAATGTGTACGGAAGTTTTAGGTCCTCTAGTAGGATTCATAAGCAAACAACTTGAAGAGTATGCCCAAAGTGTAATGTGGGTAGATGCTTCAATGTAGTATCATAATTCCTAGAATCACTTGGAGATTTTAGCATCTATATATTAAATGATAAGAAAAGAAAATGAAAATAAAAAAAAAGAAGAAGAAGAAGAAGAAGGAAACTTCACCTCGTATCTTGCTAAGAACATTGGAGATCTCCTTTCAGTGCACACTAGTCCTTTCCAACTTTCAAGAGCTCAGTAATCCTCTTCTCATAGGGAGCAAACCCAGCTACTTCCCTAATGATGCTCCGAACGAAATGTGCTCTTTTGCTGGTTTTCTGAGTGGAAGAAAAAAGCATGGAGTTCATAACGCATATATACGGCAGAGTATGAAGGCAAGGTTTAAAGTACCATCAGAAACTAGTACATTTGCCCAACACGCACCAGGATCACTATTGTAAAGAAGAAAAAATATAGTAAATAAGAAAATACACACAAATTTACATGCTTCGGCTGCCAATGTAGCAATCCTACGTTCATAGGAGAAGAGAATGAGAGATATTATTATTCATGGTCACAATGAAGATTACAACAACAATATATAGTTACAATGGACGATTGATGCAAATTAGGGGTGCACATCGAACTGGTAGAACTGTGGAACCAGACCAGAACCAACCAAACGGTCCAGTTTGGTCCAGTTCTAGAGTGCACCGGTCCTGGTTCCAAAAATTAAAGAACCGTTTAGTTCGGTTCGGTTCCAGTTTGGAGTATATAGAACCGAACCGAACCGTGAATCCAAACCGTGGACCGAACTTGGAACCGAACTGTGGAACCGAACTTGGAACCGTGAGTTTACAATATATTTTAGTTGTATATTTGACTCATGATTTATGGTTTACAATGCATCATTTAATTGTTTTCCGGTTTCACCTAGAACCAGACCGAATTGAACCGTGTGCAACCCTAATGCAAATAATGGAGCAACCTATTTTAGCACCTACTGGTTAGGAAGGTCCCAAAGAAGGAAAAACTATAACAGTAGAGAATCAAACCAATCCCTAAATAGAAACAAATTCACCATAAATGTCTCTTCTCCACCAACAATCACTTACAAAATATCTTGGTGTATCGGCCCGGCATGAGACCAAAATAGCCCAACATGGGACAATATGTAACAGTATCAGTGGTGAATGATACTATTACGTAACATAACGATTTTCAAACCTCGACTAGGGGTGTAATACACAACCAATAAGATAACAATACTTGAAAAAAAAAAAAAATTTGATAATCAATCTCGCAGTTAAATACAAGAAAGAAAAAGTTAGAACAAAGGGAAAGAATTCCCAAAACAAATCAACCTATCGTCATACACCTGTTTTGTTCCGACAATTAATTGGGCCTAAGGAAAAGTAAAAGTGCTCTCTAATGCATCCCAAGTCACACGAAAGCATACAGTTAATTGGCCACAGCACCAAAATTTGTTGAAATCAATCAACCCTAACTATCAATTGACTGTTGAAAATCTGGCAAATTTGCTGCGTGCAACAGGCAGAAGTCTAATTTGGGTAATTTCGGAGCTAAGGCCAATCTACATGAGGTTGGATGTAGGGGTGTACATCGAGTCAAACCGAGTCGAGCTGGCCTTAGCTTGACTCCGCTCGAACATTGGCTGACCTCAGCTTGAACTCAGCTTGGTTCGGTCCTCGAGCCTGACTGGCCAGCTCGGCTCAATTCGGTCAACAGCTCGGGCCAAGTTCGAGCTAAGATCGAGCCGAGTTCGTCATTAAGGCATTTCCACAAACACCTAAACTGCAACTTCACAATCCCACAGTTTGTAAAACAGAGGCAAACATGAAAACAAAAAAATATAAAGAGAAAAAAGGTATTTGTTTGATGTACATACCTTGCTTGCCACTGGCCAAACCTTCCTTGCCACCAGCCACATTTGGTTGAGTCATTTTATCAAACAGTTGGTGAGCAACATCAATGGCAAAGTAACCGAGTCACCAAACTAGTTCGATCTGAGTCGAGTCGAGCTAGGGCCTGCCTGAACTCGGCTCGAACTCAGCTTTGAACCGAGCCTTTTTGAGTCGAGTCGAGCCAGCTAACTGAGCTAGCTCGGTTCGTGTACACCCCTTGTTGGATGCATGATTGGCTAAGATCACTTCCATGAAGTACTTCTAATGGATGGATCCATAAAAGCTTCTCACAGTACCAATGGTATGTATGCAAACACATGCCTCTCTGCGCATAAACCTACACATTGGAACACATGTAGACAACCAGGCCCAAAGACAGGACCCTCCACTCCAGGCAAGGCCCCATCTATGAAAAATGGGCTTAAAAAGGGAAGGACGAGTGATCCATGAACACATGGGACCACCTCATCAGGGGAATGGACTGATTTTTAAAGCCAGGTCAACAACATAATTCGATCACCAGATGAGCAACTTGGAGATCCCCACATATTCATGTACAGGTTCTAGCAGAGCAGTGTGCGTGGGATTAGCAAACTTCATGGAACCAAAACATCCCCAGCTAACCAACAAGAGCAAAACAAACTCAATCAGCCAAAATGATCCCAGATAGAAACAACTAAGCCTCCAAAGCAAATTTATTTAAAGCCAGCAAAATGTGAATTTTCACCCCATGGTCAGTATGGTTATTGGTTTCTCAATTGGTGTCCAACACAACATCATTATCCAGAAAAGAATACCTCAGATATAAAAGATTTTGTTTCCATTTCTAGAAAACTCAATAAACTCTCAGCAAGGAATTGCTGCCAATCTGCCACTAAAATATTGAATGCTAAGATGTTCAATCATCATTAGACATTCAAAATTCAAAAATCTGATGAAGCAAGAATTAAAGAAAACCAACATGAACAAACTTACACATAAAATGTACATCGCTTTTACGTTATGTACCCCTTCTCTGGCAGAAGGGCGAGGAGCCAATTCCCTTTTTGTGACGACACACCCTTTATTCGACCCAACAAACAGCCCACTGTTAGGCTGCGACGGAGCCATTGCCAGCTACCAACAGAGATATGCCTAATAGCTCAATTAACAACAGAAGATTTTAGTGGCAATCCAAGCAACACAACAGCTCCTTTTCCATCACATGTTACCATCAAAGCAGAATAAAATTATATGCACACACAAATACAAATAGGCATTATAAGATGATCAATAGAAGAAACATCATGTCATGCTCTGCCCACCAATGGTACAAGTGTGGCCTGCCTTTTAGTAACCTAAACCATTAATCAGATAGGACTCTGTCATGGGATAGACCATCTCCCTTATCAGATGATGCTAGCAAATGTGGTGGATTCCAAATGGACGATTACAACCAACGGTCCACATTAAATGGGGCTTAGTGGCACAGCTTGGGTAAACCGATAGTGGAAGTTTTTGATAAAAGACTTCAAATCCCCCACACGTCTAACACATGTGGAGGAGGTCACTTGAGTGTTGTGAGAGTCTCTCCTGAGACTCTTTCTCTTACTCTCCTGCTTCTCTACTTCTTCTCATTACTGTCCTCCTATTTCTCCGTTACTTTTTCTAATTACTCATCTCTTCTCCTGCTTATTCTTGAACTCTATTTCTTCTTATTGTAAAATTCTATAAATGAATTTATTGAGCAAGAGGATCACAAGATTTATGTGAACACTTCCATAAGAATGTGTGAACAGCTCTCTAAATTTCTTCAGTTTTTTGGGTTATTTATCGAGTGATTCAAACTGTTCGACTGGCGGCCCCAAGAAGGACATGCAATGAACCAAAAGCTCCTCCACTAAAGCATCTCCCATTTCATTAAGAGCTTTGGATAATAATCTAAGGGATCTTTTGGCAGCATGGATTGGGGGGATTGGAGGGTATACGGAATCTAGGGGTCGTTTGGTAATGTGGATTGGGGTAATTGGAATTCAGGGAATTGACAGTCCTCACTTTTCCTAAGTTTTGCAATCTCACCCTTTTGCTGAGATAACTAATTCTCACCTGTATTTTGCTCATTTTTAAAGGAAGAAGAATTGCACATGTAAAATAGATGTCATTAGGCTAGTCATCCATTTTAGACGCAGCCTGCTGCAAGCCCTTTTTAATTCAGGTCCATTTGTTGTCCTGAGGGCTTTTGGCACACCTACAATGTGACGCATGAAAAAAAAAAAAAACCAACTGATCATCCCGCGGGCACCTAGAACAACAGTAAAAGGTCCACCTATCTGATGCCTAGGACTGCACCATGAATGAAAAGACAGAAATGCACGTATGGCATTACGTGAACAGCACCCATTTTTTGTTTTGATAGGATTTTGTTTAGAAAGCTCAGAAACCTTATTTGGAAGCCCACTCAATGCGGAAGCTCATCAAACCAGGCTTAAAAGCACGAGCAAAGTGAAGCCTATGGCCAAATTTTGAACTGGCAGTTTGGGCATTGGCCATTTCCAGGTCTGGCAATGGGTTGGGTTCAGTCCAGGTCGGGGTCAGCCCAAGCCTGACCTATTTAATAAACTAGCCAAGAAATCTGGCCCTAATCCATTACCTTGTGACCCGATCTGACCCATTTAAAATTTGTTGAGCCTGAGCTAGACTCGACCCACTTAACTATAATCCGGTAGGGCTCATCTGACTCACCCCACCCAACTCAGGATACAGAGTACCTCACCTACTGTTTATTGCCACTTATGTCAAAAGGAGTGTGGTTCTTGATTACCTCTGCTACTGTCTATTTCAACTTGTGTCTAAGCAGCGTGGTTCTGGGTCCTCCTTTGGTTCTCATTGATCTTGCCTTGTTTGCATGCATTGGCTTTTAGATTCTCTCTTCATTTAGAATGGACTAAAACTATAGCATGGGTATTTTTGTTTTGAGTTATGGGTTGACACAGGAAGGGACGTGATGAGGTCAATCACAATCTTCCTTAGGGAATAACTACTTTGAATTCATGGAGCTCTTTGGACTCCTCATAGAGCTTCCTCGTATCCACGTGGGATAAAAATACAAATAATTTTTGATAAATTCAAAATAAATTGATTGATGATTAAAAAAAACGAAATTACAATCCTTTAAATAATGAGCTCAAACCTATACCGAGTTTTAGACTCAAACTCCAAATCAAACTCCCTAAAAATGTGACTTACTATAAATACTAAACTTACTAGTCACCATTCCTACTAGACTTCATGGTTTTTGGCTAAAAATAGTAAGTGTCCAATTTAGCATGACCATGTTGTTCTCCTAACTTTTCTAAGCCCTTTTTCATGTTGGGCACAAATCCTACAACTCAAAGAATCAAAAGTTATACGCCAACTAAATTAAAACTTATTATTTATAGTAAAAATGAAAATAAAATGGGCTTTTGATCGTCGATCTGATGGAATCTTGCAAATCCGGTGTGGGCAGTCCGACCTAGTGGGGTTGGTTGGGTAAAGTAGCTTCTCCTACCCTAAAATCATTTATGATATTTCCAAAAACTCATCCCAATTTGCAAGATACGACTGTTTTAAGGTTCTGACAATCCAAATCATTTTCACCTCCAAGCCTTCTGAGGTCCATCTTTGCGATGAAAGTGTCTATGACCCGCTCTAGATAATGGGTCGAGTTCGGTTGGGTCATTTGCCCCTGCCTATTGATGCACTGCATGGGCAGGTTGGGCTAAACCTGAGCCCAATCCATTTATTCAAATGGGCTAACTTTTTGGCCTGAGCCCAGCAACAACCCAATCCGACTTGGCCAAACCCAGCTTAGCAGGTTGGGCTAATTGAGCCATGGGTGGGCCCAACCTATTGCCAGCCCTAGCCATTTCTCTTAGTGCGAAAAAAAAAAAAAAAACAAACAAACAAACTCAGCCTTAATAGTGTTGTTGCTGATTTGGGAGAAAGCCCATAAAACGGGCTTAGACGGGCAAGTGAGCAAAATGCAGTTTAGGGCCAGGCCAGATTTTGCACGGGCAGTTTTGGGCACTGGCCAATTTGCTGAGTACAAATAAAAGCGCACCCTTAGATAGGGTTGGCAGTGGCTGGGTTGGGCTGGGGCCAATGGGCTGGCCCAAAATAATAAAAATCTAGGCAGTCAACCCTACCTTCAATACTCGGAGCAAAAGAAAAGACGCTGGACATAAAATATAGAATGATTTTGTCCGAGCTCATTGATTGCTTTCTGTCAAATGTTATATGCATGAGAAATGGATAACATGTTTGAAAAATAGTTTCTGAAATTTTATAAGTGCAGAAAAAGAAGGGAGCAACTGCCTTTTATTATTTTTGTTGTTGTTGTTGTTGTTATTTGTTCGAATGTTATTAGTTATTGTCCTGCAGGTAGGAGTGTCAATGGGCTGGGCTCGGGCATAAAAAAATAGAATTTTAAATAGTGGTGACCTAACTAGGCCCGGCCCATTGACAGCCTAGTCCAGAGGCTAGTTAGGGTTGGGCCGAGCACCATCCAAGCCCAGTCTGCATTATCCAACGTAGGGCCAAGCCCAGAGAGGGCTTCCATGGGCCAAAAAAGTCCAACTCACATGTTTTAGCTAAGCCCAAGCCCAAGCCTGAATCAGATAGAGAGATTGAAAAGCCAAACCCTAATTTAGTTTCCTCTTGATTTTGGTCTGGTTGGAGGAAACAAAATCCTAAAAAATGAAGAAATGAAAATTTCGGATTAGAAGGATTCGACATCAACAGGCCAGTTCCCATGACCATGATTATGAATGCAGGCCATGGGCCTCATATCCTCTGCTAGCATCAACAGCATGTAGCTCTCTCTCTCTCTCTCTCTCTCTCTCTCTCTCTCTCACACACACACACACACACACACACACACACACACATATTTAAAAAATAAAAATTACAAACCTGGGCTTTCGGACATCATTGTCCAAGCCTGGCCAGATTTTGGAACGGGCGCACAAAATTCTTACGACGGAGCCCTATCCTTGGGCCTGATACTCCAGCCCAAGCCTAGCCTAAGGCAGGCTAGGACCAAAACCCCAACAGGCCAACCTAGCCAATTGACACCCCGACCTACAATTGTTATCGAAATGCTAAAGAAATGAATAAGTGGAACCACATAACGTGTGTCATATGCAATCCACCTGCGTCGAGAAAAGGGTGTGCACTACATGCACATGCAGAGAGAGGGTGGGCTATCCTTGCATAAAGAAGAAAAAGATCCAATGCTACTCAAAATAAAATTAAAAAACAAGAAGCAGAAATACTATAGAAAACTTTTTTTTTTTTTTAAAGTTCATGGAAATCATGTTGCAAGATAATTGTAACTATACTGTATATACAAGTGCTTGACGTCATTTTCCTTTCAAATACCTTTGACATGGGGATTATGCAACATCACATCTGATAGACTTTAAGAACATTGTGTTGGAGGCCTTGCACAAAACCTTAGGATGTAACCTCCCGAAACAAACCAGAATTATGGAATAATAAAGCAATGAAATAAATCAAAGCATAAATCACACGACACCACCAGGGAATTATACGTGGAAAACCCTTAAAGAGGTAAAAACCACGGGACCTCGTCCAGATCAACAATCCACTATGAAGTAGAACGTTACAACCTTCTTCACTCACGCAGGAATAGATAAATAATAAGAGAAACAAAGAAAACGGAGAAATCTCACCGATTACGAGGACGTGGAAGCGCTGAGATATGGTAGATCACCTCTACGAGCATAGTCTCCCTTTTACAAGCTTTCTCTCTCTCTTTCTATCTCTCTTTCACACCTTTGATAGCCCTAAGTCCTCCTAGAAAACCTTTAGGAAACCTTAGAAAACCCTATAATGCCCTGGAATACACCCAATCCTGCATACACCCCTTTATATAAGAATAAGAAGAGGTATAATCAAAATAGGAAACAAAATCCACAGAATCTGCGTTTCGGCAATCGCATCTGCGTAACTCTTCGCTAATATCGAAGGGTCTCTCAATGACAGCCTTCGATATCATATAAGATCCTTCGATGATATCGAAACAGGACCAAAACTGTCCAGCGACCAGGGGTGAAAAATTCCTACAATTATCGATGTCATCGAAGCTCTCTCGATGATAACTTTCGATATCATTTAAAGTCCTTCAATGATATCGAAAGAGGACAAAAAATATCCAGCAACTAGCGGTGAAAAATCTGACAATTATCGATGATATCGAAACTGGTTCAATTTCATCGAACCGAGCAATGAGGAGAAAATCCCCATCAAATCTCTCCCTTTTCGACTCAGAAGGAATTCACCTTCTTCAAACCAGCCTGGTTTCTACAAACCTCAAGCTTACCCCTGAGTAAAGCCTTGGTTATCATGTTTGACCCATTATCATCCATGTGGACCTTCTCAAGTTATAACACCTTCTATTCCAAAGTATCCCTGATCCAATGATACCGAATCTCTATGTGCTTTAACTTAGAGTGTTGACTTAGATTCTTGCTCAAGTGTATAGCACTTTGACTATCGCAATAGACCACATGCTGCTCCTGCTTCAGGCTAAGTTCCTGTAGGAACCTCTTCATCTAAAGCATCTCTTTACATGCCTCTGTGACTGTAATGTACTCGGCCTCTATCGTCGACAATGTTACGACCTTCTGTAGCTTGCTCTGCCAAGAAACCGCTCCCCCTGCAAACGTGAACATGAACCTCGATGTAAACTTCCTGGAGTCTATGTCACCTGCCATATCTGCATCTGTGTAGCCCTCTAACATAGGTTTTCCGTCACCATAGCATAGGCTCAACCTGGATGAGCCTCTTAGATACCGCAGTATCCATTTCACCATGTCATAGGTGTGGTTCTTATGCAAGGATTTCATCTCCTCTTGCATAGCTTTCAACCACTCCTTATGCTCGTCGGCTAGGGCCTCAGAATAATCTTCTGGCTCTCCCCCATCAGTGAGCATAATGTACTCATGTGGCAAGTACCTCTTGGACGACTATCTGTCCTTAGATGACCTCCTCACCTGTGGCTCAACAGGTGGATCAAGTGGGGGCTACTCCCCTGGTCCATCTTCTAAAGGAACTCCCTCGTCCTTTACACCTTGTTGTACTCCCCCGTTATTAGGCACCACGGAAGGAATAATTGGATTCATGTCCTCTAGCTCACCTGAACTAGGCTGGTTCTTCTCTGGCTTACCAATGTCTTCTATACATTGAACTTCAAAGAAAACCACATCTCTGCACCTGACGAGCTTCTTCTTAATCGGATCCCACAATCTGTAACCGAATTTTTTATTACCATGCACACACAGTCTGATCTTCATATCGAGCTTGGACCTCTCGTCCTTTGGTACATGAACGGATGCCCTGCATCCAAACACCCTGAGATGACTATACGATGGATCTTGTCCAGTCCACACCTTCTCAAGTACTTCTCCATTCAACGGGGCTGATGGAGACCTGTTTATCAAATACACCGCTGTGTGCATTGCTTCTCCCCAGAACATCTTAGGCAATTTCACATGGGATAACATATATCTGATCCTATCTACAATGGTGTGATTCATTCGCTCAGCTACACCATTATGCTGGGGGGTCTTGGGAACCGTCTGTTCATGCCGTATACCCAGGGACTTGCAATACTCATGAAAGTCATCAATGTATTCACCACCATTGTCAGTGCGGATGCACTTCAATGATCTACCTGTCTCTCTCTCGACCATAGCATGAAACAATTTAAACACACCAAAGACCTCGTCCTTGGATTTCAAAGCATAAACCCAAACCCTCCTAGATGCATCATCTATAAAAGTGACAAAATACAATGCCCCACCCAAGGTTTTTGTCCATATAGGACTACAAACATCAGAATAAACCAAATCTAATGCATGCACTTTATTAATATGAGAAGTAGATTTAATAAATGAAACTCTATGTTGTTTTCTTGATAAACAATCAATACAGGTTTTGAGAGATGTACCTGTCACGTCTGGAAGGAGTCGCTTCTTTGCTAGTACTTGAAGCCCTTTTTCACTCATGTGGCCTAGACGCCTATGCCATGTGTCAATAGCTAAATCTTTCGCTACGTTCAACCCACCCTTGCACACACTGACACTTACCTTGTAAAGGGTGCAACACTTCTTTCCTTTGGTTACGATCAATGAGCCCTTGATGAGTTTCCATCACCCACCAGCAAACCGGCTTTCATAACCATCATAATCTAACTTTCCCGTCGACATCAAGTTGAAGCGAAGGTCTGGGATATGCCTCACATCCCTGAGAACCAATGTGCACATCGGTCTTCACACAAATATCACTGACTCCTACGATCTTCGATACGCCAGAATTTCCCATCTTCACGATCCCATAGTCACCTGACTTGTAGCTTGTGAAGAGTCCCTGCGTGGAGTCGCATGAAACGAGGCTCTTGAGTCTATCACCCAGTCGGTGTCCTGACTCGTAGCCATGAGACATATATCGTGATCTACTGAAAGAATAACTAAAACGTCGCCATTTGAAGCGACCGCAGTGGAATTTGATTCATCTTCCTTCTCCTTACCTTTTCCTTTCTTGTTGTCCTTCTTACCACAACATTCATGCTTGTAGTGGCCCTTCTTGGTACAATTTCAGCAATCAACATCTTTTCTATTACTCAACTTGCCTCTTGATTTATCTTGGGCCTTCCCGCCCTTCCTGTTCCTTCCTCTCCCCCGTTCCTGTGTCACAAGGGCCTCTTGATGAGTAGACCCCTGAGACTTCCTGATTGTCTCCTCATTGAAGAGGCAGCTAGTAACTTATTCCATGAATATCTTTTCGTCTAGCACACACCACCAATGTCTCCCAATTGTCAGTTAATGAACTAAGTAATAGCAAAGCATGCAATTCATTATCCAGGACCATCTTCATAGTGGAGAGCTGGTTCACTATATTGCTAACCTCATTCATGTGCTCGGCCATAGAACCACCATCTTTGAACTTGAGATTCACAAGTCATCTTATCAGAAAGATTTTATTACCGGTTGTCTTCCTCTCATACAGCCCTTCCAATTTCAACCATAGGCCAGCGGCTGAGGTTTCCATAGACACATGGTGGAATATGGAATCGTCCAACCATTGTTTAATAAACCCCACCGCCTTTCGGTCCATCTTCTTCAAATCATCATCAGACATATCCTTGGATTTTGCTGATATGCCTAAAATTGAAGAATATAAGTCTTTGCAATAAAGCAAGTCTTCCATCTTAGCCTTCCATATGGTCCAGTTAAAACCATTGAGGCTGATCATCCTTGATGAGCGATCTTCCATAATTCAAAACTGATCCTACCCGTTCAATGAACTTAGCTTTGATACCACTTTGTTGGGGGCCTTGCACAAAACCTTGGGATTTAACCTCCTGAAACAAACCAGAATTATGGAATAATAAAGCAATGAAATAAATTAAAGCATAAATCACATGACACTAGGAAATTTTACGTGAAAAACCCTCAAAGACGTAAAAACCATGGGACCTTCTCCAGATCAACAATCTACTATGAAGTAGAACGTTACAACCTTCTTCACTCACGTATGAGTGGATAAACAATAAGAGAAATAAAGAAAACGGAGAAATCTCACCGATTACGAGGACTTGGAAGCGCTGAGATATGGTAGATCACCTCTACGAGTATAGCCTCCCTTCCACAAGCTTCCTCTCTCTCTTTCTATCTGTCTCTCACACCTTTGATAGCCCTAAGCCCTCCTAGAAAACCTTTAGGAAACCTTAGAAAACCCTAGAATGCCGTGGAATACACCCCAATCCTACATACACCCTTTTATATAAGAATAGAAAGAGGTATAATCAAAATAGGAAACAAAATCCGCAGAATCTGTGTTTCCGCAATCGCATCTGTGTAACTCTTCGATGATATCGAAGGGTCTCTCGATGACAGCCTTCGATATTATCTAACTTCCTTCGATGATATCAAAACAGGACCAAAACTGTTTAGCAACCAGGGCTGAAAAATTCCTACAATTATCGATGTCATCGAAGGTCTCTCGATGACAGCCTTCGATATCATCTAAAGTCCTTTGATGATATCGAAACAGGACAAAAACTGTCCAGCGACCAGCGGTGAAAAATCCAACAATTATCAATGATATCGAAACTGGTCCGATTTCATCGAACCCAGTAATGAGTAAAAAATCCCCATCACATTAGTCGTCAACACCTAATGTCTCCTTCACATTAGATCGGAAAGACTTGAGACATTGATAACACTTGGATGTTTCCTTCTCATTTTCTTGTTTATTTCGATCCAATGTCCGGACTCCCTATAATGATGGCCTATACCTTTTGTTTAGACGAAGGAAAAATCCCTCCACTGAAATCTCACTGTTCACAGGCCAGTCACTACATGGACGCTTGGTAGTCACATTAGAAAGACATAAGACCTTGGTAGTCAACACTTGTCATCTCCTTCACATTAGGTCGGAAAGACTTGAGAAGTTGATGATCAACACTTGGAAGCCTCCTTTTCATTTCCTAATTTTTTTCAATCAAACCTTAGGGAAATGCAATGATCGATGGCCTATACCTTGTGTTTGGACAGAGAAATACCTCTATTGAAATCTCACCCTTTATAGGCCAATCACTATGTTGAGACGAATGCCTTTGAAAGCAAAAATTTGAACTTTCTTAGATAGGAAGCTAGGTGGGGCTACCACAATGTTTGTGAGAATTCACCACATGTTCATTCATTTTACCATATCATGTTAGTATATGGGCCTAAAAATAAGGCAAATCTAAAACTCAAGTGGGCCTCACAACAGAAAAAGTCTACCATGATGTTTATTAAGGTTAGTCCTATCACAATGTATTGAAAACACAAAAATATTAGCCTAATCCAAAACTTCTACAGCCTCACAAATGTTTCCATGGCGAACGTTCAATCCTTACTATTTCGAGTCATGCGGCCTTCTTGAGTTTAGAATCTAAACTCACTTTTTGGACCCATGTTTCCATGTTTTCACTACCTAATGAGCCATCCTTGGGAAATTACAAACCAATCCAAATACCTAATCCATTTGGGAGTTTGATTTCCGGCTCAGGCAGGGCAGCTCCTGGCCCATTTCAGGTTCGGGCAGCTTGCTCTTATTAGCACAACTCAGACCCAGCGAGACAAGGAGACGTTGGAGGGTCGACAAAATAAGGAAGGTGGTGTTTGAAATTTGAAATCAGACAAGATGGGAAGGTGGTGTTTGAAATTTGAAATCAGACAAGATGCAGCGCCCTAATTTCATGCAATCCCTAGATTTCATGCAGATTTGATGCAATCCCCAGACTGATTTCATGCAATCCCCATATTTCATGCAATTTTTTTTTTTTTTTGAAAAATCCTAGCCATTAAATCTATGGTCTTTCTTTGTTTTTTTTTTTTTAAAAAAAAAAAACAAAAAGAGGATTCATTCATATATTCAATGGGAACATATACAGCTCATTCGGGCCTAAGCCAGGCAAACAAAAAGATACCCCGACGAAGGCCTATCGTAAAACGGAAAATAAAAGAACTATCAACAAGGGGCTATATCCAGAGCCAGGGGGTTACCTCAACTGAAGATTTCCCAAACCAACTTTATCAAGAAAAATGGAACCACTCACCTGATGAGGCAGCTCTGAAGGCCGATCGAACTATGCACCAGATTGAGAATCGCTCCCTAATTGAGCCAAAAAATCCGCCGGCGAGTTCCCTTCCCTTAGAACATGCACAAACCTGATTCGGCCATTACGCTGCAACTGATAAATCCTATGCAACCACATCCTCCATTTCCATCCCGGCGTTGCCACTCCATTGCACAAACCTGATTCGGCCATATTTCATGCAATTTCCCCCTGATTTTATGCAATTTGCTACTCTGTTTTTGTATGTTTAAATACCAGTCCACTATATTAGTTAAAATTAATCACCATTGCTTGAATACAATCACCATTGCCGAGTGTTCACGTTTTTCAAACATCTCTATTGTTTTTCAATTTTTTCTTCTTAGTATTAAAGCACTGTGTGACTACACGGCACAACCCAGCAGTTCCTTGCAACCATGACTTCACTATCTCTCAATGTTGATAACTTTATTACCCTTAAACTCAGTCCTACAAATTATCCCTTGTGGCGTGAATAAGCCTTGGCTCTTGCAGAAAGCCAAGAACTGGTCAGCCACCTTACTAATGAAGATCCTACCCCACCAAATACACCATACCAGATTCAAATAACATCACAGATACAGAAAGTTCTGCACCAAGATTAACCAAAGCATACATTGTCTGGCGAAAGGCGGATCGTCTTCTTCATGGGTGGATAATTGGAATACTCTCTGAAGAAACTCTCGGCCTCGTTGTTAGCTTAGACATAGCCCATGCTATCTGGGATGCACTCAAGAATGCATATGCAGAAGATTCACAAGAACATAAATTCACACTTAGACAACAGGTAATATATCTTCGCAAAGAAGATGACAAACCCATTGAAAAACATATTCGCACCTTCAAGGGTTTATGCGATAGTCTTGCAGCTATCGGGAAACCTGTCCTAGACAAAAAAAAAAAAAGTTTTCTCCCTTCTCACTAACCTTGGCCCTTAACATGAAACTTTCACCACTACCGTATTGTTAAAGCCACCAAGGCTTTCATATGCTGAGCTGGTCTCACAACTCCAAAGTCTTGATCAGCGACGCAGTTGGTTCTCTAATCATACAAATGTCCCAAACTCGTTCACTCCTCAAATGGCGTTTTATGGGCAACAACAACAGCGCTTCCAGCAATCCTCCTCAGGATATCATAGCAACAAACAAAAATTCATATCAACTGGGAGAGGATTTCAGGCACGACACCCAAAAGAACGAAACCATGCTTATTCTGCTAGGCCCACTTTGGGTTCTCAACAAAGACGTCCTCCACCACTTGGAAAACGCCGTATGCAGAACGAGAGCTTTACCGTGAAGAAAAATGCCAGTACTATGGCATGGTGGAACATATTGCAAAATTATGTTGGTGGGTGCCCAAAAAACCAACTCAACATGATGACATACCACAAGCTCTTGCAGCTCTCACCTTGGAAAACACCATCACTGAAACAGAGTAGACCTCAGATATAGGAGCTTCTAACCACATGACAGGTAAGCTAGGTATGTTAACCAATATTCACAACTACTTTGGTGCATATTCAATTCTTATTAGTGATGGATCTTCTTTATGAATTCTTGGTATTGTAGATTCTAGCATTAAGCAAAAAAATAATACCTTACCTCTTCACGATGTCCTACTAGTTCCTGACTTAAAACAAAATTTGCTCTCTGTAAGTCAGCTAACAACTCAGTTTCCTATTAATTGTGAATTTACTAATATTGACTTTTGTGTTAAGGATCGACAAACTGGACAACCGGTGATCATAGGGAGGCGCAAGGGTGATCTTTATGTTCTTCCCACTTCACCAGAGCTCTATTTTTCTCATCGATTCAAATCCGGCTCAACTGACGTTTGGCATCAACGCTTAGGACATCCTCAGTTTTCTGTTTTACAGTTATTAAACAATAAAGGATTGATTGATGTTATAGGCGTTGTAAAACCTGAACACATTTGTGATAGTTGTCAATTAGAAAAGCTTAGTAGATTACCGTTTTCCTGTTCTGAACATTCTAGTTCTGGTATTTTTGAAAAAATTCATTATGACTTGTGGGGACCTGCTCCTATTTTATCAATTGGAAAATTCAGATATTATGCAAGTTTGGTAGATGACTTTTCTAAGTATACTTGGATCATTCCCTTACAACATAAATCTGATTTTGCAAATGCTTATTTATCTTTGAACAATATGTTACTAGACAATTCAACAAACAAATCAAGATTTTTCACTCTGATGGAAGAGGAGAATTCATAAACTCCAAGCTATCATCTCATTTTCTTTCCACAAGTATCATTCATCAAGTATCATGCCCATATACTCCAGAGCAAACAGGTATGGTTGAAAGGCGATATAGGATAATACGGGAACTAGGTATGACTACGTTATTTCACAGTGGTGCCCCTTTATTTTTATGGGTCGAAGCTTTCACTACCGTTGTTTACCTTATTACTAGGTTGCCTTTGTCTGCTCTTAATTTTGAAACTCCATACTTTGCACTGCATGGCACTCATCTTGATTATTCTTCACTTCGTGTCTTTGGGTCTAAATGTTTTCCTTACACCTAAGATACACGACGACACAAGTTTGATCTAAAAACCGTACTTTGCATCTTTGTAGGCTATAGTGATAAACATAAAGGATACAAGTGTTTTCATCCCTCTAGCAAAATTTTTTTTATCTCCCACCATGTGGTTTTTGATGAGTTATTTTTTCCTTATAAACGTACTCAAAATCAAAGCATTACTCCTCCTACATCATATGTCATTAGCATCTTTGATTCATGGTTACCTCCTACTGACTCCAATCCCGTTGTAAAGACTCAGTTGCCAACCCTTACACCACCATGTTTGAGTCCTTTATCAGCAGTGTCAATATCCCCTCCAAATTCAAAAACTTCGGCACGTTCTCTCTCCCCAACTGAAAATACAAGTTGACATGAGACCCAGCAGCTCAGGTCTGAACCTGAGTCTGAGATGGAGTTAGCACCCCTTGAGCACGAGTCACTCCAACTCGAGTCTGAGATGCATGAGCAACCCGCACATTCTTCACAACCTAAGACCGAGCCCTCTCATATAGTCTCACAGCCCCAAATTGAAATAATTCAACCTCCACAAGTACAAGCACCCCTCTCACATTCCATGGTTACTCGCTCACATGGAAGAATTGTTAAAGTCAATCCAAAATATGCCTTGACTTCCTCCACATCCTCAGCCAATATCCTCGTGAACCTCATAATATTCGATCTACCTTAGCTCACCCTGGCTGGAAGGCTGCAATGGATGAGGAACTTGAGGCTCTTCATAAAAATCAGACTTGGCAACTTGTTCCTCGCACTTCTAACATGCATGTTATTGGTTCTAAATGGGTGCTCAAGCCAAAACTCAAACCAGATGGCTCACTAGATCGTCTCAAAGCTCGAGTTGTAGTAAAGGGGTATCATCAAGTTGATGGGTTGGACTACACCGAGACCTTTTCTCCAGTAATCAAACCTGAAACTATCTGTAAAGTCGTCACTATAGCACTTGTTCAGAAATGGTCCATACGTCAACTTGACGTAAAAAATGCTTTCCTGCATGGTTTAATTTCGGAAGATATTTACATAAAACAACTTCCAGGAATGGTTGACCCTTAATATCTAACACATGTTTGCAAGCTTCAAAAGGCTCTTTATGGTCTCAAACAAGCACCTTGTGCTTGGTTTGATCGGTTTAGTGCTTTTCTTCTTAAATATGGTTTCTTTTGCAGTCTAGCAGACCCATCCTTATTTATTTTTCATTCTGATTTTGGTACACTAATCCTTCTTTATGTAGATGATATACTTCTCACAGGATCCTCTACTGCTCTTGTTACAACCTTCATTCAGCTTCTGAGTTTTGAATTTGCGATGAAGGACTTAGGACCAGTTCATCACTTTCTTGGGATCGAGATCCCTCAAACACCTGCTGGCCTCCACCTGTCCCAGTGACACTATACTCTTACCATCCTTGAACGAGCCAGCATGGGCAACTGTAAGCCCATGAGCACACCACTTGAAGCAAAGACCAAGACCTCATCTAATGATATCTTGTTGGACGATCCAAGTTACTTTCGAGGACTTGTCGGTGCTTTACAGTATCTAACACTCACACGTCCAAATCTTTCCTACAGTGTTAACTATGTATCTCAATTCATACATTCTCTTACTATCGTGCATTTAAAATTGGTTCGTCGTATCTTAAGATACGTCAAAGGGACTATTGACATAGGCTTACACTTTACTTCCAATACTACACTTGATCTATGTGCTTTCTCAGATGCAGATTGGGCAGGCTGTCCCACCACAAGGCACTCCACCACTGGATATTGCACGTTTCTTGGAGGAAATCTCATCTCCTGGTGTGCAAAGAAACAGCATACCATCTCTCGATCCAACACCGAAGCGGAGTATCGCGCCATGGCCAACACTACAGCCGAACTCACTTGGATGACATTTATTCTAAAAGATCTTCACATTCCACTTGCCTCTCCTCCGATTCTCTACTGCGACAACCTTAGTGCTCTTCATATGACAGTTAATCCAGTGTTTCATGCTCGTAGTAAACATATTGAGTTGGATTATCATTTTGTGCGCGAACGTGTTGCACTTGGCTTTCTCATCACTCACCACATCTCCACTAATGATCAAGTAGCAGACCTCTTCACTAAACCAATGTCCAAGGGACGTCTCAGTTACTTTCGAACCAAACTCTACCTCCAACCCCGGCACCGTTTGAGGGAGAGTATTAGCACAACTCAGACCCACAACTCAGACCCAGCAAGACAAGGAGACGTTGGAGGATCAACAAGATAAGGAAGGTGGTGTTTGAAATCTGAAATCAGACAAGATGGGAAGGTGGTGTTTGAAATTTGAAATCAGAAAAGATGTAGCGCCCTGATTTCATGCAATCCCCAGATTTCATGCAATTTGCTACTCTCTTTTTGTATGTTTAAATACCAGTTTGTTGTATTAGTTAAAATTAATCACCATTGCTTGAATACAATCATCATTGCCAAGTGTTCACATTTTTCAAACATCTCCATTGTTTTTCAATTTTTTCTTCTACTTTGTTCGGGGGTTTCAAGCAGCTGTGGGAAAGATAGGGCAATCTTTTTCTGTTCTGTTTTTCTTATTTTTCTGTTTTCTGTTTTAGCTGCAATGATAGGTGTGGCCCAATATTTTTGTTGTGGTTCCCACCTGAAATCAATCATGTACATCGTTTGTTCCTCTTATCAATGATAGGTGTGGCCCTTCTTTTGAAAAAAAAAAGCCCAATCCATTTAGTCAACTCACCCCAAAGCTTATACTAAACAGTTAAACAAACAGATCCTTGTGGACTAATTTTCACAAAGCTCTAAGGACTAACTGCGGTAAAAAAATTGGCTGTGGCTACTTAGATTACATGCAATTGAGATAAGGTGTTGTTTTAAGAAGAACAGGTCATGAAAATTATGTCTCAGGATAACAGTAACTATATTGCAAATATAACTGTATAACTGGCATTTTTTGTTGAATTAATTTAAGTTTGATATGATGATGATGCACCTCACATTAAAATGACTTGATTCCTTTGCGTAATGTTAGAAAGACTTGAGAAACTGATAGTGAACAGTTTGGCGTTTCCTTAGAAAGACTTGAGAAACTGATAGTGAACACTTTGGCGCGTTTCCTTCTCATTTCTCCTCCACATGCCTGGAGAGAGATTATATAGACCATTCGTAGCACGAATTGCCCACAGCACCCAGCTTCAAATCATGCTGTTATATCTCATGTGTATATGTCTCTTTGCAATCAGATCCTATAAAATAGAATCCTAGCAGGTCTTTTAATCCAGGGAGTTACTCTGCTGCATCAACCATAGCACATCTATGAACGGGGCTAGTCCTAATGACAATGACTTGGGCATGCTCGGCCCATGATCATCTAAGCAATAGAATTTCATTATATATATATATATATATCTTCAGCAGTAGAATGTAAGATTAAACACTCCTAAAATATTTCTATACAATAAATGTTTATGGCATTGTTTTATTTGTTTAGATTAAACCTCTTCAGAATGATAAAGAAAATCAAATGAGAAACATGATTGATATCACAAGAACTTAAAATTTACACTGATTTTCATGAAAGACAACACCTTTAGATAAAAATACCAACGCATTTAAAGGAAGCATACATATCAAGATATGTTCATGGATGAAATCGGAGATGGGGGAATGGGAATGTCCACATTCCCTTCCATCATCAAAATCACATTCTTCATGGAAGGACGAAGAGCTGGTTCATCTTGAATACACCACAACCCCACCTTTACCATCCTATCCAAAATCCTCCCTTCCACTTCTTCTCCGCCCAAAAGCTTATGCAACTCTCCGGCCATGAACCAGCTATAAACCCATTCAGTGAGAACAATCTCATTATCTGGAACCTCTAACTCAATATACCTCCTGCAACATATAATTTCCAATAACACAATCCCATAGCTATAAACATCTGTCTTCACTGATATCGGTATGTTCCTGTACCATTCAGGTGCCAGGTACCCTCTTGTCCCTCTCACCCCAGTAAAGGTTCTTGTTTGATCTGGCAAAAGCAGCTTTGCCAAACCGAAATCGGATATCTTTGCAGTCCAAAAGCCATCCATGAGTATGTTTTGAGGCTTTATATCACAGTGGATAATATGGGGCTCGCAGTCTTCATGTAGATAGAAGATTCCTCTGGCGACATCTAGTGCAATTCTCACCCTTTCTTTCCAATCAGGTCGGCTTTGGGACCTGAATAGAAGGTTTGCAAGAGATCCATTGCTCATGTATTCATAAACCAGAAGCCTTGAAGAACCCTCATCACAAAAGCCAAGCAATCGTACTAAGTTCCTGTGATGAGTTCTCCCTATTGCCCTAGTTTCAGCACGAAACTCCCTTTCTCCTTCTTCAACCAATTTCTCAAGTCGCTTTACAGCAATCGTTCTGTTGCTGTTGTATAAGGTCCCTTTGTAAACTGTTCCAAAAGCACCCTTTCCCAACTCTTCCTTGAAATTGTCAGTTGCTTTTACGAGCTCATTGTAAGAAAATGATCGGAGAACAATCTCCTCAGACAAGCTCAAATTGTTATCTTCTGTCATCTTTTTAGAGCTTTGTGCTCGATTCCTGTAGATGAGAAAACAGGAAAAAGCAATGCTGGCAAGTAAACACGTGGTAATTAGAACTATACCTGCAGTTAAAACCTTCACACGTGGTTCTTTCTTGATTTCGACAGCTGGCATCTTTGTTGCAGTTGGAGAGGAATTGGTGTTTGCATCCACAGGACTTTCATTACCCATCTTGATGAAACTGGTAGAGTCCGATCCGTCTGATCTCCCATACTTCAATGGAAGCATAAGTTTCTTGCACTTGCCATCTTGAAACATTGTGGCCTCACATTTACAGTCGTTCAAACAAGCATTTCCGCATTCGTCTTTAGTGATCGATAAAGCGGCATACCAATCGTCTCGAAACACCACATCCTCCACTGTAGAAATGAAATATTTAAAATGTTCTTTCTTGACGATGCAACCTTCCATAGTGAAGTTTCTGCTGCAGCCCTCCAACTTGTGATCAGGATCGATGAAATTGTAACCAGGAAGACAAAGGCAATTGGGTTGGTCATTCACCAACCTACAGTAGCTGTTAAATCCGCAGACACCTTTCACTTGACATTTATTTGACAAGACAGATACTTCAATCATCGTTGTTGAGATACTGTTCCGTGTGAATCTATGGGAATACAAGCGGAAAATACCATCAACGTCTATGGTCGCACGGTAGATGACAGTTCCGTTGTTAGCAACGGCGCCTCTTTTCAGGAAATTTTTATTATATCCAGTATCATTGACTAGGTACATGAAGCCATCTGGGTAGAGATGTAGGCTGATGCTCTCTTCTTGATTAGTCGCTGCTGCCCAATATGCATCAATAGAAGTAGAAGTAGTGTGATTTTTCGGGTACAAGACAAGGTTTCCGTCTGATTGCATGCTCAGCTGAAAGCGTCCAATCGAATGGTCAGTTTCTGATGCGCTTGAAAACAGTTGATTCCCTGTCCGAAGGGATTGGCCCCCTAAGATGGTGTCAGTTGGATGATCGAAGCTTTCCCAAACGATTTCGTAATCGGAATTGTAGAGAACCAAGTTTCCTGAATCAAGCATCGAAACTGAGGACAAGAAATATCGGGATGAGAATTCACTTGGAAAGAACTTATCTTGGGCTCCTGCCGTTCGTAGAGAGAAACCTTTCTTCATTAAGACCAATGTACTGTTTCCGGAAACAGGCGGGTCATCCTGGTTCGCGGTCCATACGATTGTCTTGTTTGGACTTGTCTCCAACCATATTCCGACTCTGAAGCCGGCGCCTTCACGGTAGAAACCGAAAGAGAATAGACCAGAAGGTGAGCTCCATGAAGTGGAGTGGGTTGTGGCAGAGATATAAGAATCTATGGTTATGTTTAAATGTTTTGGTTGAGCTGTTGCAGTAGAAAATGTGGAGAGAAAGAGGAGAAAGGCAAGGATGGTAGCCATTAGAGATTATGAAAGAGAGAGGAAGTTTGTATTGTTTACTTTTGTGCTGCCTTCGCTACAAGTAAGGTGGGATTTAAACAACCAGTTAACCCATGTTACACGGGTGGTAGACTCTCAGGAGTTTCAACTCCCGGACTGCCTTCGCTACAGGTAAGGTGGGATTTAAACAACCAGTTAACCCATGTCACACGGGTGGTAGACTCTCGGGAGTTTCAACTCCAGTCAAAGGTTCGAGTACCAAAATTCCACCAGCGTGAGTGTGTGGGGTGTGCGTGTGCGTGTGTTAAAAATAAAAAAAATAAAAAAAAAAAACCATGTTACACGGGAGATTTGATACTCTGGTAGATTACGACGATTCAAACATCTATTAAGTAGAGGAAGGTCAAGAGTACAGGTCTCGTGATTTTTTCTTTTAAAAAAAAATTTAAAAAAAATATCTTTTCATAGTTTACAAATATACAAAAATGCCTTGTAATACTTTGAACTTATTTTATTATTATTATTTTTTTATTTTCACACACGCACGCACCCCCACACTCCCACCGTAGTGTCCATCATGATGTGTGTGTCTTATCAATGTCCGTCCATCCGTCTTTGCAGCTCATTTCAGGTCATGTGCCCAAAAATGATGCAGATCCAATGCTCAAGTAGACCACACCACAGAAAACTGTGGGATTGAACACCCACTGTTGAAACCTTTCTAGGGCTCATCGTCATGTTTCATTTTCCATCCGACCTATTCATAATATTACACAAACCTGGATGAAGGGAAAGTACAAATATAAGCTTGATCCAAAACATTTGCTGTCCCTAAGAATTTTCAATGGTAACTGCTCAATCCCCACTATTTATGTGGTGTGGTCCATTAAAGCTTTGGATTTCCATAATCTCCGGTTTTGTGTCCTAAAATGAACTGACAAAATAGATGGACAGTGTGGATAAATAACACATATCATGATAGGCCCCATGAAACGGGTCATGTGGTGACATTGGGATGGATATCTTGCGGCGGGTGCTGCAGGCAATGAACTTTCAAGATTTTCAATGTATGTAAAAAAATAATAATAATAAATAAAATAAAATAAAATTACTCTTAAAAAAAAAAAGACTGATAGGACGCACACTCGAGCTCACCTATGAAGTGTATGTGAATCCACTCCAACCATTAAATGTGTAATCCTGCGTTGGGCCCAAGTCCAAAAAATCAAATTAACATGTGATTCAAGAAAACGGTTGGAAAAAAGACATCCACAGTTGAATTTTTACAGAGCCTATGTGATGATTACGTAAAATCTAATTATACCTTAGATGACAAAAAAAAAAAAAAAAAAAACATTTAAGCCTAAGGCCTAAATCAAGACAATCCTTGACTCAAGTGAGCCACATCGAGGGAAATAGTTTGGAGGGTGGGCGTCGCCCTATGCACTGTTTCCAATTGTATGGTCCAACTAAATAACGGATGGGGGTGACTAAAAATAGGTCATGAACTTGATGGTTAGAGTTGATTTTATAATGGGTCTCATTCTATGCTGCCAACCCCTTCATAACACAGAAACTTAATAAAAGTTAGAGGTGGGCATCGAGCCGAGTCGAGTCAAGGTGGGCCAAGCTTGGCTCGGCTTGTCCATGATGTACTCGAGTTCGAGCTTGAGGTCAAGCTCGGCCTCGAGCTTAACATTGAAGTTTGGCTTGTTTGCCAAAGCTGTCGAGTCGAGTTTGAGTCGAGCTAGTGGTTCGAGGCGAGTTAAGTTTACCTCGAGTTTAGCTCGAGCTTGTTGGGTGAGAGAGTAATAGATTCTGTTCTTGATTCTCCTCCATTGATGAAAAATTCAAAAATCTTAGGAGAATCAAAGCAAAACCCGATAAAAAAACTAAACAAAGCTTCGAATCGAATGAGAAAACATGTAAGAACCGATCTGTTCTTGATCTTCTTCCACCAGCAGAAATCTAAGTACTAGAAAAGAAACAGAGTAGAACACATATCAGAAATTCAAGTAAAGAGCTCTAGCCAATCAGATCATTGGATTTCCTTGAAGCTCTAACAAATCTGAGAAGAACCCATCTCAGATTTCTTGGGTTTCTCGCCCAAGAAGTAGATCTCAGATATTGAAATTATACTATTATAGAGCTGAAATGAAAACTGGTGGTGGTGGTTCGGGCAGGCATGCGGCTGGTAGTAGGTAGAGAAAGAAAAGAAAGGAAAAGGCAAAGGGGGTGTGTGCGGTCAAGTAGAGACTTTAGGGTATTTTTTTTTTATTATTATTATTATTTTTTTTAAGTTAAAACTTAAAACTTATATTAATAATATATATATATATATATATATATATATATATATATATATATATATATATATATATATATTATAATATATTTAATATTTAATATTTAATATATTTATTAATCGAGCCGAGTCGAGCTGGAGTTCAAGCTTCGAGTCAAGTCGAGTTCGAGTCGAGTCCAGTTAAAATGCCCCTTGGTCTAACTCGGCTTGAACTCAACTCGAGCTTCAAATAATTCGGTTGTGACCGGGTCAAAGGATGTGGATGAGAATAGATGGGTAAAAATGTCTTTTTACCCTTATTTATAAAGTAGCAAGCATGATTTAATAAATATAGAATTTAATAGTATTTTATAGTAAAATTAATATTTAAAAGAAAATTTCTAGTAAAAATCCTTTTTTTTTTTTTTTTTTCCATGTATGTGGCCTTAAAAGTCCACAAGAAAACAAATGGGCAAGTACTAACAAGGGCCACCGGCGGCGGACTGGTAGACTTTGATAGTAAACAGTTTCCTTCTCCTTCTTCCACACGCGATAAAACACGGAAAAAGATCCATACAACTCTAGAAAAAAGGGTTCCTAGAGAGAATGACCATCATACAAGCGTGTTTGCGTGTATGACACGCACACCAACCTCTCACGACCTGGGCCCACTGCAGAGAGAGAATTACTTTGAAAACAGATTGAGTCTCGCTCCTAATCATGTATCCAAAAAGCATGGCCCAGACCACCAATTGCCCTATTTAAGGTTGAGTTGTATACTTGCACCAAGAGAGATGATAAGGGTTGGGAATGGGTCATGTCACCAAAAACTTAGCCTATTTAAATAATTGGGTGAGGTAAAGGTTTAGCCTAACCTGACCTGACATGCCCATAGGCTGACCCCAACCTAGACCAATGACCCATTGCCAGGCCTAGAAAAGGCCAATGCCCAAACTGCCAGTTCAAAATCTGGAGATAGGTTGCACTTTTCTCGCCCTTCCAAGCTTGGTTTGATGGGCTTTCTCATTGAGTGGTTTCCAAATATGGTTTCTGTACTTTCTAAACAAAACACTAATAAGCCACAAATGGGCACCTTTTTTTTTTTTCTTATCTTTTTTCAAAAAAAAAAAAAAAAAAAAAGGGCCAACCAACGGCCCTGGATGTATAATGGGCACCTTTCAAGTAATGACATACATGCATTTTCCATCTTTCCATTCATCTTGCGGTCGTAGCCATCAAATAGTTGGACCTTTTCCCATAAAATGTATATTGTTGTTAGCCGGTTGGCACCTTTATCAGCCTGTAACAGACAATATGGACAATATCGGTCCTGACATGAGCCATATCAGTTTCAATATGCCCACCCAAATGATATTGGCATCTGTGACTGACAGAAATGAAGGCATTAGAGGGATTATAGGAGTAACACCGATGGGTATAAGAAGTAGACAGATGGTTTGGTCATGTACAACAGATACCAACAACTGCTCCAATTAGGAGTGAGTTGTTGCAAGTTGAAGGCTTTAAAAGGACAAGAGGAAGGCTCATAAAGACATGGGTGGAGCTTGTAAAAAAATACTTGATGACCTATGTCTAAGAAGTTATGGCCTTTGTAAAGTTGGAATGGCAGAACAAAATTCGTCTAGCTAACACCAAGTAATTGGTATAAGGCTTAGATGAGGATGATGATGACGACAATGTTCCCTGTGTCATGTGACGAGGCCAAGACCAGTATGAGAGGCATTTTCATCTTTTCACTTTTTTTCTCACATTGTCCACATATTTCCTTCATTTAAATCATATAGATGAGATGAAGGTTAGGGATTTAATTTTCAACTTGAGTTGGGCCCTTTCTTGGAAATTATAACACAAGACTTCAGCAGCACAATTTGATGAACCATAGTGAATAGGAATTATCTGATAGTCATGTTTATAAAATGATAGTTTCTCAACTAGGATTTGAGCATATTAATCAGAAAAATTGCAATATCGTACACAGCTAAATAGCATATATTATATGCTTTGGGGGTGTTGATCTTGAAAAACCCAGCCAGGGGAGGTTCCAATTGCCGCCCACTGGACCCCTCACAGCGAAACATGCAGGGGAGGACCAAACCCTCCCGACGATCTTGGAACTGTAATCACAGATGTTTTAACTCTAATCTGCAGTGATTCCCAAAACCCATAACAGTAAGATTGACAATCCACCGAAGACTTTTCTAAGTCCAGCGTGCTTCTAACGCCAAATTAGTTTTTAAAGACCAAAAGTTAGTTTCAACAAGTCAATCCAAGAGAGGTCATTCTTACCAAAGAATAGTTTGATACACCATTGAATTCATGAAAAAGACAAATAAATGTTAGATTCTATTTTATTTTATTTTTTTTCACTTATTCCTAATTTCTTCTGCATTTTTTTCTTGAAAAGAAAAAAATTACACTACCAATACTTGTGACCTTCCTCTACTAAACAGACATTTATCGAACTTTGACCGTTGAGCCTTTCTTTTCATTTTAACTGTTCCTTCTATAACCACCAATTGACAAATAAAATCAACCATCCAATGTGACTATTGGGTATGTCATGTCAAAGACAGCCACATTCATTTGGATGGTTTGGATTAAGATCCATATATGCCATGGGCCTAGTTTGCTGGTGTTTGGATCATCTTGCTCTACCGGTGTATCAAATCTCCTGTGCAATTTGGGTTCTTTAAATCCGACTTTCCTTCCCATGAAGGCAGTACAAGAGTATACAATACAAACTCCCTTTCTCTCTCTTCCATAATCTCTAATGGCTGCCATCCTTCTCTTTCTCCTCTTTCTCTCAACATTTTCTACTGCAACAGCTCAACCAAAACATACAAACATAACCCTAGGTTCTTCTCTCTCTGCCACCAACAACTCCACTTCATGGTTCTCACCTTCTCGCCTATTCGCTTTCGGTTTCTACCAAGAAGGTGCCGGCTTTAGAGTCGGAATATGGTTGGAGACGAACCCAAACAAGACGATCGTGTGGACCGCGAACCGGGATGACCTGCCTGTTTCTAGCAACAGTAAAGTGATCTTACTGAATAGTGGTCTCTTTCTACGAACCGCTGGAGCCTAAGATAAGATCATTTCAGTTGGAATCTCATCCACTTCCTGCGCCTCAGCTTCGATCCTTGATTCAGGCAACTTGGTTCTCTACAATTCTGATTACAAAAGCATCTGGGAGAGCTTCGGTTCCCCAACTGACACCATCTTAAGGAGCCAATCCCTTCTGTCGAATAATCAACTGTTGTCAAGCGTGTCATGTTGAGGGTCAAATATTGCATATCAGGCCCCAGTTATTACCTGGATTTACGAACATGATACTGTTTAACGCCTTATTTTAATCGTATTTGTGTTGCATGGTGGATTTATAAGCGTGGACTGAAAAGGGTACTAAAAGCATGAATTTAACGCTCAGAATTCACCAAGGCAAGGTACGGACTCCATGGGATCAAGATCGATGGAATTACACGCCAGGGATCCGCGAAAATCGAGAAAATTGAAGCTCAAGTGGCTCAAAAATTAATCATCCAGAATGCAAGATCATGGGGTTCTCACAATCTGTTCGGTTCGAAACTTCATACATGGTCTGAGGGCCATAAATTAACCGTACACATCAAATTTTAGCCATTGGATCATTGTGAAAGTGGCCTGACGGACAGATTAGCCCCTAAAATCTTAATTTGGGGCCCGCCTGATATCTGGATATACTTAAATTTCATTGTCAATGCCTTAAAGTGGATGGGGAAAAGGATGGACAGAACGGATTTCTCACAAACATCACAGTGGACCCCACATGAGGGTGTGCATGCATACAGTGCACGCACACGCGAGCCGCACTGGATGGTCAGCCCGGTCAAAGACGGGCTGACCCGTCTCTCCTTCTCCTTCTCTGTTTCAAACAGCAGACGCACCCGGTCCGCCGGTTTCACATAGTGGGGCCCACCCCTCATCCAAATATTCCATCTGGCCCGTTCATTATGTACAGATGGGGGGTATTAACCACACCTAGGTTCCCTTTTGGTCCTATGTATGCACTCAGGCAATCTCCATCAACAAACGCCGGATGGACGACAGAATAGAAGATCATGTGGGCCAGACCAAATCCAATTCAAAAACATTCTTTCCTGACTGATTTTTCGAGGGGAGTTCAATGAGCGGCTTGGATTTGTCAAAATAGCACTAAAGTGGGCCCCACCAACGTCACAGCGGAAGCTTCCGCGTCCCTATTTTGCATCCGGCGAGAGTCCATTTTGTGGAAGTTTGTGGGCCCCACCCATGGCCTGTCCGACCAATCTGATCCGTTCATCGTGTAGAAGGCCTTGAATACTATAAAACCTTGCTGAAAGTTTATACCCATTCATGCACATGTGCACGATACAGAGGCCACAAACAGGCGGTCCTGCGACGTTCAAAATGATTTTTGGCTTGATTTCTTTTCTGGGCCGCGTCAATGGACGTTCAAAACCACCCATTCTTGACTGAAATTTCGTCCTGAATCTAATGGACGGGGTGGATTTCCCTGAAAATACCTCTGTGGGGCCCACCGATCACGACAGTGAAGAGGTGCGAAAGCTTTCGCACATTCGCAAAAATCTGAATTTTCAGGTGGTTGTGGCTCACTATCTTTCATCATATGGTAAATCTGAACCGTCCATCATGTAGAGCACTCAAAAACGTCCTAAGGGATGGTGTTTCTTTGAAAATTGAGCGAGGAAAGTGGTGAGTTTTGAGACACTGAAACTTGGCTGCGAAAAGTTGCACTCCGTTTCCTGCTGCGACTCTGCCACCGACTCCAGCCTTCCAGCAGCTATAAAAGGAGGTTGTAAACATGAGAGAGGGGGGGAGATGATCTAGGGCAGCCGTGGAGGCACCTTTCGAGCTTGGACGTGGGAAGAAATAGAGAGAGAGAGGGTGGACGGCCATCAGCGTGGAGTTTCCCTTTTCCTTTTCCTCTTTAATTTCTTTCTTTCTTTTGATCTTTCAAGAGACTTTAGTTGATCATGTCTATGGTTGGTTGAACCACTTAACTAGGGCTAAGAGGTGAAGTTTGTAGCGTGATTAAGATGGTTATTTTGCTTTAATTCATGTTTTATGGATTCTCTTGGATTTTAGTTTGATTATGAAGGTATACTTTTAGTTTTTAATGGTTTGTTGTGACTTAAATTACAATGGATCTGCGATAGCTTTAAGTATGTTTTTCATTATTGAGATTGTGAAATTAGTAAGACCCGTTGTTCACCATTGTCCCATGGGCATGGTAGGGTGATGGAACCCTTCCTAACTTTCACAATTCTCTTATGATTGGCCGTGAGATTAGTAAATCGCTGTTATTTGCCATCATCTCCTGGGCATGGTTAGGTGACGGGATCACTTCCAAATCTTCACCAATCTTATCTATTGATGATTAGATCCATAAGAAGTTTAGAGATCTGACAAATCTCTTCTTACCAGCTGGATAAGATAGGACTCTGATTCCAGCTGTGTCCTTGAATTATACAAGGTAGCTTCTCAATTGCTACAAGTGGATCATTGGCAACCTAGCTCTCACCTTTATTTTTATTAGTTTTTAATTAATTTATTTCACAATTATTCATCAAATTACACTCGATTTAGATTTCATCTCATTCTAGTTCTAGCTCTAGTTAGTTTCAAATTACGTACAGGTATCAGTCCCTTGGAATTCGACCTCGGTCTCACTAAGTTTATTACTACATCACAACCCTACACTTAGGGAGTGAACAAGTTTTTGGCGCCGTTGCCAGGGACTGACGGTTACGTTTTCTGAAATTAATTGTTTGTAGAATTAGGTTAAGATTAGGATTTTACTAACTTTAGGTTAAAGTTTTTTTTATTTTTAGAAACTAACATGTTTTCCTGTCTTGTAGGATCCTGACATAAACTTCTAATTTGGTAATCCCTTTCTAAATTCTCTACTTTTTCTATTTTTAGAATTAGGGTTTTATTTTTTAGAAAATTTCTAATTCTAGGCTTTCTTTTTTAAAAATTTTCTATTTTCTAACTTTAGATTTAGATTCTTCTTTTAAGTAACTTTCCATTTTCTAGTTTTAGAAATTTTTTTATTCTAGGATTTTTATTTTTTATTTTTTCTGTTTTTAGAAACTAATTTCTTTTATTTCATTTTGCAGGATTTTAACATATGATCTTCAATCTGGTAACTTCTTTCTAACTTCTCCTCTACTTACTTTCTATATTGCTGTAGGATTTTTCCTTTAGGATTAGACTTAGAGTTAGGGTTCTACCATGGAAGCGTGGGTACGTGCATATGCTGAGATGGATAGGAGATATTGGGGAATGCCTGAGGGTTATGGAATTCAACGTATACCTCAAGATTTCTCTCCATCGAGAACCGATATTGAGAATCGACTAGAACGTTATGTTCCATCGGTTAATATAGGGCCGTATACGATCGTAATTATGGGAATGAGGATTATTATCAACTATCATATTTTCCCATGTATGATCAGTATAACTATAACCAGTGGAAACATCAAAATTGGAAAAATGAACCAATAACATGTTATAATGAGTATTCTCTTGGATACCCTACCTTTGAGACCCAACCAGAAACAATCCAAGAGGATTCATTTCAGCGTAACATGGCCTGTCTTGCGGAAATTAGAAATCATTAGAAGCGCTTAATTCGTGCCTTAATAAGGCAGAGGAGGCTCATTCATTCCAGCCACAATTCATTTCAGAAATACAATGCGAGGAAAGTGATCCTAACTCGCTTTTAAAGAACTCTGGAATTACAAATGAGTTGGAGTCCATTAATGAACATATGGTTCAATTTCCCGATGAGGCGATCTCGATGACGGTTCAAAGGAATGGTCAAGAGATGTGGTTATCTTTTAAATACAATGATGATAACACACCTTCCTTACATGACACACAGGATCTCAGTGATAAGGTAAATGTTAGTTTATTCGAACCTCAACCCATTCTAGGTATAGAATGTGAGAAAAGTGATCTCATCCCAAATGTGCACTACACTGAACTAGAATATGATGAGTATTGGGATGACGATCCTGAATGTGCAGCCACAATTCCCCTAGAATTAATCTCAAGTTTGGTCCAGGTCAATGATCGAGAAGTACACGAAGAGAACGGTCATAATGAGATACTCCATTCACCTGACATGTCTGATCTAAAAGTGGATGAGCTCCTTACAACCGACCCTTCTATCTCTCGTGAGATATATTTGGACTACGCCCCTGAATTGAATGATGATATGATTTGGAAGATGGACGAGTTACTTGATATGACTCTAGAATTTAAAACCACCCAGTCGAGGCCACCATCTAAACTGTTAAATGTTGATAATTCAATGCCTTTTCTGAGTAGTATCAATGAACATAATCCGCATATCGATGTTTCTTCTACTGACCCTTAATTTGTCTGTGCAGGGCTGGAGCAAGAGAGTGTACCTCCATTTACTTTTAAGGACGATAGATTCCTTGGGCAGATCATCACGAGCTCTAATGTGGAACATAAGTCAAGCTCAACTAAATTTTCCAACTCTTTGGATGATTGCTTGGCACACTTTGCAGATTCAAATGATCCTATGATAAGAGACATAGTGAATGCCTTGCAAGACAACATCTCGGTAGTCATCACTGACCGAGAGAACCGTTACTCTGAAGCCCCTTCTTCCATAGATCCTGAATGTTTACCATTAGGGAAGGAGGAGCTGAAAATTGAACCGAAGTCTACTACTTCGGAATGTGTTGAGACTACACGACTTCCTGAAAATTTTTCTCAATTTGATCTACTTGTAGTCTCTAATTCACCATGGGATACTAACTTTGAAACTTTTTCTAACACAGGTGAATCATATATATTTTGGATACCTCTGACGAATCAACGGCAAATTTTGAATGAGGTACATAAGTTTCTCTGTAAAGTCAAGCTCCAGAGCATCCAAACTGATTGCAAAAATGGCTTTTGGATGATCCTGTTGAGGAACTTATCAAGATATTAGCCGGAAGAAGAACCTTATGGCATGATCGAGTAGTTTTTTTCCTACTTTCATATGACTAGGGTGTTTGCTTTATGCTATTCTAGGATAGACGGTTTTACACCATTAGGTTAGTTTGCTTTCTGCATTGTTTTTAGGATAGTTTGTTTTCGTGTCTTCACTCTCGTGCTGACCGGCTTTCATGCTGTGATCTCTATGGAAAAGTCTCTCTCGATTCATTATCCAGGTACTATCTTTATATCACTTTTCATTTACTTTCGATGTCCCATGTGCATTGCATGTTCATATCTTTTACATTGAGGACAATGTAGATTTTAGGTTGGGGGTGGGAGATCAGGTTACCTAATCAGTATTTTCTTAGTCTTTAGCAAAAATTGTGAAAATTTTTAAATTTTTCTGGACTTTCTTGTGAATTCGAAGTAATTTTGACGGCTATCTTGGATTTAGAATTACAAGATAAGTGATGTTGGTAATTTTATGACTCTTGGATTCAGTTATTTGTTAGATTTCACAGTTAAGTTCAAACTGTTAATCCATGATTAGAAAAACATTGATTGAGTCATGATTTCACAAGACACATCTCGCTTGCACATTAAGGTTTCAGTTTGATACTGAATTGTAACTTAGTAGTCACTAAGCATGCAAGGAACCAACCTAGAAAATTTGCCCATCATGATCAATTGAAGAAAAAGAAATACCTAAAAAAAAAAAAACAAATACCTTTGGAAAGTGTTGGGCGAATAATCTTCACCATAGGTTTGCTCCCTATAGGTGTAGATTTAATTCCCCATGGATGATATGTGAAAAGGGTTGGGTGTACGATCTTTACCATAGGTTTGCTCCCGATAGGTGCAGATTCGATTCTCCTCTCCCTCGATGGAAAAATCAAAAGCGGGAAGAATGAAAAAGAAGAATTGTAAGGCAAGTTCTAGTTTAGGTTTTGAGTGTCCTGAATGCTCTTTTGATTATCAATGTTATCATAGAAATTATCTATTGGATTTCTCAATGATGATAAGCCGAGATTTCATTATACACTCATGGTACTCATTGTTTAGAATTGTTCTAATTAATGCATAAATACTTTAAACTTGATTATGAAATTTATTATGCGCTTTATTCCAGGAGGAAGTAATGCCCAACATTCATGCATCCTAGAATTTTCGTATCTAGATTGTTTTTCAAAAATCATTTGAGTTCATAGAGATTGTCCTATAATTCTCAACTTATTTTTCGCATACTTTGCTCGGGACTAGCAAAATGCTGGTTGGGGATTGTGTTGAGGGTCAAATATTGCATATCAGACCCCAGTTATTACCTTAATTTACGAACATGATACTGTTTAACGCCTTATTTTAATCGTATTTGTGTTGCAAGGTGGATTTATAAGCGTAGACTGAAAAGGGTACTAAAAGCATAAATTTAACGCTCAGAATTCACCAAGGCAAGGTACGGACTCCATGGGACCAAGATCGATGGAATTACACGCCAGGGATCCGCGAAAATCGAGAAAATTGAAGCTCAAGTGGCTCAAAAATTAATCATCCAGAATGCAAGATCATGGGGTTCTCACAATCCGTTCAGCTCGAAACTTCATACATAGTCTGAGGGCCATAAATTAATCGTACACATCAAATTTTAGCCATTGGATCATTGTGAAAGTGGCCTGACGGACAGATTAGCCCCTAAAATCTTAATTTGGGGCCCGCCTGATATCTGGATATACTTAAATTTCATTGTCAATGCCTTAAAGTGGATGGGGAAAAGGATGGACGGAACGGATTTCTCACAAACATCACAGTGGACCCCACATGAGGGTGTGCATGCATACAATGCATGCACATGCGAGCCGCACTGGACGGTCAGCCCGGTCAAAGACGGGCTGACTCATCTCTCCTTCTCCTTCTCTGTTTCAAACAGCGGACGCACCCGGTCCGCCGGTTTCACATAGTGGGGCCCACCCCTCATCCAAATATTTCATCTAGCCCGTTCATTATGTACAGATGGAGGGTATTAACCACACCTAGGTTCCCTTTTGGTTCTATGCATGCACTGAGGCAATCTCTATCGTCAAACGCCAGATGGACAACGGAATAGAAGATCATGTGGGCCAGACCAAATCCAATTCAAAAACATTCTTTCATGACTGGTTTTTCGAGGGGAGTTCAATGAGCGGTTTGGATTTGTCAAAATAACACTAAAGTGGGCCCCACCAACTTCACAGCGGAAGCTTCCGCGTCCCTATTTCGCACCCGATGAGAGTCCATTTTGTGGAAGTTTGTGGGCCCCACCCATGGCCTGTCCGACCAATCTGATCCGTTCATCGTGTAGAAGGCCTCGAATACTATAAAACCTTGTTGAAAGTTTACACCCATTCATGCACATGTGCGAGATACAGAGGCCACAAATAGGCGGTCCTGCGACATTCAAAACGATTTTTGGCGTAATTTCTTCTCTAAGCCGCGTCAATGGACATTCAAAACCACCCATTCTTGACTGAAATTTCGTCCTGAATCTAATGGACGGGGTGGATTCCCTGAAAATACCTCTGTGGGGCCCACCGATCACGACAGTGAAGAGGTGCGAAAGCTTTCGCACATTCGCAAAAATCTGAATTTTCAGGTGGTTGTGGCCCACTATCTTTCATCATATGGTAAATCTGAACCGTCCATCATGTAGAGCACTCAAAAACGTCCTAAGGGATGGTGTTTCTTTGAAAATTGAGCGAGGAAAGTGGTGAGTTTTGAGACACTGAAACTTGGCTGCGAAAAGTTACACTCCGTTTCCTGCTGCGACTCTGCCACCGACTCCAGCCTTCCAACAGCTATAAAAGGAGGTTGTAAACATGAGAGAGGGGGGGAGATGATCTAGGGCAGCCGTGGAGGCACCTTTCGAGCTTGGACATGGGAAGAAATAGAGAGAGAGAGGGTGGACGGCCATCAGCGTGGAGTTTCCCTTTTCCTTTTCCTCTTTAATTTCTTTCCTTCTTTTGATGTTTTAAGAGACTTTAGTTGATCATGTCTATGGTTGGCTGAACCACTTAGCTAGGGCTAAGAGGTGAAGTTTGTAGCGTGATTAAGATGGTTGTTTTGCTTTAATTCATGTTTTATGGATTCTCTTGGATTTTAGTTTGATCATGAAGGTATACTTTTAGTTTTTAATGGTTTGTTGTGACTTAAATTACAATGGATCTGCGATAGCTTTAAGTATGTTTTTCATTATTGAGATTGTGAAATTAGTAAGATCCGTTGTTCACCATTGTCCCATGGGCATGGTAGGGTGACGGAACTCTTCCTAACTTTCACAATTCTCTTATGATTGGCCATGAGATTAGTAAATCGCTGTTGTTTGCCATCATCTCCTGGGCATGGTTAGGTGACGGGATCACTTCCAAATCTTCACCAATCTTATCTGTTGATGATTAGATCCATAAGAAGTTCAGAGATCTGACAAATCTCTTCTTACCAGCTGGATAAGATAGGACTCTGATTCCAGCTGTGTCCTTGAATTATGCAAGGTAGCTTCCCAATTGCTACAAGTGGATCCTTAGCACCCTAGCTCTCACCTTTATTTTTATTAGTTTTTAATTAATTTATTTCACAATTATTCATCAAATTACACTCAATTTAGATTTCATCTCATTCTAGTTCTAGCTCTAGTTAGTTTCAAATTACGTACAGGTATCAGTCCCTTGGGATTCGACCTCGGTCTCACCGAGTTTATTACTACATCACAACCCTGCACTTGGGGAGTGAACATGTCAGACATTGATCACTCGATCGGGCGCTTTCGGCTGTACATGCAACTGGACTCAAGCCTTGTGTTGTACCCAAAAGACACTGGTGACAAAGTTGCGGATTCATATTGGTCAACAGGGACTTTGAACACAGGAAACATCTTGAGACTACATCTCTACCAAGATGGCATCATGTACCTAGTGAATGGCAGTGTCTACAATATAAGTTTTGTGGCAAGACGCACCGTTGCTAACAATGGAAAAGCCGTCTACCGTGCGACCATCGACATTGGTGGGATTTTTCGCCTGTATTCGCATAGCTTCGCAACGAACGGTACCTCAACAATGACGACTGATTGGGCTGCCTTGTCAAATAAATGTCTGGTGAAAAATTTCTGCGGATATTACAGCTACTGCACTTTGGTGGATAACCAACCTGATTGCCTTTGTCTGCCTGGTTACAATTTTATCGATCCTGAACAACCGTTCAAGGGCTGCAGCAGAAACTTCAGTGGGGAAGGTTGCCTGAGCAAGAAAGAAACTTTCACATATTCCATTTTTACAATGGAGAATATGTATTTCGAAGATTTTTTTTTATGCTATTTCATCGATGCAGAAAGAAGACTGCAGAAAAGCTTGTTTTAGCGATAGTAGTTGCGAGGCCACAAATTTTCAAAATGGGTAGTGCAAGAAACTTATGCTTCCGTTGAGGTATGGGAGAGCAAGCGGATCAGACTCAACTACGACTTTCATCAAGGTGGGTATCAAAAGTCCTGTGGATCCAAACACTAATTTCTCTCCAAATGCAACGAGTACGGTAGATGGTGAAAGCAAGAAAGAGTTACGTGTGAAGATTTTAATCGCAGGTATAATTCTTGCCACGTTTTCAGTTTCCAGCTTTGCTTTTTCCGGTTTTCTTATCTACAGGAATCGAGCACAAATATATAGAAAGATGACAGAAAATAACAATTTGGGCTTGTCTGAGGAGATTGTTCTGCGATCATTTTCTTACAACGAGCTCGTAAAAGCAACAGACAATTTCAAGGAAGCGTTGGGAAAGGGTGCATTTGGAACAGTTTATAAAGGGACCTTATACAACAGCAACAGAACGGTTGCTGTTAAGCGACTTGATAAAGTGATTGAAGAAGGAGAAAGGGAGTTCCGTAATGAAATGAGGGCAATAGGGTGAACTCACCACAGGAATTTGGTGCGATTGCTTGGGTTTTGTGATGAGGGTTCTGCAAGGCTTCTGGTTTATGAATACATGAGCAACGGATCACTTGCAAACCATTTATTCAAGGCCGAAAGCCAACCCGATTGGAAAGAAAGAGTGAAAATTGCATTAGCTGTTGCTAGAGGGATCTTCTATCTACATGAAGACTGCGAGCCCCATATCATCCATTGTGATATAAAGCCTCAAAATATACTTATGGATGGTTTTTGGAATGCAAAGACATCTGATTTCGGGTTGGCAAAGCTAATAATGCCAGATCAAACAAGAACCTTTACTGGTGTGAGAGGGACGAGAGGGTACTTGGCACCTGAATGGTACAAGAACACGCCGATATCAGTGAAGACAGATGTTTATAGCTATGGGATTGAGTTATTGGAAATTATATGTTGCAGGAGGTATATTGAGTTAGAGGTTCCAGATGATGAGATTGTTCTCACTGACTGGGTTCATAGCTGCTTTGTGTCTGGAGAGTTGCATAAGCTTTTGGGAGGAGAAGAAGTGGAAGGGAAGATTTTGGATAGGATGGTAAAGGTGGGGTTGTGGTGTATACAAGATGAACCGGCCCTTCGTCCTTCCATGAAGAATGTGATTTTGATGATGGAAGGGAACATGGATATACCTATTCCCCCATCTCCGATTTCATCCACGAACATTTCTTAATATGTATGCTTCCTTTAAAAATGCGTTGGTGTTTTTATCAAAAAGATGCTGTCTTTCATTAAAATCAATGTAAGTTCTAATTATACTTGCAGTTTCAATGTTGTTTCTCATGTGATTTTCTTTATCCTCCTGAAGAGGGTTTTGTTTTTTAGACGCACGCACCCACACCCCACACACACCACATGGGCACTTGATCCTGGTCTCTGTGTTAAAACTCTTGCGACTCTACCACTGAGTCATGAATGGAGACCTCCTCCAGACGAGTTGTTTGGGTTTAAATAGAACCAATGTTCTTTAGTTGTAAAACCCAAGTTAATACGACCATTCAAATTCTTTCAATATATATATATATATTGAAAAAGGATACAGCATGGATTAAGGGAGGAGAAATTTACGACTGGGGACCCACCTTTTATCCAGCGGTTTTTTTTTCGAGCAATACAAACTTAAAATACGCACTTGGACCTCTTCGTACGGCCACCGAATTTGAGGACGAAAATACCCCTGCCTTCCTCTGGCTGGCGTGCAGAGACGAGCGCTGACGGACGGTCTGGGCGATGGGAACTCAGGTGGGGCACACTGTGATGTTTGTGAGAAATCCTCCCCGTCTAAGTTCATTCATAGGGTCACAAAGACCTGGATGAAGAGGAAAAACAAATTTCTTAATGATCCAAAACTTCTGTAACCCCTAAATGGGTTTCAATAGTAGACGTTCAATTACCCACTGCCATTTACAATGTGGTCCACCTGATAGCTAGATTTGTCTTATTTTTCATCTCAAGCATTAATACGAGTTCTCCAAATAGATGGACGGTTTGGATATAACACATACCTCATAATGGGACCCACAAAAATCGGTGGGAATTAAAACTGGGAAGAAAGAAAAAATGAGGAACCAGTGAGTTGGGGTCGACCGGGTTGGGACCTGGCTATGGCTACTAATTATAACCGTAGCTATAACCGTAATGCTATGCACCTTTTTCTCTTTTTTATTTTTATTTTTATTTTTTTTATTTTTTACATGAAGAACTTTTTCTCCCTTACATTTTTCTCTAATACATAATTATGTAAATATGTATATATAAGTATATAAAAATATTTTTCTATCTTTTAATTCATTTCTTTGTCTATTTATTTTACAAGCATATTTCCTAAACTAGAATGTTTTTTGTTCTTTTTTTTTTTTTACACATGCACACACACCTCTATGCACTCACATTAGTGGAATTTCACCACGTATGGATACTCGAATGCTTGACCGGGTGTTGAAACTCATAAGAGTCTACCACTCGAGCAAGAGTAAGAATCCTAAACTAGAACGATTTACTTACAGGGAAAATTTTGGGAAAAATTTAGTTCATGGTGCGACCCATTAGACGACTGGCCTGGATCACCAAACCATGCGTCACAGTTGAATAAACTCAAGACCCGAGAGTACTATTCATATTATCTTGTCAACGATCATATTATTCCTCTCCAAGTTTTACTATTGGCTTTGCTTTTCATGTTTAATTGAATAGGTAGGAAACCATTAGGAACTCACAATCATACGGTTAATTAAAAATGTGAAAGCAATGAAGAAAATTAAAGAACACAATTATTTATGTAGTTTGTCATGAAAGTGATTATGAGATTATCAAGTAGAGTTAACCATATGAAGATTACGAGTAAATGCTGTGAACGCGTCATTTTTTGTGTTCTCAAACCCTATTTCAATTGGGAGCAGAAAGAAAGATTCAGACCCCAAAAACTCCAAAACAAAAGTTTCATCCAAACAAAGAAACTATGTGGTTTATACATAACGAAATCACCCATGAAAATTAGCGGGGCAAGCATGAAAATGAGCGGGGCAAACTGAAATATGAGCGGGGCAAACTAAAAAAACAGCGGGACAAACTAGAAAAACAGCGGAGCAAACTGAAGAATGAGCGGGGCAAACTAAAAAAACAGTGGGGCAAACTGAAGTATGAGCAGGGCAAACTAGAAAAACAGCAGGGCAAACTGAAATATGAGCGGGGCAAACTAGAAAAACAGTGGGGCAAACTGAAATATGAGCTGGGCAAACTAGAAAATTAGCGAGGGAAACAAGAAAATCAGCGGGGGAAAATGAAAATGAGCGAGGGAAACTAGAAAATCAGTGGGGAAAACATAAAAATGAGTGGGGCAAGCATGAAAATGAGCGGGGCAAACTAGAAAATCAACGGGGCAAACTAAAATATGAGCGGGGCAAACTAGAAAATCAGCGGGGCAAACATGAAAATCAGCGGGGCAAGCGTGAAAATGAGTTGGTCAAGCATGAAAATGAGCGGGTCAAGCATATGAATCGTCATTTTTACAAACACAATTTTGCTATTTGCCTGTGTCATATATAATTGCTACACCTACATATGAATCGTCATGCTAACAGTGTGTAACAATAAAGCCCATTTTCTCTTCTTTTTTAGTGCAATACTGACTAAAATATGGAAATCTCACGATTTGTTACTGGACACTTTTGGTGTCCTACTCAAAGCTATTAAAAGAGGTTCAATGCCATTGGCGAACCGTCGATGACATCAAAGTCCCATGGAGAAAATCTGAAAAATACATGTTTAGTTGCTAGAACATTTTGGTTAGTTCGATAACATCAAAGATGTTCGATGCCATCGAAGTGTCATCGAATGTTTCATCGAACGATCGTATGAGATTTATTTCCTATTTCGATTGTGATTCACCTAGATGCCATGCATATAATATATATATATATATATATATATATATATATGGGTGTAATCAAGAATGTGGGGTATCAAGAGCTTTCTAATTCGTTCGTAGGGTTTCAAGCTTATAGCTTAGGTGATTCAAGACTTGTTTGAATCGGGTAATCTCTATCTCCTGTAATTTTATTATTTTGTAGTGAATATATGTCGCTTTGTGCCTTGATACATCCTCAGTGGAAGTCAACCGACCAATGAATTGTTCTGCATCACCCAAAAATGTCTCCTACTTGTGAAAATTAAAAACTATACATTCTGTACAAAGATGTGGACCACTGTAATCAAACCATTGTACAAGGACACCAACAAAGTGGATAGTCAAACACTATAGTTTGTACTCTTTTCACTACGGTACAACTCATACACATGATAAGGACACTACCTATTTCACGTGTATACCAAAATCTAATATATAAGAAGGACTACATATCAAACACATGCATCATGAATTTCTCCATCTTCTCTTGTTCTAAGGCCATCCATACATTATCACCTCCACCTCTCCTCACCCCAATACCATCAGAGAGCAACAGCACAAACTCATCCATTCCACTCACAACTGGGCCACCATAGGTGAGCCTCCCATACCCAAAATTCAACTCATGGAAGGGCAGCTTCCACCAAGCTGACACATAAAAATTCTCATCTAAAATGGAAGGGACTCCTCTATAAACCTCTAACCAATCCATTACTGATTTCACATACTCATCTGTCACCATCTCTATTGCTTCTTTCACCTTCTCAACACAAAATCTCAAAGACTCCTTGTAAGACCCGTGTCCTAATCCGTACTGTTCCGTTAGCTTCCGCGATCCTTCCGGTCAAACTCCGGCAACCTTCGCACTGTATTCGGTGTTTGCGCATGATCCTAAGACAGGTCCCGCGCACCGACGTCGGCTTGGTCTGAAAGTTATATCATAGCGACCGCGTCGTCGCCGCGGTTCCAACGCCGTGACTTGCGCACCGAACCGATACCCAGGTAAGAAGATGTCGATCAGCGTTTATTCCGAAGAAACACCGCGCGTTGCGGATTTCGAGAGAATCTCTACAATTAGTCCCATCAATCAACCATTAAAGCACCCCATACCTCAAGTACAACAACCCATCTCCACCTTTTTCAAAAGTCCACCATTCTTTCCACCTCACCACTCCTCTTTTCCAAATTTCAACAACAACCATACACCCTTTCACAATTTTCAACCCAAACCATCCCCCATCACTCCATCACCCATCTCTTTCTCTCTCTCTCTCTCCCTTTACAACTATCTCTCTTATTCATTTTTTTCAAAAATCCAAATCCAAGAGAGAGCACCATACGTATGAGTCCCCCATGGTGAGAAAACTTCATTTGTGAGGTCCACCTTTCCCACCCCTTCATCTCTCATCTCAACCATCCATTTTTCATCTTCCTCCATCAAAGGGTAGCACAAGGAGCTAAGGAAGCCAAGGGAGCAAGAAGATCTAGCGGTGGGTGTTGGATAGGATAGTTTTTGATGTTTTTAAGATGGGCCAAGTGAGGCCAACCGATCAATGGTTTGGATCTCGCTTTGGACCCTATGATGTGGCCAATGGCCCACTTGGATCATCATGATCATTCCATTATGGGGCCATTCTCCATGGACCCCATCATGATGTTTACTTTCTTGCATATTTAAGGTCATCTAGACCATTTATTTTAGTGGAGAAAGGATCTCTACCGTTGGATTTCAATTCCATGGACCCCACATGTAATGGGATCCACTTGATGTATGATTTAGTGCAAGGGAGGGCCCATAGTGCCGGGGGTCCCTCCATCACGCGGTTTCACTCTCTATCTCTCTCCCTTTTTATTTTATTTTTATTTTATTTTATTTTATTTTATTTTGTTGTATGATGAAGAGGTTGTGTGGCCCACTTGAATGGACCCCACCATAGGGTATGTATTCCATCCAACTCACCTACGAGTGGGGCCCACTTTGTGTGTAGTATACACGCCATCCTCCATGAGGTGGCCCACATAAGCAAGGCCCACCTCTAGTATATTTGCAGAGTCCAGCGTCCAGGGACGCTGGACGTTTCATGGGAAATGTAAAAGAAAAGAAAAATTAGCTTGGTTTGGAGATGGCCCACTTGTGCAGGCTCCACCTTGATGTATGTATTAAATCCACACCATCCATTCCTTCCCTAAGCCCTTTTTAGGCGTTGACCTAAAAGATGGGATCCATCAGACCTTCAGGCGGGCCATACCGTGGCAAATGGAGGTTTGCACCATTGAAACCTTTCCTAACCCTTTTATACGCTGAAACAGGCCCAATATTGGGCTTGTTTTGACTGTCGCGAGGCATGGGAAGCCATTGGACGGAGCAGATCTGCAAGAGGTGGATCCCACCTGCAAAATCCATGGAAAAACGAAAATCAAAAAAAAAAAAAAACAAAACAGCAGCAGCTGCTGCTGCTGCTGCCTACGCACAGCGTCCAGCGGACGGACGGTCGGGTAGCCACCCACGGCTGTAGCCGTGGGCCCCACCTTGATGTTTATATGCTGTCTAAACCGTTCATCGGGTGGGCCACTATCTGACGTGGGCCCACCCCAAAAATCAGTCTGATCCAAGATTCGGGCGGCCCACATCAAAGGAAACAGTGTGAATTGGATTATACCGTTGGAACCCTTTTTGGGCCCACAGAAGTTTTGGATCAGGGTGAAATTTATTTTCACCCTTCATCTAGGTCTGCTGGACCTTATCAACGGTCCGGATGGGATATAAACATTATGGTGGGCCCCACATGGAGCCCACATTGATGTATGTGTTTCATTCCCACCGTCCGCCTGGACGGTGGGCGTAGAGCCACTGTGATGAGTGGTGGGCCCACTGTGATGAGTGTGTGGGCTCACTGTGATGTGTGCGTGTGTGTGTGTGTGTGTATATATATATATATAATATTATATTTTATATAATATTATATGTATTATGTATATATATATTATATACTATATATATATTATATACTATATTATATGTATATTTTTTTTTGAGGCCCGTGATTGAGGCCCACCTTGATATATAGGTAAGGCCCACCTCAGTACTTGTGACCCATGGTTGAGGCCCACTTTGATATATATATGAGGCCCATGGGTCGAGGCCCATTTAATATATTAGGGGCCCATGGGTCGAGGCCCATTTGATGTAATGGGGCCAATGAGTTGAGGCCCATTTGATGTGCACATGGGGCCCAATTGGTGAGGCCCATTTGATACATATAAAGCCCAGGTGAGTAGACCCATTTGATGTACATATGGAGCCCAACTGTCGAGGCCCATTTGACACGTGTAAGGCCCATAAGCTTAGGCCTATTTGATATGTTCTAAAGTCCTCGGGTTATAGCCCATTGCAATGTACATAAGGCCCATTGGTGCGGCCCACTTAATGAATATAAGGCCCATATGACTTGGCTAATTTGATGTATTTAAAGGCCCAATGGATGTACCTAAGGTCCATTGCAATGTGTGATCCCAAAATAACTTATGAAATGATATTTGTGGCAGTCGTGCCTTGGGAGCAATGTTGGTTTGACGTCCACATTGTAAGTGTAGTGTGGTTAAATGTCCGCATTATGACTTTCCCTTGGGCCCACTGTTAGGCCCATAGGTGTAATGTGTAGGCCGTCTAGGCCCATCTTCATTATAAACATCATCCACCCCATATAACATATTTAATTCATGATTCATGATCATATGCATCATACGTATGCTTGATATGAAAAATGACTGATCATAGCATAGCCTTCGGGCAGATTGTTTAGGGGCTCCCGTACAGGGGGTGTTGCCCTACATGAGCGCACGATATGCGCAGGATTTGCTGTATGACTGAATAGTGTGATTCATGCATTCGCATTGTGTGGTATAGTTACTGTACGCCCTAGCGACATCAGGGCCGTAGCCTCCACAGACGTATTGTGGTTGGCAGGTGTAACGCCCTGAAATTCGGGGGTCGAGCATAACTCAGCTCCCGAGTTCCAAAACATCACTTATGCAACATAATTAATGAATGATGTATGTTGACTGTATTAGCACATAAACATGGGATAGATTAAGCCAAAACACAGATATGATTCAGGGATAAGTGAATAAAGCAAGCGGAAGACTTATAGTAAAATATGTGTACAAGTGTAAGTCCCTGAATTACATATACAACCAGATCGTGTAAAAGTGTTATTTATCAAAATTATAAGTACAAGTTACATCATTTCAGTTCCCAAAATAGTAATCCCATAGATCCCGCGCAACAGACCGAGGCTCGCTAGAACCCGTCTGAAAACCGCATATAGGAGAAGGCGGCCTCGTCGTCATCCAGCTCCCGCTCTGCCTCGACGTCGCATCCACATCTGCAACATCGGGGCCTAAGACAGTCCGGTGGGTGTGCAACACCGCCCCATAAACGTGGGAGTGAGTGATCAACTCGGTGGAACAATAAGGCAATCTGGTTAACATGTTATCGCTTCAATCAAACAAGAATGATAAAGCAGACAATTAAATAAATCCTAAGTACTCTTATTAATGCGGTATGAATGCAATATGATGCGTGCCCTCACGCGTACACCCTCGGCGTCTTCATCTTACGTTACGCATGACATCGCCTCAAAGTGCGCCACATCTACAAAGCACATGCAAATGCGGTGCATGGATATGATTACCAAGTTGTTATTAGTCCATTTCACACAGCAGGATTGGGAAGCTAAGATACCTTCCTCATATCATCATCCAAACAGTGATCCATACTAGGGTCGTCAATCCTAGACATCTCATACGATCATATAGTTGAGGTCGTAGCAAAGGGCTCGTCACCAATCAATGCACGCCTTTCATGCCCTTACTACCACAGATCGGCTCGTCACCTCCTTGCGGTATCCAGGTATGCTCGAGGTCACTACAAAGGGCTCGTCACCAATCAATGTAGGCCGACAGCACGAATATAGTGTCCCATACCACCATAATCGGCTCACGAGTTTAGTTGCTCACTGGTCACTACGGGGAGGCTCGTCACCCCAGCGTAGGCCGACAGCTCGACCACGGTGTCCCATACCACCATGTCCGGCTCATGAGTCTTAGCGGATCAGGTACCATGGTTATTAGGATTTCACTGGTAAGTTCGGTACCCTAGATTCAAGCAGTGTGGCGTCCATACATGGTTAACATACACTGGACAATCGGGTTAGTTGACGAACTCGACTAGCACGAGCGCACGTTGAATTGAACGACATAGAGTGCGCAAACACTCCGCGTGGCCAAACCACTGCCGCCAACTCTAATACGACTCGGGTTCGTCTAATGCGTCTCACGTGGCGAAAGCAATCTCAACCACGACCAAAGGGTCAATTACCGATTTCCTGGACTAAGGCATAGTCCCAAACATCCTACACTACGACAGATATTCATATGGAATGTAAAACAGTAATGGAACAACCACTCAAATCATGGTGCATACACATCTGAAGAATATCAACTTAACATAAATGTAAGCATAGGAATGCTTGAATTTAAATAACTTGGAATGTAAATGCATAAGGGAAATCATGCGCATCCATAGAAGTATTGAGAATCACTTCTCAACGCCTGCATTTAGTGTAATCAGTTACACGTAGATCATGCATTTCTACAAACACTTAGCATTCATGGAACAACATACATGACGTATGTTGAAACACATGCACTTAGACATTTCCTTTTCCCAAGGAGTTGTCATACATGCATCTAGCATACATACATGACCAATAATCATGGCAAGCACAAGTGCGTATTTTATACGTATACGGTACTTTATAAATACACTTAGAATACACAAATCTCAATATAGCACATGCATATCAGGAAAGCAATGCAAACATAACATTTGACATGTGAAATCTCATCCATAACAAGAATAAATCACTAACTGGGATTGAAAGCCTTGAAAACCATAACCTATACACTTAAAGTCCGCACCTTAAGCGAAGAAAGAACCGCCGAACTGATTTAGACGAGTTGTCTTCGTCAACGGCGCAAGAATACCCTAAAATAAGGATAGAAATGAGATACAACAACACCAAGTCTAATCTAAGCTCTAACACAGGTTAGGGTTAGGTTAACTTACCCCAAAAGATCTCAGAATCGTCAGAGGAACGATTCAAAGTGAAGGTTCAAAGGTGAAGAAGAACAAGGAAGAATCAAGATGATTCACCAATCAATCTCTCTCACTAACTCTCTCCTTTCCACTCTCTTTCCAAGCTAGGGTTAGAGAAAATTCGTATGGAAATGAGAGCTAGGGTTTAAGGACTATATATAGGCCTTAAAATGATGGAAATAACCCGTGGTCAAGGTATACTTAGGTTATAACCAAAGTACGCCTTTCTCGATCCAACGAAGCACTTCGGTGGGCCTATAACCACGAAAGGTCGGACTTAAGCTCACCGACCATGGATCTAGGTCGGTGAGTTTTCGTACCGACCGGCTCTTCGAGATCGGCCGTGGCGGACCACACTCAATTCAACGGTCACGGAATCTCGATCAGTCCACAAGCACTAGGATATGCCTGGGCCAACCATCCCGATCGGAGGGTGAAATTGGGTCGAAATCCAACGGATTGAGAATGCTTAAAATCGTCGCGCAAGCGACACGACTCGAATTTCATAAAAGCTTATTAAATTCCAACCGTTCTCACACTCTTCACTCCGAACTCAACCAAATCGACCTGAACATCAAATCGACTTGATTTTCGAGGTGAAGACCAAGCCCAACTCGGTGACCGCAATTAAGATCATCGCCATCGGACTTTCGGCGCGCGGCAGGTCCGATCCGGATCTTCCAAAAATTCCCGAACAACTGGATTTAGCGATGGATCCCGGATTCCGAGTAACGTAGCGCTCACTAATCTGCACGTTTAGAGCCATGCAGATACAATTTAAAGTGATTGATGCGAATTTCACAAGCAATCAAGTAAAGCGCTAATTACCCCAAAAACAACTACTTAAGGAAAGATTAGCACAAAAATTTCCAAGGTCGTTACAATCTACCCCCCTTAAAGAAAATTTCGTCCTCGAAATTCATACCTTCATATAAGCCTCGAGGATCAGAGGGTAGGTCTTCTTGACCTCCAGATTCCCAAGTAGCCTCTTCTACGCCATGATGCGACCATAACACCTTCACGAGAGGGATAACCTTGCTACGCAGTACCTGCTCCTTTCTATCCAGAATACGTGTCGGTTGCAGTACATAAGTGGCATCCTCACTTAACTGCACTTGCTCCCAACTGATAATATGCGAAGGATCAGGAACGTACTTCTTCAGCATAGAGATATGAAATACGTTATGCACGCCCGCAAGAGGTGTGGGCAAAGCAAGGCGGTAAGCTACCGCTCCCACTCGATCCAGAACTTGAAATGGACCAATAAATCTCGGCGTCAGCTTCCCCTTCTTACCGAACCGCAAAACTCCCTTCATAGGAGAGACCTTCAGAAAAACATGATCTCCCACTACGAACTCAAGCGGTCGACGCCTCGTATCCGCATAACTCTTCTGCCTGCTATCTGAAGTCGACGTCGAATGATGTCAACCTTCTCTCAAGTCACCTGCACCAACTCGGGGCCAAGCAAACTACGCTCACCAATTTACGCCCAACAATGTGGTGCTCGCACGGCGACCATACAACGCCTCGTAGGGAGCCATGCCGATACTAGCCTTGAAACTATTATTATACGCGAACTCGGCATGAAGACAATCATCCCAACCGTCTTTGAAATCCAAAACACAAGCTCGCAACATATCCTCCAGGACTTGATTCACGCGCTCCGTCTCGCCCATCTGTTTGCGGATGAAACGCAGTGCCTGAACTTCGATTTCACACCCATTGCTTCTGGATACGAGTCCATAAGATAGATGTAAAACGCGTGTCTCTATCGACACAATCTCCAGGGGAATCCATGTCGACGCACTATCTCCTTGATATACAACCTAGCCAACTCGTCTGCAGAGTAAGTGACTCGATCGGTAAGAAATGCGCCGACTTCGTTAATCGATCGACGATCACCCAAATAGAGTCAAATCCCTTTCTCGTCCTCGGCAACCCGGAAATAAAATCCATAGAGATGAAGTCCCACTTCCATTCTGCTATGGGCATGGGTTGCAGCAACCCAGAGGTCGGCGATGCTCTGCCTTGACCTGCTGGCACGTGAGACAACGAGAAACAAATTCAGCAATCTGGACCTTCATATTATCCCACCAATATGATCTCCTCATATCCTGATACATCTTCGTGCTACTGGATGCATCGCAAGCTTAGAACTATGGGCTAACTCGAGAACCTCACGCCTCAAGTCAGGGATGTTAGGAACACATAACCGCCACGAAAACGTAGGCCCCCATCGTAACTAACACTCCAGTCGGAGTTCCCATCTGTACCAACCCGCCGCCTCATCTTCACCAAGAGCTCATCATCTGCCGAGCCGCAACGATCCTCTCGTCGATAACGGGTACACGAATGTGTGCGATAACCTCATACGGCTCAACCACCGTAAGCTTCGCTCAAAATCGCGCACGAACTCCAACATCTCCCACTCTGCTATCATCACGGAGCCGCAAACTCCAAAGCCTTCTTGCGACTCAACGCATCCGCCACAAGGTTCGCCTTACCAGGATGGTAAGAAACATCGAACTTGAAGTCCTTCAATGTTTCCATCCATCTGCGCCTCATATTCAAATCACGCCGCGTGAAAATATACTTAAGGCTCTTGTGGTCGCAAAAGAGCTCGAACTCCTCACCATAGAGGTAATGTCTCCAAAGCTTTAATGCGAAGATGACATGTGTTATTCCATGTCGTGCGTAGGGTAATTCTCTTCGTGTTTCCTTAATCGACGCGAAGCATAAGCAATCACCCTTTCATTCTGCATAAGGACACAACCTAGACCAACGCGAGAGGCGTCGGTATATATAATATACTTAACCCCTTGCTCGCAATACTAGCACAGGGGCGGACGTCAACTTGTCCTTGAGCTCCTGAAACTAACTCCGCCTGCTCACTCCAAGCAAACTTCAAATCCTTCCGGGTCAGCTGCGACAACGGTCTGGCAATCTTCGAGAAGTCCTGAATAAAGCGTCGATAATATCCTGCAAGGCCAAGAAAACTCCTCACCTCAGTAACTGAACCAGGCTGCTTCCAGTCCTGCACTGCAGCTACCTTGGCAAGGTCGACGGCTATACCTTCCTTGGACACCACATGTCCCAGGAACTTGACTTCCTCTTTCCAGAAATCACACTTCTTGAACTGTGCGAAAAGCTGATGCTCCCTAAGAGTACCCAAAACCGCTCTTAAGTGCTCCTCGTGCTCTGCCCGGCTCGCCGAATAAATCAAGATGTCATCAATAAATACAATGACGAATCGAAACAGGAAAGGCCGAAATACCCTGTTCATCAGATCCATGAACACGGCCGGTGCGTTCGTCAGACCGAACGACATCACAAGGAACTCATAATGACCGAAGCTGGTCCTGAAAGCGGTCTTCTGCACGTCCCCATCCTTGACGCGCAACTGATGATACCCTGACTGCAGATCAACCTTCGAAAAGTACCGTGCCCCCTTCAACTGATCAAACAGATCATCAATCCTGGGCAAGGGGTACTTATTCTTCACAGTTACCAAATTCAACCTGCGATAATCAATACACAATCGCAAGGAACCATCCTTCTTCTTCACAAACAGAACAGGTGCTCCCCAAGGAGACACACTGGGCCGAATAAAACCCAATTCTAGCAAACCATCTATCTGCTTCCTCAACTCCTCCATTTCACTCGGAGGCATCCGATAGGTGGGTAAAGAAATGGGCGCCGCACCAGGCATAAGATCGATAGCAAAATCAATCTCACGCTGAGGAGGTAATCCAGGAATCGACTCAAACACATCTTCAAACTCCTGAACTACCGGCGTACTAACCAACGCCGACTCGGCCGAACTCTCCAACAGAGAAGAATAAAAATCAATACGAATAGGGTAACTGACCTGAACCGGGAAAGTAACAGTCTCGCCCTCAGGTCCATGGATCGTCACTGATCTCGCTTCACAATCAATCTCAACTCGCATCCTCGTGAGCCAATCCATACCCATAATAACATCGTAGTGATAAAGCGGTGCGACTAGCAAATCAACACGGATCGATCCACTTCCCAGATCGACCAAACAATCCATACAACGCTTGCCCAAGGCAGAGGACATCCCCGTAGCGGTAGTAAGCGTCACTCCATGCATAGGAACAGATCTCAAACCCAAACGCCTAACTGCCGCATAAGAAATAAGAGAAGTAGTGGACCCTGTATCCACTAGCACAGAAACGGGAATACCTTCTATATGCGCTGTCACCTCAAAGGACCTCGGCACCAAGTCAGACATAGGGCTTCAGCCGAAAGCGCATGAACACGAGCTGCTGCGATTCGCGGAGGAACCATGGGCCGCCGAGGTGGCCTGAAACCGAACTGCAGGTCTAAGGATGGATGAGCTGGCGCCGATCGAAGAGGAGGAGGAGAAATAACCGAGGCATCGGACGGCTAACCCTCTGCGGTGGAGTAAAACCACCGCTCGCATACGGGAAAAGCGAAACGGTCCAAGTGCCCAACCTTCCCACAATAAGAACATCTCAGATCAGCTCTCATGAGCGGGCGGCGCCGAACGCCTAGGAGGAGAATCAACACGCGGCCTCTTGCCAAGGAAAGGTGCACCATGGAAATCCGGTCTCGGCCTAGGAGGCATCGGTGCTCGCATGCGGGACGCTCTATCTCCGTCTGCTCTGCTCGCAAGGACATGCTCACTAGCTCCGCATATGAAGAAATGCGGCACAGGAAATCTTCGATCGGATCTCAGTTCGCAGACCCTCAGTAAAACGCCGCATCCTCATCGGTTGATCGCCCAGATCAAAGGAACATACCGCCCCAACTCGCAAACCGGTTCTCATACTCCGTAACCGACAACCCTCCTGGCGGAGGCGAAGGAACTCACTCTCCTTCTCATGTCGATACGTCACCGGAAAATACTTCTCGTGGAAGCGTGCCTCAAACGCCCGCCACGACCACACGAAGTCCTCCTCAACACAGTGCGAAGCACACTGTCCCACCACAAACCGGCCTCCTTCTCAAACATGAAGGTGGCAAGCTCAACCTGCTCGACCTCAGAGCAGTGCAACGGCCTCGGCATCTTAGAGATGCGGTCAATCCAATACTCGGCCTCCTCGGGTCTATGAGAACCCGCAAAGTAGGAGGTCGCAAGCGCTGGAATCGCTCGAATGTGCTGCTGACTCGCACTGGCGCTCCCGGATGGAGGCATAGGTGAAACAGTGGAGTCGCCCCTACCGACTGAGCAAAGATGCCAACCATGGAGGAGAGGAACTCCTGCTGCTGCTGCTGCTGCCGCTCCCACCGCCGTCGGATGTCGTCATCTGCTCAAACCTATCAACAGGAGAAGCGAGAAGAAGGTGCATGGCTCGGCTCAGAACCGAGGGTGTGATGGAGGAGCCATAGGTGTCGACCCAACACCGACGCAAGATGGACCTGTGTGGATCTGACTCGCTATCGCTCAAGGGAGGAACCCCGACAAGCGATCAATCAGAGAAAGACGGGCCGAAGTCTTCGAACCCTTAGGAGGCATCCCTACATTAAATCAAAGGATGCAACCTGTCAGATTCTAAGTCACATAATCCATCCACACAACAACAACACAGCACAACACCAAAAACAAACCACATGCATTCCATTAACCAAAATCGTCGCAATACAAGTAGTGCAGCAATACATGAATCACGACTAGGAAAGCATGAAAACAACAACATCTAACACCTCAACAACCACAACTACTACAACCACTAACAGCTACAACACTACAACAACACCAACTACAAGCCAACAACGGCCACACACAGAAAGAAACACCAAACAAAGCAAAGACGGCCACGACGATGCTACTCGTCGGAGTCAGGAGACGGAGGCGGAGCACCCTTATCCTGCAAGCAACACAGGATAGACTTCAAAGTCCGGGACATCTTCTTGAACTTGTGCTTAACCAAGCCTCGAAGATCCACCATCTCCTGGCGTAAAGCAGCTTGCCCTTCTTCAAGCCGTGTAAGACGGGCATCTCTGGCAACCGCCCTGCTCTTGCACCACAGGAGGAGAGCGATCACTCGAATCTCGTGCCTCAATCTCTTCCTCGTCTTGCTCGCTTCTTCCTCGAGACTCCGCACCACCTTCAAGATAACTCTCATCACCACTCTCGGACCCGGCCTCACCCTCGCAGGCAAGCCGACTCGAACCAACCTCCATCGCCTTAAGGGTCCTCAAGTTGATATGGCGAACAGGGACCGGCTTCTCAGCTCCAAGCCTATAGCCAAACTCATGTGCGATCTTGCAAATGAGGCGGCCAAAGGGAAGAGACTCGGTCCGTCTACTCGAACGAGCGATGAGAATAATCTGACGCAGGACGTACGTCGGCACACACAACTTCGCATCCTGCCCCACCTGATATAGAAAATCTACCATCAGGCGCGTACACTCGCTGCGATTGCTCCACCTGGGATACACATTGAACGTAAAGATGTGGTGAAGCAAACGGAAGTCGTCCGTCATGTGAGAAGCCAAAAGACTCTTATTCGGCTGCCATTCGACCAGACGACCACACAAGGATCGGGTGCGACGATCCCTCTCGCGCACTGTTCAAATTCTTCTCGCTGGCATGCACTTCCCCAAGTGGCACCTTCAAGAGTCGGGATATCAAAGCAACATTGACAATTCCAACTCGACCGCTACCACAGGGAATCTTGAACTGCAGAGGATCCAGCGAAGGCTCCAGAATGTTGGCATAGAAGGCCCGAACAGTGCTAGCATTCGCGCGATACTCGCCTTCGAACAAGGGACCCCAACCAGCCCCTTCTAGGCGCTCCAACAAGAAGAACTCACCAAAGAACCGCAGATCAACATGAGCCTCAAAAAGGACTCTACGCCCCTCATAGACTCCATGCGACAATTCCGCCAACAAGGTCCTACTGACAGGAGCTCGAGGATCGAGGTCCCGCTTCGTCTGGAACTCGCGCGTGGCGGACGTGCTAGAGTCGGCACCTCTCGGCCTCCGTGCACGGGTTGGGCGGCTCGGCCCGGCTTCATCCATCAAGGAAAGAAGGGAAGAAATGGAAAAGATGGCCGTCACAATCTCAAAGAGGGCCATGAGAAATGAGAGAAAGAGAGAAATAGGAAGATGGTGAAGCTTCCACACAACTATGAGCCAAAAAGGGAATGAAAGGGCTCAAATGAGAGGGAAAGATGGAGAAATCAGCAATGGAATGGAAGATTTGAGAATGGAGTGATGGGTTTGCACGAAAATGGGAGGAAGATGAAGATTTGGGAGAGATTTGAGAGAGTTTGGAGAGGTTTTGGGAGGAAAGGAAAGCTTGGAGGTGGGTGTTGTGAAGGAAATAGATGAAAGGAAGGGTTTTAAAATGAAAACCGTGGAGGGGTGGGCCACACAAGCCCCATGGACGATCGGCCCGCGTCGGCCAGCCGACCGGCGATCCCTCGCCGAACCGGCGATGGCATCGCCGGTCTCTGGACATATCGGCGATGCCTCGCCGATTTGGCGAGGTCCTCCTGGTCCTCCTTGGTCCAAATGATGTGGTCCCCCCCCTGGGTCCCACAGAAAATGCCCCGATTGGCCCCTTGTGTAGTTTGAAGCCTATCGGGTCATTCTGACAGAAATCTGGTTCAACCGGTGATTTCTGGAAGGTTTAAAGATGAATAATGGGAAGATAGACCATCTACACTCATTAATAGAGGGTCTAGGAAAGATTTCGGGTCGCTGTGTGTGATCAGGTAGGAGTACAGACTCGATCTCGGCAAAGGTTTTCAGGAAACTTTCGCCGATAGAAACTACGGAGCACAAACACAAAGCGATGATAGACCCGCACCCAATTACACTATAGTGGCGACAACGTGCGGTGTGTGACCATAACCCAGGTCCGGTTTAATCCAGATCATGCTTTGATACCAACTTGTAACGCCCTGAAATTCGGGGGTCGAGCATAACTCAGCTCCCGAGTTCCAAAACATCACTTATGCAACATAATTAATGAATGATGTATGTTGACTGTATTAGCACATAAACATGGGATAGATTAAGCCAAAACACAGATATGATTCAGGGATAAGTGAATAAAGCAAGCGGAAGACTTATAGTAAAATATGTGTACAAGTGTAAGTCCCTGAATTACATATACAACCAGATCGTGTAAAAGTGTTATTTATCAAAATTATAAGTACAAGTTACATCATTTCAGTTCCCAAAATAGTAATCCCATAGATCCCGCGCAACAGACCGAGGCTCGCTAGAACCCGTCTGAAAACTGCATATAGGAGAAGGCAGCCTCGTCGTCATCCAGCTCCCGCTCTGCCTCAGACGTCGCATCCACATCTGCAACATCAGGGCCTAAGACAGAGTCTGGTGGGTGTGCAACACCGCCCCAGAAACGTGGGAGTGAGTGATCAACTCAGTGGAACAATAAGGCACTGGTTAACATGTTATCAGTTCAATCAAACAGTAATGATAAAGCAGGACAATTAAATAAATCCTAAGTACTCTTATTAATGCAGGTATGAATGCAATATGATGCGTGCCCTCACGCGTACACCCTCAGCGTCTTCATCTTACGTTACGCATGACATCGCCTCAAAGTGCGCCACATCTACAAAGCACATGCAAATGCGGTGCATGGATATGATTACCAAGTTGTTATTAGTCCATTTCACACAGCAGGATTGGGAAGCTAAGATACCTTCCTCATATCACCATCCAAACAGTGATCCATACTAGGGTCGTCAATCCTAGACATCTCATACGATCATATAGTTGAGGTCGTAGCAAAGGGCTCGTCACCAATCAATGCACGCCTTTCATGCCCTTACTACCACAGATCGGCTCGTCACCTCCTTGCGGTATCCAGGTATGCTCGAGGTCACTACAAAGGGCTCGTCACCAATCAATGTAGGCCGACAGCACGAATATAGTGTCCCATACCACCATAATCGGCTCACGAGTTTAGTTGCTCACTGGTCACTACGGGGAGGCTCGTCACCCCAGCGTAGGCCGACAGCTCGACCACGGTGTCCCATACCACCATGTCCGGCTCATGAGTCTTAGCGGATCAGGTACCATGGTTATTAGGATTTCACTGGTAAGTTCGGTACCCTAGATTCAAGCAGTAGCGTCCATACATGGTTAACATACATCGGACAATCGGGTTACTTGACGAACTCGACTAGCACGAGCGCACGTTGAATTGAACGACATAGAGTGCGCAAACACTCCGCGTGGCCAAACCACGCGCCAACTCTAATACGACTCGGGTTCGTCTAATGCGTCTCACGTGGCGAAAGCAATCTCAACCACGACCAAAGGGTCAATTACCGATTTCCTGGACTAAGGCATAGTCCCAAACATCCTACACTACGACAGATATTCATATGGAATGTAAAACAGTAATGGAACAACCACTCAAATCATGGTGCATACACATCTGAAGAATATCAACTTAACATAAATGTAAGCATAGGAATGCTTGAATTTAAATAACTTGGAATGTAAATGCATAAGGAAATCATGCGCATCCATAGGAGTATTGAGAATCACTTCTCAACGCCCGCAATTAGTGTAATACGTTCCACTTAGGTCATTCATGCATTTCTACAAACACTTAGCATTCATGGAACAACATACATGACGTATGTTGAAACACATGCACTTAGACAATTCCTTTTCCCAAGGAGTTGTCATACATGCATCTAGCATACATACATGACCAATAATCATGGCAAGCACAAGTGCGTATTTTATACGTATACGGTACTTTATAAATACACTTAGAATACACAAATCTCAATATAGCACATGCAGATCTGGAACGCAATGCAAACATAACATTTGACATGTGAAATCTCATCCATAACAAGAATAAATCACTAACTGGGATTGAAAGCCTTGAAAACCATAACCTATACACTTAAAGTCCGCACCTTAAGCGAAGAAAGAACCGCCGAACTGATTTAGACGAGTTGTCTTCGTCAACGGCGCAAGAATACCCTAAAATAAGGATAGAAATGAGATACAACAACACCAAGTCTAATCTAAGCTCTAACACAGGTTAGGGTTAGGTTAACTTACCCCAAAAGATCTCAGAATCGTCAGAGGAACGATTCAAAGTGAAGGTTCAAAGGTGAAGAAGAACAAGGAAGAATCAAGATGATTCACCAATCAATCTCTCTCACTAACTCTCTCCTTTCCACTCTCTTTCCAAGCTAGGGTTAGAGAAAATTCGTATGGAAATGAGAGCTAGGGTTTAAGGACTATATATAGGCCTTAAAATGATGGAAATAACCCCAGGGTCAAGGTATACTTAGGTTATAACCAAAGTACGCCTTTCTCGATCCAACGAAGCACTTCTGGTGGGCCTATAACCACGAAAGGTCGGACTTAAGCTCACTGACCATGGACCATGGATCTAGGAGTTTTCGTACCGACCGGCTCTTCAGATCAGCCGTGGCGGACCACACTCAATTCAACGGTCACGGAAACTCGATCAGGTCCACAAGCACTAGGATATGCCTGGGCCAACCATCCTGATCAGAGGGTGAAATTGGGTCAGAATCCAACGGTCAGAATGCTTAAAATCGTCGCGCAAGCGACACAGATTTCATAAAAAGCTTATTAAATTCCAACCGTTCTCACACTCTTCACTCCGAACTCAACCAAATCGACCCAGAACATCAGATCGACTTGATTTTCGAGGTGAAGACCAAGCCCAACTCAGTGACCGCAACAGCCTAAGATCATCGCCATCGGACTTTCGACGCGCGGTCTAGGTCCGATCCAGATCTTCCAAAAATTCCCCAGAACAACTGGATTTAGCGATGGATCCCAGATTTCAGAGTAACGTAGCGCTCACTAATCTGCACGTTTAGAGCCATGCAGATACAATTTAAAGTGATTGATGCAAATTTCACAAGCAATCAAGTAAAGCGCTAATTACCCCAAAAACAACTACTTAAGGAAAGATTAGCACAAAAATTTCCAAGGTCGTTACAGCAGGATTGGATACCGGAAATACTGTTCTACATGGGGTGCGATAGATATCCCTGGGTGAAAGTCCCTAAACCCTTATGGTACCAGGAGGTTGCTCCAACGTCTAGACCGAGTGGGTGCATGAGCGCTGGGTGCCGATTACCAGACGGTTGCGCTTTCCACTGTGTCGTGGTCGGTTGGAAGGGGGTGCGGCCTTACCCGCCCGAGAGTAGGGGGCAATGCTAGGCTGAGTCTGACCAGCTCGAGGAATGGGTCCGCTATTGACGAGCCGAGCCCGGTATTGGCAGGCGGATAGTGAGGTCTTTTCCACTCACCTTATTGCGCGCGATGGGGCGGCAATCTGGCTTGGAGTGTACTAGACCCCGGTGATATCCCAGATTTGAGCCGTATTGACATGTGGACTTAGTTGAGGATTTGTATGCTTGACTTGCATTTTGCATTGCATGGCCTTGGTATGGCCGACATCAGTCTTTGCACCGCATGGCCTTGGTACGGCTAATGGGATTCTTAGCATTCATCAGCATGTTCCGCATTACTCTGATACTGCATAACTACATTATCACCTTGAGCATACACTTTCACCACCCTCTAAGCTTTCTATAAGCTTATGCACGACCGTTGCGTGCAGGTGACGTTGGATCGCAGCAGCGCTGAGGCTTGGACGCGTGGCTGATCTTCTTTTGGAGTTTTGGTCTATCTTCATTGTATTTCCCTTATGCTCATTGTACCTGTAAAGTTTTTGATTATAGTGGAAATGTGATGGAGTTTTTGGTTGTTGTTTGTGGGTTATGCCTTTGGTTATGCTTATTACGAATCAAACTGATGTAAAAAAAAATCCTCCTTGTAGCATCCCAGGATCGGAACCTGGCGAATGGGCGCTGGGAGCCGAGAATGGGGTTCTACGGAGGCTGTCGGCGCCAGATTCGGCGATCGGGAATTTTGTGAGCCCGGTTCCCGAGTTTGGGGCGTGACAGAAGTTGGTATCAGAGCATAACTCGGGAATAACCAAGAACAACATTACATGTCTGCTATGAATGATTTAAGTCCTAAGTTCGGATAACCTAGCGATCTTTTATTACCGACCTTTAACGAGTGTGCCTCCGAGAGTTTTCAAAGTTGATAGGCACCTTCGCTCTTTCCTGTAGGACATGGCGCGCAGGAGAGTGACCCGATCGACTCCCGCTCCACCACCTGCGGCTCCCGCACTACCACCTACGATTCCTGCCCCACCACCCGAGATCCCTATTGCCCCGCCTGAGGATGCCACCCATCTGCCAGGGATTCATGCTGCCCAGCCTATGGGTGCAGCTCCTCCACCAGAGACCAGTGCGGAGCCGACCGTATCTGTGAGTGCTTCCTTGCAGGCTGTGACGGCCGCACTTCAGGGGCAGGGCAGACCCCCAGTCGTTTCTCCAGCACAGGCAGAGCAGGAGCGCTCGAGTGCCCTCCTTCGAGAGTTCCGACGCCTCGATCCCCCGCATTTCCAGGGTGAGCCAGACCCGACCGTGGCCGAGAGATGGCGCGCTGACGTAGAGAAGATATTTGAGACGATGGGATGCGCGACCGAGCGGCGAGTCCGATTAGCCATATTTCTTCTCCATGGTGAGGCTGAGCACTGGTGGTGGACAGCAGTCTCCAGCGGGCACTGATTTTGTATGGACTTGGGAGGATTTTGTGGATCGGTTTGACCGACAGTATTTTCCCGATCACATCCGACGTCAGCGAGCGTTGGAGTTTGAGGCCTTGGTGCAGGGCGATATGACAGTGGCTCAGTATGCCGCTCGTTTTGTAGCACTGTCCAGATTTGCACCATATTTAGTGGATGATGAGGAGCGGAGAGCCCGCCGATTCGAGGCCGGCTTACGTTACGGTCTTCGAGGCCGTGTTATTGGGCATGAGCTCCCTACCTTCGAGGAAGTGGTGCGGAAGGCCCAGATTTTTGAGGCTGAGTGGGACAGCTCTCAGTCTGATCGCGGTCAGAGGAGGGACCGGAAGAGGCAGGCTCCTTCCAGTGATACCCAGCAGGGTCGACCACCGCAGAGGCGCACAGGTCGCCACCCGCCCAGCCACCAGAGCACCAGCAGCACCTCCGGCACCACCTCCGAGACAGTTCTCGGCACTTGTTTTAGGTGCGGTGCGGCAGGACACCGTATGTGGGAGTGTCCTCGTCCCCAGCAGCAGCAGAGGTATAAGAACGCCTCCACCACCGCGGCCAGCGAGACCCCCACGGCGGCGAGAGGCCCCCACGCGGCGGCAGCAGCCTCCACCACGAGACCAGCTCGGCGGCATCGGCCACCGGCCTCGAGGCCGCAGCAGCGGCGGTTTCGACCGCCTCGGCGACCTCGGCAGCGGCATGCTCGAGAGGGACAGGCACCTCCCGGCCGACTCGAGCTCGATTCTATGCGGCCCACCAGGATCCTAGTCCTACGGAGGAGTCGTTGAGGGTATACTTCTGTATCTGCATGCATTGCACGTGTGTTGTTTGATTACGGTGCATCGCATTCTTTCGTGGCGAGAGTTTTTGCCGATTGAGTTTACCGTTGGAGTCTCGCTCATGAGGGTTGTGATATCGACTCCCTTGGGAAGACTGCGATGTTGGGCGATTTTGCTTGTCTTGCCCGTTTTAGTTGGGGATATATTTTTGCTGCCGATCTGTTTGCTTTGCCTATGTCCGAGTTCGATGTCATCATAGGCATGGATTGGCTTGCGAGTATCACGCCATATTAGATTGCTCCGTGAGGACGATCACGTTTTGTATACCAGGCTTGCCGCAAGTTCATTGCTGAGCCAGAGGAGAGCCGTTGTCTTGTTTGATGTCTTGTGCCATAGAGGAGCCTTTAGCGGTGAGCGTCGACCGGTTACCTGTGGTTTGCGATTTTCCGATGTGTTTCGGGAGATTCCGGGATTACCGCCTCGTCGACTCACCGAGTTTCAATTGATCTCCCGGTATCGCGCCTATTTCAAAGGCCCCATATCGTATGGCACCGTTGGAGTTGCGGGAACTACAGACGATTGGACGAGTTGCGTGAGTTAGGCTTTATCCGTCCGAGCAGTTCGCCGTGGGGAGCGCCGGTACTCTTCGTGAAGAAGAAGGATGGCTCGTTGAGGCTCTGCGTAGATTACCGCGAGCTCAACAAGATCACGATCAAGAACAAGTATCCGCTCCCGAGGATTGATGATTTGTTCGATCAGCCCAGGGTGCACATTCTTTTCGAAGATTGACTTGCGTTACGGTTATCATCAGATTCGGTCCGAGAGGAGGACATTCCGAAGATTCGGGACGCGTTATGGTCATTTCGAGTTTGGTCATGTCCTTGATGACCAATGCGCCAGCAGTGTTCATGCAGTTGATGAACGAGGTCTTCCGTCCGTATCTCGATCAGTTTGTTGTAGTCTTCATCGACGACATTCTGATTTATTCGAGGACTCGTGAGGAGCATGAGCAGCATTTGGAGGTTACATTGCAGACCCTCCGCGCACACCAGTTGTATGCGAAGCTGGAGAAGTGCGAGTTTTGGCAGGAGGAGGTGAAGTTCCTCGGTCACGTGGTGACGAGGGAGGGTGTCGCAGTGGACCCCTCGAAGGTTGAGGCAGTGCGTCAGTGGGGCCAGCCCACGACTGCGTCCGAGATCCGTAGTTTCCTTGGTTTAGCGGGCTACTACCGGCGTTTTATTGAGGGCTTCTCTCGTATTGCAGCCCCGTTGACCAGGTTGACTCGGAAGGGCGCAGAGTTTATTTGGAGCGACGCCTGCGAGCGAGCATTTATGGAGTTAAAGGACCGTCTGACGTCCGCTCCTGTCCTCACTCTTCCCTCTGGGAGTGACGGATTTATTGTATTTACCGATGCCTCGCATATTGGTTTGGGTGCTGTCCTGATGCAGCACGGCAGGCCTGTAGCCTTCGCGTCTCGTCAGCTCAAGGTTCATGAGCTGAATTACCCCACGCATGATTTAGAGTTGGCTGCAGTTGTCTTCGCACTGAAGGTGTGGAGACACTATCTCTATGGGGTTAGGTTCGAGCTCTTTTCTGATCATAAGAGCTTGAAGTACCTCTTCTCACAGTCTGAGTTGAATATGAGGCAGAGGCGTTGGATGGAACTCCTGAAGGACTATGATTTCGATCTCCAGTACCACCCGGGCAAGGCGAACGTGGTGGCGGATGCCCTCAGCCGTCAGCCACGAGGCCTGGTGGCGCACATGATGATTCAGGAGTGGCGGATGCTCGAGGATATAGCAGAGTACGACTTTGAGTTTGGCTTGCAGTCTTCTATTGTGCAGTTATCGAGCCTGTCGATTCAACCCTCTCTTGTCGCAAGGGTGATCGAGGCTCAGCAGGCAGACGAGTCGTTACAGGATTACCGAGCAGAGGCAGCATCTGAGAGTCAGTCAGATTGGCAGATTGGTACGGATGGTGGACTTCGCTTCAGAGGCCGATTATGTGTCCCGGATATTCCTGAGCTACGCCGAGATCTTATGACCGAGGCACATCGATCGCGGTTTTCTATCCATCCTGGCTCGACGAAGATGTACCATGACATGAGGCGACAGTATTTTTGGGCGGGGATGAAGCGCCAGATCGCCAGCTTTGTGGCCGAGTGTGACACGTGCCAGCGTGTCAAGGCCGATCATCAGAGACCCCCTGGTCTATTGCAGCCGTTGAGTGTCCCGATGTGGAAGTGGGAGCACGTGTCGACAGATTTTATTATGGGCTTGCCGAGGACTCAGCGCGGTCATGACGCCATCTGGGTTGTCATTGATCGACTGACGAAGTCGGCACATTTTATTGCGATACGTGCGACTTGGCCTTTGGACCGGCTTGCGAGATTATTCATTGAGGATATTGTGAGACTGCATGGCGTTCCAGTCTCGATCGTTTCTGACCGAGACCCGAGGTTCACGTCTCGATTTTGGGGGAGCTTCAAGAGAGCGATGGGGATTGAATTGTAGCTCAGCACCGCGTACCATCCGCAGACCGATTGCCAAATTGAGAGGGTCAACTAGATCCTTGAGGATATGCTTCGGGCCTGCGCGATTGATTTCGGGGGTAGCTGGGATGAGCATCTGCGATTGGCTGAGTTTTCATACAATAACAGCTATCAGGCGACCATCGGCATGGCTCCTTTTGAGGCGCTATATGGCAGACCATGCAGATCACCGAGTTGTTGGACCGAGGTTGGAGAGCGTCGTCTCTTAGGTCCCGAGCTTGTGCAGGAGACATCAGAGGCTATTGATATCATCAGGCAGAGGATGCGCACAGCTCAGAGCCGGCAGAAGAGTTTTGCTGATCGTCGGCGTCGTCCCTTGGAGTTTGATGTAGGGGACCATGTGTATCTCAAGGTCTCGCCCATGAAGGGCGTAGTTCGATTTGGAGCAAAGGGCAAGCTTGCCCCGAGATTTATAAGACCTTTTGAGATCACTGGGCGCGTTGGCGCCGTGGCCTATCGGCTTGCCTTGCCATCTCAGTTATTCTAGCGTCCACAACATTTTCATGTCTCCATGTTGAGGAAGTGTGGGTCGGACATCGTTCTGTTATCGATTGGCGGCCGTTAGAGGTTCGTGAGGACGCTTCCTATATTGAGCGGCCGGCCGTATCCTTGATCGGAAGGAGCGAGTCCTCCCGGACCAAGGTCATTCCGTTGGTGAAGGTTCGGTGGGGTCACCATTACATTGAGGAGGCTTCTTGGGAGCGTGAGGTGAGATTCGAGAGCGTTATCCCCATCTTTTTGATGATTGATTGTGTTGCATGTTGTATGTTATCTCTGATTTTATATATTGATGTTATGTTTCTTCTCCCTCTTGAGTTCTACCTAGTTGCGGTGATTGTGTAAATTTCGAGGACGAAATTTCTATTAGGAGGAGAGCCGTAAGACCCGTGTCCTAATCCGTCCTGTCCGTTAGCTTCCGCGATCCTTCCGGTCAAACTCCGGCAACCTTCGCATTGTATTCGGTGTTTGCGCACGATCTTAAGCCAGTGCACCGACGTCGGCTTGATTCGAAAGTTATATCATAGCGACGGCGTCGCCGCGGTTCCAACGCCGTGACTTGCGCACCGAACCGATACCGAGCAAGAAGATGCCGATCGGCGTTTATTTGAAGAAACACCGCGTTGCGGATTTCGAGGGACTCTCTACAATTAGTCCCATCAATCAACCATTAAAGCACCCCATGCCTCAAGTACAACAACCCATCTCCACCTTTTTCAAAAGTCCACCATTCTTTCCACCTCACCACTCCTCTTTTCCAAATTTCAACAACAACCATACACCCTTTCACAATTTTCAACCCAAACCATCCCCCATCACTCCATCACCCATCTCTTTCTCTCTCTCTCTCTCCCTTTACAACTATCTCTCTTATTCATTTTTTTCAAAAATCCAAATCCAAGAGAGAGCACCATACGTATGAGTCCCCCATGGTGAGAAAACTTCATTTGTGAGGTCCACCTTTCCCACCCCTTCATCTCTCATCTCAACCATCCATTTTTCATCTTCCTCCATCAAAGGGTAGCACAAGGAGCTAAGGAAGCCAAGGGAGCAAGAAGATCTAGCGGTGGGTGTTGGATAGGATAGTTTTTGATGTTTTTAAGATGGGCCAAGTGAGGCCAACCGATCAATGGTTTGGATCTCGCTTTGGACCCTATGATGTGGCCAATGGCCCACTTGGATCATCATGATCATTCCATTATGGGGCCATTCTCCATGGACCCCATCATGATGTTTACTTTCTTGCATATTTAAGGTCATCTAGACCATTTATTTTAGTGGAGAAAGGATCTCTACCGTTGGATTTCAATTCCATGGACCCCACATGTAATGGGATCCACTTGATGTATGATTTAGTGCAAGGGAGGGCCCATAGTGCCGGGGGTCCCTCCATCACGCGGTTTCACTCTCTATCTCTCTCCCTTTTTATTTTATTTTTATTTTATTTTATTTTATTTTATTTTGTTGTATGATGAAGAGGTTGTGTGGCCCACTTGAATGGACCCCACCATAGGGTATGTATTCCATCCAACTCACCTACGAGTGGGGCCCACTTTGTGTGTAGTATACACGCCATCCTCCATGAGGTGGCCCACATAAGCAAGGCCCACCTCTAGTATATTTGCAGAGTCCAGCGTCCAGGGACGCTGGACGTTTCATGGGAAATGTAAAAGAAAAGAAAAATTAGCTTGGTTTGGAGATGGCCCACTTGTGCAGGCTCCACCTTGATGTATGTATTAAATCCACACCATCCATTCCTTCCCTAAGCCCTTTTTAGGCGTTGACCTAAAAGATGGGATCCATCAGACCTTCAGGCGGGCCATACCGTGGCAAATGGAGGTTTGCACCATTGAAACCTTTCCTAACCCTTTTATACATAAGCCCAATATTGGGCTTGTTTTGATCGCGAGGCATGGGAAGCCATTGGATGGAGCAGATCTGCAAGAGGTGGATCCCACTGCAAAATCCATGGAAAAATGAAAATCTCAGAAGCGCAGCAGGCGCTGCCTGCGCCAGCGTCCGGGCGGACGGGTCCGTGTACAGCCACCCACGGCTGTAGCCGTGGGCCCCACCTTGATGTTTATATGCTGTCTAAACCGTTCATCGGGTGGGCCACTATCTGACGTGGGCCCACCCCAAAAATCAGTCTGATCCAAGATTCGGGCGGCCCACATCAAAGGAAACAGTGTGAATTGGATTATACCGTTGGAACCCTTTTTGGGCCCACAGAAGTTTTGGATCAGGGTGAAATTTATTTTCACCCTTCATCTAGGTCTGCTGGACCTTATCAACGGTCCGGATGGGATATAAACATTATGGTGGGCCCCACATGGAGCCCACATTAATGTATGTGTTTCATTCCCACCGTCCGCCTGGACGGTGGGCGTAGAGCCACTGTGATGAGTGGTGGGCCCACTGTGATGAGTGTGTGGGCTCACTGTGATGTGTGCGTGTGTGTGTGTGTGTGTGTGTATATATATATATATATATAATATTATATTTTATATAATATTATATGTATTATGTATATATATATTATATACTATATATATATTATATACTATATTATATGTATATTTTTTTTGAGGCCCGTGATTGAGGCCCACCTTGATATATAGGTAAGGCCCACCTCAGTACTTGTGACCCATGGTTGAGGCCCACTTTGATATATATATGAGGCCCATGGGTCGAGGCCCATTTAATATATTAGGGGCCCATGGGTCGAGGCCCATTTGATGTAATGGGGCCAATGAGTTGAGGCCCATTTGATGTGCACATGGGGCCCAATTGGTGAGGCCCATTTGATACATATAAAGCCCAGGTGAGTAGACCCATTTGATGTACATATGGAGCCCAACTGTCGAGGCCCATTTGACACGTGTAAGGCCCATAAGCTTAGGCCTATTTGATATGTTCTAAAGTCCTCGGGTTATAGCCCATTGCAATGTACATAAGGCCCATTGGTGCGGCCCACTTAATGAATATAAGGCCCATATGACTTGGCTAATTTGATGTATTTAAAGGCCCAATGGATGTACCTAAGGTCCATTGCAATGTGTGATCCCAAAATAACTTATGAAATGATATTTGTGGCAGTCGTGCCTTGGGAGCAATGTTGGTTTGACGTCCACATTGTAAGTGTAGTGTGGTTAAATGTCCGCATTATGACTTTCCCTTGGGCCCACTGTTAGGCCCATAGGTGTAATGTGTAGGCCGTCTAGGCCCATCTTCATTATAAACATCATCCACCCCATATAACATATTTAATTCATGATTCATGATCATATGCATCATACGTATGCTTGATATGAAAAATGACTGATCATAGCATAGCCTTTGGGCAGATTGTTTAGGGGCTCCGTACGGGGTGTTGCCTACATGAGCGCACGATATGCGCAGGATTTCTGTAGTGAATAGTGTGATTCATGCATTCGCATTGTGTGGTATAGTTCTTGTACGCCCTAGCGACATCGGGCCGTAGCCTCCACGGGCGTATCGTGGTTGGCGGGATTGGATATAAATCTTGTTCTACATGGGGTGCGATAGATATCCTGGGTGAAAGTCCCTAAACCCTTATGGTACCGGAGGTTGCTCCAACGTCTGACCGAGTGGGTGCATGAGCGCCGGGTGCCGATTACCGACGGTTGCGCTTTCCACCGTGTCGTGGTCGGTTGGAAGGGGGTGCGGCCTTACACGAGAGTAGGGGGCAATGCTAGGTTGGTTCGACCGGCTCGAGGAATGGGTCCGCGATTGACGAGCCGAGCCCGGTATTGGCAGGCGGATAGTGAGGTCTTTTCCACTCACCTTATTGCGCGCGATGGGGCGGCAATCTGGCTTGGAGTGTACTAGACCCCGGTGATATCCCAGATTTGAGCCGTATTGACATGTGGACTTAGTTGAGGATTTGTATGCTTGACTTGCATTTTGCATTGCATGGCCTTGGTATGGCCGACATCAGTCTTTGCACCGCATGGCCTTGGTACGACTAATGGAATTCTTAGCATTCATCAGCATGTTCCGCATTACTCTGATACTGCATAACTACATTATCACCTTGAGCATACACTTTCACCACCCTCTAAGCTTTCTATAAGCTTATGCACGACCGTTGCGTGCAGGTGACGTTGGATCGCAGCAGCGCTGAGGCTTGGGCGCGTGGCTGATCTTCTTTTGGAGTTTTGGTCTATCTTCATTGTATTTCCCTTATGCTCATTGTACCTGTAAAGTTTTTGATTATAGTGGAAATGTGATGGAGTTTTTGGTTGTTGTTTGTGGGTTATGCCTTTGGTTATGCTTATTACGAATCAAACTGATGTAAAAAAAAAAATCCTCCTTATAGCATCCCAAGATCGGAACCTGGCGAATGGGCGCTGGGAGCCGAGAATGGGGTTCTACGGAGGCTGTCGGCGCCAGATTCGGCGATCGGGAATTTTGTGAGCCCGGTTCCCGAGTTTGGGGCGTGACACTCCTTATTCAAATCCACCACCTTTGCACTTGCACAAGCTGTTACAACAGCATTCCCAACAAATCCCGCTCATATTTCAGTTTGCCCCATTTTTTTTCTAGTTTGCCCCGCTGTTTTTCTAGTTTGCCCCGCTCATAATTCAGTTTGCCCCGTTGTTTCTCTAGTTTGCCCCGCTGTTTTTCTAGTTTGATGTATAGCATACTTTGTAATTTTGGTGGATAGCATACTTTGAAAATTGTTTGCATATTCATCGGAATTGTAAGTTATGATGTATAACATACTTTGTAATTTTTGTGGATGATGAAATGAACTTTATACTTTGTCCCACTATATTTTCTGTTTGCCTCGCTATGCTTGTCGATCAAATTCAATGTACATGGAACTCAATGCTTGAGATTGGCCTGCTGATTTTCTAGTTTGCCCCGCTGTTTTATATTTATACTTTTACAATTCAAACCGAGTATAGTGGTAGCCATCTCACAAACGAACCCCTCGATTTCTTGACACCCAGCACATGTCTCCATCAAAATCACTGCTCGTCATCTCATCTGCCAATGATTGCAGCCCTTTAGTTGGAAAGAAAATAAGATATTAAGAATTTCCAATGACATTATCTAGATATGTATGATTCATATCTAGTTACATGTCCCCATCAAAATCACTGTTTGCCTTGCTGATTTTCTAGTTTGCCCCGCTGATTTTCTAATTTGCCCCGATGATTTTCTAGTTTCCCCCGCTGATTTTGTAGTTTGCCCCGCTGATTTTCCAGTTTTTCCCGCTGATTTTCTAGTTTGCCCCTCTAATTTTCTAGAATCCCCCGCTGATTTTCTAGTTTGCCCCGCTGATTTTCATGTTTCCCCCGCTGATTTTCTAGTTTGCCCCGCTGATTTTCTAGTTTGCCCCGCTGATTTTCTAGTATCCCCCGCTGATATTCTAGTTTGTCCCGTTAATTTTCTAGTAACCCCCGCTGATATTCTAGTTTACCCCACTGATTTTCATGTTTCCCTTGTTAATTTTCTAATTTGCCCCGCTGATTTTCATGTTTGCCCCGTTATGATATAAGACAAAAAATGAGACAAATCTAAAAAAATGAATTGACTACTCTCATTATGATATAAGACAAAAAATGAGACAAATCTAAAAAAATAAGTAGGGCGATGGTCGAAATATAAAAAAACAAATGAGCCAACCAACCTAGTTATTTTCTAAGATTCCATCGGGTTGGAGTTACTACTTTCTTGGGACTCAGCACATGCAATGTGACAATAAGGAACACGTGTAAGAAATCCAGACCGTCATTAATCAGACAAGCCCCAATGCATATCTCATGGCCCAATGATCAGCCCAAACCAATCCTCAGGTGGACCACACATATGTCAAATTTGGACCACTGGATCGTCCATTTCGAGTAGATGTCTGGCCTACATGAGGATCATACTGGCCTGATTTTTGGGTCACAAGACCATATATGGTGGGGCTTACCTGATGAAAAACACTGATCTCAAACACACACCCATCCCTGATGAAGGCGGATGGAAAGAAGATTGGATAGAAACCAATTCCTAGTGAAGTTGTGGCCATGAGAGAGAGAGGAACAAGCTGAGGGCACAAGCTCTCCTTTCAAACTACTACTAGCTACAAAATCAAGCCTGATCCAGAATCAAATGAATTCCCCTCCAACATCACGATGAAAATCACCGATTTGGTTTTTCTCCTTCTCAAAAGAAGACGGGATTGAATCCATGACTTCAGTGTTGGCCTCTTAGCAGCCTGCGTGGCATATCTTGAAACATCCGGCATCTTAGCCACAACATGCAACTATATCAGCTCGTCTTCATGCCGGTGTTTAGAAACTTGATAGAACACTAGATACTATCTGAGTCGACTCACCTCATTGAGCCTCGGGTTGAGCTAAACTGGTAGATTGGTTTTAAATACCAGAAAGGAACTTGATGGAGTAATGTAGACTGATAAAGCAACTGCATTGAGCATTACTAAGATACGTGTTCAAATGAAAATTGATGAAAATATTCATCTATCAATTAGACTGAGAAGTTATCCCACGATTGTTTCTAATCTCATCATAAAGGACAAAAATTGGAATATCCTTACCATTCAATCTATCTGGAATCAATCAACAATGCAGAAAATCATGACCATCTAGATAAGGAAAACATTGAAGATTTAATCAGGAAATTCTCAACGAACAGGGAATTCACTGTGATGAAAACTGAGTATTTAACCACGAAGGTTTCAACTTGAGGCCTGTTTGGATGCAACTTTCAAAAGAGGTTTTCCCGCAAAAGCAAGCCAATGGGTTTTTGGCAAGTGGGCTTTTTTTGGCGTCAATTTCGACAAGTGGCAGGATAAAATGGGGTTTGCAAAAGTGCATCCAAATGCACATCACAAGAAGAGGTTTGGCTCAAAACATCAGCTAGGCGTCAAAAGCCCCTTTTGAGATTGCATCAAAACAGGGCCTGACAAGGTCCGAAGTCTTCTTCAATTTCAATGTTCTGAATTTCCAATTTCATCACCAATCTTTGACAGATAAGAAGACCCATGGCCTCTGCCACCACAACTATAGAGACACTGAGGTGCTTCCTAAATGCTGCAATACAGGCTTCCAAGCTATTTGTGACTAAATCTCCCATTCTGTAATGATTGTTTGAGACATTGACTGAGCCATCAAAATTCAATTTGAATCAACCCGTATTTGGGGGTTGCCATATCACTAGGGCCAAACATTGCCTAAGGGAAATTACATTCACTCGGCCACAATCCTAGGGCCAAACATTGCCATTATAACCGTAGCCATAATTATAGTGCTATGCACTTTTTTCTCTTTTTTGTTTTTATTGTTTTTATTTTTATTTTTTACATGGAGAACATTTTCCCCCTTACATTTTTCTATAATACATAATTATGTAAATATGTATATATAAGTATATAAAAATATTTTTCTATCTTTTAATTCATTTCTTTGTCTATTTATTTAACAAGCATATCTCCTATACTAGAATGATTTTTTTTTTTACACCCCCACACACTCACACTAGTGGAATTTCACTACACATTGATTAGTAGATATTGTTAATACTTCTCAACTTGATTCAGAATTTTTTAAAAGAATTTTGCAATGGAATTGGATGGAATGTGTTGTTTGGAATTGGATTGAGTCCACTATCTAAATCAGTAATTCACTGCATGCATAATTTCATTTTGAAATTACATTGATTCATGAGGTGTAGTGGGTTTTTACTTTACATCGTATCCTACACTATTGCTACTGAAATTATGTCTTGGGTTTGTTGCAATTTTGAAAATAAATTGAGGACTTTTTCTCTTTCATGGCAAGTGATAGGTCTTAGGTGGCCATGATTGTTGGCTATGAAAAAGATGGACCCGATGGAATCTTGGAAAATAACTAGGTTGGTTGGCTAAATTAGCTACTCCTACCCCCAAAATCTTATGTAGTAAGTTAAGTAAATCATTCTAATTTAGGAGATATGCTTGTTAAATAAATAGACAAAGAAATTAATGAATTAAAAGATAGAAAAATATTTTTATATACTTATATATACATATTTATATAATTATGTATTATAGAAAAATGTAAGGGGGAAAATGTTCTCCATGTAAAAAATAAAAATAAATAAAAATAAAAATAAAAAAGAGAAAAAAGTATATAGCACTACAGTTATGGCTACGGTTATAATCCGTAGCCATAGGCCACGCTCTGACCCAGTTGACCCCAACTCGCTGATTTTGTTTTTAAGTAAGGCAGCCTATGGCTACGGATTTAGCAGCCTCTATGGCTGCGGTTTATAACCGTAGCCATAGGTACCGCGAATCCGTAGCCATAGGTACCTTGGTCCAGGGACCTGATAAACTGGATCAGCTAGTTGGGACCCGGTCGACCGGGTCTGTTGTCTTGCCCACTTATTTTTTTAAATTTGTCTAATTTTTTGACTTATCTCATAATGAGAGTAGTCAATTCATTTTTTTAGATTTGTCTCATTTTTTGTCTTATATCATTTTTTATATTTATTTATTTATTTTTTTTTACATGGAGAACTTCTTCCCCCTTACATTTTTCTCTAATACATAATTATGTAAATATGTATACACAAGTATTTAAAAATTTTTTCTAACTTCTAATTCATTTCTTTGTCTATTTATTTAACAAGCATATCTCATAAATTAGAATGATTTACTTACCACATATGATTTTGGTGTAGGAGAAGCTAATTTAGCCAACCAACCTAGTTATTTTCCAATATTCCATTGGATTGGAAAATCTCTTTTGACTCTTCTTTTCAACTATAAACGATGGAATTCTCTATTGCGATATATAAAAAACGATAACTTCGAGAAAACATTGAGTGAGGCAAATTAGAAATTTGATCGAGGGAAACAAGAAATTTAGTAGGGGAAACATGAACACATACCCCCACACACTCACACTAGTGGAATTTCACCACCTACGGATACTCGAACGCTTGACCGGGTGTTGAAACTCCTAAGAGTCTACCACCCGAGCAGGGCAAACTAAAATATGAGCGGGGCAAACTAGAAAAATAGCGGGGTAAATTAGAAAAATAGCGGGGCAAACTGAAATATGAGCGGGGCAAACTAAAAAAACAGCTGGGCAAACTTAAGTATGAGCAGGGCAAATTAAATTATGAGCGGGGCAAACTAGAAAAACAGCGGGGCAGACTAGAAAAACAGTGGAGGAAACTGAATTATGAGCAGGGCAAATTAGAAAAACAGCGGGAAAAATTGAATTATGAGCGGGGCAAACTAGAAAAACAGCGGGACAAACTGAATTATGAGCGGGGCAATGAGAAAAACAGCAGGGCAAACTTAAGTATGAGCGGGGCAAACTAGAAAAATAATGGGACAAACTGAATTATGAGCGGGGCAAGCATAAAAAAGTATGGGGCAAACATGAAAAAGAGCGGGGCAAGCATGAAAAAGAGGAGAGCAAACATGAAAATGAGCGGGGCAAATATGAAAATGAACGGGGCAAACATGAAAATGAGCGGGGTAGGCATGAAAAAGAGCGGGGCAAGCATGAAAAAGAGCGGGGCAAACATGAAAATGAGTGTGGTCCATTTGAACATTGAATACGTTTAGATTTATCGGCTCAAGCCATAAAATTATCTGTTAAGTTTGCCCCGTTGAATTTCATGTTTGCCCCGCTGATTTCCTAGTTTGCCCAGATAATTTTCTAGTTTGCCTCGCTGATTTCTTAGTTTGCCCCGCTGATATTCTAATTTGCCCTGCTGATTTTCTAGTTTGCCCCGCTCAAATTCATGTTTGCCCCGCTGATTTTCTAGTTTCCCTCGCTGATTTCCTAGTTTGCCTCGCTGATTTTCTAGTTTGCCCCGCTGATTTTCTAGTTTGCCCCGCTAATTTTTTAGTTTGCCCCACTGATTTCCTAATTTGCCTCGTTGATTTTCTAGTTTGCCCCGCTGATTTTCTAATTTCCTCCGCTCAATTTCATGTACGGCTGAAAGTTGGGCGGGTTCAACCCGACCGACCTGTGACCGACCCGACATTGAGTTGGGCTCGGGCCGGATATATCGGGTCCAATCTCAAGCTTGGGCTATACAAACACCAACCCGAAAAAACTTAGGCTGGGCTTAGGTTGAAGTCTCAGGTTGCCCGACCCAACTCGAACCCGATCAATATATTAGTTACTTATAAATTATAATTGAGTGTGGATTGTTTATGTAGAAGGTACACTAATGATATCGGTTGTCCACGTCATTTCCAAAGACTCACGCTAACAAGATATGCCGGATTTCTCTCTCCAAAATAGATTGCGTGCTATGCTACATGACTTTTTAAAGGAGTAGTCCCATATTTTAGCTTGGTTTTTAAAAGAAAAAAATGAAGTTCTTTATGATGAATAATCATGTATATAATTAATAAAATCATAGATACAAAAAATAAGTCCTATATTGAAATATAATAAACTAATGTAATAACAAAAATATTAGCACATATACACCCGACCAACCCAATCAACCCGTCGAGCCCTCTTAGGTTGGGCTTAGGTTGAGAATTCCCAACCCAAGATTGTGTTAGGTTGGGTCAAGGTTTAGGTATAGGAAACTTGGGTTGGGTTAGGGTTGAGCACCAACCCGAACCAACCCACCCGACTTTCAACCCGAACCAACCCGACCGCGAAGTGATTGAAATTGACCACGAACTGAATGAAGTAAGATTTTCGACCATCGACCTGATGGAATCTTGGAAAATAACTAGGTTGGTTAGCTAAATTAGCATCTCCTACCCCAAAATCATATATGGTAAGTTAAGTAAATCATTCTAGTTTAGGAGATATGCTTGTTAAATAAATAGACAAAGAAATGAATTAAAAGATAGAAAAATATTTTTATATACTTATATATACATATTTACATAATTATGTATTATAGAAAAATGTAAGGGGGAAAATGTTCTCCATGTAAAAAATAAAAAAAAATAAAAAAGAGAAAAAAGTGCATAGCACTACAGTTATGGCTACGGTTATAATCCGTAGCGATAGGCCAAGCTCTGACCCGGTCGACCGGGTCCCAGCCCAGTCGACCCCAACTCGCTAGCTGCATTTTTATTTTTATTTTTGTTCTCTGACCCGGACCCCAACTCGCTGGCTTTGTTTTCGTTTTTTCTTTTCTTTTATTTTTCTATTGTAATTCCCATCGATTTTTGTGGGTCCCATTATGAGGTATGTGTTATATCCAAACCATCCATCTATTTGGCGAACTCGTATTAAGGCTTGAGGTGAAAAATAAGACAGATCTAGCTATCAAGTGGACCACACTGTAAAAGGCAGTGGGGAATTGAACGTCTACCATTGAAACCCTTTTAGGGGTTACAAAAGTTTTGGATCATTATGAAATTTGTTTTTCCTCTTCATCCAGGTCTTTGTGACCCTATGAATGAACTTATACGGGGAGGATTTCTCACAAACATCACAGTGGGCCCCAACTTAGACGGGGGAGGATTTCTAATGGTTGATGCTCATTCAACACTGTTTCCTGTAATGTGGTACACTTAAGATTTGGATATACCTCATTTTTTGTCTCATACCATAAAATGATCCGGAAAAATATATGGACGGCATGGATGAAAAGCATACATCATGGTGGGGCCCACAGACCACCGACGATCCGCCATTGGCGGGTGGCAAGCGGAGTACCCAGTCCGTTTCTGTGAAAGGGAGGGGTATTTTCGTCCCGGAATTTGTCGTCCGTACGAGGAGGTCCAAGTGCGTATGTTAAGTTTGTATTGCTTCAAGAATATCCAATGGATAAAAGGTGGGATCGACGGTCGTAAATTTCTCATTAAAGGAGCTTACTTCCAAGCCCCATCCATGCCTCTGCACTCGTGAAGAATTGCTTATGGTGCACATCCGATGCTCTTTAATGCAGTCTCTAAAAAGGGCTCAAAAGTAACAGAGAAGCACCTTATAACGAGTAAAAATGCATTGGCTATTCCATGTGAGACAAAGTTCTCTTGTAACCATTCAACAACAAAAAGCCTGCTTTTTCTGATTTGAATTTCACAAAACCACAACAAGCGTGGTTCAGTCCTAGAAATTCTCCTCCGTGGGACAATCATAAACTTTCAATTTGTGTCCCGCAGTTAGATGGTCAAGAAAAGATACACAAAAGCTCCACATTTTAATGAGAAAAATGCCCAATGTGGTCATTTAGGATCTCCAGTCTGGAAGATTTATGCTTCATATAATCCATCTAGAGTGGGCATGCACAGGCCAGAGGTTTAGATTACAGGACCATTTACTCCCGAAAATCCTCTGCAACAATCTGCTCCAAAAATAAGTGCTGGCCTGTTTGGCCAATGCATAAAATGCGCCATTGAACTGCATTTTCATCCTAAAAATGAACTTTTAGAGTGCTTGGCTGAGGCTGTCATATGTTCCTAACCAATTTTAACTACCAGCTTAATTTCTATCGCATCAGCTATATGAGCTAAAGCAAGAAGTGTACATTCTATGGTGTGTCGTGGGGTACTGGATCCAAATGAAAGCTAGATTGCCAGAATATGAAATAAATGAATCCAAACAACAATTAAGAGAGCTTTTGATAGACGCCTAAAAATAAGTTCATTTCATTTTTAGTTAATTGTAATTATGTATGAAAAATGCTCCAATGCTCTTAAAGCACCATAAACTATGGTGCTCCTAGTTGCATTGAGACAGTTTTTACAATGATCTAGACTGTTCATTGGGTCCAACCATGAAAATATCACACCGAACTGACAAATATTAACCTTTTGTTTAGTGGCCCTAAACATGGACGATCAAGATCATTTACACAAAAGTAGGTTTAAGGAACAACTTTTGATCCATCTTTAGGTACCATCATGGATTGCTTTTGGTGATTCTAAAGAACCACCTTTCTTAGGCAATCGTAACCATCCTCCATGGTTTGGGAAAAAGGTTGGCTATAGAAAATAATGTCAAATTAAGGACAATCAGATCATCCAATAAGTGTGATTTTTACATGGTAGCCCAAGCAATATGTTCTAAACTTAGTGGGCAGTTCGCATGGATTGATTGGATTGTCCAAGTGAACTGATACAGCTTGGAGCACTATAACTTCTAGTGGTCTGAAAGCACTGAGCACTTCTCCAGGATGGGCCTCAGTTGAGGCAGGTTTTATGGACTGTGGAAGGCCGGCTGTTGTCCGTTTGAGATGGTCCTCGACAGTTGAAGGTGATGGCAGCTCCCCCATTGTGCTCTCTGCCCAGCAGCACGTCTGCATTGTTTGTGTGGGAACTAGTAGGTGTTGGGCTGTGCTGCTCTCTCCAGAGCTGCTGACAATCGGTTGGCTCAAGGCCTGCTCGCTCCTGCATCAAATGGGCAGGTATTATTTAACTAGAAAGAAAGATGCAGCTAGCGCAGAGCTGCTGTCCGGTCCCGGTGGTTTATTCGAAAGAGGCTGGTTTGATTGTGTCCATGTGGTGTGAGAGAATGTCTGCTATCCCTATGGGTTGAGAATGAATGGTAACTGTCATATGTAAGGATGCCATAATGCGTGTCTTGGACTGGATCAGAGTTGCTGGTTAGTCTGTATGCTATCTATTTGGAGATGGTTTACTAGTGTGGTGTCACTAGGCCAAAATTGTGAATTTGCAACGTATTTTTGCGACAGACTTCGTCCGTCGCAAAAATCGCTTTGTTTACCAATCAATTTCATTCCTCGCTAATGGAAAAAGTCCATCGCTAAGCCATTCTTTCTCGAAAATTAGAATTTCGCGACGGACCCAAATCTGTCGCTAAAATCTGATTTACGACGGATGTCAGTTCGTCGTAAATTAGCGACGGACTAAATCCGTCGTAAAGTTTGATTTTGCGACGGAATTCCATCAGTCGTAAATTCCCACCCAAAATTTCAGTTGGCAACAGTTTTCAGTTGCTTTTGCGACGGATCGTGATCCGTCGTAAAAGGACTATCGCCCTAAACATTAAATTTTTTTCATTTTTTTTAGAATATGGTGGAAATTAATTATTTTTTTGTAGTCTAATAATTGTTTTTAATAGAATTTCAGTGGTTTAATTGTATATAGTTGTATGTAAGATTATTTTTTAACAATTGATTGAATGCAATATATATATATATAGATATATATATATATATATATATATATATATATATATATATATATATATATATATATATATATATATTGTTTTGATAACAAATGAGTGGAAAATATTATTTTTTAAAAAATTTAAAACTAATATTTAAATGATTTGTAATATCACATGAAAAAGAATATTGAGAAGTTTAAAAATTTTAACAATGTTAGAGAAAAAAATGAGATTTTGAAAAAATAAAAATCGTGATTTAATAAAAATTTATTTTGTGGGGGGAAAAAAAAGAATATTGAATAAAGTTGATAAATTTGAAAAAAAAAAATTTGATTTTGTGAAAAAAAATAATATCCTGAAAAAGAAAATTAAAAAAATTTTAAAAATGTGAAAATTTTCACAATGTTGAAAAATGAAAATATTTTGAGAGAAAATGAGAGTTTGTATTTTAAAAAATAAAATAAAATTGAGAAGTTCAATAAAATTGACAAGTTCGAATAAATTGCTTTTTTAAAAAATGGAGAAGTTAAAAAGAAATGAAAATTTTAAAATAAAACGATATTAAAAAATCGATACTTTATCAAAAAAAACATTTTGAAATGAAAAATAAAGAAGTTGAAAAAATTTGTGATTTTGAAAAATAATTGAAAATGTTCAAATTTTGAAATTAAAATAAAAAGTTATTTATAAACACACTAAGATTTTGAAAAAGAAAATTGAAAAGTTGAAAACAAAATAATGCTTTTCAAGAAAAAAAAAATCGGCATTTTGGAATTTTTGGGAAAAAAAATTAAAATTTGTGAAAATTTTAGAGATTTTGAAAATAAAAATTCAGAATTTGTATTTTAATTTATTTTTTGAAATATTTTATAATGAAAATGATATTTTGTTAAAAGTTTTCAAAGAAAAATTATGAGAAAAAATATACATTTTGAAAAAAAAAATGTTATTTTAAAATGGAAATTGAAATTTATCCGTGAAAAAACAAAATATTTTTTAATAAATTATTAGGCACATCCACTAATTGAACATTTAACCGTTTTTGGACAATCGAATTAGTACAAATTGAAGAGTAAATAACTTCAGATATTTAAATCAAATTTCACTCAAATTGTTGATCAATCTTGTATGCCCAATATCTTTCTCATATGTAGCTAACCTGATCGGAGCGAGAACTAGTCAAATTGAGGGTATTGATGAGTAAAATAGAGTAATGAACCAGACATAAAAAATGGGCTAAATATTATTGTCAAAATTGTGACCCAACTTATTGACCTCGCGAGAACCTAAGAATTCATGTTAGTAAGTTTTGTGGCCTCCATCATGATGTGTGTCGAACATCAACACTGTGCATTTGATTTGTCCCCTTTAGCTTATGAGATATCTCAAAAATCATCCGTATATGAAACTCAGGTGGGCCATACCATCTAAAACCATGTGAAAACATCCTAAAAAATATAAAAGCACTTGGTGGGGCCCACATGAGTTTTGGATGCGGCTAAAACTTGGTCTAACCCCTCATCCAAGTGGGACACACATAATGAGTAGGTTGGATATGTGAATCACATTTAAGCAGGCTCAATATATGATTATGAATGTTTTAAGGAAACCCCTCTCTACTACATTTAGGTGAGTTACTCATTACCCTTACCAGAGTAAACTCCGCGGGGTCCATCGTTATTTTTTTATTTTATCTACTTCGTTCATCCATGTTAACAGATAATTTGAGGTCCAAAGAACAAAAAGGAAACATATCCAAAGCTCAAGTGGACCACACCACAGGAAATAGTGTGATTGAACCTCTACCATTAAAAAAAAAATCTTGGAGGCTATAAAAGTTTTGGATGAAGCTGATGTTTGTATTTTCTCTTCATTCATATCTTTTTGATGTTATGAACAACCTTTAACCATTTTTGGACAATCTAATCAGTCCAGATTGAAGAGTAAATAACTTCAAATGTTTAAATCAAATTTCACTCAAATTGTTGATCAATCTTGTATGCCAAATATCTTTCTCATATGTAGTATGATCTAGGCGAGTAACTAGTCAAATTGAGAGTATTAATCAGTAAAATAGAGTGAATGGACCAAACATGTAAAATGGGCCAAATATTCTGGTCAAAATTGTGACCCAACTTATTAACATCGTGAGAACCTACGAATTAATGTAAGTAAGTTTTGTGGGGCCCACCATGATGTGTGTAAAACATCAACACCATGCATTTGATGTGTCCCCTTTAGGTTATGAGATATTTCAAAAATCATTCGTATAGGAAACTCAAGTGGGCCATACCATCTAAAACTATATGAAGACATAAAATATATAAAAGCACTTGGTGGGGCCTACATGAGTTTTGGATGCGGTTGAAACTTGGTCTGAACCCTCATCCAAGTGGGACACACATAATGAATGGGCTGGATATGTGAATCACATCTTGGTGGGCTCAATATATGATTATGAATGAGACAGGTCCAAGGCTTAAGTGGAGCACAAAGTGGCCTACCACCAAAAAAAGTTGTTGGAAATACCAACGGCTACAATCCGTAGCTGAACTATATCCATAGCCAAAAGGTGGTTTTTTAGGGGTGGACGTTCAATCACAACTATTTTCTTATGGTGTTGTTCACCTGAGATTTATTTCGAGCTGATTTTTTGATATCAACCTTAAAAGATTTTTTACAAATGGATTTACGATGTGAATTAAACACAAACATCAAGGTAGGTGTTGAGGGTCAAATATTGCATATCAGACCCCAATTATTGCCTGGATTTATGAATATGGTACTGTTTAACGGCCCGATTTAATCGTGTTTGTGATGCAGAGTGTATTTACGGTTTTGGATTGAAATAGGATGTTAAAAGCAGGGATTTAACGCCCATGAGTCACCAAGGCAAGGGACGGACCCCAGGGGAACCAAGATCGACAAATTTACATGCTAAAGACCAGAGAATTTCGAGAAACTGAAGCTCCAGTGGCCCGAAATTAGTACAGAATACAAGATCACAGGGTTCGCACCATCCGTTCAGCTTGAAACTTCATATATGGCCTGGAGACCTTAAATAAGCCATACATGTCTAATTTCAGTAGTTGAATACCTATGGAAGTGGTCCAACGGTCAGATCAGCCTATGAATTACTGATCTGAGGCCCACCTGAGATTCAAATATGCTTCAAACTTAAGCTTTATCCATTAGATGATATGAGAAAAGATGTGAACGGAATGGATTTCTCACGACCATCATGATGATGGCCCATGAGCATCGCTTGTATAGAGAGTGTATGTGCACTCCACGTGCACCGGATGAAGATTCCCGGTCAAAGTCGGTTTTGACCGACTTCTTACACAAAAACGGCAACTGCCGTTACAGCGAAGTTGCGCTGTCATCATCGGTTGATGTTGTGGGCCCCACCCATTGTCCATATGAAAAATCCAAACCATTCATCGGATCCATAAAGGCCTGCTCACCAAGTCCTAGGTGACGAAATTTCAATGTACAGCGGATATTGATTTTTAACCGCCCAAACGTAGGATGGACGGCTGAATGAAAACATCCATGGACCCCACCGAATTTGATCCAAAAACAGTGATTCCCACCTGGTTTTTTGAGCTGCAATGAATAGACGGAGTGGATTTCTTTGAAAGCCCCGAATAGAGACCCCACCACCATCACAGCGTAACCATTACCCATGCTCTGTTCGCGCCCAGACGCTGTCCGAGTTTTGCCGACGATTGCATGAGTATGGTGATGATCAGATGGGTAATCCAGACCGTCCATTGTGTAGGCCACTCAAAAACGTCCCAAGGGACAATATTATTTTGAAAAGAATCACATGAATAGGGGAGTTTGGAGGATCCGATTTGGCTGCGAAAGGAGGGTGCTACGTAAGCCTTCTCCACCGCCTTTGCTTTCGCAATCCAGCAAACAGGGTCGGCCCTTCCACCTTCCACGGACGGAATCACCATCCCATACATGCTATAAAGAGAGAGATCAGTAAGGGGAAGAGTTATCATCTCTCGGTTGGACGTGCATCACAAGGAGGAGAGAGCATAGAGGAGTTAGAGTTTATTTCTTATTTTTTTGTTTTGTTTTTTTTGTTCAAGTTCTAGCCCATTCATGGCTGGCTAAACCTCTTAGCTAGGGCTAAGAGGTGAAGCTTGTGGTGTGATGGGAACGATTCTATGGTTTTAATTCATGTTATGGCTTGGATTCATGTTAGACTAAGTTGATGTTGATTTACTTTGATTAATAGGAATGCTTCCAGTTTTTAATGGTTTATTGTGACTAAAATTACAATAGATCTACGATAGCTTTGAGCATGTTCTTAGCATTATAGGGTTTATGAATTTGGGAACCCTGCTGTTCATCATCGTCTCCTAGGCATGGTTGGATGACGGAACTTTTCCTGACATTCATACATCACTCAGATTGGCTGTGAATTGGTTTAATTCTGTTGTTTGCTTTGTCTCATGGGCATGGTTTTGTGATGAAATCCATTTTAATTTACACCCGTCTGATCTCTTGAAAACTAGATTAAATAAAATTAAGAATTGATTTTCAGGTTATATCTTCTAACTAGATGAAGATGGGACTCGAAGTCCAGTTGAGTTCATGAATCAACCGTAGATCTCCCTGATCTCTATAAGTGGATCCTCTGAATCCCTAGTTTCCTACGTCTGAATTATTTAAGTTTTAGATTAATATTTCACCATTATTCCCTCAAATTCATTCGATTTAGATTTCATCTTAGATTAATTCTAGTTCTATTTAGTTTCAGATTACATACAGGTTTCAGTCCCTTGGGATTCGACCTCGGTCTCACCGAGTTTATTACTACATCACAACCCTATACTTGGGGAGTGAACAAGTTTTTGGCACCATTGCCAGGGATTGACGGTTACGATTCTTTGAAATTAATTAGTTTTAGAATTAGTTTGAGATTAGGATTTTACTAACCTTAGTTTTAGATTTTTATTTCTATTTGATTTCTAGAACTAACTTGTTTCCTGTTTTGTAGGATCCTGACATAAACTTCTAAATTGGTAATCCCTTTCTAATTTCTCTACTTTTTCTATTTTTAGAATTAGGTTTTGAGTTTTAGAAATTTTCTAATTCTAGTATTTTTCTATTTTTAGGAAATAGTTTAATTTTAGAAACTTTCGTCTTTTGTTTTTAGAAAATAAGTTAGTTATTTCCTCTTTTAGAAATTCTTTCCTTTTAGAAACTAACCTAACTTTCCTGTTTTGTAGGATTCTGAGATAAGTTTCTGAATTAGTAATTTCTTTCTTAATTTCTTCCTTGCTATTTCTAAATTAGGATTTATTTTAGCAAGTTTCTAATTCTAACTCTTTTAGAATCTAACTTTGTTTCCTAATTTATTTTTAGAAATTTTCTACTTGTAGACTTTCTGTTTAAAAACTAACTTTCCTATTTTGTAGGCTTTTAAGATAGAAATTTCTAATTCGGTAAGCTCCTTCTCCACTTTCTATTTTTCAGATCTCTTTTAGTAACTTACTTTCTAGTTTAGGACTTTCCCAATTTATTTTAGAAATTTCCACTTTTCTTTAGGAATTTCTTCTTTTAGAAATTAGTTTACTTCTATCTTTCTTTTTAAGGATGTTCTAATTTTAGACATTCTCTTTAGAAACTAACTTGTTTTTTTTTCTTTTGCAGGTTCTTAACTTAGGGACTCCAATTTGGTAACTTCTTTCCAACCCTCTCTTTCTTTCTAGATTTTCTTTTCCTTTCTTAGGATTAGGTTTCGAATTAGATTGAGGGCTGCGAGTGTTTCATGCCCAAGTGGGCCCGTGACAACACTCCACGTCTCTTGACTGAAGGAGGATTGGTTAAGGGGTTAACTATCCATCGCAGGACTAGACACCACTCGAAATCCCCTGAGTTAATTGAAGTAATGGCTGAAAACCAACCTCTTCTATCCCAACCTAGGGTGGAAGACATTTAGGATGAGAATGAGGTGCATCAAGCACCCCCACCTCGTACTTTACGAGATTATTTACAACCAGTGGGGTTGAGTACGCCCTCATGCATGATTTTTTTCGAAAATACAGGACATATGGACATCAAGCCAGGGGTTATCCAACTCCTTCCTAAGTTTCATGGGCTTGAATCAGAAGAACCATATCTACATTTGAAAGAGTTTAATGAGATCATAGCCACTTTATATTTTCAAAATGTGTCTGAGGACATAGTCAGGCTGAAACTCTTTCCTTTTTCCTTGAAGGAGAAGGCTAAGACATGGTTACATTTACTGCGTCCTAGATCCATTGGCACATGAAATGATATACAAAGGGAATTTATAAAGAAATTTTTTCCACATCATAAAACGATTACCCTTAGAAAAGCAATCATGAACTTCACCCAAAAGGAGGATGAAACATTTTACAAATGTTGGGAAAGGTTCAAGGATTTGGTCAGTTCATGCCGACAACACGGCTTTGAAACGTGGCGCATTATAAATTTTTTCTATGATGGACTGACATCTTCCATGTGCCAAATGGTCAAGACAATGTGTAATGGAGAATTTATTAATAAAAATGTTGACGAGGTATGGGATTACCTCGATAATCTTGTTGAAAAAACACAATCATGGGACTATTATCCAAAATCGAACACCACGTCTAGGCCGACTCAATCTAAGGAGAAAGGTGAATTTTATTTCTTGAAAGAAGAGGATGTTCTCAAGTATGAAGTGACTACGCTTATAAGAAAATTTGAGGCCATGAAAGGAAAGAAGGATAAGGTTAATGAAAGTATTTGCGGCATCTGTGATTGCAACATTCATACAACTGAAAATTGTCCTACGATATCCGCCTTTCGAGAAGTGTTGAACGAACAATCCAATGCCGTAAATAATTATCAAAGACCTTTCAATGGACCGACCTCTAATCCGTACAATCCTAGTTGGAAAAATCATCCAAACTTTAGTTGGAGAAATGGACAAACTGCTACCCCTTAAAGTTTCTTCAATCAAAATCCAAATCAAGAGAAACCTCAAGAAGAACCGGTTAAAATTCTATGCAAGAGCTGACCCAGGCAATACAAGATTTTATGCAAAAGATGGATTTACGTATGACGGTTATAGAAAAGGGGATGCTTCCTGCACAACCGCTCCTCAATCCTAAACCGCAATACGAGATAGGTAATCCCAGCTCTTCAAATCAAATGGAGCACGCTAAATCCATCACCACTTTTAGGAGTGGGAAGATCATTGATAAAACCCTTCCGATTAGGCCCGAAAAGCCTCAAGAACCAGAAGAGGACAACAACGATGGATCTAGTGAGGCTCCACAAAAATTAGAACCGGAACTTCTAGAAAAGCCAGTTGCTCAATTTCCCCAACGGTTGGTCACACCAAAACCTCTCTCTAACTCTCAGGATATCCTAGAGGAGGTGTTGAAACAAGTAAAAGTCAACATTCCTCTAATTGATGTCATAAAACAGATACCTTCATATGCCAAATTCCTGAAAGACTTATACACGACCAAACGACGGCAGAGTATTCAAAAGAAGTTCTTGACCGAGAAAGTGAGTGTCATCCTAAAGTAAGACGTGCCACAGAAATTCAAAGATCCCGGTAGCCCAACCATATCATGTGTAATCGGGGACCATCGAATTAATCATGCACTTCTTGACTTAGGAGTGAGCGTCAATCTGATTCCCTACTCGGTATACAAACAGTTAGATTTGAGTGAATTAAAACCCACCCTAACTACACTACAACTTGCTGATCGCTCTATTCGTGTACTAAGAGGGATAATTGAGGATGTGTTGGTCCAAGTTAATAGATTTTACTACCCTGTAGATTTTATCATCCTGGACACCGAACCCATCAATAACATGAGCACTCAGATTCCCGTCATTCTTGGTCGCCCATTCCTTGCCACTTCAAACGCAATTATCAATTGCAGGAATGGTGTCATAACTATGTCTTTTGGAAATATAACATTGGAGTCAAACATCTTTTTCAATAACGGCAGAAACTTAGAGGATGATAACGATTTCCACGACATTAACATGATTGACTCTTTAGTGGAAGATACGACACCTCTGACCTTATCCTCTGACCCTCTAGAGACGTGCCTGGCCCACTCCCATAATTTTGATGATGACATGATTAGGGAGACGTGTGCCTTGCTTGATACTACACCGGTACTTGAAGTTAACCGGTGGAGGCCACAATTTGAAGAGTTGCCCCAAACTGATATAGTGCCTCTACCGTCTAACCTCAAGCTATCGAAGCTTGACCTAAAATCTTTGCCCTATGATTTAAAATATGTCTATTTAGGTCAAGATGAGACATACCCGGTGGTGATCTCTGCCCACCTGGAGAAAGAACAGGAGAGTATGCTCATATCTACTCTCATTGAGCATAAGGGAGCCCTTGGATGGACGATAGCGGACCTCAAGGGAATCGACCCCTCGATTTGTACTCACCGCATTTATCTTGAGGATAATGCGAAGACCGCTCGGTAATCACAATGTAAACTAAATCTAAACATGAGGGAAGTGATTAAGGCCGAGGTTCTTAAACTATTAGATGTGGGTATCATATACCCCATATCCGATAGTCAATGGGTGAGTCCAACTCAGGTGGTTCCTAAGAAGTCCGGGATCACCATCATAGCCAATGCCAATAATGAACTCGTGCCAACTAGAGTTACTACTGGTTGGAGAATGTGCATTGACTATAGGAAGCTGAATACCGTCACGAGGAAAAACAACTTTGCTTTACCCTTCATTGATCAAATCTTGGAAAGGCTAGCTGGTCATTCCTATTACTGTTTCCTTGACGGGTATTCGGGCTACAATCAGATTGAAATCGCCCATGAGGATCAGGAAAAGACCACATTTACATGTCCTTACGACACCTTTGCCTACAAAAGGATGTCATTCGATTATATAATGCCCCTGCCACCTTTCAGCGTTGCATGATGAGTATCTTTTCTGACATGGTGGGGAAATATCTAGAGGTCTTCATAGACGATTTCTCTGTTTTCGGTTCATCTTTCAGCAAGTATTTAGAAAGTCTTAAATATGTACTAAAAAGATGTGAAGAGAAGAACTTGGTACTTAATTGGGAGAAGTGCCATTTCATGGTTCATAAGGAAATTGTCCTTGGACATATTATCTCGTCCAAAGGAATCGAGGTAGATAAGGCAAAGATTCGATCTTATCTCTAACCTACCTCCACCCAAGAACATCAGAGATGTGCGATCCTTCTTAGGACATGTAGGGTTTTATAGACTATTCATAAAGGACTTTAGTCTTCTCTCTCGTCCCTTATGTAATCTTCTGCAAAAGGATGCACCATACGAGTGGACTGAGCAATGCCAGAAAGCTTTCACCAAGCTTAAGGGCATGTTAACCACTGCACCCATCATGCAGCCACCCGATTGGAGCCTTCCTTTTGAGCTTATGTGCGACGCTTCTGATTATACTCTTCGAGCGGTTCTAGGCCAGAGAAAAGATAAGAGGCCCTACGTCATTCATTACGCAAGTAGAACTTTAAATTCTGCCCAAGTGAACTACTCGACTATGGAAAAGGAACTCCTGGCCGTAGTGTTCGCTTTGGATAAATTTAAGTCTTACCTGATCAAATCTAAGATCATTATCTATACAGATTATGCAGCACTTAAGTATCTTCTTTCTAAGAATGATTCTAAGCCCCGTTTGATACGATGGATCCTTCTGCTCCAAGAATTTGATTTAGAAATTAAAGATAAAAAGAGAGTAGAGAACGTAGTGGCCGATCATCTGTCTCGCCTTAATACCTCTGATTCCCCTGAGGTGACCCATATCAATGGCATGTTCCCTGATGAATAACTGTTCAGAGTCTCCCATTCGCCTTAGTTCACTGATATTGCCAATTATCTTGTCACAGGTTCCATACTGACGCATTGGACTGCACAAGATAAGAAGAAATTCTTTACCAAGGTGCGCAACTTTTTCTGGGACGATCCATATTTATTCAAATATTGTCCAGACCAAATTCTAAGGAGATGTGTGCCAGATGACAAGTATCAGAGTGTCATCTCCTTCTGTCATTCACAGGCCTGTGGTGGTCACTTTTCTGCTAAAAAGACCACGGCCAAGATTTTACAGTGTGGCTTTTATTGGCCCACTATGTTCAGGGACACTCATGAGTTTTGCAAGGCTTGTGAGCGTTGTTAAAAATTGGGAGCATTGTCCCATCGAAATATGATGCCTTTAAATCCCATCCTTATCATAGAAGCATTTGACTGCTGGGGCATCGATTTCATGGGACCATTCCCCCAATCATTTGAAAATTTGTATATTTTGCTCGCTGTAGATTATGTCACTAAATAGGTCGAAGCAATTCCATGCCGAAATAATGACCATCGCACGATCATTAAATTCTTAAAAGAGAACATCCTTTCGCGGTTCGAGATGCCTCGAGCCATCATTAGTGATGGGGGCTCACACTTTTGTAATAGACCATTCGAGAGCTTAATGAAGAAATACGGTATCTCTCATAAGGTGAGCACCCCATACCATCCACAGACAAGTGGACAAGCTGAGATTTCCAATAGGGAGATCAAACATATCCTAGAGAAAACGGTTAACCCTGATCGTAAGGATTGGTCAATCCGATTGACCGATGCCTTATGGGCATACCGTACTACTTTAAAACCCTTATTGGAACGTCTCCCTTTAGACATGTCTATGGGAAAGCTTGTCACTTGCCTGTGGAGTTGGAACATAAAGCGTACTGGGCAATCAAAAATCTGAATTTCAATCTGGACAACGCTGGCTCGCTACGTAAACTTCAATTAAATGAACTTGAAGAAATCCGGAACGATGCGTACGAGAACTCGAGAATTTACAAAGACAAAATAAAGGCGTTTCATGACCAACGTATTCTATGGAAATCATTCACACCTGGTCAGAAAGTCCTTTTGTATAATTCTCGATTACATCTCTTTCCAGGTAAGCTTCGATCTTGTTGGACTGGCCTTTACATTGTGGTCACTGCGCATCCTCATGGGGCCGTTGAGATAAGAGATCCTGACAATGGCAAGGAGTTTAAAGTAAATGGATATCGCTTAAAGCCATTTATCGAGAAATTTGATTCAGAGGACATGTCCATACCTCTGACTGATCCTGTTTACCAGGATTGATCTCTTAATCTGATGGAGGTATAGGTAGGTTTTCTGTTTTCATAGGACTAGGATAGTTTCCTTTATGCTGTTTTAGGATAGACGGTAAACTTAGCGCTCTTAGGAGCTAACCCAGCTTTTCATTTCGTTTCATTTTCCTAGTTAGTTAGTTCAATGTCTGTGGGTAACATTGTTGCAAACCCTCACGAGACTACAACTCGTCCACTAAGGGCAACCTAGGGGTTTAAAGGCTTGTTGCATACGCTAATTGCAATCGAGAGCACCTACGAAAGTGGTGTAGGTAGGATTTTATTTTTGTTATTTTTATTTTACTTATGTTGGTTTCTCTCTTATGCTGACCCGCTCTTATGTAGATATCTTTGGAAAGCCTCTTGATTCTTTCGTCCAGGTACTATCTTTCCATCACTCCTCTTATATTTTCGTTGTCCCACGTGCATTGCATGCTTATTTCTTTTACATTGAGGACAATGTAGATTTTAGGTTGGGGATGGGAGATTAGGTTTCCTAATCAGTGTTTTCTTGGTCTTGAGCAAAAATTGTGAAAATTTTTAATTTTTTTGGAATTTCTTGTGAATTCGAAGTGATTTTGAAGGCCATCTAGGGCACTTAGAATTTCAAGATACGTAATGTTGGTAATTTATGACTCTTGGATTCAGTATCTTTTAGATTTCACAATTAAGTTTAAATTGTTAATCCAGAATTAAAAGTTGTAAACATTGATTGAGTCATGATTTCACAAAACACATCTCACTTGCACATTAAGGGTTCAGTTCGATATTGAAGGATTAACTTGGTAATCACTAAACATGAAAAGAACCAACTTGAAAAAAGTGAATGGATTGGGCGAACAGTCTTTACCATAGGTTTGTTCCCTATAAGTGAGGATTCGATTCCCCATGGATGATATTTGAAAAAGAGTTGGGTGTACAGTCTTTACCATAGGTTTACTCCCTATAGGTAAGGATTTGATTCCCCTTCTTGGCGTTACTTCTAATGAAAAAATCAAAAATTAAAAGAATAAAAAGATAATGTGTGAGGCAAGTTTTGGTTATCGTGAATTCTCTTATTGGTTACCAATGATATCCTTAAATAGAGAGGTGAATTTTAATGTTGATAAGTCGAGATTAGACTATAGATCCATGGAATTCAAAGTTTAGAATTGTTCTAATTGATGGACTAATATTTCGAACTTAATTATGAAGTTACCGTGTGCTTGAGTCGAGGAGAGAATTATGCCCAACATTTATGAATCTTAGATTTTTCGTATCTGAATCGTTTTTCAAAATATCACTCGGTTTCACAGAAATTGTTTCGTAATTCTCAACTTATTTTTCACATACCTTGCTCGGGACTATCAAAATGCTGGTTGGAGGTTGTGTTGAGGGTTAAATATTGCATATCAGACCCCAGTTATTGCCTGGATTTACGAATATGGTACTGTTTAACGGCCCGATTTAATCGTGTTTGTGATGCAGAGTGTATTTACGGTTTTGGATTGAAATAGGATGTTAAAAGCAGGGATTTAATGCCCATGAGTCACCAAGGCAAGGGACGGACCTCAGGGGACCAAGATCGACAAATTTACACGCCAGAGACCCGAGAATTTTGAGAAACTGAAGCTCCAGTGGCCTGAAATTGGTACAGAATACAAGATCACAGGGTTCCCACCATCCGTTCAGCTTGAAACTTCATATATGGCCTGAAGACCTTAAATAAACCGTACACGTCAAATTTTAGTAGTTGGATACCTGTGGAAGTGTCCAACGGTCAGATCAGCCTATGAATTACTGATCTAAGGCCCACCTGATATTCAAATATGCTTCAAACTCAGGCTTTATCTATTAGATTATAAGAGAAAAGATGTGAACAGAATGGATTTCTCACGACCATCATGATGATGGCCCATGAGCATCGCATGTATAGAGAGTGTATGTGCACTCAACGTGCACCGGATGAAGAAACCCGGTCAAAGTCGGTTTTGACTGACCTCTTACACAAAAACGGCAACTGCCGTTACAACGAAGTTGCGCTGTCATCATCGGTTGATGTTGTGGGCCCCACCCATTGTCCATATGAAAAATCCAAACCATTCATCGGATCCATAAAGGCCTGCTCACCAAGTCCTAGGTAACGAAATTTCAATGTACAGCGAATATTGATTTTTAACCGCCCAAATGTAGGACGGATGGCTGAATGAAAATATCCATGGACCACATCGAATTTGATCCAAAAACAGTGATTCCCACCTGGTTTTTCGAGCTGTAACGAATAGACGGAGTGGATTTCTTTGAAAGCACCAAATATAGACCCCACCACCATCACAGCGTAACCATTACGCATGCTCTGTTCGCGCCCGGACGCTGTCCGAGTTTTGCCTACGATTGCATGAGTATGGTGATGATCGGATGGGTAATCCAGACCGTCCATCGTGTAGGCCACTCAAAAACGTCCCAAGGGACAGTATTATTTTGGAAAGAATCACATGAACAGGGGAGTTTAGAGGATTCGATTTGGTTGCGAAAGGAGGGTGCCGCGCAAGCCTTCTCCACCGCCTTTGCTTTCGCAATCTAGCAAACAGGGTCGGCCCTTTCACCTTCCACGGACGGAATCACCATCCCATACATGCTATAAAGAGAGAGATCGGCAAGGGGAAGAGTTATCATCTCTCGGTTGGACGTGCATCACAAGGAGCAGAGAGCGTAGAGGAGTTAGGAGTTTATTTCTTATTTTTTTGTTTTGTTTTTTTTTGTTCAAGTTCTAGCCTATTCATGGCTGGCTAAACCTCTTAGCTATGGCTAAGAGGTAAAGCTTGTGGTGCGATGGGAACGATTCTATGGTTTTAATTCATGTTATGGCTTGGATTCATGTTAGACTAAGTTGATGTTGATTTACTTTGATTAATAGGAATGCTTCCAGTTTTTAATGGTTTGTTGTGACTGAAATTACAATAGATCTGCGATAACTTTGAGCATGTTCTTAGCATTATAGGGTTTATGAATTTGGGAACCCTATTGTTCACCATCGTCTCCTGGGCATGGTTGGATGACGGAACTCTTCCTGACATTCATACATCACTTAGATTGGCTGTGAATTGGTTTAATTCTGTTGTTTGCTTTGTCTCATGGGTATGATTTTGTGATGGAATCCATTCTAATTTACACCCGTCTGATCTTTTGAAAACTAGATTAAATAAAATTAAGAATTGATTTTCAGGTTATATCTTCTAACTGGATGAAGATGGGACTCGAAGTCCAGTTGAGTTCTTGAAACAGGCATGAGATCTCCCTGATCTCTACAAGTGGATCCTCTGAATCCCTAGTTTCCTACCTCTGAATTCTTTAAGTTTTAGATTAATATTGCACCATTATTCCCTCAAATTCATTCGATTTAGATTTCATCTTAGATTAATTGTAGTTCTATTCAGTTTCAGATTACTTACAGGTTTCAGTCCCTTGAGATTCAACCTCGGTCTCACCGAGTGTATTACTACATCACAACCCTATACTTGGGGAGTGAACAGTGGGGCCCATAAAGCCCTACCAGATCCAAAGCACAAGCCATGGTTATCATTTGTACGATGAATGGGTGTGAGTTTTGCAATTTATGTAAAATAGTGGTGACTCCTTCATATAAAGCGTGGGTTTGATATATATATATATAGAGGATCATTTACCCCGGTTGCTCAAACTGGAAACCTGAATATCCTCTATGTTGGGAGTCGTGGAAGCAAACCCCGAGTAGAATTACACAAGCGAAAAATAAATATAAACAAAGCAATACAAAATTTTACATGGAAAAACCCTTGCAGAAAAAAACAATGGCATAAAGTGACAAACAATCCACTATGAAAATGAAAGTAAAAAAGGTTAAGATCAAATTAAATATGTGAAAATCCTAGTTTTTATTTATTTATTTATTTATTATTATTATTATTTTGAGTATTGGCTTTCTCATTCAAATAAATAGAATTTACAACTCAGATGACATTCGGGCTTGCACAAAAGAAAAAGGACCTGGGCGACGCCTATCATAAACTAACCATAGCAACAAGGACAAACATGAGCAAGAAAAACTACATAAAAAAACACAACAAAAAATAGGGCTCACTGGACGGGACCCCTGGGAGACTTCATCCCTAACCCCACTTTATCCAGGAAAAGAAGACCAGCGAAAGATCCGATCGCTGGCGGAACACGGAGGAGCCCTGGAGCTCGCTACCCAAACAGGCCATTCCATCTGCTTGCGTGTTTTCTTCCCTAAACACATGCTTAAACTTCACCTGCCCTCTACTTTTGAGCCTCTCAATCCTTGACATCCAAACCTTCCATTTCTAGCTTGGACTAGACGACTCATTAAGAAGAGCCACCACCAGCCTGGAATTAGATTCCACGACAATTTTAGAGAGACCCAAATTGAGATAGAAGGAGAGACCGCCGTGGGCCGTTTGAACCTCTGCTCTAGAGTTGGAGCCGTTCCCATTGCCCATCGAAAAAGCGAAAATGAATTCCCCATTATCACCTCTGCACACACCACCTACACCAGAAGGACCCGAGTTACCCCTAGAAGATCCGTCCACATTCATTTTAACACATCCAACGCTCGGCTTAAGCCATCTCACAACTTGCACTCACGAAGAATGAAGGCTCCTCTCTTGGCATCTTAACGCTGATAGAGTCTAGCGGTTGGCCCTGGACAAAGAAGAGGACCCCAAAAACTTCTCATCAAATCTGAATGAATTTCTGGCCTTCCAAATTTCCCAGAGGATGGGGTCAGGCATGAGGTTTTGCAGGGCTACAACGCTACCCCCATTCGATCGAGCATGCCACCATTGACGCAGTCTGTGCTCAATAGTTTCTTTCCTTCTAAACCTTAAAAATGATTCTGCACTCCTTGTTTTACCCTAATCTCATATTACACCCACCCACCTACACACAAAATAGGAAACAAAACGCTCAATATGTAAATTCACACGCGCCGTTGATCTAACCATCAATCGATCGAGCAACCCTCGATCAATCGAGCCTTCATGTTCAATCAATCGAACACATTAAAAAGTGTCCAATGATCAAAATAGAAATTTTAAGAAATTTCGATCAATCGAACTAGGTGGTTGATCGATCGAGAACCCTTGTTTCAGCATAGATTAAAGGCATTTGATTTCAGCAATCTCCATCATAGCTTTGATATATATCCATACTCCACTGCTCCAAGCTTCCTCCTCCATATCTAATCATCTCCATCATAGTAACAACACTATCGTTGCTTCTCATGCACACTCTGACTTCATCAAACATTTCTCAAGCCCAGAAAAGTAGAACATAATCTGAACTTTTCTACACGAACTACATTCGTAAGAATATCCGTCGGATTTATGCTCATGTAGATCTTGTCAAGAGTGACACTGCCTTCCCCAAGCACCTGTCAGCTAAAATGATGATGAACATCAATATGCTTAGTATGAGAATGAGATACCAAATTTTTTGTCAAATTGATCACACTTTCGCTGTCATAATTAATCTACATGGCCTTCTGCTAAAGCCTAAGTTCGTTCATCATTCCTATCAACTAAACACCTTCCTTGAATACATTTGTCACTACCATATACTCAACTTCGATTGTAGAAAGAGCAACCATAGATTGAAGCTTTAACATTCAATTGATCGCTGCACCCGCTAACACAAACGAGTATCTGGAAGTCGACCTTTTATTGTCCACATTTCTCACGTAATCTACATCCACATAGCTTACCAGTTTCTCCTTAGATTTTTCAAATGTCAAGATGTAGTCCGTTGTACCTCATATGTAATGAAATATTCATTTCACTACCTCTCAATGTTGCTTGCTGAGGTTTGATATATATCTGCTCACAACACTAATTGCATGTGAAATATCTGGTCTCCTACAGACCATGACATACATCAAACTACCAAACACAGTCGAGTAGGGCACAAGACAAAAAAAATTCTTTATTTGTAGTAGTACATTACTCTGAAGAAAGCCAAAAGTGAGCATCATGGGGTATGTTAACCGGTTTAGCCTTATCCATCTCAAACTTAATCAATACCTTCTCAAGGTATTCTGCCTGAGACAACTGTAACCATCTCCTCTCCTTATATCTATATATATCAATGACGAGAATAATCTTTGTAGCCTCCAAATCTTTCATCTCGAATATCATTGATAATTGAGTCTTCACACTACCAAAAAATCAAGTAATGGCTATGGAGGTTGAAAGGTTTTAGCTACGGATTTAATCCGTAGCAATATAGCTACGGATTTAATCCGTAGTTATAGCCTAAGTGCTCTGTAGCTAAAGCGTACCTCCCCACCTAAAACATATTAAATATAGATGGTGCTTAGGGGGATCCATGAGGTCCATTGAAATATATGTGTTTGATCTAAGCCGTCCAAAAATTCTAATATATAATTTTAGTGCATGAGCCTAAAAATTATGTAGATTAAATGTCTAACTGGACCACACCATAAGAAATAATATAAATTAAATTTCTACTGTTAATATGTTGTGTGGTCTCCTTACAAATTCGATCTAACTCATTTTTTTATCAGCACTTAAAATAATAATTTAAAATTAATGGACGGAGTGGATATATGAAATACATCACAGTAGGCCCCACAGTCCTAAAACCATAAAATGTCCCAAGGAGCCGTCCATCACGCGCCCCTCCAAAACCCCAAACCCCTCCAAAAACAAAACCCTCATCCGCCATTTTCTCTCGTTCGCTGATGAACCCATCTCTCTCTCTCTCTCTCTCTCTCTCTCTCTCTCTCTCTCGCACTCAGTCTCTCTCTTTCCCTTGCCCCCTCTCGATCTCCCAATCTCCCTCACCCTCTCTCCTTGTCTCAAGGCCGTATTCCCCTACTCTGTTTTCAAAAACCCATTTTGCTGTAAGAAGAAGAAGAAGAAGAAGAAGGAAAAGAAGACGAAACACGTACGGTTAGTTTCTTTCTTTCTCCTTCTTTATCTCTTTCTCAAATCTTTCAATCCTTCAATCCGCATTCCCCTCTCTCTGTTTCTGAAATGTAAGGACTGTTTGGCCGGTCAGATTGGAATGGATTGGATCTTATTGGAAGGGATTGGAAGTTAAATCCTAGGATTGGCCGGGCGTGCCAAACAGAGTCGGTGATCTGATCCCAATCCCTGAGACGTGTTTGGCTTGAGGGATTGGAAGGGATGTGAAGGTTTAATCCCGGTATTGGCCTGGCGTGCCAAACAGACTGGATATATCAATCCAGGGATATAGCAATCCCATTTATCTGAAGACAATCCACTGATAACACCATCAATACCTAGAAATCCAGGCCATCCACCCTAATACCATTCAATCCCTTTCAATCCACCCGACCAAGCGGGCCCTAAAAATGCTTTATGGGCTCCACCATAATATGTGTATGTAGGGCATTCATTTTTTCCAGCTCATTTTAGCGCCAAATCTCAGGTGGACCACACCATAGGAAACTGTGGTGATTGAAAACCCACCATTAGGGCCTATTTGGCTGGGCAGATTGGATGGAATTGAATGGTAATAGAGTGGATTGCACAGATTTCAAGGTAATGATAGTTGCGTCAGTGGATTGGTGCAAGATCTATGGGACTACTATATCCCGGGATTGCTATTTTCGGTCTGTTTGGGACGCTCGGCCAATCTCGGGATTAAACCTTCCAATCCCTTTTAATCCCTTGAACCAAACATGTCCCAAGCAATTTTAAAGGGATTAGGGTGGATTGGATGGGATTTAAAGGTAATGATGGTGATTTCAATGGATTGTCTTAAGATCCTGAAAGGAATTCCAGAATATATTTTTTTTAGGTTTGTCAGATTGTGACATCAATTTGAATTTTTATGTTTTTCTTTCAATGTCTTTTATGTTACTGGCATAGGCATTCATATATAGGGGTGCACACGGGTCGGTTCGGTCTAGTTTTGGGGTGAAATCGGAACCGAACTGTTCCTAACGGTACTGCAACTATTGGAACCGGAACTGGACCATTAGCACCATAAAACCGAACCGGAACTGGACCGTGAAGAATGGTTCGGTCCCGGATCGGATCCACGGTTCACAAGACCCATCTCTCATTTTATACAAACTGAAAATTGAAGCATGCCTTCAGTATACCTTGAGCAAAATTCACAAGACCCATCTCTCATTTTCCAGATTGAAATCAAAGGAAAGAAAAGTTGTGTATAATAACAAGATTAAAAAGAAAATAGAAGCTAAAATATACAATACCCATATAAGAAAAATGAGTGAAATTCACAAAAAAAGAGAGAAATCAGTACAAAAGAGTATGAAGAAGAGAAACCCATCTCAGCAAAAATGAAAACCTCACAAGAAAAGGTGAAAATGAGAAAACCCGTGTTCTAAAACCATGCTTAGAAGAGAATAGGAGTTACAGAGAAGTTGGGGTTTTGGAGACTTATTCTAAAAACATGGTTAGTTACAGAGAAGTTGGGTTTTTGGAGACTTACAGAGAAATCAACGGTGGAGAGAAAAGAGAGAGCTTGGGAGGCCGAGAAATGAAGGGCTTTGCAGACAAGAGTTGTTGAAGACGGAGATTCAACATCCTGCTTTGTTAAGATTTCATGGAGGAGGCTTTGAGGAAGCGCCTCTTTAGATCACTACCTCTAAACATTTCTCTCCCCCATCTGAGAAAGAGAGAGAGGGCAGAGGGACTGAGGGAGGGTAGAGGGTAAGGAGTGAGGCCAGAGAGAGGGCAGAGGGCAGGAATGTGGCGCGAGAGAGGGCAGGGCATGGACTTAGGCAACTTAGGGTGTTTTTTCTCAAGTACATTGGATCCATGGTTCCTGTCACGGATCGGTTCTACAGTTCGGTTAACGGTTCAGATCAACGATTCGGTTTGGTTCTATAGGACCTTAAACCAGAACCGAACCGTAATCAATGGTTTAGAAAATTTAGGAACCAGAACCGGACCGTTAGCACCCTGGAACTGGACCAAACCGGACCGATCCAACGATTCTGGTCCGGTTACACAGTTCCAACGGTTAAATGTGCACCCCTATTCATATACACTGAAAAATATAATTGAAGTGCTAGACTAGCATGTGCATTTACACCATTTTTTAAATGTTGGTGACTCATCCACCACACGTGTCATAAAACATGTTAATCCACTGCATTACATTCATTAGGAATCAAGCAGTGGTATGGAGCTACTGAGATGCATCTGACTTTATTGCACACTGCTGCAATGGTTGGTCATAGTGTTTACAAACATCAACTAACTTTCATTCAGCATATATATATATATAATCTTGAAGGGAATTCTAGAAATTTAGTTGAATGGTTGCACACTGCTGCAATGGTTGGTTTGTCAGTTTGCGAGATCAATTTGAATGTCTTTTAATTTAGTGTAATGTCTGTTATGTCACTCGAACAAGCATTCATATACATTCAGAAATGTGATTGAAGGGCTAGACTAAGTCACTAAGATGTACATTTCCACCATTTCTTAAATGGTGGTGGCTCATTCACCACACATGTGCCATAACACATGTTAATTCACCTCACTGCATTTGTCAGGTATCAAGTAGTGGCATGAAGCTACTAAGATGTGCATTTCCACCATTTCTTAAAAAGTTTGCAAACTCCTTAATACATTGTATTTGGTATATAATATCTGTTTGGGTCTAATCATCTGATAGCACTTCATTTCCAACTTTGAGGATGGTGCATTTGGCTAATTTCTAACTTTAATTTTTGGTAAGGTGCAGGTTGAAAATGGACCCCTTGGTTAATCGAGATTTGACTGTAATGAATAGGGAGTGGATGACACTAAGTTTTTCAGACCCACGTTTTATTTCTGGAATAAGAAGTTTTTTAAAGTTTGCACAAGAAAACCTTCCTGGTAGAGAATCTGTTCCTTGTCCATGCACCACTTGCAGATTTGCACATTTTCCGATTTCTTATGATGATATGGAAATACATCTAATGAAAAATGCATTTAACCCAAGCTATACGGTTTGGAACATGCATGGGGAGCATGTATCACCTAAGTGTACTGTACGTGAATCAAGTTCGCAACAATACCATAGTGTCCTGAACTTAAATGAGGTTCACAATGTGATCGTTCAAGAACTTGGTGGTAATAACTTAGATGAAGTTGTACAGGATGAGCCGAATGTGACCCCTGTAGTTGAAGGTGTCTTTGGAGAAAATGAAACCAATGATTTTGAAGAAAATCTATGAGACCCAAGGACTGACCTATACCCTAGGGCCCAAGATTTCACCGTGCTGACTTTTATTGTGTAGCTTTTCAAATTAAAGGTGAATCATGGATGGAGTGAAAAAAGCTTTATAGAGCTCCTTCAACTACTAAAGAAGGTGTTACCTTTCGGTAACAAGGCCCCAACTAATACCCACCAAGCGAAGAAGATCACTACAAAGTTGGGTCTTGATTATGTGAAAATTCATGCTTGTCCAAATGATTGCATCTTATATTAGAGAGAGAACGAGATGAAAACCATCTGTCCAAATTGTAAAACTTCTAGGTACAAAACTGAAATGGATTCTGAGAGAAAATAATCTCAAATACCTAAGAAGGTGTTAAGGTATTTTCTATTAACACCAAGGCTACAAAGAATGTTTAGTGTGTCATGGTTGGCGAAAGAAATGTCTTGGCACTCAACCAGAAAATTTCAACATGAAAAGTTGGAGCATTCGGCTAATTCTATTACATGGAAGAATCTTGATGACAAGTATACAGATTTTTCAGCTGAGCCTCGCAATATTCGATTGGGTTTGGCTACAGATGAGTTTAACCCATTCGACGCTTTCAGTATGTCGCATAGTTCATGGCCCATTATGTGTGTGACGTACAACCTTCCACCAAAGCTTTGCATGAAACTTCAGTTTACTATGTTGACTTTGCTCATTAAGGGACCACGACAACCAGGAAAGGATATTGACGTTTATTTACAGCCATTGATTGATGAACTACAAAAGTTATGGCGAGAAGGGGTCACGACATTCGATGCATACCATGAAAATAAATTCAACATGCATGTCATTCTGCTTTGGACAATCCATGACTTTCCAGCATATGGTAACGTTTCTAGTTATCAGACAAAGTATAAGTATGGTTGTCCTATATGTGGTCCCAACACAGATTCTTTGCGACTCAAATATGGAAAGAAACATATTTATATGGGCCACAGACGATGGTTGTCAATGTCAGAACAGGCTAGGAAGGACACGAGTGTTGGCACATTCAACAAGAAGGTGGAGATATGACATCAACCGATCCGTCTGGATGGGATTGAGGTCAAAAGATAAACCGCAAACTTGAATATGCAGTGGGAGAAGACTGGGAAGAGTAATATAAGGGGTATTGATGGAGGCCGAGAAGATCTAGTGGATGATGTTGAATCATCATGGTTCTTCAAACGGTATATATTATTTGATCTGGATATTGGAAAGATATTCCCGTGCGTCACAACCTTGATGTCATGCATATTAAGAAAAATATATGTGAAATCCTTATTACCTTGATGTTGAACACACCTGGCAAAACCAAGGATGATGCTAATACACGAAGGGACCTGAAACAATTGTGAATTAAGAAGTGTCAATGGCTGAAAAAGAATAATGGCAAAGTGATTCAGAAATAAGGTCCTTTCTGTCTAAGAAAAGAAGAGAAAAAACTTTTCATCCAGACTTTGCATGAGCTGCGTGTTCCGATCAGTTTTAGTGTGAATTGGAGGACCATCGTAAAGGAAGATTGCATGGATTTAAAGGGAATGAAGTCTCATTCTTACCATGTGTTGATGCAACATTTGCTCCCAGTTCTCATCCAGCATGCATTCAAGGATAGGAAGGTCATTCGTCCTATAATTACAAGCTTTTGCACCTTCTTTAATGCCTTGTGCTCGACAACCGTAGACCTTCAAACACTCCTTACTCTCGAGAGGGGCATGGCTAGGACATTATTTTAGCTTGAAACTATATGCCCGCCATCGATATTTATCATTATGATGCATTTGTCGATCCATTTGGCTTACGAGGCTCGCATATGTGGTCCTGTATACTATTGATGGATGTATCCATTCGAAAGGTACGTTGTGAGCTTAATAAGAATTGGCTTAACATCTAAATTTGCATATATATATAATGTATTATTAACTTTATCAAGTTCATGAAGACATTCAAGGCCTATGTCCGTAACAAGACACACGACCTGAGGGTTGTATTGCAGAGCAGTACATCCAAGAGGAGACAGTTATATTCTGCAACCAATATAAAGGAAAACAGAAAATAAGCCCACTGGAAAAGCTGAAAAATGGTTTAACGGAGTCATTCCAAGACTTCATAAGTTGGAAGATATCGTTGATGATGACCCTAATGATGACGATGTTGGTCCAGTAGGTTCGGGTCAAAGTGTTATCCTAGCTGGTATCGAATACGAACAAGCTCATACATGGGTACTGAAGAGTCATCCCAGCTACGACGAGTGGGAAGGGTATGTACAATAAGCTCATATATATATGTATATGTGTGTGTGTGTATATATATATATATATGTATGTATGTATATATATATATCTTCCTTACTTTATGTCATTTCAATATAACAATGTTATCGAATATCGCGCAGGAAGTACAAAGATTTCTTGCAGCGATGCTATAAGAGGACCAACAGGGTGCCTAGCGAGGACGAATTCATATCTTGGTTGAAGAGGCAATCAGAGTTCATTGAATCTGACGATAATGAGTTTAAAGATGTAGTGAGAGGACCTCTAGCTTTTTCTATGCAATACAATAAGTATTGTATTAATGGTTTCCTCTTTGTCACTAAGGACTATGAGGAGAATAAAACGAACCAAAACAGTGGGGTTAGGACAGAGGGTATGACAACCTTCCGATCAAGTGCTAAGGATATTAATACAGTGGATGAAAATCAACCTTACAACGGAGTCTTTTGTAGAATTATCCAATTGGAGTACCGAACAGGGTACAAGCCCGTCCTATTTAAGTGTGATTGGGTGAAAGTGACACATCATGGTGTTTCTTTTGATGTCGAAGTGAATTTGAGATTAGTAAATTTGTCTAGTCTTTACAGTTCAGACAAAGTCGGTGACGAGCCCTTCATTCTTGCAGAGCATGCCACGCAAGTTTTCTACTCCAGAGATCCAAAAAATCCTGACTGGCATGTGGTCTTGGAGGTTCTAAAAAAAATTTGTCAAAGAAGAGACATGCGTTCTATCGGAATGATTAAAGGCTGTAAGTAATGCCGATGTAGGACCTAATCTCACCTAATTAGCAATGGTTGATGAGTTGATATTCAATGAATCTGAAGACGTCAGTGTTGTGGTTGAGAAAACAAAGAAAAGAAAACGATCAAAGAGAATCTACTGATTTGTTTGTATTTTCTAAGCATGTAACAAAATGATATTTATTAGAGAAAATCTAATCAAGGTTTGGACAATATAGTAAATTTTTTGTACTTTATCTGTGATCTAAATTATTTCTTAACCATTAACTTTTTTTTCTTTTCTTTTCATATTAGGGAAGAAATAGGCACATGGATTCACAACCAGAGGTATTAGGTGCGCAGGTGCCTGGGATTACAGATTCAAGCAACACTAAAGGTAATAAGATACTTCTCCTTAATTATATATATAAATTTCTTTTTTCTTATATATTGGCTCGGTCCACCTTAAAAAAAAACTTTGAATTATATTGCATTCATTTGTATTTTTTCACAGGAAAAACTAGATGAGCACTATAGTAGCAATCCTGCTTTTAGGATGATCGGCATGGATGATGCCCTTACAGCGGTACTAATAAAATTTAAAAATTACTTAAGTTTTATGGTAATTATGAATATATTAATAACTTGATTTACAATGTTTTACAGTTGGTTGGTTCTGACAATAGCGGGTAAATGTGGGATCTAGGTTGCTCAATAAGTAAGCTAGGACTGAAGAAGTTAGCCCCTGCTCGTTCAAAGGTAGAGAATGTGATAAAAGAAAAAGAGAGCGTAACTCAAGAGTTATTTCAGGTGAAGAAAAAATTAAATAATATGACTGAATATATAGTTGAGATGAAGAAAATATTAGTGGATATGCAGAAAGAGAGACAATATACTCAAAATCTCTCATCATCAACAATCGCTAAATCTACTCAGGCATCGTCGGTATGCAAGTATAAATTTTTTACTGTATTGAGCTTACAATTATATTATAAACACTAACAATACCAATGTCATTTTATGTGTAAATGTAGTCGGATATTATATATATCAGTAAGAGATGCGACTTGCTTGGTTTTAGAAAACGTGGTATAGTTGCTCGTGGTGAAGTACATGAAGTTAATCCAAATGCAACTGTCTATTGTGAACCATTGGAGGATGGAGCTTTTGTTGTTGTCCTGACTGAGGTTATACAACCTCATGCTTGTTTGTGGAAAGAAGATAGGTTCGCATCTATACTTGGAGAGGCCGGTCTGGGATCATTTGTGCAATGGGGGAAAGAGGCTTTGAGAATTCAATAATTTGAACAAATTTGGTACTCTATAAGTGAACATGTGTAGTGTGCATTTTGAACTAATTTTGAACGTGTAGTGTGCATTTTGAACTAATTTTGAACTAATTTGGCACTTATTTTTTTTAATATTGAATGAATTTTGTACTCTATATTTGAACATATTTATAATCTTAGGCTCCATTTGGTCATCATATTAGTATTTATGAAAATATTTTTTAAAAAAAACCAAATGGAGCCTAAGTCCTTTTTTAACTCCACCAATGCAACTCCTTACATTGCCGGTCCCAAGCATGAGTAAAGGAGGAGGGAGAAGGGCTTTAGAATAAGATCGTTAACTATGGAGTAGATCCTGAAAATGCAGTATCTCTGGTTTTATGGTTTTACTTGTACATTCCTGTATTGATTACTCAAGCATGACAGTTATACGCATTCTTTCAGGTGAATGTTGCATGTGGGAGGATTGGAGCTACATATTTCAGATTCAAGCATCTGGTACGTACGTCTCTTGTCAAGAATGCACATGTATAGTTCATCAAATAATATATTATGTGATATCATGTGCATGATATCTATGTTGTAATTACAATTATCTATAATAATAATAATAATTTGTTCATTATAGTGCATTCATAATAGTTATTATTATGGTTACAGTTATTCATTATATGACAGGTTTTCAGGTGAGATGATCGAGTTTCAAAACAAAACAGTCTGCGGTTTTGAGAAGCGATTCCCAGGATGTATGTGTGTTTCAAGGGCCATCTGCACCTTGGAAGCATATAATGGAAGGTAAGGAAAACCCTCAAGTTTCCTTCTTTGAATCATAAAAAGGTATTTGTGCTGAATCCCATGCATTGGCAATATTAGGCATGCTCATGAGCAAGACATGCATAATTCTGTAAAAATTAATGGAGCAGACCTGGATATGCGTTGGAGCTTCCGGATATTGAGCGGGGGTCCCTGGAAGGTGGGAACCGCTGTTATGACCATGGTGAGGTTGTCCATTTCCTATGGATAGCATTGGAGTGGCATGGCCATTTGGACAGGCCGCGTTTATGTATTTGGTCGTCATTAATGGAGCAGACCCGGATGTGCGTCGGATCTATCCGGATGAGCGGGGGTCCCTGAAAGATGGGAACCGCTGTTATGACCATGATGAAGCTGTCCATTTCCTATTGACAGCATTGGAAGGGCCTGGCCAATTGGAGCAGGCCGTGTTTATATCTATATTTGCAGGGACCATACCCTTATCCTATAACCTAAACCTATTCTCAAATCCCAAAACCGATAACTACAACCTAAACCTTAACCTAAACCTATAACTTATAACCTATAACATGAAACTATAACCTAAACTCAATTCCCTAAACTTTAGCCTACAACCTAACATAAACCTATTCTCAAATCCCAAAACCTATAACTACAACCTAAACATTAACCTAAACCTATAACCTATAACTTAAACATATAACCTAAATTAACTCAATTCCCTAAACTTTAACCTACAACCTAATCTAAACCTATACTTATAACCTAAACCTATTCTCAAATACCAAAACCTATAACCTAAACCTTAACCTAAAACTATAACCAATAACCTATAACATGAACCTATAACCTAAACTCAATTCCCTAAACCTTAACCTATAACCTAACCTAAACCTATACTTAAAACCTAAACCTATACTTATAAGCTAAACGTATAACCTACAACATTAACCTTAACCTATAACCTAAACCTATACTTATAACTTAAACCTAAACTTCTAACCTTAACCTAAACTTATTCTCAAATTCCAAAACCTATACTTATAACCTAAACCTAAACCTTAACTTATAATCTTAACCTAAACTTATAACCTTAACCTAAACTTAAAACCTTAACCTATAACCTATAACCTAAACCTATACTTATAACCTTAACCTAAACTTCTAACCTTAACCTAAACCTATTGTCAAATCCCAAAACTTATACTTATAACATAAACTTAAACCTTAACTTATAATTTTAACCTAAACTTATAACCTTAACCTAAACTTATAACCTTAACCTACAACCTTAACCTATAACCTATAACCTAAACCTATACTTATAACCTTAACTTAAACTTCTAACCTTAACCTAAACCTATTCTCAAATCCCAAAATCTATAACCTAAACCTAAAACTTAACCTATAACCTATAACCTATACCTATAATCTATAACCTAAACTCAATTCCCTAAACCATAACCTATAACCTAAACGCAATTTCCTAAACCTTAACCCATAACCTAACCTAAACTTAAACCTAAACCTAAACCTATAACCTAAACCTAAACCTAAACCCAAAACCTAAATGTATTCTCAAATCCCTAAACCTAAACCTACACCTAATCATAATCTCAACTCCCTAACCTAAACCTAAATCTAAACTTGAAAACCCAAACCCAAACCCAAACCCGATCCCGAACCCGAACCCTATTTCCTAAACCTAAACCTTAACCTATTCTCAATTCCTATAACCCTAAAGCTTATAACCTAAACCTAAACCTTAACCTATGACCAAAAACCTTAACCTATAACCAATAACCTAAACTTATAACCTATAACCTAACCTTAGCCTAAACCTAAAACCTAAACCTTAACCTATAACCTAAAACCTAAATGTATTCTCAAATCCCTAAACCTAAACTTTTACCTATTCCTAATCTCAACTCCCTAACCTAAACCTAAACCTAAACTTTAAAACCCAAACCTAAACCCGATCCCGAACCCGAAACCAATTTTCTAAACCTAAACCTTAACATATTCTCAATTCCTATAACCTTAAAGCTTATAACCTAAACCTAAACCTTAACCTTAACCTAAACCTAAACCTAAACCTATGACCTAAAACCTTAACCTATAACCTATATCCTAAACTTATAACTTATAACCTATAACCTATAACCTAAACCTAAAACTAAACCCAAAACCTAATTGTATTCTCAAATTCCTAAACCTAAACCTACATCTAATCCTAATCTCAACTCCCTAACCTAAACCTAAACCTAAACTTAAAAACCCAAACCTAAACCCGATCCCGAACCCGAACCCGATTTCCTAAACCTAAACCTTAACCTATTCTCAATTCCCTTAACCTATAGCTTAGAACCTAAACCTAAACCTATACCCTATAACCTAAACCTAAAACCTAATGTATTCTCAAATCCCTAAACCTAAATCTACACCTAATCCTAATCTCAACTCCCTAACATAAACCTGAACCTAAACTTGAAAACCCAAACCTAAACCTGATCCCGAACCCAAACCCGATTTCCTAAACCTAAACCTTAACCTATTCTCAATTCCCTAAACCTATAGCTTATAATCTAAACCTAAACCTTAACCTAAACCTAAACCTAAACCTTAACCTAAACCTATGACCTAAAACCTTAACCTATAACCTATAACATAAACTTATAACCTATAACCTAACCTTAACCTAAACTTAAAACCTAAACCTTAACCTATAACCTAAAACCTAAACCTAAACCCAAAACCTAAATGTATTCTCAAATCCCTAAACATAAACCTACACCTAATCCTAATCTCAACTCCCTAACCTAAACCTAAACCTAAACTTGAAAACCCAAACCTAAACTCTATCCCGAACCCGAACCCAATTTCCTAAACCTAAACCTTAACCTATTCTCAATTCCCTAAACCTAAACCTAAACCTAAAACTAAACCTATAACCTAAACCTAATGTCACGCCCCAAACTCGAAAACCGGGCTCATAAAATTTTTGATCGCCGAATCCGGCACCGTTAGCATCCGTAGTGCCCCATCCTCGGATTTCGGCACTCATATGCCAGATTCCGATGCTAGGATTCTACGAAAGAAGGAGATGTGGTGTCATGCCCCAAACTCAAAAATCGGGCTCATAAAATTCTCGATCGCCGAATCCGGCGCCAACAGCCTTCGTAGTGCCCCATCCTCGGATTCCGACACTCATATGCCAAATTCTGATCCTAGGATCCACAAGGAGGATTTTTCAACATACATTTGTCTCATAAGAAGCATAACCATAAGTATACCCAAATCATAAATGCAACATCATCACCACATATCCACTGATATAAACATTTGAATACAATGCTGAGAGGGAAATAAATATATCGAAATCAAAGCTCCAGAGGATAGCTGCATGCGCCAAGCTCAATGCTGCTGCAACCTATCGCCACCTGCACGCATCTATCGTGCATAAGCTTATAAAAGCTTAGAGGGTGGTGAAAGTGTGTGCATAAGATAAGTGTCAAGTATATCATGAAGCCCATAAATCATACATCATCGGAATAAGCGAAAATACTGACAAGATCATGAATCATACGATATCAGAGTAAGCGAAAATATACTGACAAGATCATGAATGTTATCAGCCGTACAAAGGCTATGCGATGCAAAACATAATAAGACAATAACAAATGTTGATGATGCAATGCAATATGCAAATCCTGATGAGCCACGAATACCATCAACCTCATCTAGGTCATATAAGTGTAAAAATATAGTAACCCAAAATGCTAAGTACTGCAGATGCAATGTAATATGCGGTGCGAATGAAATGACCATGCTGGAATGTGGAGTCGGGATGATAATACGTAGTATCGCAGGCTATGGGGTCCACCACAAGGGACTTCTATCTAAACCAGTCCCATACCTAAATTTGGATAGTCTGACTTAGTGTGGTAAACTCCTGATCTCAGGTTAGTCGCGTGCCCAACCGAAATTCTGGCCATGTGAAGGTACACTTAACAAATAATTACACACCACCAGCCCAAGTAGATAGTGAATAAATGAATGAATGAATGGATATGCAATTTCTGCTCAATAAGTCCATATATCAGTACATTGCTCTCTGGAAAAAATCATTGGGGTCTATTACACTCCACACTGACTGCCTCCTCCCTAGCTGCACAGCCAAGTAATTAGTGGAAGAGACCTCACTATCTGCCTGCCAATATTGGGCCTGGCTCGTCTATAGTGAACCCATTTACGAGCTGGTCATACTCAGCCTAGCTTATAGCCCTCTCACTCGGGCGGATAAGGCCACACCCCCTTCCAACCGCCCAGATACAGTGGGAGATACGACCTCATAGTATAGGCACCGACGCTCATATTCCACTCGGTCTAGATGTTGGAGTATCTCATGGTACCAAGGAGGTTCTGAGATTTTTACCCAAAGACATCCTATGTGCCCACAGTGCTAGAACCAAGCATTTTTGGTGTCTCATCTGGCCATCCACGATGTGTTTGTGGAGGCCACGACCCTGATGTCGCTAGGGCATATAATGATCAAGTCACATATATGCGAGATACATGAGTTACACTATCCAGTCATGTAGCAATCCTACGCATACGGCCCGATAATGTGAGCACTCCGTCTCATAAGGAGTCCCATAAATAGTCTGCCTAATAGCGTATACTATAATCAAACATTTCTCATATCAAGCATATATATGATGCGTATGGGCATGAATCATGGAGCTATACTAAGCATGTTATATGGTGATGAACTATCCTCACAACGAAGATGGGCCTTGATGGCCTACACATAACAAGTATGGGCCTATCAATGGGCCCTAGGGAGAGTCATAATGCAGACATTTAACCAACATTATTCTTACAATGTGAACGTCAAACCAACATTGCTCCTAAGGCACGACCCGCCATAAATGTCATTACATAACCCATGGTGGAATCACACAATGCAATAGACCTTGTATACATCCCATTGGGCCTCGACCCATGGGCCTCAAATACATCAAATGGGCCTTATCATATGGTCCTCATATATGTCAAGGTGGGCTTCAATAATGGGCCTCATACACATCACGGTGGGCCTCAATAACGGGCCTCATACACATCAAGGTGGGCCTCAATAATGAACCTTGAATACATCACAATGGGCCTCAACCCATGGGCCCCAAATACATCACGATGGGCCTTACCAAATGGGTCAAAAATACATTACAATGGGCCTCGTCATATGGGCCGGGAATACATCACAATGGGCCTCGCTAAATGGGCCATAAATACGCAACAGCTGGGCCCTGCACATGGGCCATAAATACATCAATGGGCCATAAATATGCAACAGCTAGGCCCTGCGCATGGGCCATAAATACATCACATCGGGCCCCAACACATGGCCCGAGTACACATCATATTGGGCCTCAAACATGGATAGCATATACATCAAGTGGCACGCATTGAATGGGTCTTACATATCGCAATGGACCACGTCAATGGGCCTTATACATCACGTCGGGCCGCTTGGATCAAGCACGTACGTCATGTGGGGGCCACGTGAGTGGACGGTGTGAATATACAACACATCTCAAGGTGGGCCCTACCTGTCCTACGATAAAACAAATGGATAGCTGGGTATAGAACGCATGCATCAAGGGGCCCACCGTCCCACAAAACAGATGGACAGCGTTGTTGCAAAGCACATACATCATGGTCGGCCTATACAGCACCGTCCAAATGGACGGCGTGTATATAAAATACATATATCAAGGTGGGCCGTAACGACAGGCCTCGCACATTGGACTTACATACCTCAGGTGGGCCTCAATAATGAGCCATAAATATGGCAAGTGGGCCTAATCACTTGGGCCTTATATATACACCAAGGTGGGCCTCAATGGACGGCTACAAATAAATCAAAATAGGCCTCATACATATACCAAGGTGGGCCTCAATGGGCGGTCACAAATAAATCAAGATGGGCCCCATACATATACCAAGGTGGGCCTCAATGGGTAGTCACAAATAAATCAAGATGGGCCCCATATATATACCAAGGTGGGGTCCACTTGAACTATAGATCTGTCTTATTTTTAGCCTCAAGCCTGTAATACAAGCTTGCCAAATGGTGGATGGTTTGGATGCAACCCATGCATCATGGTGGGGGTCCATATGAACTATGGACCTGACTCATTCTTTAGCTCATATCATAAAATGAGCTTTTAAAATGGGTGGACGATTTGGATGCAGCACATGCATCATGGTGGGGGCCACTAGCCATCCAGCAGCCAGCCATATGGTTGGACGGCATTGATAAAACACATATAGTCTGGTGGGTTCCACCGTCCATAGCAGTGGACAGTGCGAACAAAATGCATACATCCTTGTGGGTCCCACCTGGGGCCCACCATAATGCTTATTTGCGGTCCAACCTGTTGATAAGGTCACACATGACCTGGATGGAAAGGAAAAACAAATTTCATCTTAATCCAAAACTTACATGAACCCAAAAATGGGTTTCAATGGCAGCCGTGCAATGACCGTTGTTCCCTATGATGTGGGCCACCTGAGCTTCGGATGGGGATGATATTTGGAGGGCGGCCCACTGCCCTAAGGGTCTACAAGATGGACGGTGTGGATATACAAAACACACATCATGGTGGGGCCCACGGCTGGGTCGTGTGGCTGCTGTCCGTCCGCCCAAATGCTATAGGCGCTGCCTGTGCGCCTCTGGCAGCAGCAGCGTCTACTACATGTTATATAAATATATTTTTAAAAACACGTATTTTTGTAATTTTTCGTGCATGGGGCCTGCATCAGGTGAATCCGACCCACCTAATGGATTCCATAGTTCATAACCAATCCATCAAGCCCAATATTGGGCATCTTTCGACATGTAGAAAAGTTAAGGTGAATTTGAACGGTGAAAATTACCGTTTGCTAAGGTATGACCCACCAGAAAGTTGGATCAGCTTCATTTTTCGGTTCAATGCCTAAAATGAGTTAGTAATTAGGATGGACGGCGTGGATTGAATCCATACATCTATGTGGGGCCTATACAAGTGGCTCACCCAAATAGCCTTAAACCAAGGCTAATATTTGTGTTTTCCATTTAACGTCCAGCGTCCAGGACGCTGGACGGGTGTGCATTTCAAGTGAGCTGCCCACGTGGGCCACCACATGAGGGCTGGGGTGGAATAAAACATATAAAGTGGGCCCCACCTATAGACGGCTTGGATAAAATATATGCCTTATCGTGGGGTCCATTCGAGTGAGCCACATGGCCACATCGTCACATGAAAAGAAATGAAAAAGAGAGGGAGAGAGAGAGAGAGAGATAGAGGGACACGCGTGATGGAGGGACCCCGGCATTATGGGCCCTCCGTTTCAAGCATCCAATCATACATCAAGTGGGTCCCATTGCATGTGGGCCCTTCAAATCAAAGAATAATGGTAGAGATCCCTTCTCCACCAAGATGTAAGGTCTAGATGACCCCTTTTTAGACTAGAAAGTAAACATCATGATGGGGTCCAAGGAGAATGGCCCCATCATGGAATGATAATAAAATCAAGGTGGGCCACCGGCCACATATAGGGTCCCAAGTAAGATCCATACCATCAATCGGTAGGCCTCACTTAGCCTATCATTAAAATATGGAAAGATCTAGCCTAATAAGCACCCACCGTTCGATCTTCTCGGTCCATTGGAACGTTGGTCTCCTTGTGCTTCACTTTGATGGAGAGGATGAGAAATGAAGGGCTAAGATGATGGATTTTTAGGATAGAAAGTGGGCCACACAACTCACTTTTCTCTCATGGAAGAGCTTGGACGTGAGCTCATTTTGGTTGCTTGGAATTTGTGAAGGGAAAGACAGAGAGAGAGAGGGTAGTTGAAAGAGAAGTGATGGGAGATGGGTGATGGATGTGAGTGATGGGTGAGGTGATGGATTGGTTAACTTTTGGATTTGCTTGACTTGTGGAGAAAGAAAGTATGGGTTGCTTTGTACTTGACATGAGGTGATTGATGGGATTGATTTAGCATATCGTAGAGATTCTCTTGGGATTGCAAAGGCACAGCGTTTCTTCGAACTGAACGCGAGTCCACATCTCCCTGCCAGGGTATCGGATCGGTATGCAAGATGCGGTGTTGGAACCGCGGCGACGGTGCGGTCTCAAAGATACTACTCGCGAGGTAAGCCGATTCTAATATATGGGACACGACTTAGCATCACGCGCAAAGGCTGATAATAGATCGCGGGTCGCCAAAATTTGACAGGGAGGACCGCGAAGGCATACGAAATGGTACGAGCTATGATACGAGTCTTACACCTAAATTTAAATCCAAAACCTAAATATATTCTCAAATCCCTAAACCTAAACCTACACCTAATCCTAATCTCAACTCCCTAACCTAAACCTAAACCTAAACTTGAAAACCTAAACCTAAACCCCATCCGGAACCCGAACCCGATTTCCTAAACCTAAACCTTAACCTATTCTCAATTCCCTAAACCTATAGCTTATAACCTAAACCTAAGCCTTAACCTAAACCTAAACCTATGAGCTAAAACCTTAACCTATAACCTATAACCTAAACTTATAACCTATAACCTAACCTTAGCCTAAACCTAAAAACTAAACCTTAACCTAAAACCTAAAACCTAAACCTAAACCTAAAACCTAAATGTATTCTCAAATCCCTAAACCTAAACCTACACCTAATCCTAATCTCAACTCCATAACCTAAAGCTAAACCTAAACTTGAAAACCCAAACCTAAACCCGATCCCTAATCCGATTTCTTAAGCCTAAACCTTAACCTATTCTCAATTCCCTAAACCTATAGCTTATAATCTAAACCTAAACCTAAACCTAAACCTTTACCTAAACCTATAACCTTAACCTAAACCAAAACCTATGACCTAAAACCTTAACCTATAACCTATAACCTATATATAACCTAACCTTAACCTAAACCTTAACTTATAACCTAAAACCTAAACCTTAACCTAAAACCTATATGTATTCTCAAATCCCTAAACCTAAACCTACACCTAAACCTAATCTCAACTCCCTAACCTAAACCTAAACCTAAACTTGAAAACCCAAACCTAAACCCGATCTTGAACCCGAACCCGATTTCCTAAATCTAAACCTTAACCTATTCTTAATTCCCCAAACCTAAAACCTAAACTTAAACTTAAAACCTAAATGTATTCTCAAATCCCTAAACATAAACCTACACCTAATCCTAATCTCAACTCCCGAACCTAAACCTACAAACCATATGGTGATACCATTCCTTTTGTATCAATTTCATTCTTCTTTGAGTTTTTATTAATTCATTAAGAAGGAAAAAATGGTTATACATGATGCACTTCTTTCACTTTGTTTTTCTTTCCCCCAATGGTCATTCTGATTTATGAATGCTATGACTATTTGTTGGATGATGGAATATACGAAGCTATTGCAGGAAGTGATTTTGTCATTACTAGCTAGAGTTGCATTTCGAGACAACTCTTAAAAGTACTACATAAATGACCATGGAAGTAATTTTACAGAGGTCACTAAGAAATTGAAAGGAAAAGGAGTGGACTTGGACAACAATCGGTTTTTGATTCTTCAGGTGGGTGATGGCTGAAAAAAGCCTATTTACTTGTGAAAAAAATCATACCGTCAAAATATATCTTCTCTTTCAATTCTGTATCATTGAAATTTCAGGGTGAAGTCGAGCAAATTTCTCTAATGAAGCTAAAGATTTGTATTTTCAGCATTATTGTAATTATAATTGTAATTGATTGAATGAAGGATTGTAATTGATTGTAATTGTAATTGATTGAATGAATGATTGTAATTGATTTTAATTGTAATTGATTGAATGAAGGATTGTAATTGAAAGAATGAATGATTGTAATTGATTGCAATGGAATGAATGAATGATTATGCAAGTGGTAATTGAATGAACAAATGATTATATATATATATATATATATATATATATATATATATTTTTTTTTTTTTTAATGTACGAAATAGCTATGGATATTGACCGTAGCCGATTATCTGACAGTTGTAGCCATTATTAAATTTGGCCTATTGCTATAGATTTTTAGCTACAAATAATATCCTAGCTGTTTGTGGTTTTCGCAATAGATATAATTGCTACGAATTTATCTGTAGCTATTGGGATCAATAGCTATGGATTAAATCCGTAGCCATAGGTTCAAGACCTATTGTTACGGAACCTACGACTATGGTCGTGCTACAGACTAAAACCGTAGCCATAGGTCTATGACTACGGTTTTAATCCGTAGCCTTTGCCCATTTTTTTGATAGTGTTAATCTATTAATTTTAGACATGTTATGGCTAGCGATAAGTATATCATCAATATATAATACTAGGACAATGAATTTTCCATCACTTAATGCCTTGAAGTAGACAGAATGATCATATTCACTTCTGGTAAACTGCTAACTCACCATGAAAGAATCAAATCTTTTATACCATTGCCTAAGTGACTGTTTCAGGTCGAACAATGACCTCCTAAAACTGCAAACCTTATTCTCTGACCCATGTATCTCGAACCCTTATACTTGCTTCATGTAAATCTACTCTTTTAATTCACCATGAAGGAAAGTAGTTTTTACATCTGTTGTTCAAATTTCAGATTATTGGGCAACAATCGCCAACATAAATCCAATAGATACCTGCTTAAGCACGGGTGTAAAAATCTCACTAAAGTTGACATCGTAATAAGCCATTAAAACTATGAAGTTTGACCTTACCTCAAAAGTCTCTTTCAGCACAATCTAGGCGATCACCTCCATGGATTGGTCGTTAAGTAAAGCTGTCATCGAGGTCCTCATCGCTAGAGCTCGAATCGTCTGGGATAGCCTTACAATTCACCATTGGTAGTGCTTTACAGAAATCAGGATTGTGTGATACAACAACCACAGGCGGTTGAGCATCGCCTTGGGCTCGGGGTGGAATTAGCGTATCAACAAGACGGTCGAGGGTTGCCTGCAACCCTTTTATGGTTAACTGACTCTCCCAGTGGAAAGCCTCCATTCTTTCCAAAAGATAATGATTCCCTGGCTAACTGTCCATGAGATTTTGATCCGTACTGTCGTTATTTGCTATCAATTCAAGTGGAGTCCTTGCTCTAATACCAATTGACGTAGGGATGGGCGCGATAAGGTCGATCATCGTCTTCCTCAAAGGGATAACTACTCTAAATCCACGGAGCTTCTCTAGACTCCTCGCAGAGATTCCTCGAATCCACAAGGAGAGATAAAAATACAAATAAATTATAAATAAATCGGAAATAAATTGATTGGTAATTAAAAAACGAGTTTACAACCTTTTAAATAGTGATACCAAACCTTGGAAGAAGTTTCAGAATCAAACTACAACTCAAACTCCTTAAAATCATGACTTACTATAAAAAGTAAACTTACTATTTATAAACGGTCATGATTTCTACTTGACCTTATTGTTTTCGGCCAAAAATAGTAAGTGTCCTGATTGGGTTAATCATCTTATCCTCCAAAAATAGTAAGTTATGATCGAACTAAAACTTACTATAAATAGTAAAAACAGAATTAAAAAGGACTTTTGACCATCGATCTGATAGAATCTCACAAATTTGGCATGGGCAACTTGGCGTAGTATGATTGGGTGGCTAAAGTAACTTCTCCTACCCCAAAATCATATATGGCACATTGAATAACTCATTCTGGTTTGCAAGATATGCCGATTTTAAGGATCTGACAGTCTCGATCACTTCCGCCTCCGAACGGACCTTCTCTAGTACATCTTGGACATGGAAGTGTCCGCGACCTGCTTTACATCAACTATTACTTCTAATGCTCTACGAAAGCTAGAGCATTTCTCATTATATACTTAGATATTGTATTCCTTTTTGTATAAGTAATTGAAAATAATCTTATTAACCAATAATCATGCTCTAATACATCATTATCATTAATTAAAATGAGACATAGTTTTAGATGTCTATTAAACGGACCCTAATATTTATGCTACTCTATTTGAATCCTACTTTTCTTAAATGAATTTCATGTGAAGGGTTTGACCATGTATTTCAATGGTAGGTGAGTGCAATTCAACATTGAGTTCTCGGGTTCAAGCTCATACCTACCATTAAAAAAAATTTAAGCAACTAAAGCATGAAATGACACAAAAAAGAGAAAAGTTCTAGAAATGATTTCTATGTAAACGAAATCAGTAAAAATATTTTTAAGAGAGTATTGTGCAAGATGCCTTGGATTTTGTCAATCTACTATGCTGAGAAGCCCTTTCTTAGATCAACCGATGTTTAATTCAATCCTACTGAAAATTGAATGGATTCTCAGTTTACACACTGTGAAGATTTGCATATTTTTTTGTTCAACCAAAAAGTGTAGTCGGTTTGGTTCAGTCCGACTAAAGGTCCCAATCAATCCGACCGAACAGGTTACGCAAGTTAGCACAAATCAGAGTATTTAAGTCCGATCACAATTAGGGCTTATTAATACGATTGTTTTCTCTCTTAAGGGCAAGGAATTTGCGAGCTGAGAGGGTTCTAAATGCTTATAAAGGCTTGGGAATGGATTTTTGTCAAGGGACTAGGGTTTTTCTCTTTATGGATCACAATGAGAGATTCGGGTTTCGTCTTTAATCGAAGGGGGTGAGTAGTGTAATCTCTAAGGCTTTGATTATACTAGATTTCTATTGCTTTGTGTCATGATTTTTTTTTTACAAGAGTTTTTCACGTTAAATATCTTGTGTTCGTGCTTTAGTTGGTTATCGTTTATTTGATTCTTCTATCTTTGTTGACATGTTTTCACAAAATGCACAGATTAACGGTAGTATTAGATCCAAATTTCTAATACCTAGAGTTGATCTAGGTTTATTAAGGGCTCAAAATTTCAATAGAGAAATATGTAGAGAAAGGAAGATGCATGACTTGTTTCAATCCCACTTCTTTCTCTTACTTCTTTCTTTTTGATTCTTTAAAATGACAAATTGCCCCTGCAAGACTCGGTTAACACATTTTGGCTTAGACGAGTTAACCAAGTCCCAAGTTTTACTTGGAAATCGGATAAGTAATGGGGGAATGCGAGCGAGAGTGCGTCTGCCCCTGGGTGTCTGTAAACCCTAAACGAGCATGCCCTCAAAAGCCTCCCTTTACCGTATTTGTTGCAAACCTCACATATGATACCTCTGAAAATGATCTTCTCAGGATTTTTGGCAGATATGGGAAGATAGCCGATGTATACATTCCCAGAGACCCAATTCGGAGGACATCTCGAGGATTCGCTTTCATTCGATTTTGCTATGAACGGGAAATGATCAAAGCCGCCAAGTACCTCCATGGTAGAAGAATCGATGGCCGTGCTGTGACGTTAGCCTGGGCAAGAAATCAGAGGGGGAATGTCGCTCCGGTTAGGGATTCACCCCCTCAATTGATTCCGTCTGCAACGCCTCAACCAACTTTCTCGGAAGCAGTCCGAAGCCACCCTGTTCCAGACAAACCCTCGGCGCAAGTAAAAGAGGCCCCTATTCTCGAACGGCGCCCAGACCCTTTCGTCATAGAGGCTGACATCAGGGAGGTCGAGAAATTGCAGGTTCCCTTTTCCATGGCTCTCATTGCCTCCTGTGCTAAGGAGGTTTTCGTCCTGCACCTGATCGACTCCCTCTACAACTCTCCTTTCGCTAGTTCCCAAATCGATGTCACTAGGATTGCTTCGAGAAAATTCCTCCTCAAATTCAAATCTAGGATGGAGTTGGATGCTTTTGCGTCAGATCTGGAACTACACCATTTGATGGGTTTATCGGAGGTTTGTTCCTGGTACACCCAAGCGACCTCTCTAATCAAAGGCAATAGGATCCAGCTAGTGGGTATACCTACGCATGCATGGTTCCGGGCACCATCGAAGGGTTTGCTAAATCATATGGGGAAGTTCTGGAAATCGACACAGTGACAGCTCTGGGCATATTTCAGGCGTTTGCCAGAGTCAAAATCAGACCGGCTCCGGATTTGGATATTCACAGCTTGAGATATTTGAAGGTAAATGGTTTGTCCTTCCCTGTGATTGGTTATTTGGAGAAACCGAAATTCTAGATAACCCATTTTTCCTCTCCAGATGTGCAGCCCACTGGTTGCAATTCCACCAGAGAATGGGTGGAGAAGTCCTTCTATAAACACAATCCTACTCTTTCTATATGCCTACCAGATGCTTGTGGAAATGCCAAGGTGACTACCAGTCCATCAGAGCAGGTTCATTCACCCACGATGGCAACCATCATTCCCTCCTCCCATCACCCTGACCTTTTCCTTCTGACTGGCTCAACATCCTTCGACCCATCCTCCCCACAACTGGGGCCGAGTGCTGTGGATCCCCTGATTCTGGATCTGAACTACCACCCTACCTAGTCTCCTCACCTCACCCTCCCCCTTAGAGTCTCAGATCCGCATCAAACCAATCCTTCTCCCACCATCCTCACTCCTATCCAAGTCTGTCATCAATTGAAGTCTGGAGGAAGTGACCCCTCTAGTTCCAGATGCTGGAAGGGCCGGGTATTGCTGCCCTGTCCCAGACAGATGTGTGGATCATGCAACTCTGCAGTCACAAGATCTTCAGCTTAGATCTAAGGAAGGTACTAACTCCCCTCTGCATAGGAAAGAAGGTAACAGCTTCCCTATGAATGAAGCCATCTACACGAACCCCGCTGACTATGTGGAGCTGGCCAATAACAGCTCCCCTGCGATTGAAGTAACCTGCAGGCCCCCTGTTAACTGTGTGGACCAAGCTAATACTAGGTTCCCAAACAGTCAGGTGAATCATGCCATCTGCAAGAGGGATGCTCTACCTGTCCAGACACCCCCTGCGGGGGTAGAGAGGCCTTTTAATTTCAGTAGGTGTTGCGAACAAGCGGCCACATGGAAGGCAAAGTTTGCTGGGTGCTCTCCCACCCGCCGGCACTCTCACCCTCAAACATTGAGTACTACTCATGTCCCTCTACAACGGCGTGTTGAGCTGCTGAGAAGGGAGTGGCTCACTCCTAATCAGGAAGGCGTTAGAAGGGAAGCAGAACCCACAGGTCACCTGGAGATTGACCTATCCCCTTTCTTTGGGCAAGAAAACGGAGCAGGTAGTAAATCTGCAGGCAATGCCTAAGTCCAACTAGCCCAACATGCTCAGGTGCCTATTTCCTCTTTTGATCTAGAAGATACAAGAAGCCACAAGCCTCATTAGAGCCCCTGCATACAGGGTAATGACTCATTGACAAGCACAAATGAGGCCACGGGAAGGATCATATCAGGCAGTAGGTCTATTAAAGGTAAGCGGAGAAAGGTATCCAACAGGAAGGTGGCTAGACTGATTGAAGAAGGGGAGTGGTTCTGCAAACTGCATCGCTTGAAGAGGAGGGCCATGAACTCAGGGTGTGTCACTGATGGGTAGTGCCCTTATTTGGAATGCTCGTGGGATAGGCAACCAGCCTACCATCAGAACTCTGAAGAAGCTGATCAGGAATTTTAACCCATTGCTACTAGCTATCCTCGAACCGATGACCAGAGAGGAGCGGAGGGTGGCCATTGGTCTGAAGTTGGGTTTTCACTCCTCGTTATCGAACGGCGAAGATGGGGGTAAAATCTGGGTTTACTATCAAAACCAAATCAATGCGACGGTGCACTTTAAATCATCTCAAATTCTTTCTTTGCATATTTCTTTTCAGAATTGTAGTTTTCTTGTTTTGCTGTCCATTGTATATGCTAAATGTTCATATATATCCAGAACGTCCCTCTGGTTGGACCTGGAAAATCATAGCAGGAACATCACAGGTCCATGGGTTGTTGGAGGCGATTTCAATGTAGTCACCGTAGCAAGCGAGTGTCAAAGTAACAGAGTGGCGGGAAGGCTGAGCATGTCAGAATTTGCTTCAGCTATTCTGCATGCTGGGCTACTTGATGCAAGTTTCGTTGGAAGAAATAGCTTTACATGGAGCAATAACAGATCCAGGAATGACAAAATATGGGCCAGGTTGGACGGAGTTCTCATGAACGATAGATGAGTGGAAGCCTTCCTCTCCTTCCGGGTTGAACACCTTCCCCGGGTCAACTCCGATCATGCTCCATTGTTACTTACATTTCCCCCTCAGCAAATGCCCTCCATCCGTCCGTTTCATTTCCTCCGTATGTGGACTCTCCACGAATCTTTCCAGCTGGTTGTTAAGAAGGTGTGGGAGGGAATGTGCTCCACCAACCCCATGGTAAATGTGCAGTTGAAGCTGAAAAAGACCAAACAATTACTTAAAGTATGGAATAAAGAGGTTTTTGGGAACATCTTCCACCATATCAAGGTAGCTGAGGCTGATGTTGATTGTTTGGAGGGTCATCTACAAAATTCTAGATCTAAGGATTCTTTCCAAGATAGTCTAGCTGCCAGGAGAAAGCTGGCCCACCTTGAGCTGATGGAGGAAATCTTCTAGAAACAAAAAGCAAGGAACTCTTGGTTGGAGGAAGGGGATAAAAATACAAAGCACTTCCATACTTCAGCTCGTGAGCGTGTTAGGAGAAATACAATTAGCTTGATTAAGGACGATAGTGGAACTTCCTTCTCTGGCTAGGCCCAAATCAAGGTTGCTGCAGTTTAGCATTTTGAAAGGCTGTTTCACGTAGAGCCTACTATGGATCCTAGCATATTTCTTGCTGTCATTCCTTGGATTCTCTTTTTGGAAGATAATAATGCATTACTTGTCAATCCTTCCTTTTAGGAGACACAGTCTGCAGCCTTTGACATCCCTAAAGATGGCGCCCCAGGCCCTGATGGGTTTTCTTCTTCCTTCTTCATTGAGTGTTGGCCAACGGTGGGAGAAGACATTCACAAAGCTGCATGCTCCATGTTCTCGAGAGAAGCGATCCCTAGAGCCTTTACTGCATCTCTAATATGTCTTATTCCAAAGTCCTCCGAAGCCTCAAAATTTGCTAATTACCACCCAATTAGCTTGTGTAATGTGATCTATAAAATTTTCTCCAAGATTCTCGCTTCACGATTGAGCAAGGTCCTCCCTAAACTGATCTCATTGGAACAGGGGGCTTTCGTTAAAGGAAGAGCGATCACTGAAAACATTGTGATGGCCCTGGAGGCAATGCAAAATCTCGACAGGAAAACTAGGGGCGTGAATATCATTCTGAAACTTGACTTGGAAAAAGCTTATGACAGGATTGATTGGAACTTCCTCAAGCAGGTCTTGCTCAAATTTGGGTTTAAGGATAGATGGGTTGCTCTTATGGAAACCTGCTGGGGTAGTAGTTGGTTCTCGGTCCTGATTAACGGGGAGGCAGCGGGTTTCTTCAAATCCTTTAGAGGTTTACGCTAGGGGGACCCTATCTCCCCTGGGCTGTTCATCCTTGCAGCGGAAGCCTTCTCCAGATCCTTCAGACAGCTGGTAGTTAGAGGTTGGTGCAAGCCGTTCAGCCCTCCGAGGGGTTGTCCCCTCATCTCTCACTTATTGTTCGCAGATGATACATTGTTGTTTGTCAATGGCAGCCGGGAATCGCTCAATACTGTTAAGGAATTCTTAAGCTCCTTCCAAAATGTCTTTGGTCATAGGATTAACAACACCAAGTGCTACTTTGTTCCTTCCAAGGACTTATCAGCTACTAGAATCAGGAGCACAGAGCGCATTCTGGGATTCTCTAAAGCCAGATCTAGGGTAGTGTACCTTGGAGTTCCCCTCTACAAAGGAAGAATTACTTCGGCTATGTTTTAGGCGCTCATTGATTAAATTACTAGCAGGATTAGCGGGTGGAATACTAGGTGTTTGTCCCAAGCTGGGAGATTAACCCTCATCAAGCATGTCTTGGGAAGTATTCCCCTCCATACCATGGCAGCCATGAGGACGCCAGCCCAGGTGATAACAATATGGAGTATAATTTTGCTCAATTCTTTTGGGGATGGGCCGAGGGAAAAAGGAAATGCCATTGGATTGCATGGAGCAAGATTGCTAGGCCAATTGAGGAGGGTGGCCTTGGGGTTAGAAATCTGAAAGATGTGTTGTCTACTCTTCATATGAAGATGGCTTGGAATGTTAAGTATGGGGACAAAGAGGGCCCTTGGGTGGCCCACATGCGCACCATATATCGGGGTGATTTGGAGGATGCACTTGCAATCAGAACATCCAATCACGCTCCCCCTTATTGGAAAGAGATCAGAAACGTCCTTCCGATTATCGCCAGGAACGCCCAGTAGCAGGTGGGATCGGGTACACTGAACTTATGGTCTAAAAACTGGACGGGTCTTGGACCTCTCCAGCAGATAGCTATCAACCCCATTCCGAGTTCACTTCAGTCCCTCCAGGTCAAGGATTTCATTGGGCCTTCTGGTCCCATGGCCCCCTCCTTTGTTCCTTTATACTTACCCCAGGACTCTCTCAACTTCATATTCCAGGGTGGCTTTGCTATAACTGATGACAGGCCCGACGTGTTCTGGCCGCATGATCCCACTGGCTCTTTTTCGACAAAATCAGCATGGGAGCTCTTAAGAGAACCGGCTCCGGGTAGATGGTGGTTCAATTGGATCTGGTACAGCAAAATGCCTCCAAAGATGTCCCTGTTTCTTTGGAGGGTGTTGCAAGGGGCCATTCCCGTCGATCACAGAGTGCAGAAAAAAGGTATTTATTTAGCGTCTATTTGCTCCTGTTGTGCTGATGCAAACATTTCTAAGCCAAGTCAGGAATCCATCAAGCACCTATTCTTCCTTGGACAAATTGCATCTCAGATCTGGTCCCATTTCAGTCCGCTTTGTGGGGTTTCCCTCCTCCATCATCTTTCGGTGGAAGATAGGCTAGCGCAATGGAAAAATGTTGCGGCCCAGGGTGCGGCGTCAGCCCCTATCAGGAGGGTCATCCCAATTCTTATCCTCTGGGAGCTTTGGTGTACTGGAAATGGTGTGAGGAAGGAGAATCGCCCAATGTCTGCTATCCAATCCATTGTTAGGATCAAATGGTGGGCTATGCACATCTTGGGGGGACCATCGGGACTGCCTCCAGCTTTTGGGCGTGGCTGGCTTTGTTACTCGGTCTCACCCCATGCAGGCTCCATTACGCAGACTATTTACTGGGCTAAGCCGGCTACTAGTTGGGTGAAACTAAATGTGGATGGTTCGGCGCGTGGCAACCCGGGCTTATCTAGAGGTGGCAGGATTTGTAGAAGGGATGATGGCAGTTTTGTTTTTGCTTTCTCGACTACCTACGGGGTTGGTTCAAACAACAAAGCGGAGCTTCGGGCTATTTACGATGGTGTTGTTCTATGTCTGGAAAAAGGTTTTTCAAAAATTGTTGTCGAAACAGATTCCAAGGTTGCGGCGAGCCTGCTGTCTGGAAATTCGACCACCCCTTGGAAATGGAGGCCCTGGGTATCTAGGATCAAGAGATTGGAGCGGAATGCGGTGTTTGTCTTCTCGGTTATCCCTAGGGAAGGGAATGCCCCGGCTGACGGAATGGCTAGGGAGGCTAGCGACAGCCAAGCTTTTTTTGTGATCTCTCACATTCGGGATCTCCCTCCCCGCATTCATGGCCTTTTATTCTTAGACAAAGTCGGGTTAGAGGTGGTTAGAGAGACCCGTGTGAATTTGTAAAGCTTAAAAGTGGTGTCTGTTGATAGGTGTCCCATTTTTTTTTATATTTTTACAATCGGTGGCCCCAGTTCTTTTTGTAAGGGCCCACCCGAAAGGTTGTGCATGCTTTGTTGAATGAATTATTGTGGCAAAGCCCACCTTTGAAAAAAAACAAAAAGCTTCTTGGAAATCTGGATTTGTCTTACCTAGAAACCGGGTGTATTTTCCCAGACCAATGATCAGGTTAGATTGACTGGGCCGAGTCCTGGGTTGACCCGCCTGGTTTGGAAACTCGGGTTTGGATGACAACGTCCTTTTTGTTTCTCGAACACTGTTTGGATGTCACTTTCTGAAAAAAAAAAAAAAAAAAAAGGAAATCCAATACAATATATATAATGCAATTATCAATACAAATGCACATCTTGAGCCTTACACTCAATTATCAATACGTACATCTGGTAGTCTTGTCTGTACTACAGCTAAAACTTCCCTTTCAATGACTAAAATTTCCAATCCAAATAAACCTTTGATGTCTAGTTTCAATGGTCGCACTTCATGGTGGGCCTCCACCCATGTGACTCATTAACTGTAAGTTATTCGGGCAGGCCCACCGTTGATCTTGACGACTTAACCTTAAAGACTGTAACTACCATGAATACCGATGGTTGTTGAAAGATGAATGCTGATTCTACTCTCCACAGCTTCAAACCCCAAACATTAACGCAACCACAGACGAGAACGGGTCAAGTTGGCCCCTTCTGTCCAGTATTATGGGTGGGCATGGGCCGCTAATTGAGGCCTCTAGGTCAGACATGGCTCAGATTTGAAATCGAATTAATATATCACTCCGGAAAGCATGTCTAGGTTTTTGCACATCCAGTGGTGCTTGAGTGGTGATTTCTATTGCGTGTGTTGGAGAAATGATCCACTGCTCCCAGACTAGTACAAGTTATAGTGCCAGTAATTGCATTGGGACACTTAGTCCAATCCATTGATCCAGACTGTTCATTAGGTCCAATGACAATTTCATGGGCAAACCTGGAAAACATCAGATCTGATCAGACGCATATTAACCATTCGATCAATCATGACCTTATAAATGGATGGCCAAAATTATGTACAGAAAAATAGTTCCAATCAACATTTTAATCCATTTATTTGTCAGGGACCATCATGAATTGCTTATGTTTCTGAAGAGTCACTTTTCTTAGGCAAAAGTGACCATCCCATCCATTGTTTACAAAAAGGATGGCTTAAAAAAAAAGGGCCAAACCAAGGATGGATTAAATCTTCTGATCACTATGATTTTTTTATCATAGCAAATGGAAAGTGTTCTGATTTAATTGGACGGTTAATATTGATTGATTGGACCGTTGCCAGTAGGGTTGTCAATGGGCTGGGTTGGCCCGTTGGGCTCCAACGCATATTTACACATCCCATCCAATCCATTGATCTATAGATTGTTCATTAGGTCCAACGCAACTTTTTCATGAGCTACCATGAAAATATTACACTAATCTTACAAATATTAACCTTCTGATTAGTGGCTTAAACCTAGATGATCAAGATCATTTACACAAAAATAAGTTTAATCAACAGTTTCATCCATCAATTTGTCAGGAAGCTGATGGGCTGCTTTCAATGATTTTAAAGAACAACCTTTCTTAGGCAATGGCTACCATCCCCTCCATGGCCTGGGAAAAGGATGGCTATAGAAAACAAGACCAAATCAAGGATAGTTGGATCATCTGGTCAATGTAATTGTGTCCATGGTAACCCATGCAATGTATTTTAAATTTAACGGGTAGTTCAGATCCATTGATCGGACTGTCCAAGTGAACCGATGTGACGGAAACGGATTGGCTACTCCCCCTGCCTCCTGCCAATGGCTGGTGGTCGGTGCTCTGTGGGCCCCACCATGATGTATTTGTTTCATCCATGCCGTTCATCTATTTTTTTTAGATCATTTTAAGATATGAGACCAAAAATGAGATATATCCCAATCTCAAGTGGACCACATTACAGGAAACAGTGTTGAATGAACGTAGACCATTAAAAACTTTTTGAGGGCCATGAAAGTTTTGGATCAATCTGATCATTGTTTTTTCCCTTCATCTAGGTCTGTATTACCTAATCAACAGATTGGATGTCAAATAAACAGTACATTGGCATTAGGAGGATTTTAATGGTGGATATCCAATCACTAGTGTTTTCCTATGGTGTGGTTCAAATCAGATTTATATCACTCTCATTTTTGGGATCTAGCCATAAAATGATCTGTAAAAATGGATGAACGGCATGGATGAAACACATATATCATGATGGGGCCCACAGAGCACTGACCACCAGCGACCGGGCTAGTGGCAGCAGGGGAGTAGCCAATCTGTTTCCCGATCTAACTAGCTAGTATCACTGACGTCATAACTTCTAGTGCTCTGGCAATCATAATTTAATTATAATTTTGCCACATCATAATCGGCGAATGTCATCACTGACGTCGTCAACACTAATTCGTCAAGGGCATGTTAGTTTTTTCAAAGCCAGTGTATTAATAGGTAATTATTAGGGTTCAGCATGTTTGAAAATTCATAGGTACTGGTGCTATTCAAACTAGTAAAAAAGAGATAATTTTAATTTTTTGAATGGTATAGTAATGTGTATGATATATCTGTTTTGTCCATCTATTTTACTACAATATTTTGAAGCATGATTCAAAAAAATAAAGCAAATACAACACTCAGGTGGCCCACACCAAAAGAAACAGTGGCCCCACAAAGTTTTTAAGGGTAAGTATTCGATTCTTCTTTTTTTATGGTGTGGTCCACTTGAGTTTTGAATATATCTCATTTTTTTTGTTGATACTATAAATTCAAATGGCATAATGGATGAACGGTTTGGATAAGCGAAATGCATCACAGTGGGACCCATATATATTTTGTAATAGTTTTTGTGTCAAAAAAGTAACAGTCACATCAGTTAGGTTGTAAATACTCAGGGAAATATGTATTACTTCTTTACCTGATATCCACGTGCTTTTCTAACTAGACATGCCATTCAAGGCACATGGGTAATAATTATTTACCGATGTATTAGCCACTGGATTTACAAGGTGACGTTGACAGCCAACTTTCATTTATAGCATTACTCACAACATTTGAGGAGATAAATGTTAAATTATAGGGCTCATCATAATGTGTGTCTTATCCACACTGGCTACCCCTTTAGCCAACTCATTTTAGGGCATGCCTCAAAAAATGAGGTAGATCCAAAGATCAAGTGGACCACAAAACAGGAAAAAATGAAAATTGAACTCCTACCATTGAAAGCTTCTCGAAGACTCCAAAAGTTTTGGATCTAACCGATATTTTTGTTTTCCCTTTATCTATGGCTGTGACCTTATGAACAAGTTGGTTGACAAATAAACATCAATGTGGTTTACTTGAGCTTTTGATTTTCCTCATTTTTAAGTTCATGCCTTAAAATATATTTTTTAAAAGGATGGATGGTGTGGATAACTCACATATATCATAGCGGGGCCCACATATTTAAATCCGTAATAAAAGGTATTGATGGACGGCTTTCGAAATGTAATTCCCTGCTGATTTCAAACAGGTGGAGTAAGTAAAACAGACCTATTTACGTGTATTCACCAGGGAAATTAAAAATCAAACATGCCCTAAATGCTAATGTGATGATGCGGCGCAATCAGATTACGACGAGCAGTAACTTCCTGTTTCTGTCCGTTTTCTAGGTTGAAAGGAGCAGAATTTACTTTCCGGTAGGTCGGCTGAAGATAACATTCTTACCAAAATAAAAATCTAACACACTGTTCAAAGGACATAAATAAAGGATGGATTCCATTTTTATAAAAAAAAATCCTTTCTTTTTTATTTTTATTTTATTTTTTTGCATTTTTTTCCCGGAAAAGAAAAGTCACAATATCTATGCTCCTAACCTCCTCTACTTAATATACGTTTGTTGAACTTCGACCATTGGTCTTTCCTTTCATTTTAACCGTTCTTTCTATAACCACTAATTGACAGAAAGAAAAAAATCATCCATCCAATGTAATTATTGGGTACAACGTGTAAAAGACAGGCTCATTCATTTGGATGGTTTGGATTTAATTCAGTATATGCCATGGGCATAGTAGTTGTGTGCCGGTGTTTGGATCATCATACTCTACTAGTGTATCGAATCTGATGTGGAATATGGGTTTTTAATCCCACCTTCCTTCTCGTGAAGGCAGTAAGATCGAACATAGACAATACAGTATCTCTCTCATGGCTGCAATCCTTCTCTTTCTCCTCTATCTCTCAACATTTTCTACTGCAACAGCTCAATCAAAAATTACAAATATAACCCTCGGTTCTTCTCTCTCTACCACCACCGACCCTACTTCACTGCTCTCACCTTCCGGCCTATTCGCTTTCGGCTTCTACCGTGAAGGCACTGGCTTCAGAGTCGGAATATGGATGGAGACAAGCCCAAACAAGACAATCGTCTGGACTGCAAACCGAGACGATCCACTTGTTTCCAGCACCAGTACAGTGATCTTGCTGAACTATGGTCTCTTTCTACGAACCCCTGGAACCCTAGATAAGATAATTTCCATCGGAGTCTCATCTGCTTCCTGCTACTTAGCCTCGATGCTTGATTCAGGCAACCTGGTTCTCTACACTTCCGATTACAAAATCATCTGGGAAAGCTTCAATTCCCCAACTGACACTATCCTAGGAGGCCAATCCCTTCTCTCAGATGATGTACTGTTCTCAAGCACATCAGAAACAGATCACTCGACCGGGCGCTTTCAGCTCAGCATGCAATCAGACGCAAACCTGGTGTTGTATGCGAAAGAAACTGGTCACACAGCTGCCGATTCATATTGGTCAACAGGTACGTTTGGCAAAGGAAATGACTGGAGATTGCAACTCTACCAAGATGGCTTCATGTTCCTTGTCAATAGCAGTGACTCCAATAGAAGTATCGTGGCAAGAGGTGCCGTGGCCAACAACGGAATTGTCATCTACCGTGCAACCATCGACGTTGATGGGATTTTCCGTTTGTATTCCCACAGCTTCGCAAGGAACGGTAGCTCAACAACGACGACGGATTGGTCTGCCTTGTCAGATAAATGTCAAGTGAAAAATATTTGCGGATTTAACAGTTACTGCACTTTGGTGGGTAACCAATCCAATTGCCTTTGTTTGCCTGGTTACAAATTTATCGATCCTGATCAACGGTTCAAAGGCTGCAGCAGAAACTTCACTGCGGAAGTTTGCACGGGCAAGAATGAAAATTTTACATATTCCATTTTTACAATGAAGAATATGTATTTCGGAGATTATTTTTATTCTATTTCATCGATGGAAACAGACGAGTGCAGAGAAGCTTGTTTTACTGATTGTATTTGCGAGGCTGCAAATTTTCAAGATGGGACGTGCAAGAAACTTATGCTTCCGTTGAGGTATGGGATAGCAAACAGGTCAAACTCGACTAGCACTTTTGTTAAGGTTGGTAATGAAAACGCTGCTTCTTTTCCAAATGCAACGAGGACGGTAGATGGTGAGAGCCAGAAAGAGCCACGTATGAACATTTTAATCGCAGGTATAATTCTTGCCACTTGTTCAGTTGCCATGTTTGTTTTTTCGGGTTTTCTTATCTACAGGAATCGAGCACAAAGCTATAGGAAGATGACAGAAAATAACAATTTGGGCTTGTCTGAGGAGCCTCTTCTGCGATCATTTTCTTACGATGAGCTCGTAGAAGCAACTGACAATTTCAAGGAAGAGTTGGGAAAGGGTGCTTTTGGAACAGTTTATAAAGGGACCTTATACAACAGCAACAGAATGGTTGCTGTAAAGCGACTTGAGAAAATGGTTGAAGAAGGAGAAAGGGAGTTCCGTACTGAGACGAAGGCAATAGGGAGAACTCATCATAGGAACTTGGTGCGATTGCTTGGGTTTTGCGATGAGGGTTCTGCCAGGCTTCTGGTTTACGACTACATGAGCAACGGATCGCTTGCAAACCTTCTATTCAAGGCCCAAAGAAGACTTGATTGGCAAGAAAGGGTGAGAATTGCACTAGATGTCGCCAGAGGAATCTCCTATCTACATGAAGACTGCGAGCCCCATATCATCCACTGTGATATAAAGCCTCAAAACATACTCATGGATGGCTTTTGGACTGCAAAGATATCCGATTTCGGGTTGGCAAAGCTGCTTATGCCAGATCAAACAAGAACATTTACTGGGGTGAGAGGGACGAGAGGGTACTTGGCACCTGAATGGCAGAAGAACACACCGATATCAGTGAAGACAGATGTTTATAGCTACGGGATCATGTTATTGGAAATTATATGTTGCAGGAGGAACGTTGAGTTAGAGGTTGCAGATAATGAGATTCTTCTCACTGAATGGGTTTATAGCTGCTTCGTGGCTGGAGAGTTGCATAAGCTTTTGGGCGGAGAAGAAGTGGAGGGGAATATTTTGGATAGGATGGTAAAGGTGGGATTGTGGTGTATACAAGATGAAACGGCTCTTCGTCCTTCCATGAAGAATGTGATTTGGATGATCGAAGGGAAAATGAATATACCCATTCCCCCATCTCCGACCTCATCAAGGAACATTTCTGAATGCGCACGCTTTCTTTAAATGCGTTGGTGTGAATATGCTCGCTTCGCCTGTTTGATTTCCTGAAGTAAATGTAATAATTATTTTCATGTGTAATTACTGCATCGTTTTCTAATATTGATTTGACTCTTACTTATCTCGACGCTAAAATCAGGATGCTGCCAAATATTTGCGTGGCCCACGGTGATATATGTGGATTATTACACCGTCCATCCGTTATGCCAATTGAATTTAGGTCATGAGCCAAAAAATGAGCTAGATTTAAAGTTCAAGTGGACCACACCACAAGAAAAAGTGAATCAAACACCCACCTTTAAAAACTCTTTACGGTCGCTGTTTACTTTGGTGTGGGCCACTTCAACGTTGGATCTGCCTCATTTTTCGGCTCATGCCTCAAAATGTCATAATAAAGTAGATGGACAACAAGGATATGTCATATATGTCATGGTGGGGCCCACAAATTTAAGTTAATCCTTTTAAACTGTTTTCTCAAGAAGACGTACCCGCCTATTTTCAAAGAAGGTAAAATTATAATAAATAGTTATTTAGAAGGCGAAATTATAATAAGTAGGTATTTAAAGGGCATTTATAGCGAATTTGAAAGTCGATGTACATTTTAATTACTTGTAGACTGTAGTATCAATCTTGATTCATAAGTGATTTTGTTTATCTTCTTGTAGAGTTGTTTGGGAATGATCTCTTACAGTTTTATGTTTAATATAAACAAATAAAAACAATGTTTAAATAATAATAATAATAATAATCTACACAAATAAAAACCCTCCCGTGAGTTTTGATGTTTTCTGCCACTATTTTCCCATTGCGCTGCATTGTGAAACTATGCGGGTTTGTATGGGTTGATGGTTTGTTCCGGGGAGTTGCATATTTAAGCTGAATTCATATCCCCAAGCAGAAAAATCAAAAGCGGATTGGCTGGTGTACCTCACACCAGATATATAGCTGCTGTAGATACGTGTCGTGCGAAGACGAGCACGAGTTTTACCAACGGTTCAAAGGAGATCAAAGTTACATTGGCCCCACAGTGATGTATTTATTATATCTATACCGTTCCTCTATTTTTAGATATCATTTTAGAGCATTATACAAAAAATAATCATATCCAAAGATCATCTGGATCACACCACAAATAGCAGTGGAGATAATGATTTTCACCGTTAAAAATTTTGTAGGGCCCACCATAATGTTTATTTTCCATCTAATCTGTTTATAAGGTCACAAAGACATGAATTAAGAGGAAAAAGAAATTTTGTTTTGATCCAAAACTTCTGTGACCCCAAAAAGGGTTTCAATGGTAGACGTTCAATCCCCCACTACTTTTTGCAGTGTGGTCCACTTGATAGTTAGATCAGTTTTATTTTTCTTCTTAAGATTTAGGACGAGCTCGCCAAATGGATGGCCGGTTTGGATATAACACATACCTCATTATTAGACTCACATAACTTGCGAATGTCAATATAGTAGCTATATAGCTGGTGTGAGGTACACCAGCCAGTCTACTTCAGTAAAAATTCTACTTTCCTGTATCAGGATTAGTCCACATCATAATTGATATAATGACCCAGAATTTTGGTACACGTGCGTACACATACATGTATGTACAATTGCCTTCATTGGAGTATACACACATAGACCCATGCATACATCCACACACCCATGCACACATATATCTATCGGCTCATGTAAATTGTGATCGTTTTGTTTGGTACGAACTATTAATTAATGTCATTAATGATTACATGATTTTGGTACAATATATATAAGTTTATTTATAATGCACTCTCTCAACTCATATACTTAAGACCACATATTTAATTATTAACTAATCCAAATCTAACCAACATTAACTATTGACTGTGCACTGAGATTAATCTGATCTTAACCACTAGATTGTTGTTAAAAAATAAAATAAAAATCAAGAACAACCTATTTTTTTGTGGGAACTAACCCCGCCGTCCGTTTGCATGTGGCCCACCTGAGTTTCAGATCAGCCTCATTTTTTTTGCTTTATATCTTCTCTTGGCCAAGCCGAGATGATGGACGGATTAGATTTAAATTATTGTTAGTGGGACCCACTATATCTTAAAAAATAAAAATAAAATAAAAAATGAAAGTTATATCTTCCGCACGACTAAACCACTTTCTCCACTTTCCTTCCGTTTTGTACGGTAATGGCCGCCGAAGTACCCACTAAATGAAACCGTCCCATAATTCTCACTCCTCCATTCCATTACGCATCCATTTATAAAAAGAAAAAAAAAAGGAAAAAGAATTGAATGAATCAATCAAATTAAAAAAAAATTGAGTGAAGGAGAGAAAGAGCTCTGTAAATCAAGAGAGAGAGAGAGAGATTAAAGCGAGGCCGGATCATCAGACTTTAAGGTAGGTGATCTTAACATGAAATTTATCATTTTCAGTTATTATTATATTTATTTAATCCAAATTTTCGTACAAATATTATTGTCAGTTAATTTTTTTTTTTTGTAGGGAATCTACTTATTTAGGAATTTCTATTTTATTCTTTTTTTAAATATTTAATACTGAAATAATTTATATACAAATAAAATAAAATAAATTTACAAAATTAAATAAATACTTTATTTAAAATTATTTTATTAATTCTTAAATATTTTATTAAAAAAAAATTTTAAATTAAATTTCAAATAAATTATAATATCTTACAATATTTTACAGTACAAATAGAACATATAATTAATTATTTAAAGTATTGATGATTCATTATGCAGAATTGTGAATATAAGTGATGTAAGATTGATAAGTATATATAAGCAAATATAATTATGAAAATAAAATAAAAATATATAATAATAATAACAAATTATAAATTATATAATTGTAATACGTAATCAGTATTAATGTGATATATAATAAGATATATAATAAAATAAAATAAAATAAAAAGGCTTATAAGATCATTAAGGTATAGTAAAATATAAATATTATGTTTCATAATAATATAGTAGTAATACAATATAATTGTATGTTAAAAAAAAAATAATGAAAAAATATATAACATAATTAAAGTAAATATGTGTAAGATAATATTATATTACATAATTAATACATAAGTATTTAATGTTATTTATATGATTATGTTATAAGTAAAAAGGTTTTATCTGATAATATATAAAAGTTTTAATAAATATAATTTATTATTTCTATAAAAAAATTATGCAAATGATGATATTAACAATTTAACATAAAAGTAATATAATAATTATATTAAATGTATCAAACAAAAACAAATTTATTAATTTAGATAGTCAATTATAAAATAAGGTTAATCATACTAACATAATGTTATAACAAATAATTTATATAATAATAATAGTATTCAAAGTCCAAATTAATATCTTTCTTAACCTTATTTAATTTAGATTTAAAAATAAATAATAATAAAATTCTGAATTTAGATTTAAATAGTTAGATAAAATAATAATAATAATAATAAATTTTAAATTATCAAATAATAATTTAATTACATTATTAATGTTATATTATAAAAATCAGTGTGATAATTTTTGTTCTGTAAAAATTAAAATCCAAATTTTAATTCTAAAATTTGAAGAGTTAATTAAATTAAATTTAAATGAACTTAAGTTCAATTTTTTTTTGTTTTTAAAATTTTGGAATTAAAACTAAATTGATTAGATTTTTATACTTTGGAATTCTAGTGATTAATGTATATTTAAAACTTTATTAAATTAAAAATTTTATAAAGTATAATATTAGATTTTTAACTAAAAAAATATATGTATATCTTTTCCTTGTAGTTCAAAATTTTTGTTTAAATTAAAATTTAAATAATTTATCGATTAAACCTAAATATACATTCTCAATGAATTATCAAAGAGAAATTAAAATTTGTTATAAAATAATCAAGTTATTTCAATATATATGTATGTGTGTGTGTGTGTGTGTGTTTGTTTGTTAAGTTTATGTGCTAAATAAAATAATAAGATTTAATTTTACAATTTAGTAAATAAAAATAATAAATATTTTTATGCTAATATTTAACATTATTTAAGTAAAAAAAATTAATTTAATTAAAATTAGAGTTTAAATAAATTTTCTTGTACATTATTTCATTGTAATTCATAAATTAAATAATAGTAAAAATAATATTTTATTTAAGTATTTGAATTATTAAAGTTTTAACAAAATGATATGTATAATTATTAATTAGAAATAAAAATTTATATTGTTGATATTTTCGATTGTAGGACAGTGATTCATCTTACATACCATATCAGCCCAACAACTCGAACAGTAGAAAACCTTGATTGGAAATAACCATGGTTAAATAGACTAACCTGAAATCCAAACCATTCATCAAATAGACCACTTAGGTGTTATTTTCTTTTGGTAGATAGTGTTCTGAAACTCAACTTCTCACGCATCCAGCGAGTCAACAAGTTAATGCTATGTGTTGCGTCAGTGGGAGAAACTTGTTAAGAGCGTAAGCGTGGGTCAGGTCTAGCATGCGACGCTAAGTAGGTCGTGGGCGTATGGTTTAGTCAAGAAATCGACGGTCCAAATATCAGGTGGGTGATTCTCCTCCATTTATGAACTTTCTGATTTTATGTATTTTAGAAAATTTATTTATTTGACATAAAGACTTTAAATTAATATTGTCAAATTCCTTTATACGTAATATCTACTTTTCTAAATTTTAGCATTTACTGAATCTGATTAACTTGTAGAGTTAGATTTTAATCTAACTTTTATTTCTGAAATTTGATGTTGAGATTTAGACCTTAAATCTGTGTTAGAGTAATTGATTTAAATTAATTGGTTTAAAATAATATTAATTAATTTGATTTTAGCTTGATGTTTCAGTAAATTTTAAGAATTTAATTTTTACGGCATCGAATTTCTGCACATTTGTATAGAACTTGTATTGTTGTATCGAGATTTAAATAATTAAATTATTTTGCTACTGATTTTGGAATAATTCATGACATGCATTCATCTCTACTGATTACGGAATTATGGAAAAAGAAAGAAAAATGAGGAAATAATTGTGGTATTAGCAAGTAGGGCAATCGTGTCCCTTGGGTGAAAGACCCTAAAGCCAGCAAGTAGGGCAATCGTGTCCCTTGGGTGAGAGACCCTAAAGTTAGCAAGTAGGGCAATCGTGTCCCTTGGGTGAGAGACCCTAAAGTTAGCAAGTAGGGCAATCGTGTCCCTTGGGTGAAAGACTCTAGAACCCGTTGGATCCTTCGGAGTCTCCTTTGTGTACGGCGTATGAGTACAATTGTGTGCGCGGACATACGTCAGAGGTACAACTGGAGCAGTAGTCTGACTAGCTAACGTATAAATGAGTCCCTCACCATGAGGTACTGGTGTGTGGGCGTTAATGCAACGTGGTCATACACCTAGGTACGGTGTTGTAAGATGTGATGATTATTTAATTTTATTCTTGAATTCATGATAGTGTGGCATTCAGTACGTCTTTATGATTCCAGCATCGCATTCATGTCATATGAAATATTTAATATTTTGATTCATGTTTTGAAATTTCAGAAAGTACTTTTATTATTTATTCGTTTGATATAAATCTAAAAATTTCATATTTGGTTGGATAAGATCCTACGAGCAGTTGTGCTCATACCCAAAATAACAGTGTTTCAGGTCTTAGAGTTTAGTCGAGGCGAAGTAGAGTGAGGATCTAACCATCGGCTTAGTGGTAGCCATATCTGTATTTGTATTTTAAAAAAATAATAATAATAAATTGTATAGCAGGAACTTAGAAGTGAGTTGAGGCTGTAATAGTTAAAGATTGTATTTGATGAATATTGTTTATTGTAATGAGTTTTAATTAAGTGTGGTTGTGAATGTTTAAAATTGAATCATGTCCTGAGATTCGGAGTCGGGTCTGGCCAACTCGGGTACCGAATTTTGGGGCGTGACAATTGATATTCTCAAAACTGCCTAATTAAATGCAGAAACGGATCGGCTACTCCCCCTACCACCAGCCCCGTGGGTGGTAGTCGGTGCTCTGTGGGCCCCATCATGATGTATGCGTTTCATCCATTTTTACGAATCAGGGATATAAATCTCATGTAGACTACACCACATGAAAACTATAGTGATTGGATATCCACCATTAAAATCCTCCTAAGGCTTATGTACTGTTTATTTGACATCCAATATATTGATTAGGTCATGAGGCCCAGATGAAGGGAAAAAACAAAAATCATCTTGATCCAAAAGTTTTATGGCTCCAAAAATGTTTTTAATGGTCTATGCTCATTTAACACTGCTGCATGTAATGTGGTCTACTTGAGATTGGGAGATATCTCATTTTTGTCTTATATTGTAAAATGATCTGTAAAAATAAATGGACGGCATGGATGAAACACATACATTATGATGGGGCCCACAGAGCACCGACCACCAGCCATTGGATGGTTTCAGGGGAGTAGCCAATCCGTTTCCATTAAATGCAGTGTCCGATGATGTGGTCCAGATTGCATTGAGTATAATTTTCCCACCGATGCGGATTGCATCCTATCCCCACCTGGACGGTAATCCGGATTCATTTCAGTTGGATTGGAAAGACTTCAAGGTGCTCCTTTCATTTGAAAGGCCCGTTTTGTTTCTCAGGATATGGGGATTCGTTTCCTGTGGCTGTCCATCGTTTGTGTTGCCCACCTGAAAGAGGCGTACAGCTTATGTTGACTGCTCAATAAAGTTACTAGTGATATGGTTCAACCTTTTTTTTTTCTTTAAGAGTACAGATAATCTGTGTTGAATGCACAATAGTTCCTTGTCATTGGTCCACCTCATCACCATAACTCCAGGTAACAAGAAGAGCCCAGTTTCTCTCTCCTAACTCTGCGTGATACACAACCCCACTTTTAATATTTGGAGTTTCTCTGGCATAACAATAATTTATGTTTTACATCCACACCGTCCATCAATTTTTACAGATCACTCTAGAGCTTGAGCCCAAAAATGAATCACAATCAAAGCTCAAATGGACCACATCATATATAGCTGCGGAGATTGAACACCTACCATTAAAACCTTCTTGCCATCTAACCTCTTTTGGAAGGTCACACAGACCTGGATGAAGGGAAAACATAAATGTCAGCTTGATTAGAGCATCCCGTGGTTCCAAAAAGTTTATATTAGTAGCCTCTCTTGGTCCTAAGAAGTTTTGCAGAGTAGCATCCAATTCCCATTGTTTCAATAGTGTGGCCCACTTAAGTCAGATTTTTTTGTCTCATTCCATAAAATAGTTTGGAAAATTTTATGAACAGTGTGTATCAGATTAGTAGAGTTGCATGCTAGTTAAGCTTGGCATAGCTCGGCTTAGCCAGTAGCTAACCTTAGCTCAAACTCAGATTCCAATTCAAGCCAAGTTCAAACTTGTACGACATTTTCTCAAACATAAAATATCTTCAATTTCTCACATAATGTAAAATATTAACAGAACTTTACAGCTATTTCATCTAACACTAATCGAGCAGCATCAAAGTCAAGAAATGAGGGGAATCTTATAATGTAAAGTTTTTTTTTTATATGTATATAGTGATTTATTTCGTATCCATTCCTTCCTTGCCACCAACCGATCCCCCGAAGAATATACATACCCGAAACAACACCCTGTTAAGTCATTTCATCAAATACTCGACCAACAACATCAATATCAAAATAACCGAGTCAATTCGAGTTGAGGTTCGATTCGAGTCAAGTCAAGCTCAAGCAAATTCGAACTCAGCTTAAAAGTTTTTTGAGGTCCAAAAACCAACTCGACTTGATCTAAATCCAATTTTGAGCAGAGACAAGTTGAGCGAGCTAATTGAGCTAACTCAACTCATGTACAGCTATGCCGATACATGTCATGATGGGGCCCACAGAAATTTCAAATGCCAACACTTCTTGTTTTCTCCTCTGAACTGCACCACAAAAGTGGATTAGTTGAGACCCGGCCTCACCCAAGACAATGCGTCACCTACTGTAGTGCCCACCTTGATGTGTGTATTCTGTATAGATCCCAAAAATTAAAAAGATCCAATTATCAGGTGGACCATAATTCAGGAAACAGTGGCAATTGAACACTCAGATCATTAAAAACTTCTTAGGGAGCACCTTAATGTTCCCATAGATTTTATTTGTTATCCAATGTGTTGACAAGTTTAGGTAATCCCTGAATGAAGGGAAAAAAACAAATATCAACTTGATTCAAAACTTTTGTGACCCATTAATGGTTAATCACCACTTTTTCCTATGGTATGGTCCACCTGATAATAGGATATGCTTCGGTTTTTGGATAATGATCTAAAATAATATGGAAAAATAGATGGACAGGGAGGATATAGAATAAACACATCAAGGTGGGCCCCTTGACAAGGGTTGCACCATCTGGGGTGGGGTCGGGTCTCACCTAATCCGTTCCCCTGCCCCCACACACAGCAAGCAACTGAATTTCCTAATGTGTGAAATTTACGTGGCCCCATGAAGATGTATTTCTTAGATCCACACCTTTCATCTATTTTTTTTCAGATCATTTTAAGATACGGGCATAAAATAAATGAAGATCCAAAGCTAAAGTGGACCACACTACTGAAAATAGTAGAAATTGATGCTACCATTGGAAACTTCTTGGGGGCACAGATATATTATACAATTTACATATACACTTACACCGAAAAATTATTCCCACTGACGCAATTACCTCAAAATAATGTTCCCTACAAAAGATAAACGCAGTCATGTTTTAAAATCGAAGTCCAGGTACAAATTTCCAGTAAATCCTTTATAATAGAAAAAATAATAATATTTTAAAAAGACCTTTCAAAAAATCTTTTAATAACTTTTTATTATTATTATATGAAGAATTAAATAATCGCATCAGTTTAAAATCATATAATCAAATACTAGAAAAACATGCAACAAAATAAAAGAAAACTTTGAAGGGATTCTTACTCAGTTGTAAGGAATTCAGATTTTACAGAACAGTAGCTTAACTAATGGACAGTACAAAAAGTACTTTTTTGGGAATAAAATGATGAAATTACTCGTCTGTTGGGAAAAAATGTTGTGAAGTCAAGCGACATCAGTTCCACATGGTTTATGCGTGAAATCCAATGTATCCAATTTGTGCAACCCACCATAGTGACTAAATAAATCTTAAATAAGGTTGATTGAATTATCAGGTAGGCCAAATCATAGGAAAATAATGTTCACAACCAAAAAATTTCTGAATTCACTGCAGCCCACCTAATGATTGGATGGACCAGAGTTTTTCTATCCATATGATCGATCATTAAGGTGGGGTTCACCTATTAGACATGGGCCCCACAAAGATCGCTTTGCCACTTTTTAGAAAAAAGAAATAGTTGGGCACATTGACCATTTCATCTCCCAGAAAGAACTTTGTGGTACATGCCATTAGCTAGGCATTGTTTGTGATAAATTAGAATTCTTTAGGCAATTTAACTTAAAAATCCCAAATTTGAATTCAAGATATGCTTACAAACTTTTTTTCTTTTTCTTTTTCTTTTTCTTTAAGAGTATTGGTCTTCAAATTGAAATATAAGCCTAACCACCACTGCCACGGTGCATCCACTTAGCTCTAATTCTATGTGTAACATCCTTCTCATAAATTGAGAGAGATTAAAAAGGATGTTGCTATTAGAATTAGAGCCGGCCGGGTAGATGAAAAGGAGATGTGCTTATGGAGTTTTACATATCACTTATTTTCTTTAGCATGTGGAAACCAACTACAAGATCATCACTAATAGGATTCTAAAAATAATAGTAATAGTACTAACAACAACAATAATAATTTATACTGCTCCACCAGAAAGGAGGCAAATTGTTTCCTTACTTCCTACACTTAAAGAATTTCAAAAATTATTTGTTCTGAAGTTATATGTTATGTTCCACGTCTTTTCTTTTGCTTTGAGTGTTGAAGGTAGGGTTGCCTGCCAGCGGGCCTCAGGTTGTCACAGCCTAAATTTTTATTATTTTGGACTAGGTTGATGGGCCGCAGGCCGGCCCACTGACAACCTTATTTAAGACTGCGTTTTCATTTGCACTGAGCAAAAATGGGTAGTGGCCAAAACTGCCTTTACCAAATAGGGCTCTAAGCTGCATTTGTTCACTTGCCAGCTCGGGCCCGGTTTTATGGGCTTTCTCCATTGAGTAGGAATCAGAATATGGTGTCTGCACTTTCTAAACAAAACCCTAATTGAAACCACAAATGGGTGCCGTTCAAGTAACGCCAGATGTGCATTTTTCGTCTTTCCATTGAGCACGCAGTCCTGATCATCTAATAGGTGGACCTTTTTCCCCTAAATGCATAGGTCGTTTACCATACCGGCTAGAGAGTTGGATTTTTTTATTTTTATTGATTTTTTTTTTTTTTTTTTTTGACTTTTTATAATTACTAAACATTCTTAGGACTGTCTGGATGATGGGTGAAAAGTCTAACTTTTTCTTATGAGGATTCACCGAAACTGAAGTTTTATGGATCCTAACTTAATATATTATTGGGTTCTTACTCTTGCCCTAGTGGTAGACTGGTAAGAGTTTTAACACCAAGTCAAGGATTCAAGTAGCCATAGGAAGTGAAATCCCACTATGGCCCCCTTTTTTTTTTTCAATACACACACCCACGCCAGTGGGATTTCACCCCTGTGGGTTTCGAACCCAAGACCTCGTGTTGAAACTCCTTAGAGTCTACCACTCAGGCAAGGACTGGAACCCTAATTTTAGGTGTGGACCATATGATTGGAAAGACAATGCCCCACCCTCAAAACTGTTTCCCTTGGACCATATGATTGGAAAGACAATGGCAAGGACTGGAGCCCTAATTCCTGGATTACCTTGACTTTTAAGCATGGGTCTAAATGTTTTTTTGGCATCTAATCATTTAAGTGGATTTCAAATAATCATCAAGGTGGGCTCCATTAAATTAAATTATATATATATATATATATAGGTTTCTCTCACAATTGTTTCCTTTGGTGTGGCCTATCTGAATAATAAGTTAGCCTACAATTTTTACTATGGCCCTAAAGTAGTATTACACATCTAATGGTCGGCCAGTTACTCGGATTCCCGATTGTTCGAATAACATGTGGCACAACATGGCCAAGCTTGGGTCCATCATGATGTGTCTGTCTTATCAATGTCAGTCCCTCCATCTTTGCAGCTCATTTCAGGGCATGTGCCCAAAAATGATGCAGATCCAATGCTCAAGAAGACCACACCACAGAAAACTGTGGGGTATTGAACACCCACTGTTGAAACCTTTCTAGGGCTTATCGTAATGTTTCATTTTCCATCCGACCTATTCATAATATTACACAAACCTAGATGAAGGGAAAATACAAATATAAGCTTGATCCAAAACATCTGTGGTCCCTAAGAATTTTCAACGGTAACTTCTCAATCCCTACTATTTTTGTCGTGTGGTCCATTAAAGCTTTGGATTTCCATAATCTCCAGTCTTGTGCCCTAAAATGAACTGGCAAAATAGATGGACAGTGTGGATAAATCACATATATCATGATAGGCCCCATAAAATGGGTCGTGTGGTGACATTGGGATATCTTGTGGCGGGTGCTGCAGGCAATGGACTTTCAGGATTTTCAATGTAAATTAAAAAAAAATTAAAAAAAAATTTGTTCTAAAAAAAAAAAAAAAGAGTGATGGGACGCACACTCGAGCTCACCTATGAAGTGTATGTGAATCTACTCCAACCATTAAATGTGTAATCCGGTGTTAGGCCCAAGTCCAAAAAATCAAATTGACCTGTGATTCAAGAAAACGGTTGGAAAAAAGACATCCACAGTTGAATTTTTACAGAGCCTACTGTGATGATCATGTAAAATCTAATTATACCTTTAGATGACAAAAAAAAAAAAAAACATTTAAGCCTAAGGCCTAAAATCAAAACAATCCCTGACTCAAGTGAGCCACATGAGGGAAACAGTTTGGAGGGTGGGCGTAACCCTATGCACTGTTTCCAATTGAATGGTCCAACTAAATAACGGATGGGGATGAGTTTTGAGTCCTATGCCTAAACATAGGTCTTGAACTTGATGGTTAGAGTTGATTTTATAACGGGTCTCATTCCATGCTGCCAACCCCTTCATATCACAGAAACTTAATAAAAGTCTTAGCTAGCGAGAGACCCTTGGGATGAGCCAATTCGTTTGTGATCGGGTCAAAGGATGTGGATGAGAATAGATGGGTAAAAATGTCTTTTTACCCTTATTTATAAAGTAGAAAGCATGATTTAATAAATATAGAATTTAATAGTATTTTATAGTAAAATTAATATTTAAGAGAAAATTTCCAGTAAAAATCCATTTTTTTTTCATGTATGTGGCCTTAAAAAGTCCACAAGAAAACAAATGGGCAAGTACTAACAAGGGCCACAGGCGGCGGACTTCTAGATTTTGATAGTAAACACTTTCCTTCTCCTTCTTCCACACGCGATAAAATATGGAAAAAGATCCATCCAACTCTAGAAAAAAGGTCCCTAGAGAGAATGACCATCATACAAGTGTGCTTACGTGTATGACACGCACACCAACCTCTCACGACCTGGGCCCACTGCAGAGAGAGAATTACTTTGAAAACAGATTGAGTCTCGCTCCTAATCATGTATCCAAAAAGCATGGCCCAGACCACCAATTGCCCTATTTAAGGTTGAGTTGTATACTTGCACCAAGAGAGATGATAAGGGTTGGGAATGGGTCATGTCACCAAAAATTTAGCCCATTTAAATAATTGGGTGAGGTAAAGCTTTGGCCTAACCTGACCTGACACGCCCATATGGTGTATCAATAGGGTGGGTGAAACAACCCAACCTGACCGGACACATAATCCATCCCCTCCTGACCGGACACATAATCCATCCCCTCCCCACACCCCCCCCCCCCCCACACACACACACCAATCATATAGTTTTAACGAATCCTAAATGAAGAGAGAATCACAGTCAATGCATGCCAACAAGGCAAGATCAATAAGAACCAATGAAGGAGCAAGAACCACACTGCTTTAGATATAAGTGACAATAAACAGTAGCAACAGTACTTGGCATCCTGAGTGGGGTTGTTTGTGTCGGTTGAGCCCGATCTGATTACAATTAAATGGATCGAGTCTGCCTCGAGCACAAGAAATTTTAAATGGTCAAGTTGGGTCACAAGGTAATTGGTTGCAGGATGGGTTAGGGCCAGATTTGTTGGCCCGTTTATGAAATGGGTCAGGCTTAGGCTGACCCCAACCTGGACCAGTAACCCATGGCCAGGCCTAGAAAAGGCCAATGCCCAAACTGCCAGTTCAAAATCTGGAGATAGGTTGCACTTTTCTCGCCCTTTCAAGCTTGGTTTGATGGGCTTTCTCATTGAGTGGATTTCAAAATATGGTTTCTGCACTTTCTAAACAATACACTAATAAGCCATAAATGGGCGACGTTCAAGTAATGACATACGTGCATATTCCATCTTTCAATTCATCTTGCGGTCGTAGCCATCAAATAGTTGGACCTTTTCCCATAAAATGTATACTGTTGTTTGCCGGTTGGCACCTTTATCAGCCTGTAACTGACAATATGGACTATATAGGTCCTGACACGAGCCATATGGGTTTCAATATGCCCACCCAAATGATATTGGCATCTGTGCCTTTTAGAAATGAAGGCATTAGAGGGATTTTAGGAGTAACACCGATAGGTATAAGATGAAGGAGAGTAGACAGATGGTTTGGTCAGGTACAACAGAGACCATCAACTACCCCAATTAGGAGTGAGTTGTTGCAAGTTGAAGGCTTTAAAATGGCAAGAGGAAGGCTCACAAAGACATGGGTGGAGGTTGTAAAAAAAAGACTTAATGACCTATGTTCTAATAGAAGTTATGGCCTGCAAAGTTGGAATGGCAAAACAAAATTCATGTAGCTAACACCAAGTAGTTGGTATAAGGCTTAGATGAGGATGATGATGGACGACGATGTTCCCTGTATCATGTGACGAGGCCAAGATCCGTATGAGAGGCATTTTCATCTTTTCACTTTTTTCTCGCATTTTCCACATATTTCCTTCATTTAAATCATAGATGAAGGTTAGGGATTCAATTTTTCAACTTGAGTTGGGCTCTTTCTTGGAAATTATAACACGACTTCAGGAGCACAGTTTGATGAACCGTAATGAACAGGAATTATCTGATAGTCATGTTTATAAAATGATAGTATCTCAATTAGGATTTGAGCATATTAATCAGAAAAATTGCAATATCTTACACAGCTAAATAGCATATATTATATGCTTTGGGGGTGTTGATCTTGAAAAACCCAGCCAGGGGAGGTTCCAATTGCCGCCCATTGGACCCCTCACAGCGAAACATGCAGGGGAGGACCAAACCCTCCCGACGGTCTTGGAACTGTAATCACAGATGTTTTAACTCTAATCTGCAGTGATTCCCAAAACCCATAACAGTAAGATTGGCAATCCACCGAAGACTTTTCTAAGTCCAGCGTGCTTCTAACGCCAAAGACCAAAAGTTAGTTTTCAAAAAGTCACTTCAAGAGAGGTCATTCTTACCAAAGAATGGTTTGATACACCATTGAATTCATGAAAAAGACAAATAAATGTTAGATTCTATTTTATTTTATTTTTACTTATTCCTAATTTCTTCTGCATTTTTTTCTTGAAAAGAAAAAAATTACAATACCAATACCTGTGGCCTTCCTCTACTAAACAGACATTTATCGAACTTGGACCGTTGAGCCTTTCTTTTCATTTTAACTGTTCCTTCTATAACCACCTATTGACAAATAAAATCAACCATCCAATGTGACTATTGGGTATGTCATGTCAAAGACAGCCACATTCATTTGGATGGTTTGGATTAAGATCCATATATGCCATGGGCCTAGTTTGCTGGTGTTTGGATCATCTTGCTCTACCGGTGTACCAAATCTCCTGTGGCATTTGGTTTCTTTAAAGCCCACCTTCCTAACAATGAAGGCAGTAGAAGAGTATACAATACAAACTCCCTCTCTCCCTTCCATATCTCTAATGGCTGCCATCCTTCTCGTTCTCCTCTTTCTCTCAACATTTTCTACTGCAACAGCTCAACCAAAACATACAAACATTACCCTAGGTTCTTCTCTCTCTGCCACCAACAACTCCACTTCATGGTTCTCACCTTCTCGCCTATTCGCTTTTGGTTTCTACCAAGAAGGTGCCGGCTTTAGAGTCGGAATATGGTTGGAGACGAACCCAAACAAGACGATCGTGTGGACTGCGAACCGGGATGATCTGCCGGTTTCTAGCAACAGTAAAGTGATCTTACTGAACAGTGGTCTCTTTCTACGAACTGCTGGAGCCCAATATAAGATCATTTCAGTTGGAATCTCATCCACTTCCTGCGCCTCAGCTTCAATCCTTGATTCCGGCAACTTGGTTCTTTACAATTCTGATTACAAAAGCATCTGGGAGAGCTTCGGTTCCCCAACTGACACCATCTTAGGGAGCCAATCCCTTCTGTCGAATAATCAACTGTTGTCAAGCGTGTCAGAAACTGACCACTCGATCGGGCGCTTTCGGCTGTACATGCAATCGGACTCAAACCTTGTGTTGTACCCAAAAGACACTGGTGACAACGCTGCGGATTCATATTGGTCAACAGGGACTTTGAACACAGGATACATCTTGAGACTACATCTCTACCAAGATGGCATCATGTACCTAGTGAATGGCAGTGACTACAATATTAGTTTTGTGGCAAGACGCACCGTTGCTGACAATGGAATTGCCATCTACCGTGCGACCATCGACATTGATGGGATTTTTCGCTTGTATTCACATAGCTTCGCAATGAACGGTACCTCAACAATGACGACTGATTGGGCTGCCTTGTCAAATAAATGTCTGGTGAAAAATTTCTGCGGATATTACAGCTACTGCACTTTGGTGGATAACCAACCTGATTGCCTTTGTCTGCCTGGTTACAATTTTATCGATCCTGATCAACGGTTCAAGGGCTGCAGCAGAAGCTTCAGTGGGGAAGGTTGCATGGGCAAGAAAGAAACTTCTACATATTCCATTTTCACAATGGAGAATATGTATTTCGAAGATTTCTTTTATGCTATTTCTTCGATGCAGAAAGAAGACTGCAGAAAAGCTTGTTTTAGCGACAGTAGTTGCGAGGCCGCAAATTTTCAAAATGGGAAGTGCAAGAAACTTATGCTTCCGTTGAGGTATGGGAGAGCAAGCGGATCAGACTCAACTACGACTTTCATCAAGGTGGGTTCATCCACTAATTTCTCTCCAAATGCAACGAGTACAGTAGATGGTGAAAGCAAGAAAGAGTTACGTGTGAAGATTTTAATCGGAGGTATAATTCTTGCCACGTTTTCAGTTGCCAGCTTTGCTTTTTCCGGTTTTCTTATCTACAGGAATCAAGCACAAAGCTATAGAAAGATGACAGAAAATAACAATTTGGGCTTGTCTGAGGAGATTGTTCTGCGATCATTTTCTTACAACGAGCTTGTAAGAGCAACAGACAATTTCAAGGAAGAGTTGGGAAAGGGTGCATTTGGAACAGTTTATAAAGGGACCTTATACAACAGCAACAGAATGGTTGCTATAAAGCGTCTTGACAAAGTGGTTGAAGAAGGAGAAAGGGAGTTCCGTACTGAAATGAGGGCAATAGGGAGAACTCATCACAGGAACTTGGTGCGATTACTCGGCTTTTGTGATGAGGGTTCTGCCAGGCTTCTGGTTTACGACTACATGTGCAATGGATCACTTGCAAACCTACTATTCAAGGCCGAAAGCCAACCCGATTGGAAAGAAAGAATGAGAATTGCTCCTTGCTGTTGCTAGAGGCATCTTCTATCTACATGAAGAATGCGAGCCCCATATCATCCACTGCGATATAAAGCCTCAAAACATACTCATGGATGGCTTTCGGACTGCAAAGATATCAGATTTCGGGTTGGCAAAGCTGCTTATGCCAGATCAAACAAGAACCTTTACTGGGGTCAGAGGGACGAGAGGGTACTTGGCACCTGAATGGCAGAAGAACACACCAATATCAGTGAAGACAGATGTTTATAGCTACGGGATCATGTTATTGGAAATTATATGTTGCAGGAGGAATGTTGAGTTAGAGGTTGCAGATAATGAGATTGTTCTCTCTGAATGGGTTTATAGCTGCTTCGTGGCTGGAGAGTTGCATAAGCTTTTGGACGGAGAAGAAGTGGAGGGGAAGATTTTGGATAGGGTGGTAAAGGTGGGGTTGTGGTGCATACAAGATGAACCAGCACTTCGTCCTTCCATGAAGAATGTGATTTTGATGATGGAAGGGAACATGGATATACCCATTCCTCCATCTCTGACTTCATCCATGAACATTTCTTAATATGTTTGCTTCCTTTAAATGCATTGGTCTTTTTATCTAAAATGTGTTGTCTTTCATGAAAATCAATGTAAGTTTTAATTACTTGTGGTATCAATCTTGTTTCTCAAGCGATTTTCTTTATCCTCCTGAAGAGTTGTTTGGGTATGATGTCTTACAGTTTTATGTTTAATCTAAAAAATAAATGATAAATAAATAAAAGTTGTAAAAACGTATTGTATAGAAATTTTGTAGGAGTGTTTAACTAGTGACTATGGTTTTGCAATTCAAGGAGTGGTTTAACCATCAACGAGTAGTTTCAATGGTATTGCAGCGAAATTCTACAACTATCGTGAAATAAAAAATTCTAAACTCTCGAAAGAAAGAGCTATTGAGAAGAAAGGCAACCCATTGAATTGGTCCTTCTCCTCTCTCACCAGTATCATTGCAAATTTAAACTCCCCTACTCTGATAGTCATCTCCTCCATAGATGAATGTTTTTTTTTTCTTTTTCATTAAAACTCTAGCAAATCGTAAATTTTCACAACTTTCCAACCAAGGATCTATCATCAGAACAGATCCTATACAAGCCCTGATCTCTGACAAAAAAAATAAAAAATCATTTATCCAGAATTCCAGTGGGAGATTCCAGATTTCATACCATATTTCCTCGCTACCAAACAGTGACCAGTCTTCCCACCTCTGAATGCCCCTGACCTCATCATCCCAGAAGAGATTAAATGCAAGTAAGAACTGATCGATGTCTGCGGTATTAGGGATATCCATACCTCTTTATCATTCAAGAACTTGACCACCAGTCTTCTCCGATGACGCAATTATGACTCAGCCATTCACCCACTTCTTCTTCTGAGATCCCCGGCTTCACAAAGGCAATGAAACTGTCTTTGAAAGCATTTGAGGGGTTTCCAAGAATTTTTTCATGTATACTTACTTTTGGACCATTCGTTGTGTTCTCCTTCCAGACCCACATCTCCTGCACCTCCTGTGTTGGTTTCCCCTATTGCAAGCTTTACGGGACCTTCTTGATCCCGTGGCTTGGGACATTTGCAGAGACATCTCAAAAGTATCTGAGGATCTCCTGAGCGTTGTCTCCAGAACTATCACTGCTCTGAAGGCGGTAGAGCTTTCACCCCTTGTTGTTTCCTCCACCTCCACTCTTGGTTTTTGATATGTTACTTGTCTATTTCCCAGATGAGGTTCTCTATTAACTCTCTCCCTAATCTCCTTCCATCTATCACCTTCCCTATTTTTATCTCTGGGCCGAACCTAGCTTTCTGAACCCCAAAGCTTCTTACCTCCAAAGCTCACTCCATCCAAGTGCTTGACAGCTTGACTGCTCTCTCCACCACCTCTAGACTCATCCGAATGAAGGCAAAACCTCACTAAATAGGGGAGTTACGAACATGGGGGATAACCACTTCCGTTACCTTCCCAGCTCTACCAAAAACTCTTGAAGTTAATCGAAAGCCATCCTTCTGAGAAACCCACCACGAACAACATTGGAAGCTCCGATAGCTCTTTCGACGCCCTCGCTCCTTTCCTCTTTAACTCCAATTTCTTACTGCGAACAATCGTCCAGCCCCCCGGAGTTTCTTCTTCCATCATTCCCTCTACTACCTCAGTACCCATTAGAACCGCATTTCCTTTCTCGCCGTGTTGAGATAATAGCATTGCCAATCGATTGTTTGTCCTGCTTTCAGTTCTCTGATCCATGATCCCCTTTTTTTGCCAGACTCTCATTTCTCCCTGTTAGTTGCTCTATCTTCTTGCTACCACAAGCTTTTTAGTTTGACATTATTCTGATAAAAATCAAGCTAAATGTGTTCATTGAATTACTTCAAAGGTTTTGGTAAAGCCATTACCTAAACTTTAAGTTGAAAAACTAGGCTGCAAATGAAAGAGTAGCATTATCAAGAGAATGAGATGGATCAGGTGACTAGAAGTCTCAAATACTTTTCCAAAAACTCTAAACTCTTAAGGACTCAAAAATATGCTTTCCAAAATTGTGACAAATAATCAACTCTAAAGTCATGTAGATACATTATTCAATTAACATATCAACTCAAACCCAGTAACTATTTACACCAACTCAATTACTTCAATATAATAATGCTCACTAAAAACGATAAAAACGGTTGTGTTTTAAAAGTCAAAGTCAAAGGGCAAATTCCTAATGAGTCCTTAAAAAAAAAAAATCACTATTATATAAAGAATTAAATAAACCTTTGTAGCTTAAAATCACATAACGAAATCCTAAAAAAACATACAACAAAATAAAAGAAAACTTTGAATGGATTTTTACTTTAAAAATTTTATTCAAGAATTCTGATTTTACCAAACAACGCCTTAACTATTGGTAAGTACCAAAAAGTACTTTTTGTGGGATGAAATGATGTAAGTACCCCGTCCATTAAAAACAAGGTGGTGAAATTGAGCATTATTGGTCCCACGTGGTGTATGTATGAAATCCAGCATGTCCAACATGTGCGACCCACCATGGTGACTAGACAAATATTAAATCAGCTTCATCACTTTTGAGAAAAAAGAAATAGTGACGGCACACTGGTCATTTCATCTCGTAGGAAGAACTTTGTGGAACATTCAATTAGCTTAAGGCATTGTTTGTGAGAAAATCAGAATTCTTAGGGCGTTTTAACATAAAAAATCCCAACTTTGAATTCAAGATATGTTTGCAGACCTTTTTTTTAAGAGTATTGCTCTTTAAATGGAAGTCAAAGCCTAACCACCATGATGCAGGACATGAAATTCAAGTATGATGTGCAAGATTTTTCAGACGTTAGATCACACTAGTTCAGAAACAAACACAAAATTCCACGTCCCACAGGAAAGTTCAAACACTCAAACGGATCTAGACCTACACATGTTAGGGCCGGATCAATCAAAATTACAGACCAAATAAGAATCGGAGGGTAAATTCATCCACACATGCACAAAAATAATTCCCCCAAGGGATTCAGAAATTTCAATTTGGGGAACCCTAAGGTTGAAGAAAGGGCATACAATTGGGGATTTGAGTAATTTAGGGTTAGGTTTACGGATTTTGGATGAAAGATGAGTGAAAGAGAGGAGAGAGATGAACTAGAGAAGTACCGCACATGTGGACAGCAACAATAACCCAACCCAAGTGTGTGTGATCCCGACCGCACGTGTGTGGGGCCCACTATTCAGAAAAAGGCCACATTGGCCCTGGTCGGCCAGGGATGGACTCCAAAACTCTCAAATCTCAGCTCGATCCGATACACGGTTTGTGCATAGTTCTCCACTGAAGTTTCAGCCCTCCTGCAAAGCCAGATTCTGAAAATCTGCTGTAGAGAGAAAAACGGCTGCAATAGAGGATGGATTTGAAGCGTAGATGATTGTACGAGAAGAGAAATATGAATGGAAGAAGGTGAGGGCGAATCAGGATAGGTGTGGCTTCGCACCACAGTAGTCAACCCTTCGAAGAAGGGAGAGTTTCGCACCAAATTGAATCTCTACAACTCATAAATTTAGAAGAGCAGAAAAATGCAACAATTTTATTAATCTTCATTGAATTAAAAAGACTACAAGGGGTGCCTATTTATAATAAAACTCTATACCCCAAAACTCGCGCCATATGCACAACCTATTACTTGGCGACGAAGTAATAAAAAATAATAACTAGTCAAAGCAATCTAAACCGTCCATAATACTCCTAATAACAATAATAAGCAAAACCCAAAGTACTAAATTAATTGGAATAGTGGGTCACGATCATGAGAACCCATGGTGGGATTCACATAACTATCGGGTCCACTCCAACGAACCAAAACACAGCCCTCTAACTATGCGGCCCTCCCTGGACGTCATCATCGATCCAGATCGATGTGGGGCCCTCCTCCTCCTTGCGTACGTGCATAGGGGGGGCATCCATGTGCACGAGATGTCCTCATCAATTCTCTCCAGCTGTGAAGGTTTCGCCACTAGTGAAACAAAACTCTTAAACCGCTCCGAGATGTAAGGATCAAGTCTCTGAAGCTCCTCCTCAACAAGCCACACACTGCCTGAAACTGGGCGTGACTTTCACTTGACCAAGAACTTCTAAAACTCACCGTCCGACGTGAATATTAACTAATGGTCCAAAATATTCTCTATCTCCTCTCTGGGTGTGGGAAAGGTAGGTATGGGAGGTAAAGGCTGGGAAGATGGGTCGAGAGGGGCCATGGATTAAAGAAAAGGTTTGCGGAATCAAGATGATTAGGTGACAGGCTGGACAATGTATCAGTAGTCCCCTGAAATGCAACTAGATCCTCCACATTGAATATGAAACTAATTCTCATTGAAGGTAGAAGATCTACCACATACGGGTTGAGACCATTTCGTTTTATAATTTTGAATGGTCTAGCGCTACGCGCGTGTAATTTACGAACGGCTCCCCTGAGGGTACCGCTTTGGCCTGATGCGAACCATCACAGAGTCCCTTACATTGAATTCTTTGAAACGTTTATGTTGGTCTGTAGAAAGTGTGTAATGTTCATTATTAGTCATGATCTTCTGCCTGATTTCTTGATGCCATAAATGAATGTGATGCGCACAAGACTGCAAACTCTGACGGCCTATGGGACAGTGACATGGGGACAAAATCAATAGGTTTCCTAAGTTTATAACCAATAGCAGCTTCAAAAGGGCTTAGACCTGTGGACCTATCGACAGAACTATTAAATGCAAATTCGGCTATATGTAGTACGATGTCCCATGTCCTGGTATGTTGTATATCCCTCATAAGGGAAAACTCATCCGGTAGATCATCAAGAAATATCTCACGAAACTCATCCACTACCGGAATGGCCTCAGTGGATAAATCTACACTAACCTCTAGTGCACTCTCTCTAGCCACAAGGCCGTACATGTCATACCACTCAAAAAGATGGTCCATATCTGCCAACCAATCTTGAAAAACTTTATCGTCTAAGTGGTTATCAAACGTGGGGGCATCTACTCTAACTCATTTGAGAAGTTGTGCATCGGGTCATAGTGGTTTTGATGTACCTCATGGGGTGGGTGCACGGGTGTGCGCCCATAACCGATTCCTTGGCCACCCTCATTCCTTAGTCTATCCTCCTCACCACCTGCCCAAGATTGGGCATCTTATCCAATGGTGGAGTTTGCCTTGGCGGGGGTCTCTTATTGGGTAATGAGCACATCAAGTTGTTCAAAGCGTTGGTCCATACGTTGTTCCAAGCGCCTACCCAAAGACTCAAACTACTGGGTCAACTTGTTCATTGACTCTTGCAATTGCTCCATGTTTAATGTAGGGTGCAAGTCAAAACTACGACCCGTACGTGTGGGCATACAATGCTAAATCAATTTAAGGACCTTTTACTACGACCATATGCACCTAGATAGGACTAAATGCTCCTATAGGACTCTATATGGAGAAAACGACACAATACTTCTCAATTTCCAGCAACCTATCTGTCCAAAAAATCTATCAACAGAAAATCCAGCAAAAAGATATGCAGATTTTCTGATAGCAGAAAATTCAAAAGCCTATATCAGAAATTATGGACCTCTAAACAACTCTATATGATGTTACTTAATGCATAATGGACACAAATAAATTAAACCCTAAACATGCAATGCATTCCCCTACAAGAACCCTAAGCTCTGATACCAAATTTGATGCAGGACATGAAATTCAAGTATGATGTGCAAGATTTTTCAGGCATTAGATCACACTAGTTCAGAAACAATTACACAAAATTTCACATCCCACACAAAAGTTCAAACACTCAATCAAGGGGAATCTTATGCGGATCCAAACCTACACATGGTAGGGCCTGATCAATCAAAATTATAGACCAAACAAGAATCAAAGGAGGGTAAATTCATCCACACATGCACAAAAATAATTCCCCCAATCCAAGGGATTCAGAAATTTCAATTCGGGGAACCCTAAGGTTGAAGAAAGGGCATAAAATTGGGGATTTGAGTAATTTAGGGTTAGGTATAGGAATTTTGGATGAAAGAGGAGTAAAAGAAAGGAGAGAAATGAACCAGAAAAGTACTGCACGTGTAGACAACAACAATGGCTCAGACGCACGTGCGTGTGATCCCGGCCGCATGTGTGTGAGGCCCGCTATTTAGAAAAAGGACACCTTCGCCCTGGTCGGCCAGAGATGGACTCCAAAACCCTCAAATCTCAGCTCGATCCGATGCACAGTTTGTGTGTGGTGTTCTGCCGAAGTTTCATCCCTCCTACAGGGTCAGATTCTGGAAATCTGTTGTAGAGAGAAAAACGGCTGCAATAAAGGATGGATTTGAAGCGTAGATGATTGTAGGAGAAAAGAAATATGGATGGAAGAAGATGGGAGCGGATTGGGATAAGTGTGGCTTCACACCACTGTAGTCGGCCCTTCGAAGAAGGGAGGGTTTTGCACCCAATTGAATCTTCACAACTCAGAAATTTAAAGGAGCGAAAAAACGCTGCAATTTTATTAATCTTCATTGAATTAAAAAGACTACAAGGGGTGCCTATTTATAATAAAACTCTATACCTCAAAACTCGCGCCATGTGCACAACCTATTATTTGGTGATAAAGTAATAAAAAATAACAACTAATCAAAGCAATTTAAACCATTCATGATACTCCTAATAACAATAATAAGCAAAACCCAAAGTACTAAATTAATTGGAATAGTGAGCTACGATCATGAGAACACATGGTGGGATTCACATGACTATCGGGTCCACTTCAAAAACCAAAACGCAGCCCTCTAACTAGAAAACTTTCCCTTGATGTCGTCATCGATCCAGATCGATGGTGGGGCCCTCCTCCTCCTTGCATACGTGCGTAGGGGGGGCTTCCATGTGCGCGAGATGTCCTCATCACACCATTACCACAAACATCCACTCAGCTCTAATTCTACGAGTACCAACCTTATCAATCTCACCGCTCTCATAAATTGAGCGAAGAGATCAAGGATGTTGATTCCAAAACTAGAGCTGGGTGGATGAAATAGAGATGTGCCTCTAGAGTTTTATATATCACCACTAAAAGACCAGGCAATTTGTATGAGATAAAATGTTGGGTAGCCAAGGAACAACATGTTCATAGGATGAGTGTAGCTAAAATGGGGATGTTGAGACTTGAGATGGATGAGTGGCAAAACAAGGAAGGATAGAATTAGAACTGAATGCATTCGAAAGACCTTAGGAGTAGCGCCAATATGTAATAAGATTAGGAAAAAAGTAGACTTAGATGGTTTGGGCATATGCAACAAAGACCAAGAACAATACCGATTATGAGTGAGTTGGTTCAAGTTGAAGGGTGTAAAAGGGCAACGGAGGCCCAAAAGGACGGGGGAAATTTGATGACCTATGGTTTAACTAAAAATATGGTCCATGCTAGAGCCTAGAGTGAAATGGCGGGAAGAACAAGATTAGTATAGCTGATCCCAATTACTTGGGATAAGCTTAGATGATGACAATGATGATGATGATGATGATGATGATGATGATGATATACATCTACAAGATTGGTTATCCATAAAAACAGTCAAGACAAGTGATAGATCAATTTGGTTTCTCAACTACTTAAGAGGTAAGATATCATAAGAAAAAGATCGACAATTTAACGTTGAAGAGAAGATCCATATTTAATGTCTTATAAAGAATGAAATTAAATAATTGACATGTTTTAAATAATAAGAAATCGTTTTTCCCTCTCTCTCTCTCTCTCTCTCTCTCTCTCTCAAGGCGTGTTTGATTTTCCAATTACACCAGTAAATGGCTACAAATGGGTAATGATGACTTTCCGCTTTACTTCTCTAATGACATCATATGAATTTAATTGCAATGAAGACATTTCTTAGGGTATGTTTTATCCAGGCATCACTGTTAATAGGTTAGTTTTATAATGTAAAAAATGTAATGATTACAATTTCCTTTACCGTCTCCTATTACAGGTGCATTTGTGCCATAATTCTTGTTTTAAAGAACACCGTCAAATATTAATGACGGCTCATTTACTTTGCACTACACAGGAATTGGAAAAACAAACACCCCTCGGACTGGTTATTCACTTTAGATAAAGTTGGAACGGGGCTAACCCAACTTTGGACACTTCACTTTGTTGCAACATAACGATTGTAATCTAAGTCATTAGTGCATCCGAATACAGCATAAGAGCAGCCAGTGATCTCAAAGCAGGAAAGGAAAAGCTTGCTATATGAGATAATTTGGGGATTTAAGAATAAAATAACCAAATAAAGTAAGAGAATTTCAACACTAGCAAGTAAACACAACCTTAAGTGCATTCCAACATATAATCCAAACATCTCTAAATTGATTGATAGACCTTTGAAGTGGAAGAAAATCCACCACTCATGGCTGTAATGGATGAATTGTTGGCCAAGCATTTTAGGATCAAATCTTCCAAACTGAAAGGCATCGCCAATGTCATATTCTTGACCAAAATTTGATAGCCTCAAGTACACACGATACCAGCACAATTTCCTAATCACCTGCCTAATTGAAAATCTTACTCTGTTTTCCTTTCAAACATTTCATCTGTACATAGTACAAAAATTGCTGAGTCATCCTTCTTCAGTGCTTCTTCTAGTCTCACCCATCCTCTCAGCTGGAGGCAGTTCCTGCATAAATATATAAGAAGTGAGAGAATGCTTTCATTTTAAGTTCATAAGCACCATGCTTATCCAAAGAGGAAGGATCCTACGTAATCTCTTGCAATAATTTTCTGTGCTATCCCACCATGTGGCGGTCATATGAACTCTAAGAAAGCTGCGTTGCACCATTAATTCCATGTAGGTAACAATACCAGGTCATTCTTCTTGCCAAATTTTGATGTCCACCCTGTGGGGAGAAGCTAAATTGATGATTCTTCTATGGGAAACCAAGGTAAGCTCCTTCCATACACCTGCAAAAGGTCTAAAGAAAAATCTTCTCTTCTCGAAATTCAGATTTTTTGCATTGGGAATTCTTTTCCACTTTGATTCCCCATTAATGATTTTTATTTTTATTTTTATTTTATTTTTTTGGTATCTCTCTTAAAAGAACAAAAATAGAGGAAAGATCCAGTGTCGTCGCTTCACTAGATGTTCATGGTAGTCCCAGTGTTGGAAAATGCCAGATGAACATCCTAGATACCACATACACGTGCAACATCAGCACAAATCAGGTGCTGTGTGTAGTGCATGCGGATACACAGCTGCAAATAGCATTCCTCTTCCTCCAAGTAGTGATTCGAGAAGAGTTTACAGTTGAAAATGTTTCCATGCATGCAATTCTCAAGCTCAGTGCACATTTGCATTCAGCTAATTGAAAAACATCCGGATCCTCTTTTTTTATTGATGCCAGGGCCTGATAACATGGGGCCCAAGACACATGAAAATGTTCACAAGTACACAATAATCAAGCTTAGGCCCTGTTCGCATTAAGCTGATTAAAAAGAAACTGAATGCTTTGTTATCACTAAAAGGGATTAAAGATATAGGACCCATGGCTCCACATCATCCAATCCCTTAACACTTTGAAAAAAAAGAGGTGTGGATATCTATATGCATTTCAGTTTAGCAACTGGCGAAACAGAATGCAGCATTATGATGGCATGGACTTCACTCAAAACAGAAAAGGATAAGCTTTAATTATAAAAAAAAAGAGGGAGAACTACATAATGATCCTCTCTACGACCCTTCTTTTGGAAGAGAACTAGTCAAGCAATTTATATAAAATGAAATGTTTAACTGAATAGCGTTCTCCTTAATTTCATCAAAAATGAAAATCCAGCTTCCAAGGTGCTCGAGTTATGTTAAATGCTCGGATCAAAACAAGCTGAGAGGTTCCATCCACGATTAGAGGACCTGAAAAGGAATTTGAAAAGACGCAGAGCCCCTCACAATGTGCCTCAGGCTTAGCTTTAAAACGATCATCTGACCCACCCTCGGCCCCTCACAGAGAACCTCAGATTTGGCTTCAAAACAATCATCCAACCCCCTTGGGCCAGAAAACACCAATTTGGTACTCCCCAATCTTCTCCAATGATGCTCCCTACAATAGATGGGTCATCTGGGGAGTGAGAGAAACTTTTGAAATTCAATTTACAAGTTCCAACCTCCCAGTAATTGAGGGAACTCCCTTAATGCATTATGGTTGAACAATTTGACCATAACAAAGCTTTCCAATTATCAAAAAACAGTATTGTCAAAGACAACCCAGGCGCATGCCTAGATTTTTTGGGCATATGTTGCGCTTCGCTTGGACCCTAGGCTAGGCATTTACCTTGGGCGTGCACCATGCGCCTGGGTGCACCTTGGCATGACCACAGTACGTGTGGCTTTTTAGTAGCTTATGGGTACCTCATTTGTGTGTGCGTGCGTGTGTTAATGTTTTACCACCCAATAAGGGTGCAAATAGATTGGAAAAGGCCTTGAAGCCAACTTTTTTATTCCTTTTGAGATAAAAGCTTGAGATATTCTTCTCCCAAATTTCAAATTTCAACAACTTTTCTTCTTTCTTTCTTCTAATAGCTTGTTAAGGTCATCACATCAGGCTTCTTGGAAACAATTTGAGCTTTCATTGGTGTTGTCCAAGAGATTTAAGGTGAATCAGGGAGAATTTGAAAATCTTAAATACATTAAGAGAAATTAGTTTTGGGGCAGGTGCTGCCATGTGCCTCCCCCTCCCTCTCACACCACCGGAAGTTATAGTAACCACCCACTTATATTAAACCATCATCCCTCATCTTCAACGGTTATCTAACCACCTACCAATCTCAAAAAAAATAAATAAAAATAAAAAATAAAAAAATCTCTCCATGTCTAAATCAAATGATCTAAAGTCTATCTAATAATCTGGACAGCCGTAAAGATGAAGATGCTAAGAGGTGTGTAATCTATCCTTTCATCAGCCTATTGCTTCTTCACAGTATATTAGTATGGTTAACTCCTGAAATCTATTAGCCCATTGTGTTGTGTGCAACACATCCACTCCATCCATCAGGAGAGCCACTTGCTATTAGACCATGCAGCCAAAATTTTGTTCAAGCAACGAGTCATGTGGGCCGCACTAGAGTGGACAACTGGAAGAGGAGACTGTTGGTTGTGGGGGCCCCTCCATGGTATTTAGGTTCCATCCAACACATTCATCAGGCGAACCTCACTGGAGAAAAGGGGACAATTAAAAAAATCAATGTGATTTAAAACTCAGGTGGGCCTCACCTGCCACATGCATTGCGCACAGCATGGTTCCCTATTAGTTTGGGTTAGAGGATTTGGGGGTTAGAAATTTTAACGAGTTTGGCAAAATTGTGGTTTTAGATTTGTGAATTTGAAGGATTTGGGAAAATGAAAATTTTAGGAACTGGATTTGGGGAAATTGGGAAATTAGGATTTAGAATTGGGGAGTTTGGGGAAATTTCAAATTTTGGGGTTTTGGGCTAAGAGGAATTGAATGGTATTGACTTTGATTGTTTAAAAGCAAAACAACTAATATATAAAAATAGTTAAATATTAAATATTTATTATATAAAATTAAAAATTGTACCTAGGATCTTTAGGTGTGCACTTAGGCAAACCTATGCATTTTGGGTTCTACAGCAACAGGTGCGCCCAGTGTTCAAAATATCGGTATCGTGTTACATATCACATCCTTTGGATACAGATACATATCAGCTATCACTCGGGATATATCGTTTGTATCGGGTCATTTATCACACTTTTTGGGAAACATTGGGAAACATTGGGGAAATGGTTGAATTTTTCAATGAAGCTTTATGGATTGTTAAAAAAAAACCTTAATACACAGTTTTAAATCATAACATCACAAAAAAAGAAGTGCACATAATAGGTTTCTTTTGTATATAGTCCTAAATTATGCGTTGTGTAACTGAACTAATGCAACTATATTCAAATTGAATGCATAGCATTTAGAGTGTATGTGATGATTATTTCATCAAACACTTCTAATTACTTCAAATTAGTCTCAATTGATAGCTAGTTGAAGGGAAATTTCGAAAAAAAAAAAAGAAGGTAATATTTTAATAATTTTTAATTAAAAAATTATTTTTATTTTAAAAAAATTGACTAGGACTTCAAATCAGTTGATCAACCATCATGCATGCTTAACTTCATGTTTAGAGTGCAACATTGCAAGCAATTTAGGAGAAATTGGGAAATTTTCAAAATTTTCCCAATTTTTCTCAAATCGGACCATTTACACTCAAATTTCGAAATTCGAGTGTATGTAATTATCGTTTCATTAAATACTTTGAAATTAGTCTCAATCAATGGCTCGTTTCATTAAAAAAAATAAAATAAAATAAATCGAGGGCATGAAGAGCCCATGGATATCAAAATTAAAGCTCTAACTCCATGATTTTTCATGCAAAACATGAAAAACCAACGGATTTATAACCATTTGACACTGATTTAACATAATTTCAAGACAAAAAGGATCAGCAGATCGAACATGTGAGATACATCAGCACTACCTCTGTGTTTCGTATCGCACAGGTTAGATATTTCAAACATTGGGTGTGCCTAACGCTTTTAATTAAACAAGCAAAAAGGTATGTCATTGACACTCAAATGAAATTCTTCTTGAATGAGAGCCCATTTTACCACGAGGGAATTAATTTTCAAAATGGATATATATATACACTTAAATAGACCAAAAAAAAAAAGCCCACCAGATTTGAGAGGCCCATATACACTTCACAAAAAGATAATCAACTGATTCCTACTCTTCTTTGCATGTAAAAGAAAATGTTCAGGAGACGGATATTTCTACATTGAAGATGGTCTGACATAAGGATCTTGTCCTCCACTTTGACCCAACAAAGGCAATCTCCAAATGGTTGATTGTTTTAACCTAAAAAAGACTATGAGAGGCTGATGTAGAAACTCTATTTGAGCACAAAAGCCCCATAAAGAATGATTTAGAAGAAAAATTGCATTCAAGGACCACTTCTAAATCCCTCTATCCGCCTCATTACTAAAAGTAAACACAACATCAACCCTTCCAAGGAGGTTAGCGTAATCTGCCATTTCCTCTTCCGACATATTTCTCTTGAATATAACATCCAACAGAAGCTTCCCCCAACAATATCATAGCATCCCTCCACCCGAACCTCCTTTTAACTCACCATTCTATCAATGTGAACAAATGAAAGCACCACGGGTTCATTTATCATCCAGATATCCTCCCAAAACTTAATTGTATTGCCAACCCACCCTATACCTCACTTCTTCCTTGAAAGCATGCAACACCTTCGGAGTGTCCCCCTTCTTCGCAATGTTCTTCCATACCACCAATCCCTCCTAACTCGTTCGCCGAGTGGCATGCATTTCCATTGCGCCCGCTTTTCCAATCTATATGACATTTTCCCAATGAAAACAAAAAATAAAAATAAAAATAAAAATTGTAGGCATGGTTCATGAAAATTTACTAAACTGAGCCAAACCAAGCAACTCGTGCAACACCATTGACCAATCTCACCTATTGTTGGAGTGTGAATTTGGTAACCATATGCTCTGAATGGCAACCGATCTCACCCGTCAATGGTTCATGTGAATCTACAAAGTAGCTAAATGCCTTTTAAAGAATCCATTTCTACCATTGTTGCATCTAACCTACCATCCTTTTTTCTTTTTCTTTTTTGAACATTAATAATTTATTTCATTGAGGCCGAAAGCCTAAAAAAATACAAGAAAAGCTAAAATGAAAGAGAAAGACTAAAAACTACAAATCTGACCCGCCATCATAATCATATAACAAACATGAAAGAAGAAATAAAAAGCTGCCTCCTTTAGGATTCATCTGTTTACCACTACTAAGATTCAAATCACCGAATTGCAACTCACCCACCATCCAATAATCCAAATCTACTAATAGATTGAGCTAACATCTATTAAACCAAAAACAGAAGAAATTCATCTCCACTTGATCCATTTCTATTATGCAAATTGCCAAAATCATCTTGGAGACAATACAACAGATTCCTATAAGTATGCCCATCCACATATTGTTCTCCTACAACTCCCTCAACAGCCTCACTGCATCTCCAACACTCCCATAACTCCTGGTCACATCCAGCACAATCTTGCACAGATGACATAACCCAGTCCACCAACCTCCACTTCTCACCGATCTCCGACAAAATCATCACCACCTCATCAACCTCCGCACCGATCACCAAACAATTCATGAGTGAATTATATGCCTTTCCACTTGGAATGAACTCTTTACTCTTCATGTCACCATAAAACACCCCGGCCTTCTCCATCCGCCCTTGTGCACAAAGCCTATGAATCAAATAATAGTATGAAAATGCATTTGGCCAGCATTTATAGACAAGGCCTAGTTCCTTCCATTCGATGAAATATCCAAATAGCAACATTCATGAGAACACAAAAGCATATCCTTTATCATGGAATTCGAGGAGAAAATGTTAGACTTGATCCTGTCATCATCTATTTGCCAAAATAGGTATCGGATGGTCTCCGTGTACATGCACTCTATATACAAATTGCTGTGGCGTCTGAGCATTGCTGCGAAAAGGAGGCTGTAGGTCCGAATGGACAAGCAGGAATTCATGTCCTTACTCTTTTTCATTTGTTTGTAGTCATTGATGGCTTTGGAGAGCTTGCAGGCCTTGGTGTAGAAATAGATGGTGTTGAAGAGGGTTTTTGTAAGCAAAGAATTATGTAATGGTGTTTGCTGGCTGATATGATACGGGCCCATATCAGCTAAAACAGCCCTATAGCAGCCAGAAAAAAAAAAAAAAAAACTGTTTAGGAAAAAATCTCAAAATTTATTGGTAAAATTCTATAAATGTGAGGATCTCGAATATGTATTTGATGGTGGGTGGTAAGAATGTCATCTGTGGGGTAGTGTCAATTTGACCTGCTGAAAGTCTACCAAATGGATCCTAATCAAACGCATATTAAGCATGATTCGGTGGATTAGGGCCCTCTATGTATAAATACAACAAAGAAACAGAAGGAAAAATGAAAAAAATAAATAAATAAATAAAATAAATAAAATAAAATGATGGTTACCCCGTTCTCCCGATATTTCTCAAAATGGTCCACTCCACTTTGGTTCATTGAATCCCACTCAAATTTTGTGTTTTGATCCTCAAATAGGCCTGGATCTAGTTTAAAATTAGCTTCTTTTTCTTTTCTTTTCTTTTTTTTCTTTTTTTTTTTTTCGTTCATGGTTGATGTAAATAAAGGCAAAATTAAAATTTTAAATAAATAAATAAAAAGAGAAATTCTGAAAATAAAAAATTTCAAAAATGGGCCCTTTATGGTTGTGTCAACCCATAACGGTGTACCAGCCCCATAATGGTATGGCCCGAGTTTTTCATAATGGACCAGTTCACCCCCATATCCCATAATTGGGGTGACCATTTCCTTTACATAATGGCTAATAGGGCCGTAACGCAATGGTTTTTTAATACCATGTTCAGGAGAGAGGACGTGGAGGGAGATGGCTTGATTGATGACCGTAACGAGATCTTGGTAGGGTTTGGCAGAGCCAAGCATTCTATGGTGATAGGGAAGGTGGAGAGATCATGGATGAACCTGCCCTGTTGGTTTGCCCAGTTGAATAGTTGAAGGCAAATCTGGGGATATTTTTGGAGGGAGATTGTTGGAGAGAATGAAACGAATGCTACAAAGAGATTCCAATCAGAAAGAGAGAGGGAGAGAGGGAAAAGTATCTGAATCCTTTTTAATCTGCTAAATGCAATGGGAAGCAAAACCGTCATTCGTTTTAACTTGCACAACAATCCCTGATGAGGCAATCAGACAGATTCTGAACATGAAAGTTTCAATAGCTAGCATGCAATCCCCAAACTTGATGTAGGCTTAGGGGTCATTTGGATGGTGGTAAATGGTTTACATTGTAAATGATTTACTAGTAAATCACTTAAAGATTGTAAATGATTTACTCCATGTCTGTTTGGCTTTAAGTTGTAAATGATTTAATAATAAATCATTTACAGTGTTTGGATAGACTGTACATGGTAAATGAAATCTGCCTTATAGGCTTTCATTCATTCAAAAAAAAAAAAAAAATAGAGCCATTGACATCTCCCCATTTACTAGTAAATGAAAACTCACCCTTTTTCTGCTAAATGAGAAGGGGGCTTTACTAGTAGATCATTTACAAGTAGTAAATGATTTACTAGCAAATTAGAGCATCCAAACACAAGTGGTAAATGATTTGCTAGTAAATCATTTACTACTTGCCCCATTTACCACCAACCAAACAACCCCTTACAAAAATGCTCTCAGCGACATATCATCAAGCATGAGATGAGCATTTAACTTATCGTAGACTCGGACGGCCTAAATATGGGTATCTGAGTAGGTTTTACGGTGCAGAAGCTGGATTTGTTGATTTTATCCTGTATTCTGATATTATAATTCTGCGAAGAGAGAATGCAGATAAGGGTATTTCGGGAAGAAGAAGAAGAAAATTACCAGATTGGGTTTGAAGATGTTGTGGACTACAGAAGCGCCAGCGAGAAGGGAAGCTATGACGACGACGCAGGACCACGCTAACGACGGGGTACCCGTCGGTTGTCTCCCTCCGAACTTGTTCATCTGCTTTGATCTCCACCGTTGATCAGCTCTTGAATCTAGTGGATATTATTGTCTTGAGAGGAGGAATCGTAGAGGGAGTAGACAAAGCTTCGCCCGGATTATCCGAGTACTTGAATAGGGCTGCTGTTCATACAGGTAGGGCCCACATGGGAACAATCTCCTTGATCAGATAAATGAGAGTTGAAAATGCTTTATCGGGATGGGGTGCACACGGGTCGGTTCGGTCCGGTTTTGGGGTGAAACCGGAACCGAACCGTTCCTAACGGTTCTAGGATTTTCGGAACCGGACAGTTAGCACCCTAGAACCGAACCGGAACCGGACCGTGAAAACCGGATCGGTTCGACGGTTCTCGGCGAGAGAGAGAGACTCTTGAAGTTGAAATCAGACGACAGCTCGAGAGCGAGAGAGATGGGTTTTATGAGAGAGAAAGATGGGTTTTGTAAGAGAGACACTTACAGTGAAAATCAGACGCTGGATGATGGGTCGAGGGCGAGAGAGAGAGACTTGCAGTGGAAATCAGACGGTGAATGATGGTCGAGGGCTACGGCCAGCCGCTGGTAGAATCCAGTGGTGCTGTTGTTGCGTCGCAGCAGCAGAGTCCTGGGCCCTGGGCAATTGCACGCAGACGGTGAGAGAGAGATTGGGCAGGGGCTAGGCAGCCGCACGCACGGCTAGACAAAGGGGGAAGGCGGGAGAAACAGAATAGGGTTTTTTTTTTAAAAATAAAAAATAAAAAAAATCTAAGTTCGATCAACGGTTCGGCCCCACGGTTCGGATCAACGGTTCTCGCCACGGTTCGGATCCATGGTTCGGTTCAGTCCAGTTCTACATACTCCTGTATTGAAACCAACCGTACTCAACTGTTCTTGAAATTTTGGAACCAAATCTGAACCGGTGCAGCCTAGAACCAGACTAAACCGGGCTATGGATTAGTTTCGGTCCGGTTCCACAGTTCTACCGGTTCATTATACACCCCTATTTATATTAGTATTTTTATATTATTGGTTTTAAAAAAAGCTTTAAATATAAATATTATAAGTCCATTTATTTTTAATATTATAATTATGAATATCCTGTCGGTGAATTTGAATCAAGTCTCCAAGCCAATCCAACCATTGGACATTGAATGGAGTGCGTTTTTCGATTTTGAGCCGTGGGATGCATTTTCAAAAGTTTAAGGATACATGGGTTACTACTTCATTATATTTTCTAGCGTCCATGCACTTGGCACTTACGCGTGGTTGGGCATGGCATTGAGAAGGATTAGGTGGGATGGGATTCAAAATACGTAAATATTACCCATGGCAGGGATTGTCCCCTCTTGCCATGGGATTAGCTTAATTTCATGCTTTGTTGGTAATGCAGTGGTACATTGAATGGATATACCCACCATCATTTGAAAGTATTGACAATAACACACCTGTGTTATATCTAAACCATTCATTTGTTTTGTAGCCTCATTTTATGGCATGGGCTTAAAAATGAGACAGATTCAAAACTTATGTAGCCCCAAAAAAGTTTTCAACGGTAAGTATTCAATCCCCATTGCTTTCTCTGGTGGAGTCCCTTGAGCTTTAGATCTGCCTGATTTTTTGGCCTGTGCTCTAAAATGATCTCAAAAAATGGGTGGACGGTGTGGATATAGCCCACACATCATGGTGGGACCTACACAACTTGCTAATATTGAGTGAAATTGGCACAAAACATGGAGTGGAATTGGCACAGGACCAGATGCAATTCCATCTTATCTAATCCCAAGCTTTTCCATTCTTCCAAAACATGGAGTGGAATTGGCACAGGACCAGATGCAATTCCATCCCACGTAAGCCCATCTAAGGTGTAGGAGTGGCAATGGATAGGGGATTCAGGGGGCTATCCTGGGTTTGAGGTGTGCAGGCAAGCTACACGGATAGTGGGTTTAACTAAACGGGTCAGGCTTGGGTTGAAACCTACCTAGCAACAGGTTAGACCAAAGAAAATAAAATAGAAAAGTGTGTGTGTGTGTGTGTGTGTGTGTGTGTGTATAAGGGGATTCAAGGGGCTATCTTGGGTTTGAGGTGTGCAGGCAAGCTACACGGATGGTGGGTTTAAGTAAACAGGTCAGGCTTGGGTTGAAACCTACCTAGCAACAGGTTAGACCAAAGAAAATAAAATAGAAAAGTGTGTGTGTGTGTGTGTGTGTGTATATATATATATATATATATATATAAAAGTATGTTTATATCTAATCATTGAGCTAAGTTTGTGCGTGTCCTTAGCCTTTTTATTATTATTATAAGTATATATCATAAAAGACTTTACAACGCATTCGGGCTAATTAGAACCAGGGGAACAAAAAAACCCAGGCAACACAGCCTACCGTAAAGAAACAAAACTCTATCTACTTGGGCCTGATCCGATGCTATAGGGGCAAGCCTAATGGCTCCTATAATGACTCTATCAAGGAAAATAAGGCCCCTGATCATAGGAGGGAGCTCGGCAGCATGTCGGTTAAGAAGAGAAATTTGAAGCCTCGGACCCTATGCAGGTCATCCCATCCGTTGGGCCATTCCCTTCCCTCAAAACATGTACAAAATTAAATATCCCTCTCAGCCTCAACCTATCTATTCTCTGCAACTAGTACATCCAGCGCCAAGACAGCTTAGAAGAGCCATTAAAAAGAGCTACAACAATCTTGGAATCAGATTCTACCTGGACCTTTGTGAAGCCTAACTCTAGGCAATGGACTAAGCCATTGAAAACCGTGCGAAGTTCGGCTCTAGTATTAGAGTCAGCACTGTAACCCACCGAAAAAGCAAAGCAGAATTCACCATTTTCCCCCTCTGCAGATACCGCCTCCGCCTGACAGCCCTGGGTTTCATCTGGCTGAACCATCAACGTTTAGCTTGACCCATTCACTCTTCGGCCTCAACCACTTCACAAGCATCGAAAGAATCCTTTTCGAGTAGGTAGCCTCGATGCCCAGAACCGTCAGCAACGACTGATTAACCTTAGGCTGCCTCTTGCCTATGGCATTTTCTTTACTCATCAGCCACGACAGCCACCACTTCACTCGGGCGATTATCCCGACCGCATGCACGTCCTCAGCCTCGTATTTCATTCTTAAACTAGGGTTGTAGCAGGTTGGGATGGGTCAATCGTGCCTGACCCATTTACAATTAAATGAGTCAAGTTGGGTCAAATCAGGCCTGATGAATTTTAAGTGGGTTAGCTTGAATCAGAGGATATGGGTTCTGATTGGACTAAAAATTTTAGCCTGCTTAGTAAATCCAGAATGAACTTATCGATTGCCACTCCTGTCTAGAGTTTTGTTTGCATTTATAAACAACTCACCTGAGGCAAAGATACCTTTTTTTTTTCTTTTTCTTTGTTTCTTTTGCTAAAGAAGATAAGCTGGGCATGAACCCGAACTTGAGACTTCAACGTTGAAGCATTCTGTCTAACGAGCTATGAGCTTGAACCAATCTTCAATACCTGCTCCTACAGTACACTTTTCAAGAAACGGTTTTTCAGGAGGTGTCATCCAAATGCAATATAGTAACACTCACGTACAACCATCTCAATTACCTGAACTCAACACATGGAAATCCAGAACACGGACATCCTTTTGTTATCTAAGTTATCCACACATCCAAACGATCCCTTATATTGTTTCGGGGATTGTTTGGATGTTCCCATTTGCATGAAAAGAGGCCCGCCTCATGAATGTTTTGATAAAGAGGAGCTGGTCGGTATCCCATAAAATGTGGACCTTGGGATGCCCTAGATGCTCCAATTTGCAAATTCAACACCAAATGAGAATGTCATGATAAAAAAACCTTATGTATGTTAGCATCCAATTCTCATCCCTAGTAGGAAACATGGTTTCACTCCATTTCTTAGGTACGCCTTAGAGCAGTCAATTTGGGAAAACGATTGTCAAGATTCCTGAATTATCTCGTGTCCCTAGAAGCTACATTAAGAGGTTGAAGTGTTGAGTATAGTTCTTATTTAATTAGAATATTTAGTTATTAAATAAGTTTTGAATGAATTCATTCAAGAAAGTGGTTGGTTAAAAAATTTCTAGTTTGAGTTGTGGGGTCAACAGATCATCCGCGTTTGAAGGCATGCATAAGGAATTCTTGTGCCATCACTTATCATCGGTCTATGTCATTTCCAGGGAAGCGGATTGCGTACTGAGTAACTCAGTACGGTAAGCATACTGAGTAAACTTTGTGGACCCCACTGTTATTCATGCATTGTATCCACTCCGTCCATATCTTTTAACACATAATTTTAAGGCTTTATACCAAAAATGGAATATATCCAAACCTCAAATGGACCACACCACCTGAAACAGTGTGAATTGAACATCTATCGTTGAAAAATTCTTGGGGCAACAGAAGTTTTAGATCAAGCTGATATTTGTGTATTCCCTTCATCTATGTCTTTCTAATCTTATGAACAGGTTGAATGACAAAGAAACATCACTGAGGGCCTTAGAAAGTTTTCAAAAGTTGAAATCAATATCTCCACTTTTTCCAGTGGTATGGTCCACGTGAGCTTTGTACATGCATCAATTTTGAGTTGAACTCATAAAATGATCTGGAAAAATGAATGGACGGCATGGATAAACCACACGTATTCGCGATGGGCCCAACTGAGTTTGCCCTGTACGATAAGAGCATTCTGAGTTACTCAGCACGCAATCCGATTTCCATTTCCGTAGAGTGTGGTTTGCTTGCGTTGAAGGCACGGGGAATTCTTATTTAGTCCTCACTGGTCCATGTTATTTTCGATGACACTAGCTCACAAGGCATGCCAATTTTCTTTCACCTGAATAAATTGTGCACTACACGATACAACTTTTAACATGTGGAACTTCTCTGAGACCTACCATGATTTGTATTAGATCCACACCATCCATCAATTTTTCCAAATCATTCTAGAGCATTAGCCAAAAATGAGGTACATATAAATCTCAAGTGTGCCACACCACTACTGTTGAAACCTTCTTCGAGTCCATCGCAAGGTTTATTTGCCATCTAGCCTCTTCATAAGGTCACACAGACCTGGATGAAGGGAAAATGCAAATACTAGCTTGATTAGAGCCTTCTTTGACCTCAAGAAGTATTCAACTATTTCCTTAGTGTAGCCCGATTGAGCTTTGGATCTACCTAGCTTCTGCTCTCATGCCCTAAAATGATATGGAAAATGGAAGAATGATGTGGATCTGACACATACATCATGATAGGGCCTACAGAAGTTCCACATGTCAACACTTCAAGTTTTCTCTCTCATATGGACCACACTACATAAGCAATGGAATTTCTGGACTCTTGACATTTATGCGGGCCTCACCATGATATCTTTCTTATATTCACACTGTCCATCCATTTTTTTCCAAATCATTATATGATACATACGAGACCAAAATTAAGGTAGATCCAAAGCTCAAGTGGACCACACCATAAGAAACAGTAGGAATTGACACTTATCACTAAAAACTTCTTAGGGCTATAGAAGGCTTTGATCAAGCTTATATTTGTATTTTCCATTCATCTATGGCCTTGTGAACAAGTTAGATAGCAAATAAAACTCACGGTTAGTCGTAGGAAGGTTTCAACGGTAGTTTATTCAATCCTCGCTTATCATTGAAATCTTATTAGAGCCACACAAGGCTCTGATCAAGCTGATATTTGTATTTTCCTTTCATCCAAGTCTTTGCGGCCTTATGAATAGGTTAGATGACAAATAAAACTCACAGTTAACCCTAAGAAGGTTTCAATGGTAGTTCATTCAATCCTCACTGGTTTCCATGATGTGGTCCACTTAAATGTGCCTCATTTTTAGGCTCATGCTCTAAAATAATCTGAAAAAGTTGAAGGACAGTGTGGATCTAACACATAAATCATGCTAAGGCCCAAAGAAGTTCCATACATTAAAAGTTGTGTTGTGTAGGGCGTGTTCGAAATGACATGGACCAATGAGAAGCGACGGAATAGAAATTCCATATGCCTTAAATGCAAACAATCCAAACTCTTTCCATGGCACCAGCTAACAAAATACTAATTTTCTCTCCCAAATGGATTGTGTACTACAAAACGTAACTTTTAACGTGTGGAAAATTTGTGTTGGATCCACAGCATCCATCAAATTTTCCATATCATTCTAGAGCATGAACCCAAAAATGAGACACATCCAAAGCTCAAGTGGACCACAGTATAGAAAAGCAATGGGGATTGAATGAACTAATATTGAAACCTTCTCAAGGCTAACTGTGACGTTTATTTGCCATCTAATCTGTTCATGAGGTCACATAAACTTTGATGAAGGTCAAGGTAAAAAGGTCACATAGGCTTAGATGAAGGGAAAACATGAATATAAACTTTGAGTAGAGCCTTCCATGGCCCCAAGAAGTTTTCAATGATAGGCATCCAATTTCTATTGTTTCATGTTGTGTGGTCCACTAGAGCTCTGGATATGCCTTATTTTTGGGTTCATATCCTAGAATGATCTAGAAAAAAAAATGGATGGACGATGTAGATCTAAAATATACATCATGGCAGGGTCATGTAAATTTCACTCCTCAAGAAATTTCGTTGCTTGCCAGGAGAAAAGAAAAGAAGATGTGTTGACATATGGAACGTTCATTGGCGCCATCATGATGTTTGTGCCAGATTCATGCCATTTATCCATTTTTCCACATCATTTTAGCACATGAGACAAAAAATGAAGCAGATCCAAGGCTCAAGTGGGCCACACTACTTGAAATAGTGGGAATTAGACACCTACCATTGAAAACTTCTTGAGGCCATGGAAGGCTCTGATCAAGCTGATATTTGTGTTTTCCTTTCATCTAGGTCCGTGTGACCTTATGAAGATGTTAGATGGCAAATAAACCTCATGGTAGACCTTAGGAAGGTCTCAACGGTAGTTGTTCAATCCCTGCTACTTTCTATAGTGTGGTCCACTTGAACTTTGAATGTGCCTCATTTTTGAGCTCATGCTCTGAAATGATCTAGCAATGTTGATGGACGAGATGGATCTAACACAAATCATGGTGGAGCCTAGAGAAGTTCTACATGTTAAAAGTTGTATTTTGTAACAATTTATCCGGGGAGAAAATTGGTATGTTTTATGAGGTGGTGTCATAGGATCACATGGACCAATGAGAAGCAACAATGCATAATATCCCTATACCTTCGACACAGACAATCCACACTCTAAGAAAAAATGAGCTCTTTTCTATATAAAAGCTAGCTAGTATGAACACAAAACATGTAAAAATAAACGTGGAGAACCCTTTAGAAGGAACTTCCTGTAATGGGAAGTTAGGTAGGGGCCACCTAGTGCTTGTGAGAAATCCACCCAGTCTATCAGCTTTGGCAGTTCATGTTACGACATGGGCTAGCTAGCTAGTAGTTCATATTAGAACATGAGCCCAAAAAACAAGGTAGTTCCAAAATTCAAGTAGGCTGCACAAAAGGAAACAGTGATGATTGAACATCTACCGTTGAAAAGTTTGTGGGGCCACAAAAGTTTTAAATCATGCTAACATTTTTGTGTTTTTAGGTCATCCCAATATGAATGACTTTATGAACAGTATGAATATCATCTGAACATCACGGTAGATTCTTGGGAGGTTTCGATGGTTGGCATTTTCCTACCCACTTTCACTTGAGTTTTGGATATACCTCACCTCCGGGGCCATGTCCAAAATGATCCAGCAAAATGGATGGATAGAGTGGATTTCTTACAAACACCACGTTGGCTCCCACCTAGCTTCTGGTCACAAGAAGCTCCAGTGCGAATGGTTTCTAATATTAGCAATTTGGGTTTTGGAAAAACTCCTGTACTCTTCTCTCTCCTACTTGTTGGATAAAATAATTATTTTTAAACTTTCGTAATCTTTTTTTTTTCTTTTTACCTTCGCGGCCCTCGTCATTTTCTATTGAAGGAACGAGGAATCCAAATCCAACCAGCTCATCTGCCAACTCATCAACAGATTCTTCGTGATAGCATCATATCCATTCCAGCCTATGTAATCTTTGTAGATTTTTTCTTCTTCATTTTAGAAATACTGGCGAGAACTTCCAAAGGGGTCAGATCTCCGATCACCGTCACTTTCTTGGCTGCCATTGGGTTGTGGGTGTAATGGCATAAGCTGGGCACCGGACGATTTTTTCCTTGAGGTCGGATCCGATGCAAACGTTGTTGTGGTAGAGATGGGTTTGAGGTTACAGCGATGTTCCACGCTTAGTAGCGGCAAAGGTGGGTGCTGGCAATGGTGACTGACAGGCTTAGAGCAATGATGAAGAGCATAGATGTGATTTAGGGTCTGGTAGACAGAGAAGATGGAAAGATTGGGGTGCCCCTATGCTCTGGGCTTATGAAGCTAGATCTGACCATCGAAAAACAGATCAGTGGCCCAGGTCGAAAATGGCTTTGATACCGTACAGATATACTACACAAGTGGCTCGATAGCAGGAAAATCCGGTTTGCATGACCAGCTATGGTGCAGTCCCATGTAATTGGCCAATTCTCTTTTCATATATTTTATGCGACTAATGCCTACGTTATATATATATGTGTGTGTGTGTGTGTGTGTGTGTTACGAAACAGTCCAAAACGATCTTCGAATTAAAATAATAACTTTTTTTTTTTTTTTGTCTCAGCGTCCTGTAGCTTAATCGGACGGTGATCTGCGCCGCAACCTCAAGGCCCACCTACAATCGACCGTAGAGAGATCATATTACACCATGATTTACGACGTGATTGATCATGTTAGTCATGAGCATAGGCTTAAGCTGAAGTGTTACGAAACACCATACAAATGCCATGGCTGTCACGAAATCGGTTTCGGGTCCAGATATCGATGCATTCCATACAACTGCTATCTTCATAAGGAATAGGATTGCGCGCTGCCCACACCACACATATCCCACCCTTTCTTTGAGAAATGTGACTTTCAGTTCTTCACACGTGTGCCAGGCATGCGCGAGAGATACTGCGACGGGTGCGGTAGGGACGTGCAAGGGTTCGTCTACCACTGCACGAAATGCGGGCGCGCCCACGTGTGATAGGAGACAACGAGGTGAAGCTAAATCTCTACCACAAGGTCAGGTCCAACTGCCACAAGTGTGGTTGGATGGAGCGTAGAAAGTGGTCCACGTCTTGGTCTTATGTGTCCATGTGCGAAGGGTACTGTTTTCATGTGTCTTGTGTGAAGGACATGCTCGTGGAGAGATGGAAGAAGGGGTATTTCGGTCCGTATGGAGAAGTTGGAGAGAATGGTCTTGCATTGGAGACCAGCGTTCAAAGCCTTCAGCTGACACTTCCAAATAATAACGGTTATTGGAGGATTTTTAAAATAGCTCTCAAGTTCATCATCTCTGTCCTTATTGGAGATCCAACGGCTGTGGTGGCTGGTCTCATCGAATCTGTCATCTCGTCCTGACACGTGTTGTACTTTGAAGTGGTCGCGGTATCTTTGGTTGATTGGCTTAGGAGACAAGTGGGCCAGATTAGTGTCGGCTATAGGGTTATGAACTATGTATCGTTCTTCTATCATGTAATATTTTGCTGAATTGAATGGAATAATATTGTGGATGTATTCATGCACGTCGGGTGTGTGGGCCCAAAGGTGGCCTCTTCACACGCAATCTTGCACACATGTCCCGTTCCAACGTGGCAATTGTTGGGAGGTGGTCCCCACTGTCGAGATGTCCATATGCAAAAGTCAAGATGCACCACCCATCAGTTGGACCAGTCATATATAAAAAAGTGGACGGTCCACAATCAACATGCACACGTAACCCACTGACGCTGAAGCAGGGAAGGACATGAGGTCGGGAGATAACTGTTCCCTCTTCTCTGGACTCCTCACGGAGATTTCTCGAATTCACGAGAAAAAAAACAAGAAAATAAAAATATATTTTAGAAAATTCTTAATAATTTGATTAATGATGAAAAACGAGATTAGATCCCTTTAAATAGGGATATTTAGCCATGAAAGAAGTTTCAGAATTAAACTAAAACTAAAACTCCTATAATTCTCAACTTACTATAAATATTAAACTTATTATGTATAGATAGTCGTGATGTTTACTAGTGTATAAGGTTTTGGTAAAAAATAGTAAGTGTCCTAGTTAGCTTCACCACGATGTTCTCGTAATCATTCTAAGCACTTTCAATGTTGGCACAACTCCTAAAGCCCAACAATGAAGAGTTATAATCAAACTAAAACTGATTAGAAATAGTAAAAATGAAATTAAAACATGAATTTGACTGTAAATCTGATGGTATTTCACAAATTCGGCATGAGTAACCTGGCATAGCGGAGTTGGGTTGCTAAAGTAGCTCATCCTACCCCAAAATTATATATGGTACGTTGGAGGGCTCATTCCGGTTCGCGAGATATGTCCGTTTTAAGTTCCGAAAGTCTAGATCACTTTTGTCATCGACCATGCCTTTTCTGATCCATCTTGACCATGAAACTATCCATGACCCGCTCTAATCACCCGCCCACATCAAACAACACGGTTGACCTGTCTCATGAGTGGACCGGTCTGGTCTTGTTTACCGCCATCTTGGCAATCAGCCCACCTTATTCGCCACTCAGCTGTCTCATACTCACTAATTTGGCACGTGCAATTTGTGAAAAGGTTCTTTAGCATGCAATACATGAATCAAATCCTCTAATAAGAAAATAACGGAGCTCATCACGGGTTGGTGAACTCGGATGAAACGAAGGATCAGGATCAACTGGTAGAAAGGTTTGAACCCACAAATGGAGTTGTCTGGACCGGATTCACGTCTACGTCATGGGATGCTATTGATCTGCGGTTCTTATCACTTGATGGACCAGTTCAACAGGGAGCCTTGATTGGTCACACGTTCACATTCTTCATGAATCCGGTCCCAGTCAAAGCCTCAATATGTAAACTAGACCTGAGGCGTAGAAATGGTGCTATAACCGTAAATAACGGTAACGTTAACAACGGTTACTAGACATAAAAAATGAAAATAGTTTTCACATATAGCACTCTCATCTTTAACCCAAAGATAAATAGCACCCTCCCCTTGCTTATTTCCAAGTGAGTGTGGATTCACCTGTGTTGAAAGCTGAGTGCGTACAGTCTGTTTCCAGCTTACAGGGGCTTCCACAGGAAATAGTATTTATAAAATACCGCTTGATTAACAAGAAAGGTTACGTTTCCAGCACCTGATTCAAGGATGCGTAGCTGCGACCCAGGATCCGGTGACGTCGGTGGGACCTGACCATGGCCCACATCGATGTATGCTTTATATATCTACGCCCTCCATCCGTTTTTCCACATTTATTGTCCCAAAAATGAAGCAGATACAAATCTCAGGTGGACCACACCATGGGAAACAATGGTCATCAAACGGCCACCATGGAAAACTTCCTAATGTCCACCTCAGGTGTTTATTTGTGACACAACCTGTTGTTGATAAGGTTATAAAGACCAGATGAAGGGAAAATACAAATACCAGCTAGATCGGTCACACAGATCAGATGAAGGGAAAATACAAATATCAGTAAGATCCAGAACCTTTATAGCCCACAGAAAAACTTTTCTCAGTCAATTACTGCTATTTCCTGTGGTGTGGTCAACCTGAGATTTGCATTCGTTTCAGTTTTTTCTATTACTTAAAATGAGCCGGCAAAACAAATAGACGGCATAATATACAACGCGTATGTCAAAGTGTGCCTCATGGTCACGTCCCACTCACATGGATCTGAGGTTGCAACAAAGCTGCATTACTTTTTCAAGATTAGATTGCAAAGTGTAGCATGTAAGAATTCTATAAGGTGGGCCTTATCGATCAACAGTCTGGATTACCTTAAGGGCTTGTTTGGTTTTCCCAAACAACAGTATATGGGCTGCAATGGGCAAATAACATTTCACAAGCGTTTGTTTTTTTAATGTTTTCGGCTGCAATTAAAGGGCGGCAGCAGATGGATGGATTCGGCGGTATTACAATCGCCGAATCCATCAGAAATGCAGGTAGTCGAGGATTTCGTCTGACGCTTGGATTTAAGACTGAAATGGATATGGTGGTCCGCGGGACACCCCAAATAGGTAGATACTGACACTCGGATTTAAGTCTGAAAGGCTTCTATTTTCGTCTTCATTCTAGAAATCGTCTTCCCAGCGAGACGAGACAGATTCTTTCACCACTCAGGTATGATCATCATGTTCACCTCCCCGTTTGCAAAAATCCTTTCCGGTTGTTACATTGTTGCTTCCCCTCCATGTATGGTGATCTTCTTCCCTTTCAATCTACATGCTAACCATGCTTGTCTCTCTGTTTAACAGACTGTCAAGGTTATATCTTACTTGTAGACTGTCAAATACCATCTTCACGGCTACGTGTTCTGTCGGAAATAAGATAGTCCCTCAAAGGTATGAGTTCTGATTGCTCGACGGTTTCCGATTATAGTTATTTTCCTGCCTTTACTAGGTCTTGTGATTATGTTTATTGGGATGAACTCTCGGAATCTATCATGTGAGTTCATACCGTGAATCAGTTTTTCGTTGATATGTTGAGGCAGAAGCAAAGGTCCAGCCGCGTCGAACTTTTAGTAAGCTTCTGTGAAGGAGACGCTTTTGATGGGGTGCATGGAAAGAAGTAGCTTCTTATAATATTGCCTTCTATGGACCTTTGGATATACCACAAATGGCGTATTTTGCTAGAATGTGGTGGTCGTTGGTCCTCTCTTTATTCGTTACTAGTTGTGGACTGTAATGACATTATGGACGTTTAGTCCTTGGCTAGCTTTAATCGTCGCACACATCATGTGTAACATGCAGAGGATGCCGACCGAAGTCAACTCTTCAAACCGACTGCTGCCTTTATGTTCTTGACAGTTCAGCTAATTCCTCCGTCCACATCTTGCCAGATTTTTTTAAAGAACACAAATACCATGGACAGATGGATATGTTTAGAAGAAGAAAAAATAAATAGAATGGCTAAAAACATGTTGTCGATAAGAAGAGAAGAAAAAAAAAGAAATCTGAAGAGAAAGAAAAAAAGACAGATTGACAGTGTTTGTTTTTGTACTCCAACCTGGCTTTCCTCTGTGTAACTATGTAATAAACTGTTATGCTATAACAGAGAATTTGTGTAGATGAAACCACACTTGTGTGGTTTGGCACTAGTAATTCATAAGGAGTAGCTAGTTGAATCTTCAGTTGGATAGTCCATACAGGAAAGGGCGATGTTTGCCAGGATCCCTCCATTATGTGTTAATGTTTGTGTTTTCATATATGGCCTATTTAGATGTTTTATGTTCACTTTAAAAATTTTGATTTTAGAGCAACTGGAAAATAATATGAATCATCTGATTTTTATTTTTTTTCATTTGCATTTAAACCAATTGCTTTCTTAAATTTTTAACTTGAAACTGTAACCATAAATGAACTTGTTGGTTAGGAATATTGCTTGATCTCTGTGAGTTAGAGATATATGTCTCATCAACAATGAGGCTCGCAATTTGGATGGTTTAAAAAATACATTACTTGAAGATGTAAGTAAGATGAGTCATCCAAATTTTGAGCAATGGTGCAAACTAACATTGGACCCTGGGCTATTTCTATATGATTTATGTCCACCTCCCTCCATTTTTCCAATGATCGGCTCTTTCTGTTTAATCCTGCTCAAGTGTGGTGACCAGTTTAGGTGGAATTCGGCTCAATGTGATTGACTATCGTGTAAGCCCTACCGAAAAATGTAGGCCATACATCATGTGGGACTCACATTAGATGTGGGACACTCATCATTAGGACCAATCTTTGATGTGGGTTGTCTATCTGATTGGTTTGCCTTTCATTGCTATTTGTGAGAAACATATAATGAGGCATTGGCCATTTGGAGTTTGGATACAGTTTTCTATCTTTGTTCTCTTTTGTAATATATAAAATCTTCGTGGTGCTATAAGACTGTAGCATGATCTGTTATAGAAATTGTCTTGTTCCCAGCTTTCATGTAATATTTCTTTGGTCATTGTATATAGGCAGAGACTCTCTTCCATATAGAACTGGAAAACCCATCCGTGATTGAGGTAAGTGTGATTGTTTACTACTGACTGTTTACGTTCTCTCTCTCAACTTTATATTATTATTCATATTTGCTTCCAATCAGTGAAAATGAAAATGCGATCATCACAAGGGCTGAGATGTTTTTATAATCGATTTATTATATACATGCAGTAGGTCTAATAAATGTTGGTGTTGATTTCCTCTAACAAAGTGTTTTGGAGAATAGCCCAATGTTTTACCACTTTTACAGCTTTATAAATTAAAAGTTGCTATTTGGGAAAACCAAATAGGCCCTAACAATAATCACCCTATCTGGCCTACATTACTCTATTGACAGTCCAAGTGCCCTGGTGAATCTCAGATCAGCATTTGGTTGAAAAGTTGTCTGTAAATGCCCTAAATTAGAATTGGGTTGAATATGTAGTTGTGGTCAGTTTCAAAATTAACTGGGTGTTTGTGAAGACCTTAATAAGGGCCTGTTTGGTTTTACCAGATAATAGTAATCGGCCTGTAATGGGCAATTATAACTTTTCCACTCTTACAGTTTTATAAATTAAAAGTTGGATACATACATATATATATATATATATATATATATATATATATATATATGTGTGTGTGTGTGTGTGTGTGTGTGTGTGTGTGTGTGTGTGTGTGTGTGTGTATGTATGTATGTATGTATGTATATACAACTATTAATTCATGTTGATACTACTTACTCAATATATGTGTACTCTAACAGTGAAATCAAATAATATTTTTTTTTCGAATTTGATTTCTTATTGTTTAACTGTTCTGATTGTATGATCAGTTTTGAGATTTGAATATTGCACACATTCTAGGGCTCTATTATCCATATGACTGCTTACTGTATATAAAGGGCTGGATTAAACTTTGGTTGATTAAGATAGTTCACTGTATTAATTAGTTTTACAATACAGTCCATCATTACCATGCCTCAACTGTCATCTTGTTTGGATTAAACTTTCATTATGAAAATTCTATATTGAACCCGTGGCCCACCAATGGTCAGTCCCGTTGGATGAGTGATCCAGATGCAAAAACTACATGCCAAGATGAACAGTATACATGATTACAAAGGTCATGTGTAATGCTTGTTGGTAAATATCAATTTCTAGTTTGTGTATCCCAATTATGCAGCAGACTGAAAGTTTATAAAATATGTAAATTTGGGCCCATATAGAGTATTATATGTTTCTATCAAGGATAGGGCATGAAGTTTAATTGCATTGGACTGTAATCAGTCATGTAACTTGTTCAGTTATTAAAAAAAAAATTCACAAGTTTGTAAAACCCTTTAAACCGAACCTAACTTTGAGGGTCAAGACAATCCACATACTGGTTTGATGGTTGTAAAACAAAAAAAAAAAAAAAAAAAAAAAAAAAAGCAAAACAAAACTCAAACAAAGTTGAATCCATGTTACCTTGTAAACAGACAACTGAAGCTATATGCACTGGTAATGAGCCCTAGTGGGGGTGGCTACCAGTGAATTATTTTTTTAATATTAATTCATATTGTATACATCTGAACAAACAGAGTTACAAATGGAATTGGTGCTTGCTTTTGGACTAGTGGATGCTGACTCTATTGTATACGTTTGTTGTACAAGTTCATATCATAACATGGAAGGACATGGATGGACGAAAGAGGAGATGGCTGCCTTTGCAACTTCAGTTGTAGCAACAATTATAGTCATTACGATTGGGTAATTTTATAATAGTCTTTTTCTTAGGACACCTTGAAGAGTTGGTGACTATGAAAGAAGTAAGATAATTAATGGAATAATTAGAGTCGAAAATAATGAGTGCCTGGCACAACTCCAAATGAATAAGAATATTTTCTTTCGCTTATACTCGTTTCTCAGGGATAGAAATCTGCTACCGGACGGGAAACATATAAGTATGGAGGAATAACTTGTCATGTTCCTTCATACAGTAAGGCATATATAATGTACGAAATCGTGTCATTAGACATCGCTTTATACGGTCAGGAGAAACTGTAAGTAGATATTTTTCTAAAGCATTGGATGCAATTATGGGACTATATCCTGAGTTTGTAAAACTCCCCGGTGCAGAAATAGCTACGGAGATTTGATCCTATCTCAATTGAAGTACGTATTTTCAGGTATGGATCATGCTAATCACTATTATCCATGAACATCATTGTTATAAGATTATGTCTCTTTCCATTTTTTTCCTGTTAAATTGTTTTCAAATTAGGATTGTATTGGTGCAATTGATGGAACCTATATACCCGCTTATGTTCCTACGATGGACAGTGTCACCTATCATAATCGAAAATGGGTTCTATCTCAAAACGTAATGGCCGCTTGTATGTTTGATATGAAGTTCGTATACATGCTGACCGGATGGGAAGGTTCGACCTCCGACACACGTGTCTTATAGAGTGCGTTGACACATTCACTCGATCGTTTTACAATCCCAGAGGGTATTATAATGTTCACCTATGTAATAAAAGTTATTTGTTAACTTAAATAATGTTAAACTATATATTGATCATTACTCGTAATTAATTGTAGGTAAGTACTACATAGTTGATGCTAGTTATGCCCATTCACTAGGATTCATGGCTCCGTACCGAGGCGTACAGTACCATCTTAATGAATACCGCGCGGGTCGCAATCCTTGCAACAAGCGAGAATTATTCAACTACAGACATGCTCAACTACAAAATGTTGTAAAGTGGATTTTTGGAGTACTGAAAGCTTGGTTTCCAATCCTCAAATCAGATCCACCATATTCACTTTTAACACAACTTAAGATAGTTATCGCATGTTGTGTTTTACACAACTTTATCCGAGGATTTGGGAGAGATGGTATTGTTGCAAATGAGGACCCATCAACGGATGTAACAGATGGTATAGATCCATCTCCAGTTGAGTTAAGTTCTCAAGAAGATGGACCGATGGTTACGAATGCCACAAAACGTGAGAGTGACGAATGGAATAAGTTTCGAGATAGTATTGCTACTAGGATGTGGAATGATTATCATCCTGTGCATCATAGTTTATGAAAATGTCTCGATTTTTTGTTTGTTTGTATGAGGGAGAAATGGATACTTTTACTTGTTTTCCATCCCTCACTTGTCTATAGTAAACATCTCCTTGCTGGTCAAACAATTATATTTTTTTGTACTTCATATCAACTAATATTTAGAATCTATGAATGTGTGGGCATGTATGTTGTAAAATATCAATCATTTTAAGTTGACAACCTGGGATTTTAGTAATTATTTTAAACTGTTTATTTGAATCTATGTAGATATTTGAAGATTTCGACGGAGATATGTCACTTAATAACACTCAATCAATGCCTACGACAACATCTTGTCCATCGCCAAGTGTTACACCATGGAGGACCCTGAGAAAAATTAAACAGAAATCGACTGATGAAAATGGATCATCTAGTGGTGTAATGCGATGGACCGATGAAATGGACGGCTGTCTTATTAACACTCTTATGAAAGTTGTGGCAAATGGCCGTAAAAGTACCAACGGATTTAAGAAGGAGACATATAAGACGGTTGTCGATACTATGAAGGGTGCTATAGGGATAGTGCTACAGGAAAAACATGTTGGGAATCGCCTCCGTACGCTGAAGAGGCTGTATTTTGAAGTGCGCGAGACTTTAAGTGCTTCTAGTTTTGGATGGGATGACGACAAGAAGATAGTCACTGCTCCAGATGATGTATAGGAAGATTACATACGAGTGAGAATGAGATTGATCCAAGTTTTTAATACGTTCAATAGAGTTGTTTATTTTCTTTATAATTAGTAAATGTGATATGCGCAAAAGTAACCTTGTATTGATACATTCATTCTTCTTGTTAATAGTCACATCCTTACGCCCAACATGTCTGGGGTAAAGTGGTGCGGAGATATGATGACTTGACCTTCCTGTTCGGTAATGACCGTGCTAGTAGACGTCGTTCAAGTATAAGCAACATTCCAGATTCTATGGCTTCTAGACGGTCTAGGGATATATAGATATTTCGCCGAGAATGTCTACTGATCAGAACGATAATACGCTTGTGCTATCGGGCGATGACGTAGCAGACAGTGCAGAAGGGATACAATGGTCATACCATAGTCGTGACGACACCCACAGGGCCCACCGAAGTCCAAATGGAAACAGAAACAATTCTGTCAACACAAGCAGCACTTTCACGTCAAGAAAGAGAGCACGGATGAGTCACCACTATGACGTAATTGGGCAAGGAATGAGCGAGGTTGTCGATGCAGTAAAGTCACTAGCGATAATAATTCACTAAGGAAAGGATATGGTCTGGATGTCACAGATTGTTCCCGCCTTGGAACAAATTGAAGGGCTAAAAGGACATAAGATCTTTTACGCTACAAAGATTCTATCGAAAGATGAGCAGAAGTCTGCCTCCTTCCTTTCACTCCCCTAGTACAGGAGGTTGGACTTCGTGTTGATGCTGCTTGCACTGGACCACTCCTCCGATTGAGCTCAGTTGGACGTACATGGACTTTGTTTGTTTCTTTGGATGTTTTTTTGGACATCTTCTTTTTGAACAATTACTTTTGGTTATTTTGGATAAGTGTGGGTGACATTATGTGGATGGATGTGCCTGTATAGAACGGGATTTGGAAGGACCTTGCTACTAGGATGACAGTGTTCGCTAAAACTGTCATCCTGTTGATATTTTGACAACTGCTTGCATTTTTTTAGACTTGGTGGTTATGGTTTGTTGATACGTAACTGTCTGTTACACTGCATAACCTACGTTTATTTTTGGTTTACTCCATCAATGATCTTTATAATAATTGTAAGTTTTTTGTGTAAACCCATTCGTCAGATTTTGTAAGTGTTCGTAAGGCCAGTTAAGGTATGTGAGAATAAGTACTTCAATACCTTGTAATATATTCTGCTCAGGTGATATTTGAATTTGATCATCTCATTTTTGGTATATTTCACTAAGATATTTTTACTTTATTTGATAATGTGTAGATGGTGAAAAAGGGCATATGTTATATTCAACGGTCGCCACCTTGAATTATATTATGACTGGGAGGAGTGTCAGGTGCAAGTGGAGGGATTTTCACGGGCACGTTTTCATGGATACAAGTCGACAGTTGAGGCACATCTTGAATGGTCTGAGAAAATGGGTCTTCCAGCTGTCCCACGGGACGAGATGGTAAATGACCAGGAGAGTGTTAGGTCACAGCATAGAGAGCGCTACAGTGCCATCTGCATGAGTCATCCTATTGGACGAACCTCGGCAACGACCTCTTCAGCCCCATATGAGTTGGGCACAAAGAGACAGATAGGTGTTGCAGACGAGGGAGACAATGGGGCATTGGTCAGATTCATCTTTGGAATCTTGGTATTGGTTCTTCTCATTCAGCTTATATCAAAGCTAAAATAGTGTGCACAGATTGTGTTTGTATGGACTTTATGTGTGGTTGTTTTGGACAACTTCGTATTTATTTTTCTTGATGGACAGTGGTTACTATTTTGATTTTCTTGTTTGACAATGAATTTTTCGGTTTCTAGACTTCGATTGTAGTGTATCTTTTTCATCTATTACCCTTCAAATCTGAATTTGAAGGGACCCATGTACCCGCATTTATTCTACCAGTATGCTTGCCTACTAGATTTAGTTGTTGCAATGTCAACCTCGAGACACGTTCGTTTGAAACAGGTGAACCAAATAGTGCTGATATACATTTTGGTGCATTTTGATATATGTTGTGGACCACACAATATGTCACAAAGATCATCATGTGGTCCACCACAGAGTGCTGATATACGTTTTGGTGCATTTCGATATATGTTGTGGACCACACAATCTATCACAAAGTTCATCATGTGGTCCACCACATAGTGATGGATATCAAATTTTACCATATGCGAAGATTGGGTCCCATGACCAGTCGTTCGGATGTTGCCCAAATTGTTGAAAGGGGAATCAAATATTTAGTATTGCTATAAAAATCAAACAACTTATTACAATTGTTGTAGAGCTGAGACGGTGGACACCATAAAAGCAAAAAAGTAATGATGTGACTACTACATTGTCTATCCAAACACGTTCCTATTGAATTTTCGTCTATTAGACCCATAACATACCAAAAAACAAGCATGGGAAAGCAACATACAGGTATTCAAACAATCATTGCTAATACATGTAAAGACGTAATCATGCTGTCATTACACCTAACTACCATGGTAATTGGAAAACCAAACAGGTCCCTAAGGGTTGAATAGTGTGATTGGGAGTGCTAGTGGACTCCACTCAGTTGTGATGCATCTAAAATCATGTAAGGAGTTGTGCGCTACAACTTCACACACACAGTATTCTAGTGGGATTAGGATTACCAAATTCGTGTAAAGCCTTAGGTAGAGGAGTTTCGATGGGTTCCAAACTCATCAACCCTTTAAGTTATATAAACAGAGCTGGGTCCCAAATCCTACATACGACTAAGCTTCCATTCTAATTCCAATGCTTCTCTAAGAGTGTAACTATGGCATTAAGCGTATAGCGATGGCGTCCCAAGCAGGTATGCATTTCATACAGTTTTCAGTGATCCCCATATTCGATGCATAGCTCACTCCTTTTACAATTCCGCATAAAGTTCACATTAGCAAGCAGCACCCATGTCAGAATTTTGTGCTACTAAACAATCTCCTTGAGCCCATCATGATAGATATGTCTTATCCATGCTTTCCATCCATTTTTTCACCTCATATTAGGTTATGAGCCCAAAAATGAGGTAGATCTAAATCTCAAGTGCATCACATAGAAACAATGGTGATTAAAAGCTCACCATTAAAAACTTCTTAGGGCCTACTATGATGTTTATTTACCATCTAACATAGTGATAAAGTAACAAAGACACATGGATGAAGAGAAAATACAAATATCAACTTGATCCAAAACTTTTGTAGCCACCAAAAAGGTTTTTTTTTTAATGGTGGGTGTCCAATCACCAATTTCTTATGATGTAGTCCACCTGAGATCTAGATCTACCTTAATTTTGTACTCATGCACTAAAATGATTCATAAAAATGGATGGACAACATGAACAATACACAAACATCATGGTAGGGCCTACAAAGCTTTTCTAGTAACACACAACCATCCATCGTGCATGTTACCCTAGGCAATCTGAATACCGTCTCATAACTACCTGCAAGAGCAAATGGTTAATTGGTGGCTCGAGGTGGGCCACACTATGATATTTATATAAAATAAACCTCAGCCACTATGTTTTTCACCCATGTTAAGCCATGGACCTAAAACTCAGTTCCATTTATGATTCACGTTGACTTGGACATAGTGTACAAGGCTTGCCAAACTATTTCCATTAGTGTGGCCCAAGTGATTCATGTCCAGTTACAATTTTTAGGGCGTAAGCGGAAGTTTTTCTTTTTTCCTTTCTTTTGTGCAATCTACTAGTTAAAGTGGATTTCATACAAATATCATGGTGTACCCTTTATAAATCAAGGGTATACATCTCTCTCCCAATCATTTCCTTTAGGGCGGCCCACGAGAATCCCAGGTGAATTTGATTTTTTTTATTTTTTATTTTTGTTTTTATGTCTAATATGAGACTTAATAACAAATGGTCATGATAGATCTTACAAAAACATCACGGTGGGCCTTGTCTAAGTCAATAGTTGTGTCCCATACAAATATTTTTTTCTAAGTAAACTCTGAATATAGTTAAAGAGATTTTACTAGATAAAGTAATAGGTTCCACTAGACAAAGTGACCAGATTGGCAGATAAAGTAATGGAGTTCCATTAGACAAAGTGACAGGGTTGCCAAACAAAGTGATAAGGTTCTACTAAACAAAGTGACAGGATTCTCTACAAGACAAATTGCCGAAATTGTTGGACAAAGTGAAAGTGTTTCACTAGACAAAGTGATAGAATTCTACTAGATAAAGGGACGAGGTTCCCAGACAAAGTAATGTGGTTCCGCTAGATAAAGTGATGGAATCTTACTTGACAAAGCGATGAGATTATTGGACAAAGTGACATGATTCACTAGACAAAGTCATGTAGTTGTTGGACAAAGAGACAAGATTCTACTAGATAAAGTGATGATATTTTGAGATAAAGTGAGGTGGTTGTAATAGACAAAGTAACGGGTTTTATTAGAGAAAGTGACCGGGTTGCTTGACAAAGTGGTGAAGTTCTACTAAGTAATGGGGTTGCTAGAAAAAGTGTGGTGGTTTCATAAGACAAAGTGATGGGGTTGTTGGACTAAGTGACGGGATTCGACTAGACAAAGTGATGGTTTAGTAGATATAATGATGGGTTCCACTAGACGAAGTAGTGGGATTGCTAGACAAAGTGGTGTGGTTACACTGGCCAATTTGATGGGATTCTATTAGATAAAATGATGAGGTTTTACTAAACAATTTGACGAGATCTATTAGGTAAAGTGATGGGGTTATCGAACAAAGTGATAAAATTCCACAAGGTAAAGTGACAGGATTGTACGACAAAGTGACAGGGTTATCAGACAAAGTGACAGGATTCCACCAGACCAAGATTATTGGACAAAGTGACATGGATCCATTAAACAAATTGATGAAGTTCTATTAAATAAAGTGATGAGGTTCTATGATACTTCTATATATGAAATCTATTCCAACCACTTAGATTACTATATATTTTAAAAAAGGTATATCACCAAAAAATTGTACCAATACATGCATGAATTACTTTAGCCACACTAATGAAACAATTTAGAAGGTGAGCATTGCCTTATGCACGGTTTCCAATCAAGTGGTCAACCTGTATAATAGATGGAACTAATTTTTGGACCCGTGACTTGACATGGAGTGATGCACATAGCGGTCAAAATTGATTTTACATAAACATTATAGTAGGGCCCACCAAGCCATTAACCTATTTGCTCGTACTAGCTGTGGCAGAAGAGACCTGAATTGAGTGGATAGCACGCACCAGGAACAATGATATTGTGTGCTATTGGAAAAGCTTTATGGGCCTCACCATGTTGTATGTGTTTTATCAATGTCATCTGTTCATTCCCATTATCGTCATTCCTTGCAAGAACCAATCAGAGGGAGTTACTGTTAGTGCACTGATTTTTGTACAATTTTTGTCAATCACATGAGTCCTTGTGTCGCATAGTCGGTTGAGCCCTTAAAAAGTGAAGACGGAAGACATAAGTGAAGACAAAGCATCAAGGAGCAGAGAATATGTAAATGAGGTGCCTTGGTGACCCTAACCCTTAACCTAAAACAACCTTAGACCTATAGATAATCTAGGCTTAATATGATCATACCTAATTAATCATCACTTAGTATTAAAAAACCAAGTGAAACATGATAAATAAGACTATAAGAGGTATGAAGATGTTATGGAAACAATAGCCTAAAACAACAGTTTTTTATGGCTGTTCGATGGCATCAAGTCACCATCGAAGGGCCTTCAATGGCATCGAAGGCCCTCTCGATGTCATTGATCGAGAGAGTCAGAACTATCCAACAACTAAATCATATATTTTTTTAATTTTCTCGATGGCATCGAAGGCCCCCTCAATTGCATCAATTGAGAGTCAGAAATGTCTACCAAAGAAATGACATTTTTTCGATGGCATCGAAAGTCCATTGATGGAATCGAATGAACAAGTCAGATATGTCCAGCAACATTATTTAATTTATTCGATGTCATCGAAACAACCTTCAAATATGGCATCGAAGGGACTTTGATGACATTAAATTCACCTTTGATGACATCAATAGAACTGTTTTCTGCCTTTTTTATCGTTAGAACTCAAACTTTTTTAAAAGGGTAATCAATTTTTAGGTTTTTCATGAGTTTTTGGTACAATAGAAGCTTAGGTGAATCCATATCCACATCTCTCATCTCAAGCATATATTCCATTGAGTTCTAAGCAATCTTCCTTGAGATTTACATTCTTATGAAGATTCCAACCTCTACCTAGAAGATGTGCTTGAATTATTTTATTTTCTAAATTTTAGACTTTAGCAATCTTGGCATACTATTGTCTAAATCTTTTAGAAGATTCATCTAGGTGAATCTCATAGGAAAAATAATTTCTCATTAGTTGTATGAGATTCAACTAACCTCTCATCACCTTGGTCATTTCAAAGGTGCACTACATGCAAGGTTTTTTTATCTTGAAGTTGGAGCCTTGGAAAAGCATCAGCATCATGATCGAGGAGCATCGGGGAGCTAATTGAAGCATGGGAGAGCGACGATCAAGCAACCCAATAAGGCGCTATAAAAGGAGTTCAATCTAACAAGTAACTTGTTATATTTAGGAGTAAATTTTACTGTCTTTCCTTGTGTAGGATTGAAGGAGAGAGTTTGTAATCCAAACTCAAAGTAGGTTCTTGTGTAGGACATTGACTCTTGTGTAGGACCTAAATTAAATCCTTATGTAAGTCACCCAGCACGAGTATTTGCATGTCGGCCTTCGTGGGAGCCTCCGACGGGAGTAAACGTGCGGCTTTGAGATAGGACCATGGTTGGTGGTTATCCTATATAAAATCAACTAAAGTTTCTTGCAAAAGCCTCCGGCGAGTGTACATTTCAGGTTCTTATATAGGACTTTGGCTCTTGCGTAGGGCCTAAATCCATATTCTTGTATAGAACCTCGGCTCTTGTGTAAGGCCTAAATCTCCAAGTTCTTGTGTATAACCTTGGCCCTTGTTTATGACTCTAAAAGGTTAGAGGTTAACCTGATTTAACACCTCTTATATATAGTGAAATTCGTTTCGCTAGTGTCGCTGCAAATTGCCCAATGTCCAGTGGTCCCTTCTCTACGAGCCCCACTATGAAGTATGTATTTTATCCATGTCCTCCATCCATTTTTAAACATCATTTTAGAGCTTGATCCAAAAAATGAGAGGGATATAAATCTTAGGTGGACCACACCACAAGAAAATAGTAGTGATTAGATGTCCACCATTAAAATCCTCCTTAACGCACACTATATTGTTTATTAGACATCCAATCTGTTGATTAGGTCATATAAACCTGGATGAAGGGAAAAAACAAAGATCAGCTTGATTCTAAACTTTTATGGCCCCCAAGAAGTTTTTAATGGTGGACGTTCAATCAACACTGTTTCATGTAATTTGGTCCACTTCAGATTGGGATATACCTTATTTTTTGGGTTCATACCGTAAAATGATATAAAAATATAGATGGACGGCATAGATAAAACACATACATCATGGTGGGCCCATAGAGCATCAACCACTAGTGGGGTGTTGAGGGTCAAATATTGCATATTAGACCCCAAATATTACCTGATTTTATGTACATGATAATGCTTAAAGTGCTATTTTAATCGTATTTTTGTTGCAAGGTGAATGTAAAGAGCTTGGACTGAAAGGGTATTAAAAGCGTAGATTTAATGCTCTAAAATCACCAAGGTAAGGGACGGACCCCAGGGGATCAAGATCGAGGAATTTACACGCCAAAGATCCGAGAACATCAAGTGATTGTGTTTAAATGAGTCTGAAAGTCATCCAAAATGTAAGATCATAGGGTTCCTACCATTCGTTCGGCTCGAAACTTCATACATGGCCTGATGACCATAAATTAATTGTACACCTCAAATTTAAGCCATTGGATCCTTGTGAAAGTGGGCCAACGGATAGATCAACCCATGAATCTCTGATTTGGGGCCCACTTGATCTTTGGATATGCCTCAATTTTGGTCCCAACCGTTTAAATGAGATGAGAAAAGAGATGGACTGAGTGGATTTCTCACACGCATCACGGTGGACCCCACATGTACATGTGTGAGTGCACAAGCGGTGTACTCCTGCGCCACACCAGACCGCTGAGATCGGTCAGCGAGCACTAACCCATCCGTTTCTTGCGTTCGTAAGGTGCGGATGCTGATTTGAGTCGTGGGTCCCACTCATCATCCGATTTGATGATCCGAATCGTTCATTCACTCCAAAGGGTGAGCATGACCATTGCCTAGGTGACGAAATCCCGGAAAACAACGGAGATTAGTTTTCAACTATCCAAGAGAAACCGACGGTGCAAGAGAAACTCTGTGGGCCACACCAAAATCAGTCAAAAGCCATCCATTTTCGATGGGTTTTTCCCAACGAAAATAATTAACGGAGTAGATCTCCCTGATTTCTACAAGTGGATCCTAGGCATCCTAGTTTCCTACATTTGAATTTTATAATTTTTAGATTAATATTTTCACCATTATTCCCTCATATTCACTTGGTTTAGATTTCGTCTTATTCTAGTTCTAGTTCTGGTTATTTTCATATTATGTATAGAATTCAGTCCCTGTGGTTTCGACCTCGGTCTTACTGAGTTTATTACTACATCACAACCCTATTCTTGGGGTGTGAACATAGGGTCACTAGCCAAGCCGCTCTCCGAATCCGTTTCCCTCCCACTGTGGGTGACTGGGACGCGGTTTGGCTATTGACGCTGCCACTAGCCAGGTGGCTAGTGGTTGGTGCTCCGTGGGCTTCTCCATGATTTCTGTGTTTTATCCACACCGTCCATCCATTTTTACACATAACTTCAATACTTTATCCCATAAATGAGACGGATTAAAATCTCATGTAGACCACACCATGGGAAAACAATAGCGATTGAATGTCTACCATTAAAAGCCTCTTATGACGATTATAATGTTTATTTGACATCCAACCTGTAGATTAGGTCATACAGAACTGAATGAAGGAATAGAACAAATATCAGCTTGATCCAAAACTTTTGTAGCCTTAAGAAGATTTTAATGGTGAGAGTTTAGTTCAATCAACACCGTATGACCACTGATGTCTTGGTATCAATTCCCCGGTGGGGGTGGCTAACACTAAAGTGTATAGTGACAGTGGGGTGTGTGCTAACCAAAAAAAAAGAAAAGTGTGACCTTCTTGAGATTTTGATCTACCTCAATTTTGAGTTCATATTATAAAATTATTGGAAAAATGAGTGGACAGCATGGATGAGACACATACATCATGTCGGGCCTACAGAGCACCGGCCACTAACCATTAGCTAGTCGCAGGGTGAGTAGCCAATCCACTTCCGGGTGACCCTACCTACTCGAACGCGGATTTCCTCCCCCAGCCTTTCATAGGAAGTTCCTGGTCTGGAAACCAAGGTGGGGTCCACTGTGATGTTTGTGAGAAATATATCCAATCCATCCATTTTGTGAGCTCATTTTAGAAGATGAGACCAAAAGTGAGCAGGATCCAAGACTCAAGTGGGCCTCACTGAAGGAAAAGGTTGGTAGGGAATTGAAATTCCTACCGTTCAAACCTCGCCGGCCCTATAGTGATGTTTAAATGCCACCCATACCGTTCATAGCGTCATTCCTACCAGGATGAACTGATAACACAAATATTATTCTGATTCAAAACTTCTGTGGCCCACAAATATTTCAACTGGGGATGTTCAATCCTCGTATTTTCAGCCCACTTTAGTATTGGATCCGGCTCATTTTTGGTCCCAGGTAGGGAAATGAGCTCAAAAAACGGATGGGCAGTGTGGATTTCTCACAAAGCCTCACCTAAGTTTCCAGCAAATGAAATTCCTGCGAAAGACTTTCGCAGGGAAACCACGTCTTACGGAATCTTCGCAGGAAAACCACGTCCTACCTGTTCCTCTAACCTAGAACGCGGATTTCTTGCGCAAGAAGTTGCTGCGCTGGAAATCTAGATAGGCCCACCGTGATATTTGTGAGAAATCCACTCCGACCATCCGTTTTGTGAGCTCATTTTAGCCCATGGGACCAAAAATGAGCCAAATATAATACTAAAGTGGGCTGAAAAAGTAAGGATTGAACGTCCACAGTTAAATATTCATGGGGCCACAGAAGTTTGAATCAGCCTAATATTTGTGTTTTATGTTCATCCTATTAGTAATGACGATATAATCGGTATGGATGGCATGTAAACATCACTGTTGCCCGAGGGAGGTTTTAAGGGTAGAAATTTCCCCAGCCACCTATTCCTTTAGTTCGGCTCACTTGAGCCTCGGATCCTACTCATTTTTGGTATAAGCCTTCAAATGAGCTCACAAAACGGATGGACGGAGTGGATATCTCACAAACATCACCGTGGCCCACCAAAGTTCCCAGCACAGTGACTTGCTGCCAAAGGCTTCCGCAGGAAATCCGCGTCCATGAATTTCTACCGACTTTACCAACGCGTAACTTCTCTTTGGTGGGGCAGCGCATTCCACCTAATCCCTTCTAATCCCACCGCCCAAACCGACCCTAGTGGACCCACTATGAGGGTAACCACGTATCCTCTCACACCGTGCATAATACCTTGCACACCAAGCAAATGAACGCGGATTAGATACTGTCAGGTTGAGTAGTGAGACTCGCTACAGAAGTGACGTCACTAAATTCTCCACTATGATGTATGTATTGTATCCACAACGTCGAGATATTATTTTTAAAGAAGGGAAAACACAGATATCAGCTTGATCGAAAACTTTTGTGGCCTTTAGAAGTTTTTAACGGTAGTGTCACTCTTCCCACTGTTTTCTGTGGTGGGGTCCACTGGAGCTTTGAATGTGACTCATTCTTTGGATCTTATCCTAAAATGATCTCTCCAGATGGATGGACGGCGTGGATACAAAACATATACATTGGTGGGGCCCATAGAACTTGGTGACGTCACTTCAGTAGCAGTCTCGATACTCAACCTGTCAGTAGCCAATCCGCGCCCCACACAAATGGCTTGGTAAGTTGTACACGTGTACTTTGGGACGCGGATTTTCTAGAAAGCCTTCGGCTGGCAGTTTCTGCACGTAATGCCAAAGAGACCCTTAAAAAGAAGCCCCTGTCTCTTCTGTCCTGACCTTAATCAAATCAGCAAAAATCAGAAATTTAATTTCTTAGTGGGTAAGAAATATCTCAAGGTCGGGTGGTGCGTGATCTTCTGCGACGAGCTTCGGTCGGAAACAACATCCAATTCATTGTCGATAAGAACTATAGCAGACGTCAGACGTCTGAAATCAGTCTCTCCACCATTCTCCTGTCAGATTGCCCCATCTCACCCTCCGACGTACAATCAAGGGCACATCTCCCATCTTCGACAGAACGTAAAGAGATCATATTACAACATGTCTTTAACTGGTATCCATCATGATAGCCATGAGCACATGCTTACGCTGAAGTATGACAAAACACCGTACAAATGCCATGGGTGTCACGAAATCGGTTTCGAGTCCAGATATGGTTGCATACCATGCAACTACCATCTTCACATAGAATGCGCGTTGGCCGATCCATACATTTTCCACACTTTCTTTGAGGGCTGTAACTTCAAGTTCTTCACACGCCCGCCAGGCAAGGTCGACAGATGGTGCGACGCTTGCGGTAGGAATGTGCAAGGGTTCGTCTACCACTGCAAGAAATGCGGGAACGACTTACACCCATGTTGCGCCCGCCTCCCACGTATGATAGAAAACGACGAGATGAAGCTACATCTCCACCACAAGGTCAAGTCCAACTGCCACTGGTGTGGTTCGAAGAAGGTTGGAAAAGAAAAGAGATCTTGGTCATATGTGTCCACGTGCAAAGAATACTGTTTTCATGTGTCGTGTGTGAAGGATATGTTGGTGAAGGAATGGGAGAGGAAGTATTTTGGTCATGATGAAGAGGTTGAGAAGAATGGTCTTGCATTACAGTTCGAGGTTACAAACCGTCAATTGTCAGTTCCAAATAATAAGGGTGCAAGTGGGAAATTTAAGAAGTATTGGAATATTTTAAAAGTAGCCATCCAGTTAATCATCTCTGTCCTTGTTGGAGATCCAACGGCTTTGGTTGGTGGTCTCATCACATCTGTCATCACATCTGCCTTCTCACCCTGATACATGTTTCGGTTTCAAGTGGTCGGGATATCTTCGCTAGTGTGGCCTATGAGGTTGTAAACTATGCTACTTGCCTCTCGTCTTTGGTTAGGTGTGGATCTTCCTTATGGTCCTTGGCCTGGTGCAGGTGTGTTTTTCTCCTTATCTGGGATGTAAATTTATTTTGTTTTGTTTTGTTTTGTTTTTTGTTTTTTTTTTTTTTTTTTACCTTGGCTCAGGCCGGTTGGGGATGTAAATTTATTTTGTTTATTTATTTATTTTCCTTGGCTAAGGGTTTGGGATGTAAATTTCTTTTATTTGTTTATTTTTTCTTGGCTTGAAGTGTAGGTTTCTTTTACCTTTTTATTTCTTACCCAAGATGTGGGTGAGGTCCCCTTGTAATCTCTTTTGAGTTGTTTATATTTGTAATTCTTTGTATTTGTGTCTTTTTGGAAAGTAATAAATTATGCTAAACTTACATATAAAGAGAGTATGCTAGCCTATGCATCTTTTTAGGTGAGAATTCATGAGCACCTTTACACACTTGTCATTAGGGCATCTTATGTAAGATGATTGATCGTAAGAATTGAAGCATCAGCATCAACGATCAATGGAGCACAGAATGATTTAACTAAAACATGGGAGATTATCAATCAAGCAACTCAAACAATGTACTACAATGGGACTCAATTTGACAAATAAAGTTGTCATTTTAAGAGTTAATATTCTTTCCTTGTATAGGATTGAGTGTAGAGTTTATGATTCAAAGTTGAATAAGTTCTTGTACAGGATCTGTGCTCTTACGTAGGGCTAAATTCATCGAACATAGGTGTGTACGTGTTAGTCCCTATTGGGAGTCTTCGACGAGAGTGTTCGTATGGCCTTGTGAACCACTTGTAGTTTGTTGGTTAACCCATAGAAAACCATTCAAAATCTCTTGCGGGAGCTATCGACACTAGTGGAAACATGTTCCTTCGACACGGAAATGTTAGGTTCATGTGTAAGGCTATAAAGGTTAGAGACGAACCTATTAAAAACTCCTAAGATGTTAAATACCAGTACACTTAAGGAGTGTGCATACGCTAGGAGTGGAGGAGAGAAATTAAGCTACTATATATGCTTGTATTTGTGATTGTCATCTAAACAAAACTCCATTATACTCATGTGTTTAATTAGTTAAATTAAATGAATGTCAGAATTGAATTGTAGGCTAGGCACTTAACATACAAAGCACACACAAACTTACTATCTCTTATAAACTAGTTGATTGATTGAGATATCATTTATAGTTTACGTGATTGGACCCACTCTAGCTTAGAAGCCTTAATGTTATTTTGACTTGTTAATTTTAATTGGTAAATTATATTAATTAGGCAAAAAAATTTAACGTAGTCCTATTCACTCTCCTCTAGAACTTAATCATAATTCCAAAACTTTGACAAACTTCTGCACATATCGTGGTAAACTATTCCATGCAATTTCACTAATATCAGGTAATATTTTACTGAATTGAATAGAATATTATGAATGTACTCATGCACATCAAGCATGTGGAAATTTGTTTACAGTCTTTTAAATTATTGACGTTTCATTGAACTGTGCCCACCCAAACAAATGGACCGCTGATCTTTTAGGTCATGGAACATACGTGGTGGGTCGCAGCTCCGATGAACCAACAGGATCTCACATAAGACAGGAGAAGAAAAAAAAAAAAAAAAAACCAAAACCAAAGAGGGTAACAACGCTTTAGAGAAAGGAATTATTGGTCAGGGTGGATCGCCTAGCCTTGCCAGCCTAGCCCGGCTTTGGCCAAGTTTAGCTTAGCTTGTGGGTTTGGATTGGGTTCAAGTCATTTTAGCTTGATCCCATCTCGCGGAATCCAACTTGATATGCTTGTGTTCTATTGAGGGATGGCAATCAGATCGTTGGCATGTCCATCATGTTCAAAAGTTCTTCGTGTTCAATTAGATCCTCTACCAAGAAAATAATGGGCCCATCAGGGGTAGGGTGAACTCGGATGAACCTAAGGTTCAGGTCCGACAGGTAGAATGGTTTGAACCCACAAATGGGAGCTTTCTAGATCAGATTCGTGTCTAGGTCATGGGATCCGATACATAATCAGTTTATATGGGATTAGCTTGATCCGACCCGTTTGATGGACCTGGTTCAACAAGGGCCTTGATTGGTCCCACGTTCACATTCTTCACGAATCAGGTCCCAGTCCAGGCCTCATTATCTAAACTAGACCCAAGGTGTAGAAACGGGTTATAACCATGAATAACAGTAACGTTAACAACTGTTATTAGTAGGGGTGCACACGACTCGACAGGAACGGACCAAATCACAATTGGTTTGCAGTTCTGTGGAACTAAACCAAACCGTGAACAGGACCATAGAACCGAACCTGGTTGAGGGTCCTTGCTCTTACTCCGGTGGTAGACTCTCAGGAATTTCAACACCTGGTTGAGGGTTTGAGTACCCATTGGTGGTGAAATCCCACTGTGGCGTGAGTGTGTGTAAAAGAAAAAAAAAAAAAAAAACCTGAACCTTGGAACTGAATCTGAAACCGAACTCCTTGGTTGATAAATATTTAAATTTTAATATTTTTTTTTTAAACATAAAAATTGGACCATTCATCAAATGGATCACAACACAAATAGACATTGGTAGCTAAATCATTTTGGGAACACGAAAGGTCATAAAAACAAACCATAACAAGATTACCCTCAGTGAAATTTTTCAGTGGAGGAGCTTGGGCTGGACATAAAAACAAACTATGCAATTATGCTATAAAAAGCTTAGAGCAGTAGAACTGAACCGATTTTTTATGGTACCTAGATCCGGTTCTAGTTTTCCTAGAACTGTTAGGAACGGTTCGATTCTGATTTCACCCCAAAACCAGACCGAACTGAACCGATTGTACACCCTAGTTAGTAGACATAAAAATGAAAGGATTTTCCCGTGTAACATCCTCTTCCTTGGCCCAAAGACAAATAGCACCCTCCCTTGTACTTATTTCCAAATAGTTTCCTTTATTTTTCATTTTTTATGCTTATTTCCAAATAATTTCCTTTGTTTTTCATGTTTTGCCCAAAACGTACGTACCATTCATAACACAGCGGGCGTTATTGATGGGTCCGTCAAATGGTCGGGCTGGCACTTCGGGCCTCGGGCCTGCCCCACCTTGGGTGGTCTTGGGCCAGAGTATCAAGCCGCCAGGTTTGAGTTGGAGTTTGTACAATACCTCAGCCCAGCCCGGCCCATTAGGGTTTGCGAGGGCGATTTTATAACATACGCAGTCTGTAGAAAACAAATCATTTGCTCCTGGTATAGTTGATGGTTGATCATGGGGAAAAAAAAAAAGAAAAAAAAAAGACTTTTTTAACCTCTGGTTCATTAAAAGAGTAAAATGACTATTTTATCATCCCATCCCCTTGGGTGAATTATTAAGAAGACCCACCAATGACAAAAGTTCTGCATCGTCACGTGGATAATCTGAACCATCACTTGCCGTGAGCTGTCAAATGTGAACCATTCATCGATAAAGGAGTAGAATGACACTCTTTGGGAGATTCAACCGCTTGTAAAGTGGGCCTCACTAATGTTAGATGATCTGAACTGTCTCATGGATGAACTGGGCCATCAAATCCTATCCGTTCTTCAAAAAACAAGTAATGATATTTTTGGGAGATCCAACTGCTCATAAAGTGGACCTCACTGATGACAGAAGCTTCAGACGTTCCTCATGAAATCTGATCCGTTCATTTTCAACAATCAGTCGCACACAAACATAAGGTGAGAAAGAATTGGTTAACGCAGGCCCTACTCACATTTTAGAAGTTGAAAAGGGAAGCCAACTTCAACATGGACCGTAGATCCCATCACGATAGGTCGTAGACACTTTCATGGGCAAAGATGGACCAGGGAAGACCCGATTGGACGCAAAAGTGATCAGCAACGTCCGGACTTTAAAACAGACATGTCTTGCAAATTGGAATAAGTTTTTTGACATGTATGGTTTTGGGGAGGAAAGATACGCCAACCAACCTGCTACTCCAGGTTGCCCACGATGGGTTTACGAGATTCATCTTATGGACAGTTAAAAGTCCATTTTATTTTCGTTTTTAAGTAGGAGTATAGCCCAACGTGAAAAGAGCTTAGAAAAATTAGGAGAATAACGTGGCTAAGCAAAATTGGAAACTTACCATTTTTGGCCAAAAACATGAAGTATAATAAGAATGGTCATCGTCTATAAATAGTAAGTTTTTTATTTAAAGTAAGTCACTTTTTTTAGTATGTTTGAGTTGGAGTTTTTAGTCTAAAACTCCATCCTAGATTTGATTTCACTATTTAAAGAATTATAATTTTATTTTTGATAATTAATTAATTTACTTTGAATTTATTGAAAATTATTTCTGTTAATGCAAAAATCTGGTCCACCCTCTTTAGACCTTCGAGTACCTGCACAAGAAGAAGACAAAGGAAACCCTAGCTAGAGCAGGGGACCCTCCGATGCCAAAGTCAGGTTAGGAATCTGGGTCTTATAGTATTGAGGGGGTTTGGGAGAGAGCTTTTGCGTACCTTTAACTTTGGAGAGCCCTCTTTTTATAGGAGTGGGAGGTCTCAGTGTAAGGGGATTCTCTCCTGATTTTTCGGGAGATCCGATTTAGGTGTTGTTTTATTGATGGATACATCTGATCCCGAGATTTTCGAGCTCGAGAATCCTTTTACAAGATTTTGGGGATGGTGTTTAAGATTACACTGTCTCTCCTTCATTTGGCTCGGCCTCAATAGATTCGTAATCTCGGCTGGCTTACAGAAGAGGTTTTTTGCCTATTGTCAGACGAAACTGAGTCGGTTCAGGACTGATGTTTTTCTTCTATCCGATAGCCGATACCACAACCAACCATACATAGGTCGGTTTCATAATCGGTCAGATGGCTTTCTGATTCAGGACCTTTAATAGGTCCCTTTATACATTGCTGCCCCGTTAACCGAGTCAACTTGATGTGTCTTATACTGGCCTAAAACTCTCGACTCTCTCAGCTTCGGTCAGGATTCATTTCCTACAAATCCGAGCAAGTCTTTCCTTTAGGCTTTATCTTATCTGGATCCGAACTATTGGCTCGGATCCCTCGGACAGTTTCAGGAGAGTTGGTCCATTCCGTAACCTAGTCTCCGGACTTGTCATATTTTTCCCCAATAGTAAGCCCCCTACTCCTTGTGTCAGTTATATCGGCACTAAGGAGTAATGCATTGCAAACCGAGGTTATGATGGAGCATTTATTGCTTCTTGTGTCGTTCTTGACATGCGACGGATCGTTACTCGAGGTCGCACGAGCGGACAACCGTCAAGTCGTTTCGTCCGCTTATGAGCGTCGGACACGTGGTGAAGACGTTACTTGCGTCAGGCGGGGGAGTCGAAGCAGGTGTCAATTCGACTCCTCCTTAAATGCTGATGCTATGTGGCTCGGCTATAAAAGGAGGAGCGAGATCGACTTTCACACTTTCGTCTGCCCACTTGATTTCTTTTTCCTCCGTTCTCTCTTCTTCCTTTTTTACTGTGCTTGCGATCTGCCATTCTTCTCCGTCCTTACTTTCTTCCTTCCTCCTTAACTGTGCTTTTTGTCTTTCCGGTGAGTCTTCTCTTCCTCCCTTTTCGTTCAGTGACAATGCACCCTTCAAGTCCTCGGGAGGGGATTTCCGTTGACGAAGGCGAAACGAAGCATTTTTGGAATGTTTCGGAATCGCCTTCCTTACTAGCGGAGATAGTGATGAGCGCTAATGAGGCTTTCCAGCTCACCGCTAGGATGTCCAGTGGGATTCCAGCAGAACGCCCAACTCCAGAGAGCCCCTTTGTCTTGAGACATGCCCCGGGTAGGCCCATCCCTTTTTTCCTTAGGGATGACTTAGAGGAAGAGGAAGAAGAATTAGGAACCCCTGAGTCGGCTCTTCCCAAGAGACCAATGAGGACTGAGTTTGGGGGAACCACTAAGTTGGTTCTCTTACGGGGATCGACTCGATTTGTTGAGTCGGCAGCTGAAGAAGGAGAGGCTGCCGAGAGTGAGGAGGTCGGAGATGAGCAGAAGGGGCCGGCTCCCTCAGTTTTGACTGAGACGGATTTGGATAGGATTAGAGTAGGGTATCATGTTCCCGACTCAGTAATTCTTCAACTTCCGCTTTCGAATGAATTATCCGACTATCCCTCTCCTGGGATGGTCGCAATTTTTCAAGTTGTCATGCAATATGGCTTGCGTCTGCCCTTACAACCCATTGTTCGGGATTTTCTATCCCGGATCAGAATTGCTCCCGGGCAGATAGTCCCGAATGGGTGGAGGAACTCGTTTGGATGTGCAGTATTGTGGGCTGAGACAGAGCAGCCCCCACTGACCATGGACGAGTTCCTTTATCTATACCAAGTTTGGCCGAACACTTCGGAGCCTGGCTGGTATTTTTTGAGCGCTTGGTGGAACAAGGGTTGCTCTTTGATAACCGACCCTCCTACCTATAACAAGCACTGAAGAGAGAGGTGGTTCTAGACATGTGGTCGCTAGGAGACTGCCGAGCCTGGGCTGTTCGAATCTCTCGTTCCCCGGGTGTTCTCTAAAGTAGGTGACTCGACATGCCTTTTTCCTCATTTTGCCTTGATAAAATCCTTTTGAGTCTAACTGAACGTATTCTGCAGATATTTTCAAGAAAAAACCGAAGCTAGCAGCCAACGCCTTAGCTCGGATCAGATACTTGTGGACGTTGAGCCCGGAAGATAGGTCTTGAAAGTTTCTTTTACAACTGGAACGTCTTCTTCTTTCGTGCCTGGATTCATCCGTAACAGGTATCCTAGAACTATTCAGGCACATCCTTCTTAAATTTTTCTGACTCTGCGTTTTGTCTGACACAGAAATGGCTGAAGCTCGACCCCTTCTAAGGCCATCGTCGAAGTTGAAGGCTCCTCCGAGGTCAGTCCTTTTGTCGGAGCCTCGGCCTCCAAAGAAGGTGAAAATTGCTCCCTCGATGGCGGAGCCTTCTACCCCAGTCGCCACTACTTCGGCCATCCCGACCGTCGTCGATCTTTCAGACCCCGAAGAGAGGGCGGAGGATGTTCCGGTTGAGTCCCAGGCGACTCTTAAGCCAGGACCTGTTGCAGAACGGGTCTTGGGGCGAAGAGAGGAGTAGAGAGGAGAGAGTTCAAGGGAGGAGTTGGCTCCACAGGAGCAATCATCCTTCTGTCGGTCCGTGACAGACATGGTTCCTTGGGCTGTTTCTGCCGGGAGTGAAAAGGAATTCGCTTCCATCTTCGAAGCTCCCGAGAGTCAGATACTCTCCCATGCTGTGAAGGTCTTGCTTCAGGTAGGATATCGAATTTATCCTTTAGCTCATTATCTCCTTCGGCTTTAATCGGATTTCATTTTTTATTTTTTTTGGAGCTCGCTCCTTGCCTCTTGAGAGCCAGCGTAGACTTGACCGAGGCTGAGAAGGCCCAGAAACATGTGGCGGACGTCGAAGCGGCTCGAAAACGGGCAGCAGAGGTAGAGGCTCAACTTGAGATTACCTCAACTCGGGTCGGCCGTTTGACTGACGAGTTGAGCTTGGTTCGAAAGGCGACCGAAGATGCTAGATCTGAATGTACTAGGATGGCTCAGCTGTTGAACGGAGCCATTGATGAGAGTCGGCAACTCCGCCTGACTCGTGACGCCTCCAAGGAGAAGCTAGCTCAGCTGAAGGCTGATATAAAAGTAGCGCTCGAGGTGGCTAAGAAAGAAGCAGGAGAGAAGGCCATAAAAGACTTCCTTGAATCTCTAGAGTTTGAAGACAAGAGAGATCGCTTATACGCGACGGGTACAAAGCTTGCATCCAAGTGGTAAGCATTTTTTTTTCCAACCTTGATCTCTCGAGATTCGAGGAAGGGCCTCCCCAGGATCCGGTGGCTGGAGCGGCTGAGTCTGATGATGCTGCGGGTGGTACTGGGACCGAGTCTAAAGCGGCTCAAGCTCTAAAGGTAATTCAGAGTGACCCTTGATAGTCTCGGAGCTTGGTTTTTGGTTCATCATTGGCTCAATTTTTGGTACCATCATTGGCTCCATTTTTGGTACTCACACCAGCTCCGGGCAAGCTCGAGAATAATATTAACCGAAGAAGAAATTCGCACGTTGTGGCTGATCTTTCTTTTGCCCTTAACCCTTTCCAGTCTAACAATGTAATGCTGAAGCAAGATATAACTCAATGTAACATACTAATAAATAAATATGCTCGGTTTCATTTTATTCATTTTTTACTCAGTCTACATGCCTGTTACTTTCGAGCCTTTTTCATTGCTCTGCCGTGCCAATTTTAGGGGTAATAGACTTTTAGATGCTCGGCATTCCACGAATGAGGTAGTAGTCATCCAGTTAGGTCTTCCAACCGATACGTCTCTGGTCGAATGGTGGCTAAGATGATATAAGGTCCTTCCCAGTTGGGTCCCAGTGTACCTGAGTCAACTTCCTTTATATTGAGGAATATTTTTCGGAGAACCATGTCTCCAACTCGAAAACGTCTGACCTTGACTTGGGTGTTATAGAACCGAGTTACCCGCTGCTGCCGAGCTCCCATACGTAGCCGAGCTCTTTCTCTTTGTACGTCCACAAGATCGAGTCTGAGTATTAAGAGTTGTTCATTATCCTCTTCGTTAAAGGAACATACGTGGTGGGTCGCAGCTCTGATGAACCAACAGGATCTCACATAAGACAGGAGAAAAAAAAAAAAAAAAAAACCAAAACCAAAGAGGGTAACAACGCTTTAGAGAAAGGAATTATTGGTCAGGGTGGATCTCTTAGCCTTGCCAGCCTAGCCCGGCTTTGACCAAGTTTAGCTAAGTTTGTGGGTTTGGATTGGGTTCAGGTCATTTTAGCTTGATCCAATCTCGGAATCCAACTTGATATGCTTGTGTTCTATTGAGGGATGGCAATCAGATCGTTGGCATGTGCATCATGTTCAAAAGTTCTTAGTGTGCAATTAGATCCTCTACCAAGAAAACAATGGGCCCATCAGGGGTTGGGTGAACTCGGATGAACCTAAGGGTCAGGTCCGACTGGTAGAATGGTTTGAACCCACAAATGGAGCTTTCTAGATCAGATTCGTGTCTAGGTCATGGGATCCGATACATAATCAGTTTATATGGGATCAGCTTGATCCGACCCGTTTGATGGACCTGGTTCAACAAGGGCCTTGATTGGTCCCACGTTCACATTCTTCACGAATCAGGTCCCAGTCCGGGCCTCATTATCTAAACTAGACCCAAGGTGTAGAAACGGGTTATAACCATGAATAACAGTAACGTTAACAACTGTTATTAGTAGCGGTGCACACGACTCGACGGGAACTGACCAAATCACACTTGGTTTGCAGTTCTGTGGAACTAAACCAAACCGTGAACAGGACCATAGAACCGAACCTGGTTGAGGGTCCTTGCTCTTACTCTGGTGGTAGACTCTCAGGAGTTTCAACACCTGGTTGAGGGTTTGAGTACCCATTGGTGGTGAAATCCCACTGTGGCGTGAGTGTGTGCGTGTAAAAGAAAAAAAAAAAAAAACTGAACCTTGGAACTGAATCTGAAACCGAACTCCTTGGTTGATAAATATTTAAATTTATTTTTTAAAAAAACATAAAAATTAGACCATTTATCAAATGGATCACAACACAAATAGACATTGGTAGCTAAATCATTTTGGGAACACGAAAGGTCATAAAAACAAACCATGACAAGATTACCCTCGGTGAAATTTTTCAGTGGAGGAGCTTGGGCTGGACATAAAAACAAACTATGCAATTATGCTATAAAAAGCTTAGAACAGTAGAACTGAACCGATTTTTTATGGTCCCTAGATCCGTTTCCTAGAACTGTTAGGAATGGTATGGTTTCGATTTCACTCCAAAACCAGACCGAACTGAACCGAACTGTGTACACCCCTGGCTAGTAGACATAAAAATGAAAGGATTTTCACGTATAACATCCTCTTCCTTGGCCCAAAGACAAATAGCACCCTCCCTTGTACTTATTTCCAAATAGTTTCCTTTATTTTTCATTTTTTATGCTTATTTCCAAATAATTTCCTTTGTTTTTCATGTTTTGCCCAAAACGTACGTACCATTCGTAACACAGCGGGCTTTATTGATGGGTCCGTCAAATGGTCGGGCTGGCACTTCGGGCCTCGGGCCTGCCCCACCTTGGGTTGGTCTTGGCCCAGAGTATCAAGCCGCCAGGTTTGAGTTGGAGTTTGTACAATACCTCAGCCCAGCCCGGCCCATTAGGGTTTGCGAGGGCGATTTTATAACATAAGCAGTCTGTAGAAAACAAATCATTTGCTCCTGGTATAGTTGATTGTTGATCATGGGAAAAAAAAAGACCTTTTTAACCTCTTCATTAAAAGAGTAAAATGACTATTTTATCATCCCATCCCCTTGGGTGAATTATTAAGAAGACCCACCAATGACAAAAGTTCTGCATCGTCACGTGGATAATCTGAACCATCACTTGCCGTGAGCCGTCAAATGTGAACCATTCATCGATAAAGGAGTAGAATGACACTCTTTGGGAGATTCAACCGCTTGTAAAGTGGGCCTCACTAATGTTAGATGATCTGGACTGTCTCATGGATGAACTGGGCCATCAAATCCTATCCGTTCTTTAAAAAACAAGTAATGATATTTTTGGGAGATCCAACTGCTCATAAAGTGGACCTCACTGATGACAGAAGCTTCAGACGTTCCTCATGAAATCTGATCCGTTCATTTTCAACAATCAGTCGCACACAAACATAAGGTGAGAAAGAATTGGTTAACGCAGGCCCTACTCACATTTTAGAAGTTGAAAAGGGAAGCCAACTTCAACATGGACCGTAGATCCCATCACGATAGGTCGTAGACACTTTCATGGGCAAAGATGGACCAGGGAAGACCCGATTGGAGGCAAAAGTGATCAGCAACGTCCTGACTTTAAAACAGTCGTGTCTCGCAAATGGAATAAGTTTTTTGACATGTATGGTTTTGGGGAGGAAAGATACGCCAACCAACCTGCTACTCCCGGTTGCCCATGTTGGGTTTACGAGATTCCATCTTATGGACAGTTAAAAGTCTATTTTATTTTCGTTTTAAAGTAGGAGTATAGCCTAATATGAAAAGAGCTTAGAAAAATTAGGAGAATAACGTGGCTAAGCAAAATTGGAAACTTACCATTTTTGGCCGAAAACATGAAGTATAATAAGAATGGTGATCGTCTATAAATAGTAAGTTTTTTATTTAAAGTAAGTCACTTTTTTTAGTATGTTTGAGTTGGAGTTTTTAGTCTAAAACTCCATCCTAGATTTGATTTCACTATTTAAAGAATTGTAATTTTGTTTTTGATAATTAATTAATTTACTTTGAATTTATTGAAAATTATTTCTGTTGATAGAAAAATCTGGTCCACCCTCTTTAGACCTTCGAGTACCTGCACAGGAAGAAGACAAAGGAGACCCTGGCTAGAGCAGGGGACTCTCCGATGCCAAAGCCAGGCTAGGAATCTGGGTCTTACGGTATTGAGGGGGTTTGGGAGAGAGTTTTTGCATACCTTTAACCTTGGAGAGCCCTCTTTTTATAGGAGTGGGAGGTCCTAGTGTAAGGGGATTCTCTCCTGATTTTCCGGGAGATCCGATTTAGGTGTTGTTTTATTGATGGATACATCTGATCCCGAGATTTCCGAGCTCGAGAATCCTTTTACAAGATTTTGGGGATGGTGTTTAAGATTACACTGTCTCTCCTTCGTTTGGCTCGGCCTCAATAGATTCGTAATTTCGGTTGGCTTACAGAAGAGGTTTTTTGCCTATTGTCGGACGAAACTGAGTCGGTTCAGGACTGATGTTTTTCTTCTATCCGATAGTCGATACCACAACCAACCATACATAGGTCGGTTTCATAATCATTCAGATGGCTTTCTGATTCAGGACCTTTAACAGGTCCCTTTAGACATTGCTGCTCCGTTAACCGAGTCAACTTGATGTGTCTTATACTCGCCTAAAACTCTCGACTCTCTCAGCTTCAGTCAGGATTCATTTCCTACAAATCCGAGCAAGTCTCTCCTTTAGGCTTTATCTTATCTGGATCCGAACTATTGGCTCGGATCCCTTAGATAGTTTCAGGAGAGTTGGTCCATTCCATAACCTAGTCTTCGGACTTGTCATATTTTTCCCCAATAGTAAGCCCCCTACTCCTTGTGTCAGTTATATCGGCACTAAGGAGTAATGCATTGCAAACCGATGTTATGATGGGGCATTTATTGCTTCTTGTGTCGTTCTTGACATGTGACGGATCGTTACTTGAGGTCGCATGAGCGGACAACCGTCAAGTCGTTTCATCCGCTTATGAGCGTCGGACACGTGGTGAAGACGTTATTTGCGTCAGTCGGTGTGCGCCACTCGTCAAGCGGGGGAGTCGAAGCAGGCGTCGATTCGACTCCTCCTTAAATGCTGATGCTATGTGGCTCGGCTATAAAAGGAGGAGCGAGATCGACTTTCACACTTTCGTCTGCCCACTTGATTTCCTTTTCCTCCGTTCTCTCTTCTTCCTTCTTTACTGTGCTTGCAATCTGTCATTCTTCTCCGTCCTTACTTTCTTCCTTCCTCCTTAACTGTGCTTTTCGTCTTTCCGGTGAGTCTTCTCTTCCTCCCTTTTCGTTCAGTGACAATGCACCCTTCAAGTCCTCGGGAGGGGATTTCCATTGACGAAGACGAAACGAAGCATTTTTGGAATGTTTCGGAATCGCCTTCCTTACTAGCGGAGATGGCGATGAGCGCTAATGAGGCTTTCAAGCTCACCGCTAGGATGTCCAGTGGGATTCCAGCGGAACGCCCAGCTCCAGAGAGCCCCTTTGTCTTGAGACATGCCCCAGGTAGGCCCATCCCTTTTTTCCCTGGGGATGACTTAGAGGAAGAGGAAGAAGAATTAGGAACCTCTGAGTCGGCTCTTCCCAAGAGACCAATGAGGACTGAGTTTGGGGGAACCACTAAGTTGGTTCTCTTACGGAGATTGACACGATTTGCTCAGTCGGCAGCTGAAGAAGGAGAGGCTGCCGAGAGTGAGGAGGTCGGAAATGAGCAGAAGGGGCCGGTTCCCTCAGTTTTGACTGAGACGGATTTGGATAGGATCAGAGTAGGATATCATGTTCCCGACTCAGTAATTCTTCAACTTTCGCTTCCGAATGAATTGTCCGACCATCCCTCTCCTGGGATGGTCGCAATTTTTCAAGTTGCCATGCAATATGGCTTGCGTCTGCCTTTACAACCCATTGTTCGGAATTTTCTCTCCCGGCTCAGAATTGCTCCCAGGCAGATAGTCCCGAATGGGTGGAGGAACTTGTTTGGATGTGCAGTGTTGTGGGCTGAGACAGAGCAGCCCCCACTGACCATGGACGAGTTCCTTTATCTATACCAAGTTCGGCCGAACACTTCGGAGCCCGGCTGGTATTTTTTGAGCGCTTGGTGGAACAAGGGTTGCTCTTTGATAACTGACCCTCCTACCTGTAATAAACACTGGAGAGAAAGGTGGTTCTGGGCATGTGGTCGCTGGGAGACTGCCGAGCATGGGCTGTTCGAATCTCTCGTTCCCAGGGTGTTCTCTAAAACAGGTGACTCGGCATGCCTTTTTTCCTCGTTTTGCCTTGATAAAATCCTTTTGAGTCTAACTGAACGTATTCTACAGATATTTTCAAGAAAAAACCGAAGCTAGCAGCCAACGCCTTAGCTCGGATCAGAGACCTGTGGACGTTGAGCCCGAAAGATAGGTCTTGAAAGTTTCTTTTACAACTGGAACGTCTTCTTCTTTCGTGCCTGGATTCATCCGTAACAGGTATCCTAGAACTATTCAGGCACATCCTTCTTGAATTTTTCTGACTCTGCGTTTTGTCTGACATAGAAATGGCTGAAGCTCGACCCCTTCTGAGGCCATCGTCGAAGTTGAAGGCTCCTCCGAGGTTAGTCCTTCTGTCGGAGCCTCGGCCTCCAAAGAAGGTGAAAATTGCTCCCTCGATCGTGGAGCCTTCTACCCCAGTCGCCACTACTTCGGTCGTCCCGACCGTCGTCGATCTTTCAGACCCCGAAGAGAGGGCGGAGGATGTTCCGGTCGAGTCCCGGGCGACTCTTAAGCCAGGACCTGTTGCAGAACAGGTCTCGGGGCGAAGAGAGGAGCAGAGAGGAGAGAGTTCAAGGGAGGAGTTGGCTCCACAGGAGCAATCATCCTTCTGTCGGGCCGTGACAGACATGGTTCCTTGGGTTGTTTCTGCCGAAAGTGAAAAGGAATTCGCTTCCATCTTCGAAGCTCCCGAGAGTCGGACACTCTCCCATGCTGCAAAGGTCTTGCTTCAGGTAGGATATCGAATTTATCCTTTAGCTCATTATCTCTTTCGGCTTTAATCGGATTTCATTTTTTATTTTTTTTGGAGCTCGCTCCTTGCCTGTTGAGAGCCAGTGTAGACTTGACCGAGGCTGAGAAGGCCCAGAAACATGTGGCGGACGTCGAAGCGGCTCGAAAACGGGCAGCAGAGGTAGAGGCTCAACTTGAGATTACCTCAACTCGGGTCGGCCGTTTGACTGGCGAGTTGAGCTTGGTTCGGAAGGCGACTGAAGATGCTAGATCTGAATGTGCTAGGATGGCTCAGCTGCTGAACGGGGCCATTAATGAGAGTCGGCAACTCCGCCTGGCTCGTGACGCCTCTGAGGAGAAGCTAGCTTAGCTGAAGGCTGATACAAAAGTAGCGCTTAAGGTGGCCAAGAAAGAGGCAAGAGAGAAGGCCATAAAAGACTTCCTTAAATCTCTGGAGTTTGAAGACAAGAGAGATCACTTATACGCGAGCGGGTACAAAGCTTGCATCCAAGTGGTGAAGCAGTTTTTTTCCAACCTTGATCTCTCGAGATTCGAGGAAGGGCCTCCCGAGGATTCGGTGGCTGAAGCAGCTGAGTCTGATGATGCTGCGGGTGGTACTGAGACCGAGTCTGAAGCGGCTCAGGCTCCAAAGGTCATTCCGAGTGACCCTTGATAGTCTCGAAGCTCGATTTTTGGTATCATCATTGGCTCAATTTTTGGTACCATCATCGACTCCATTTTTGGCACTCACACCAGCTCCGGGCAAGCTCGAGAATAGTATTAACCGAAGAAGAAATTCGCACGTTGTGGCTGATCTTTCTTTTGCCCTTAACCCTTTCCAGTCTAATAATGTAATGCCGAAGCAAGATATAACTCGATGTAACATACTGATAAATGAATATGCTCAGTTTCATTTTATTCATTTTTTACTCAGTCTACATGCTTGTTACTTTCGAGCCTTTTTCATTGCTCTGCCGTGCCGACTTTAGGGGTAATAGACTTTTAGATGCTCGGCATTCCACGAATGAGGTAGTAGTCATCCAGTTAGGTCTTCCAACCGATATGTCCCTGGTCGAATGGTGGCTGAGATGATATAAGGTCCTTCCCAGTTGGGTCCTAGTGTACCTGAGTCAACTTCCTTTGTATTGAGGAATATTTTTCGGAGAATCATGTCTCCAACTCGAAAACATCTGACCTTGACTCGACTGTTATAGAACCGAGTTACCCACTGTTGCCGAGCTCCTATACGTAGCCGAGCTCTTTCTCTTTGTACGTCCACAAGATCGAGTCCGAGTGTTAAGAGTTGTTCATTATCCTCTTCGTTAAAAGAACTGACTTGGGTTGAAGGCAACCCGATCTCGACCGGAGTGACGGCTTCCGAGCCATAAGCAAGGGAGAAAGGAGTTTCTCCTGTGGCTGTTCAAGCTGTAGTTCGATATGCCCACAATATTTTCGGGAGTTCTTCAGCCCATGCTCCTTTGGTTCGGTCAAGTTTGGTCCGAAGATGTTGGTTGATGATCTTGTTGACTGCCTCAACTTGTCCATTCATCTGAGGATGGTGGAGCGATGAGTACACATTTCTGATCCCGAGGTTGTCACACATTTCACGAAAGCTCCTATTGACGAACTGCTTTCCATTGTCGGTAACAATGGTCTGGGTACTCCGAACCGACAAACAATGTTCTTCCACACAAAATCAGTGATCTTTTGTTTGGTTATTTTTGCTAGTGGCTCAGTCTCGGCCCATTTTGTGAAGTAATCCACGGCTACGACAGCGAACTTGGTCTGGCCTCTTCCCGTTGGGAGTGGCCCAATGATGTCAATTCCCCATTGTGCGAAAGGCGAAGGACCAGTCATAGGTGTCAGCCCTTCGGGAGGTTGTCTCGGGATAACCGCGAATCTTCATACGGCTTCTCTCCTGACGCTGGTGCGAGGTCAGATTTTCCTAGATAAAATCAGTCTAGGGTCTGTCAGGACCATCTCATCTAACTCTTAGGCTGGGTTTTTCAATTTCTGGGTATTTTTTGTACATAGGCGGTCGAATTGTGACCCCTTACGATAGGCCCCCCACGACGAATGGCCTCCATTTCGATGTAGGCTGTATAGCCATTTTGGTTGATATTAATTGAATCTTCCTTCTTAAAAAAAAAAAAAAAACCTGAAGGCCCACCTACAATCGACTGTAGAGAGATCATATTACAACATGATTTACGACGTGATTGATCATGTTAGCCATGAGCATAGCTTAAGCTGAAGTGTTACGAAACACCGTACAAATGCCATGGCTGTCACGAAATCGGTTTCGGGTCCAGATATCGATGCATTCCATGCAACTGCTATCTTCATGAGGAATAGGATTGCGCGCTGCCCACACCGCACATATCCCACCCTTTCTTTGAGAAATGTGACTTTCAGTTCTTCACACGTGTGCCAGGCATGCGCGAGAGATATTGCGACGGGTGCGGTAGGGACGTGCAAGGGTTCGTCTACCACTGCACGAAATGCGGGCGCGACTTACACCCATATTGCGCCAGCCTCCCACGTGTGATAGGAGACAACGAGGTGAAGCTGAATCTCCACCACAAGGTCAGGTCCAACTGCCACAAGTGTGGTTGGATGGAGCGTAGAAAGTGGGCCACGTCTTGGTCTTATGTGTCCACGTGCGAAGGGTACTGTTTTCATGTGTCTTGTGTGAAGGACATGCTCGTGGAGAGATGGGAGAAGGGGTATTTCGGTCCGTATGGAGAAGTTGGGAGAGAATAGTCTTGCATTGGAGACCAGCGTTCAAAGCCTCCAGCTGACACTTCCAAATAATAACGGTGCAAGTGGGAAATTTAAAAAGTATTGGAGGAGGATTTTAAAAATAGCTCTCAAGTTCATCATCTCTGTCCTTATTGGAGATCCAACGGCTGTGGTGGCTGGTCTCATCGCATCTGTCATCTCGTCCTGACACGTGTTGTGGTTTGAAGTGATCACGGTATCTTTGGTTGATTGGCTTAGGAGACAAGTGGGCCAGATTAGTGTCGGCTATAGGGCTATAAACCATGTATCGTTCTTCTATCAATGTAATATTTTGCTGAATTAAATGGAATATTGTGGATGTATTCATGCACGTCGGGTGTGGGCCCAAAGGGTGCCTCTTCACACGCAATCTTGCACACAGCTCGCGTTCCAACGTGGCAAGTGTTGGGACATCTAAGAGATGTGGTCTCCACTGTCAAGATTACCATATGCAAAAGTCAAGATGCACCATCCATCAGTTGGACCACTCCTGTACAAGAAAGTGGACGGTCCACAATCAACATGCACACGTACAGCCCTATCACTGACTTGGCACGTGCATTGTGTGCAAAGGTTCTTTAGCATGCAATACATGAATCAAATACTCCGATGAAACGAAAGGTCAGGATCGACTGGTAGAAAGGTTTGAACCCACAAATGGAGTTCTGGACCGGATTCAAGTCTACGTCATGGAATGCTATTGATCTGCGGTTTTTATCACTTGATGGACCAGTTCAACAGGGAGCCTTGATTGGTCCCACGTTCACATTCTTCACGAATCCGGTCCCAGTCAAAGCCTCAATATGTAAACTAGACTTGAGGCGTAGAAATGGTGTTATAACCGTAAATAACGGTAACGTTAACAGCGGTTACTAGACATGAAAAATGAAAGTAGTTTTCACACATAACACTCTCGTCTTTAACCCAAAGACAAATAGCACCCTCCCCTGTGCTTATTTCAAAGTGTGTGTGGATTCATCTGTGTTGAAAGCTGAGTATGGATAGTCTGTTTCCAGCGGCACAGGGGTTTCCACAGGAAATAGTATTTACAAAATACTGCTCGATTAACAAAAAAAAAAAAAAAGGTTACGTTTCCAGCACCTGATTCAAGGATGCCTAGCTGCGACCCGGATCCGGTGACGTGGGTGGGACCTAACTATGGCCCACCACGATGTATACTTTATATATCTACGCCCTCCATCCGTTTTTCCACATTCATTGTCCCAAAAAATGAAGCAGATACAAATCTTATTAAGATGTGGAGCCACATTTAGGGGGCCGTACGACTGGTCAAGTGCTCTGCTCGACCGGTCGAGTGGTTCGCTTGACCAGTCGTGGACTAGCTCGACTCAAAGTCTAGTGAGCATCAATTTTTGGGTTCCGAGGTACTCGACCCGTCGTGGCCCATGCTTGATCGGTCAAGGGGTCCGCTTGACCGGTCGTGCAGCCTACACGACCAGTCAAGGTTTCACAGATTCGTTTCCGGATTTGATGCGGACTGCGAATTTTTGAGTCGGCTTTCGCAATGGTGCGAAGGGGAAGTTACTTAAACTATATATAGGTGTCCCTAGGGCTTTTCTAGTAGAATGGAAATAATTTTAAGGTGTGGGCAAAGGGTTTTCTATGTACTTCTAGTGGAGAGGTTAGTATATTGCCTTGGAATCTTCATTTTTCTTCATAGTGGAAGTTTGCATCCGTGGTTTTTTACCTTAGTTTAGGATTTTTCCACGTATATCTTGTCTTGTGGTTTGTTTGGATTGCTTTGATTCTTTTCTAGTTTATATTTTTTTCTTATTTATCGTTTGTGGGTGAGACAGGAGATTGGATCTCGGTTCACTGCGTTGTTGGCGTGCTACGCAACAAATCTCAAGTGGACCACACCATAGAAAACAATGATCACCGAACGGCTACCATGGAAAACTTCCTAGTGTCCACCTCATATGCTTATGTTTGATACTTGTTGCTGATAAGCTCATAAAGACCAAATGAAGGGAAAATACAAATACCAGCTAGATCAGTCACACAGATCAGATGAAGGGAAAATACAAATATCAGTAAGATCCAGAACCTTTGTAGCCCACAGAAAAACTTTACTCAGTCAATGACTACTATTTCCTGCGATGTGGTCAACCTGAGATTTGCATTTGTTTTAGTTTTTTCTATTACTTAAAATGAGTAGGCAAAACAAATAGACGGCATAGATATACAATGTGTACGTCAAGGTGTGCCTCATGGTCACGTCCCACTCACATCCTGGGATGGGATCTGAGGTTGCAACAAAGCTGCATTACTTTTTCAAGACTAGATTGCAAAGTGTAGCATGTAAGAATTCTATAAGGTGGGCCTTATTGATCAACAGTACTCTGGATTGCCTTAAGGGTTGAATAGTGTGATCGGGAGTGCTAGTGGACCCCACTCAATTGTGATGCATCTAAAATCATGTAAGGAGTGGTGCACTACAACTTCACACATAGTATTCTAGTGGGATTAGGATTACCAAATTCGTATGAAGCCTTAGGTAGAGGAGTTTCAATGGGTTCCAAATTCATCAACCCTCAAAGTTATATAAACGGAGCTGGGTCCCCAATCATATCGCCAAAAAATTGTACCTGTACATGAATTACTTTGGCCACACTAATGAAACAAATTAGAAGGTGAGCATTGCCTTAGGCACGGTTTCCAATCAAGTGGTCAACCTGTATAATAGATGGAATTGATTTTTAGACCCGTGACTTGACATGGAGTGATGCACAGGGCGGTCAAAGTTGATTTTACATAAACATTATAGTGGAGCCCACTAAGCCATTAACATATTTGCTCATATTGGCTGTGGCAGAAGAGACCTGAATTGAGTGGGTAGCACACACCACGAGCAATGATATTATGTGCTATTGGAAAAGCTCTATGGGCCCCACCATGTTGTATGTGTTTATCAATGCCATCTGTTCATTCCCATTATCGTCATTCCCTACAAGAACTAATCAGAGGGAGTTACTGTTAGTGAACTAATTTTTGTACATTTTTTGTTAATACGTGAGTCCGTGTGTCGCATAGTCAGTTGAGCCCTTGAAAAGTGAAGACGGAAGACACAAGCGAAGACGAAGCATCAAGAAGCAGAGAATATGTAAATGAGGTGTCTTAGTGACCCTAACCCTTAACCCAAAATAACCTTAAACCTCTAGATGATCTATGCTTAATAGGATCATACCTAATTAATCATCCCTTAGCATTAGAAAACCAAGTGAAACATGATAAATAAGACTATAAGAGGTACAAAGATGCCGTGAAAACAATAGCCCAAAATAACAGTTTTTTATGGCTGTTTGATGGCATCAACTTGTCATCAAAGGGCCTTCAATGGCATCGAAGGCCCTCTCGACGTCATCGATCAAGAGTCAGAACTGTCCAACAACTAAATCATATTTGTTTTAATTTTCTTGATGACATTGAAGGTAAGTTTGATGGCATTGAAGGTCCCCTCGATGGCATCAATTAAGAGTCAGAAATGTCCAGCAAAGAAATGACATTTTTTCGATGGCATCGATGGTCCGTTGATGGAATCGAACGGACAAGTCAGATATATCCAACAACATTATCTAATTTACTCGATGACATCGAAGCAGCCTTCAAATATGGCATTGAAGGGACTTTGATAACATTAAATCCACCTTTGATAGCATCGATAGAACCGTTTTCTACCTATTTTTTAATCGTTGGAACTTGAACTTTTTTAAAGGGCAATTAGTTCTTAGGCTTTTTCATAGGTTTTTGGTACAATAGAAGCTTAGGTGAATTCATGTCCATATCCCTCATCTCAAGCATATATTCCATTGAATTCTAAGCAATCTTCCTTGAGATTTACACTCTTATAAGGATTCCAACCTCTACCTTGAAGATGTGCTTGAATTATTCTATTTTCTAGATATTAAACTTAAGCAATCTTGGCATACTATTGTCTAAATCTTCTAGAAAATTCATCTAGGTGAATCTTATAGGAAAAACAATTTCTCATTAATTGTAGGAGATTCAACCAACCTCTCATCACCTTGCTCATTTCAAAGGCGCACTACATAAAAGGTTTTTTATCTTGAAATTGGAACCTTGGCAAAGCATCAACATCATAATCGAGGAACATCGGGGAACTGATTGAAGCACGGGAGAGCGACCATCAAGCAACCCATTAAGGTGTTATAAAAGAGGTTCAATCTAACAAGTAAGTTGTTATATGTAGGAATATATTTTACTCTCTTTCCTTGTGTAGAATTGAGGGTAAGAGTTTGTAATCCAAACTCAGAGTAGGTTCTTGTCTAGAACATTGGATCTTGTGTAGGGCGTAAATTAAATCCTTATGTAGGTCACCTAACACACGTATTTGCATGTCAGTCTCCATGGTAGACTCCGACATGAGTAAACGTGGGGCTTTGAGATAAGACCGTCGTTGGTAATTATCCTACAGAAAACTAACTAAAGTCTCTTGCGAGAGCTTCCAGCATGGGTGTACATACCAGGTTCTTATATAAGACATTGGCTCTTATGTAGGACCTCGACTCTTGTATAGGGCCTAAATCTCCGAGTTCTTGTGTAGAACCTTGGCTCTTTTGTAAGGCTATAAAAGGTTAGAGGTTAACCTGATTTAACACCTCTTATTGTGAAATCCATTTCGCTAGTCTCGCTACAACTAGCCCAGTGTCTAGTGGTCCCTTCTCTATGAGCCCCACTATGAAGTATATGTTTTATCCATGCCATCCATCCATTTTTAAACATCATTTTAGAGCTTGATCCAAAAAATGAGAGCGATATAAATCTCAGGTGGACCACACCACAAGAAAATAGTAGTGATTAGATGTCCACCATTAAAATCCTCCTTAAGGCACACTGTACTATTTATTGGACATCTAATTTGTTGATTAGGTCATATAGAACTGGATGAAGGGAAAAAACAAAGATCAGCTTGATTCAAAACTTTTATGGCCCCCAAGAAATTTTTAATGGTGGACATTCAATCAACACTGTTTCATGTAATTTGGTCCACTTCAGATTGGGATATACCTTATTTTTTGGGTTCAGAGCATAAAATTATCTAAAACTATAAATGGATGGCACAGATAAAACATGTACATCATGGTGGGCCCATAGAGCACCGACCATTGGGAGGGTCACTAGCCAAGCCACTCTCCCAATCTGTTTCCCTCCCGTTGTGGGTGACCAGGACGCGGTTTGGCTAGTGATGCTACCACTATCCACCTAGCTAGTGGTTGGTGCTTTGTGGGCTTCACCATGATTTATGCGTTTTTCCACACCGTCCATCCATTTTTACACATAATTTCAATAGTACTCTATCCCATAAATGAGACGGATTAAAATCTCAGGTAGACCACACCATGGGAAAACAATAGTTATTGAATGTCTACCATTACAAACCTCTTATGGCCATTGTAATGTTTATTTGACATCCAACCTGTAGATTAGGTAATACAAACCTAAATGAAGGAATAAAACAAATATAGCTTGATCCAAAACTTTTGTAGCCTCGAGAAGATTTTAATGGTGAGAGATCAATCAACACTGTGTGACCACTGAGGTCTTGGTATCAATGTGGCTAACACTGAAGTGTATACTGACAGTGGGGTGTGTACCAACAAGCTAACCAAAAAAGAAAAAGAAAAAACAGTGTTACCTTCTTGAGATTTTGATCTACCTAAATTTTGAGTTCATACTATAAAATTATCTGGAAAAATGAGTGGATGGCATGGATGGGACACATACATCATGTTGGGCCTACAGAGCACCGACCACTAACCATTGGCTAGTCGCAGGGTGAGTAGCGAATCCATTTCGAGTGACCATACCTACTCCGACGCAAATTTCCTCCCCCAGCCTTTTGCAGGAAGTTCCTGCTCGAGAAACCTAGATGGGGTCCACTGTGATGTTTGTGAGAAATATATCCAGTCCATCCATTTTGTGAGCACATTTTAGAAGATGAGACCAAAAGTGAGCAAGTGGGCCTCACTGAAGGAAATGGTGGGTAGGGAATTGAAATTCCTATTGTTGAAACGTCCCTGGCTCTATAGTGATGTTTAAATGGCATCCATACCGTTCATAGCGTCATTCCTACTGGGATGAACTGACAACACAAATATTATTGTGATTGAAAACTTCTGTGGCCCAACAAATATTTCAACCGTAGATGTTCAATCCTCATATTTTCAGCCCACTTTAGTATTGGATCCGGCTCATTTTTGGTCACATGTAATAAAATGAGCTGAAAAAGCGGATGGGCAGTGTGGATTTCTCACAAAGCCTCACCTAAGTTCCCCGCAAACGAAATTCCTGCGGAAGGCTTTTGCAGGGAAACCACGTCCTACGGAATTTTCGCGGGAAAACCACGTCCTACCTATTCCACTAAGGACGCGGATTTCTTGTGCAAGAAGTTACTGCGCTGGAAATCTAGATAGGCCCACCGTTATGTTCGTAAGAAATCCACTCCGACCATCCATTTTGTGAGCTCATTTTAGTATATGGAACTAAAAATGAGCCAAATGTAATAGTCAAGTGGGCCGAAAACATAAGGATTGAACGTCCACCGTTGAAATATTCATGGGGCCACAAAAGTTTTGAATCAGCATAATATTTGTGTTTTATGTTCATCCTAGTAGGAATGACGTTATAATCAGTATGGATGACATGTAAACATCACTGTTGACCCAAGGAAGGTTTCAAGGGTAGAAATTTCCCCAGTCACTTTTTTCTTTAGTTCGGCCCACTTAAGTCTTGGATCCTACTCACTTTTAGTATCAAGCCTTAAAATGAGCTCACAAAACGGATGGACGGAGTGGATATGTCACAAACATCACCGTGGCCCCACCAAAGTTCCCAGCACAGTAACTTCCTGCCAAAGGCTTCTCCAGGAATTTCTATGGAATTTCTGGGCCAACGCGTAGGGTAACCGCGTATCCTCTCACACCGTGCATAACACCCTGCGCGCCACACAAATGGCTGGGTAAGTCGTACACCGTGTACTTTGGGACACAGACTTTGAAAGTCTTCGGCAGGCAGTTTCTGCACGGAATGCTAGGTGATGTTTTTGAGAAATTCGACTCTTATTCCATTTTACGAGCTTATTTTAAGATTTTAGAATAAAAAATAAAAAATTGGATCCGAAACTCAAATGAAACTCAAATGATACATGGGATTAAAAAAAAAATGGAGAAAAAATGTCTAGAGTTGAAACCTACCTCCAACTTGATATTTATATTTGCTATCCAAACCCATTATAAGGTCACCTCAACGGATATAAAGTAAAAATGTTAAAGAACTTAGACAGAAGACTTTTGCGACCATTTTTCAACCGTGGTAATTGAATTTCATTGTTTTCTTTTGCTTGACCTACTTAAGTTTTGGATCCACCTCATTTTCTTTTATATCACAGCAAAATGCTACTGCAAAAGTGTACGGACAATGAAATTTAGAAGCGGGTTGGCTGGTGTACTACATACCAGCTATGTAGCTGATGCATAGACGGTAGTAAGTTTTGTGGGTCCCGTCATGAGGTATGTGTTATATCCAAACTGCCCATCCAGGTTTTGAGTATCCTTGTAAGAATTGAGGTAAAAACGAAGACAGATATAACAATCAAGTGGACCACATTGAAAAAAGCAGTAGAAGATTGAACGTCTACCAATGGAATCCTTCTGGGGTATGATCAGAAACAAAACGTTATTGTAGGCCCTACGAAAATTATAACAGTGAAAATCATTATCTCTGCTGCGATTTGTGGTGTAGTCCATTTGATCTTTGAAAATGATTCATTTTTTTGATAGTACTCTAAAATGATTTCTAAAATTGGATAAACGGTGTGGATATAATAAATACATCATTGTGGGGCCATGTAACTTTGATCTCCTTTGAACCGTTCGTACAACTCGGAGCTCGAGGAGCGTCAGCGCTCGTCTTCGCCCGACACGTACGGTACACCAGCCATTCCGCTTCCATGAAATTTCTAACAAACACGACGGTGGTCGGACGCGGATTTCCTGCGAAATCCTTTCGCAAGAAGTTTCTGCAGTGGGAAATTAGGTGGGGCCCACTGTGATGTTTATGAGAAATCCTCCCCGTCTATTCGTTTTGTGATTTCATTCTAGGACATTTTACCAAAAATGAATCGTATCCAAAGCTCAAGTGAGCCGTACTAAAGGAAAATGTGGTTAGGAAAATTCCTACCGTTGAAACTTTCCTGGGTTCAACAATGTTTAGATGCCATCCATACCATTAATAACATCATTCCTATTGGGATGAACTGAAAACAAAAATATTAGCATGAATCAAAACTTCTATGGCCCCACGAATATTTCAACTGTGGACGTTTAATTATCATGTTTTCGGCTCACTCGAGCCTTGGATACTGTTCATTTTTGGCAACATATCCTAAAATGAACTCACAAAACGGATGCATTGGGAGGATTTTTCTTAAACATCACAGTGGGCCCCACCTGAGTTTCCAGTGCAGGAACTTCCTGCGAAAGCGTTTCGCAGGAAATCCGCGTCCACGGTGGTCCCATTTATCATCCAAGTGCAGATAGTTCCCGCGTAATGTTGGTAACGTATCTTCGCAGATATTAGCAATGCAAAATAGTGTGTAATTTCCAAAGCGCGTCTCTCTTTGCCTTTAAAAACCCTCTCTCTTCCATCCTCACTGTAATCAAATCAGCAAAAAGCCGAAATTTCATTTCTTAGTGCGTGAGAACTATCTCAAGGTCGGGTGGTGCGTGATCTTCTGCGACGAGCTTCGGTCGGAAACAACAGCCAATTCACTGTCGATAAGAACCATAGCAGACGTCTGAAATCAGTCTCTCCTCCATTCTCCTGTCAGATTGTCCCATCTCACCCTCCGACGTACAATCAAGGGCGTGATTTAGCTACACATCTCGTAGAGAGATCATATTACAACATGGTTTTAACTAAGATCGATCATGATAGCCATGAGCATATGCTTACACTGAAATGTGACAAAACACCATACATATGCCATGGGTGTCACGAAATCGGTTTCGGGTCCAGATATGGTTGCATGCCATGCAACTACCATCTTCACAAGGATTGCGCGTTGGCCACGCCATACACCTTCCACCCTTTCTTTGAGGACTGTAACTTCAAATTCTTCACACGCCCGCCAGGCAAGCTCGAGAGATGCTGCGACGCGTGCGGTAGGAACGTGCAAGGGTTCGTCTACCACTGCGAGAAATGCGGGAACGACTTACACCCATGTTGCGCACAGCTCCCACGTGTGATAGGAGACGACAAGATGAAGCTACATCTCCACCACAAGGTCAAGTCCAACTGCCACAGGTGTGGTTGGATGAAGGTTAGAAAAAAAGAGAGATCTTGGTCTTATGTGTCCACGAGCAAAGAATACTGTTTTCATGTGTCGTGTGTGAAGGATATGTTGGTGGAGGAATGGGAGAAGGAGTATTTTGGTCATGATCATGAAGAGGTTGGGAAGAATGGTCTTGCATTACAGATCAAGGTTCCAAAGCTCCAATTGTCAGTTCCCAATAATAAGGGTGCAAATGGGAAATTTAACAAGTATTGGAATATTATAAAAGTAGCCATCCAGGTAATCATCTCTATCCTTGTTGGAGATCCAACGGCTTTGGTTGGTGGTCTCATCACATCTGTCATCACATCTGCCTTCTCGCCGTGATACGTGTTTTGGTTTCAAGTGGTCGGGATATCTTCGCTAGTGTGGCCTATGAAGTTATAAACTATGTTACTTGCCTCTATGGTCTTTGGTTAGGTATGGATCTTCCTTCTGGTCCTTGGCCTGGTGCACGTGTGTTTTTATCCTTATTCAGGATGTAAATTTATTTTTATTTGTATTTTTATTTTTTTCTTGGATCAGGGTTGGGGATGTAAATTTATTTTCCTTGGCTAAGGGTTTGGGATGTTAATTTCTTTTATTTGTTTTTATTTTTTTATTTTTTTTCTTAGCTTGAAGTGTAGGTTTCTCTTAACTTTTTATTTTTTACCCGAGAAGTGGTTGAGGTCTCCTTGTAATCTCTTTTGAGCTCTTTATATTTGTAATTTTTTGTATTTGTGTCTGTGCGGAAAGTATTGAAATTCTGCTGAACTTATATATAAAGAGAGTATGATAGCCTATGCATCTTTTTAGGTGAGAACTCGTGAGCACCTTTATAAACTTGTCATGACCACAAAATTGGAAATTTCCATGTTATGCGGCAATGTGAGAAACCTCATTGCCCAACTTTTATCCTGATACAAAACTTTGGTATGACCCGATGGATTTTGGATCAAGCTAAAAGTTGGGCCACAGGAGTTTCTGCTTAGGCATCGCCTCTCTCTCTCTCTCTCTCTCTCTCTCTCTCTCTCTCTCTCTCTTTTATTTATTGTTAGTTCACTTTTTTTTATTAAAAAAAAATGACAAATTTCATTGATAAACAAAGATGCTTTACAGATGACTTATTGTTAGTGCACTTATCTATGCATGTATTTGTCAATCACGTAAGTCTATATATTAGTGAGTCGGTTGATCCTTTAGAAGCTAAAGACCAAACACACAAGCATGGAGCATTAAGGAAGTCAAGAAGAGGTACATTGATATGCTTTAGTGACCATATACTACACTCAAAATAAACTTAGCCTCTAGATGATCAAGCCTTAATAGATAAATATATGATTGATAATTACATAGCCTTAGGAGCCAAATTGAAACATAATAAAATATGCTAAAAGATGTGCAAAGCTGTTGTTAATCAAACAGTTCAAAAACAACAATTTTTTAGTAGTCATCGATCATGACGATGGATTTTGATAGAATCAAATGGTCACTCAATCCGATCGAAGAAATTATCCAACAACTAAATGAAAATTTTCTGGAGTTTGTTGATGGGATCGAAAGTGAGCTCAACCCTATCGAATAGCCTTTCAATATTATTGACAGATTCATTAACTAGTTATTTTATAGTTATTACAACACTTTTTTTTTGTGGTTCTTCGGCAAGATGATGTATTTTTGTGCAATAAAAGCTTAGGTGATTCATCGCTCATATCTTACATCCTAAGCCTATAAACTTATGACATTTAATTCATCTTCTCGAGCTTTACTACTTTAATAAAGAATGTTTTTACCTCTATATTAAAGATGAACTCAATCTCCACCTTATTCTAAAGATTAGACATGAATTTATAGTCAAATCGTTGTCTAAATCTCCTAGAACACCTAAGTAAATCCTTCTTAAAAAACAACTATCATTTTAGTTGTAGAAGATTCCATTATCCTCCACCATCTTGGTCACCTCATTGGGGCATCTTATATAAGATGGTTGATTATAAGAGCTGAAGTATCGACATCAACGATCGAGATTGCACAAAGAGAGTTAATTAAAGTATGGGAGAGCATTGATCAGGAAACTCAAGCAATGCACTACAAAGGGGTTCAATCCGACAACCAAAGTTGTTATTTTAAGAGTCAACACTATTTTCTTGTGTACTATTGAGTTTAGAATTTATGATTCAAAGTTGAATAGGTTCTTGTGTAGGACATGCGCTCTTGTATAGGGCCAAATTCACTACAAATGGGCTCAATTCGACAAGTAAAGTTGTTATTTTAAGAGTTAACATTCTTTCCTTGTGTAGGATTGAGTTTAAAATTTGTGATTTAAAGTTAAATAGGTTCTTATGCAAGACCTAAACTCTTGTGTATGGCCAAATTTACCGGACACGTGTGTATATATTAATTTCTATTGGAAACCTCCGGCGAGAGTGTCTGTAGGGCCTTGGATTAGGACCACTTGTGGTTATTGGTTAGCCGATAAAAAACCAACCAAAGTCTCTTGTGGGAGCTACCGACATTGGTGGAAACATGTTTTTCTGATACAAAAGTATACGGTGTTAGGTCTTTGTGTAAGGTTGTAAAGGTTAGGGAAGAATCTATTGAAAACTCATAAGATATTAAATACCAGTACACTTGAGGAGAGTGCATCTGCCAAGAGTGGAGTAGAGAAATCAAACCACTATATATGCTTATGTGTTTGATTAGTTAAACTAAATAAATGCCGGAATTAAATTGTATATTAGGCACTTAACGTACAATGCACACTCAACTTACTATCTCTTATAAACTAGTTACTTGATTGGAATATCATTGGTAGTCTGTGTTATTGGACTCACTTTGGCTTAAAAGCCTTAGCATTATTTTGACATATTAATTTTACTTGATAAAATATATTAATTAGGCAAATAATTTTAACATAGTCCTATTCATCCCCCTCAGGACTTAATCATAATTTTAAAACCTCTGTCAAGCTTCCGCATGCATCGTGGTAAATTATTTCATGCAACTTCACTAATATCAGGTAATATTTTGGTAAATTAAATAGAATATTGTGGATGTACTCATGCACATAAGGCATGTGGAAAATTTTATACAGTCTTTTAAACTATTGATTGTTTCATTGAACTGTGGCCACCCAACAAATGGACCCCTAATCTTTTAGGTCATGGAATATACATGTAACGTCTTGAATTTTTGCTATTTTGGATTGCTAAAAATCCTTTAAAATTTTTTTATATATAACTAGCCTATGTCGTCACTTAGTGACCCTTAATGCTCGAGGTAAGCATATACGTAAGTGATACCAATAAAGAATGGCACGAATTCGATTAATCAACCATAGGAAGCCAACGAATCCGCCCAATCAGTACTTAAGCATTGAGTTTGGCCTCATGATTTGTTCACATAGGGCCCAAATCTAGCTGACCTCTCGCTGAATAATCAAGACGACCATAACTAAATTAAAGACATACTTAAAATCGAGAGAACTATGTGTCGGATCGTAATTAATAAATCAAAATAACCCGGTCACTTATTTAGCGTAAGAACCAATTATCTAGAATGATCATGACCAAATCACCATTTTCGTTAATTTCGAATAAGACATATTATGAACTTAGTTAATCTAGACCCTAACAACTGCGCTCAAGAAATCTCCCTACTCAATTCATTCGAAAAATGCCTTGATTATCTGAACAAGTTCTAAATCGCTCGTTAGTGGGTCACTAGTTCTGAAATTATAGAATAATATCTGTCTCACTGGGTTTGACGTCCATCGCGGGTGGCGAATCAAGACAGTATTCGGAACTACACAACTTGGTCTAAAGGCCGAGTGCTTGAAATGCATAAATTCCCAAGGCTGAAACCTGAAACTTAAGTGAAATAAACTTCCCACTCTTTCGCGAAGTTGTAGCTTTCTGACCGTTAGATCGCGACCAAACTCTAGGTATAAGTTAAGGATATTTCTCTACTCATATCCATATAGCCACGGCTCCAATCAAGCACCGATGACTGTCAATCGTAAGTAAGGTCTCCGCCGTCGATCAAAGCATCCAATCTCCACCAAAATTGGTTCGATCGCTCATCCTATGATGGGGCACTTACCCCATGGCGTGGATGGGCCAGCAGGCCCCTGAAGTAGCCCTATAGGCCAAAATTCAGCCCACCAGGGGCATACATGCTATAAAAAAGGGCCCCTAAGGCCATTTGGACATAAAATTTGGGCTGTATAAGGCCTAACAATTCACTCCCTCACTCTCATACAAAATTTTCTGTTGCAAGGGAGAGAGGGAGAGGGGAGAGTAGAGGAAAGGAGATCCTTAGGGGAGCTCATTTGGGAAAATTTCCCCTTGTCACTGCCCACAACAGACCCCGCAACCACGCCCCACCATGAAGAGCGGCCCGCCGGCGATAGAAATGTAATCTTTTAGCCCTTTTCAAATTTTAGCCTTGTAGGCCGTTTACATGCGCCCTTACAAGCTAATCCCATCGGCGTAGGATTCGATACACCCATCCACGGACCCCGAATCCTAGTTGGGGCGCTAGAAATCAAACGGACTACTCGTAGGTGCCAACCATTACCTTTAGTTTGTCAATTATCAAACTCATGTCGAAATTAATGGGTTGTGTAGTGAATAAATGAATGCATGATAGTTATGTTAATTTGTGAATGTGTAGTACGCAGACGAATGCATGTTAACCAGTGTCGATTATTGATTTGGGTAATGTACGGGTCAATGCATGATAATTAGTGTCAATTTATTATTGTGTAGTGTGTAGATGGATGCATGCTAACCAGTGCTAGTTTGATAATGTTGCGCATGGATGAATGTGTGATAATCAGTGCCGATTGATGATTGAGATACTGCATAGATGAATGCTTATTAACCAACACACTTATATACCCACTTACTTATCATAAATTGTTAGCTTAGTGTAATGTCACCTATATGTTCGATAAAATGCCCAATGGAATAAAAATCTTTGAATTACCATTCCAATCCCTCCATGTAGTTGTGTTAGTCAATTTCTTAGTGTGGTTGACTGACTGAGACTACCCAGATTGTTAGGTTGGCCGGCAAACCTGTCACGCCCCAAACTCGGAAACCGGGCTTACAAAATTTCCGATTGCCGAATCCGGCGCCGACAGCCTCCTTAGTACCCCATTCTCGACTCCCAGCACCCATAAACCAGGTTCCGATCCTGGGATTCTATAAGGAGGATTTCTAACATGATTTTGATTTGTAATGAGCATAACCATAAGCATAACCCATAAACAATAACCACAAGAACACCATCACAAAATCCACTATGATCAAAAACTTTAAAGTATAATACGTATGAAGGAAAATACAAGATAATAATAACGGAGACTCCTGAAGCTTGACTGCACGCTCCTGCTTACGGCTGTGTCCTGGCATCACCTGCACGCATCAATCGTGCATAAGCTTATAGAAAGCTTAGAGGGTGGTGTAAGTGTGTGCGCAATATGGGCGTGCTCAGTATGCAATGACAGAGTAATGTGGAATCATGCTGATGAGTACATACATGCAATCAGTCGTACTAATGTTATGTGGTGCAAAAAAAACATGAATGCTAATGGCCATATCAAGGCCATACGATGCGAAGTGCAACTCACGCATGCCAATCCTCATCCTCATATCAATGCAACTCATCATTAGAGCATCACGTATCAGTACGGTTCTCATTTTGGATAATCACTGGGGTTTAATACCCTCCAAATGGCACTGCCCCTTGCCTAGACGCGTAGTCCAAGTGAGCATAAGAAACCTCATTATTCGCATGGTAAATAGTCTGCCAATATCTATCTGGCACGTCGATAGCGGACTCATTCACGAGCTGGTCAAACTCAGCCTAGTAATGCCTCCTACCCTCGGGCGGGTAAGGCCACACCTCTTTCCAACTGACCATGACAAAATGGGAGACGCGGTCTCCTGGTATTTGGCCCTCGTGCGCTCATATATCCACTTGGTCTCGACGTTAGATTCATCCTGTGGTACCATCGGGTTTTAAAAATTTTACCTAAGGATCTCTATGGCGCCCCGATGCTTAGTAACAATATTTTTGATGTCCGATCCTGCCATCCATGATGTGCCTGTGAAAGTCATAGCCCTGATGTCGCTAGGGCGTATAGTAATCATGTCACACAAATGCGAAGAGCATGAATCATACTATTAGTCATGCAACAATCCTGCGCGTACCGCGTGCTCATGAAGGGTAACTCCGCCTATCAGGGGGCCCATAACAATATGCCCGAAGGCATATGCTATGATCAGTCACTTCTCATATCAAAGCATACATATGATGTGTATGAGCATGAATCATTGAACTATACTAAACATGTTATATGGTGATGGACTCTGTTCATAACGAAGATGGGCCTAGACAGCCTACACACTACAAGTATGGGCCTATCAATGGGCCCTAGGGAGAGTCATAATGTGGACATTTAACCAACATTATCCTTACAATGTGGACATCAAACCATCATTGCTCCCAGGGCACGGCCCGTTATAAACATCATTATATACACCACGGTAAAATCACACATTGTAATGGACTTAAATACATCCCATTGGGCCTTAAATACATCACAATGGGCCCTCATATGACAAGTGGGCCACATCACATGGGTCATATATACATCAAATGGGCTACACCAATGGGCCCCATGTATATCAAATGGGCCATACCCAAATATAAGTGGTGATAATGATTTCCACCATTAAAATTTTCAAGGCTCACCATAACATTTATTTCCCATCCAATCTGATCATAAGGTCACACAGACCTGAATTAAGAGGAAAAATAAATTTCCTACTAATCCAAAACTTTTGCATTCCCAAAGGATTTTAATGGTGGACGTTTAATCCTCACAGTGCAGTGTGGTCCACCTAATGAATAGATCTATCTTATTTTTAGTCTCAAGCCCTAAAATTATCCTTCAAAATGGTTGGACGGTTTGGATGCAACACATGCATCATGGTGGGTCCCATAGGGATGGACGACATAGATAAAGTACATAACTCACGGTGGGGGCCACATTGATAGCAGGTGTGGAACACATACATTAGTGGGTCCCACGTGGAGCCCACCATAATGTTTATTTTCCACCCAATCTGTTGATAAGGTTACACAGACTTGGATTGAAGAGGAAAAATAAATTTCATAATGATCCAAAACTTCTGTGACAAAAAGGGTTTTAATGGCAGACGCTCAATCCTCACTGTTTCCTGCCGTGTGGGCCACCTGAGTTTCATATACGGCTGATTTTGGGGGGCCCACTGCTTAAAAAGGGGGGCCACCAAATGCACGGTGTTGATGTTCCCACACATCACGGTGGGGCCCACAGCTGGGACCCGTGGTCCCTGCCCATTCGTCAAATGCAGCAGGATGCTGCAGCAGCGCCTGCTGCTTGCTTTTTTAAAAAAAAATGTTTTTTCACGATTTTTCGTATGTGGGGTCCACGTCAGGTGAATCCACTCCGCCCATTGGATTCTACGGCTCAAGACAGTCCAAACGAGCCCTATATTCAATGTGTTTTGGGGTGTAGAAACATCAGAGTGGGCCGTAACGGATTTTAACGGTAAAAATCACTGTTTTCAATGTCATGGCCCGCCAGAAAATCGAATTAACTTCATTTTTTAACACAACGCCTAAAATGAGCCGAGGAATGGAATGGACGAAGTGGATTAGACCCATACTTCAAGGTGGGGCCTGCATAAGTGATCCACCCAATTAGCTTAAATATATAAATATACTATTATTATTATTTTATTTTATTTTGGTTTGCTTGGTTAGCCAGTCAGCACCACATAATCAGTGCACCACATGGTCAGTGCACACTTCACTGTGAAGCCACGTCTAGCATCCCTAGACGCTGAACAGTTGGTGTATAACACATATATGAGGTGGGCCCCACCTACAGGTGTAAGACCCGTATCCTAGACCTTACTGATCCGTAAGTTCCCGCGATCTTTCCGGTCGAATTTCGGCAACCTTCGACCATTAACCGGTATTTGCGCGCGACCCTGATTCATAGGCCGTCAACCCGAGTCGACTCAACCCGAGACTTGTGCCCTAACGACTGTGTCGTCGCCGCGGTTCCAATGCCTCAACTAGCGCGCTGATCCGATACTCTGGCCAGGAGATGCGAGCCAGCGTTCGGTGCGAGGAAAACGTCGCGCATGCGAATTACGAGAGAATCTCTACGAGATGTCACCTCAATCAATCAATCAATCCATCCTATCATGTCAAGTACATGTCAAGTACACATCACCTTTCACCCATTCCCAAGCAACCACAAAAGTCAAAAAGTTCTTATAAAGCCCATACTTTTCTTACACCATTAGCCACGAAAGTCAAAAAGTCCCTTACACCCATCACTCACCACATCCATCACTCCATCACCCGTCACTCTCTCTCTCTCCCTTTATAATTCTCTCTCCCCTTCATTTTTCAATTCACTTTCCCAAGCAAGAGAGCACCATACATATAAGCCTCTTTAAGCTTTCCCAAGCAACAAAGGTGGCCCACTTTCCTACCCCTTCATCTCCCATCTCAACCATCTAAACCTCATCTCCTCCGTTGGAATCGAAGCTAAGGAAGCCAAGGGAGCAAGAAGATTAAGTGGTGGGTTCTTTGATAGAGTAGTTTTAATATTTTTAAGATAGGCCAAGTGAGGCCAACCGACCAATGGTTTGGATCTCACTTGGGACCCTAAGATGTGGCCGATGGCCCACTTTGATCATCATGATCATTCTATGATGGGGCCATTCTCCATGGACCCCATTATGTTGTTTATTTTTCTTATATATCTAGGGTCATCTAGACCGTCTATTTTAGTGAAGAAGGGATCTCCACCGTTAGATTTTGATTTAATGGGCCCATGTGTAATGGGACTCACTTGATGTATGATTTAGTGCAAGGGAGGGCCCATAGTGTCGGGGTCCCTCCATCACGCGTGTCCCACTCTCTATCCCTCTCTCTCCCTCTCTATTTCATTTTCTTTTATGAGATCATGATATGGTTGTGTGGCCCACTTGAATGGACCCCACCATGAAGCATGTATTTGATCCAAGCCATTTGTAGGTGGGGCCCACTTTATATATATGTTGTGACCACACCATCCATCATTTGGTGGCCCACCTGAATAGGGCCCACCTTAAAGGACGTGCTATGCCACACTGTCCAGCGTCCAAGGACGCTGGACGTGTAAGGGAAACAAAAATATTAGCTTGATTCACAAGCTTTTTGGATGGACCACTTATTCAGGCCCCACCTTGATGAATGTCGTTAATTCAAGCCGTCCAACCTTTTCCCCAGACCATTTTAGGCATTGAGCCGAAAAATGGAGCCAATCCGAGGTGCTGGCGGACCATAGCATAACAAATAGCGTGTCTACCATTAAAATCTACACTGAAGTTTTGATGTGCCAAAAATATATTGAATATTGGACTCATTGGGTCTGTCTTGAGCAGTAAAGACCAATGGCTGGGGTGGATTTGTATGATGCGAGCCGCACACCCGAAAAATATATATATATATATATATATATATATATATATATATATATATATATATATATATATCTTAAGCAGCAGACGCTGCTGCTGTGTCAGAAGGCAGCAGGCGCTGCCTGCGCACAGCGGACGGGCGGACGATAGCAACCCACGGCCCCTGCTATGGGCCCCACCATGATGTATATTTTGCATCCACACCGTTCACGAGGTGGGCCACTCCCAGCAGTGGGCCCCCTCCAAATTTCAGCTCCATCCACAGATCAGGTGGCCCACACTGCAGGAAACAGTGGGATTGAACCTCTGCCATTGAAACCCCCCTTTTATGGGCCACAGAAGTTTGGATCAAGATAAAATTTATGTTTTTCCTTTCACTCAGGTCCACGTGACCTCATGAACAGTTTGGATGGGAAATAAAGATTACAGTGGGCCCCAGGCCCACCTCCAGGTCCACGTGACCTTATAAATAGGTTGAATGGTAAATAAATATTACGGTGGGTCCCCTACCCTGACCGTGTGACCTTCAAAATAGGTTGGGTGGCAAATAAATATTACAGTGGGCCCCCAAGGTCCACGTGACCTTATGAATAGATTGGATTGCAAATAAATATTATAGTGGGCCCTAGGCCCATGTGACCCTATGAACAGCTTGAATGGAAAATAAACATTATGTTAGGCCTAGGTCGGGTGGAAAACAAACATTTTGGTGGGTCCTACTTAGGACCCACTTATGTATGTATTGTGTCCACACCTTTCATCAGTATGGACCTCCACCATGGAGTATGTGATTAATCTATGCCTTCCATCCCTATGGGACCTACCATGATGTATGAGTTTCATCCAAATCATCCAACCATTTTGGAGATTCGTATAAGGCCATTAGTTGAGGCCATCTTAATGTATTTGTGGCCCGTGGTTGAGGCACACTTTGATATATATATATATAAGGCTCATGGGTTATGGCCCATTGCAATGTACATAAGGCCCATTGGTGCGGCCCATTGATGTGGTCCACTTGATGAATATAAGGCCCATATGATATGGACCATTTGATGTATTTAAGGCTCAATGGGATGTACCTAAGGTCCATTGCAATGTGTGATCCCAACATAGTTTATGTGATGATGTTTACGACAGGCTATGCCTTGGGAGCAATGATGTTTGACGTCCACATTGCAAGTATAATGTTGGTTAAATGTCCACATTACAACTCTCTCTAGGGCCCATTGATAAGCTCGTTCTTGTTATGTGTAGGCCGTCTAGTCCATCCGCGTTATAAGGATAGTGCATTACTTTATAGCATGTTTAGTATAATTCCATAATTCATAATCATACGCGTCATATGTATGCTTGATATGAGAAGTGACTGATCATAGCATATGCCTTCGGGCAGATTGTTTAGGGGCTCCCAAATGAGCGGTGTTGCCCTACATGAGCACACGATACGCGCAGGATTGCTGCATGACTGGATAGTGTGATTCATGCATTCGCATTATGTGATATGGTACTGTACGCCCTATCAACTCAGGGCCGTAGCCTCCACAGACATATCGTGGTTGGCAGGATTGGATACCGAAAATCTTGTTTTACATGGGGTGCTATAGATATCCCTGGGTGAAAGTCCCTAAACCCTTATGGTACCAAGAGGTTGCTCCAACGTCTAGACTGAGTGGGTGCATGAGCGCCGAGTGCCAATTACCAGACGGTTGCGCTTTTCACTGTGTCGTAGTTGGTTGAAAGGGGGTGCGGCCTTACCCGCCCGAGAGGAGGGGGCAAAGATAGGCTGAGTCTGACCAGCTCGAGGAATAGGTCCGCTATTGACAAGTCGAGCCCAATATTGACAAGCGGATAGTGAGGTCTTTTCCACTCACCTTATTACGCGCGATGGGCGGCAATCTGGCTTGGAGTGTACTAGACCCCGGTGATATTCTAGAGTTGAGCTGTATTGATATGAGGACTTAGATGAGGATTCGTATGCTTGAGTTGCATTTCGCACCGCATGGCCTTGGTATGGCTGATATCATTCATACCTTGCATCGCATAGCCTTGGTACGGCTAATGATATTCATGGATTTAGCAGCATGTTCCGCATTACTCTGATACTGCATAACTACTACCTTGCGCATACACTTTCACTACCCTCTAAGCTTTCCATAAGCTTATGCACGATCGTTGCGTGCAGGTGACGTTGGAGCACAGCAGTGCTGAGGCAGGAGCGTTTTATAGATCATCTTGGAGTTTTTTGTTTATTATCATTGTATTTCCCTTTATGCTCATTGTACTTCTAAAGTTTTTGTTCATATTGGAAATGTGATGAAGTTTTTGGTTGTTGTTTGTGGGTTATGCCTTTGGTTATGCTTATTACGAATCAAACTGATGTTGAAAATCCTCCTCGTAGCATCCCTGGATCGGAACCTGGCGAATGGGCGCTGGGAGCCGAGAATGGGGTTCTATGGAGGCTGTCGACGCCGAATTTGGCGATCGATAATTTTACGAGCCCGGTTTCTGAGTTTGGGGCATGACAACAGGCATGCTGCCTAGGTGGGCCACGAAGAGGTTGGATGATGTGGATAAGACATACATCAAGGAGGGGTCTATCCAAGTGGGCCACATAACTACATCATCACATAAAAAGAAAAAGAGAGAGAGAGAAAGAGAGAGGGACATGTGTGATGGAGGGCTTACCACTATAAGCCCTCCCTTGCATTCAATCATACATTAAGTGGTCGCAATACATGTGGGCTCACCAAATCAAAGATCAACGGTGAAGATTCCTTCTCCACCAAAATGAAAGGTCTAGATGACCTCTATTCATGTAAGGAAAAATAAACATCATGATGGGGTCCATGGAGAATGGCCCCATTATAGAATGATCATGAGAATCAAGGTGGACCATCGACCACATCTAGGGTCCAAAGTGAGATCCATACCATCAATCGGTAGGCCTCACTTGGCCCATCATCAAAAAAATGAAATCTAGGCCTATAGAAACATCCACTGTTCGATCTTCTTGGTCCGATGGAACGTCGATCTCCTTGCCTTTAATTTTGATGGAGGTAGATGATGAATGGATAGTTGAGATGGGAGATGAGAAGGTGGGAAAGTGGGTCACACTTGTTGTTTTGGAAGAGAGCTTAGGGAGGCTTGAAAGTGGGATATTTTGTTGCTTGGGAGTGAAGAGAGGGAATGAGAGAGAGAGGGAAGTGATGGGTGAAGAGGGATGGGATGAGGTGTGATGGGTGATGGGTGGAGAGAGAGAGAGAGAGAGAGAGAGAGAGAGAGAGAGAGTTGACTTTGGGAATGGGAAGGGATGGGTTGTTGTACTTGGGGTATAGAGTGTACTTGACTTATACTTGACATTGATTGATTGATTGATGGGATAGGTCGTAGAAATTCTCTCAGAATTCGCACGCGTGGCGTTTTCCTCGAAATGAATGCGGGCCCATATCTTCTAGCCTGGGTATCAGATCGGTGCGTGAGTCGCGGCGTTGGAACTGCGGTGACGGAACGGTCGCTAGAGTACAAGTTTCGAGTCGAGTCGACTCCGATATGTAGGATTCGGCTTAGGATCGCGCGTAAACGTTGGATACAGGTCGAGGGTTGCCGGAATTCGACCAGGAGGACTGCGGAAACTTACGAAACAGCATGGACTATGATAAGGGCCTTATAAAACCACAGACTCACGAGGGTGGCCCCGATTGGGTTGACCACCACAGACTAGTCCGATTGATATAAGACGAATACGAATAACCTCCAGTAGTCGGACTATACGAGATGCTTGCACGCAATGCCGGTTATGACAAAGTTTGTCCGAGTCAACCGAATTAGCCTAACAGCTAGCCAACTGTGTGTGTTCACCATATATGATCACGCATTCATGAATCTAAAGCATCTCATACTTTTGAGAGGCCTACTATTAACCATTAATGATACGATCCCTAAGTCTCGAAAATCGAGCATGGTGGTATGAGACACTGTGTCTGTGTTATCGGCATACACTGGGGTGACGAGCCTCCCCTTAGTGACCAGCGAGCACAGGAGGTGATATATTATTATTCGAACGACTCCTGTTAAATTACCCGGCCGATGGTTCCGTGCCAGAGTATTGTTCGAACGACCCGGGCATGAATGGAATTGGGTGACGAGCTTTTTTCCTTATGGTGACTTGGTTATGTGACAAGCCTGCACCTCGAAACTGAGTGATCATACTCGGTATTTGGGTGACGACCCATACCGATTTGATCCTTATGCCTTTGGGTATCATGCCTTACCTTAGGAATTATTGATTTGTGAGATAAATGAGTGATACCTAAATTTGGATCATGGATTGCAGGTTCAAAGCCACTATGGCCGCCCTAGGCCAAGTGATCTGGATAAGGCTAATGATTAAACAGAGGTGTTTCAGCTTCCCCGATCTTGCTAGATGAACGGACTTAATTAAAAACCTCAGCTAACATGAACATTTATAGCATTGCATTAGCATAGGTTGGCGACTCGGCAGTCGAGGTCGCATTAAAGGAGTGTTGGTCATATGCGAACATATAGATGGAGTCGCTTGAGAGAGTGTTGGACGGCGAGGGCATGCATCATGTCATAATACCATGTATATGCATTAACAAAAGTATTTAGGGACTGTATGCTTAAAATGTCTTTCATTAATTGTCCATATGGATTTGATAGCATGTGTAACGTGATGTTTATGGAACCACTGAGTTAATCACTCATTCCCACTCTAGGACAGTGTTTTAAAACACCAACCAGACACTTTTGTAGATGTAGGTATTAGGAGTCCGATGCATTGGAGGATGCTCACACAGACTCGAATGACTCCTTATACTTCTAGTCACTGGATGGGCCGATGTAGGGCACATTTATAACGTCAATAAGATTTTAGAGTCGATACATTTTGTATTTTTTGAAACTGTATATTTAATTTACTTAGTTGTAATCCCGTACTCTGGATAAATATATTTTACTTGTTAGTTGATTTACTTGCGTTAAAATTATTTACGTTTATTCCAGAGTACATCGCATAGTCTAATTTAATTCCAAGAATTACTCAATGTCAGGTAAAACAAACTATTAAACCCTGCTTCCGCAAAACATAAGTGGCACCCCGGATATCAGCTATCAAGTATCTACTCGGCCCCCGAAATTCGGGGCGTTACAATACATGCTAAGTCGCATCTCTGATGAACCAGCGGGATCTCACAAAAGATAGGAGGAAAAGAAAAAAAAAATGAAAAGGGTAATGACACTTTGGAGAAAGTGAGCGGGTCACGGACAGTTTCATGGCCAGGATGGATCGGAAAAGGCCCGGTCGACGACAAAAGTGATCCAGACCATCAGACCTTAAATCAAGTGTATCTCGCAATCCAAAATGAGATATTGGACGTAAAATATATGATTTTGGGATAGAACAAGCTACTTTAGCCACCCAATCCCGCTATGCTGGGTTGCGCAAGCCAGATTTGTGAAATACCATCAACGATCGTTTCCCTATTTTAATTTCATTTTTACTATAAATAGTAAGTTTTAATTTGATTATAACTCTTCATCCATTGGGCTTTAGGAGTTATGCCCAACGTGAAAAGTGCTTAGAATAATTAGGAGAACAGTGTGGTGAAGCCAAATAGGACACTATTTTTTGCCAAAAACCTTGCAGACTATAGTAGACATCACGACCGTTTATAAATAGAGTAAGTTGCGAATTCTAGGAGTTTTAGTTGTAGTTTGATTCTGAAATTTCTCTCATTGCTTAGTATCCCTATTTAAAGGGTTGTGAACTCGTTTATTTCATTCATCAATCAAATTACGAATTTTATAGAATTTATTTTCTTTATTTTTTTCTCATGGATTCGATAAGTCTCAGTGAGGAGTTCAGAAGAGCTCGGTGCATTCGAAGTAGTTATCCTTGTTATCCTTGAGGAAGACAGTGATCAACTTATCCTTGTTATTCTTGAGGAAGACACTGATCAACCTTATCACGTTCATCCTGCATCAGAAAGGAATTATTGGTCAGAGTGGATCGCGTAGCATTGCCAGCCTAGCTTAGACCAAGTTTAGACTTATTAGCTTAGTTTGTGGGATTGGATTGGATTGGATTCAAGTCATTTTAGCTTGACTCAAACTCGCGGAATCCAACTTGTTATGCTTGTGCTCTATCGAGGTATGGCAATCAGATCGTTGGCATGTGCGTCATGTTCAAAAGTTCTTAGCATGCAGTCATATCCTCTACCAAGAAAATAATGGGCCCATCAGTGGTTGGGTGAACTCGGATGAACCTAAGGGTTAGGTCCGACTGGTAGAATGGTTTGAACCCATAAATGGAGCTCTCTAGATCAGATTCATGTCTAGGTCATGGGATCCGATACATAATCAGTTTATATGGGGATCAACTTGATCCGACCCGTTTGATGGACCTGGTTCAACAAGGGCCTTGATTGGTTCCACGTTCACATTCTTCACGAATCAGGTCCCAGTCCAGGCCTCGTTATCTAAACTAGACCCAAGGTGTAGAAACGGGTTATAACCATGAATAACAGTAACGTTAACAACTATTATTAGTAGGGGTGCACACGCTGGACTGGAACCGACCAAATCGCATGGTTTGGTCCAGTTCTAAAGTACAATGGTTCCGTTTTCAGTTCCGAAAACCAGAAAACCAGTTAGTTCGGTTCAGTTCTGATTTGGAGTTCCGTATAACTGAACCGTAACCGTGAACAGGAACCGAACCCCTTGGTTGATAAATATTAAATTTTTTTTTTTTAAAATATAAAAAATTAGACCATTCATAAAATGGATCACAACACGAATAGACATTGGTAGCTAAATCATTTTGGAAACACAAAAGGGTCATAAAAACAAACCATGACAAGATTACCCTATGTGAAAATTTTTAGTGGAGGAATTTGGGCTGGATTATAAAAAACTCCGAACTGTGGAACCGAACAGATTTTTTATTGTCCAGTTCCAATTCCGTTCTAGGGTACAAATGGTCCAATTCCGGTTTTAGTTTTCCTAGAACTGTTAGGAACGGTTCGGTTCTGGTTTCACCCCAAAACCAGACCGAACCGAACCCAACTGTGTACACCCCTACTTATTAGACATAAAAAAATGAAAGGATTTTCACATATAACATCCTCTTCCTTGGCCCAAAGAAAAATAGCACCCTCCCTTGTGCTTATTTCCCAATAGTTTCCTTTATTTTTCATTTTTTATGCTTATTTCCAAATAATTTCCTTTGTTTTTCATGTTTTGCCCAAAACGTACCATGCATGACATAGCAGGCGTTATAGATGGGTCCGTCAAATGGCCGGGCCGGCACTTCGGGCCTCGGGCCTGCCCCACCTTGGGTTGATCTTGGGCCAGGGCATCAAGCCGCCAGGTTTGAGTTGGATTTGTACAAAAGCTCAGCCCAGCCCGGCCCGGCCCATTAGGGTTTGAGAGGGCGATTTTATAACATACGCTGTCGGTAGAAAACCAACATTTGCTCCTGGTATACTTGAATGTTGATCATGGAAGAAAAAAAAAAAAAAGAGACCTTTTTAACCTCTGGTTCATTAAAAGAGTAAAATGACTATTTTATCATCCCATCCCCATGGGTGAATTATTAAGAAGGTCCACCAATGACAAAAGTTCTGCATCGTCACATGGATAATCTGAAACATCAGTTGCTGTTAGCCGTCAAATGCGAACCATTCATCGGTAAAGGAGTAGAATGACACTCTTTGGGTGATTCAACCGCTTGTAAAGTGCGCCTCACTAATGTTAGATAATCTGGACTGTCTCATGGATGAACTGGGCAATCAAATCTTATCCGTTCTTTAAAAAACAAGTAATGATATTTTTGGGAGATCCAACTGCTCATAAAGTGGACCTCACTGATGACAGAAGCTTCAGACGTTCATCATGAAATCTAATCCGTTCATTTTCAACAATCAGCCCCACACAAACATAAGGTGCAGAAAGATTTGGTTAACGCTGGCCCCACTCACATTTTAGAAGTTGAAAAGGGAAGCCAACTTCAACATGGACGGTAGGTTCCATCACGGTAGGTCACAAACACTTTCATGGCAAAGATGGACGGGGAAGACCCAATCAGAGCTAAAAATGATTAGCAACGCCAGGACTTTATAACAGTTATGCCTTGTAAATCGGAATGAGTTTTTCGACGTATCATATATGATTTTGGAAAGGAACATATACTTTAGCCAACTAACCTACCAGGTTTACAAGATTCCATCTTATTGACAGTCAAAAGTCCATTTTATTTTCATTCTTAAGTAGGAGTCCAGCCCAACATTAAAAGAACTTAGAAAAATTAGGAGAATAACATGGTTAAGTGAAATTGGACACTTACCATTTTTGGCCGAAAACATGAAGTATAATAAAAATGGTGATCATCTATAAATAGTAAGTTTATTATTTAATAGTAAGTCACGTTTTTTTAGTGTGTTTGAGTTGGAGTTTTGAGTCTAAAACTCCATCCTAGATTTGATTACACTATTTAAAGAATTGTAATTTAGTTTTTGATAATTAATTAATTTACTCCGAATTTATTGAAAATTATTTCCATTTTCATCTGTCAGGAATTCAAAAAATCCCTGCGAGGAGTCCAGGGAGTTCTGTAAATTCGGAGTAATTATTACTGAGGAAGATGGTGTCGACCTCATCACATCCCCTCACTGCAGCAAGGGCCGGGACCAAACACATGATGATTTTGATGTACTGCAAATGCAGCTGCTCGTCCATGGCCGGCAAGCAGTGTTATTTTGTCTAACGGCTAGTTCAATCCAATCTTATTTAAACGAAATCACCTGGATCAGTTGTGGGCACGTATTGCCTGCCACCGGAAGCTAAGCAGGGTACAATGATTTTTTGAAAAATCTACCCCGTTCATCTGTTTTGCTAGCTCATGTTAGGACACGAGCTTAAAATGATGCGGATCCAAAACTCAAGTGGGCCACATATATGAAAAGCGTGTAGGGAAATGCCTACTTTTCCGGGGTTCTTTGTTTTGTTTATATTCCATTCAAACCGTCCACAGATTTTTCCCGATTGATAAATAGTGGGGTCCACCTTTTGTCCTTAAAAACTTTCTATCAAGGCTTAAACAGGCCTATGTTTTATCTCAACAAGCAGGATTCATCCTAAAATCGAAGTCGTAATTACAAAATGGGCCGGCCCAATGCCCGAATTTTAGGCCGTATGGTTAATCGGATCCGACGCCTGCTTTCCTTTGACGTGGACCATTGCGACCCGAACGCTTTTGTAACGTACAAAAGAAGGGTCTTCTTAAAAGGAGAGATGCTCTCAGTGGTCTCTAATTGATGGATCAGATTGTTTGTTGGGCCTATTTTTTTTGGAAATGATCTTGACCGTCCATATTGAAGGCCACAGATCCACTGGTTAAGATTTTTCAGATTGATGTGATGCTTTCATGAGAGTCCATGACAAGTGCGATCGACCTAATGAATAGTCCGGATCAATGGATTGGATAACCCAACTGTCCTAATGCAAGTAGGAGAAGTAGCACTAAAGCATTGGAATCTGGAGCTCTGACTTCTAAGAGCATTCCTTTTGAAAGATGATGGTACCATCTCTTTCTTTCTTTCTTTATCCATTTCTAGAGCCTTCTTTCCTTTGTAAGGATCCAGTCAAGATTTCCAGCCTTTAATACGCTCAGATTTTTATGGGAAGATGATGGCCCACCTCCTATCAGTTATGGAAAAGATGGAACTCATCACCGAAATGTCGTTTGGGCTAAAAGATTGCACAATACCATTTGGGTTTTCTTTTTGTTCAAGTGGGCCATTTCCTTGATTGAATGTGAACCGTTGACCATTGATTTCGTAGTGGCCTTTTTTGATGGATTACCAAAACCGTCCAATTACTCTTAAAACAAGCAGCCAGCACGTGTTAGCTAAGACATGTGCGAGACATCTACCGTGCATCACGTGTGACCATTGACAAATGTATCCTACCTGAATTTCAGGTCACTAAAGTCATCAGTGGGCCACACCTGTACATTGAATGTGATTGTTAGTTTTGGGAAGAATTATATGGTACACCACCAGTCGATATGCGTAACATCCTCAAACGTGAAGGGCATACAAGTGGGGGCCATGGTCTGGTGATCCGAATGTAGTTCCGAGTGTAAGCTACCGTACCATGCTCCAGCAGGCAGGAAGATACTAACCAGCACTTCTCAATAGGATGTGGATTAAGCATGCACTATCTTGGCGAAATTTGACTGGAGAATAAGTTGTAAAAAATAAGGCCATACATTATTCAATCGAGTATATTAGACTAAGTTCTAATTATTTATTTTTTACTGCAGCGGACTATCCAATCAAATTTGACCGCACCCGAACGGAGGAAGGAAATTTCAAATGAGGGCAATACATAATTGGCGTTGCTCCTAACACGTGATCTAGAGAGAGAGACAAAGTTATGTCAAGAATGACTTTTGCTTTTGAGATTAGTTGCATCCACATACACCATTGAAGCCATATTTTCTAAGAGTCTTGCCTAGGTAATGTATTTCTTGTTTGTCAAATGCTTATAGTGGAAAGTAAAGATTGATTATATCACAAATGCGGAGGTCAGTATGAATAACAGGCATATGTAGCATTTATAGCACATGTATCATATATTTAGTGTTTGAAGTGTTTGAAGAGTGATGATACCACATGCGGACATACGAGCTCCATAGTTGTACATATGCACATGTGATACACGAGTGCACCTGTGAACTTGGATGGTTGTAAATATAAGAATGTTAAATTGTTGAAGTTGTTTACACTCATTTTTTTGTGCCCAGATGTGGACCAATGAAAAGTTGTCACGTGTCGACACTATGAGAACTAGTATCGGTAGAAATCATACTCATGCTCAATAATATCTTTGTTTGATTTTCTTTCGACGTTACACATTCTATTATTAATGCGAAGGCATAAACCCTTACGCGTGCTTTTAGGAGAACGAATCGTCGGATGTCACGTAGTTATGTTTATCATGCAATTAATGAGGCAGTGTACTAAACACGTCTATAAGAGACCTGTCTAGAGGACGGATCTTGTCACTCATCTAATTATGATGCACTGAGCCAAGTCATCTCTCACAATACTTCTAAAATGGGAGATATCTAACTATGATGCACTCAATAAAACCATCTCTCACAGTCCTTCTAAAATGGGAGATCTTTCCATAGCTGTTTGAAGAGTTTGTAGCATTCGAGAATATTTTGAATATCAAGAGATCGGGCCGACATCCAAGCAAATCTGATTATGGTTCAAACCCAAATTCAAAGAAGATTGACAGCGGCTAAATAAGGTTCCAAGTTATACATTGATTGGGATTAAAAAAAATGAGAGAGCATGAGGATTCGATCCCCTACTTGTGATTCAAGTGGGATTAAGAGAATGAGAGAATTAGATCCATGAACTAGTTTGACCCACTTCTGATAATAGATTTCTATCAAGTGGATCCTGTTTATCTATCCTCTCCAGCAATCCAAACCATCACCTTGTGGATTGTTAAATACACAAGGTGGTTTGATGTGGACCGTCCAACACCTCGATTGGAAGTGCAAGAGGAGGGCCATTAGGTGAGTGTTCGTGATTGATCTCAAATTTGAGATTGACCCCGATTTCCCTGACTTGGCCCGGTTGTCTTCATCAGAAGGATCTTGACATAACTTATCCCAAATCCAATTAGTGGGCCACAAATATCTTCGTAACGGGATCAACTGCGAGAAGAAAATCTTAAAAGCCAGTGGTTCAAGATATGTCCAAGAGATTTTATTTTATTTTTTAATCTAAAAAACACCTCATAAACACAAAAGATGCGGGATTAATTAGCAAGAAAACCCAATAGGGGCTTTGCCGTCTCGACAAGTTATAAAAGGAGCACACGAAGAATAGCACGATGCGCTACTTTTTAATCTTTCCAATTTATCTTCCTTAGCATAGCATAGCCTTGTTTTATCATAGATCGCTACCGTCTAGAGGCTTCCGCTACAGTACTTTAAGAGTATAATTAAATATTCATAGTCTTAAGTTGTAGGATCATGAATAAATGAGTTCCGATTTAACTTATCATACCCATCCGATTATATCTTGCTGGCCATATTCACCTCGATCATTTGCTTTGATAGACGATTCAGGTATTTATCTCCGTTATTTATTTGGTCGTTTGACACTTTTTTCTTTTGTAATGAGCAATACATTCAAATATTAATAAAATTAAAATTAAAATTATTTAGCATTCATTTATTTATCTATCCGTCTTTATTCATTTGAAGAACATTAAGTTCAAGTATTAATGAAAGAACTAATCCTTAAATTCTTTGATGCAAATTTATTGTTATAAAGCAAAAATAATCCATTCAAAAGAGCTAACCACTACCCTTTCACAAATTACATAAATGCTGAGCTCAACTAGTGGTTGAGAAGATAACTAGATCATGTGTCTAGTGTCTAATCAATCTGTCTCAATGAAGGGAACACCATCAGTTCAATCAAACATTGAGTCGAGTAGACTTCGGCACGCCCAAGCATTATACCCACACACAAAAATCAAATACAAGCCCTCATTCCTGAAGCATTAGATAATTAAGATACTTCCACCTATGATATCTACAAAGCATGGTGTAAAGTGTGGCTACATGACCCTACCATCTCTTCACTAAAAGGTAGTTGAACGAGTCACCCACAACAGTGGGTAAAGACCCACTCATGTCGTATAGGAGGACAAGGGATTTGACGCTAGCTTATCCAATAGGCAACGGGTAAAAATTGGCCTAAGATAAAATCGTGATAAAATCGTGTGCCCCAACGATCTAATGCCTAATGGCAATCGACTCTTGATCTTCGATTAAGTTTCCTTCGATGAGCATGGAGCTAAGAACATAACACCCGATATGACAACATGGCAGACTTCCGTGGGCCCTGCCATGACGTGTATGATATATCCACAGTACCCATCCATTTTGCAAGATCATTTTAGAGCACAAGCCATAAAATAGGCAGATCCAAAGCTCCAGTGGTCCACACCATATAAAAGCAGCGGGACAATGATGCCCACCATTGAAACCTTCCTACGGTCTACCATAATGTTTATTTTCTATCCAACCCATTTATAAGGTCACACAACCTCGATGAAGGAAAATCACAAGCATCAACTTAATCCAAAACCCCGTTGGCCTAAGGAAGTTTTCAATGATAGGCATTCAGTCCCCCACTACTTTCTGTGGTGTGGTTCACTTGGGCTTTGGACATCCTTTAATTTTGGTCTCATGTCTAAAAATGAGTTTGCAAAATAGATGGATAGCGCAGATAAAACACATACACCATGTGAGCCCCACAGAGTCCTTATGGCTATGTGGTGTTGGGTTCATTACAGTCCACCTCCTGCAAAACCATAAAGACCAAAGGCACCGGGAAGAAAGCTCCAATTTTGCAAAATAGGGCCACTACACACTTCCTGCTCAATTGTGAGACAGAAGAAAGAAAGGCACACCAGCCGTATGATCTAAGGATGCCCCTAGTATTCAACAAGAGCCCCAATCCTATTTTTCACTATCCAGGCATTCTTTGGACCGCCGGTTCGTCCGTATGTTTTTTTTTTTGACAAAAGGGGACTTGCAGTGAACCCAATAGCATGCACATGTGGTGTGCGCACTGTGGGGCCCACCATGGTATATGTGTTTTAGACCAAAATTGAAGGACATCCAAAGCCCAAGTACACGACACTACGTGTAAAGCAGTGACCACTGAATGCGTACCATTTGGGTGACCTTATGAATGAGCTGGATGGTAAATATACATCATGTTGGGCTTTAGAAAAGTTTCAATGGTGGGGGTCACCTTCCCGCTGCTTTCTATGGGGTGGTCTGCTTGAGCTTTGAATCTATCTTGTTTTTAGGCTCATGCCCTAAGTGGTCTCACAAAATAAGTGGGCAACCTAGATATAATATGATGTAGGAGTGGGTGAGTGTCCATATAAGAAATTATTTTTTTAAAACTAACGTGATGAGGTCAAGCACCGTTTTCTCATGGGAGAACTATTTTGAATCCATGGAACTTCTCTGGACTCTTCATAGAGATACCTCAAATCCATGAGGAAAATAAGAAAATAAAAAATATAATTTCTAGAAATTTGTAATAAATTGACTTATAGATGAAAAAATGAACTTACAACCTCTTAAATAATAACATAAACTCTAGGAAGAAGTTTTCGGAAGCATACCATAACTAAAACTTTTAGAAATTGTGAATTACTATAAATAATAAACTTACTATTTGCGGTCCTGATTCCTACTTAGACCTCATGGTTTTTGCCCAAAAATAGTAAGTTTCCTGTTTGGCTTAACCATGCTTTTGTCATAAGTTTTCTAATCACTTTTTTAGTTGGACACAACTTTTAAAGGCTAATAGATGAAGAGTTATAATCAAACTAAAACTTACTATAAATAGTAAAAATAAAATTAAAATGAAAATTTGATCGTCGATATGATGGAATCTCACAAATTCAGCATGCGCAACCCGGTGTATCTAAAGTAGCGTCTCCTGCCCCAAATTATATATGGAATGTTGGATAACTCATTCTGGTTTGCGAGATATGCCTGTTTTAATCTTCTGACGGTCCAGATCACTTTAGCTTCCAATCAGGCCTTTTTTAATCCATCTTAGCTATGAAATTGTATGCAACCCACTCTACATCATAACACATACATCGCGCATAGACGTTTGCCTCATCAACGGGGGTATTGCTATGTGTTCTACACTAGACAATCGGAGTCCGGGGAGGGAAAACCAGTGCAACGAACGTGGAAATTATGTATATACCAACGTTGAAATACGTACATATGACCTTTTATTTTCAATTGTTCAGCTGACACCACCTGAATTTATGAGCAGCCATGTGAACGGATAAAAGGAAGTGGCACGGGAATTTGATGTGCCTTCATCACATTGGATCACTCATTCATGAGTTAGATTGGCTACATCATCTGCTCGTCACAAACAAACAAAAATTATTTGTTACAATGTAATTAGGCCACATCACATTACTACATTTAATATTGCACTGAAAAGGCGGCAGATTAGCTGTTGGGTGTTATCCTAACCGTGTGGGGCTCACCTTAATTTATCTTTTTATCTCATTTTTTTTATTGTGATCCCAAACCTTAAGAAGATCCAAATATCAGGCGGACCATACCACTAGAAATAGTCATGAATGACCATTAAAAAAAAATTTGTGAGTCACAAAAGTCTTTGATCAAGTTTATATTTATATTTTCCCTTCATCCAAATCTTCTTGACAATATCAATAGAGTGTGGATTGTAAATAAACATTATGAAACCTTACCACGGGCCCTTTGAAAATTTTAAGGGTGAGGCATTCAATAGCCACTGCTTCCTGCGGTGGAGTCAGCCTGAGATTTGGATCTGCATAATTTTTGGAATCCCATCCTAAAATGGGCTGAAGAAACATATGGAGAGCAGGATATACCCCGCATTGGGCCATAATCTCAACGGCTGGAATCGCTGAGAATGAGTCCTAGCACAAACTGAAAACCAGAAGAGTGATGTACACTATCAAAATATAATCCTCTCCACGTTAGCCGTCCATGTCCACTTCGTACGGCTTGGATAGGAAGTTCAACGATGCTTTCATGCAAGGACCACTCGCTGGTGGACCCCAACTTGATGGACGGTCAGGCTCGACTGTCTCATTGACCTTCATGCCAATGATTCCTACGGATAGGACAGCCCAACGGTCTGGGATAACCGACCGGACTGCCACAAACGATGTGTGGCAACTCTTTTCCTCTACAACCGACCGTTTGGTGGCCCGTGAGATCCGAAGGGGCGAAGGAAGATGGAATGGAATATCCAAGTACAAAGACCGTTGCCCTACAAGTAACGACTCTTTTCCTTACAACTGTCCGTTTCATGGCCCGAGACCCGTGAGAGAAAAATTTACCACTGTAGGCGCTGTCTTTTGGGGTAATTATTTTTCTAGTTGGCTGGAAACTTTGCTGACGGAAGAGAATTTTTAAGGTACGGACAGATGATAATAACCCTCAGTTCAGGTAAAAAGGAGTTGAAAAATGAGGGGTTGTTCATACAAACAGGAGTCTACTTTGGTTATTTATGTTTGTGGTGGATGGCGGATAAGGTAGAAATCGGATTGCGTACTGAGTTACTCAGTACGCTCTCATGTACTGAGTAAACTGTGTTGGCCCACCGCGAATGCATCTGGTTTATCTACGCCGTCCATTCGTTTTTCCAAATCATTTTAGGGGTTGAATCAAAATTGATGAATATGCATAGCTCAAGTGGACCATAACATAGGAAAAAGTAGAAATATTGATTTCCACCGTTGAAAACTTTCTAAGGCCCCCGGTGATGTTTATTTGTCATTCGACCTGTTTATAAGATAAGATAGACATGGATGAAGGGAAAAAACAAATATCAGCTTGATCTAAAACTTCTTTGCCCCCAATAATTTTTTAATGGTGGATGTTCAATTTATACTGTTTCTGGTAGTGTGCTCTACCTGAGGATTGGATACACTCAATTTGTAAAATAAAACCCTAAAATTATCTATTAAAAGAGATGTACGGAGTAGATAAAATGCATGAACAACATTTGGGTCCACAGAGTTTACACCATACGCTTAGCCTACTGAGTTACTCAGTACGGAATCCGCTTCCGATAAGGTAGGTAAAAGGTGGTGTCTACGATGAAAAAATTACCCGCGTGAGACCCAAGGGGTGAGTTGCGTGCAAACCCTGTTACACAGATTTCGTGTAACCTAAAGCTCCGTGGCGCCCATGGAGATGTTCATGTGAATCCACTCCATCAAATTGAGAATCAGAAAAATAGACGATTCAAAAGTCAAATTAAACCACAACTCAAGAAACAATGGAGATTAAACTCCCACTAATGATACGTTATTTGAGGTTCACAGAAGTTCAGGATAACCATGATATTTATACATTACCTACATCTTGGTGGGAGTAACCTTATGAAGGGGTTGAATGTCATGGCCCATAAACGCTTCAATGCTCAGCATTTTCTTTTTCTTATGATGTGATCAACTTAATTTTTAATCTTCCTCATTTTTTTATTCAAAGCTTAAAATAATCTGCCGAAATAGGTTGGCAGAGTGGACTTCACGAAAACATTTGTGTGCGCTCCACATAGCTCTGGAGACACTAGCTCTGTGCAATAGGGTTTATCGGTGTACACCGAGTCGAGCTGGCCTCTACTTGACTCGACTCGGCTACTAGCTGACCCCAACTCGAACACAGCTTGACTCAGTCATCGAACTTGGCTGGCCAGCTTGGCTTAGTTCGGTCAGCAACTCAGGCCAATTCGAGCTAAGAGTGAGCAAAATCAAGCCTCCGCACCATTTTTACAAACATGCAATACGCTTTCAATTTCTCACGATATGTAAAACAGCAATAGCTATTTGTAAGTATTTCATCAACCCCTCATAGGCAAGGTCAAAATTTTTTTTTAAAAAAAGGATATTTGTTTCATATACATACCATCCTTCTTACTAACCGACACTTCATTAAGTTATTTCATCAAACACTTGGTGAGCAACATCAATATCAAAGTAATCGAGTTACCAAACTAATTCGATTCGACTTCCATTCGAGTTAGGGTTCAACTCAAGTCAACTCAAGCTTGGGCAAGCTCAATTTCGGTTCAATATTTTTTGGAGCTCGAAAAATTAACCCAACTCAGGCCGTACACAGCTTCGAGCCAAGACGAATCGAGCTTTTCGGGCTTTTCCGAGTCGGGTCAAACAAGCTAACCGAGCTAACTCAATCCTATACAACCCTGATTGCCCGCAACCTGCGTTGCTGTTCTCCGACCACATATGATGACGTCACGGATTCCGATAGACATTTAGCTGTCTGATCGGCGGGTCACATGCGCTTGCTTCACACACGCGTCCCACACGCAGCAGCTGTCGCTGGGTCCACCCGGGCCCCACTTGCCACCGTGGAACTCCAATCCGTTCCTGGGGAAACTGACGTACGCTGCCCGCTGAAGACACATGAACAAAACAACTGCACACGTGGCATGCACGTAACCCGCAAATAAACTGTTAAAATCATGGGACCCACTTTAGATGGGTCGGTGACCAACCATTACATCCACATGCCCGATTGATGAACACAAAAAGACATTTATATGGTGCTTAATAAGAAAAGTCTTCCTATCAGATGTTAGAATCGTCCAAATAATACGATATTAACGTCAAGACTTATCTAGAGTGGGTGCCACAATTTAGATGGTTTGTTAAACAATATATTTTGTCAAGCGTGGAAATTTTCAGTGCATGGATGTGAACCATCACAGTCCGCCAGAGTAACAAATTATTCTCGTGTAACATTCCCGAGGACCTTTCCCGTTACGACATCAGGTTGGAAACCAGATGGACGGCTGATATTAGCCCGTTCTCTGCTCGGCAACCCCAAGGCCGGATCGTGACGCGGCTGCAGGGACAGCATGATTGTTTTCCACATAGGCCATGTGACGACGTCTTCACGTCCAGGGCCTACCTCTCGTAGACTTTTCTTGAGGCGGCTGGTTAGGGCTAGCAAACGGTTGAGAATAGGAGCGGTGCTCAGCTGGCTTCGACTCTTAGCCGAGCCGATCAAATTGGAGCGGCTCCTCTGAAAGTAGAAAAAAGCTTTGGTGGTCTTGAAGACGATGATGATCCGTACGTATGCACACTAAAATTTGCACACGTGGCATGCATGTTCCTTGAATGAAATCCTCTGGTGGTCTGGCCTGGTTTGTGGACATGTAATGGAGGATTAGACCAGATCAACAGACTAACTGTTCATCAATCTTTTATAATGGAGATGTGGACCACCTACATTGGGCTCACTATGTGATCGGTTTGTAAGCAGATGGGTCTTGGTGCTGTCTGAAGATTCTGAACCGTGTTAGCTGTTTTATCCAGCCGTTTATCGTTTTCCTCATATCATTTTAATATAATATCAAAAAAATGAGTTAGGTCCAAGCTTAAGTGAACCACAAAGTGGGGATTCAACGTCCACCATTGAAAACTTCTTGGGAGCTGGGGAAGTTTCAGATCAAGCTGATATTTGTGTTTTAACTTCATCCACATCAACGTGACCTTATGAATAGATTGGATGGTAAAAAACCATCACGGTGGCCCTTAGAAAGGTTTCAATGTGGCTATCATTATCACTGCAGCTTTCTTTGGTGTGGTCCACTGGAGTTGTGGACCTACCTAATTTTTAGGTTCAAACCTTAAAATGATCTGATAAAAGAGGTGAACGGTTTGGATAAAACACTTACATCATGGTGGGCCCTACGGAGCCCTTCCTGGAAAGATTACCGTCCGGGCGGTGGATTGGCTGGGGTACCACACACCAGCTACATAGCTTATGTGGGTACGTGTTGCGAGAAGACAATCGCCGACGCTCATCGTGCTCCGAGTTGTACCAACGGTTCAAAGGAGATCAAAGTTACATGGCCCCAAAATGATGTATTTATTATATCAGCACCGTTCATCCATTTATCGAGCTTATTTTAGAGCATGAGCTAAAAAATTAATCATATCCACATCTAATCTGGACCACACCACAAAAAACAGTAAGGGATAATGATTTTCACCACTAAACATTCATAGGGCTCACCATAACATTTATTTTCCATCCAATCTGTTCATAAGGTCACAAAGACCTGAATGAAGAGGAAAAACAAATATCATTTTGATCCAAAACTTCCATGACCCCAAAAAGGGTTTCACTGGTAGACGTTCAATCCCACACTACTATTTGCAATGTGGCCTACTTTATGTTTAGATCTGTCTTATTTTTCAGGTCAAGCCTTAATACGAGCTCCCCAAATTGATGGATGGTTTGGATATAACACATACCTCGGGATGGACCGACAGAACTTGTTAACGTCAACACACCAGCTAGACCGTATCAGGATGATACTTGTGGCCTGTGGACCGTGGCGACAGTTTATTCCAGCAGCAATGACCTTATGAATGGTTTGGAGGCATACAAACACTGCCGTCGACTTCAAGACCATTTAAATGACGGAGTTTTTTTTATTCTCACCGCCGTCGACCTCAAGACCATTTAAACACATGCCATATGAATTACCGTGTGCTTGTGATTTCGTAACACTTTTTTTATTGGCCCTCAGTCACCTAACAAAACATGCTCAATGAAGACTATGCATTTGATCAACACCGTCCATCAAGTAGTTGTCTCATGCTCACTCTGTAACTAAAATATTCAAGCCATCAAAAACTCAGGTAAGTTACATGATGGGGAAGAGGTGAGGGAAACGAATTGGCTACTCCCCCGCCACCAGCCCGGTGGCTGATGGTCGGTGCTCTGTGGGCCCCAACATGATGTATGTGTTTCATCCATTCCGTTCATCCATTTTTAAAGATGATTTTAGTTCTTGGTCCCAAAAATTAGAGGGATATAAATCTCAAACGGAACACACCACAGGCTTGATTGGATATCTACCATTAAAATCTTCCTAGGGTCTACTGTACTGTTTATTTGACATCCAATCTGTTGATTAGGTCATACAGACGCAAATGAAGGGAAAAAAAAAGAAAGATCAGCTTGATCCAAAACTTTTATGGCCCCCAAAAAGTTTTTAACCGTCTACATTCATTCAACACTATTTCTTGTAATGTGGTCCACTTGAGATTAGGATATACCTCGTTTTTGGTTTCATACAATAAAATGATCTAGAAAAATAGATGGACCGCATGGATGAAAAACATACATCATGGTGGGGCCCACAGAGCACAGACCATCAGCCATTGGCTGGTGGCAGGGGAGTAGCCAATCCGTTTCCTGTGGAGAGATAGACCGCACGTCATAAGTTGAATGTGAGGGCCACCGTGTTTATAATTCCATGCAATCCCGTTATCCGATGGATGGAGGGAATTTCTAAAAATCTAGATTTTCTGAAACTTAGGTGCACACACCACGTAAAGTCGAGGTTTTAATCGTGATTTTACATTTTTTTTTTTTTCCTATGGTAAGATCCTCGGGACCAAAATTAGGTGGCATGCCTGATGGACGGTGTAGATCTTATGCACATGAAGTCGTTGGCCCCAGGTTGAGCCGTAGACATGTAGGCTGTAGTCACGCCCCGGCTGACAGTGCGTAGTACGTGGTACGTGTGAAAGATAATCCGAACCATTCATCCTGTGGGTTCCACCATCATATATCCACTAAACAAAATTCACTTTGATTGGACCTTCCTAAACATCTAATAAATGTAATTTTCTCACTGATCGTGAACCGTTGATGACATTCTTTTAGGGTGATTTTGCGTCCCTGATTAATAGATTAGGATTGTGAAAGTGTAGTTTTTAGATAAATAAACTACTTACTATTTGATCTATCAAATGAACGGTCTCGATCTAGTCCATATATGCCACTAATGCAGCAATGACCTCGATGCATGGTACCTCCCGTGGATCCATGGGTACTAGTCCAGCCCCAAACGCACTTACCTGATCAATGGTTAAGCGAAGCGAGCAATGTGGCCCACCAGCCTTGTTGTGAATCAGATGTTGCGAGCTAGTGCAACCGGTAGCGGTGGTGAGCTCCACACATCTCGACCGTTGATTATGATCACCATTGGCGTACATCTCCACCGTTGATTATGATCACCATTGACGTACACGGAAGATCAAACAATTACTCGGTGAGCTGACATTTCAAATTGGAAAATATAAAAAAAGAAACAAAGAAAGAGAAAAGATGATTGCCAGCCTCATTGATACGTTGATATGGGCAAGACTCCAGTGCTATTTTAGCATCATTTAAAAATGACGGTGAGTCCTCAAATATTATCATGACATAGCTATAGTGCAATCCAGACCGTCCAAATCATCCAGCTCGCGCGCATAATTGTGAATGGAGCATAATAGAATTACGGCACATCGAATATAATGTTAATAATCTATTAATTCCCTTCCAATTTGGACAATTTGCTTTTTACTTTTAAACCATCCATTAATACTAATAGTCAATAATTCAATGTTTACTATTGCTTCATCAGTGTGATTTTAGATATATGCTCCATTCACAATAGGACCCACAATTTGTACGGTCTAGATAGCTGTAAATTAGTGCCACATGTGATGAAGATGAGTTGCCACCCTTCTTTTAAATGGTACAAAACTAACATAGGAATCCTCAGCAACGTCTAGACATCCTTCCACTTTTTTAATCGACTATAAGCACAGCATCATTGTATGGACTTACAAGAAATCTTCTCCTTTCTACCTATGCTAGGTTGGAAGACTTTTTAATTTTTTTCCCACCAATTAGTGGTTAGTTTCCCGACCAACTCCAATTTGTTTTTTTGGTCAATCTCGTTGGCAGAAATGGTGGGACCCATCTTTTGAAGGACATAGCATCATCATAATAACAATCTTCGGTGGGGAGGAAATGTCCCAATTTTGTTATTTCTTGGATGGCTCATTTGGATATGACTACATAGATGAAGTGTTTTGCTTGTTTCATCGAGCATGATGTGTGTGTGTGTGTATATATATATATATATAAATTTTATAAAAATAAATCTAAATGCATAATACAAACTGGAATTTAACTTGAATTAATAGTCAGGCATCAAACCGGGTTTTTAAGAGAGCATCTGCGTGAACCTTTGCTAATATATAATCTAAAGCCTTTTTTCTCCTCGCTAGGACACTAATCATAATGACCAAGTACCAATTGGATCCATTGGCCTGGTTTTGCCTCCTATGCATGGCGGATGGTTGAAAGTACAAATTAATTAGATGACCCTTGAAATTTGATGATTGGTCCCAATGATAGGAAACAAACAGTTATAATGTTTAGATATTTAGTAGGAGCATTGAAGAAAATTGATGGAGATGGTTTTCAAGCTTTTTTTTTTTTTTTTTCTCTCTCTCTCTTTTATTCTTTTTTGAAGTATAATGCCATTTATGATTCAATTGTAGGAAAATCTAACCGAATGGATTAGGTTGTCACCATCAAACTTAGAAAAATTCATCTCACCAAATGGATTAGGTAGTCACCAGCAAACTCAGAAAAAATCACCTCATGTGAGTGAGAGCTTTGGCAAGATTGGACCAAACAAGGGTTTATGCATTCTTTCATGTAAATGGTATAACTAAACCTTCATGCAAAGGATAATGAGGCAACACTTCTATAGTCAAAGACTTGATTGGACGATACATGGTGCTTTTACTCAAAATCTAACTAAATAGATTAGGTTGTTCCAGTCGAATGAAGAAATTTTTTAAGAAAGCCAAATCACACTATTGGGGTTAGATTAAATGTACCATACAATGAATTTTTTGAATCTCCTTATGCAATGGCACCACTAAATTATGTCACATTATTGATAAAATGATGCAAAGGTGTCTTTATGCTATTGAAGAATCAATCGAACCGTACATAGTATTTAGATTGAAATATTTAAGGTCCTGTTTGGTAGACCCCTAAAAATGAGTTGATTTACTTTTAGCTAGCAGTAATTATGTATTATAGATCTTGATATCTAATCAATAATGAGTTTGTGTTAGTTTTTATGTATTAGAAAGATCATTAATTCATAACTATTATTAACTAAAATGAGATGACTTCTTTTTTAGATGTTTACCAAATAAGACTTAATTAATGGATCTATACGTATGCCACGGTGAAACATTGAAAAATTCAACTCATGTCAAATCGTGTATTTAGATTCTGGATAAATTGCGACTAAGATGAGGAATGTTACATGTGCATCTATCAGGGTTTTCAAAATGTAGTGAAATTTTTTTCCTCTAAAAATCAATTTTATACTGCATTGCCTAATAGATCCCGATTCAAATATTTTCAAATTTTTAATTAAAAGGAAAAACGAAAATCTTGTGGCTTGGTTTTACATGAATAATGTCATCGATGAATTATTGATTTTGTCAATGGCATTTCTTCGACTATAAGTTCTTTTCATAATTTTATCCCAGATGAAAAAGAATATGAGAGGCACATGTTAGCCCTTGAAGTAAGGCTTAATAGAGACACTAAAGTAGTCTATACAAGCAGATCCCACATGTGTGGTACTTATGATCAATGGAGAAGAAATGAGAATCTCTATCTCTTTGAATGAGCCTAAAGGAGATGTTTAAGGCATTCTCTTACTTCAAGGCTCTTTTTATTGAACACCCTCATCCATAGCTCAAGTGGTAGACTGACAGTGGGTGTACTAACAAGCTAACAAAAAAAAAAAAAAAGCCACCTTCTTATTGAAAAATCACACACACATACAGAGAAAAGGTTCTATGCAGTCAAGCTCATGGGAACTTCCCATGAGGTCGAGCTGTGTGGGCGCCCCACCGTGATGTATGTCGAACATCAACACTGTTCATTTGATGGTTCCCCTTTAAACTATGGGATATCCCAAAAATCAACCATATACGAACTCAGGTGGGCCATAACATCTAAAATCATGTGAATACATGCCTAAAACATATAAAAGCACTTGGCGGGGCCCACCTGAAATTTGGATGCTTCTGAAACTTAGTTTGACCCCTCATCCAAGTAGGACACACATAATGGATGGGTTGGATTTGTGAACCCCATCTCAATGTGCCCAACAAATGATTATGAATGTTTTAATGGAGGGTAACCCCTCTCAACTTTTGCATGTGGTGTGGACCACACAAGTCACGGATTGACTTGATTTTTAAGCCCTAAGTCCACCATGGAATGATGCAGCTGACTGATGGAGTAGATTTTCGACACACATCATAGTGGACCCACACAACTCAACCTCATGGGAAGTTCTCATGAGCTGGGCCACATAGAACCTTCCCCCCCCCACACACACACACACATATATATATAAAGAGAGAGAGCGAGAGAGAGAGAGAGAGAGAGGTCTCAAGTGCCATTGGTTGGACCACTGTTTACAGTCCACCCACTGGATTACTTCTAACCTATTACGTGCTTATGAAATCAAATCTTCTAATAGGTTAGCCCAACCAAAAGGATCACCTTGCGCAAAATTTGGCCCTATTCAATCATCAAGTGAGCCACACCATAGAAAATAGTGTATAACCATTGATAAATAGAAAGATACAAGTCTGGTACACTTGTTCAATGGATATAGTTGATTTTTGCACTTAGTAAGTACTTAAGAGTTATCTGTTGGGTAGACCATAACCCGTGGCCTAACCTGTAAGATATACTGAGAGAGAGTAATGGTCTCCGTGCTGCAAGAGACCTTTACGTGCACCAGGCTAAGGTACTAATTAACGTACTTGGAGAGAGTGGGCTGGGGGTGGGTCCTACAGTGAAAGTGATGTATTCCTGAAATCCACTCCGACTGTTAGGTTCGACCTAAGAATAGGCACATTTATAAATTATAATTCAGGTAGGCCATACCAAAAGAAACAGTAGGAGAAGGGGATGGCTAACGTTGACATTTTACAGGCCCACCATGATATTTACGTAACATCCACTCTATCAATACATGTATGGGGACCAAAACTCAAGCCCATACGTGATTTTTAAAATTTTTTTTTTTTTTGGTTAGCTTGTTAGTACACCCCCTGTCAGTTCACACTCCACTGTTAGCCCCCATCGGGAATCGGTGATTTATGTGAGCAATACCAAGTGAAATGGTTTAGATGGTAGGCATCTCTTGCACTATTTTCACTCATATAGCCCACCTAAATAATGAGTGAGGGTGATTTTTTAGAACTATCGATAAATTCTTATCATACACCTTAAAGATCGGAGTAGATTTCATATACGCAATAAGATGGGCCCACCCCTAGCCCTCCATGTGTGTGCTACTTTTTCACCCTTGTGTATATGGTACTTTACCACCCCATAATTTCTCATTTGCTCCACTACATTGAAAATATGTGATCTTGCATTAACTTATGCATCCAAAAGCATTCAAACCTTTCATTTTCATGGCTATTCATCATTGAACCAATACCCATGTAAATTAAGTGGTAAACTATATCGGATCTAATCCATTATATAATCATCAAGTGAGATTAAAATCATTCTAACAATTAAAATAAAATTTTAACAATTAAAAACATTAAAAAAAAAACTTTTTAAAGCCTTTTGAGTGTTGGACTAGCGTAGAAAGCACTTGTTGAACAGATAATTCCCAAGATTTAAGTTATAAATAAGCTTTTACAAAATTTGATGGATCATGTAGTCCAAGCATGATAGGTTTTTGAGTATAGAGACTTGACTTTAATCAATTCATTTGCATAGGATGACCACAAACAAAGTAATAATTACGGATTTGTCCTATAACTTCCTTGATGGTCATGGCATCACAAGATACTGAAATCAATGATTTACAACTATTCCATGATCAGTGACCATTATATCCACTTTTATGTTTGTGACGACAATCAAAGAAATCCCTCTTTTAACCCACCAAAGGAATCCATTTCTTTTAATCCGTCTATTTGTACATTTAAGATGCTCCCATATGCTGACTATAGTATGATCATATGTCTATCTATAATTTATGGTAATCATGATCTATAGTAAAGTTCTTCAATATTATCGGTACTATCTATATCATCAATAAATAAGATCATATTAGTTTTCAAAGGCATAACTCTAACATCTTTTCATGTCACTGGTATCATTGAATAACTTGATATTTTATATAAAATGGTGCAAACGTCATCGCATGTTATAAATGAATTGGTTGTACTCTTAATTTCTTTAATGAGTAAGGTAAATGCATTAGGTTGTTGCAATCAGAACTAAAAAAAGTTCCAACCTAAATGGGATTGAGCTTAAGCAAAATGTGATTAAAAGGGCTTTTGTGCATCTTTTTGTACCTTTGGCAGACTGAAAACTTAGCCGAGTCAACTCAACTCTTTTGAGTTTTTGAGCGAGTCAAGAAAGACAAGGGACGCTCCATTCTACTCCGGCAAGACCCATTCAACCAACTTACTAAATTGATTGTTTTTAATAATAAAATAAGATAAAATAAAATAAAAGTGGGAGATGAGATTTGGACAAACAACCCGAAGGATGATATCACTACCAACCGCCCATGTGCTATGTCTATGACTAATTTATTAATTATTTCACTCATGCATATTTCAAATATCTAAATTACTTTAAATAGTATTGAGTTTGAGTCGATCCAACTCGAGTTGTTTAAGAGTTTTTTAATGAGGGACTAAAAAAAGGATGTTGTGTTTTCTCATGCTATCGGAAGCCTGTTTGGCTGCCACTTAATAACGAGTCATTTCATTTTAATTAATATTAATTATGTTTTAGAAATCATGACTTGCATAAGTTGTTGGTGTTGTAATATTTCAAAAAATAAAATAAAATAAAAAAATTGACCATTGATATATAATTATTATTAAATAAAATGAGATGAGCTCATTTTTTGGTGGCTGCCAAGGTGCTACTGAAAAATGGTTTCTTGCACCTTTTTCTCGGACGGGTGAGATATATATGTGGTATCATTGATTTTCAGTTCAGCAAAATACTATTAGAATTGTATAAAAAATTGTGGCCCACCTGCATATCCAATGGGCTTGAATCTTTAGGTTAGGTGCTTCAAATGTGATGTAGAACAGGTCGAGGATAGTTTCATGGCCAAGATGGATCAGAAAAGGCACGGTTGACGACAGAAGTGATCCGGACCATCAAACCTTAAATTAAGTGTATCTCATGATTCGGAATAAGTTATCGGAAGTAAGATATATGATTTTGGAGTAGAATGAGCTATTTTAGCTACCCAACCTAATATGTCAGGTTGTACAAGCCAGATTTGCAAAATACCATTAGATCGACAGTCGTTTCCTTATTTTAATTCGGTGACGTAAAAAGTATTTAGAATAATTAGGAGAACAGCTTGGTGAAGCTAAATAGGACACTTACTATTTTTGGCCAAAAATCTTGTGCATTAGTAAGCATCACGACAGTCTATAAATGGTAAGTTGTGATTTCTTGTGGATTCGAGAAGTCTATATGAGGAGTTTAGAGAAGCTCCGTGGCTTCAAAGTAGTTATCCTTGAGGAAGACAATGATCAACATCATCACATTAATCTCTTCGTCAAAATGGAAGGTTTGTTTGTGGAATGTGTAAATTCTTCCCATGCGAATGATAGGGGAGGAAAATTGGGCTCATGAGGAGTGGTAAATTTAAATTTAAATTTAAATTTAAAGGAAAAATTGGCGGCATCCAAACAGACATTTAGCAAGTGCAACTTTGGTTTTTGGCTTGCTTAGGTAACATTCACATGCAACGGTGTTTTCCCTCGAGCATTGTCTATGATTGATTGATATATTTTGCGGATGGTTAGGATTTCGGATCAGTTTCATTTGGAGTAATGTCCCACATGCTATTTGCCTATTTGGATGGGGAGGAAAAGAACATGAGTGTCGTCCCGTTTTTTAAATAGTGGTAGACTATTAACGGACCTCAGCCTCCGTATTCTTTTCTTATATTAGAAAGGTGAATGAGAAGTGTCGTACGTGAGCACTTTTTATTTCTTTATTTCTTTATTATCTTACGCCAGCTTTCGAGTACGCAAGTTGCATCCTGCCCCCGGTCTCTATCAATGAACGGGCAGATCTGGGGCACCATGATATATTTGTTTATCCACACGGTACATTCATTTTCTTAGGTCATTTTAAAGTATAAGCCCAAAACTAAGGGGGAACGGATTGGCTAATCTCCCTGCCACCAGCCCGGTGGCTGATGGTCGGTGCTCTGTGGATGATGTATGTGTTTCATCCATTCCGTTCATCCATTTTTACAGATCATTTTAGGGCTTGAACCCAAAAATTAGAGAGATATATATCTTAGATGGACCACACTACAGGAAAACAATAGTGATTGGATATCCACCATTAAAATCCTCCTAAGGCCCACTATACTGTTTATTTGACTTCCAATCTGTTGATTAGGTCATACAGGCCCATATGAAGCGAAAAAACAAAGATCAGCTTGATCCAAAAGTTTTATGGCCCCAAAAGTTTTATAATGGTCAACGCTCAATCAACACTGTTTCTTGTAATGTGGCCCACTTGAGATTGGGATATACGTCATTTTTGTGCTAATGCCATAAAATGATATAGAAAAATAGATGGACAGCATGGATGATACACATACATCATGGTGGGGCCGCAAAGCACCGGCTGGTGGAGGGGGAGTAGCCGATCCGTTTCCAAACTAAGGCAGATCCAAAGCTAAAGCGCCACATAGGACTTGCATTTAATGATCCAACTTCATTTTTGGGGTCATACCTTAAAATGACCCGGAAAACAGGAATTGACAATGGGGATAAACATATATATCACAGTGGCCCTCACAGATCATTTATTGCTTGAGATGAGAGGGGGAGGACACAATTGTGTCATACTTTGGAGCCCTCAAGGTCATGCATGGGTAGATTGCGTGACATTCATGGTGACTCTAGGTGATGAGATTTGATTGGTCCACATGTTGCTATCAAAGATAAAGTGTTGTTGATCATGCTAGACATAATTAAGAACTTTCAAACAAACTTTGTCATGGCCTCATCTCTTATACTGGACCAATCAAATCCTTCCACATGGGTCACAATGGTCATCCATGATGATAGGGTCAATGCACAAATTGGATGCCTATTGCATGGTGACTTTGTCACCACGGTGTTCGTAGTGACATGATATTGCAGTATTTGATTGGGTCATGTGCCATTATCTAAGAGACAAGGCAATGCAAAGAATTTTTGAGAGTTGTTTAGTATGTGATCAACTGGGCACACCACCTGTCCTAATCAAATCCCACCACATCTATGATATCCAAATACAGGATCATCGTGCAATCGCATCAGTCATGTGCACTTTACTTTATGAGTCTTTATCTTCGTGTAGTTTTTTTAGGCCCACATACAGTACAAGAGAGCTTATGCAGACTGGATTTGCCGGGTGTCCCAACATCATGCCATGATTTTGTGGGTCCACCATGATGCATATGCTTTATACATACCTTTATCTATTTTGCCAGCTCATTTTATGGCATGGGCTTAAAATTGAACTAGTGTGAATAATTATGTCGACTGTTGAAAACTTCTTAGGGCTCACATGTAAGATCTCTATAAGTTGAGGCTTATTGATCAACGGTCTAGATTGCGCTAAAGGTTGAATAATGTGACAGGGTAAACCAATGGACCCCACTGTATTGTGAGTCTTGTGGAGCCATTTGAGCCCTACTAGGATACGAATGTATGGAGCCGTGGGAAGAGAGTTTTGATGGTTTTCAAACTCTCTTCACCACATCATCTATATAAAGAAACCTATCGAACAACTTGATCAAAAACTCCCGTTACTTCCTAAGTAGTTGTGTTCAAGTAGGTGTTCATTCCCCGTTGATTCCCATAGTGTAGGTTGCTTGAGCATGGATAAAATGTAGTTTGCTTGAGCATGGATAAAATACATACATCACATTGCACCATGCGGAATCCTGATACTAGCTACCTATGTGGTGTTAGGTCACCACCCAATCAGTGTACAACTTACTCACGCCACAAATGTGCCAGCATGGCACATGGGTGTCTGATCCAATCCTTGGAGGGTTACCACTATGCTGAAACTCTAGCACAAAAATTAGGTCGGTCCACAATTCAAGTGGAAACCGCTACCAAACAAATGTAAGGGCTGTGAGAATCTTGGTTGAAGTTTTATAATCCATCCACTTATTTCCTATATCATGGCCCACCTGCTGAGTAGATTAAATTTATTTTTGAAAAATAGAACAGTTGGACCCATATAGTGGATGGACTGGATTTTTCACCTATCTGCCATGCTGACCCACGTGGGCTAATGCGAAGCCACCTCAAATGCTGATGTGGCAGATAGGTGCAATGTACAAGGCATCCATCAGAGGACGCAGGTTAGCTACTGGCATCGGCGGTAGAATCTCCCTACTGAAGTGAGGTCACCAAGTTTGTGGGTCCCACCATGATGCATGTGTTACATATGCATTGTTAATCCATTTGGAGAGATCATTTTAGGGCATGAGCCATGGAATGAGGTAGATCCAAAGCTTAAGTTGAGATTGAATGCTTACCATTAAAATTTTATTAGGAGCCATGAAAGTTTTCAATCAAGCTGATATTTGTGTTTTCACTCATCTATGTTAGTATTAACTTATGAATATCTTAGATCTAAATAAACATCATAGTGGGCCCTAAGAAATTTTCACCGGATGATTCTTTGGCTGGTGCTCTAAAATGATATCTCCAAATGGATGGAAAATGTAGATATAACACATGCATCATGCTGGGCCCACAAACTTGGTGATGTCACTTTAGTAGCTAGCCAAATTGGCTGCTCCACCTGTCATTAGCTAATTTGCCTTCCCCGTCGCAAGGGTACTCACCACACATTTGTCAAGATCAGAGCCACTCTTCTCGTGGTCCAGATCACTCATCAGGCACACGACTCACCTTAACCACGGCTCCCCTGTGACCCAAACCTCCGTGGGATCCACCATTATTTTTGTGTTATATCGATTCCGTCATTTCTCATCTTATTTTACGATCCCCCCCCCCCCCCCACAAAATAATAATAAAAATAAAATTTAAAAAAAAAAAATCCAAAACTCAAGTGTGGGCCACATGAGTGAGGATTGAATGCTTATCATTAAAACCTAAGCGAAGGGCATGAAAGATTTGGATCCGGGTTGTATTTGTACTTTTCTCTTCAATCATATTCTAAATGCCTTATGAATGGGTTGGATGACACCAAAATATCTATGAATGGGTTGGTTGGCATCAAAATATCAAAGTGGTACTCGAAAGGTTTCAGGTGGATCATCCTCACTATTTCCCATGATATAACTCACTTGAGTTTTGGATCCACTCTTGTTTGTGCTCTTATACCAAAATGAGTTGATGAAACGGATGGTCAAATTAAGTGATATAACACACATTATGGTGGGCCCTTCTGAGCTTTGGGGTTATTGGGAGCCTTGTAACTAGGATTATAGGTATGGACTGTCCAAACTTTAGGACAAAAGCTTGCGCAAGGTGGGTCCCGCTTGAAATAGCTCTACTATAAGAATTGAACTGGAGGTGTAGACATCTCTTCACATAAGTGGATTACATGGGGTTTTGTATTTTGTTTCAAAATTAATATTAAAATCGGAATTTCAAATATTTCAGTTTCCTTGTCCCACATTGAATTTAACGAAAAAAAATATCTTATATATAAGATACGCTTTTTGCCTTTGGGCATGAGTCACATTTAGGGGGCATGTGAACTTGGTCCCGTGGGGGGCTATGCCAAGAGATCTAATCTTTGCCATTGACCACACGCGCGCGCGCGCCAAGTTGAACCATGCCAAGTTTGTGTCCATGTGCGCGTCGCGACGGGACGGGCTGAGCGCGGGCACGAGTGCGGGTGTACTCGCGTAGGTATCTGTATATGGGTACTTGTGGGACTTTATTTGCAAGAGTGTACTTGCACTTGCGCATTTTCGTTTTAAACCAAAGAGATGTGTCCATTCGGTTAGTCCCACTGTTGGGTTTAAACCTAACAGACCTAACCCTTTTCAAAAGGGTACTTAATGCACCACTTAGGAGTCCATATAAAGATTTCCAATTCATATTTGAATATATGAAAATCCTTTCCTCTTTTATAAAACTCTCTTTATATTTTGGTTTATGAATTTTTTACTGTTGAGTTCGTCGCTGAGTCAACCCAACACTTTTGGGTTAAACTGTAAGTGGTTTGAGCTCACGTACAGTAAGTGCACTGCTGGGATCAGGTTATAGTCATTGTATTCTGAAGTTTGATCACTCTGGAAACCTGTTGCACTTGGAACGCTGTTCAAGGGGAGTAAATTCGATTTCAAGCCGAGTAACTCACGTCACGCCTCGACTCAAATTCGATAAGTCTTCTGTCTCAATTTTTTTTGTTTTCTTTTTGGTTCTCGATTTTTTTAATAGTCTATTTAATTCAACTACATATTCCCACAATCTTGAAATCAAATTGTTGAATTAAATACGTTATGGCTATCGTAACAGTAAATACTTCTGCCAAGTTAACCAAAATCGAATTGTTCGCTGGACAATGCTTTAAACGGTAGAAACAAAAATTTATGTTTTCACTAACCACTCTTAAAGTTTCATACATTCTGTCTGAATCATTTACTATAGATCTAGTAAATCAAATTGAAGTAGTAGATGGAAATAATTGTAAAAACTATATTATAAACTCTTTGTCCAACGAACTATATGATGTGTATGCTTCTTACGAGTTTGTTAAAGATATATGAACTGCTTCAGAAAAGAAGTACATTTTGGAAGATGCAGTGAGTAAGAAACATGTAATCGCTAATTTCCTTCACTATGAAATGACAGATGATAAACCTGTCATAAATTAGATTCATGATTTTCAAAATCTAGTTCATGAACTATCGTCAGAAGGAATTAAGTTGGATGAAGCATTTCTGTCAGGAGCACTAATAGAAAAGTTATTGTCCTCCTGGAAAGAATATAATAATAAAATGAAACATAAAAAGAACGATATTTTACTGAAAATTACTATCGTACACATACAAATAGAGGAGGCCAATAAAAACAAAGACCAAAATGAAAATGAAAATGAGATAAATTCAAAAGGGAATCTTGTGTAATCAAGTCCAGAAAACAAGAAGAACAAAAAAGTTAAATATCTTAACTATGGCAAACCTAGACATTATGTCAATAAATGCAGGCTTAAAAAGAAGAATGCAAATAATTAATTTAAGAAAAAGGAAAATTGCTACAACTGTGGAAAGTCTAGGCATCATATTAAAACCTGCAAGCTTAAGAAAAATAAAGATAAATTGCAGGCTAATCTTACAGAAACATGCAATGAGTCTGACATGGTAGTAGCTGTGGTGTCAGAAATTTTTCTTGTAAACAACTTCGAGTGGGTACTAGACACTGGTGTAACTCGGCACGTGTGTAAGGATCGTAGCATGTTTACCTCCTACCAAGTATCAGAAGATGATGAACAGGTGTTCATGGGTAATGTTAGAACATCTCCAATTGTAGGAAAATGGAAAGTACTTTTAAAACTCACCTGTGGAAAGACTCTAATGTTGAATAATGTCCTACATGTGCCTGACATTAGAAGAAACTTGGCCTCTAGTTCGCTTCTCAATAAAGCTGGTGTCAAATTAATATTTGATTCAGATAAGCTTGTAATAACTAATTAAGAATGGAACTTTTGTTGGTAAGAGATACTGTAATGATGGTCTATTCATTGTAAATATATCCAATGATAATAATAAGAAGATATCCAGTTCTGTTGATATCATTGAACTATTTTATCTATGGCATAATAGATTAAGTCATGTAAATGCAGTATCTTTGAAAAAAATGAAAAGATTAAGTTTATTACCTAATATATCTAATGAAGAATTTGATAAATGTGAAACATGTGTAGAATCAAATTTTATTTAAAAAAAACTCTTTAAACAAATAGAACGATCCTCAATTCTATTAGAGTTGATACACAGTGACTTAGGTAATTGTAGAAATCACATGTCTAGAGGTAGAAAAAGATATTAAATAACTTTTGTAGATGACTACTCTAAGTTCATTGGAGTCTATCTGTTCAGGAACAAAGATTAAACTTTAGATACTTTTTGTAAGTATAAAATTGAAGTTGAAAATTAGTTAAATATAAAAATTAAAAGACTTAGAACGGATAGAGGAGGAGAGTATGAATCTTCTCAATTTAGAGAATTATGTGAAAAAACTGGGGTAGTTCACAAAACTACAGCTCCTTATACACCAGAATAAAATGGAATAGCAGAACGTAAGAATAGAAATCTTAATGAAATGATGAATGCTATGTTAACTAGTTCAGGCTTACCCTCAAATATGTAGGGAGAAGCAATTTTGTCTACTTGTTAAATCCTGAATAGGATTCATTCTAAGTATTCTGAACAAATACCTTATGAACTTTGGAAGAATCATGTTCCTAGTTACAAATATATTAAAGTGTGGAGGTATCTTACTAAAGTATAATTGTCTGAGACTAAGAAAGAAAATTATGCCCTAAAATGACCGACTGTGTATTTATAGGGTACGCATAAAATAGTGTAGTATATAGGTTTTTGGTTTTAAATACTAAGGATAATATTCTAGATCCTAATACAATTATAGAAGGTAGAAATGCAGAATTCTTTGAGAACGTATTCCCTATGAAATCTAAATCTATAAGAATAAAAAAAATGTAACGTCCTGACTTTTCAGAACTCGAGTACATGACTCGTTTCCCAAAAACCCAAGTGTTAACCTTAAAGGATGGTCAAATTCGAGTTTATTTATTTATTTATTTATTTCAACTATCAGAGTAAGCAGATGAGCGTAGAATGAACAAATCATACATAATAGAAAATTTCATTTACGTTTAGGATGTATAAAGAGTTACCCATAATAACTTATACAAACCAATGTCCCAAACTTACAATTATAAAGTGAAATGATATTACATGTAAACAACGCAAATTGTAACAAATCTGGAACTATAAAACCATGTAGCAACTCTTGATAATACAATCATGCATCTTCACAGTGGTACTTTGCTCCTCATCAGTCGGAACCTGAAAATCAATTCAGCCACCTGTGTGACCTGTAAGGTTGTATATTTGATGGATGAGTGGCCAACTCAGTGTAAATTTTTCTCGATATTACACATGTTGAGGGTCAAATATTGCATATCAGACCCAGTTATTGCCTGGATTTAGGAACATGATACCGTTGAATAGCCCATTTTAATCATGTTTGTGTTGCAAGGTGGAATTGTGAGCTAAGACTGGATCGGGATGCTAAAAGCACGGATTTAACGTTCAGAATGCACCAAGGCAAAGGAGATCGGTTTTTGCAGGGACCCACTTCAGGGACAGAGGAAGAGAAGCAGAGAAGTGCTTTTTTTGAAGTTTTCTTTATGTTTTTATTTTTTTATTATTTTAAGAAAATAGCCTAATCATGTTTTTTCTAGGCTAACCCTCTTAGCTAGGGCTAAGAGGTGAAGCTTGTAGCGAGATGGAAGATTCTATTGTGTGCTTTTAATTTAAATTCATGAACTGAATTTGATTTTAGTTGATTATTAAAGGAATGTTTTTCTTAGTCTTTAATGGTCTATTGTGACTGAAATTACAATGGGTCTGTAATGGCTTGAATATTTCCTTTTCCCTTTTGATGTTTATGACGTCAGGAAGCCCTGTTGTTTACCATCGTCTCCTGGGCATGGTCGGATGACGATACCCTTCCTAACTTTCATGCATTGTTGATTGGTTGGTAATTAGTTTAATTCTGTTGTTTGCTTTGTCTCCTGGGCATGGTTTGATGATGGAATCCATTCTAATTCATATACCTTTCATCTCTTGAAAACCAGATCAAGTAAGTTTAGTTAAATGTTCATGATTCTTGATGCAGGCATAAGATCTCCCTGATCTCTACAAGTGGATCCTCTGAATCCCTAGTTTACTTCCTCTGAATTACTTAAGTTTTAGATTAGTATTTCATCATTATTCCTCAAAATTCATTCGATTTAGATTTCATCTCATTCTAGTTCTAGTTCTATTTAGTTTTAGATTACGTACATGTATCAGTCCCTTGGGACTCGACCTCGGTCTCACCGAGTTTATTACTACATCACAACCCTATACTTGGGGAGTGAACAAGTTTTTGGCGTCGTTGCCGGGGACTGACGGTTACGTTTTTCTGAAATTAATTAGTTTTAGAATTAGGTTAGGATTAGGATTTTACTAACTTTAGGCTAAAGGTTTTTATTTTATTTTATTTTTAGAAACTAACTTGTTTCCATATTTTGTAGGATCCTGACATAAGTTCCTAAATTGGTAATTCCTTCCTAATTTCTCTACTTTTTCCACTTTTAAAGTTAGGGTTTAAATTTTTCTAATTCTAGTATTTTTCTATTTGTAGGCAATAGTTTATTTTTAGAAATTTTCCTCTTTTATTTTTAGAAACTTGGTTAGTTATTCCCCTTTTTAGAAATTAACTTTCTATTTTTATTTTTAGTTACTTTCTAATTGTAGAATTCTAGTTTAGAAACTAACCTTCATATTTTGTAGGCCTTTAAGATAGAAATTTCTAATTCGGTAAGCTCATTCTCTACTTTCTATTTTTCAGTTCTCTTTTTAATTTACTTTCTAGTTTAGGGCTCTCTTCTTTTAGAAGCTAGTTCACTTCTATCTTTCTTTTAAAGGATTGTTCTTCTCTTTTTAGAATCTAACTTATTTTGTTTTATTTTGCAGGTCTTCAACTTAGGGCCTCCAATTTGGTAACTCCTTTCCAACCCTCTCTTTCTTTTTAGATTTTCTTTCTTAGGATTAGGTTTCAAATTTAAATTGAGGGCTGTGAGTGTTTCATGCCTAAGTGGGCCCGTGACAACACTCAACGTCTCTTGACTGAAGGAGGATTAGTTGAGGGGTTGACTATCCATTGCAGGACTAGACACCACTCGAAATCCCCTGAGTTAATTGAAGTTATGGCTGAAGACCAACCTCCTCTACTTCCACCCAGGGTGGAGGATACTCAAAATGAGAATGAGGTGCATCAGGCACCCCCGCCTCGTACTTTACGAGATTATCTATAACCGGCGGGAGTGAGTACGCCCTCATGCATGATTTTCCCTGAAAACACAAGACAAATGGACATCAAGTTAGGAGTTATCCAACTCCTTCCCAAATTTCATGGACTTGAATCAGAAAGTCCATATTTACATTTGAAAGAGTTCGATGAGATTATAGCTACATTATGTTTTCCTAATGTATCTGAGGATACAATCAGGTTGAAACTCTTTCCTTTTTCCTTAAAAGAGAAAGCTAAGACGTGGTTACATTCACTGCGTCCTAGATCCATTGGCACATGGAACGACATGCAGAGGGAATTCATAAAAAAATTCTTCCCACATCATAAAACGATTACCCTCAGAAAAGCAATCATGAACTTTGCCCAAAAGGAAGATGAAACATTTCTCTAATGTTGGGAAAGATTCAAAGATTTGGTCAGTTCATGCCCACAACACGAATTTGAAACGTGGCGCATTACAAATTTTTTCTATAATGGACTGACATCTTCCATGCGCTAAATGGTCGAGACAATGTGTAATGGAGAGTTCATTAATAAAGATGTTGATGAGGTATGGGATTACCTCGATAGTCTTGCTGAAAAAACACAATCATGGGACTATTACCCAAAGTGGAACACCACATCTAGGCCGACTCAATTAAAGGAGAAAGGTGGATTATATCTCTTGAAAGAAGAGGATGATCTCAAGTGTAAAGTGACTACGCTCATAAGGAAAGTTGAGGCCATGGAAGGAAAGAAGGATAAGGTTAATGAAATTGTTTGCGGCATCTGTGATTGCAACATTCATACAACTGAAAATTGTCCTACAATACCCGCCTTTCGAGGAGTGTTGAATGAACAAGCTAATGCCGTAAACAATTATCAAAGACCTTTTACTGGACCTAACTCCAATACGTACAATCCTGGTTGGAAAAATCATCAAAAATTTAGTTGGAGGAATGGACAAACGGTTACCCCTCAAGGTTTCTTCAATCAAAATCCAAATCAAGTGAAACCTCAAGAGGAACCGGTTCAAAATTCCATACAAGAGTTGGCTCAGGCAATGCGGGAAATTACAGATTTTATGCAAAAGATAGATTCTCGTATGACAGTTATAGAAAAGGGGATGCTTCCTGCACAACCTCTCCCCAATCCTAAACTGCAGTACGAGATCAATGATCCCAGCTCTTCAAATCAGATGGGGCACGCTAAATCCATCACCACTCTTAGGAGTGGAAAGATCATTGATAAAACTCTTCCGGTTAGGCCCGAAAAGCCTCAGGAACCAGAAGAGGACAACAATGATGGATCTAGTGATGCCCCACAAAAATTAGAACCGGAACTTCTAGAGAAGCTAGTTGCTCCGTTCCCTCAACGGTTAGTTTCACCAAAACCTCTCTCTAACTCGCAGGATATCCTAGAGGTGTTGAAACAAGTGAAAGTCAACATTCCTCTACTTGATGTCGTGAAACAGATTCATTCATATGCCAAATTTCTGAAAGACTTATGCACAACCAAAAGATGAAAAATTATTTAAAAGAAAATCTTCTTGACTAAGAAAGTGAGTGTCATCCTGAAGCAAGACGTGCCGCAGAAATTCAAAGATCCCGGTAGCCCAACCATATCATGTGTAATCGGGAACCATCGAATTGATCACACACTTCTTGACTTCGGAGCGAGTGTAAATCTGATTCCCTACTCGGTATACAAACAGTTAGATTTGGGTGAGATAAAACCCACCCTGACCACACTACAACTTGCTGATCGCTCTGTTCGTGTACCAAGAGGGATAATTGAAGATGTGTTAGTCCAGGTCGATAGATTTTACTACCCTATAGATTTTATCATCCTGGACACCGAACCCATCAATAACACGAGCACTTAGATTCCTGTCATTCTTGGTGGCCCATTCCTTGCCACGTCAAATGCAATTATCAATTGCAGGAATGGTGTCATGACTATGTTTTTTGGAAATTTGACATTGGAGTCAAACATTTTCTTCAATAACGGTAGCAACTCAGAGGATGATGACGATTTCCACGACATTAACATGATTGACTCTTTCGTGGAAGATACGACACCTCTGACCTTATCCTCCGACCATCTAGAGATATACCTGGCCCACTCCCATGATTTTGATGATGACATGCTTAGGGAGACGTGTGCCTGGCTTGATACTGCACCGGTACTTGAAGTTAACCAGTGGAGGCCATAATTTGAAGAATTGCCACAAACTGATGTAGTGCCTCTACCGTCTAATCTCAAGCAGCCGAAGCTTGACCTAAAACCTTTGCCCTCTGATTTGAAATATGCCTATTTAGGTCAAGATGAGACATATCCGGTGGTGATCTCTGCCCACCTGGAGAAAGAACAGGAAAGTATGCTCATATCTACTCTCATTGAGCATAAAGGAGCCCTGGGATGGACGATAGCAGACCTCAAGGGAATCGATCCCTCGATTTGTACTCACCACATATATCTTGAGGATAATGTAAAAACCGCTCAGCAACTACAACGTAGACTAAATCCAAACATGAAGGAAGTGGTTAAGGCTGAGGTTCTTAAACTATTAGACGTGGGTATCATATACCCTATATCTGATAGTCAATGGGTGAGCCCAACTCAAGTGGTCCCTAAGAAGTCCGGAATCACCATCATAGCCAATGCTAATAATGAACTCGTGCCAACTAGAGTCACTACTGGTTGGAGAATGTGCATTGACTACAGGAAGTTGAATACCGTCATGAGGAAAGATCACTTTCCTTTACCATTCATTGATTAGATCCTGGAAAGGTTAGCTGGTCATTCCTATTATAGTTTCCTTGACGGGTATTCGGGCTACAACCAGATAGAGATAGCCCCTGAAGACCAGGAAAAGACCATATTTACATGTCCCTACGGCACTTTTGCCTACCGAAGGATGCCATTCGGACTATGTAATGCCCCTGCCACCTTTCAGCGATGTATGCTTAGTATATTTTCTGATATGGTGGGGCAATATCTAGAGGTCTTCATGGACGACTTCTCTGTTTACGGTCTATCTTTCAGCAAGTGCTTGGAAAGTCTTAAATGTGTACTGAAAAGATGTGAAGAAAAGAACTTGGTACTCATTTCATGGTTCAGAAGGGAATTGTCCTTGGGCATATCATCTCGTCCAAGGGAATCGAGGTAGATAAGGCAAAAATAGATCTTATCTCTAACCTACCGCCACCCAAGAACATCAGAGACGTGCGATCCTTCTTAGGACACGCAGGATTTTACAGGCAATTCATAAAGGACTTTAGTCTCCTCTCTCGTCCTTTATGTAATCTTCTTCAAAAGGATGCTCCGTACGAGTGGACTGAGCAATGCCAAGAAGCTTTCACCAAGCTTAAGGGCACATTAACCACTGCACCTATTATGCAGCTACCCGACTGGAGCCTTCCTTTTGAGCTTATGTGCGACGCTTCTGATTATGCTCTTGGGGCGGTCCTAAGCCAGAGAAAAGATAAGAGACCCTACGTCATCTATTACGCGAGTAGGACTTTAAATCCGGCCCAAGTGAACTACTCAACTACGAAAAAAGAACTCTTAGCCGTAGTGTTCGCCTTGGACAAATTTAGGTCCTACCTGATCGGATCCAAGATCATTATCTATACAGATCATACGGCATTGAAGTATCTTCTTTCTAAGAATGATTCTAAGCCCCGCCTGATACGATGGATCCTTCTACTCCAAGAATTTGATTTGAAAATTAAAGATAAAAAGGGAGTAGAAAACATTGTGGCCGATCACCTTTCTCGCCTTCATACCTCTGATTCCCTTGAGACGACCTATATCAACGACATGTTCCCTGATGAACAACTATTCAGAGTCTCACATTCACCTTGGTTCGCTGATATTGCTAATTATCTTGCCACAGGTTCCATACCGACACAGTGGACTGCGTAAGATAAGAAGAAATTCTTCACCGAGGTGCGCAACTTTTTCTGGAATGAACCTTATTTATTTAAATATTGCCCAGACCAAATCCTAAGGAGATGTGTACCAGACGATGAGCATCAGAGCGTCATCTCCTTCTGTCATTCACAGGCCTGTGGTGGTCACTTTTCTGCTAAAAAGACCACGGCCAAGATTCTGCAGTGTGGCTTTTACTGGCACACTATGTTTAGGAACACTCATGAGTTTTGCAAAGCTTGTGAGCATTGTCAGAAATTGGGAGCATTGTCCCATCGGAATATGATGCCTTTGAATCCCATCCTTATCATTGAAGCATTTGATTGCTGGGGCATCGATTTCATGGGACCATTCCCCCAATCGTTTGGAAATCTGTATATTTTGCTCGCCGTGGATTATGTCACTAAGTGAGTCGAATGACCATCGCACGGTCATTAAATTCCTAAAAGAAAACATCCTTTCTCGATTCGGAACGCCTCGAGCCATCATTAGTGATGGGGGCTCACACTTTTGTAATAAACCATTTGAGAGCTTAATGAAGAAATATGGTATCTCTCATAGGGTGAGCACCTCATACCACCCACAGATAAGTGGGCAAGCTGAGATTTCTAATAGGGAAATTAAACACATTTTGGAGAAAACTGTTAACCCTGATCGTAAGGATTGGTCAATCCGATTGATCGATGCCTTATGGGCATACCGTACTGCCTTTAAAACCCCTATTGGAATGTCTCCCTTTAGACTTGTCTATGGGAAAGCTTGTCACTTGCCTGTGGAGCTGGAACATAAAGCGTATTGAGCAATCAAAAATCTCAATTTCAATCTGGACAACACTGGCTCGCTACGCAAACTTCAATTGAATGAACTTGAGGAAATCCGGAATGATGCGTACGATAATTCGAGAATTTACAAGGACAAGATGAAAGCATTTCATGACCAACACATTTTGCGAAAATCATTCACGCCTGGTCAGAAGGTCCTTTTGTACAATTCTCGATTACATCTCTTTCTGGGTAAGCTTCGATCTCGTTGGACCGGCTCTTACATTGTTGTTACTGTTTTTCGTCATGGGGCCGTTGAAATTAGAGATCCCGACAATGGCAAGGAATTTAAAGTCAATGGACATCGATTGAAACCATTTATCGAGAAATTTGATTCAGAGGACATGTCCATACCCCTGACTGCTCCTGTTTACCAGGATTGATCTCCTAGTCTGATGGAGGTATAGGTAGGTTTATCGCTTTCATAAGACTAGGGTAGTTGCTTTATTTGTCTGGCTGAAGACGGTAAACTTAGCGCTCCTGGAAGGCAGCCAGCTCTTCATTTCATTTCATTTTTTAGTTCAATGTTTGTGGGTAACATTACTGTAAACCCTCACGAGACTACAACTCGTCCACTAGGGACAACCTAGGGGTTTAAAAGCTTGTTGCATACGCTAAATGCAATCGAGAGTACCTGCGAAAGTGGTGTAGGTAGGATTTCATTTTTTGTTATTTTTATTTTACTTCTGTTGGTTTTTCTCTTGTGCTGACCCGCTCTTACGTAGATATCTTTGGAAAGCCTCTTGATTCCTTCGTCCAGGTACTATCTTTTCATCACTCCTCTTATATTTCCGTTGTCCCATGTGCATTGCATGTTTATTTCTTTTACATTGAGGACAATGTAGATTTTCGGTTGGGGGTGGGAGATTAGGTTTCCTAATTAGTATTTTCTTAAGCAGTGTTTTCTTGGTCTTGAGCAAAAATTGTGAAAATAAAATTTTTAATTTCGAAGTGATTTTGACAAGCCATCTAGGGCACGTGGAACTTCAAGATATGTGATGCTAGTAATTTAAGACACTTGGATTCAGTATCTGTTAGATTTCAGAATTAAATCTGAATTGTTAATCCAGAATTAGAAGTTGTAAACATTGATTGAGTTATGATCTCATATGTCATATCTTGCTTTCACGTTAAGGTTTCAGTCTGATATTGAAGGATTAACGTGGTACTCACGAAGCATGAAAAGAATCGGCCTGAGAAAATTGAAAAGATTGGGCGAATGATCTTCACCATAGGTTTGCTCCCTATAAGTGAGGACTCGATTCCCCTTCTTGGCATTACTTTAAAAAAATAATAATAATGTGTAAGGCAAAGTTGGGTTACCGTGAAGTCTCTTATTGGTTACCGATAATATCTTTAAATAGAGAGGTGAATCTTAATGTTGATAAGTCGAGATTAGACTATACATCCATGGAATTCAATGTTTAGAATTTTTCTAATTCCTGGAATAATACTTTGAACTTGATTATGAAGTTTACCGTGCGCCTGAGTCTAGGAGAAAGTAATACCTAACATTCATGAATCTGAGAATCCTCATATCTGGATTATTCTGCAAAAATCACTCGAGTTTATAAATTGTTTTGTAATTCTCAACCTACTTTTCACATATTTTGCTCGGGACTAGCAAAATGCTGGTTGGGGGTTGTGTTGAGGGTCAAATATTGCATATCAGACCCAGTTATTGCCTGGATTTAGGAACATGATACCGTTGAATAGCCCATTTTAATCATGTTTGTGTTGCAAGGTGGAATTGCGAGCTAAGACTGGATCGGGATGCTAAAAGCACGGATTTAACGTTCAGAATGCACCAAGGCAAAGAAGATCGGCTTTTGCAGGGACCCACTTCAGGGAGAGAGGAAGAGAAGCAGAGAAGTGCTTTTTTTGAAGTTTTCTTTATGTTTTTATTTTTTTTATTATTTTTAAGAAAATAGCCTAATCATGTTTTTTCTAGGCTAACCCTCTTAGCTAAGGCTAAGAGGTGAAGCCTGTAGCGAGATGGAAGATTCTATTGTGTTCTTTTAATTTAAATTCATGAACTGAATTTGATTTTAGTTGATTATTAAAGGAATGTTTTTCTTAGTCTTTAATGGTCTATTGTGACTGAAATTACAATGGGTCTGCAATGGCTTGAATATTTCCTTTTCCCTTTTGATGTTTATGACGTCAGGAAGCCCTGTTGTTTACCATCGTCTCCTGGGCATGGTCGGATGACGATACCCTTCCTAACTTTAATTCATTGTTGATTGGTTGGTAATTAGTTTAATTCTGTTGTTTACTTTGTCTCCTGGGCATGGTTTGATGATGGAATCCATTCTAATTCATATACCTTTCATCTCTTGAAAACCAAATCAAGTAAGTTCAGTTAAATGTCCATGATTCTTGATGCAGGCATAAGATCTCCCTGATCTCTACAAGTGGATCCTCTGAATCTCTAGTTTACTTCCTCTGAATTACTTAAGTTTTAGATTAGTATTTCATCATTATTCCTCAAAATTCATTCGATTTAGATTTCATCTCATTCTAGTTCTAGTTCTATTTAGTTTCAGATTACGTACATGTATCAGTCCCTTGGGATTCGACGTCGGTCTCACCGAGTTTATTACTACATCATAACCCTATACTTGGGGAGTGAACAACACACCGCCGCATTAGGTAAGAAATAGTATAAAACATCCAGGCAGCCAAAACAGAGTAAATGCAGTCTTATTATATGCATGGATGCATGAATGCAATCATTGTCTCGAGTAAAACATCCAGACGGACATTGAGCTCGTCACCTATGCAATCATCAACCCGGGTAAAACATCCAGACGGTCTGTGCCTCGGGTAAAACATCCAAACAGGCAAATACGTATGATAACAATGGATGATGGTCTGTGCCCTGAGTAAAACATCCAGTCAGGTAAATCCGTATGTCATGTACAACAGCAATAAAGGCTGGTTTGTGCTATGCATGCATGATTAGCCAACACATTATTAGTCCAATTGCAATCACCCAATTTAAATAAACGCACGGTCACTACGGGGAGCACATGACCCGGCGTAAGCCAATGGCACGGGCATAGTGTCCCATGACCACCATCCCCGGCCCATGAGACTGCCATCTTAGGATGCTTAATGGAAACCCATCGACTAGTGGCTAATCATATTACAGTATATGATGCTTACCATCGCATGGTTGCACAGTATAAAACATCGAACCCATATAAGGAAAATATCAAAACAAAACTATGTAGGGTGAGTATCAAAATATGCCACATAGGGTGAATATCAAAACCATACGATAAAGATCGTCCTTAAAAACCACTTAGACATAACAACCTTGGATGGTAGGCCCACATTAATGATCCATCTAGACCATCACTCAATAACCACTATGCCGAAGGTCCATTTCAATCACAACCGGTCAGGTTACATCCCAAGTATGAGTGTACATTTATAAGTGGGGGTTTCCCACTGATGTACCAGTTTAAGTTCCATAAGCAATCCACAAATAATCCACAAGTATGAAATAAGTATGCAAGATAAACATTAAGCATGAAATATAGCAATTCAATTTCCATCAACTAACACATGTGATTATAAAAGGGAGAGATCAATTATAAATTAAAATAAAAACTACAACTTAGGCTAATAGAAAAATGGAAAGCTCAAGGGGAAAAATCATCACCTTATTTGTCGACTCGCCTTCTAATGTTATTAGGAAGTGCGCACGCCATTAAGCTTGGATCCTATCATGAGTTATAAAATTGTAACATTAGATTAACTTCACCATTCATGTTCAAAGTATTGTCCTAAGGTTTCTATTTCTTAGGTTTTTAACGTAGAATTAGGATTTTTTTCCTTGGGTTTAGTCTCAAACTTAGATCTTGGGATTTGGATACTAACCTATTATCATTATTATTATTGTACAATGAGCCAAATAATATTCCTAATAGAGGTATTATTCCATCCATATAATAATGACAGTCCATAAGTTCATATTTAAACGTATTGACATCATCTAATATTTTTATAATTACTGATAATTCCTTAAATAATTCAAGTAATAATAATAGAATTTCTACAAATGGTGCTATAATAAGGACTAATGGCAATGATACTAAAAATTTCAAAATGGTCATTAATATTAACAATATACTTAATGTTAGCTAATCAAGGTACTAATAGTTATTGTAATAGAATGAATAGTACGCTTTAATCGCCAACAATAATATTTAAGGTAGACAGAACAAAACTCAACATTTAATAATGATGATTTTTACATGTAACGACTAATATTAATATAGATAACCTACTACTGGCCATTCAAATATAATATTAATAATTCTAATGATGATTGTGATAATAACAATATACCCGAAATAATTTCTATATGGAAAGAGAATGTGGGCTCACCTTAAGATGCGGCTTATTGAGCGTGACCCGAACTCAGCTAGACTCGGTCCCAAACTGAGTTGACTCGATTCTATCTCCATTTCTTCTTCTCCTTCCCTTTTTTCTCTCTTCTTTCTAACTTGCTGGGATGTCCAACAATGAGCCTGGATAGACTAACCCAACTCCAACTGGCTGGACTCGATTCCAGCCGAGTCAACTCAGCCACCAACCCAATCTCCCTTTCCTTCTTCTTCCTCTCTCTCTCTCTCTACTTCTTCTCCCTATTTCTTTTACTGGAACTCCAGTGAGGATTGGAAGTGATCCAAACCAAGCTCGACTCGGTTGGTTGACCCAACAACTCGGGCGGTCACATCAGTGACTCGGTTGGGCCGAGTTCAGTGCAATACGCACATGACACTCCCTCTCAAACTCTTTCTCTCTTCCTTTCTTATTCTCTTTTCTTCCTTTCCCATCTCCCTGCTGGAAACGGCCCATAGTGGCCACCAAGTGCAACCCGACTTTGTCCAGCAACTCGGCGCCACACAGCTCACCCGCCTATCCTCCTACTCTGCTTTCTTTCTTCAGTTTCTGCTTCTTCTCCTTATCCTTCTTCTCTTCCCTTCTATCTTTTCTTTCCTGCTTCTACTGGACTTCCAGCAATGCAGGCCAAGCCTACCCTGACTCGGCCCAAGCTCGGGTCGATCCGAGTGCAGGTGGTGCGGCAGTGACGGTAGCAACCCTTCTCCATTCTCTTCTTCTGATTTTTTTTTCTTTCTCTCACTTCCTCCCCATAACTGCCAGCAGACGCTCTGGCGCGACCTGATTTCACCTTGACTTGGGACGACTCGGTGCAGCTCAAACAAGGAAGAGGAAGGCTGTCATTAATGGCATTCTCGCCATCACCACCTCTTCTTCAAATCCGACCCCATCAGGCCGTTCGTGAGGACCTCAGAGAGCTTGCCAACAAGCCCCACCAAAGCTTAGGAGGAGGTTCGAGCAGTGGGGAGAGCTTGAGGGGAGAAACGGCTATTCACTCTCTCTCTCTCTCATCCTCTTTCCTTTTCTAAAGACCTAGCTAAGACGGATAGGATCTCACTAGGATGGACGGCTGGGATCGAGGGTTCTCCTCTCACGTGGATCGTGCTAGCTGACAAGGAGAAACAACATCCATTTTTGAAATTTTTTGTGTTTGTAGGGCCTGTTTACGACAAGGGTTGTGCGCACGCGGGTGCATTTCAACGTGTGAGACAAGCTGGGTTTTGGTGGGACCCAAGCCCTGGACACGATGGACGGTCTGGATCGTCCAGATGGGTGATCTTGGTGGGCCATGGGCATCCCAAACGGACGCCCGTCCGTTGGTTGCTAGAAAACAGAGAGAGAGAGAGAGAGAGAAAGGGGGGAAAGCTTTCTGTTTTGGGAGAAACACGGGTCAGCCCGTGCAGACCAGTCCCCCAGGACCTGTGCACAGCGAGTGCACCACCTATGGTGCACACGTAACATTTGTGTGGGGTCCACCGCGATGTTTGTGGCAAATCGACTCCGTCCATCTCACTTGGTGGGCCCTATCATTGCCTTTGACGAAGATGGGGCAGATCCAAGGTCCAGGTGGGCCATATTACTCGATTTGAATTATTTTAGTGTCGATTACGTTGATTCAATGGCTGGATCAACTCCAATTCGAGCATCAACGGTCGAAAGGTCCTAAGGGGTCATTTATATGCTCCAGACTTGTTGTTGCCTAAATAATAATATTAATTTTTTTATTTATATTTTATATTATTATTATTATATGCACTTACATAATATATATATATATATATATATATATATATATATATATATATATATATGTTTGTGTGTGTGTGTGTGTGTGTTTATATATAATTCGTGTTGTGGGCCACTCTATAGGTTATTAGGATTATCATCACCTGTTTTATGTTATTAAATATTTAATTAGTGCTATTATTACTTATTTTATATCTGTACATTATTATTATGTGGGCATGCATAGATATTTGTTTGTTTACTTATGTATTGTTATTAGTATTAGTAATTTACGTAGGACCCGCCTTTGATTAGGGTCATCGGCAATCTGAATCACGTCTTGTTAAGCCGTGTGTCTAATTCTTGGGCACAAATTCTACTTGGGTGGCTTATGGTTAAATTTATAATCTCGATGGTCGAGCTTGTGATTACATAAGTTCCTAATATAAACTGGCGATTGATCTCGTGACTGTATGGTGGGATTTGTACTCATTTAAACAGATTGTTAACGACCATGATATAAGTTGGACAAGTGTTAGACCGCGTAATCTAATGCTCATGATAGGCACCATGTGGTACAATCACCTAACAAGGTGGTTAAAATTTTAATTTGAGTTCCTTTGATGACTTGATGATCCCTCTTGAAGATCAATGGACGGATGGCTTAATACATGGATGTGGACTGTTTTCATTGGTTGGATTTAGACTAGAATGCACATGGACGCTTGCTTAAGCTAGGCTTGCATTTATTTTAAATCTAGTTATGCGGCAACACCCGAGTACTGAAAAGTACGGGGTGTTACAGAAAATTAATGGATCAGATATCGCATCTATTAGTAAAAGTATTTATGAAAAAGTAGTAGAAAAGATACAATCAAGAAAAAGTACTAGGATTAGAAGAGAAACTAATCTAGGAGATTGTTTTTTCACTTTCTTAGTAGAAGATGATCCTACAACCTATATAGAAGCAATTAACTCTTCAGATACAACCTTTTGAAAAGAAGCAATAAATGATGAGTTGGAATCTATTATATCTAATAATACTTAGAAAATTGTAGACCTACCACCTGGAAATAAACTAATAGGTTGTAAATGGGTGTTTAGAAAGAAACTAAAACAAGATGAGACTATTGATAAGCTTAAGGCTAAGTTGGTTGCAAAAGGCTTTAAACAAAAAGAATGACTAGATTATTTTGATACATATTCCCCTATAACTAGGATTACAATTATTAGAGTCTTAATAGCACTGGTGGTACACCAGATGGACGTTAAGACAACTTTCCTAAATGGAGATTTAGAAAAAGAAAATATATGGAGCAACCTAAGGGTTATAAGATATAAAATAAAGAAAATAAAGTATATAGACTAACTAAATCACTATATGGTCTAAAACAGACTTCTAAACAATGGCATGAAAAATTTGATGGTGTTTTAAAATTAAATGGTTATCATATAAATTATATATATAGATGTGTATATAGTAAAATTTCTAGAAATGATTATGTTATTATATGTATTTATGTTGATGACATGCTTATTTTTTAAACTAATATTAAATTAGTTACTGAGACTAAAAAATTCTTGTCATTTAAATTTAACATAAAAGACTAGGAAAGGCTAGTGTAATCTTGAGTACTGAAGTAACCAGGAAAGATGGTGTTATTATATTATCACAATCTCATTAGATTGAGAAGTTACTGAGAAAGTTTAACCATTTTAACTGTTTGCCTGTCAGTACACCTAATGATTACAGCGTGACTCTCATGAAGAATAAGGGCCTGTTTGATTTTCCATGATCCTAGTAAATCCCTGGTAAAGAAGTAATTATTACTTTTTCACTTATTTGAAAATGAGTTTGTAATTCCACCTAGAAAATCCGTCCAAAAATGTTGACTTAAATCTGTGGGCCCCACCATAATATATATAATATATCCATGTCGTCCATCTATTTTATTAGAATATTTTAGGACATGATCCAAAAAAATTAGAAAGATCTAATGCTCAATTGGCCCACATGAAAGGAAACAATGGACTTAATTTGTCCACCGTTGAAAGTTGATTATTTTATTGGGCCCACATTGAGGTTTATTCACCATCTAACCCGTTCATGGGGTCACATAAACATGAATAAGGGGAAAATATAAATATAAGCCTGATCTAAAACTTCTAAGGGCCTCAATAAGTTTTTAATGGTAGGCATTTGATTCTCACAATTTCGTGTGGTGTGTCCACTTGAGCTTTGAATTTGCCTAATTTTTGGGCTCATGCCTTAAATTCATTTAGCATAATGAATGGGCAATGTAGATAAGCCACACACATTATGGTGGGCCCCATATTTATTTTACAAATTCCTCGATTTAAGCGTTTAAAAAGTAACTGGTCAAGTCAGCATTGAGAAATATGCAAGTAATTACCTTGGTAAATAATAATTATTCATTTACAAGGTAATTACATTTGAGCCAGAAAATTAAATAGGCCCTAAAGGTAATAGTATGTCTCAATTGGAGTATTCCAGAATAATTGGTAGCCTTATATATCTAACAAATTGTACTAGACCAGACATAACTTTTGCAATAGGAAGGCTAAGTAGATACTAGATATATACATAATCCAGGAAAAAAGCATTGAAATGCCTTGTCTAGGATTTTGAGATACTTAAAAGGCAGTATGACTTATAGTTTACATTATAATGGTTATACTACTGTATTAAAATGATACAGTGATGCTAGGTAGATCACTGATTCAGATGAGACAAAATTCACTAGCGGTTATGTCTTCACCTTGGGTGGAGGAGCAGTCTTTTAGAAGTCTACCAAGTAGATATGTATCGCTCGGTCTACTATAAAATCTAAGTTTATTACCTTAGAAAAGGTTAAATCAGAAGCCGAATTGCTTAGAAATTTCTTAAATGATGTACCATTGTGGCCAAAGCTTGTATCGGCCATGTCTATTTATTATGATTGTCAAGTAGCTATAGCAAAACCAAAGAGTAAAATATATAATAGAAAGAGCAGACATATTAGACTCAAACACAATATAGTGAAACACAAGTTGCGTAATAGAGTTATATCTATTGATTTTATGAAGTCAGAAAAGAATTTAGCAGATCCTCTGACCAAAGGATTATCTAAAAGATTAGTCAATGATACATTGAAATGAATGATGATTAGCCTAATATATAAGCTGCTAGTGTCGACAACTCAACCTATACAAATGGAGATCCCATAAGATATATTCAATGGGTAAACAACAAGACACGGAGTAAACGATTGTACTGAGATATTTGAGCCCCGTCTAAGGTATAAAGTGTGAGTAGTAATGTAGAAGGATGAGTTTTTTAGAACTCTTAATAAATCAATAGCCATATATTTGGTGGTGTATACAGTTACTGCATACACTTGATGGAATTCACCTATATGGATGTGGAGGTGGAGGCCACTTCTTATGAGAATCTAGGCGAATTCTTTAAAGCACTCATGAAATTTAGGTAATGGTATATGACCAAAAAGCACCAAATCGCATAATCACTTGCAGAGGAAGAGTTGTGTAAGTGACATGTACTTGCGATTTACATTAAAAGGATTCAGACTCAAGACTATGGTGTCACCTGATTCCTATAGACCTGTTTTTCTTACTCTAATGTCAGTTCAAGTCTATGGCGACTAGGGGTGTACACGAGTTGATCCAAGTCGAACTAGGCTCAACCCGGCCCGGCCCGATCACCAGCCACACCCAGCCCGAACCCGGCCCGGTTAGTAATCGGGCGAGTTCGGGACAGTTTCGAACCTTACGGTAAGTTCATGGGAAGGGCTTTGGCAGGTAATCCGTGTCCCATTACAAGGCCCTCGATCAACGGTTTAGATAGTTGAACTATAGACTCAATAAAAAATCTAACTAGTCAGGTCATTATAATTCCTTTTTGTATTTGGATGAATCTAAGTCGTTCAAGTTATACGTCTGTGAGGTGGATGAGTTACTGGGTAAAGAGGAAAGGGACGGGTAGGGTTATACACACACACACACATATATATATGGGAAAAGGTACTATGCGCTCGACCTCACGAGTCCGTCCCATGAGGTCGAGCTGTGTGGGCCCCACCATGATGCGTTTCGAACATCTACCCCATCAATCAGATGCACCATTCCATCGTGGGCCTAGGCCTCAAAAATCAAGTCAATCTATGACTTGTGTGGGCCACACCACATACAGAAGTGGGGAGGGGCTGTGCACCATTAAAACATTCATATCATTTTTTGGGCCCACCGAGATGTGGTTTGCAAATCCAGCCCATCCATTATGTGTGTCCCACTTGAATGAGGGTTCAGACCAAGTTTCAGCAGCATTCAAAACTCAGGTGGGCCCCACCAAGTGGTTTTATATGTTTTAACGGTGTCTTCACATGACTTTAGATGGTATGGCCCACCTGAGTTCCGTATATGGTTGATTTTTGGGATATCCCATAATTTAGAGGGCACCCATCAAATGCACAGTGTTGATGGTCGACACGCATCACGGTGGGGCCCACACAGCTCGACCTCACGGGAGTTAATCGTGAGGTCGAGCGCATAATACCTTTTCCCATACATACATATATATATATATATATGTACGGTGTTGATGGTTGACACGCATCACTGTGTGGGCCCCACCGTGATGCGTGTCGACCATCAACACCGTGCATTTGATGGGTACCCTCTAAATTATGAGATATCCCAAAAATCAGCCGTATATGGAACTCAGGTGGGTCATACCATCTAAAATCTTGTGAAACACCGTTACAACATATAAAAGCACTTGGTGGGGCCCACCTGAGTTTTGAATGCTGCTGAAACTTGGTCTGAACCCTCATGCAAGTGGGACACACATAATGGATGGGCTGGATTTGCAAACCACATCTCTGTGGGCCCAAAAAAACTGATTATGAATGTTTTAATGGTGCACGACCCCTCCCCACTTCTATATGTGGTGTGGCCCACAAAAGTCACGGATTGACTTGATTTTTGAGACCTAGGCCCACGATGGAATGGTGCATCTAACTAATGGGTTAGATGTTCGAAACGCATCACGGTGGGCCCACACAACTTGACCTCATGGGACGGACTAGTGAGGTCGAGTGCATAGTACCTTTTCCCTACACACACACACACACACACACACACCACTTGACCGAGTCGGGTCGGGTTGGGCCGAGTCGGGTTTCAGGCTGGGTTAGGCTGAACTGGGACCTATCCGAACTCGGCCCAAACTCAGTTTCGGGCTAAAGAAAATGGCTCGTCCCAACTCGAACTCAATTCCGGGTTGGGCCGAGTCGAGCTTTTTCGGGCTGAGTCGAGTGAGTTAACCGGGCTAGCCCGATTCGTGTACAGTCCTAATGGTGACATCGGCACCATTGCACAACTATTATGCTTTAACCCGAAAGACTTTTATTTTGAAACATATGGGTGATTGTTGTATTTTGTTTCAAAATTAATATTAAAATCAGAATTCAAATATTTCAGTTTCCCTCCATATTTGAAATTTTTACTGATTTTGAGTTGTGAGTTTTATCCCACATCGGATTTAACAAAGAAAAATATCTTGTATATAAGATATGCTTTTTGCCCTAAGGCATGAGCCCCATTCAGGGGGCATGTGAATTTGGTCATGTGGGGAGGCTATGTCAATAGCTCTAATATATGTCATTGACCACACACACGTGAGCGTCAAGCCGAGCTAAGTCATGCCATGCCAAGCCAAGCCGTTCCGAGTCCGAGTCCGAGTCTGAGTTCGTGTATGCGTGCGCGACGCAATGCTACAGGACGGGACCGGCTGGGCTAGGCAGGAGCTTGGGTGCATGTGTAAGTGTACTCGCGTGGGTGTGTGTGTGTGTGTATGGGTACTCATGGAAATTTATTTGGAAGAGAATCCTTTCCTGTCTTATAAAACTTTCTTTGTATTCTAGTTTACGAATTTTTTATTGTTGGTTCGTCGCTGAGTCAACTCAACACTTTTGGGTTAAACTACAAGTGGTTCGAGCCTACGTATAGTGAGTGCACTGCTGGGACCGGGTCATAGTCATTGTATCTTGGAGGTCGATTGCTCTGGAAACCTGTTGGGACGCTGTCTAAGGGAAACAAATTCGATTTCAAGCCGAGAGACTTACATCACGGCTCGACTCAAATTGAATAAGTTTTCTGTCTCAATTTTTTTTTAATTTTCGATTTTTTAATAGTCTATTTAATTCAACCAAATATTCCAACATGGGGCACACCGCGATGTCTACATCTCCTGTTTAGTTCGGACGGAAATGAATCCATCAAGGCTCTGTCGGGCACACCGTGATGCATGAGGAAAATCCATTGCTCAAGTGGACCATAGCACAGGAGGCAGTGGTGATAATGATGTCCATCATTGAAACCCTTCTAGGGCCCACCGTGATGTTTATTTGTTATCTAACTCGTTCATAAGGTCACATGTACCTAAATGAAGCTTGATCCAAAAATTTTATGGCCCCTAAGAAGTTTTTAGTGGTGAGTGTTCAATCTCTGCTGTGTGGTCCACTTAAGTGTTGGATCTGCCTTGTTTTTGGGCTCATACCCTAAAATGATATGGAAAAATAGATGAATAGTGTGGATAAAACCCATACACCCATCCAGGTGGGGATAGGACGCGGATTGCATCCTACCAAACTAGGAACATGCAACAGCTTTGAGTGACCACAATGACGTATGGGTCTTATCCACACTGTACGTCCATCCATTTTTTTCATATCATTTTAGTGGATAATCACAAAAGTGACCTAGATCCAAGGCTCAAGTGGACCACACCATAGGAAGCAATGGTGACAATGGTTCTCACCCTTGAAACTTTTCAAAGGCCCACGGGATGTTTATTTGCCATCCAACTTATTCATAAAGTCACGTGTTGATGCAAATGTCCGGTTCCTCCTCTTGGACCTTCGTGTACCTGCACAAAAAAGGGGATAAAGGAGACCCTGGCTTGAGCAGGGGACCCTCCGATGCCAAAGTCAGGCCTGGATTCTGGGTCTAAGAGTATTGAGGAGCTTTTTAGAGAGGATTTGTTCCGTACCTCTCAAGGTGACCGGGGTCCTTCTTTTATAGCTGCTGGGGCATTCTGTCGCATAAGGATCCTCTTCCTGATATTGAGCACGGGATCTTCTCCTGGGATCACGGGGATAGGATCGTGCCCATCTTGAGCCTTCATCCGATCCCGTGAGCTTCGGGGTCGGAGATCTTATCCCAAGATATCCGGGATGAGGCTCGTCCTAGCGATGGTCGGTCTGGCAAGGTGGTCCGCCCGACGCATGCCCGGGACGCTGATGAGTCGTCCGAACCGACTCAACTTTTGTCTCGGTTTAGCGAATCATGCCTCGGACTTGACACATCCTTCTGTGACCCGAGGCATTAAGTCCGAGTCTGCGGACTTGTATTTTTTATCCCCAACAGTAAGCCCCCCTTACTCCGCGTGTTTCATATGACACTTAGGAGTAGCGAGTCTTGAGTCGGTTCACAACCCAGTCCGAGACAGTAGGTAGTCATTTAATGCGTTCCATGTCGCCTTTGACGGGAGGCGGTTCGGTTCCTGACATCGCGTGCGCCGTCAGCCGTCAAATCGCTCCTCCCGCCAATGAGGGTTGGACACGTAGCAAGGGCATTATTGTCGTCAGTCGACGAGCGCCACGTGTCGAGTGGGGGAATCGATGCAGGTGTCGAATCATTTCCTCATTAATTACTCCCGCCGTATGGCAATCTTATAAATTGGTGGGGGTCCCGCATTTTGAACTTCTATTGCCATTCCTACTTTTCATTCCCTTTGGAGCCTTCTCAGTCTTTCATCTTCTTCCTTTCCTCTCTCTTAACCGTCAGCGCTTCCTTCCGCCATTTCCGTTTTCCTTTCTCCCTCCGGTGAGTTTCTCCTCCCTCTCTATTAGATAATAATGGCGGATAGGGGTTCTCGAAGTCCCCAGGGGGGAGCTTCCGGAGACGAAGGCGAAGCGCAACGTTTTTGGAATGTTGCGGAATCGCCTTCCTTACTGACAGAGATAGCAGTGGGTGCCAACGCTGCTTTTCTATCTGAGAGAGTCACTGAAGCTCCGGCGGAGCGCCCTGCTTCTGTTGTTCCTTCTCGTGGTGGGTCGTCTTTATTAACCGGCCCGGGAAGGCCTAACTTCCCAAGGGGCATGGAGGAAGATGAGGAGGAAGAAGATGAAATATTGATTACCGAGGGAACCTCCGACCCAGTTCCCGTTGATGAACCGGTGCATGCCGAGTCTGAAGGAGAAGGATCGGGGGAAGATTTAAGCGGTCCGGTTCCCTCAGTTTTAACTGAGGCGGACTTGGACAGAATCCGAATCGGGTATCACATCCCCGAATCGGTCATCACCTATCTCCCCCGTCCAAATGACTTGCCGGATCACCCTCCTGCTGGGGCGGTCACCATTTACCAAGTGTCAATGCAATGCGGCTTGCGTCTGCCCCTTCAGGCCATCGTCCGGGGAGTATTGTCTCGCATTCAGATTGCCCCGGGGCAGATAGTCCCGAACGGGTGGAGGAACTTATTCGGGTGTGCGGTGTTGTGGGCCGAGATGGAACAGCCACCGCTCACAGTCGACGAATTTCTCCACCTGTACCAAGTGCGGGTGAATCCGAACTACCCTGGCTTCTACGTCTTCGCTGCTTGGCGAGGCGGAGGCGGTTCCTTGATAACTGACCCCCCCACTTCCAACAAACATTGGAGAGAGCGTTGGTTTTGGGCATGTGGTCGCTGGGAGACTGATGACTCCGGGTCTTACGAGGCTCGTGTTCCTCGGACATTCCAGAGGGCAGGTGACTTGGGTTCTCTCTCTCTCGTCCTTTTTCATTTTCTGTAATATTCTGAGTCTGAAGGACTTGTGTCTGGCAGATATCCCGAAGAAGCGGGCGAAGCTCGGCTCTAGTGCCTCGGCTCGGATCAAAGAGTTGAGGACGTTGGATCCGGCAGACAGGTCTTGGAAGGTGCTTCTACAGCCGGAACGCCTTCATCTTGCAGGTTTAGACTCGGAAGTCACAGGTAATTGAAAATGTGTCTTCTGAGTTTTCCGAATTTCCCCTGACTTACCTAGGTTTTTTTTTTTTTTTTTTTTTTTTTTACAGATCTGCCTGAAGCCCGTCCCAATCTCAGGATTATTCACGAGCCGGCTCCCTCAGAAATGACTGGAGCTCGTCCTCCCCTTAGGGCAGTCACGAAGTTGAAGGCTCCTCCGCGGTCAGTCCTTTTGTCGGAGCCTCGGCCGCCTAAGAGGCAAAAGGTGGTGCGGAAGGAGAAAAAGCCAGCGAGTTCTTCTGCCCCTCCCGTCGTCGTAATTCCCGACCCAGAAGAAAGGGCTGAAGAGACGGCGGTTGCTGCCTCGGAACCTCAGGCGGCACCCGACTCGGCAAACGTTGAAACGGACGTTCCGAGACGGGAGGAAAAGACCAGGGCCGCGTCTTCTAGAGGGGAAGGTGAGACGAGGACCGCATCCTCCAGAGGGGAGGAGACGAACCAGGAAGGGCCGTCTGTCCTGCAGCAAGTGGTATCGGGGATGGTTCCCTGGGCCTTAGCCCACGGGGGCGAAAGAGAGTTCGTGAGGCTCTATAACGCCCCGTCATCGCAAACCGTCAGCCATGCAGCGAGGATGCTTTTCGAACTCGCTCCCTGCTTGATTAAGGCTAACAAGGAGCTATCCTCAACTCATCGGCTGCAGACCCTTCTGTCAGAAGCCGAAGGGCGACGCGAGGAGGCCGAAATTCGGGTCGGCATCCTGTCAGGCGAGGCGGCCCTTGCCCGGAAGGCTGCCGAAGATGCAGGAGCAGAGGCGGCTTCCTCCAGAAGAGCCTTAGATGAAGCGAGAGCGGAGGTTGCTCGGGTACTGGCTCTGCTCTCCGAAGCTGAAGAAGAGAACCGGCGAATTCTCGCAGTTCATGCTTCGTGCGCAGATGACTTAGCTCAGGCTAAGCTTGAGGCGGCGGAGCATATCCGGCAGGCCGACGAGAAGGCTCGGGAGGCTGAGAAGGCCAGGGACCAAGCCGTCCAAGCTTTCCTTGAGTCGGCGGAGTTCGAGGACGAGAGGGACCGCTTGTTCCAAAGCGGATATCTGGAATGCGTCAAGGATATAAAGGAATCTTTTCCTGACCTTGACCTTTCAGAAATCGAGGGTGGAGCAGCCTCGGAACCCGAGAACCCGGACGCCGCTGCCGAAGACACTGCTGCTGGGGACGAGGCCGATGCATGAGGACAGTTACCAGGGCCCTTTGATTTTTTCTCTCTATTCACTTTGATGTAGTCACACATTGTATTTGTACGTGCTTTGATGAATGAAAGAAAAATGCTTAGCTTTATTCATTTGATTTGGCTTTGATCTTTCTTAGTTCAGAGTCTTTAAACATTGAGTACCGAGCTAAGGATAGTAGACCTTGAGGTGTTCAGCGTTCCAAGGGTGAGGCAATGGTTGTCCGTTTAGGTCTTCTAGCCGATACGTTCCTGGTCGTATGGTGCCCGAGACGATATAGGGTCCTTCCCAATTGGGTCCCAGCGTACCCGACCCAAATTCCTTGGTGTTGGAAAAAACTTTCCGGAGAACCATATCTCCCATTCGAAACCTTCTAATCTTAACCCGGGTATTGTAGAACCGAGCCACTTGTCGTTGCCGCGCCTCCGTGCGCAGCCGTGCCACTTCCCTTTGTTCGTCCAGAAGGTCGAGTCCGAGTGCAAGGAGTTCTTCATTCTCTTCTGCATTGAATGAGGTGATTCGAGCCGAAGGTAATCCGATTTCAACGGGAGTGACGGCTTCCGAGCCATAAGCTAGTGAAAACGGAGTCTCTCCTGTGGCTGTTCGAGCTGTAGTTCGGTAAGCCCAAAGAATTTTCGGGAGCTCTTCGGCCCATGCTCCTTTGGCCCGGCCAAGCTTGGTTCGAAGATGTTGCTTGATAATCTTGTTAATCGCCTCAACTTGTCCGTTGGTTTGAGGGTGATGAGGTGAAGAATAAACGTTTCTGATTCCGAGGTTGTCGCACATCTCGCGAAAGCTCCTGTTATCAAATTGCCTTCCATTGTCTGTGATAATGGTACGGGGTACTCCGAATCGGCAGATAATATTTTTCCACACAAACTCGGTGATCTTCTGCTCGGTTATTTTAGCTAATGGCTCCGCCTCGGCCCACTTCGTGAAATAGTCCACTGCTACCACAGCAAACTTGGTCTGACCTTTTCCCATAGGGAGCGGGCCTACGATGTCGACACCCCACTGTGCGAAGGGCCAGGGACCGGTCATCGGCGTCAGTGCCTCGGGGGCTTGCCTCGGAATTGCCGCGAAGCGTTGACACTTGTCGCATTTTTGGACGAGCTGGCGAGCGTCGTGTTGGATAGTGGGCCAGTAATATCCCTGTCGTAGGACCTTATGGGCGAGAGATCGCCCTCCAGAGTGGTTTCCGCAGATTCCTTCATGGATTTCCCGTAATGCATAGTCCGCCTCGCTAGGTTCGAGGCATCGCAGCAACGGGGCGTAGTAACCTTTCTTATAGAGGGTTCTGTTGAGTATGGTGTAACGGGAGGCTCGGATCTTAATTCGTCGAGCCTCGGCGCGATCCTCGGGCAACTTCCCTTCGTCAAGGTATTGGTGGATTGGATCTATCCAGGATGGTTCCGAGTTGATTGTATTGACGGCCTCGCTAATTGGTTCGTCTATACTCGGCTTATCGACGTATTCGACAGGGACGGACCTGGGTATTTCATCTTCATCGGCTGAGGCGAGCTTTGCTAACAAATCGGCTTTGCTGTTTTCCGTACAAGGGATCCGAGTGACACGACAGAGTTGAAATCCGTTGATAAGTTCTTTCGCTTTCTGCATGTACGCCCTTAACTGGTCTTTCCGTGTCTGGTATACCCCGGTAACTTGATTAACAACCAACTGAGAGTCGCTGAAAACACTGAGGTGCGTGACCTCCATGCTAGCGGCGAGACGGAGGCCGAGTAACAACGCTTCATATTCCGCCGTATTGTTCGACGCTTGGAACCCAAGTCGTAAGGCATACTGTATATAGGTATGATCGGGGGTTTCCAGCACAACCCCAGCCCCACTTGCCTTCGAGTTGGAAGAACCGTTGACAAACAGTTTCCAGGGAACATGGAATAGGGTAAGGGGGAGCGGTTGATGTCGGAACTGCACCGTCCTTCGGCGTATCGTTTACTGAGAGTTCGGATGGTGGCGTTCCCTCGGCGATAAAATCAGCTACTGCTTGCCCTTTGATTGCTGCCTTTGGTCTGTATTGAATGTCAAATTCACTCAATTCGATGGCCCATTTCGTGAGTCGGCCGGAAGCTTCTGGTTTCTGCAATACCTGACGAAGCGGAAGATCGGTCATTACGATGATGGTATGGGCATGGAAGTATGGCCTGAGTCGGCGAGAGGAAGTAATTAAAGCCAAGGCCATTTTTTCCAAGCTTGGGTATCTTGTTTCTGCCGGCAATAATGCTTTGCTGACGTAGTAGACTGGCAGTTGCTTTCCTTCGGATTCCCGTATCAAAGCCGAACTAACCGCTGCCTCGGACACCGCTAGGTAAAGGAGCAAAGACTCCCCCGATTCGGGCTTTGATAAGAGAGGTGCAGAACCGAGGCATGATTTTAGTTGTTGGAATGCCGCTTCACATTCTTCCGTCCAGTCCATTGTTTGTCTCCCTTTCAACTGTCTGAAGAAAGGGAGACATCTATCCGTGGCTCTGGACAGGAACCGATTAAGTGCTGCGACTCGTCCAGTCAACCTTTGGATGTCCTTTATGGTTTTAGGGGATTCCATATCAATCAAAGCCTTTATCTTCTCAGGGTTTGCCTCTATTCCTCGCTGACTAACCAAGAAACCGAGGAACTTTCCAGAGCGCACCCCAAAAGCGCATTTATTTGGATTCAGCTTCATCCGAAACTTTCGTAGGGTGAGAAACATTTCCTCCAAATCGTTCACATGATCTGCCGCGTGTATACTCTTGACGAGCATGTCATCAATATATACTTCCATGGTTCGGCCTATAAGCCGAGCAAAGATTTTATTAACTAATCTTTGATAGGTTGCGCCGGCATTCTTCAGACCAAATGGCATCACTCGGTAACAATAAAGGCCTTTGTCGGTGACAAAGGTAGTTTTTGATTTATCTGTCTTATGCATTGCAATTTGATTATATCCTGAATAAGCGTCCATGAAGCTAAGGAGCTCATGTCCGGCGGTACTATCTACTAGTTGGTCTATCCTTGGAAGCGGAAAGCTATCCTTTGGGCAGGCTTTATTTAAGTCAGTATAGTCAATACAGACCCGCCACTTCCCGTTGGATTTCTTTACGAGCACGACGTTCGCGACCCACTCTGGATAGTACACTTCTTCTATGAAATTAGCCTGGAGGAGTTTGTTGACTTCTTCTTCAATGATAGCGTATCGTTCAGGGCCGAGCGGTCGCCGCTTCTGTCGGATCGGTCGATACGACGGATCGATGTTGAGTCGGTGAGTCACCACAGAGGGGTCGATCCCGGGCATATCTTCATGACTCCAGGCAAAGACGTCGGCGTACCTACGGAGCAGGGCTATCAGCTTTTCTTTCAAAGGGGACTGCAGAGACGAGCCAATTCGTACTGTCTTGGATCCGTCTGTCTCGACCAAGGGGACCGAGACAAGATCCTCGACCGGCTGTCCTCGTTCATAATTCTCGCCCCGAGGGTCCAATGATCCGATCGTTAATACGTTGGTCGGACTTTTGTCGGCGGCTCCTTTTACGGCTATCATGTAACATCGCCTCGCATCCTGCTGGTTTCCTTTGACAATTCCGACTCCCGACTCGGTCGGAAATTTCATTGAAAGATGGTATGTGGATACCACAGCCTGGAGGAGACTCAATGAAGGTCGGCCGAGTATTGCGTTGTATACTGAGGGTTGATCGACGACCAAGAAGTCAACCATCATTGTCGTCTGACATGGGGCACTACCAGCAGTGAGTGGTAACGAGACAATCCCTTCATGGAGTACCTGTCCTCCGGAAAAACCGATCAATGGGGTCCGAACTGGGCGTAGTGTGGACCGTTCGATCCCCATTTTGTCGAACGCCTGAGTAAATAACACGTTTGCAGATGACCCCGTATCGACGAGTATCCGGAATACTTTTCGGTTAGCGATAGTCAGGGTGACAATTAATGCGTCATCGTGGGGGCGATGGATACCTCGGGCATCTTCCTCTGTGAACGAGATGCAATATCTTTCCCTTTTCTTCTCCTTCGGTGGCCGATCTATAATCATGAGCTCGGACTGAGGCTGACTAAGTTTTCTTGCGTAATTCCTTCGTGCATTGTTTGAGTCGCCCCCACCCTGCGGACCGCCGATAATCGTCCGGATTTCTTCCATAGGCTGACTCTCGGTCGGGCGTGCTTCAGCTGCCCCAACTTTTACCATATGTTCTCTGAGTCGGCCGTCTTTTATGAGTCGTTCGATCTCTTCTTTTAGGTGACGGCAATCACTTGTGTTATGCCCGTGATCACGATGATAATGGCAGTATTTATCCTTGTCCCGCCGATGAGAATTGCTCCTGAGCTTACTGGGCCAGTTAACAAAGCCTTCGTTTTTTATTTCCATCAATACCTCTTCCTGAGTCTTGTTCAAGGGAGTATACGCGGAAAATCTTCGGTCCGGCCGCTTGCCCGACCTTCGCTCATCGCGCGCTTGATCATCCTTGCGTTTCCTCCCTCCGGCCGAGCCGGCTTCCTTTTTGGTTGACTCTTTGGCCAAGGTTTTAGTTTCACGCAGGATTCGCGCTTCCTCGGCATTCACATACTTATCCGACCGTGCCATAAATTCTGCCAGAGTATCGGGCGGAGTTTTGTCTAGAGATGCCAGGAATGGCTTATCTCTAACTCCTTGCATGAGCGCATTGAGAGCCGTTTCTTCCGAATGTTTTCGAACCTGAAGGGATTCGAAATTAAAACGCTTGATATAATCTTTCAGTAGCTCTCCCTGCTTTTGAACTACGTTGTTCAGATGTGCAGGGGGCTTCAATTTCTTCTTCCCGCCGACGAAGTTGGTGAGGAAGGCGTCACTCAGCTCAGCGAATGAACTGACGGACTTTGGTTTCAACTGTTTGAACCACAGTCGAGCTACATCGGTCAATGTAAGAGAAAAGGCCCGACACATTACTGCGTCCGAGGCATCGTGGAGCTCCATATAGGTTCTGAAGCATTCGATGTGCTCCGTTGGGTCGGTCTTGCCGGTGAAAGGAGTGATTTGAGGTAATCGAAACCTCTCGGGCAACCGGGCCTTCAGTACCGAGTCCACAAAGGGGGACGCCTTCGCTTCGGACCCGGTTGGATATACATTCCGGCCGTGCTTCATGTCCGCCATCTCTTTCGCCATTTCTTCCCGCACTTCTCTTTTAAAATTTTGAATATCGGCTTTCCAAGGTTCACTGCTCTCTGCCGTGCCTTCCATGGATGGGCGATTGCGCCTTCTTCGTTCTATCTCGTGCCGAAGTCAGTCGGGGGGAGGGAAGCGTTGGCTGACTGCGCTGGAGATGGTTCTGATCCGCCTTGGGGTTGGCTCGGCCGGAAAGACTGCGGCGCGGAAGGTTGAGGATTAACCGCCGCCGCCGGTACGTGCGCTGTCTCCCCTTGAGGATGCGAGAGTGGCTGCATTTGCTGCTGATACATTCGTTTCAGCATCTGCTTCATTATATTCATATCGGAGCGGATTTCTTGAACCTCCTTGTCCAACCGCCCATCGTCGCGACCCCGCTGATTGTTGCTTGTTCCGGCCGCCCCTCGTCGGCGGTTGTTAGGTGGGTTCTGGGCTGCGGGAACCGCGATTGGACCCGCTGGCCCTGTAATCGCATTCTCATTCAAATCTTCTTCTGGGACCGTCCTTCTAGTCATCACCATTGAAATCAGTATAGAGATACGAGATGGCTTTTTGTACGTTTCCCACAGACGGCGCCAAGCTGTTAATGCAAATGTCCGGTTCCTCCTCTTGGACCTTCGTGTACCTGCACAAAAAAGGGGACAAAGGAGACCCTGGCTTGAGCAGGGGACCCTCCGATGCCAAAGTCAGGCCTGGATTCTGGGTCTAAGAGTATTGAGGAGCTTTTTAGAGAGGATTTGTTCCGTACCTCTCAAGGTGACCGGGGTCCTTCTTTTATAGCCGCTGGGGGCATTCTATCGCACAAGGATTCTCTTCCTGATATTGAGCGCGGGATCTTCTCCTGGGATCACGGGGATAGGATCGTGCCCATCTTGAGCCTTCATCCGATCCCGTGAGCTTCGGGGTCGGAGATCTTATCCCAAGATATCCGGGATGAGGCTCGTCCTAGCGATGGTCGGTCTGGCAAGGTGGTCCGCCCGACGCATGCCCGGGACGCTGATGAGTCGTCCGAACCGACTCAACCTTTGTCTCGGTTTAACGAATCATGCCTCGGACTTAACACATCCTTCTGTGACCCGAGGCATTAAGTCCGAGTCTGCGGACTTGTATTTTTTATCCCCAACATCACGTACACCTAAACGAAGATCAAACACAGATATCAATTCCATCCAAAACTTATGTAGCTCCCCAAGAAGTTTTAACTTAAGAATTTAATCCCCATTTTATAGTCCACTTGAGCCTTGGATCTGCCTCAATTTTGGGTTCATACCATAAAATAATAGAAAACATGGTTGAACAGTGTGGATAAGACCCGTGCAACCCGATGGCCATTCAAAGCTGTTGCCTGTTCCCAGGTGGAGACGGGTGGGGGTAGGATGCAATCCAAGTCCGTGGGTACAGGATGTAATCCGGTTCCTTCCTTGACATGTTCTTGAGAACTCGAGTGGGGGTAGGATGTAATCCAAGTCCGTGGAGACAGGATGTAATCCGGTTCCTTCCTTGACGGGTGGGGGTTGGATGCAATCCAAGTCCGTGGGGACAGGAGGAGACAGGTGGGGTAGGATGCAATCTAAGTCCGTGGGGACAGGATGTAATCCGGTTCCTTCCTTGACATGTTCCTTGACACGTTCCCAGGTGAATGAGTCACGGAAGGAACCGGATTACATCCTTCAGTGACTCATTCACCATTCACGGTACAAGTTGCATGCATTAAAGACCATGTGCAGTCCCGAATGCATTGTCAATGGAGATTTCCAGCTAAAGCCTTTGGCAAGAAGTTCCCCCTATGGAAACTTAGGTGGGCCTCGTTGATGTTTTTAAGAAATCTACTGTTCATCCGTTTTTATGAGCTCATTTTAAGACCTAAGACCAAAAGTGAACAAGATTCTAGACTCAAGGAAAAGGTGGGTAAGAAAATTCTTACCATTCAAACCTCCGTGGAGTCAACAGTTTACATGCCATCTATGCAGTTCATAATAGTTCCTAAGATAACTAAAAACACAAATGTTAGACTGATTCAAAACTTTTGTGGCCCACCAATATTTCAACTCACGTTTTCGGCCCACTTGAGTATGGGATCCAGCTCATTTTTTGCCCCATATTTTAAAATGATCTAAAAAAAATGGATGGATGTGATGAATTTCTCATAAACATCACAGTGGGCCCACCTAAGTTTTCAGCGTAGAAACTCCGTGCAAAAGGCTTTAGCAGGAAATAAACCTCCTGATTAGACTATGTTAACAATATGATATCAGATGTTTAATTTGGATCATTGACCATCCATTTGATGGCCACAGATTAAATGTCATCTTCTGATAGATTTGTCTTCTGGGTGTGTTCCGCTGCATGTGGCCCGTGAAATCAATGGTCTAGATTCATTTACATGTGCGCCACATGTGCTGCAGATGGACTGTAACCACTACTAGGAGATGGTGTAAAATGTAGACCACACAGCCGGTCTAGCACTCACGTCTATGTGGCTTGCAGGTGCGATATCCTGGCCACTCATAGGGTGGGGTCCACTGCGACCGCTCCGTAGCCCACAAGTTCTGATTAGTCAGTCCACCCCCACCTTGAACGTAGGGAGTGGTTTATATTGAATGTCTATTTTCTTCTACCTATCTGGTCAACCATGTGAGTAGACTCGCCTGATTTTCCACCTGGCACATTCCTGATTCAAAATCAGGCCCGTCCACTTGTCAGGGCCACACATGCGCCGAATATAGACGGCTGGTAGTTGTTCCAACCTCACATACCAGTGGGCTGCCTGATCAACGTTCCTAACTTTATGTTTCCAGTGGGGTCCACCGGGCACATTCCCTGGGCTAAAAAATAAGTTATGTTCTCTAATAAAGTGGGCCACACTGAGTTGTACACGAGTTGAGCTTGGCGCAACTCAACTTATCTTGGCTCAGTTCTCAAGCTTGGCTGGCCAGCTCAGCTCGATTAGATCAATAACTCAGACCAATTTGAGGCCATGCGGTATTTTCTTAAACATATAAAGTATATCTTCAATCTTTTACATAATGCAAAACAGGTACATTAGTTTACAGGTATTTCATCAAACACTTGGTGGGTTGTATTAAATTTTAAATATGAGGATAAGTTTATAATGTAATTTTTTTTAATATATTTTTATGGTGATTTGTTTTGTATTTATTCCTTCCTCACCACCCATCGATCCTGCAAAGAATGTATACACCTATTACAACAATTCATTGAGTCATTTCATTAAACACTTGTCGAGTGACATCCATATTAAAATAATTGGGTCACTGAGCTGATTCAATCAAGTCAATTCAAGTTAAGGTTTGAATCGAGTTGAGTTCTGCTTAGATAAGCATGATCTCCGCTCAAAATTCTTTCAAACCCCAAAAACTAACTTGAATCCTTTTGAATCCAATGTGGAGCCAAGGTAAACTAAGCATTTTTGAGTTAAGTGAGTTGACCGAGCCAACTCGAATCGTGTACAGCTCTAGCCACAATGTGGCTTCTCGAACCAGTAATACATAAGTGGGACTTGTCGGACGCGAATTAGCTAATGATTGGTTAGGTAGCCAGACTAGCTATGGAAGTGATGTTACTAAGTTTTGTGGGCCCCACTATGATGTATGTGTTGTATCTACATTGTCCATTCATTTTGAGCTATCATTTTAAGGCATGAGCCAAAGAATGAGACAGAACTGTAGTGGATCTCACCACAAAAAACAATAGGGAGAGTGATTCCTACCATTAAAACTATCATAAGGTCTACCATGATGTATGATGTTTATTTGAAATCCAACCTGGTTGAAAGTTAAAAAAATTACCAAAGAAGTGAAAACACAAATACCATCTTGATATAAAACTTTTGTTGCCTTTAGAAGTTTTTAATGGACTATCCTCGCTGCTTTCTATGCTAGGATTCACTGAAGTTTTGGATTTAACTCATTCTTTTTATCTTTCCTAAAATAATCTCTCCAAATATATGGACGGCGCGGATACAGAATATACACGAGACAATAAAACTTGGTAACATCACTTCAATAGCGAGTGGCGCTATCCAACCTGTCAGTAGCTAAAACGCGCCCGAACTTGACAGCACGGTGACAAACCTCGTTCTTGGCAAATTCTCGGCAGGAAATTTCTCGGGAGATTTTAAAATTTGAGGATATTCTCAGGATAATCGAGCATCTCACAAAAAAAAAGTTATATAGAAATGTTTATTTTACGTTAATAAGTGAATTGAAATTTTAATACACGTTTATATGACAAATACTTAAGCTTTTATTATTTCCAAGTTAATACGGCTATATTATAAGCGACAAAATCGTTAAACACGAGATTTTCTGCCAACATCTCCGCAATATTGGTCACCCAACCTGACAGGGAGATCCACCTGATTTTCATCTCATGGCATGTTCACCTTACGTGCCACCTGATGAATGGCCAGGATCTCACACCCACCATGCGAGCGCCAACATGTGACACGTGTCACGCGAGATCGCTTTACCAATCCCACCCGTGAAACCGCGGATTACGAGGGATTCCGGCGCTTCTGTTTTACTGTTTGTCCATTTCCACTGACCAGTGCTAACTAGTATGCAGCGAGCGCTGGAATCAACTTCCACGTAGTATCCTCCTCCCGGTGCATATATCAAACATATCATAATCAGAACTGTTGTTCTGGTGGGCCATTACATGGATAGGCCATATCGAAGAAATTAAGGTGATTGAACTGATATATCCATCTAACAAGTGACCACAAAAATGAACGGTGTAAGAAGCTGATACACTGAACCATTACAGATCCCAACAACCGGATATCAAGAGGCATCCAATCACTTCTACTTTTCGGTCATATGGCCCATCTACAAAGTGGCCCACCAAATCATCGGTCCCGATCGTTGCATCTTTTTACCACGTGGAATTTAATGAGGGAATTGCACAGAATTTCCATGCGGCAACTAATAATCAGCAGACCGCTTGATGCTAAATTAGTATGCTGCTCCTTCTTTCCTGCCAATTTGTCACTTTGTAGGACATCCGAACCGTTGAAACAGTGGGACCCATCTTGGATGTCAGTTTATTCAACATTCAATCTGGTACACTCCTCATCATGGTCATACCATTGAAATAAATAGACCACCAACAGTGTGACTCGATGTACAGAACTGCCCACCTAATTAGTGGACCGTTCTGATTTTGCAGATGGGAAATATTCATGATGGGGCCCAACTTTTGCACGGGTCAGATGTCTTATAAAGACACACGTTCGTAGGTAACACGGGACGCATGCAGAGTTCACAAGAAAACCGTGAGGTGATCACTTCTCAGACTCGCTAGTGACCTCCGAAAATCTATGGGTCACACGATGATGCATCCATCAATTTTCCTCGTCTTATATATCAAACCTCAAGTGAACTGCACAACAAGGGTTTGCTTGGGAGTGTAGATTCGAAACCCTCTGTATTAGGAACCTTGGATTTGAAATACTCTTGTTGTGTCCGGCACCTTAGAGTGAGAATCAACTTTAACCTAGAAGTAGCTATTCAGGCATATTTGCATGGGTTTGAATTTAATTATTAAATCAATTTTAATATCTTTAATTAGTGAACTCATGTAATGTTTGACACGATAGTTATATAAGCCTGCTGAAATATATACTTTACCAAAAAGTGATGAAATTTTAAATTTTGGATGAGCCACAAGTATAAGATCATATCTAAGTGACTAACCAACAATTTTTAACTATTGATTTACATGGACAATGTGTGAATAGTGCTGATCATCGTATTAAAGTAATTATAGGGATGTAATCAATAATCTAATTATTTTAAGATATCATTAGCGGGCCATGTGTCTAATAAATCAATAGTCTAGTGATACACATGTTACACATGCATTTATGAGAATGATTTTAGATGCACTCTAAGGTCTTATTTTGGATTTTAAACCTCCTGATTAAAGTGATTTGAAACTCTTGCTACTTAAAGGTGCCAAATAACTTTGGGAATTTGAAATCCCCTCGGAATCACTCCCAATCCATAGTGCAAAACGTCCCTTGAGGCACACCCTGATGTTTATTTTTCATCTAACTTGTGACACGTAGATCACAAATATCAACTTTATTCACAACTTATGTAGCCCCAAAACGTTTTCAACAGTTTACATTCTATCTTTATTATTTATTTTAGCGTGGTCCACTTAAGCTTTGGATCCACCTTCATTTTTTTCCAACCTTATTATGAGCCTAAAGAGATAGATGAACAGGCACATAAATCATGGCAGGCCCACACGGCTTTTCTAGTACCGATCAATACGGAGGACGGCATCTAGGGGTCTCTGCCCGAATCCGGGTCCTTTCATTCAAGGGAAGACCATTAATACTCTGACGGAGACTGAAGTTTGATGCGCGAGCACTAAGAAGCTGCACATGTTTCGTTCGGGAGCGAACTTAATTTTCTAAAATGACTGGTTGTTGGACAAATAATGACCTCCAGACTAAAAAATAGTCAATGATTCCTAAATCAATAAATTAATGCTCATTAATCAAAGATTAATTTTGTTCAATGAATATAAATTTTACGTTATATCGTATCTATAGTCGGTCACATTATTTGGACGGTTGATTTCTTAGTGCCCAAGTATCAACCATCTGATCATGCCAGAGTATCAAATAACCCCTCGTTTCCTCGTTCCAGTTTCAAGCAACTAGGTGAGCGAACCGTCGCGACTTAGATAATAGCATGTGTCGCCCATTTTAGGACCACATTCTATGATGGTCCGGATAGTCGGAGCCGTTCATTTTCTAGATTCTATCATACATGGGCGATATTACGATACTGAATAGATGATCCCGACCATCATTATGTCTAGATGAATTTGGAACATGGAAAAGAAAACTATGAATGGCTTCCATTATACTTCGAAAATCAAAGGACGGGATCAACTTTGTAAGCTATTTATTTTTTCATAGCTTCTTTGTGTTAGTGATAAGAATATGTACGGCTAAAATCACCATACCATCTCCGCATGTGGACCCCAGTGAGGCGACACGTGCTCGAGACTCTATATCGCGACATAGGTGAGCAGAACACGCAGCGAGTCGCTCGCCGTCCAACTGTACTCCAAGCGCGCGTCTGTATCAGTGTTTATAGTATTATCTACACGCTCCTTTTTAAATAAAAATGGGAGCGGATTAGGTGTGACCCCGGCCTCACCTTAGATGGTGAGTCCCTTACCGTGGAGCCACTTTTGATGTATGTATTATAAATCCACACCGTCCATACGTTTGTTTAGATAATTTTATTGTATAATTCCAAAAACGAAGCAGATACGTATTCAGGCGGACTATACTAAAGGAAACAGTGGTGTTTGAATGCTCCACCATTAAAACTTCGTAGTGTCCACCATAATGTTTATTTTCCATCCAACCTGTTGATAAGATCACAGAAACCTGGATGAAGGTAAAAATAAAATAAAATATTGATCCATCACTTTTTTGACCCACAAAAAGTTTTTAACGGTTAATCGCCACTGTCTCCTATGGTATGGTGCACATGAGATTTGGATCTTCTTCAGTTTTGGTATCTTGCGTAAAATGATTTGGAAAAATGGATTAACGGAGTGGATGTAGAATAAATACATTAAGGTGGGCCCCACGGTAAGGAACGCACCATCTTGGTTGAGGCTAGAGCTGCACCTAATCCGCTCCCATTAAAAATAGGGAGTCACTTTTACTCCGGCTGTCTATGATGCTTGATACTCAGGCACTCGAAAATTGTAAATTAAACATTCATCAACTCATTTTAAACCGGCAGCATTGTGGAACTCAATGTTCTTAATTCACAATTCTAAAATCAGATTGGCTGAACAATACTAACCTCTGATTTATGTACACTTATCCGTTGAAAAAGGACCATTACAGATTCTCATTTTCAGCCGTCCAAATAGCAGTAATTTTTGGTTCATGATACATCTAACCTAAAACGGGACCCACAACCTGCAAAGTTTAATTTCGATTAATTATATTCCACCTATGCAAACAAACTCTATGTAATTTCTAAGTGCCTGCGCATCAACCATCACACTCCATCAGAGTATCAGAAGAGCTTTTTATCAATGAAAATTAAACAAGTGGCTACATATAGCCAAAGCTCGAGCCGACACCCTTCCTATTTCCAATCCCGATCGAGAATCGCAATTTCCAGACATTATCACACCCTCCAAACGCGTCTTCTTTCTCCAACAGTATCTCATCTCCTGATTCCAGCAACCGATCTCTCTTTCCCTGTGATGGACGGCGAGAATGGACGTGGGCCGGCGGAGGTGGCCCAGGAGCTGATCGACACTGTCAATGAGATCTCGGCCATTTCCGACTTCAGGAACGCATATAAGAAGCAGTTCTGCAATCTGGCCAGGCGATTGAAGCTTCTGGGCCCCATGTTTGAAGAGATCAAGGAGAGCAAAGAGCCCGTCTCCGATGACACGCTCCGAGCCCTCGTCTCCCTCAAGGAGGCGCTCGTTAGCGCGAAAGAGCTGCTCAGATTCGGATGCGATGGGAGCAAGATCTGCCTGGTACGTTTTCCTTAACCTGCGCACCCTTCCCCCCACTCGGAAATTTTTTTTTCTATTTTTATTATGTTTTTTTGTATATATTTTTTAAAAATATATATCGTGCGCGTTTCTCTGGATCATCGGGTTAGGTAGAATAGCTTATGGCGGGTTTGGGCGCGCTAGGTGCTAACGTGCGCTTCCATTAGATGAGAAATTGTCTCGTTTTCGGTTATTTATGCAACGCAGTGCGCATTAATCAGATGGGAATTTGTATTTTTTCTCTATTTTTCTTGGTGATTTAGGTGGAGCTAACGTGCACCTGCTCTAGCTTTGATGGAACTTTCTGTTTCTTCTGGAGATTTGTATGCTGCGTTGTGCTAACATGTTCATCCTTTCATTAGATTGGGATTGCTATAAGGGGGCGTCTCTTGTTGCACTGGGCGTGGTGCTAATGTTCACATGCTCTAGCTTAATTGTAATTTCAAAATTTTCTAGTTATTTAGTTCTCCCAGGTTAGGTAGATGGGAATGGATCTGCACATGGCTACTGCTAACTGGCAGATCCTTGTGTTTGATGGATCTCACTCTCTAACGTTTCTCTAACATGCACCATTTTGGGCTTTCAAGCTTATCTACATCATGGATGACTCTGTATCAATTGGTTAGATGGGTTAACCTTTTCAAGGTGATTTCTTGTAGCACTCCACTGGATTTTGGGGACGTGTGCACCCTTGTCGCTAATGTGCTCTTCGTCATTATATGGTTTCATTTATTTCTTTTGGGTGTTCTCTTATAGGCATTGCATTAGATAGAATTGGGGAAAATTTTCCAGTGTGCTTGCAACTAGAGATAATGTGTGCCTTGTTGTGGTTAAGGTGTTACGCCCATTCTCGTGGATCTATGATGCTCTGCTAATAATTGGGTTTTCTCAATAACATAAATTTGTAGTTTTTTGGTTCCTGTTTGTTTGCTTCAAAGGGAACAATGAGGGATGTCTCATTTCTATTTTAATTGGGACTTCATTCCCCCTATGTTTTTTTTTTTTGGGTAAAGGTGTTCCCACTACCCATTCATTCTTTAAATTAAAAAGGGGGGGGGGGGGGGGGGGGGAGGGGGCAAAATGAAAGTAGGGGAATGGATGAGTGAGAATTGTACAGAAGAAAAAAAGAGAAGGTTCTCTTGAATCTGAAATTGTCATCTTTCACGTTGTGCCTATGTCTTATCTGGATTTTGTAGTGTTATTTGATGAGATTTTTGGATTGGTGTTCTTTGGGTCTTGCCCATTTGATCTGCCTGCTTGATAAATGATACCTTTTATCACTTCTTTATGCGTGGGAACTTTTCTTTTATATTTTGTGGGTTTATCTCTGTTGTATTGAATTTTGAGTTTATTACAATTTCTTTGTTGTTGTTGGATGGATTTTTTTTTTTTCCTTTCCCAACTAAGAACCAGAATAGTTTCTCTCTCTCTCTCTCTCTCTCTCTCTCTCTCTCTCTCTCTCTTCCGTTAATTCTAGAAAGAATTAGAGTAGTTAGCATCGTGATATTGCCATTGTTATTCCATATGCATCATCATCAACACATTCAAAAGTACCTACCTACTGAGGCTTTATATGAGAAGGTAAATCAATTGGCTAAATATGTGCTTTATGGTTGAAAAGGAGTAATCAATTCATCTCTCTTTGTTTATTGTAGTTTGAGAGAAGAATTGGTGTTACTTCTTAAACTTTTTGGGATTTCCAGGACATTCCATCGACTTGTTGGAGGTCTCTATTGTGGATTTATGGTGATGAGTGATGACTATCGTCTATTGGTTGGATCTCTCTAACAGATGGACAGTAGCATTTATCTTTGTCATTGCCTTAATCATTTAATTAAACCCCTTATTTATAGAAATGCAAAGTGGGTTGGTAATGGTTGGAAATATTGTCGTTTTGGCACAATTGAGCCAACTGATCATCATTCTCTCGAGTATGATATGGGATCCATTACCAGGCAGTCACCTAGTTAGGATGGATCATCACTTTTCCCTTTTAAAATGGGACTCTAGAAAGGACGAGAGAGAGGGTGATTAAGATGGGATTAACACCTCATTAATCACAATGATGGCTTTAAATCAATATTTTCCACTGGTTTGGGGGATTCTCTCTAACTTATGCACTTCTTGTTATCATGCTCGTGTGGCTATGAACTGTTCAGACATCAATGTTGCTTCAAGAAGGCGTGGTTCTTTTAGTTGGAGGGAAATCATGTGGGCTGCAGGCTTTTGTTCTAATCATTTCTGGTTCACACGGTTGTCAGAATCCTACAAAATTTCGAATTCCAATTTAAGTGAAAATGATTTAAATCCCACTTTGAATTCCCTTTTAGATGAATCCTACAATTTATGATTCAAATCTCAATTTTATACTTGTTCTCTTCCTTTTCAAATTTTATTTGGCTTCAATTTTGGTGGTGTTTTAAGAATATTTTAAAATAGGCTAAATTTTTTATTTTATTCTTTATAAGAGATTAAATGTTGGTTCTTCTTTTCAACCTTAAGTTGTGGAGCTTTTGTTTATGATTTCTTACCTCTTAATTGGTTGATTTATTGATGGGTTCAAATGTACATTCTAGGCTGTGGTCTGGCACATGCCTTTAATTGTATTCCATAGGGAAATATCCTTGATTCTAAGTCAAGGCATAAATGGAGTGACAAATGCATATATCATATGAATGAAATAATGACTAGAATGGACTCATCACTCGAGGAGAATTGATATAGTCCGATGTAAGGTGTTGTTGAGAGGGCGTGAATCCCTAGGGGTGTAGACATTAAGGGCAGTTGACCACCAGGGGGATACGGGCCCCTATGGGGCAAGCCTCAAGCCCACCTAATGTAGGTTATAGGACCTGTTAGATGGCACTATACACTTTCCATTCCTTTTAATCAAATCAGCAAAATACAAGAATTACATAGATTTGTGTGGTTTAGCAATATGCATACTCCATGGGGTAGTAGTACGGAGATTTCACTAAAATGAGGGAAATTAGAAGTACAAGTATAGTTTCTTGAAGTACAATAGAAAGCATAGCAATGCATGTCATGCATGTGCTTTGATCGGGGATCATTCGTATTCAGAGTATCCGGATCACTAGTCAATGCATTCATAGTGTTAGGGAACGAGTAGCCTTTACTTCTGTCCTGTGTAATTATAGATGTGTATGCTGCCTTGACAATGAGCGCAGGATCTTCCGAGAGCATGTGAGAGCTGGACTGTCATCCGAGCAAGAAGTGGGGTGCGGTCATATGGCTTCCCCTTATGGCTAGCCAATATTAGGTATTGAATGCATGGCTGAACTTGGATTGACGCGAGGCCATATGGAAAATAGAGTGAAGAAGATCGGGGGGTGACACTGTGTAAGTATGAGTCAGGCAACATAGGGTTGTGCCAGGTATGAGGCGAGCATCGTAGTGCTGTTCCATGTGTGAGACGGAGAGCTCAGGGCAAGGAGTGTAAAGATGTGTTCGCATAGGCGAGGAGCTCGTAGCTGCATTCATACAAATGATGATGATGTCAGTGCATGGCATTGCCTGTGCATATAGTTTAGCTGACATTTTATCCTGTATTGTGTAGCTCGAGAGTGAGCGCAGGCGAGAACAACAGTGATAGTGATCACTTGGATAGATGAGCCTCGATTTGTGCTCCGCTACGAGATAGGTGGTGGGCGCTGCCTGACAGCCACCCCAACCCACTAGCCTATATGAGTGAGCGGGGGCATCTCTCCTCACTGGTTAGCGGGAGGAGAGAGAGAGAGAGAGAGAGAGAGAGAGAGAGAGAGAGAGAGAGAGAGAGAGAGCCTCGACGCAATGCATCTGGAATGTTTTATGGACAATTGCAATCATGTTGACATATATATATATATATATATATATATATATATATATATATATATATATATATATATATCTATTGAAATAACTATCTATGATATAATATGTATTATACATGAGTATCATATGCTTTGACTTCAACTTAAAGACCTATACTTTAAAAAAAAAACATAATATTGTCACATATCTTGAATTCATAGTTTGCTTTCTATTCGTTGTTCTTTTTTTTTTTTTCTTTTTCATTTTTTTTTTCTCCAAGGTTTCATTATGTCATTTAAACTGAAAGGATTTATTTGGTTCTTCTTACAATAATGAGAAACTCATGATTATATTTTTTAAAGGCCTCATTAGCTATGTTTTGTCAAAATCATACATTTTACAATTTGATCACAAATATGCATGAAGTGTTTGATCATTGTATTACAATTATTTTGGATAGCGTAAATGGTGTCTAAAGTACATAAAAAGTTAATTTCTTTTTTCATTTTTGCGATTTTTTTCTTCTTGTTGAGAGAGGATTTTGATATTCAACATTGCTTTAGGAACAAATTATTAACGGACTCGTATATGCTTTTCAAGTTAAATTTCTTGAAAGACAAAAGTAAAGGACGTAATTTATTTTTTTTCTTGGTGTATTGGTGGGAAATGAATGATTGGTGAGTTTTTAATTTTTTTAATTTATTTACATTTTTCAGTTTTATTTCAATTTTTAAGAAAATTGAAAAAATCTTACAATTTACAAGATGATTCGTGCTTTTATATGATTTGATCCGTGTTATGATTTGCAAATCAATAATGATTTTGACAACATTGCCGGTTAAGAGTAAGTAACAGTTAAAATATTCGATTTTGTTTTTTGAGAAGATCTGTGGTGTGCCGATAGTCTTCTGTGTGAGAGCATTGTTGGTTAAGAGTGATTACCAATTCGTTCCTTCCATGGCGTGATCTCTCATTCCCCGGTTAGTGTGAGTGGCTGCCACAACACTTATGTGGCATTATAACACTTCACCCAAGGTTATGGCCTTTGCTTAGTTGGTAGGAAGGAATATGGTGCTCACCATTGGCAATCTTTGGAGAGGGTCAATTATCATCACCAACGCTTGTAGCCTATGCCTTCAAGATGCGAAGAAGGTTGATCATTTATTCATCCACTAGCGCTACTCACCATCTGTAATCTTTGGGGAAGGTCGATGATTATCACCAATACTTGTAGCCTATACCTTCAGGATGTGGAGTTAATTGATCATTGATTCATCCATTGCCCCTGCGCCAAATTTTTGTGGTAAGAGATCTTTGGCTTCTTCAATGTCACATGGGTGGTGCCGGGTAATATTGAGGTATTCTTCCTCGCATGGCACAAAGAATTTCTTGGAAGGAAGGGGAAAATGGAGGTTAGCTTTATTTGTTGGTCCTTGGGCCCTATGGGGAGAAAGGAATAACCAATGCTTTTGGAATCAAAGCAAGTCGACATTCAAGATTTTTGGGCAGGCGAAGTCAAAAATGTTAGAGTGGGCTTCTTGATTATTGGGGTCTTATTGATTGTATTGGTTTTCTTGCTTGGGATTGAGTTTTGTTGGGGTTTTGCTAGGTTTGATTTTTCTTTGTCGAGTGTTATCTTGTAGACTTTGGGCTTCTTCTCTTTAATCAAATTTCATTATCTTTCAATAAAAAAAAGGTTATAATTGCTATTAGGGAACAAAGGGCAAATGGATTGATTCTTTCAACAATTTAGTAGTAAGGTGTAGTATTTAAGGGACCATGTGATGAGGACATCCGAGCACCATACTGAAGGAGGAGGGTTGAGCCAGTCTCCTTATTGCTAGACGATCATTACATGGGGCCCACTTGGCCCAATTCACATTCCTAGCTACGTTGAAGACCTCATGTGCATGTTCATGCATATTTGAATACCCCACATTGGGAAGATGCATGTAGGCTGCATATAGGAGCTTGATGGATATATCAAACCGATGGATCAGGTGGACACGATGATTGGACCTTTGGATCATCATCATTGGACATCTCGATCGTCAACCCCCACGGGCTACGAAATTGTTTAGTTGTTTAGATTGTTTACATGTTTTGTTAATTTTGGTATAATTTATATTTATGTTGAGATTATGGTGTTAGGAACAACTTTTAATTTATCAAGTGTATTTATGTTGAGAATCTTATCTTAGAGCACATTTGAAAAAAAAGATATGTTTTCTCTTATTCATGTAATTTAAAGAATACTCCATGTGATTTAGAGGTTGGGTGTAGTGTGATTCCAATTCCCCATTCAATGTAGGTGCAGGGCTTCCATCTATCATCTTCCTTCTCTCTTCCTTTCTATCTTAAAAGAGGTATTTTATCAAAACTTTATCTTTCTTCTTCCCTTCCCATCCAAAATCATCTTCTTCTTCTTCTTCTTCTTCTTTTTTTCAACTTTTCATCATCCAACTTCGACCCCAACCGAACCCAACCATTAAGGACCCTGAAACCCTAGCCAACAACCGACACGTGCAACCCCACGGCCACACATGTGAGCCACTAGGCTGACCGTACGGACAACCCCTCAATCCCTTAATTCCCCCTTGCTTCCCCCATCAAAACCCCTTCCTCATCCCTAACCCTACCCTAAACCTTAGATCCCCAATTTTCTATTTTTCCTAATTTCCAAAAACCCTAATTCTAAAATCCTCAATTCACATGAACCATAATTTTCCAAATTTCAAAATTTTCCCTTCCTAACCCTAATCATAGAACCTATAAGTCAGTACCTTGAGTGTGGAACGTGCCTATGCTAAATTGGAAGTTTTATTCTTCCATCGGGCCTAGTTTTGATTGATTTATGTGATTTCTTAGCATGCAGGCATGTGATTTAGGTTAAATTATGTGGTGGGTTAGTATCTTTTGTTAATTGAATAACTTATGGACTCTTTCATAATCTCCATGTTGCATGCTAGCATTAAATCTTGTCTTGCATCACCATGAGGTTGTAGACCTCTCCCATCTATAATAGCACATTTGGAACTAGAATTGAATGGAAATTTTCGATTAGAACCTTGTTACGGTCATCATCAGCAGGGGATGGTAGAAGATCTGTGTGATTTTCGAAAATTTTGGTTAGTGAGGACTCCTATCAAGGTTAGATCCTTCGTTTGGATTGCTTGTCTTGACAAAATCTTAACACCATTGACCATCTTAAGAATCGGGGGATGTCGATCCCCAATAGATGCTCAACGTGTTGCGCGAGTGAAGAATTTGTAAATCATTTGTTTATTCATTATATGGTAGCTAGGGAGTTATGGTTGGAAGTGCTTGCAAGTTCGGCATGGAGTGGGTATTCTCGAAATTTGTTTTAGGGTTCATAGAGGGTTGGGCATCTGGATTCTCGAGCCTAGGGTGATATTGGCCTTATTCGCTAGAGCATGATTGTGCAAGCAATGATTTGGTTGATATGGTTGGAAAGAAATCAAAGGTCCCTCATATACATTTCATTTCCAATTGTGAGGTGGTGTTGAATGGCAGCAGGTGAAGAATCAGTTTTTGCTCATTGGAATTCTCCTCTAGTGGATAATGCGAAAATCAAATTTGATGGCGCTCTTTGGGCAACTTGGGGCCAGTGTGTGTGGCATTGCTTAGGACTGTCAAGGGAATGTTTTGGTGGTTTTCTTTGGCTCGATTGAGATCAAAGTCTCAAATTTCGTGGAGGCTGCCATTGCTTTATATCTAGTTAGGGTGGCGGTGGATTTCTTTTTTTTTTTTTTCTCCCCTGTGATAGTTAGAAGGGATTCTCGAAATGTTATCACTTGGGTAAGTCTATGCAATGTTTCAAATAATGCTTGTAGCGTAGCACTACATAGCACAAATCCCTTGTAGCATATGCTCTAGGGGTCGTAGTATTCACTACAGCTAGTTAACGTACGCTACAATGCATAGTTTAAACAATGTAAAAATCACATTATAAAAAAAACTTAAAATGTGAAGTTAACTCCAACTTTCTTTGTTTATTTGAACTTAAATGGCGGTGACCCATTGTTAAATTTGCTGTGAAACTCACTTGGTGAAAGGTCTTTAAAACTAAAGTTAAATGAAAAATGGTTTTTGCAAATCCCTCTTTTGAACTGTACGTGCGACATAAGCCCCCCTTCCACCCAAAACCCTTCTGTTCTCTCGATCCAAAAGGCCATTGAAGGAGAGATTTAGGCCGATCAGTCGCCCTTGCAAGAAAGCCCATTTGCTGTACTTTCAAGAGCATTGGAGCTGAAATGAAGGAGAAAATAAGATTTCTCCCTTTTTGCATCCGTATGGCTATAAAGCTCCAATTTTCAGTTTTTGGTTTGATTGACTCTCTTCTTAAGCCTGCAAGAGTATATGTTCTTGCCCCTCAATGAGTTTCTTTTCATTTCAAATGAAGATCTATTGTTTCTTTTGAGATTTTTTTTCTTTTTCTTTTTTTTTTTTCTAAATTTTTTCCATTTTAGGATGTTGGTTACTGTGCAATATTGTAGTATAGGGGTTGCTATCCATTTTTTCTTATATATATATATATATATTAGAGCCTGTTGTGGTGCTTGTATGGCACATTAGGGGTCGCTATCCAATCATCTGTTAGGCATTTTTACATTTTTTCTTACAATTTATCATACTCTTTTTTTTTTTTTTTTTTAAATAAAAGAATAAAAAAAGAAGTATTGTGTAGCTTACACTACATGCTAATGCTATTTATGCTACATGCTACAGAGGGCTGAACGCTACGCGACACGCTACCACTATTTAAACCACTCGTCTAAAGTCTTCCCTCATGGAGGGTGGCTGATTGGCTTGAACGCTACACAACACGCTACCACTATTTAAACCACTGGTCTAAAGTATTCCCCCATGGAGGGTGGCTGATTGGCTTGAGGCGGTTTTCAACCTTTGTTAGCATCATGCTATGCCCTTCTCTCATGTTTTGAGAGAGGCCACTGATGAGGCAGATAACTCTTGTGAAGAGGGATGCAGTCAGCATTGACCTTCAAGACTATCTACATGCTTCATGCAGATAGTCTTGTGCCTCTAGTGCTGATTTTTGGGTCTTTCTCCTGATGGCTTTGTGCGGTATCCTCCTGTTTAGGGCCATTGTATTTCATCTTTGTGTATTTGTTTTTCCTTTTCCCTTAATGAAATTTGGCCTATTAAAAATAAAAGTGTATAGTCTGGTATTTTTCATGATTTCCTATAGGGATTATATTAAGTAGGTCTAGGGAAAACTTTCTCAAGTGTGCTTTGTGAGTATAAAGCTTGCTTCGGATCTTAAGGAATGGGAATATGGATTTGGTAAATCCATCAACTTCTCAAATTCATGGATTTGCATTAAATTTGGATTTGGCAAATCCCATTCTCCATTCTTTGTTAATCAATCTACAAATTCATGGAAATGGTAATAGCTTTTATTGCTTTCAAGAGAGACGTTCAATTGCCAAAAAAAAAAAAAAAAAAGAGCGAGAGAGGAGCTTTCAAGGGAGTTCCCTCAATTTGTGGTTGCGAAGACATTTTTTTTTTTTTTAGTGGATTTGGATTTGACCCACTTCTGTCGATTTGGGAAACCCACAGATTTAGCAAATCTCCAAAGAAAAACAAACAGGGGAAATTTTAAATCCATGGATTTCTCAAATCCCTGCCCTAAATCCCTCACCCCAAACAGTTTAGATAAATTTATGGCTTGTTTTGGCTCCTGGTTGTCTTTTAAGGAAAAGACATGATGATTTTGAATGGGTGGATTGTCTTTGATATGTGGAACCTTTGGATCACCTATTCATGCACTTTATCTTCACTCAAGAGATGGGCGAACTTCCTTTGATTGCTCAATGTTCAAATTTTCAATTGGGGAACTCTTGGAGGCATGAGACTCAGGAAGAAGAGGAAATTGAAAATAATCTATGAGGGTGGCTTCTCCACATTGTGGTCCTATTGGCAGTATGGCTTTAACACAATAATAGGTCAATTAGAGACAAGTTGATCTCGTTGAAGGTGGTCTTTTCTAAGGCTAATGGACTTGTGATTGAGTGGGCAAGGCCTTCAAAGGAATTCAAAGCAAGGGCTCGTGGATTTACTTAGGAGGCTTGGGGGGGACTTAATTGCTTTGTATTAATAAGATGATTTCTCGTCATTCTGTTTATATTTTGCTTGATTCTCTCTTTTAATAAATTTCCATTGCCCATCAAATATGCTAGCGATAATGTGTGCCTTGTTTGGATGCACCTTTTGTGGCTCCGTGATTTTGTGCTAATAATTGGGTTTTATCAATAACATAAATTTAGACTGTTTGAACTCATGTTTGTTTGATTCAAAGTGAATGAGTTGGCCAAGAGATTAGCTGAAGGAGGGATTTTTCTCCCTTTGATTTTAATTTGGATAAGTATTATGTTAGAAAAATCCAGGTTTTTGGGTGTTTTCAAGTTCTTTTGTAACAAGTGTCTAGTCACATGGGCTAGACTCTTTAGTTTAGCTCCATTTAAAAATGGGGCAACTCTTCAACCGTATGCATGGCATATTTGTATGGCAATCCTGACTGTTCAAGTCGCTGACCCAACTGTGGAAGGAGTATAACAAAAAAATTACACTAAGAAGATAATGTTGACTATCTGATGTTCCCTTTGAAATGGAACCACTCACTATTTCACTCTTAACTGAACATTTGATAACCGTTAGTTGGGTGGTCAAGATTACATCAATATGATTTGAGACACATATTCTCCATCCAAAATGGGAGTCACAGTTTTGCTGGTCTTGATGGCTGTAACAGCAGTGCCTCATGTGAGGAAGATGAGTCGCCACCATATTCAAAATGGTGCTAAACACAGGAGTGTAGCCCCTGGTTAGACATGGCATGACTTTTTTTTTCTTCTAGTTCTGCTCTTGTATGACAAGGACAAGACCCTACACTTTCTTTGAAATTGGGTCATGTGATCTGACACTCTCGGACACCATTCATGTATACAACTGTTAGTGCTTTCTTTCCCTCTCTCTTTTGGGTAAATCTTTATGAATAAGTAATAATAATAACAACAACTATTTATTTGCATATTTATTATTTTGAGGATTCTTTTAATTAAAAATAACTATGATATAGTATGAGAATACATATATATATATATATATATAATTTAAGTATTTGTAGAGACATGTGACATAGGATGGATGAGAAATTTTTTTTTAAAGAGGAGAACAATTGTTTGTAAACCACAATTCAAGGAGTTGTTTTCTTAGTTTTTCTCCCTTTGTAAACAGAATATGTTCATTGTATATTCGCACTTTAGTAATAATTCCCTTAAAATTGGGAATTATTACTAAAGACACAAAAATAGGTCCGATCGATAATTTGATCAATCTATTTGTTAGGATCCATCATGGATTGCTTGTGATTCTGAAGAATCACTTTTGTTAGGCCATTGTAACCATCCATCCATGGCATGGAAAAAGGATGGCTATAGAAAATATGCAAACTAAAGGATAGATTGGATCATCTGATCAGTTCCATTTTGGCATAGTAGCCCATGAAATATGTTCTGGAATTAATGCACGGTTCAAATCAGTCAATTGCACTTGGGGCACTGGAGCATTTCTCCCTAGCAAAATCCCTCAAAATCTTTTCTAAATAAAGACTCCAAATAATCAAGCTACAACCCGTGAACATCCATATCCTCCCAAAACATCTTGGGTTTTGTCCATGTAGCACCCTTGCCTTTTGCTATACTAGAAAAGATCCTCTCAATTTTACATATTTGTAAAAATCCCCTCCCTGTATCGTGTATGTGCAAACCTTAGTTGCATGATCCACATGCCACAACTGCTTGAATTGCACTTCAGACCCGTGTTCCTGCTCCTCGTTCTAGTTGTTTATACTTGCTACCATTTTGAAACTGACGCCTCCTCTCTCCGACAACTGAATTTGTTGCCACTTCACACTTTATGCATCTATAGTGCGAGCTACACCAAATTACTTTGCAATAGAAAAAGCAGCATCATTAACTAACTTTCAAAAAAGACAGTTTTGCCTCTTTGTATAAAGGGGCAAGTGAAAGAGGGTGGGCTTTTGAGGTCCTCCATTAGTGAGAGCCATCACTTCCATAAAGGGGCAAGTGAAAAGGGTGATTTCGCGGAATGCTTCATTAGCGAGGACCATCCGATTGAGAGTTTCAATCACCAGATCATGGGCTCCACTTTAGTTAGTGTGGCAATTGGTCAAGTTAGGGTTGGTCAGGAAGGGGAAAGGAGGGAGGTGGCAACTGGTTGAGTTTGGGTTGGTCCGTAGGGAGGGATGCACAGCATCCCATCTGATGAGTTGGTTTTGGGTTTTCAAACTATTGTCTCAACACAATGATTACCAACTCTTCTAGTGGAACACCCACTTTGGTATCTTCTTTGTCAGTGCAACATCCACTTTTGTATCTTCTAAATTCTTGGAAAATGTCTCTGGTACTTTTTGTCTTCATTAATTATATGGAATTTGTGGCGTATGGTCAGGCCTGAAATATCATGCCTAGGGGTGTCATCACATCCTGACTAGCCTGTAATTTCCTCTGCAGAATATCATGCCGTATTGAAATGCTTGTGTAAAATTAATCTGCAATTTCTTTTCGAAATAAAAAAAATGACTTCAATTGTTTTCATTTTTTATTCATTCTCGACTGATGATTTTTTCCTTTCAAAAATTGAATATTTTGATATATTGTTTTCTCGTGTCATAGTTTCTACTGTCAAGATAACACCCTAAAGCGTGTAAGGTTTGAACTTTGATTTATGGACAATAATAATTTGATGGTTTACCATCTTATGGACCATGTGAACACATTCTCTTGCAAAACTCAAAGAAGTGATGCATCCATTCATCAGTGTGCCACAGATATCACTATTCATTTGTATCCTGTGGGAACCCACTCATTACTGTCTCTCTTTCACGTGGCTTTTTGACTCTCTCTCTCTCTCTCAACCACCACCACCAACCCAAAAGTCATGTTGTGTTGTTGGGGATCCCCAACACCTCTCTCTCTCTCTCAATCACTGACTGCTGTTTATGTGCTTCTAGGTCCTAGAAAGTGGGCAAATAATGAACAAATTTCAGGAAGTGACAGCTCAATTGGAGCAAGCTTTGAGTGGAATTTTCTATGATAAGCTTGACATATCAGATGAAGTCAGAGAACAGGTACAGAGCTATCTTTGAGTGTATGTACATGCATGGACACCAGGCAGATCTTATTAATTTAATACATGCATTAACAAGAATTTGAGCCGGTTCATTTGTACTCTTAATATTGTTTTGGATTCGTTGATAAGAAATTAGTGGGCCCCAAAAAAATCTCTATCCTTTTAAAAACCTTTGTGTTAACAAGAACTTGAAGATCCCAAGAACATATTTATTTAACCTTTTTCATTGACAGGGACTTCAAAACCCCCACACATTTTTTTTCTTCTGTATATATTTCAACAAGAACTTGAGTAGACCCCATGCAATTATTTTCTTTTCTTTTCTTTCCTTGTTTCTTTTTTTCCCCCTCTTCTGGTTTATGCATTAACAAGAGCTCTTGGAATCTTCAAGGTTCTTGTTAACGTGAAAAGGTTTCGAAAGAGCCGGTTCATTTGTACTCTTACTATTGTTTTGGAGTCGTCGATAAGAAATTAGTGGGCCCCAAAAGAATCTCTATCCTTTTTAAAAACCTTTGTGTTAACAAGAACTAGAAGATTCTAAGAACAGATTTATTTAACCTCTTTCATTGACAAGGACTTCAAAACCCCCCCACATTTTTTTTTTCTTCTGTATATATTTCAACAAGAACTTGAGTCCCATGCAATTATTTTCTTTTCTTTTCTTTCCTTGTTTCTTTTTTTTCCCCCTCTTCTGGTTTATGCATTAACAAGACCTCTTGGAATCTTCAAGGTTCTTGTTAATGTGAAAAGGTTTCGAAAGAGTAGAGATTATTTTGGGCATTAACGAGAGCTTAGGAGGGTATGAGGTGTGTTTTTTGTTTCTTTTATTTCTGAAATGCTTGATGAATCAACTCCTATTGTGTCCAGGTTGAGCTGGTGCATGCTCAGTTAAAAAGAGCCAAAGGGCGGGTCGATGTGCCCGATGTTGAGTTATATGAGGATCTGTCATCCACTTACAATAACAGCAGTGATGCAGATACAGATCCTTCTGTGTTAAGGAGATTGGCAGAGAAGTTACAGCTCATGAGCCTATCTGACCTCAAGCAAGAGTCCCTAGCTTTGCATGAGATGGTGGCAGCAAGTGGTGGAGATCCTGGGGAGAACATAGAAAAGATGTCTATGTTGCTGAAGAAGATCAAGGATTTTGTGCAGACGGAGAACCCTAACATGGGTGGTCCTGCGAGTGACACCACTGGGGGAGCTCCTGCTGATGGGAGTGCCAAATCTCCTGTCATACCAGATGATTTCCGCTGCCCAATATCCCTGGAGTTGATGAAAGATCCAGTCATTGTTTCCACAGGACAGGTATTAAGCACCATTCAGGATTTTCTCTGAAAATCAATTTTGTTTGGCACAAAAATCAAGTAACTTATCAGATGGGTGTCCAGACAGGTGGTGCCCATGGTTAAAATGATCCATACCATTGATCTGATGGCCCCACAGTGGATGGGTACAACCCAAATATCTCCAGGTTTGGAAGATATTGCAGGATTGCCAATTAAAATTTTTTTTAAAAATGGTAGGATTGGACTACACAGGCTATTCAGTAAATACAGGCCAATCATTGGATGGATAGGATCTTCCAATCTAGAAGATTTTTGGGTCATCTCTGATCAACTGTGGAGCCAATCACATCAAAAGTCGGCAATCAGGATCAATTTTAGCCATAGGCACCACTTCCCACAATCCGTGGACACTAGGAAGATTCATGTCCTATTGCATCGGGGAACTGATGATAATTCCTCCACAATGAAAGATTGTATTGTGATGGTCCTCTCTTCCACTTCTGCAGACATATGAACGATCCTGCATTGAGAAGTGGCTTGAAGCTGGGCATACCACATGCCCCAAGACGCAACAGACGCTTAGCGGCACGGCCCTCACGCCCAACTATGTCCTGCGCAGTGTCATTGCCCAGTGGTGTGAGGCCAATGGCATGGAGCCACCCAAGCGTCCGGGCAACTCCTCCAGACCCACTAAGCCCCCATCGGTCTGCACTCCTGCTGAACGTGCCAAGATAGACATCCTCATCCGCAAGCTCGCATCTGGCAACCTTGAAGACCAGCGTTCTGCTGCAGGCGAGCTCCGCCTTCTTGCCAAGCGCAATGCTGACAACCGTGTCTGCATTGCCGAGGCAGGTGCAATCCCCCTCCTTGTCGGCCTTCTCTCCAGACCCGATCCACGTACTCAGGAGCATGCTGTCACCGCACTCCTTAACCTTTCAATCTGTGAGGAGAACAAGGGGAGCATCATTTCATCTGGCGCTGTGCCAGGTGTGGTTCATGTGCTAAAAAAGGGAAGCATGGAGGCACGAGAGAATGCAGCAGCCACGCTCTTCAGCCTTTCTGTGGTGGATGAGAACAAGGTGACTATCGGTGCATCAGGGGCGATCCCTGCACTCGTGGCGCTGTTGAGCGAGGGGAGTCAGCGTGGGAAGAAGGATGCAGCGACGGCTCTCTTCAACCTGTGCATATACCAAGGCAACAAGGGGAGGGCAGTAAGGGCTGGCGTGGTGGCTACGTTGATGAAACTGCTGACAGAGTCTGGTGGGGGAATGGTGGATGAGGCGTTGGCCATACTAGCGATACTAGCGAGCCACCCTGAGGGGAAGGCGGCAATTGGGGCTGCAGAAGCAGTGCCGGTGCTGGTGGAGGTGATCAGGAGCGGGTCCCCCAGGAACAGAGAAAATGCAGCTGCAGTGCTTGTACACCTGTGCAGCGGAGACCAACACCATCTAGTAGCGGCACAGGAGCTTGGGGTGATGGTCCCGCTGTTAGACATGGCACAAAACGGCACTGATAGGGGAAAGAGGAAGGCATCCCAACTAATTGAGCGAATAAGCAGATTCATCGAGCAGCAAAAGCAGGCGCAGGAGGAAGCTGAGGCTCAGGCTCAGGTTCAGGTTCAGGTTCAGGCTGCTCAGGCTGAAGCGCAGACATCACAGCTGGCTTTGGCAGCTGATACTGATAAATGAGGGAAGGCTTTTGTTTTTGGTTTTCTTCTTGCGGGTTGAGAAGTGGGAAGAGGGTGTTGTTTGATTAAAAATGGGAGGTGGAAGATCACTTCCCTATCTGTAAGTTATTCCATTTGTTGTGTGGGTTGCAAAAACTATGTGGATTTGGGTGAAAATTACACATCCATCCCCAACGAGATATGAAGAAAGACGCCTCAAATGCTGGTAACATGGTGCGTGTGTGTGTGATGTAGTATGTACCATCTAATGTAAGCATTCTCAATTTTTATGGAAGGAAAATCTCTCTCTCTCTCTCTCTCTCTCTCTCTCACACACACACACACACACACACACACACACACACACACACGCACATATGCGTGCTTATGGTAGGGCCCTGCACTGGTTGTGTCTTGAGGAACCGATGATTTGAGGGAGCTGTCCAATTAGGGCCTCTTGAATGATTGTGGAATTTTAGTTGTAAACACAACACCTGCACAGAGTTTCACCTACAAATTGTGTTTACATTCTCTTGTATCTGGCTTTCAAGTGGTAAATTGTGTAGCATATAGAAAGTAGTTATTCACGCCAAGGAACTTTGGAGTATAAATCCCACAGAAATCTTCAAACCATGTAAGGGTTTGATTTTTTTGGGCTGTAAGAGGGCTAACCTGTGCACATTGATGGCTTGGATGTCCTGCACTCATCATAGTGGTCCTATGCACATTCTTGTAAGTTTGTGATGGCGGCAGGCATATGATGGATGGATTGGATGTGGAGTTGTATGCGAACTGAGTTAGCTCAGTTAGCTCGCTCGACTTGACTCGAAAAAGCTTGATTTGACTCAGTTGGAAACTGAGTTCAAACCAAATTGAGCTGATTTTTTTAGCTTGAAAAAATTTTGAGCTGAGTTCATGCTTGCCCGAGCTCAACTCGGATTGAACCAGTTTGGTGACCCGGTTATCTTGATATTGATGTTACTCACCAAGTGTTTGATGAAATGACTCAATGAAGTGTCGGCCAGTGGATATGAAAAAAATATCCTTATACCTTGATTTTGATGTTACTTACTGAGTGTTTGATGAATTACCTATAAATTGCTGCTGTTGTTTTACATACCATGAGAAATTAAAGGTGCACTCCATGTATTTGAGAAAATGTCGCATAGGTTCAATCTTGGCTCAAACTCGGCTCTAACTAGCTTGAGCTGCTGACCAAACCGAGCCCAGCTAGCTAGTTAGGCTCGAGGACCAAGCCGAGCCGAGTTCGAGCTAGGGTCAGCTAATGGCTAAGCTAAGTCAAGCCGTGCCAAGCTCGACTCGATTCGGCTCGTGTACAGCTCTAATTGGATGTATTGCACACATCATGGTGGACCTCACAGATAGTATGGTGGATGCTCTGCTATGTATAATGTCTTTTTAAATGTAATTTCATAAAACATGACATTATTTTCCAATCAAAAACTACTTGCAAACCCTTTACCTATAAAACCTTCACAACCAAAGGATCGTTTAGGCATTCAACTCCATAGAATAATCAGAAGCAATGCATTTTGCCAATTTGATTCAGTGTTAGGAACCTACCTAACAAGGCCGTTAAATCATTTGGGTATCGTACCACACCACCACACTCCACAGCTGATATCCGCAGTGGCCCACTCTATGGCAGCTCTCTCTCTGTCTCCTCTTCAATATGCCCAAAGCCCTAGAAATGATGGAATGTATTAAGCTAGGCCCTTAAAACCATTACAGTCCGCTATGATTTCCTTTGGCACCTTGCCTTTTGATGTGTCCTATTGTATTGATGCCCATAATGACAATCTGCTGTTGGTGAACTCTTCTTGTTTTGTAGGTGGTGGCATCAAGTTGGGTGTCCTTTTTATCACTATCTGAGATAAGATCGTACAATGATATGTTTCATCGACAGCAGCATTTCTGTTGGTTTCTGTCCATTCATGTTTCAGATTTTTTACGTCACTATCTAAAGGAATTGACTTATACACCCACCCTGTTCAGTTATGTACGTCCATTTTTGGTTTTTCTATATAAAAAAAATATAATTCAATTCCCAAATGAAAAATGGGTATGCAAATAAAGAAGACCCAAGCATCAATGATCTCTCCCTCATTAAACCAAACCGAACCTTGTTTTGAAACTTGATTATTGAGCTTGTTTGGGTGGCCAATTAGATTTAATCAAATACTAAAAGAGAGCAAGATGAATTTCAATTCTGGCCAAATATTTGTAAGGAATTCAACAGTCAGTATTAGAGCCAATAACACATCTTATATTTATATTATCAAAAGAGATAAACTTATGCCAAGGGTAACATGAATCCAAGTAAAAGCCATGACGAGGTAAAAAAGGGCTTAAATCCAAATAGGTGGAATGTTATTTCGAAGCTTTGTCAGATTTTCTTATAAAGAAAATGTGTCATAACTATGATTTTATTATTACTAAACAAAACTTTAATTTTCAATAAAATGCAGACATATTTGCATACATGGAAAAAATTGTAACCATTATACTTTTCTATGGCTTTATCGTGAAAATCTTAAATCCAAATAGTCACACCAAAATATTTGAATGATGATTTGACATTAGGTAATGTAAAAATGCCTTCAATAAACCAAATATATAAATTGAGGATCAAATGTAAATGTCAATAGTAAACAAGTAATTTATAATAATTACATTACTGTTTTGCAATTGCTAAATTAAACCAAACGTGGGAATCATCAGTAAAACACAAATGAATTCAGAAATTAAAAGGAAAAAAAAAAAAAGAAGAAGAAGAAGAAGAAGAAGAAGAAATTTGTAATTATTACAATTTTTGGAAGTATTATTATGAAAATCTTAAATTTAAATGATCATGCAAATATATTTTGATGATGATTTGACATTAAGTAATATAAAAATACCTTCAATATACTAAATATGAAAATAGAGGATCAACAGTAGATGTTGTTAGTAAACAAGTAAAGTGATTTGTAATCATTACATTATAATTTTAGCATTGCTAAATTAAAAACAAAAATTATTGGTAAAACACATGCATTCAGGGAGTCACAAAAAGAAATATGTAATTATTACACTTTTCCATGTATATTATGAAAATTTTAAATTCAAACATCTTTACCCATATATTTTAGTGATGATTTGATATTAAGTAATGCAAAAATGCCTTAGAATAAATCAAATAAAAGACTTGACGATCAAATGCAAATGGTGTTGTGAACCAAGTAATTTGTAATCATTACATATTTTCTTTACATTACTATTGTAATTAGTAAAACAAATAAGCTCTTATACATGTGATATATTAAAAGTAAAATAATAATAATAATAAATAAATAAATAAATAAAATCCAATTTTATTTATAAGCCACGTGTCCCTGTCTCATTGGTACTCTTCCTGTTACAGTAGGGCATATCCTTCTGTAGCATTTTTCCCAGTGAGAAAACCATACTTAAATGTACATTTCCACACATACCTCAACATGCAGCCACAAGCACGAACGGATAAGAATGCTTGATATTTGAGCTGTGCATCAGGTGGGCCCCCTGTAAAAATGGCATGTCCAACAAATCAGGCCATTCCAGTCTCTGTAAATCGGCCACGTGTACAATGAACGTGGACGGTTGGCAATTCTTTTAGGCAACGATTGTCGACTTAACGAACGGTCACATCGTACTGATTGAAAATTTGGAATACGTGACTAAAGAGAAAGGTGGATTCGTGGTTGGGAATTGCCTCGAAATGGTGTACGGGAAAATAAAGGAGTCTCTCTCTCTCTCTCAATTGCAATCATATCAGCAACGTTAATGTGATAAAAAGATCCATCATCAAAGATGGCCCACCATTTATAGATTGTAGTCATTATCTTTGGAATCTTCTCAATTTATGTAAAGGCCTAAAAATCCTTACCATGGTTGTGATCATCACACATATTGGATTCTGAACATGTGGGGCCCACTGTTGAGCTGGTGGGCCTTTCCATGGATATGGGATACTCTGTAAAAATTCCAGATGGAAAGTTCCCAACCCAATTTGGGGTGGCAACGGGCTAGGCTGCCCACTGGGCTGGCTTCAGACCGGGCTTGGAACTATAGCTTGGCCCTTGGGCCAGATTTGGGCCTGACATGTGTGGCCCTAGCAATGTTTGGGCCGGGCTTGGGGCTCGACCCAGCATAACCCAACTTCATTCCAAACCTCCTTTAGGCAACACGTGCATCTTGCATCTAAGCCGTTGGTTTCATTTTTCTAAATGTCTACCTTTTTGTGCATGTGAGGCCCACTTAATCAATGGATGGATTAGGAATAATCCTGCGGATTTTATCAGCTTTTGGGCCAGACGAGGTCATTGCAGGCCAAAACAATTCGGGCTTGGGCCTTTGGCCTTATAGTGTCAGCCCACCCAGGCCTGGCCAAATACAGCCCATTGCCACCTCTACAACCCATCAATTGATGGGAAAAAAGAGACTCAACGGCTCATGTTCATTTGGAAAATGTTCTCACACTTGAAGGGTTGAGATCTTTTAATTTGGGATCCACAACGTGCATGGATTTGACGGTAGCCAGCGGAGCTTACTGTTTTTTTAGTTATTCATGACTTCTTAAATTCTGATTGAATTCAGTACGTAGAGCAGCCAAGAAAATCCAATAAGACATAAGGGTATCATTTGTTTCGCTAGATCTGACATAGTTAAATCAAGCATAAATGTATAGGCATACAATTTCATTATAATCCATGCTAATATTTGAAAAATGAAAAAAGTTTCTTTGAATTTTTCGTGATCACCTTTGAATTCCAGCTTTATTTCTTGTTGAGGTTTTTCTCCAAATCAAAACTTTGATTTAATCAAGACTGACAGCAATTTAAGTCACTTATGGAACAAAATTTCAAAAATAAATCTAACTTTTTGGAATTTTTTCCAAGTATTTATAAATTTTTATTATATTAATTTATGAATGTTTCTCAGTGTAGCAGATACTTTTCGTTGTTGGTATCGGAATACTATCATGATATTGCAATACTAGAAATTATTTATAAGGTTTTCTTTTCAAAATATCACCAAGGATGAGAATGATATTTAAAATATTTTAAACTGACAGCAGTTTCAGCATTGCTAATTTAACTATACAAACGATATTATTAATAATATAACCGATATTTGAAACATCGGTCATACTCTATCCATTAGTGGTACCCATAAAGTGGATAGTGCTTTTGAGATACATGCATGCCACATGCCATACGTGCGTGCCACATGTGCGTTGAATGTATGCATGTGCACAACTCCTTTCGTCCTGCCTTTTATTTACCTTATGAGCTAATCAATTCAAATCTATCAAAGACGATTTCTACTCTCTGTTTCCAAATACAGAGATCTGCATTTTTTTTTTTTAATATAATTTTTTATATTTTTGTCTAGGACCACACCTATAGCTGTCATACTCCATGTGGGGTCCATGCAATGAACGCTGCCCTATTACCTTTGAGCTTTCTCTTTGGCAGCATTGTTGGTATACATCTCTTGCTTGTAATGCCTGGACTTCTCCAGTGGATGCTGTCGTACAATTTTTGCTGTTATAGATGGGACCCATCTCTTAAAAAACTGTCACATGATGATGAATGCTGAGTGAATTCATGTGAGTACGCTTATTGGTGCACTTTCTTTTCACACGTGGCAAGTGTTCAAGATCCAAGCCACTCATTGAGAGGATCTTGCCGTGCAAATATGTTGGTATAAAAAAATGAGGCTGATCAGATCATCGGATGGGCCAAAGGCGTACATTGAAATGGGGCCATTGATCAAGTTCTCATTTTCATCAATTTACCGTACACATGCAGCCCAAATGGTTATCACACGGACTTTAGAGCTGTACACGAGTTGAACTGAGTCGAGCTTGGAACACCTCGCTCCGCTAGATTAATAGCTAACCCTAGCTCGAACTCCACTCAGCTCAGTCATCAAGCTTGATTGGCTAGCTCGGCTCAATTTGGTCAACAACTTAGGCTAGTTCAAGCCTCTGCAACATTTTCTCAAACACAAAGTAGTGTATCTTTAATTTCTCACGTAATGCAAAACAGTAACAATACAAGTATTTCATCAAATACTCGGTGAGTAGCATCAAAATCAATATATGAGGAGAATGTATGTACCTTGAACATAGTGAGTTGTTTCATATCCATTCATTCCTAGCCACTAGTCGATCCTCTGGAAAATGTATGCACCCGAAATAACACTTCATAGAGTGATTTCATCAAACACTTGGCGAGCCGCATCAATATCAAAATAACTGAGTCATCGAGCTGATTCTATCCCAGTCGATTGAGTTGATGTTTGATTCAAGTCGAGTCAAGTTCAGGCAAGCTCAAACTCAGCTTGAAATTTTTTCTCCAGTGGTGGACTCGGATGAAGGGAAACTCTCTACCACGGTTGGCCTCACAGGTTTTACTCAGTATGCTTAGCGTACTGAGTTACTCAATACGCAATCCACTTATGACTGATACAGCAATGCAAAATCACAGATAAGAAAAGTAAAACAAAAGTCAAAAGTCATAATAAAAATAAGAGATAAAAAATATAAAAATTTATATAATTAAACATCATACTCTCATTTATAAAATAATAATACATAGCTTCTTTTTTCTTTTTCTTTTTTTCATTAAAATAAAAAAAATCAGAAATACCAAACTCATTTCTCCCTCTCACTCTACATTAATATAAGAACTCTCTTTTAGAAGACGCTTCACCTTCTGTGAAGACCAAAGAAAGAGAAACACATGAGCGATAGACGTCTCCTCACGCTCCACCGACATGGACAACAAATGGATCGTTGAAACGAGTAGACTGGCATGATTTAGTGCAATTAACATGATACAACAACATGGCTTAAATTTTTGCATAATACACCAAGGTTTTGAATTCTGATAAATGGGACCTGTTGTTTGGTAATCCAGACCATTAATCTATTGTGTCCTACCATGGATGGAGAACACCTCAAATATTCTCTTGATAGGACAATCTTAGCCCCTCAAGTTGTGGACTATACATGGATGGCTAAAAATAAAAATAAACATCAGCCCATGTCTCAACTGAAAAAGGTTCAAATATTGGTTGTTGGTATCTACCAATATTGGATAATTTTGGTTATTTTACGTCCATCGTGGCATTCATCAGACCAATGGAATGAATGAACGAACCAAAGCCCACTCATCAGAAATTGAAAACCTTTGTACACTGTTCAATGATGCGGGCCACGTATATCATATAATCCACTTTATAGGAAAGCACCAGGTTTCGTCTCCCCTAATTCCTTTGACCAGTCAAACCTCCCTCTCTCTATATATAAATTTTCTTTTAGCTATAATTATAAACACCTCCATAATAGTTTGGATTATTGCAAATACCTCCTCACTGTTTTAAGGTTCCTGCAGACTCCCCCACAGTCTCTATTAACACCTTATCTTTGACCAATTAATTGATCATTTTACTCCTATATGATTCCCCCACATTCTCTATTAACACCTTATCTTTGACCAATTGACCATTTTACTCCTATATCTTATGCAATGGGTAGATGGGTGGGCCTATCATAGTTCGTATATGTCATCCAATCCATTTATTATGGTCACTTCTCGATGAAAACATGATGTCGAAAAAAAAATAATGCTAATCCAATCATTGGGTACTTCACCATGTTCATGAGTTTTTTCTGGGTGGTTATCTATTATTTTCTGTGGTGTGGCTCATATTCTGATTAGATTAGCTTATTTTTTAGAGTGTCCAATATTTATAGTGAAAGAAGTTCAATGGTTTGAATACCATTCGTACGTAAAGGTGACCCACCGAAAGGAAAAACAGACTTTTTACGTGAGAATATTTTTTACTTTTGTTACATATTTCACCCTTTTTACGTGAGAATATTTTTTACTTTTGTTACATATTTCACCGATATTGTTTTTACTAGAGGGGATGTACTTGCAATAGTCCAAACTAAGGGGGAGGTGTTTATAATTATATCTTTGCTTTTTCATTTTTTTTGTGAGATGGGTCTATTTGTAAGCGTGTTACATGTCATATTCTATCATGAACATTTGGTTAGTGGTTTTGATATGAATTCAAATCAAAAGGCCAGTTCCTCTACACCTATTGTGGTGGAAATTTTTGTGCAACTAGCCGGTGTGGGGCCCGTTGTAGCGTCTCTGTACAGCATCCAACCAATTCATCAAGGTCGTCCATTCATGAAAATGGGATGCTCCAAAAATTACATCCATCCATCCAATTGTCAGGTGGGCCCATGTCAACATGGGGGCTTTCAGGTGGTGGTCCACCATTTTCTACTGTGCAGCTCACCTTCTAGACAGGCCGAATGTGGCACACATGGTGGGCTCCACACGGCTAGATGCATGGAATTTTCGTCCACAAAAATCCCACCAAAAGCCAAAGTGCTCCATCACGAAAGTTTCCAATGTTATCATTAGTGGCAAATGATGCAAGAGAAAAGCTTATTATAATCACATAAATAATCAAATGAAATGTGTCAAACGTCATCTCACTAAGATGTAATTACGTGACAAAAGAAAAACAGTATATTTTCTTTACCGGAGCTGCTATTTATACCCTCCCTTTTGGATTGTTACACCGATTTCCTGCTTTATTGATACGCTAGTACTGAAATCATTGCAAATTGATTTGTACTTTAATGCGGTGGCAATCGGTCGGGCGGCTCTGCCCTGACCTTGTAGGGCCAGGGCTTAGTGTCTTGGCTGGTCTGGCCAGGACAGTAATGACTGGAAACGGATTGGCTGCTCCCCTGCCACCAGCCAATGGCTGATGGTCGGTGCTCTGTGGGCCCCACCATGATGTATGTGTTTCATCCATGCCGTCCATCTGTTTTTCTAGTTCATTTTATGGTATAAGACCAAAAATGAGTATATAACATTCTCAAATGGACCACATTATGGGAAACAGTGTTGAATGAATGTGGACCATTAAAAACCTTTTGGGGGCGCTGATCTTTGTTTTTTCCCGTCATCTGGGTCTGTATGACCTAATCAACAGATTGGATGTCAAATAAACAGTACAGTGGGCCTTAGGAGGATTTTAATGGTGGATATCCAATCACTATTGTTTTCGTGTGGTGTGGTCCACCTGAGATTTATATCCCTCTCATCTTTGGGATCAAGCCCTAAAATGATCTGTAAAAATGGATGAAACACATACATCATGGTGGGCCCACATAGTACGGACCATCAGTCACCGGCTGGTGGCAGGGGGAGTAGCCAATTCGTTTCCGCAATGAATGGCCTGGATTGGTCCTGTGACTGTTGCAACAATCAGTTGGGTCACCCTCATACAATAAAAACGGATGGTTTAGAGATACTTGTGAGCGACTGCCTGTGACACTCGTTGGATCCTGGCCACGTTTCAGCAATCAAACTGTTTATCTGATGAGCCTCCTCGTATGTGGATTGCATTTTGGAAATTGGTCAATGTATGTGGTTTATCCGGGCCGTCAATCCCTTTTTCCAAGCTAATTTCAGGGTTTGAACAAAAAATTGAAACATATCCAAAGCAGCTGAAGTAAACCACGCCACTGGAAACAATGGTGTTTATTTGTTATCCAACTTGCTCGTAAGATCACGCAGACATCTATAAAGGGAAAACACATACACATATCTTCTTGATTCAAAACTTCTGTGACCCTTAAGAATTTTTCAATGGTAGATATTCAAATCACACGGTCTCCTATGGTGTGGTCCACTTGCGCATTGGATATGCTTCTTTTTTATTATATGGTAAAATGGATGGATGGAGGGGATAAAATATATAAATCACGGTCAACCCCACAAAGTTTGCTCAGTACTCAATGTGCTTCCGGCATTTTCATTTTGACGCTGCCGCCACGGGCGTGGCTACTGGACGGTGCTATGTGGGCCTATCCTGATGTATGTGTTTTTTTTTCATTTTAGATCCTGATTTCAGGACATGAACTAAAAAATAAGGCAGTTCCAAATCTCGGGTTGACCACAACACAACAGTGTAAAACAGGTGCGATTGAACACACCAATGTTTAAAACTTTTTAGAGCCTGCTATAATGTTTACTCGCCATCCAACCAGTTGATTACGTCACACTGACCTGGATAAAGTGGTCAAAGAGAAAACACAAATATCAGTTTGATCTAAAACTTTTGTAGTTCCCAATAAGTTTTTTAATGATGAGCTTTTAATCACTATATGTTGCTGTCTATTGACATTTAGATCTGTATCATTTTTGGGCTACCTAAATTAAACTGTAAAAATGGATAAACGACATAGATAAAACACATACATCATGGTGGGGCCCATAGATCACCGTGAGGATGTAATCCTAGTCCATCATAGTCATGGATGAAGTACACGAAATTTATTTAATTGGATTACTTCAAACCGTTGTTCATTTTATCAATTAATCTTTTTCTTAAACGCCTTTTCAGCTTGATTAAAGCCAGAGCTTAGAATAGGGCTAGGGTGGGCTACGCCAGATCCATTGCCACCCCCAATGCGTTATTAAGAAATTTCATGATATTTGGTGTTACCAAACGCAACTGTAAACATAGTTCTGACACAGGACTTGATTTAAACTCCGTCTGGTAGGGTGGACTCAGTAGTCGGCAAGTGGACCAGGTGGACCAAAAACAAAAATAAAAACAAAAATAAAATCAAGCCGATCGAGTCAAAAGTGGGCCATTCCACAAAACAATGTATACTACCCAAAAATCCCAACATGGACACTGCCAAAAACTTCAAAGTTTATGTATGGCCCACCATTAATTAAATTACCCTGATTTTTTAGACGTTTGATCATCATGGAAGGATGTTCCTTTTTTGTTTGATCATCATGGAAGGATCTTCCTTTTTGACTGGTTGGATGTCATGCACGGACCGCACACGTCCCGAGCATTTTTTGTCATTTCACCCTCCAAAAAGATTTGTTTTCGGACTTTAAAAGGGCTTTCCAGAGAAAATAAGAAATCTTGCAATAAAAATCCATTTTTATAAAAATCAGCAATTACAATCGTTCAGTTCATAATTTCAGATTTATAATGACCTACAGTGGATTCCCTGATCCAGACTATTAAATTTAGGGAGTGGATTTGGTGCAGCCCGGCCTTGATGTGGGGCCCACCTTGATGTGTGTATTCTATATCCCACCATCCTTACGTTTTTCTAGATCATTTTAGAGCATGAGCGTAAAAATGAAGAAGACCCAAATCTCTGGTGGACCATACTGTAAGAAAGAGTTGTGATTGAACCCCGTACCGTTAAAAACTTTCTAGGGCCCACCGTAATGTTTATCTGACATCCAACCTGTTGATAAGGTCAAAAAACCTGGATGAAGGGACAAAAACAAACATCAACTTGATCCAAAACTTACATGGCCCATTAATGGTCAATCACCACTGTTTCCCATGGTATGGTCCACCTGAGAATTGGATCTGCATCGATCAGGAAAAATGGATGGATTGTGTCGATATAGAATACATATATCAAGGTGGGTCCCTTAATTTTGAGTACTGCAGTTGCCTGCGCCACTCTTGTGGTAGAAGGCTTTTTAGCCATTGAATGCATTAAGTAATTACGTTTTATATTCCCCATTTAAGGTATCTAATGGCTAAAAAAGCACGGTACCACAAAAAGCCCTGCAGATGCCTGCAGTTAGTCAGTTCTTTATTTTGAGCTATAAATATGCAAAGTCATGTACAAATGCAAGTGCCTGTGTATCATCCATCGTACCTTACCCGAGTTTCAGATAACTCATCCGTCAGCAACGACAGCTAAAGTAGTCCAGCTTGAAAAGAAAAAAGCAACCCAGTAGAGCATCTGATCTGGCAACTTAAGCAAGGGCCCCACCTAAGCATAGTCACAAGACTATTTTAGTCAAATTTTAAGAAATAAAATAAAAGGAAAGTGGACCCAATGATAACCACCAACGTTAGGTCAATACCAAGTGGGCCATTCCATTGGTGGTCCAATTAGTTTGCCGGGGAAGTATTTTCGAAGCACTTAATAGCATATAGAATAGTGTCCAGTCTCTCCCATGCAATCCGAATGTTGTCCATGCACCACAACTATTCAAAGTAAAATCCATCGATATCGGTTGAAATAAAACCTTCTAATCTAGGACAGCCGCAGCTACGTTGGACCAAGCTAAGGCGGAAGGAAGAAGAAATTGGACCAAGCTAAGGTAGAAGGAGGAAGAAATAATCTCTTCTTCGAGGGATAGTCCATGAATCCACAAAGAATCTTAAATTAACAATGTAAATTTAACTATGTTTACAATGTCATTAATATGGACTTATATAAACTTTGGGTTGATATTACAAGACTTCTATTAGTGGGGCCATATATAATCATTGGTTTTGATTTAACCATTGAATTATTCAGATTGAGCATATTGGTGGACTCCACTATAGTTGTGATTAATATAGATATGTTAGGGGCGGTAGGCTTAGACTATGATTTCTATTCATGGTAATTCAAATAGGTATGGAATCCTACTATATAAAGACTTAATTAGAGGGAGAGAAAGTATGATAGAGAAGCTATTTTGACTCTTTATATATATTTATGTCTTGTTTTTCTCACCTACGGATATAGAAAATCTTACTCCTATTGAGAAGTTTCAAAAATGATATAAGATACAAAAACTCAAGTTTGTTTCCATGATGGTAGTACGAATGTCTTCCCATCGACGTATGCATTTAATATTCAATTTTGTGATTTTCACTATTGATGCATAAATGGATCTACATTTTGCATATTCTTAAAGCTAACAATTAAACAAAAAAAAGTAAACATTTTTAAAATAGTAGAGTTGTTAAAGTATTAAATATGTCTAATCTTGTCCCAACTCTTATAAAAGACTTGGAATAAAAACTTGTAAGTGATGGCTACAAGTTAATTATACTTTAATAGCATCTACATTTGACTATTGATTCCTATATTTGGTTTGTCGATAATAAAATTGTAATGATGGAATTTTTACATGATAATGCCCTTATTTGATTTCAAGATTTTTACATAAATGCACTAATGTTGTTATTTGAATTCGAGATTTCACAATAATTTTTTACTAATGTTACTATTTGGATTCGAGATTTTCAAAATAATATTACTAATGTTGCTGCTTGGATTTGAAATTTTCACAAAAATACTATAAAAAGTTGAATGATGATAAACTAATTTACCTATCTCTTAATTATATTTGCATTTGACGATTCTTATATTTGTTTTGGGGGCAGTAAAATCAAACTAGTGACATATTTCCTTTCAATTACCATGGTATTTAATAAAAATAAATAAATAAATAAAAAATAAATTAAAAAAATAACCATCCTTAAATTATCTTCAAAATAATAAATTTGTAACCTAATATTAACCAAGACACAAAGCTCATCAATAGCTTCTCAACTGCATATACCATATGCACAATGCCAATCAATGCTTACAAAGTAGCCATACGAAGTTATAACTTGTGTTAAACTCATGCCTCGGTAGTAGACTCACGAGAATTCAACACTGAGTTATGGGGTTCAAGTATTCTTATGGTGAAATCTCACTATGGTGTGAGTATGTGTGTAATTTTCTCTCTGTTACATCGAGCTTTTTATAAAGTTTTGTTCAATCATTAGGTTAATGAGATTTTCTTTGGCTTTGTCTTAAATTAGCATACATTAGTATTGATTCTAATTAGTATGCATAAGTTTGTTAAATTAACAACTCAGGAAATCTCTAATCTCAGCTGCCCAGATAGTAGCATGATTTTTTTCCTTCTTTTTTTTAAAAAAAAATAAAAAAATAAACCCACCTATTTACACAGTTCACATGTGCAATTGAACCCATGACTTACAAGGTTGAAAACGCAGTACATCCATCACAGAACCATGTGGTGAGACCTGGTATGGTATGGTAGCATAGTTACTATTGTTGGGATCTAACAGCATGGGGCCAATGAGTTGAATGGTTTGGATGGATTGTGTAATTCCCTCGTGTGAAATGATTTCCGTTTGTGCAGAGGCTGTATAGTAGTGTGGATGGATTGCCATCGTATCTAAGGGCGTGTTTGGACAGTTTGACAACGGATTGAGCTGATCTCTGGATTCGGGAGCGAATCCACTGGATTGCGATCCCACGCACAGTTTATTATCTCTCTCTATCCTGTGTGCTCGTCCAAACGTAGCAATCCAGTGGGATTGCTTCTAATCCATTGACAAATGTATTGATGACATTAAAAGCCGTACAATCCAAACTTGGGGTCTGTTTGGGCGGTGGGATTAGAAGGATTAGGTGGGATTTTGTGCCAATTCCACTCCATGTTTAGTAGAATTACATTAAATGGAATTGCATTGAGTCCGTGCCAATTTCACTCAATTTACGTTGTGTAGGTCCCACCATGCGGATTAGGCATGGGCCAAAAAATCGTAAATCTAAAGCTCAAGTGGACCCGCCATAAAGCAACGAGGATTGAATACTTAACGCTTCTTTGGGACCACATAAGTTTTGGATCTACCTCATTTTTAGATTCATAAAATAAATATAACAAATGTGTGTTATTCTCAATCATTTCAAATTATGGTGAGTATATCCATTAAATGTACCACCATATTATCAACAAAGCATGACATTAATCTTATCCCATGGCAATAGATAAGAACAATGCCATGCTTTGTTAGTAATATAGTGGTACATTGAATGGATATACCCACCATCATTTGAAATTACTTAGAATAACACACATGTGTTATATCTAAACCGTTCATTTATTTTGTAACCTCATTTTACAGCATGGGCCTAAAAATGAGGTAGATCCAAAACTTATGTGGCCTTAAAGAAGTTTTCAACGGTGAGTATTCAATCCCCGTTACTTTCTATGGTGGGGTTCACTTGAGCTTTAGATTTGCTAACATTGAGTGAAATTGGCACAGGAAGCAATGCAATTCCATTTAATGTAATTCCAAGCTTTTCCATTTCTTCCCAAACATGAAGTGGAATTGACAATGAATCAAATGAATCCAATCCCACCTAATCCCCTCTAATCCCACCGCCCAAACAGGCCCTAAGGGCGTGTTTGGGCGGTGGGATTAGAAGGGATTACGTGGGATGGGATTCATCTGGTCCTGTGCCAATTCCACTCCATGTTTGGGAAGAATGGAATTAGGTGGGAATTAGATTAGATGGAATTGCATTGGGTCCCATGCCAATTTCACTCAATGTTAGCAAGTTGTGTAGGTCCCACCATGATGTGTGGGCTATATCCACACCATCCACCCATTTTTCGAGATTATTTTAGAGCATAGGCCAAAAAATCAGGTAAATCTAAAGCTCAAGTGAACCCCACCATAGAAAGTAATTGAGATCATCTTATGGCATGGGCCATAAAATGAGGTTACAAAATAAATGAATGGTTTAGATATAACACATGTGTGTTACTCTAAGTAATTTCAAATAATAGTGAGTATATCCATTTGAATTCCATCCCACCTAATCACATCTCATCCCACCGCCCAAACACGCCCATTTGCAGATTTATGATTGAGCACATGTGCTGGTACGTGGGAGTATGGAATCTTTTGTGTCTTTCGGCTTCTCTTTGCGCGCGGATTAGGTACTACCCCCGCCTGTTCAGAGCTCGGGAAAGGCGGAGGCTCGGAGGGCCACTGAGGGATAACCTTGATGTATCAATTCTATCTACACTGTCCATCCGTTTTTTCGTAACATTATATAACAACATACTAAAAATAAGGTAGATATAATTCTCAAGAATAGCACACCCGAGGAAACAGCTGTGCTAAGGATGCCCACCATTCAAATTTTTAGGGTCCACCGTATTGTTTATTTGAAATCCAAACTGTTGATATGGACATATACATCTGTATTAAGTGAAAAAGAAAATTTTATCTTCATCCAAAACTTCTGTGGCTCCCAAGTAATTTTCAACGGTAGGAATTTAATTCACACTTTATGGTCCATTTCAGCTTGAATATTAGTTATTTTTGGATTCATAATATAAAATGATATATAAAGATAGATGGACGGTGTGGATAAAATTCATACATCAAGGTTACCCCTCAGTGGCCTTCTGAGCGTCCGCCTGTCCCGAGCTCCGAACAGGCGGAGGAAGTACCTAATCCGCGCCCCTTCTCTTTTTCCATTCCTAAGAAAGAGATACAACGACGTCCCAAAAGCCAAAGCTGAAGCTGCTTGGAAACCCGTGCACCAAAAGAGGACTGTAAGTGAATCTGGGCGAGTACACTCCTTTGGCACCCACTTCTTACACGTTGCAGCTTGGAAAAACAGATTTAAGATCTAATCCGTCTGTCAAGTTGATCCACTTCTTATATAGATATTGGATTTATTACCAGACTGTTTTGATTATCAGATGATACACACTTCTATGTTGGACATGGACCGTTGGTATATTTCTCTTAAATATCCATCTATTATGCTGACCATCAACTCGTCCGATGATAGTACTGGCCTGAATTTTGTAGTAATACTTATATATATTCAGGTACACGGACTGATGAGCCGAGTGGATCTCGAACACGTGTGTCAGTTCACAGCGTGCGGTAGGCGAGCTGTAAAAGAGTCTACTCGCTAGAGTTCGCTCAGCGTCCACGCAGCAGAAACTGTCTCACGCCTGTGCATGCATCCACGGAGAAAGCCTTTGGTACTCTGGCAGAGCAGAGTGTGATGGTTGATAGGCATGCACTAAGTAATCGTACACGTGGCATGGAAGTATCTCAGAGTAGACTGTCCCAATAGAAGGACCAATCTAGATCGTTCATGTACGGTAATCCATACGGATTCAAGTATTTAAGTGGACGGTTTATATACAGTTAATGGACGATTGATATGAAAACCAGTCAATGGCCCTCCACTATTCAATGAAAATGTTGATTTGGGATGGGGACCTCTGCATGGAAAGTCCCAAAGTGTGGTCGGTTCAACTTGATTTGATGTATATATGCACGTGAACAATTTCTGAGTGCCTGTGTATCAACTATCACAGCCTGCGAGAGTATCAAATAACTCTCCCCCTCTACCTACGTGGGCTTCAAAGAAGGCCCAGCTGAGAGCCCAACATGCATGCATGGAATTCCGAGCCAGCTTTGATTGCGTTCGTACGTGTCTGCACTGCCATCCACGATTCCTTTCAATGACTTTTCTTTTTGAGGAATTATACTATACTCTGCTGAGTATGCAAGTATCGTACGCATGCACAGAGACACTGCGAAACATCAGGTACCTCTTACGCAGACGGTCCGTATTGTGGGTCCCACTTTGTATGAGTGTTTACTGGACGATCCTGATCTAATTCGTCCATATTGGCTCACTGACTTTGAACTGATGGCTATTCTTCATTCAACTGTCTTCTTGTGGCGGATGTACCAATGGTCAGGGTCACCTGGTCATTGAATTTTTTATTGGCCACGTGTTTGGAGGGTATGGTTTTGTTTGAGGTGCTTGTGGACCCTATCTGTACGTGTGTGTATGATTCACCCTTTATTTTTATTTGAAAATTTTACAGAAAACCATCATCTTCAGCATAGGATTTACGTTTCAGTGCCTTTAATTAAGAATGATTTCATTAAGCTACCTTGCTAAACTCTTAGAAATTAGAATAGTTAGTGTCAGCTGCTTAAGCGGTGTGTTTATATAAAAATCACCTCGATCACTAAGTGTATTACCCCTTTTTTGGCCCAAGGCTCAAAAGTCATCCCTATCCATTATTTAGGTGAACTATAAAGGTTGAAAACAACGTTGATCTTTCAAATTATTTTACTTTGTATAACTTGCTTAAATCCTAAATGGCATGATTTTTTGGCCTTAAAGCTTAAATTTTGGTGCATCACCAATATAGTTGAAGTGAATTTCATAAAACATCATCGTATATATGCCCCCTGAAATAAGTATGGACGTCTTTCTCCCATGGCCTATCCCAACTTATTCATTCCTTAAAGATAAGTATGAGTTTAATTCATTAGCCCCATAACTAATATATATCTAATAGTTGGAATAGAACTCACGTACACATCATGGTGGGTTATCAAAATCAAAAGTACTGTGTGACATGGCCCTTGATTTTCGATGGGCCTCGTTATGTGAAATCAACTTTAACTATTAGATATATCTACTCTAATCATTAGATATGTAATCTCATGCTAAATATGAAGCCCAAAAATTTAAGCTGCCCCACGCTAAATAATTGAAAAGAGAAGTCCAACCTTAATGTTTACAAGGCCCATTATAATGCTAGAAAGAATTCATTTCAACCATTAGATGCCACAACAAAATTTATGCTTGACTCAAAACTTAGGTTTATTCATAATTCATGTGAGCCACACCATGGGAAATAATTTGAAGAGTGAGTATTGCCTTGCATCCTGTGTTTAATTATGTGGTCCACATAAACCATGGATGGAATAAAGTTTTGGACAGTGGCATTGATGGGAGTGAATATGTCCTGGTGGTCGGGTTGGATTTCAGATAACCATCACAGTGGGGCCATTGGAGCTGCCAACATTGCAATGCCCGAACCGTCTCTAATAAATTAAAGGGAAGGTACTCGGTGATGATTACTCAATGAGGTGGTGTATTAAAATCCTTTTTGTAAGAGGTATCTGAAAGTAAATACAATATTGAGTGGGTAGTTTTTTAGTAATATTTCCTTTATTTATTTTTCAGACAAGGACAGAGGTGATGAGTGTTGATCGACCAGCCACTGTACAGGTGGCATACGTGCAGGTCGATGCAGTATTGCCCAAAAATGACAGATGATCAAATCATCGTAACCGTTCAATAGACAGATATCAAATGAAAGGTTAAAAGGAAAAAGATTTGACAGACTTACAGCTCGCCCGAGCCATCCCGACCTTACATCACATCCAAGTAAACGGTGACACTTACCATGAAGATTGTCCCTGCGTGAAAATTGGGCCCATCTACTCATCAAGCAGGCAACAGAGTCATGGGCCAGGATGGTCTAACTCAATATCCATGTGTGGCCCATCTAATATCAAGAGAGAAAGTACGGCCAATCCGCTCATCGATCAGTGGACAATGTCAAAATAATCGATGGTTGATATTCTAACTCGGGAAAATGTGTGGCCCAAATAATGAGTTGATATATAGCATGATTCTAGAAAGAGCTGATCATCATGGTGGGGCCCACACTTACAAGCAGCTCCCAAAGTTAGAACGGTCATCAGGACAGATAGGAGGGGGAAAATCAGATAGCTATGATATTTTGACCAATGTCAGTTAACGTGCTACGATTACTCCACAATTGGGCCACCATTTTTTTAACCATCGGGGTTGATTTGTGTGTATGTAGCGGTTACAATGTATAAGTCACCACCATTTTAAGATCATGGTGAACTAGCATCGTAGTTCAGTACTTTTCTTCTTGGGAGTCCCAGGATCCGCTCGGAGGGACCAGAGTCGTCAGCACACAACCTCTGTGGGGCCCACCAGGATGTATTGTTTTTACATCCACTCCGAAGATCAGGTGATAACACCAAGTCTCACTGTACGTACAAAATATCATCTGGATATAAAACTCATATGGGCCACACCAATGGGACAATAAAATTTCGATTAAAACATCTAAGTTCACATGGTGTGCCCCACCTGAGTTTTGGAGAAGGACGATTTTCATAGTTTCCTCTTATCATGATGGTTTACACCTGATGAATGGTTTTGATGTAATATAAACACGACCATACACACAAACCTATGGTTGGCGTCCAATTCCCATTATTCCTTCCGGTCTGACCCAACTGCGTTGTGGGTCCTTTTTTTTTTTTTTTCTCTCTTTTTTGTCCTCAGGATCTATCATATAAGGGTTCACACGTGTCATTGAGGGTCCACCGAGCTGCCTACAATAGGTGTTGTACAGGATTCCATTCCCGTTGGGCATGAGAGCCATACCAACCCACCATAGCCGTACACGTGGCATGCATGTAACTAACTCCAAACTGCCCAAATATTGGTCCCCATACAGGTGGCACACATACCCATATCCCCGAAAGCTAGACTGCTTCATTATCGAGATGATCCCAACCACAGATTGGATACTTGCTTCCCCAACCGTCCACTGATTGTTCAAAAATCAGCTAGTTCAGATCATCTCTTCAGTGTAACTCTCGAAATTAGCCTATTCACGTTGATTTCCTCAATTTGGACAGTTTGAGTTAAGGTTTTATTAATGACACGTGTACGGTGCTTGTATGCATGAGTATGTGATATGGATAACTACACTGAAATCGAAAACCTTCTTCTCTTAGTTTCCTGGGGATTTCTTTCCGTGTTTTTCTCAGAGTACTGAATACGGTTTCCATACACACGGAGATGAAAGGCTGAGGTTTGCTTTTTCTTTCTATTGTTCGCTTTATTCTCTCTCTCGTTTCCTCCTAAGAAGGCCTTGGTCCTAGCAAAAGAGAAGATTCCTCTCGAGATGGATAAAATAAGTTAAATAAGGGAATTGCTATTTCCAACCAACTCAAATGGACGGTTCCAAGCCCTCAATCGCATTATGAAGAAAAAAATGGGATACATAAGGCAATTACATGAATGGCTAGGATTGAAAGAAACAAAATTAAAAAAGTTTAATCAAGGGAGTCCATGTAATATTACTTATGCTGGTTATAACTTAGTGATTGGTTATCGTTTAGGGATTAAATATGAATTTTAAGTCCAAATTATTATTATTATTATTTTTTTTTTAAAAAGACATTTACAGGTTTTGTTTTTCAAAATATTTTAGGGTTTTTAAGGTCTGAAATAACTTCAAGTCATTGTTTTAGTGATGTGAGAATGTTTAAATTATTTAATAATTTTAGTAAATTTATTATTTTGAGAAAATTAAAAAGTTATCAATTCAGAATTTAGGGCTTATATAAGTCATATTGAATTGGATGGAATCAATACATAGCCTTTTTTATAGAAAAAAAGATGAGTAATGATCTGTTTGATTGCGTATTGTTTTACACCCATAGGTGTTTTTGCTATTTTCATTTCTTAAAAATGATTTCAATAATTTTCTACTTCAATATCGTTATCGTTATCCTTATTATAAATAAGTTTTCCTGTAAGGACGTCTCTAAATCAATCAAATTAACAAGTGGGTAGAATCATGATTAGTAATAGGAAAGATTTTTTAAGATGTCTCATTGATTAATGGCATATCACTATGTGGATTTTACCAAAAAAGATTGTTATTTTAATAAATACATTCAATTAGGGCTGAAAGTTGGGTGGCTTCAACTTGACCGACCCAACATTGGGTTGGGCTTAGGCAATGTATCGGGTTCGATCTTAGGCTTGGGCAATACAAAAACCAAGCTAATGAAACTTGGTCGGGCTCGTGTTGAGGTCTTAGGTTGCCCGACCCAACCCAAACCCGATCGATATATAAGTTACTTATAAATTATAATTGAGTATGGATCATCTTTGTTAAATGCACAGGAAATTCCACTGCTATTGGGTCTCATTGGTCCATGTCATTTCCGATGACTCAAGCTAACAATATGCATTGGATTTCTCTATCCCTAATAGATTGCATGCTACACAACACGACATTTAAATGACTAGTTGTCTTATATTTTAGCTTGTTTGTTTAGAAAATTGAAGTTCTTTATGATAAATAATTAAATATATAATTAATAAAATCATTAAAAATAAGACATATATTGAAATATATTATACTAATGTAATAACGAAAATATTGGCATGTATCCACCCGACCAACCCAACCGAGCCCGCTTGGGTTGAGCTTGGGTTGAGAATTCCCAACCTGAGGTTGGGTTGGGTTAGGGTTGACGTATAGGAACCATGGGTTGGGCTAGGATTGAGCACCAACCCGACCTAACTTGCTCAACTTTCAGCCCTACATTCTACCAATTCCAATGCCTATACTATATAGGCTATCTTAATGACTTTTCATCAATAATATAATTATTTGTTTCTTTTTTTAATAAATATTAGACTTTTTTATGTGGATTCAAAGGTTATTTTTTACAAGAAGTGAAAGTCTGAGTGGAAGAATGAGCCCTTAAAATCTGACGGTCTACACGATATAGGACCTACGCAAAACCTAATTCTACAGTAGAGATGGCCTTAGATTACGATATATGACTTAAATCATTCAAAGGACAAGCTAGATGGACAAATATGAAGTTGAATTGCCTACTGAGTAACTCAGTACGCTTTTATCGTATTGAGTAAACTCAGTTGAGCCCACTATGAATGTATGTTGTTTATCCACACTGTCGATCCGTTTTTCTTGCTAATTTTAAGGGTTAAGCCCAAAATTGAAGTATATCAAAAGCTCAAGTGGACCATACCACAGGCAATAGTGTGGAATAATAATTTCCACCGTTGAACCCTTCTTGGGGTCCACAGTAATGTTTATTTGTCATCCAATCTGTTCATAAGATTACAAAGACATAGATGAAGAGAAAACACAAACATCAGCTTATCCAAAACTTTTGTGGCCTCTAAGAAATTTTCAATGGTAGAGGTTCAATCACACTATTTTCTATAGTGTGGTCCACTTGAGCTTTGGGTATGCTTCTGTTTTGGGATCAAGCCCTAAAATTATCTGTTAAATTGGATGAACGGAGTGGATAAAATAAATAAATAACAATGAAACCCATAGAGTTTACTCAATACGCTAAGGTTACTGAGTTACTCAGTACGCAATCCGCTTCTAAAGCTCGATCTTTCTTGACATGTCATTCACGAGACAACCTCTCCCATTTATAGGAAAGGATGAGAAGTTTGGATGATACCAGAAATTATTTAGTCTTATCCTTATCTCCTCAGCTAAATATTCATTTAAAGTTGAATTTTGAATTTGTAATTTAAGAACGAAAAAAATATGATTATAAAAAATAAAAATAAAAAACCTAAACCTGTGAGACCCACCCACTATTATTACCCACGAGTGGGCCCCACTGGCCTATGTCCAACAAGAAGATGGGGATCCTTCTTCTCTCCATCATGCACGGAATACATTCTCTGGAGCTGCTATTTTAAAAAATGACAAGAGGGCTCTAGGTGTATGGAACCTTCCAGTGCACAAAAGTCATCTTAAAACTAAGCTGGACGTCCACAGCAAAGGAAAGGAGCAGGGAGGGAACACTCAACCTTGAATTTCACAAGGCTTCCAATATAATGAGTTGCAAAACAACCTAATTTTGACCTGAACCTTCCTAGCTATGAACTGGATAAAGGGTTTGGACATATACATACACTTAGCATTTCCTCACAATATATTCCCTGAATGAAGCGGGAAATTTTTTTTGGATCAAGTTGATTTTTGGGATCTGAGGGTCTTGTGAGGTGAGACATCTTATGGACAGGTTGGATATCATCAACAGATCATTGTAAGATAACTAGAGTGTCCCCTATATTGTAAGGATGGTTAACATTTAAAAAATGGATGGGCAAGATTGCTCATAAAAGATTTGGTCTAGTCACGAATGTTTAGGACCATTAGATAGATAGAGTTTTGGAAAGTGACATAAGAAGAGTGTATAGGACCTAATAGACGGTACAGATGGGTAATGTGGATGGCAACAAATGTAGATGCATAAGCTATTGAATCCTCTGTCTCAGACAAGGGTTATGATATTCAGGTACCCTGATTGGATGCGAGTAAAAACATTCCCCTTAAATAAAGGGACATGCACCCCTTGTTTCTTACTGATGGGAAATATTGAAATAGTAGAATCTTTTATTTGCATAGACCATATTATACTGAAATAATTCTCGAAATGGAATGGTGGGCGGGTGAAGATATCAATAAATTGGACAATATGTTATATATTTTTAGCATGTAATTTAAACAGGGTAAGATGAGAGAGAGAGAGAGAGAGAGAGAGAGAGAGAGAGATGATATTCTTTGACTGGGAGGTCTTTGTTGTGTTGTTGTTCTTTGACTGTGTGGACTCTTACGTAATTCTAACGGTTTGATAAAATCCAGGATTTTCAAAGGTTGCATGGGATTTTGTGAGATTTTGGCGTTTTTGTCTCTCACTCTCACTCCTGGACTTCTATTACCTTTTTCTTTTCATTTCGGGGAAGAATCGGTGTTTCCTACCTTTGGTCCGTTCTCTCTCTCTCTCTCTCTCTCTCATTACTATCTTCAGACAATCTCTTGTCCATTTCTTGATACTAACCTTCCCCCAACTCTCTCTCTCTCTCTCTCTCTCTCTCTCTCTCTCTCTCTCTCATTACCATCTTCACATATTCTCTTGTCCATCTCTTGATACTAACCTTCCCCCAACTCTCTCTCTCTCTCTCTCTCTCTCTCTCTCTCTCTCTCTCTCTCTCTCTCATTACCATCTTCACACAATCTCTTCTCCATATCTTGATACTAACCTTCCCCTAACTCTCTCTCTCTCTCTCTCTCTCTCTCTCTCTCTCTCTCTCTCTCTCTCTCTCTCATTACCATCTTCACACAATCTCTTCTCCATATCTTGATACTAACCTTCCCCCAACTCTCTCTCTCTCTCTCTCTCTCTCTCTCTCTCTCTCTCTCTCTCTCTCTCTCTCTCTCTCTCTCTCTCAATACTATCCTTGCCCCGGTTTTTTTTTCTCTTGCTATATCTTCAAATTCTCTCTCTATGCTAACTTTCCCATATCTCCTCTCTCAATACCATCCTTGCTCCATCTCATTCTTGCTACTGATCATCTCCAATTTTTCTCTCTGTAGATTCTAACAGAGAAGATGACCCATAGCTACATGCAAGACACAGTGGTTGTAGAAACTGTTTGGTGCCATTTCCAAATCTCTTCTCTATTAGATACTAACCCTCCCCATCTCTCTCTCTATCTCCCACGTCTTCAAATGCTAAGCTCTCCCCCTTATAAAAAATCAGCCAAGTGCTACGCAAATGTAGTTAAAATTCACTGAGAAGAAATACAATGGCACAATGTCCAAGTAAAGCTAACAAACTAGTCCCCAAGTAAAGCAAAAAAGAAAAGAAAAAGGAAAAGAAAACAGAACTCCAATCTTGTCTTTAAGGAATAAGAAGGAAAACTTCTGACAGATTGAGATGTTCTAAACTTCCAAATCAGTTGCCTTTTGACCAGACTTCTCATCAATGCCTTGAATAGATGGGTTTGATGTTTTTATATATCTTACCAACCTTCATGATGGGTATATGATATTAGTAATAAACTAATCTTAGTCAAGGAAAACCTTGAATTGCAATGATTGAATTTGGAATAGCTTATGATATTCAAAGAGAGGAAAATGATGAATGCTACTACTGAAAATAGCTTCTCTACGTTGGCTGAAGAGAGAGAGAGAGAGAGAGAGAGAGAGAGAGAGAGAGAGAGAGAGAGAGAGAGAGAGAGAGAGAGAGAGAGAGAGAGAGAGAGAGAGAGAGAGAGAGAGAGAGAGAGAGAGAGAGAGAGAGAGAGAGAGAGAGAGAGAGAGAGAGAGAGAGAGAGAGAGAGAGAGAGAGAGAGGGAGGGAGGGAGGGAGGGAGAGAGAGAGAGAGAGAGAGAGAGAGAGAGAGAGAGAGAGAGAGAGAGAGAGAGAGAGAGAGAGAGAGGGAGGGAGAGAGAGAGAGAGAGAGAGAGAGAGAGAATCTTACAGTCCATATTCCAGTAGTCAGTGCAGTAGTGAGCTTCATGATGCGTAGAGAGGACAGTCCAGACAAGTGAACCAAGCCAAATAGACAGTCCGTGAGGACTGTGCTAGCTGTGCGGAATGGATGGTCTAGATCTATCCATTGGAGCAAAATACGTCCAAATGCAAGTTACATCATTATAACTCAGACTACCATGAGAGCAAGGGAGCATTTCTCACATGAATCTAGTCCATTTCAACCACATAGACCTAGTTTTCGTCTCTTTATTATCAATACGAGGAAAAAGACTTATGGGCAACGGTTCCTGAATTCCATTTACACAAATAGGTTAGAAAATTTCCAAATATGGGTTTGAATTATTTTTAAACTACAGTCCACCCTAAATTCCATATGATCTTTGAAATGCAGTATCTACAATGCTAATGTCTATAGAGGTTGAGAAGAAGAAGAAGGTATGAAAGAACATAAATCACTCAATAAGAAGAAGAAGAGGAAGAACGTATGAAAGAACATAAATCACTTACTACGGAGGAGGAGGAATGAAAGAACATAAATCACTCACTACAATGCAAATATGAGATAGTCTATAAAAGGGAAAAAAGAAGAAAAGAAATCACTCACTACATTGCTTGTTTTCACCTCTAGCAATTAGCTCTTCATGTCAGATTATATCAAACTCCCAACTCACGAACCTATTTTGTAAACATACCTATAAAATACAAGGAAAAAAAAAAAAAACCAACATCAAATAAATGAAAAACAAGAATCCTACCATTTCTAACTTCTTCACCAGATCTCGAATTGATGGGCCCCACTATTGCAGATTTTCACCATCTTGAACACTTGGGGTTGAATCTCTTCCAAGTTAAGGTTGGTTGGACGGAATGGATTCCGTTGGATTGATTCAATTCTCTCCAGTTGAAGCTTTAGTTAATAACCAAAAAACATAAAAACGAAAAAACAAAAAACAACAACAACAACGAGCTTCAAAGGTAAGGTTACAGCGTTCTGAAGATTTGAAAAATCATAGAAGATGGCTGGTAGAAGATGAAGTGAAGCTGGATAGATCTGTCCATGGATTTCCACCCCAGTATTGATCATTTCCCGGAATCCCCAAAAACTGCCTTGATATATTCAACCCTTGATTTTCTTCCATCTTCACAGAAGCCACCTGACTGGCCACTGAACTGGACGGCTTCTGTTGAAGATGACTCATCCCACCTGTATAAGCCATTGGATCGACCCCTTCCGCATCAAACGGATAAAGCCCAGATGGTGGTGGCTCCAAGCCACTCAAGAAAGGAAAATGCTGTAATTGCTGCAAACGCCACTGATCAGCTGATCCAGCTGATAACATGGCCCCACCGCTACTGCTGCCGCCACTTGAACTACCTCCACCCATTTGATAGTCCATATCCGTCCCACCACCGGCTGTTACAGGAACTGATTGATTGATTCCCGGGAAATTAAGTCCGAGATCGGCCGCAGCGCCGTAATCAGTAAGATGATGGTGTAGAGAGGACATGTAAGGAAGGTGCGGCAGCGGTGGTGGGATGTGGCCTACTACATCAGCAGTGCAGTTGCTAGAGGGAGCTGAACCAGATGAGGTAGAAGAGCCGGCGTGGCGGTCGGCAGAGGCTGGTGATTTCGAGCTGCTGCTGCCTTTGCTTCTCTTGTTCCTCCGGCAGCCGCCGCCAACGGGAACGTTCCTTAGGGCACCTCCACGTGTCCAGTACCGCCGGCAGGTCTTGCAGAAATGGCGTGGCTGAGAGAGGCTGTAGTTGTTGAAGTAGCAGAACTTGGTATTGGTGGAGTCACAGCGCGGGCATTTGAGCGCCGCCTCTGGTTGCGGTAACTTCGCCATGCGGGCTCGTTCTGCCATCGAGCCAGGCCTGATAGAGCCTGCAACACCACTCCCGACACCTGGCCCCGCCGTGGACGGCGGGGCAGGAGGCGGGAGCTGATGGGAAGTCTCACTGGTGGTTCCTTGTGGGTAATTTTGTGGCTGCAAGAAAAGATAGAAAAAAGAAAAGCAGACCAAATCAAAGCAAAGCAAAGATTAATACCTGGTATATTCAAGTAGAGATAGCAAAAGGGTGGGAATATTTTTCTTTTAATGCTTTTTCATTAAGAAGTTACGAAAAAAAAAAATGGTTTTGAGAGGGAGATAGTGAGAAAGAGAAAGAGAGAGAGAGAACCTGTTGTTGCCAGTTGGGTGAATCTAAATAGATAGGAACAGATGGAAAAACCATGTTTTTCTTCCCTTTCTTTTGTAAAGGTTGGTGGGTTTTGAAGGTGGTGGAGAATCACATAGAGTTGCAGAGAGAGAGAAAGAGAGAGCTCTCCTTTTCTGTTCTTTTTTTTCTTTTTTTTCTTTTTGTTTTGGTTGGCTTTGGAATTTCTTTGGGTATAAGCTTCTTGGTCCAAGGGAGGGAAGCAGTGGAAGAGGAAAAGAGGTTAGTGGCTCTTCATGCATGGAAAGTGGTGGGGAGAGAGAGAGATAGAAAAAGATAAAGGAGAGGAGGCTCCTCCTCTTCAGGTCATGGTAGGGAAAGAGAAAACCTTTGATAGTCTGGCGGAGTGTGGTGGTTGATACTCATGCACTTGTATATTACTTTGAAAATTCACACGTGGCATGCAGTTAATTTAATTAAACCGTACAAAAGTGTTCATGATTTAGAGGTTAGAATTGGGAAATCAATATAATTCTCGAAATGTAAGTTTTGGACAGTGAATTTAGACGGTTTAATATGAGTTCATGCAAGCCAGGTATACCATTTTGAACTGCCGGCGTATTAAGTTTCATGGAGAGCGGGAGTATCAAATAACTCTCCGCAGAGAAATGGACATCCTTGTCTCCGTTGCGACTAAGGGTCCTGCCTTGTCACCGCCTATTGAGGCTCACATGCCGATTGGTACGATGATCTGAACTTTCCATGTTGTAGTTTTACTCTATAGTGATTAATGAATGGTTCTGATCATCACTTCAAGTAGATAAAGTTAGAACAATGAACAATGGATCGTATTCAACTCTTCAAATCAAAGGATAAGATCATTACTGAATTTTGAATTTGAAAGGGTAGCTTATTTATCGTGGAAAAGAGAATATGGACGGTTCAAGTCGTCGTTCATCACATCATATGGGCCCCAGTGGATGCGACACAGGATGGAACCTCAGTCGCGGCAGAGGCAAAATGAACTCAGAAATATGAAAGCTACTCGTAAGAGCAGGTCCTCAATTCTACTCGCAGGCACGTTTTGAGTGTCGCACGTGTACATCCATGATGGGGCCCACTAGATGGATGTTCGGTGGAGCAGCCATCTCTCTGGATGCAGATCTCACAGCGATGTCTCAATAGGGAATATCCATCCAGTGGGCCCATCATGCCGAGCCTGTGGTTCAAAAATCAGCATATCAGACGGTCCTACACCCATTGAATGTTTAACTGTTAGCCGCATTTGTTGTCAACCGTTGCTCAGAAGCCAACTGATCAGATGATTATGATCATCTGATCTTTGTCAATTTCGACCCACTTGTCATCCACATCAGGGCCCACTAGATGGACGGTCCCGATAATAAATAACCATGCAACAAGTACTATGGAGGATGTCCGGACCATATTCCGGTTCTACCGAATCTTGATGCGTATTTCCAAATTGTAGAGAGTAGTACAACAAAAAATCTCCGTAGGACCCACTATAATGTATGTGTAAAATCTGCTCCGTCCATTTGTGGTACCAGCTCATGTTAGTTCCTCAGCCGAAAAATCAGGGAGATCCAACCCTCAAGTGAGCAACGCAACAGGAAGCGGTGGTGATGGGAGGAACACCATTGAAACCTTCCTAAGGCCCATGATGTTTATATTCCATCCAATCCGTTCACAAGGTGTGTCCGAGCAGGATGAAGGGGAAGAACGAATAACATCTGATACAAACTTCGGTGGAGCCAAGAAGGTTCCAATGGTGTGTGGCCCCATCCCCAATTTTTCCTGTGGTGTGGCCCACTCAATTTTTTTTTAACATATCTATTTTGTAGGCTTACGACCTAACGTGTCCAGGCGCAACTGATGGACGGAGTGGATGTCACATAGCCATCATGATGGGTCCCACAGTGCTCCTTATTGCACAGGCTCGTACACAACTAGGAATTCGCGCGCAGTAATGGCATACCGATGAATGGGGCAGCCTGAATTTGGGTCCTTGTCTTATGATGGGTCTGCTTGATGAATGGCCAGGATCTGTCACGTTTGCATTCTGCTTGAATCTGTGCCCGCAACTTCATGTGCACTTGCTGGTGTTCTATCTGGTATACGTGCCAACATGCAACATCCAAGCCGCTACTCATGTGAACCCCACGATGCATATTCCTTGGACGGTATACCAGGTGGACCACACGACTAAGTCGATCATCTATCGACTTTTGCGTGTGAGAACCAAGCCGTTGATCAGTTGGGGCCCACTGTGTAGATAGCTGATTGGTAAACCGGTCAGCTCTTTCTTTTTGGGCCATATAGTATATATATATACACACACACACACACGCACGCACACACACACACACACACACACACACACAATGGAGCCCAACTGATAACTGGTTTGGATCTCATAATTGGCACACGTGTGGACGAGTGCTCTGCAAAGAGCACTCGTGTAAGTGTATTAGCTAGGCTGTCAACGAGCCGGGCCTTGGTTTGGGCTTGGGTCCAGCCCAGCCCATTAAAAGCTCTCGCACTAATCAGCATGGCCGAAACAAAATAAATAAAAATTCAAAAAAAAAAGAAGTCAGTCTTCGTTGGTGGAAGGGTCGTGATCATGAGGAACCATGCGATCCTTTGATCGTAGGATACGTACAGTATACCTGGGCTTTCGGTTTCTACATGTGGAGCGCATGGCTAAATGATCCAGACCATTTGATAATTTATTACAAGGAACTATTAATGGGCCACCTTTTTCTAAGTGAATGTGGACCGGTGATGTATTCGTCGTTTGAATAATCTATTTCAGGCCTCAATTTGTAAGGTTGGGGTTACTCTATCAAGGAGATCTTCGGTGAACCATCCATATGTAGTGGGAACCCACAGACTAACGGTCTGGATCATTGGACCATGGGACGACTTGTGAAACTTAAACCCAAGTATCGTCCGATCGAGGAACTATAATTCCTCCATGGTCTACGTTCCTTTATTCTGGTCCGTATATCCCGCGGTCATGCATGAATTCCTTGCTTCTCTCTCACGTTTTCTATGGTACGTCCGAACGTATTATTATTGGATGTACGTCGGACTGTATCTGTTGGATTTATGGAATGTTTCGTTGATCGAAGCCGTTGATATCAGTAGATAAACATCTTCTAATGGGATCATTGGAGATTTGTTTTACCATGAGTAACCATAAATTAAATGTTCCATACTCTAAAAATATTCAAATGATAAAGCAGTTGAGATATTTCAATACGATAAATTCATTATATATCTCTTAAATATTGTAAATCCGTCATTTAAACCATTTGGATCATTTAAACATACTCCAGGTGGAATGAATCTACTTCCGACGCATCCTATATTAATACATCCAGACGTACTGTAGCGAAATTCTCCACTCAGATAGCCATTCCGGTGAAATATCCAAAAGAGTCCATCTATTTCAAGGAAATTACTGAAATACCGCTGATACGCCTACGGAGATGGATTTGTAGTTGTCGGAAAGACTATGTCGGCAAAGCGAAGTTTGTTTCCAGGCGGAAATTTCGGTTAAAGGCAAAAGCTACGTGGCCCGAGGGACCACCAAAAAGTTTGCCTCGCACCAACCACAGCACAGGGGTTGTGCGATTAGGTATTGCCTACGCTGTGATCACCTTCACACAGACAACAGACAAAATGGGATAGAATTTGGTTGAATGACAGGCCATTATAAGAAATAAGGATGCACTCAATTTTGGGAGCAACCCTTTCACTACTGGATTGGTGTTCAAAATGCTATGTAGGCCTCACCATGGTGTATTTGTCTTCTAATCAGCCCAAAATATAAAATAGTTGAAAAGATCAACAGCTCAAGTGGTTAATAGAATTAAGGTTGAACACCCACTATCAATAACTTATTAAGGTCCTTGGAAGTACTCTTAGACTCACATGACTTTATACGCGTGTTAGATGGCAAATGAACATCACATTAAGGGACGTGAATTTCGTTCTACCCCTGCCGGTCTCGAGCCACGAACGGGCGATTTTGTGGACAGGCCCACTATGATATATCTGTTTATCCATGCCGTTCATCCCTTCTCTCAAATCATTTTAAGGTAGGAGCAAAAAAACGAGGCAGATTCAACGCTCAAGTGGACCACACCACATATGACTCTTGCATTTAATAATTTGTGTATTTAATGCAACCTAAGCTTATTATTTAGTGTGGTTAACTTGATCATTGGATCTACTTCATTTTTGTACACATTCCTAAAAATGATCTAAGATAAGGGATGGACGGCGTGGATAAAGGGATACATCACGGTGGGGCCTATCCACTGCACCACCCGTTCATGGCTTGAGACGGGCGGGGGTAGGACACAATCTGCATACCACAGTGGACCCTAGGAATGTTTCAATGATGGGCATCATTATCCCCACTACTTCTTATGGTGTGGTCCACTTGAGCTCTTTAAATTTGCGTCATTTTTGGGCTCATGCTCCAAAATGATCCGACAAAATTGATAAACGACATGGATAAAATGTAAGAATTATAGAAGGTGGGCCTTATGAATCAACGTTTAGTCTCTTTTTGAAGGTTGAATAACATGATAGGGCATATCGGTGGAAGCCACTCGAGTTTTAATTAGTGTAAATTTTATATAGGAGTGGTGCGCTACAACTATGTTACACAAACAATATTCTCATAAGGCTAAAAATGTCAAATTCATGTGGAGAGTTTTGATGAGTTTCAAACTCCTCCCCCATAACCACTACTTAAACCTGGCTGGATTCACAAACTTATACATGAGTAAAGCTTTCTATTCTCATTCCGGTGCTTTTCTAAGGGTTTAAAGTGCAGAAAACCCGACAATCACCTCAAGTAATGACCCTTCAGTTAAGTATAAATTTTAGTTTATATTTCTTGATCTCCATCTCCAATGCATTGATCGATTATTTCATTTCTAAAATCATCTCAAGTAACGACCCTTCAACCAAGTACAAATTTCAGTTTATATTTCTTGACCTCTATTTCCAATGCGTTCGATTCTTTCATTTCTACGAAACACATCCATCAGGGTAGGGTTCACAAAGCTTTTCTACCACTAATGTAGATGCCAGATGGGTTAACGCCAAATTCGGGTGGGTTAATGCCAAACTTGTGTGGCAAAGCATATTTGAAAGTCATTTAGCCTAGTATGTACTCCAATGGGTCCTATCACCGAGATTGGATTAGGTGCAGCCTCAGGCTCGCCCAAGATGGGGCAGTCCTTACCGTGGGGTTCACCTTGATGTATATATTCTATATCACGTCATTCATTTATTTTGTCAAATCATTTTAGGGCACAAGTCCAAAAATGAACCAAATCCAAACTTCAACTTAACCATATCATATGAAAAAGTGGTGATCAACCGTTAAAAGCTTTAAAATCTTTTTGTGAGCCAAAAAAGTTTTGGATCAAGTTGATATTTATTTTTTCCCTTAATTCAAGTATTTGAAACCTCATTAATAGGCTGAATGACAAATAAATACTATGGAAGAAATATTATGGTGGACCAGAGGAAGTTTTTACGATGAAATGTTCAATCACCAATGTATCCTATGATACAGCACACCTGATATTTGGATCTCCTTTATTCTTGTGCTCATGTCCTAAAATAATTTGACAAAATAGATATTGACAATATACCCTAGATATATAGAGGGGGCCACAGTAATCCCTTCCATCGCCGTGGCGTGTGGTGAAATGGTCCACTCAGGATGATAGACCCAAAGAAAATACGTTTGATGGGACGACCAGCCTTTTGACTCATAGACTTTGACCTAACAGAAGTAATTGGCACTTTGTCCGATCATGTCGTGGAATGCCATTGATAGACGGTCAGGATTGATTTGAATGCGAGACCTAGATGTTAATGAATGCCAATCACGATTTGTTTATGATAGACATCCTGCAGTGCACAAATTAAAGAGATCCCGCAGGCCACTAAATTTGTTAGGTATGAACTCCGGGAAAAGGGGGTGCAAGAGGGTAAACGTCATCAAATGCTTGTGGTCGGAGATTCCCGTCTTCATCACGTGCCACGTCAGATTCTTGAAGACCATGGTTCCCACCTCGATACACGTCCACATGGCCCATCTACTCCTTCGGCCCATGCATTGGCCTTGACCATCGAATAAATGGTCCAATCAATTAAGTTGGGCCATGGCTCATGTCCTTCAAGTAAGACCCGGCAACCCAATCCGGCCTAACCCCACTTTATAATTACATGTGTTATGTCTTACAATTTCAATTATTGATTAAGTGACCCACCCATTTGGAACGTAGATTATTAGTTTCATTTCTCTAAAATGTTCTTTTTTTGGTGTATGTGTGAACCACTAAAAGTACGAATGGATTAAGAAAATTCAAGTGAAGAACAACAATTTTATCAATTTTCATCTCTGGCTGGGCCAGGCTGGCCCCAATTAAAGCTCTGGTCTGCTGTAATTGGAACATTCAGGGCTTGGGTCCGATCGAGCCCGGGTCTAAAGTGTCAAGCCAGCACCCGCCCCAACGACACGCTCATTGCTCCTCTCTGGTGAAAAGGAATTACCGTGCCTTTCGAGTAACTATGATACGAGTGATACGGGCTGCTAACTGTCAAGAATACACGTGGCAGGTTGATATACCAGGTGGTTCCATCCATATACTGGACCCTAAAATAGATTATTACTTGTGTCTAAATAATTACAATTATTGGACATTCCTATCCATCTAATTGGTGAAGCAGTGGTAGAAAATGAAGGTCTTATGGTGAAGTATTCACTAGGGTAAATAGAAGGAAACTGACAGATATAATTGTCTAATAGGTTTGATTTTTGAAACATAGTCCATCCATCCAATAGTCGAAGAGATGGATGGACTCGATTGATGCCTAACCTTGCCATATGACTCGTGGAGAGATGGCGCCACCATTTTTGGGTTCTTCTGGCTCTACCGTATCATCTCCTGAGGAGAGACGGTAGAGCGGGCGTGGATTGTGTAGGGGTGTACATCGGGTTGAACCAAGTTGAGCAAGCCTTAGCTCGACTCGACTCGGCTCGGCCACTAGCTAACCTCAGCTCAAACTCGGCTCAACTCAGTCCTCGAGCTTGACTAGCTAGCTCGGCTTGGTTCGGTCAGCAACTTGGGCCAGTTCGAGCCGAGTTCGAGCCAAAATCAAGCTAAGTTCACCATTGCAACATTTTCACAAACACCTAGACTGCACCTTCAAAATCTCAGTGTATTTGAAACAACAACAATGGTTTTACAAGTATTTTATCCAACACCTTCTAAGCAACATAAAAATCAAGAAAAAAAAAAAAGGGTGTTGGTTTCGATCCAAGTTCGATTCAAGCTGGGTTCGATCCGAGTTGAGTCAAGCGGGAGCTAGCTCGAACACATTTTCGAGCTCAAAAAATCAACTCGACTCAGCTCGAACTCAACATCAAACCAAGTTGAATCAAGCTTTTTCGAGTTGAGTCAAGCGAGCTAACCGAGCTAGCTCAGTTCGTGTACACCTCTAGGATTGAGCACTACTCCCCCTCTAGGACCGGTCTAGGGACGCACTATTCGGGAAGGGGCTCTATGGGGCCCACCGATATGTATGTGCTTCATCCACGTTGTTTATTCATTTTGAAAAATCATTTTAGGGCAAGATCCAAAAACATAGACATATTAAAATTAGGGTTGTACACAAGCCAAGCTAGCTCGGCATGGATCAATCTATCTCGGATTGACTCGGCCTGAAGGACGAATCAAGACGAGCCAAGCTTCGTATGATTTGGCTCGTTTTGAAAATGAGCTGAGTTCGAACATGGTGCAGCTCGACTCGACTCGAAGCTCGAGCGTACAATTAAATTTTTAAAACTTACAACTTAAACCTAAAAAACCCTACTCGAACCCAGCCGTCCCTTTCCCTTTCTCTTACCCAACCTGCCATGGTCCATGCCCGAGCAACCAAGATCCTCTCTCTCTCTCTCTCTCTCTCTCTCTCTCTCTCAACCACCCAAGTCTGGCTCAACATCTGCCTGACTCGTCTCAGCCCAGCTCAGTATCTGCACTCGACCACTCGCCTAAGCTCTCTCACTCTCTCTCAGCACCCACTTAGGTACCTCTATCATCTTTTTCTTTATACAATTTTTAAATATATAATTAAATATTTGTTTGATTTGGGGTGGGTCGGGTGGCTGGGTCGAGCCGGGTGTGGGTTAGGTGTTGTGCAGGTTGGTTGTTGAGTTGGGTCACACTGTCGATTTAAGTTGGGCCCAATTTGGGTGATGAGTTGAATTGGATATGGATTGGTTATTGTCGAGTGCCTCACGGTAAGCTCGTCTCAACTTTTAGTAGCTCGCGTCAAAAGCTTTGGCAAATAAGCTAGGCTCCAATGAGAGCACGGACAAGTCTAGCCGAGGTTATCCCACCTCAACTCAGCTCGGCGTGATGTACAGCCCTACTTGTAGTTATGTACTAGATGTGTTCGTTACCAGCATGTAGTCCAGGGTGTACTACATGCACAGATATTTCAAACCGTTCATCTTATATGTATTAATGGCGATGGGCAATGATATGATAATCCCGTCAAAAAATGATTGTATTGACTATTGATTTTTGGCGTTGATGGCTGCCATTGAATATTTATTTTAACGGTGTATAATAAACTGCAGACATCCGTGGTCAGAATTATCTAGTCAGCGTTACTTTTGGACTGTGGCCCATCAGCAATAGATCCAAACATCATAGGCAGTTGTGATCATCTGAATATCTCTTCATGTGGGCCCCATGGCACGACAAATATTGCTGGTGAGGATGAACCATATGTTTCTTGGCTATACTCCAACGTTATATCTGCTCCAGTTATGCATGTGTGAATGTAAGGTTCTTTCTTTCAGATCGTTGCTTACATGAAGGAAAATCAGGACCATAAAAATCACAGACCCTGCTACGGATGGATCACGGCCAAAAAAAATCAAACTGGTTGGATAATCCTAACCATCAGATCTCATAGTTAAATTTCTACCGCTTAGCATTTTCTTCTCAACCGTCTAGTTGCCACCTAGTAGTTAAATGGTTAGGTCCGACAGTTTGGACGGTCGAGATTTGGGTGCATGTATGATACCGCGAGAGCGAGAACAACCATCTGTGTGGTTCACGTAGTATTTTATTACTGTTTGGGTGTCGTTCGGTACTCTGACAAAGTTCGGTGGTTTAAACGCACGCACTCAGGATCATACACGTGCCACGCATTTTGAAATCATCGAAATCGTGGGACCCACTGTACCTAGATCATGATCAGAAAAATAGATTGATCGAACAATCCTGACCACAGATTAATGAATTTATTCATTGCATTCCAGCAGTTGGCTATTTTTCATTTTATCCGTCTATTATATGTCCACTAATTACCTGGTCCATAATTCATGACGCATCTAAAGTGGGCCCCGTTATCTGAATGAGTCTAATTTGAGTTACAAATATACCACGTGTAGAACTTCTTGGGGCAAGTGTATGAATCAGAACACTGCCGGACGAGGAGTAGATATCAGTAGCCAAATCCCTACTGAAGTGACGTCACCAAGCTCTGTGGACCCCACCATGATGTGTGTGTTGTATCCATACCGTCCAACAAATTAGAGAGATCGTTTTATGGCATGAAAAAAATAATGAGATAGATATAAAGTTCAAGTGGACCCCACCATAGAAAACGGTGGAGAAAATGACATCCACCGTTCAAAAATTCTTAGGGGCCACAGAAGTTTCCAATCAAGCTGATATTTTTGTTTTCACTTAATCTATCTCTATGTTAACTTATGAATAGGTTGGATCTCAAAAATACATCATGGTGGGCGCTATTAATGTTTCAACGGTGGGTGTGACTGCTCCCATGGTTTTCTGTGGTGGATCCACTTGAACTTTGTATCTATCTCATTCTTTTTCTCATGCCATAAAACGATCTCTCCAATTGGTTGGACGGTATGGATGCAAAACATGCATCATGATGGGGTCCACAGAGCTTGGTGACGTCACTTCAGTAGGATTTGGCTACTGACCTTGTCAGTATCTAATCCGTTTCCAACACTGCCGGAGTGCCACAGATTTACACAAAACCTGAGGGGCTGGTGGGCCATGATTTCTACGGTCTCCAACGGGAGTACATTCAACTGACGATTTTACCCTTTAATTTAAATTTACCATCTCCCCATGAGAGAGTATCTATTGGGATTCGAGTTAAAATCGGGATTCTAAAATTCCAAAGGTGCTTTTGTTGGAAATCCCGCCGTTTGTAAGTGTCATTTGAAGGTGATGAGATTGAGATCCTTCCACATTCTTCGAAAGTCAAGTTCCAAATCCCAACTAAAGCAACACTCCGTTTATTAAGGTACTGATGCATGAGAACGTGAATGGTGCCGTGATGCATGTGTGATTTAAGTGCGGGGCCCACTTTTCTAGAGATTCAGCCCGTTTGATATGATACTAACCACCATTGATGGCGTACCCCCAATTGCACCGTGGTTCCTTCAGATCAACGGTCAGGATTGCAGAAATAGGACCCTACATGTGGAAACCAGTGCATGAGAAACTCAGGTGGGTGCCACCAGAAGGAAAGGAGAAAATCATTCCTAAAACTTCAATATTCATTTGGTGTGGCCCACCTGAAGGTGGATGGCATATACATAACATGGACCTAGCTACAAAACAGTTGCGGTAGTTTTATTGGTTGGACGTCCTCTCCCGGCTATTCCTTAGGTGTGGCCGAGCTGAGTTTCCGATGAGTCTGATTGTAGACCTCGTAGCCTAACATTGAAGGACACGCCTCATTGATGGGGTGGATCTAATGCACACATCATGGTGGGACCCACAAAGGTCATCTCTACCTTAACTCATGGTAGAGTCGAGAGGAGCTAGCGCTCTATGGAATCATTTCCTATTTGTAATTACATGCCTTTTTATGTATTAATACAAGTATGTAGGTTCGTAACATGTTTTCTTCTCCATTGATGCAGAGGGGCCACGTATTTGAACATTATACACGGGTTTTCTTTTTTGATAAATGAAGCATTTGATTCACTGATCCATACCATTGATCTGATGCCTCTAACTATGGATGGACCATGATTTAATAAATAAATAAATAATTATGGAAGACCGTAGATATATATTTATCTTGGGATATTTTTAGGTAGATCTTGTTATTTGCCCATGAGACACAAATCAAAAGGTTAATATCATCCTTAGAAATGCTCAAACACGATTAGCCGTGTATCAAACTAGTTATGGATGAGGAATCGAACGGTGTTTGTATAACGCCCAGCCGATCTAAAAAGGTAGCCTACTCTAAAAATGAAATGCCCTAAAAATCAGATCAAACTAACTATGATATGAACATAAAAATAATGAACTACCACCCGAAAACCTTCATATATATATATATATATATGGGTCATTAGATCTAATAGTTGAATTCCCTTGATTTTGGAGACATCTTATTTTCCTTGGGGGGTACCATGGTGTAAGGGTGGGATGACATACCATAAAGAAAAAGAAAATGCAAAAACCACTCGTGCTTTGTTTTTTTATTATTATGATTATTACACATGCACACACCCCCACACACTTATGCTGTAGTGGGATTTCACCACCTATGGATACTTGAACCCTAGACCAGGTGTTGAAACTCATCATAGTCTACCACTGGAGCAAGCTTGCTCAGGTGGTAGACACTTTGGAGTTTTAACACTCGGTCAAGGGTTCGAGTACCCATAGGTGGTGAAATTCCATTAGTGTGAGCATGTGAGGGGTGTGTGTGCGTGTGTAAAAAGAAAAATAAAAATAAAAAAATCCTAATCCAATCGTGCTTATTTGAAAAGCAAGTTTACATATACATACAAATGCTAACACATACGTGTCCCTTGGGAGGACATGCCTTCTGATATGTTCATAGCTTCGTACCCACATGCATGCAACAACAAATCGATCTGGTTCATACATTCAATCCAGCTCGCTGTTGAAAGTTCACTCAACACTTCCTAGGCACTCTTAAGCCGCCGGAGCAGTAATATCCATGGAATGGCCGTCAAGTTCATTTATGAAAGGGACACCCATTGCTTCCTGACAGTGTCAACGGCGAGGTTGCTACTACCAAGTGAGGGCTACTGATTGTACTATGTTGTCCCAACATGATATATGTGTCTTATCGAAGCTGTCTATATATTTTTTTCAAATCATTACAAGAGCATGGCCCTAAAATAGGGGAGATCCAAATCTTGAGTGGACCACACTACAAGAAAACAGCGGCGATTGAATGACCACCATTAAAAACTTCCTAAGGCTCACGACATTGTTTATTTGTCATCCAACCTTATGATTAGGTCACGCACACCTAGATGAAGAGAAAATGCAAATATCAGCTTAACTTTTGTGGCCCTGGGAAGTTTTTAATGATGAGTGTTCAATCACCCCTCTTTCCTGTGGTGTGCTTCATATGAGAATTAGATGTATCTTATTTTTGGGCTACTGCCGTAAAATAGTATAAAAAATGGGATAGAAGGGCATGAATAGGATACGTAGATCATGATGGAGCCCACTTAGCAATGTCAGTAGCTACATGCATCCAATGGAAGGTAGTTCCAATTATAAATATTGAACCATGCATTCATTTGGCAGATAGAATTTGAATTAACTAAAATCCTGGACAATCATTTGGCCACTATATATAAAAGATGGCCAAGGTTCATATGGGTATAAGCATCCAATCAATGGGATGTCTGATGATGAAGTGGAAGCTGGACTAATTAGACTGTCTGAATTACTTGCCAGAATGCCCACATGTCCATGTGCAACTTACCACACTCTTAACTTATAGTCATCAGACCCACCATCATCATGCCGTCCATAAAGATTGACCTTGATCGGTGGCAATTGCTATGCTTCTTGCCATGATGCTAGGACACAAGTGCAACAGCCATGAATTAGGGTGCCCTTGAGCTCCACCAGTGGTATTGGAAGTGCATAGCAATTACTTGGGAGTTTGGTTCTTGGCTGAGTCAACTCAATTTGACCAGACTTTGAACTGAATCAATAGAAATTTTTGAACATGACTTGGTACCAAATTAACAAGAATCGCTGAGTTGGCTCACTAAATCAACTCGACAGGATTTGTTATGACTCCAACTGAGTCACTCACCTAGTCATCTTTCTTTTTTAATAAAAAGGTCGAGTAGGTACAAAAACTTTTTAGGTTAAAGCTTTACCTACCACGCGAAGTGGGGCCCACCATAATATGTGCATGACATCCGCAAAAGATCGGGATGCTCCAAAACTTAAATAGGCCACACCATTTAAAATCGCGCGATGTGGTCCACCTTAGTTTTGACATGGCCTGAGTGTTGTTGTCTCCATTCATCCTTGGGATGCATCTTCTGAATGGATTGGGTGCGTGGGCCCCACACAAAATCTGTTTGTTTTTTTTTTCTAATAGTGGGCACGCACATTCCAATTGTTACCTGTAGTGTGGCCCCACTGAGTTTTGTATCGGACTGTTTTTTGGGTACCAAGGAGAACATGAGAGGGCACAAATGATGGATGGATTGGATGTCACTCATACATCCCAGTGGACCCCACACACCGCATTGTAGGTTAAGCTTAACCAGAAAAGCTTTGTAGTGGGTCAGCCTCTTTAATTAAAGTTAAAAGAAGCCACTGGCATTCGAGCTCACAGCCTTCGCCGCGAAGCAAAGCTCGTGATCAGAAAAGGCTTTTATCCACTACTCTTCTCGTGGGCCCACTGTGGTTTGATCCTGAAATCCAACCCGTCCAGAAGGGTCTCCCCACTGAGAAGGTTAGACGCCCCATGAATATGCAAGGCCAATTCAACTATGACGTGGGCCAATATCTGAAGTTTATAGGTGGATATCCATTCCTTTCTATGGTGTATGGCCCACCAAATAATAATCCAGACTTCTTTTTGGAATATCTCATCACCATCGTAGAGACTTACTTGATATGCAAGTTTCATGGCAGTGGATCCCATGCAGACAGTCGAATAAAACATGTACATGTGGGTGAATGTATGAGCTTCACTCCAACGTGACTATATTAAAAGCTTTGCTAAGCTAGCTACGTGCATGTTCAAGACAGCTCATGTACACGCCACCACATATGCCTCTATGTGGCAGTCAGTACAACATTCTGTGCAGTCCATGAGGTGGGTCTCACTTTGTAAGTGATCTTCGTAAAAAAAAAGCTATGGTCCAGTCAGCAGGTGGGCCACAATATTATAATCAGGTGAATAGGTTAGAAAACTTCAGCCGAGTATTTCAACGCTGCATTTTTGTTTCGTATACTGTGGTCCACCTGATCACTAATGGATAGCTCGAATCTGAGTCACGGCATCTAAGTAGTGGAAACTGTGTGATGGATGAATTGGATTTTTCACACGTGCCTCTGAGTGGCATGTATTTGAGCTGCTTTGTACATGCACGTTCGCTTAGTAAAGCACCAATTTCCTACAAGGCTGCCTTCACATGCTACGGGGGCCTACCTTGTGTGTTGTATGTGGATCTCATCTACCCCGTTCACCATGTTATACCGCTCATGTTGACCGTAGATCCTGAAATTCAGTCTGATCCAACGCTCAAATGGGCCACACAACAGAGAATAATGTCAAATCATAACTTAAACCTCTAATTCATATTGCGTGGCTCGCCTGGTTTTTGGAATGGCATGAATTTTTTATTAGTCCCTCTATTTCTAGTCTAATGAATGGCTTAGATGTCATATACACAATACAATGGGCCCCACGAACCTCTCCGGAGATTGTATTAGTATAGCACACTAAGTTTTCATTCCAATATATTTTTCGCCACATTGCCTAACACCAAAGGGCAAATCAATGGATAGGGCGGATATGATGCACACATCACGTGGGCCCCACATTATTTCAGTGAATACAGAGTTGAGTCAAATAAAAACGTGATGAAGTTCCTGAGTTGACTCAACCGGGTCGAGTCGAGTTCTGTATTTATTTATTTATTTAGCTAGGGCCACGCATGTTTAAAAAATATATAAAACAAAAGCTATTTTGGTGACATATTTGGACGTACCTTACTAAAGAAAAGGGATAAAATCCCAAAATTTCTAAAAAATATAATCCTATCTCCTTTCTTTTTAAGGATATAGGCTTCTAATAAAGCTTGGTAGGTTTTTTTTTTTTTTCAAAGGAATGTGGTTTATATCTGTTTTGTCGGGTGGACCCATCTGTTGTGAGGAGTGATACCGTCGATTCGCGGAATGAGAGATAGACCGTGTGGATCATGGCAAACGTGTGTGAGATTTGGACCATTTATTAAGTGGGGCCCACCATGAAGATGCCTTGTCCAATAAATCATACGAATCCAGTCATCAGGTTTGGAAAATTCACGGTGGAAATAAAGATAATGGCCAACATAGAGCTCCACCTAGTACATGGGCCTGAACTTTAGGCATCTCTGCCACGTGGTACTCTCACAACGTCTGCAAAATAGTTCTGGCCCGAATATCAGGTTAATCCATCATTAGGTAGCCACGTGTACAAAGACAAAACACAATTACACAGTCAACGCCACGTGAGGGCCACATGATCAATGGATCAGCCAGATTTTTGGGCCAGAACATATATATAGTGGAGCCTACCTGATGAACGGCTTGGATCTCATACATGTGTGACAAATCACCCACATGTACACTTGGGTCAACATAGATGGTGAAGGAAAACTACTCGCAATGACCGAGTTCGTTTAGCCTCCGTTGCAGCTCAGGCTCCAGCTGTGTGACCCTCCACTGGGGCTCACATGCTAACATGGTCTGATGATTTGAACCGTCTCTATTCTCGACTTCATTCTCATCAGCACCGTAGATAATCTGTTACCTCATTCTCAAGCGAGCTTCAGTGAAGATCTTAGCCTTTGATTTTTAGATTTGATGCGAACCATTGAAATCTTCTTTTCATTGTTCTTGATTCATCTGAAGATAGTGATGGTTACAATCATCCTTTTTATGATGTTTTGATGTTCTAAGAGACGTGATGATGCAACTTTCGTCGTCCACCGCACTATCCTATTTCTGAAAGAAAAACAAATAAGCTTTTGATACTCTGGCAGAAGGCGACAGATGATACGCCGTCACTTAGAAATTCCACAGTCATACAAGAAAGTCAAATTAAACTGCCCAAATTTCAATTTCCATTTTAGATGTTCCATGAACCGAAATTGCGATTGTTTGATTACATGACTATCAACATTTATTGGATGGTGAACGCTGGACCTGTTTGAACAATCAAGTGTCTACGAATCAATGGTTAGGATCTGATTCTTTCCTGTGACTAATGGAACTGTGTTACACAGTTTAGACGGTTTAGATTAAGTTAGAATTACCACATGTACAATCTATGAATGCTTGTGTATCAAGTTTGGTATGCTGCCAGAGTATTATAAAAGAGTAGTGTTCTCGGAGCACTCTTTAAGTTATCATGCTCCTCGTTGTCCAAGTTCAATTAAATAGTCCAATCAATCGATCTAAGCTGTCCATTATGTCCAGAACATAGCCACCATGCAAAAATTACAATGATTAGATGATCCAGTCCATCCTTTATTTGGCCTTATTTTCTATAGCCATCCTTTTCCCAAACCATGGATGGATGGCTATGATTGTCTAACGAAAGTGATTCTTTAGGATCATAAACAATCCATGATGCTTTCCAAAAAAATAGATGGATCAAATGTTTGACCGTCCATATGAAATACCATTGATTGAATGGTTAATATTTGTTGAATTGGTATAATCCTTTCATGGTTTCACATGCAATGCGGGTTGGACCTTCCGATAAGTCTAGATCAATGGATTGGACGGTCCAAGTTCTCCAATGGAAATAAATGCCACTAGGAGCACTATAGCCGTATAACATATAGTTTTATGAGAGCACCGGAACATTTCTCTTCTATAAATCACTATTAAGAAATCAACACCCATAGCCCCTATGAGCGACCTTTCACGTGCATCCTTTCTTTTCCATGAGAGGGCCCCACCTTGCAGAATACTTCGTGCGAATATCAAACCGTCCACTCATCATGTTGGACATTTTCTTAGTCAATATGCCTGAAGTAATCCAAAAAATCTAAAAGTGGTACCTGATCTCAGCTGCATGTGGTGGGCCTATCACAATCTATGAAAGCAATTGGTAAACAGCAGCAAGGATTTCTTCGTTGAGTGTTAATGGTCCCAGTGTTAGAACAAAGGAACTTAACAAAGGTAATGTGTAGGAGATGTGCATGTGCCACGTCAAAAAACATATGGTGGGCCGTGTAGCTAATTTGGGCGATGCAGAAGGAAGTCTAGAATCCCTTGAATTAGGATATCCATTCAGTGTGACTTTCCATTTTGTCTCTGTCCATATTGAGGCCCGTATTTAGACGGTTTGGATTGAATTAAATGCATGTCACTTGTACGGTGAGTGAGTGTACGTATACGATAGGCTAAACTCTGGCAGTGTAGCGTATAATTCCTCGTTTTGCATGAGAACCGAAGAAAACAGATTACTCAGTACGCTGTTATCGTACTGAGTAAACTCATTCGGGCCCACATTGACTGTATATAGTCTATCCTCACCGTCCATCCGTTTTTTCATATAATTTAAGGTTGAAACCAAAATTGAAGTATATCCAAAGATCAAGTGGATCACACCACTGGAAACAGTGGGGATAATGATTTCCACCGTTGAAACCTTTCTAGGCCCCACAGTGATGCTTATTTGTCATCAACCTGTTCATAAGATCATAAAGACATGGATGAAGGGAAAACAAAAATATAATTTTGATCCAAAACTTCTGTGGACCACAAGAATATTTCAATGGTAGACGTTCAATTCAAATGTTTTCTGTAGTGTGGTCTATTTGAATATTGGATATGCTTAATTTTTGGGCTCAAGCCCTAAAATTATCTGGTAAAACGTATGGACGGAGTGGATAAAATATAAAGATTATGGTGGACCTCATAGAGTTTATTCAGTACGCTGAGCGTAGTGAGTTACTACGCAATCCGCTTCCAGAATCAAAGGCAACTAACCATGCAAGGAAACGTCTTCTCTACGTCTCTTCCTCGAGTGTTGCTTTTGAGTTCGTTTTGTCTCCGTCGCGACTAAGAATTAGCTTGTGTCGCCATCCACTGGGGTCCACATGATGAGTGTTCCGATTATCTGTACCGTCCATGTTGTGTAAAACATTATATAAGTGCATTGAATGAAATTTATTCTCAATATATGATTTGGACCATCACTATTTAAGACAATGAAAGAAAATTTCCTATGGATAGCATTCAACTCTGAAAAATCATAGGATAGATTCATGAATGGAGTATGATAATGGGATAATAGCTTACTTGTGATAGTAAAGTAGAAAATAGACGATTCGAATTATTGGACCGTCCTGTCATATTGATGTTGGCCTCACCGTAGGGTGACCCACGCCGGACGTGACTCGCGAGTAGCTAGCCGGTAGTAACAGTACGGCAGAGCTATCTCTCCACAGTTTTTTTTTTTTTTTTCCTTTTACACGTGTCTGGGTGATGTAACAATCAGAACCGTTCATCTAGGGAAATCTATTTTGTATAGTAAATAGATTTAAAGCCACGTTGTTTAAATCATCAATGCCACTCCATTCAGAGGCACTCAAAGCAATGATAGAAAGCATAAATATTTAATGGTTGATATTTGATGGCTAAAATTATTAGATTGCTATGGTTTTCAAAACATTGTCTCCGCATGATAGCACCAGGTGGATGGACGGTCTAGATCGCTATGTCCCCCTGCCGCGTGTGTACTGCAGAGAGATGCCCTACCATATCATTTTCTATTGCCGTGCACTTTTGAGAGAGTTTTTCTTCAGTGCCAGATGGGACCCACGTGCAGCCAAGTTATTGTGATCAGAACCGTCCATCTGCTAGCATCAAGACAGATAATCCTTACCATTGACTTGTAGCACTCAGACAAATAGTTGAAAACATAAATATTCATTGTCAACCATCAAGACCAGGAGTAGACGGTGATGATCAGCCGTTCAGAGTGATTTTTTTTTTTTAACATGACACACTCATGATAGAGCCAAAATAGACGGTCCGATTACCGAACTTAGCTCGTGTCCGGCTGCATCCAGTGCAGGCATGCATGCCAGAGGAACCATTTTTGGGCGGATGTACATGTCACTATTGTGACTGTCACCGTCAAATCTAACACCGTAGATTTATGGTCCACCTCTTGTCAAGGCACTGTTTGGACAAAGCGACAAATCTCGTTCTCTGCAAATTCTCGGCCCCGGTAATTTCTCGGGGAGTTTTAATTTGAGAAAATATGGCACAAAATAAAATATTTAAAAAATGTTTTTCTAACACCCCACCTTCAAGCCATTTAAATGGTACATCCGATCGTTCATTCATTCATACAATTAAAAACCAAGTTATGGGGTAAATTTTGTTTTTTTTGATTTTAAAGTAACATTTTTATTTGTTGATTTTAATTTTTAACCATGTAATTTATGGCTTGTGAATGATGGACAATTATATTTGAAAGTCTGGGCCGAATAGTGGCCCTTAAGATTTGATGGTCTACACCATATGGATATGGGACATTCACAAAGTTAAGGATAAACGGTTCAAATTTACAAGTCCACTTAACTACTACTTAAGTAGATGAATCTACTTACCCTTCCAATTTCACGGTATAAATGATTTCAGATTACGATGTATGGATTAAATCATATAAGCATAAGATAGGCAAATATTAATCTCACAATTTTCTTTGTTTAGTCTTGTCATTGTCATGAGACCCGCGGTTAGTGATTGTCCACGAGTGCCTATGTGCAACAATATCAAATTATCTTTGGGTCCTTATGCTCACAAGAGCTTCAACACAAGTTCATCGGTCAAGGTACTCATTATTATGTGTGGGTATATGTATGACGTAAGTACATGTATAAAAGAAACATAAAAGCTTATTTAAAGGGTTGGAATCATATAATATTTTGATTAATACATTATACTTTGCTCTTAAATGTACGAATGAATGAAAGAATGATTTAGATTGGTAATAAGTCATCACATATATAATTATACATATGAAATCATGAAAAGTCCCGACTAAAATATCTCAAAACACTTGGTGGGCCCTACTTAAGGTTTTAAATGACTTGAACTTTAGTGTAACCCCTCACCCAAGTAAAGTTGAATGCCTGATATACGTTTCCATGAGCCCCGTAAACAACTATGAATGTTTGAATGGGTTGTGAATCTTGTGATGTTTGAATGTGTGGACAAAAGTCAACATTTTGAAATTTTCACAAGAATATTACAATATACTTTTCACAAGATTTTCAAAATCTCGTCACTGGCGTTGGCTCATAAAACCCACGAAGCAGCATTCCTTCCATTGGTGGGGCTCACTTCATTCCAGAATTTCCAAGAATAGGATGGTGAAAGTCTCGCTATGGAATCTAATAAAACACAACTTTCAATAATGGAAATTATTTTTAAAATTAAATTTACAGGTATAGTGTCATTCATAAGAGAAATAATCATATATTTTCATTTCTTACCCACTAACGTGCCACACGTGTAAAATATCTAACCTTTGTGAAAAAGTGGGCCACATCACGATGATCATCTGGTTTGGAAATCAGGCCCATTCAATGATCCAGCAGGACACAATGGACGGTCAATGGTATGACTCACTGCTCTTGTGTGGCCCACCCAACAAGTGGATTGGAGCATTGGCCTGATTTTCAAACAGGGCAATCATCATGGTGTGGCCCACCATTTGCAGAGACTGAATATTCTGTACGTGTGACACAGGGAAGAAATGGTTGTAAGTGAAAGGCTTATAGGAATTCCCATCTGTTCTTCTCGACCGTAGAAAAAGTTCTGGAGTGGGCCCACTTGCTCGCACCCAAAACTGCTGACGTCATGTGCGCAGAACCGTTAGTGGGACCCGATCAATGAACTTTCGTGCTATGCATGTGCAGCTGTTGCTGCATATGTTTTTTAATTACTTTGGCTCCAGGGTGTAACATTTTCGATAATCCAAGCCGTTGATATTGTGGGCCCCACTGAATATGAGAAAAAAGTAAAAGGTGGTCCCCAACAACCCACCCCACCAACCACAATACCTAAGTGAGTGATTAAAATCAGAATCAAAGATTTCTTGTTCTATGCAAATACGATTAGTCAAATGGAACGTGTACGGTCCATGGCGTCACCTGCGCAAATGAATTAGTGCAATCCTATCGACCTATTCCATGCAACCTAACCTCCCCACGTACTTTTGGCAACGTGGATGATGGATCAGGACCGTCCCTGTAGTAGCCCTTATGATGGATGATGTATAGTTCAAAATCCAACTGACCAGATGGCCTTCATCATCGAACCACCAACCTTCAAATTGATAGCAAAAGAAAGCATTTAAGCGCCCACACTCTGCATAGATAATCAGTAAAACTGATACCTATGATCATACGCTCATCAACTCTTTTAAAAGTGGACCATACACGTGGACAATTAAAGGGTAGTTGCGTGGAAGCTCGGTGGAGACAGCCCCACCAAATCATTTTCTTTAATTAAGAAATTAAGATAATGTTATTGGGTTTTAATGATCTTTGTTTCACGTGCATCGCACGTGCCTCCTACTAAACAATCTAACATGCATTCACAGGTATAAAAGCTGATATTGGAATCTAATTCCTATCTTGATGGAATATATAGCTTTACTCATTTTCATGCAAAAAGGTGACCCATCAGGAGCTGGAAAGAGATGGATGCAGCTTTGAGTATGATTTTGCTGTTCCTGTCCTTTGATCATGTGGCCCACACGCAGAGGAATGCTCCTAGCAACTGCAAAATGGTATGGTGTATGGCCTACCTTTCAACTTGCACTAAAATACAGTACCCCCATATATTAAAAATAGAGGAATTACAGTATCCTCGACCGGAGGATATGTACCGTGTACCAGGGTTTCAGTTTGTAAGAGTGGGACCCTTGGTTTGGTGATCCAGAACGTTGATCTATTAGGTCCCACTGTCGATGGACCATTTCTTGACAATTTCATCAGTAGGAGAATCAAGACCTCTGAATTTGTGGGCTAAAAATAGACGGTTAAGAAGAGAAATGAAGCACGGGATGAAATTAGTGGATCGGATTTCCCAATCTCGGATTTTGGGGCATGCCCAATCTGTGAGTTGAAACATTCCAACAGTCTGGATCACTGGTACGTGGGCCTAACTTGTACGAACTGAAAACCCAAGTGTATTTTGCGACTTACACTATTGTACGCGTATATCCAAAATATGCCAATGCGCCATACATGCTGACGTGGAAATTTTGGAGATATCTAAGCCGTGCGATGGGTTGGGCCAACTACGTAGATTGTCTGGCTCGAATATAAAGCCGCTCCACTTATCAGGTGGCCCATAACGTGCTGAAATAATGGATTGGCAGACATGAAGCCAGACCAACATTCCAGATTCATTTTACAGAATGGGATGGTGCGAGTAGCAATACTTTATACAGGTGAGATCTGGGCTCCCATCTGTTCTTTGATGTTGCATGGATGCCAATCCAGACCGTCAAGATTTCCCGGTCGTAGCATGAGAAATAATTCAGCCATATGTACTCGGTCGTTGAATTTACAAAAATGATCTTTTTTAACGGTCCTGATGATGACGACCAATTTGACGGTTAACATGGTCGGATCAGGAAAAAAAAAAAATCAGCTTGCGCTCCGTCCTAGTGAGGCCTACAATTTGGATGGTCCAGATTGACCTGAATGTGTTGTATGCATAAATGTATTGTTTTTTCATATGTGCTTGAATTTGTAGCATCAGCAATTCTGCGGGTGCATGTACGTTCAATAAATCAGTTTTCTTAGAATTGAATTAACCCCATACTTTGCGGGGGCCACATTTGATGTCGATATAGAATCCAAGCCGTTAATCTGGTGATCCTTCTTGTGCGAACCGTACAACCCAAGAATAATGCGGATCAACAACTCATATGGGACACATGATAGGAAGAGTGTTCAATCACGGCTGAAACCTATGCATTCATTTGTTGTGGACCATAAGTTATCATAACGGCTTTAAGTTTCTGTGTGTCCCTTAATCCTGGTGGGGCACACCTGATTACTAGGTTGGACGGCATATACACAACGCAGCTGAGCTCTAAATTCCTTCTGGAAAATTTCTTTGGTGAGAGTCCCCCTCCCAATCTCCCTCATTGTTACCTTTGGTGGGACCCACTTGATTTATGGATCAGCATAGGTTTTGGCATCTTAGGTCTAACATTTGGGGCGGATTGGATGGCACTCAAACATCACGGTGGGCCCCACACAACTCGAAAATACGGTAATCAGTACCATAGTTCGAGCAGAGTGGTCATTGGGCCGCTCCAGGGAAATGATATGATAGAGCTGGATCTATCAGAAAACCATAGCCGCCGTCCAAACTATACAAATTAGAGTAGAAGCTGATGGATCTGGACTGTTCAAATAGTGGGACCCACCAAGATTTCATATGAATATTGTAAAGATTCGAATTGAGGGACCATACAATCCGATTTGTGGCATTCAAGTTGCCGGTGAGAAACAATGTTGGTTGACGGTTGATTTTCAGAAGCACAAAGGGAAAGCGAGTACTGGAATTTCTGTGCGATGTGGTTTTCGAACAGTGGGCCATCTATGCAAAATCTCAATAGGTGGACAGTCACCATCCAATGTCTTCCACTCCACGTGTACGGTGCAGGGTAGAGTCCATCCGATGATCCGCTCTATCCGTACACTTCCTCGCGCTCTCCTGTCAGGTTTGGTCTTCAACTCTACCTCCGAGACTCGCGCGAGTGAGATGGTGAAGATTCCTACCGCAGACTTGTCCGACATGGGAATAGTTGAGGAGATCCAGAACATTCATCATGCCCGGACCACTGTGAAAATGCCAGCCCTTAAAAATCAAGCACTTAAACTGATCAGGTTGGTTACAAATTTATGATACAATGGATTGTTCAACGGTCCACATTCAAGGCACAACGCGTATGTATCATGTTCTTTCGAGATCTGAACCATTCATCAGGCGGGCCTCTGTGGGTATGTGTATCAAAAATAACTAGGGTAGTATATTCATTAGGCGAGCCACATCTTTAAGCTGAACGTGTACTGATATTCTAAATGTGTTCAGTTTTTTTTCTCGTTTCCTACACAGCTGGCCCATCTGATGGCCAGATGGGCTTGAATTTCTGGTGACCACACATCATTGGTCACCGGGTAAATGGCTCAGATCTCGTCCACGCATCTCTCATAGGTATTGGAAGTACCACTGAGATGCACTGGACGCAAATGGTACGGGTGCTGTGTACGTTCTTTTCATTATTTCTTGTGCAGAAGCACCTTCCAATAGATAACAGATCTCGACCGCATGATTTAATGATCAGTCCAAGCGCATGACACATATGGGTATGTGGAAAGCCAACTGCACTCGCTCGCATGAGATGGACGTGGTACATTTGTGTGTTACACATGCCAAAAGTCCCATGTGTGAGATCCGGACCACTAATCAGACAGGAAAATATGAGCATGTGCCCGTCCCGAAAGTTGGAACATTAAAAATAACCAGCGGTCCAGATTCAACACGTAATTTGACATCCTTATGAATAGACTGTCCTGATTTGTGGTCTAGGGAACCCCCAACGGTCTTGATCGTGCCCAAATATTCCACAATGGCCCATCTACTGCGGAGGCCCACATAAGCGTGCAAGTGCACTTATTCATGTGTGTTCACACATAGGGACTCGGAAGGCAGTGCATGTACAATTGTACAAATGTGCTCATATCTTCCGCACATGTGCATCTCTACGTACGTGTACAATGGTACATGTACATGAGGGTACACCAGAAGGATTTGCACGCGCAAGTAACTTGCAAATGAATGGGTACATGACTGCCATGATTGAACTTGCATCTGACCACGTATCGACAAGTCTACGTGCCGCGTTTAGCGCCGTCAGATGTCATAAGATTACAGGTTGAGAAATGATCACCTGCCGTCTTTCCTGCTACATAACATATGTGCAGAACATCTGACCCACGAGAAAGGTGGATCCCACGATCAAGATCACCTGTCTCGAAGATCAGTCTAATCCACTCATTACGTAGACCACGCTTCACATTGAGTCAGAGCCTCAACTGTCCATTGAGTTTGACCGTCTGAGTGGACCAGATTTTTTTGCACCAGGTGGTATTCGTAGTGGGGGCTACCTATTGAATGGCTCGGATGACTTACAGAAGTGTCACGTTAGTGCAGGGCCGCATGCTTTGCATGCATATGATCAATGGACCAAAATAAAAATATAAAAGCACCTACATGCCTAGACTTCTTAAATGGTTTTTTTTTTTTTTTTAATATGCCCTATCCAAAGGGTGGCCCACCAGATCGAATGGTTCCGATTGTCGTAAACTTGTGCCATGAATATTATCAAGATGCTGGCCAGCCATCTTGGACCACCGTTGATGGGCCACGGGCCAAAAATCTCAACCGTTGCCAATTTCTCATTTTAACAAACTATTCTCAGGCGACAGATCAGACGGTTAGGATCATCCGATAGTTGCAACTTTGAGACTGTGGCCCATCAAAGAAATGGTTCTGATTGGATGATACGAACCGATGAGTATGTCACACAACCATTGACAGAAATACTGTGTTAATTCAGATCGTGTCCCTATTTCAGTTTCTAAAAGCTAGGCTGACAGTTCTGTGATCAATAGCCATACTTGGAAGAATCCTAACCCTTCAATACGTGGCCATGCAAATAGACGGTTAAGGAAGAGAAATGTAACAACAGCTCGCTCACATTCGAGTGGAAAAGGACCGAGTATATAGAGCTAGGATCTTCCAACGTGGACCACTTTTCGTACGTGGGCTATCCATGGTAAGGCCCATCATATCACTGGTTTGGATCATCTTACAACAGGCCCAATTGTACAAACTAAAGACCGAAACCGTTCCAAAATCTTGATAACATCTGGTGTTATAGTAATGAGCTTACTCTCCTTAATGGGCTTTTAGGCCCATTTTGTTTTGGACCTATTTTCGGCCCAAATACCTTATTCTTCATTTTTCAAAATTTTTTTTTTTAGAATAACATCTTTAAAATAAAATAAAAATAATTATAATAAAATAAATTTTTAAAAAAAGAGTCTCATGCGTATTGCTAGTTCTGATGGCCCAGCTATTTGAACCATCATTGGGCGATCCTGGCCCGACCTGATTGGGCTACGACGTTTATCGCTTTAGATTTTCTGCTGGGCTAAAGCCCATGAGATCATCTCAGATAACCTTGGCCCAGCCTATCGACACCCTTCGTAACCTAACCGTCCATGAGCTAGCTCAGGTCTGATTCACAGCCGCTGGGCCATAGTTCTAAGGTTGAAAATTGAGATCTTAAGCACTTGCCCCAGCCTGGCCCTAGCCCTAATTGGCCTGAAAAGGCCTTGACCTAGGGCCTGGCCCGGCCAAGCAATGGTCCATTATCATAAGCCGGGCCGGGTCCCCAAGCTGACATTAGGGGTCCAAGCCATGGCTCTATAAGTCCATGCCACCCGGCCCCTTACCACACGTTCATAGTTCAAAAACTCATAAGCTTGACTCGACTCGATGCTTGAACTTGTATATTGGGACAGGCCCAATCCCTAATCGGGCCCAACTGATGAATGGAGATCCATTGCATCTAGCAGGGAATTCTCATGCCTTCACATTGAATAACTATAAAAGGCACGTGTGAGATGATCCTAACCGTGTATCTCATGATCTGTGTCACTAGTCGGTCAATGAAAAAGACTTGCTTTGATGGGTCTATCCTAACCGTAGAATAAACAAACATGAACTTTGTCTTCCTAAAGGGTTATAGTCATTCAAAAAATGTGATTTTTTATAAGTAGACCAGTCACCGTTGGACCTTTTGAATGAAGGGTTCTGATGCATGTATATCACGTGTGGAAATGACATGGAAGCACTGCATCGTTCCTCTGCTAGGAGGGTTTCTCCAGACACATCAGGTACTCACCAAAACCATGAAGGTTTCACCAGACCTGTCCACTTTAACCCAGGCCCAAAGTCCAATGGGACTGACTCAGCTCCACTGTAGTGAGGGCCTTCAAAAGTACAAAGGCCAAAATAGGCCCATTAGTTATTGGGCTTAAAAATTGATGCCCTGCCCATCCCTATGGAATCCTTGGCTCTGCCAAAATCCATTGGGAAAATAGGCTGGGCCTTGGACATTCTGGCCCACTCATTCCCTACACAAGACGATTGGAGAACGACGCGTTTGGGCGGGCCATCACTTAGAAAGTGTATCATACATCTCTGATTAAGTGGGAGTCAATTTGCTAGGTAGCTTTCTATTGCTACTACGAGATCCATGCTGAGCCAATTTAAATAAAATTTCACAGCGATGATAGCTAATGGACCCGATCTGCGATGAACGGTCCTCGCTGGGCAAATGTACTTTGGGATCAAGGAATTTTGGTACTTGAAATAGAAGAAAACATGCTGGGCCTTGATTTTTTTGGGGGGCCACCATTGCTAGGGTTGAAACATGGTGGATTTGATGGAGTCAAGCTAAAAGCCCAACCTAACCGGAATTCCAACCCAAAGTCTTCTATACTGGACCCGGCCAATCCAAATACATGTGATCGTTTTGGACCCAACCTAACCAGACCCAAATTTGCTTAACCTGGGCCGAACCTGAATACAAATCAGGTTGGCGTTTTTCAACCCAAACCCAATCCAGGGACCTTAGATAATCTGACCCAATCGGGCCCAAAACCAAGTTGCATCATATATGCTAATGTCACAAGCAAGTGCAATATCCAACACGTCCATCAGGTGGCCCTGACAATTACACTCATCAGACGAGCCTGGAAGTTCATTGGGGTGGGGGGCCTGAAACTCCCTTTTGGAGGGTGCATCCAAACGGGCCTGAAGAAGAATTTGGCTCTTTACACGGCATTTAAGCATCAAACTCCTCTTTTAAGGGTGAGTCCAAACGGGTTAGATGGGCTGAAAAATCCAACATCCAAACCATCCCATGGGCAAACATGGTCCTTGAATGTCATTACTAGAAATGTATGCAAGCTGAATCGGGTTGACCCAACACAGCTCAGCTCGGTTCAACAAGCTTATCCCAACTTGAATTTGACTTGGCTCGGTCGGTCCTCGAGTCTCACTGGCCAACATGGCTTGGTTCAGTCAGCAACTCAGATCAGCTTGAGCCAAGTCTGAGTTCAAGCTTTTACGTCCAGCATTTTTTTTTCTAATTTTTATTTAGCTAGCCATTTTTTTAATATTATATATAATATTATTATTATATAATTAAATTATAACTTGAGCTGATTCGAGCCAAGCTGAACCAAGTTCAGATCAGGCCAAGCCACGAACTGACTTGAATCAAACTCAGGCCAGCTCGAGCTCAGCTCAAAATCCTTTCTAGCTCAAAAAATCAGCTTGGCTTAGCCAGACCCAGATTCAAGTTGAGCTAAGTTGATCTTATCCGAGCGAGTTAACCAAGCTAGCTCGTGTTCAATCTAGTCATTGCCATGCAAGTGTGAGCCCAAGGGTCCCATAGGCCAGTTGGTTCTATTATTCAGGCCCGATTGCTGATTGGTGGGCCTAGGTCAAATATCCTCAGCCCATCAAGCCTTAGGGCCCAGCTACCTCATTTTCTAATTATGAAAAACTTTTACTATAAGGCATCATGCATATAATTTTATTTTTTTTCTCCAGCCAATGCGTCACCTTTGAAAAGCATCCGAGCCATGCACAAGCTAAGCCCAACCATAAAGATTGCTGGGGTGATCAGGTGTGCTGCATATTCAAGATCAATGGACAGCCCATGATATTATTCAATGAATAGGTGTGGCCCACCTGATGAGTGAACTAATCCAATTCTTGCCCTAGGAATCTTTAATGTGTGACCCACCTTCTTGATGGCTCACATATCCAACTTAAGTGACATGTTGTAAACCAAAAAAAAAAAAAAAACGTCCATCTGGATGAACTTCTGCAAAAGGGGTTTTTATGCCTTCATTGTCAAACTACTTGAACAAAAATAATTTTGATTGTTTTTCATGGTGGGATTATTTTTCAAAAGTCTATCCAACCCAAATTGGGATTTTCCTCATGGCCTCATTTAGCCATCAAATGCCTCTTAAGGCTGTGTCCAAATGGGGCAAAGGGTGTATTGTATGGGAACATTTCTTCATCTGAACAATTGCACAAGTGCCATACCATCTTTCTGACTAATATGCAAGCTGTGTAAGACATTCTCGAATAAAAATGATAGGCCCCACCATGAAGATTACCCTTCTCAAAAATCAGGTTGATCCATTGACTAGCTAAGCAACATCTATATGATTAATAACATTGCTGGGCATTCATTAATCCAACAATGTGGCCTATCTAATGAGTGGTTTGCCTTGAATTTTTAACAGGTGATTCCAGCGGGGCCTTCCATTTTCATGGTATTCATGTCCTACACAAGTTGCATGTTAGTGGAAAAATGGTATAAGAATCAACATATGTTTTTCAAACCAACTCATTTAATAATCTGGTTTGTAATCTGGCTGTAATTCGTTAAAATATATAGTCTTCGTCCTCTCCAATTCAAGATGGGTGATCCATTTATTTGTGGATCAGGTGTGCTTGTGTCCAAAACTAACTAATGAGATTCATGATTTAGGTCCAGGTCAATCTGAGCATTCCCATGGTGATCTCTATAAGGTGAATAATCAGGTCTTGTATGAATTTGGATTCTCTGCTTGTCACAAATAAAAAACTATTGTTTGTTGCAATCTAATTGGATCACATCATCACACACTACATTTAATGTAGCAATGCAGACAATGTCATTACTAACGCGGGCCAAACAGAATGCAGGAAAACATGAATTTACTGTTTGTGACAAGCTGAAGATCCGAATTCACCTTGTATAAGCGTGCCTTCATGTCATGTCTATTGTGAAGTGTCATTTAGGCAAGTAATTAGTGTTTACCTGGATTCAAGCAAAACTACATTGAAAATCTGTTTATAGATATGCTAACTATATGATAATGGATTGCTATTATGGGTAAGTTGTTTTTGTTTGTCAAATGTCTTAAGAATGCTTCTAACTACTGAGGGTGTGGGACACAACCATGGCATGTGTATGACGTCTCACCTGTCTACCAATGCACACCCACAATAAAATTGGGATTCCCTAAAAATCATGCCAATCTAACCATTAGATAGGACAGATATGAACATGGAGGTTTTTAGATGGCTGTTCGTTATTTCCTATGCTGTGGCCTGTGTGATAGTTGGATCAACCTGATTTTTTCGACATCTCATTTTCATAGTAAGACTACCTTTCTAGACGGGTTGGATTTTTTTATAAACACCATGGTGAGCTTCACGCACAACTAGTTGACCAAGTGACTAGTTGTGTTTGAGCAGATCCAGTGCCGGTGGGGTAGACATGGGAAAATCTTAAACCCAACTCATTCAAACCCAGCCCATTGGATCCAAGTTCTGGACCCAGTCCCATGGTCAATGGGTCTACCCGTTTGCACAATGCCGCCGGATTATTTTCCAATGGGTTGGCCTTGTCCAGCTATACATGCCGGTTTTGAATGATATTTTAAGGAAAGTTTACAAAGAATTGCCTGCTTCATATACAATTTACATTCCAATGCCTTCTTAAAAAAGGTTTTTATACCAAACAAGTTGGGTTAGGCTAGACATGCAAAGAGGTCCACCGATCCAGTGGGCCCCACCATGAGGTTGGTGTGAAATCCATCCTGACCACTGTGTGTACCTCCACGTTTGGATAGGGTCCAAAAATCATCTCAACTGTGATTCAGGTGGACCACACGATTGGAAACAGTGCGCAAGTCAACCGTCATCCTCTAAGCTGTTTCCATTGGTGTGACCCACCTGAATATAGATGTTCTTGATGTTTGAGCCCTAAGCTTAAATGTTTGTGTGACATTTAATGGTCGGAGTAGATTTTATATAATCATCATAGAGGGCTGTTTAAAAATCAAGGATGGTTGTATCTCTCTACTGTTTCCTTTGATGCAGTCCATCTCAATCACAGGTCATACCAAAAAATTAGCTGGAAAAATATTTGGGAGAGAGACAGCCACCCTTGATTTTGAAAGAGCCCGCTTTGATGATTATATGAAATCCACCTCAATTATGAAATAACTTCCCAAAATTTACATGTGGAGCCCAAATATCAGGCCCATCTGTGATTCAAGTGGCCTACATGATTGGACACAGTTTGGATGGTGAGGTTGTAAATTGTTTACAATCTTGTGGTCCACTAAATTATATGTCTGACATGGGTGGTGCAACTGGTGTGGGTGGATTTTATGCAATGTGTATGGTGGAGCCTGCCGGGCCTAGTTGAAGGACGATTGGGCGTAGTGTGTTGTGCACCACCCCCCACCATAATGTATGTGTTATATCCATGTTGTCCATCTATTTTTTTATATCATTTTAGGGAATGAGCCGAAAAATCAGGCAGATTCAATCCTCAAGTAAACAAAACCACGTAAAGTAGTGAGCATTGAATAGCTATTCTTATGGGTGAAAATGGACTAACCAGGACAACCAAAATGAGAGAGAACACAAGGCATAAGTAAAGGAGGTCGTATAAGGGCTCAGCCCCGACAACCAAGCACGACCTCCACGACTAGCTCAAGGATGAACCACTAATAGTGGGTTCGACCCTAGTCGACATCTTGCTATCGTGACCAATGAACAATCATAAGTACTGATCCAACATGCCTCCAAGAAAGGCCTTGACTACTATTGACAGTTTAACTTGGTCTGTAAGACCTTAACCAATATGACTTGGAGGTCGGCTTTGGCCATCTATCACGATCTCCTTAAGAGCTGACCACCAAGAGATCTCCTTCTAACACGAGGAGGATCAGTCCTCAACACCTTCGCTGAGAATCTAGCTAAGTATAACCTATTGGGTTCCGAGAATGATCCCCTCTATGATACGCAACTGAATGGTAGATTTATTACCATGTACGTAACTAGCACTAAGATATTATAAATAAGAACCACACTTACGGTGAAAGGTAGACACGAAAACCCTTATCTCTACTAGACTCAATTTACATGCCCTAACTTTGGTACGAGGGTCTCCTACTGTAGCTAAGGTCTTCATTGTTGTTTGCTTTTGCAAGTGCATAACAGTCTAGTGAAGACGTCCAAAAAACCACATCAACACCTACCATTTAAAACTTTCTAGGGTTTAAAGAAGTTTTTAATCAAGTTGTTATTTGTGTTTTCTCTTCTTCCATGTCAATCTTATGAATAGGTTGGATAGCAAATATACATCATGGTAGGCTTTAAGAAAGTTTCAACAGTGGTTGCCATTGCCCCTGCTGCTTTCCATGGTGTGGTCCACTTTAGGTTTGAATCTACCTTATTTTTTGGTTCGTGCCCTAAATTGATCTTGCAAAATAGATGGACGGACGAGGATTTCCTGCATAAGCCTTTCACAGGAAGTTCATGCCGGGGAACCTAAGTGGAGCCCACTGTGATATTTGTGAGAAATCTACTCCGTCCATCCGATTTTGTGAGCTCATTTTAGGATATGCTAATAAAATTGAGAAAGATGCAAGATCGTAAGTGTGTCATACTACAGGAAAAGGTGGTTAAGGAAATTCTTACCATTGAAACCTCCCTGGGTCAATGGTGATGTTTACATGCCATCCATACCATTCATAAAGTCATTACTACGGGAATGAACCGAAAACACAAAAATAAACATGATTCAAAACTTCTGTGGCCCCACAAATATTTCAATTGTGGACGTTCAATTTTCACGTTTTCAGCCCACTTGAGCATTGGGTCCAGTTCATTTTTGCCCTAATGTCCTAAAATGAACTCAAAAAATGGATAGATGGGGTGGATTTCTAACCAACATTACAGTGGGCCCCACCTCTGCGAAAGGGTACGCGTCCGTGAGGATATAACACATACATCATAATAAGAGCCACGTCAACATACCAAGGAGCTCAATGGTGTACAGCACATGAGGCAATCCGCTTCCCAGTGGTAACATGCGCGGCGGTGGGCTCCACGCGCGCGGATTAGCTGATGTTGGGTTACAGTTTGCTGGATGAGGCTAAATCCCCGCCGTCCGTTCCTTTTGTGAATTCATTTTAATGCATGACCCAAAAAATATAGGAGATCCAAATATCAGGTGGACATGAAATAGCAATGATCCACCATTAAAACTTTATGAGCTACAAAAGGCTTTACGTTAGATCGCAAATAAACATAAGTGAGCCCTAAAATATTTTTATGGTAAACCTTCAATCATTATTATTTCCTATGGTGTGGTCCACCTAATATTTGGATCTAATTTATTTTTCGGCTCACTCGGGACATGAGATGAAATAATAGATGGATATAACATATACATCAGGGTGGGCCACCCTCAGGACCTCATCCCGCAATCTGTTACCCAGACCTCATCCCGGTTTCCACCGGAACTTTGGTTGTGGAAACCGAAGTCCCTGGTTCAATTTGGGAGGGATGACTCAGTGGGTGTTACCCCTATCATAAGGCCCCACTTTAATGATGTGTTGTATATTCACACCATCCATTCATTTCTCCAGCCCATTTCAAGAGGGTATACTAAAAATTATGAAGATCTAAATATTAGGTGGACCACACCACATAAAACAGTGGTGATTGAACGCATCACCATTAAAATTTTCAAAGGGCCCATCATAAGGTTTTCTTAATTTTTATTTGCAATCCAACCTGTTCATTATGTCAATAAGATATGGATGAGGAGAAAAATAGAAATATCAGATTGATCGAAAACTTTTGTGGCCCACGAAAGTTTTTAATGATTATTCATCACTACTTTTATTGGTATGGTTCACTAGAGATTTGGATCTTCTTATGATTTGAGATTACGTCCTAAAATGAGATTGAAAAACAGATAAACGGCATGGATATACAAAAAATGCATCAAGGTGGGCCTACATGATTAGGGTAACACCCGCCAGCTCGACTCAACTCGGATCGAACCCAGCTCGAATCGAACTCGGATTGAACCAGTTCGGTGACTCAGTTACTTTTATATTGATGTTGCTTACCAAGTGTTTGATGAAATGACCCAACGAAGTATGGCCGGTGGCAAGGAAGGTATGTATATGAAACAAATACCCTTTTTTACTTGATTTTTATGTTGCTTAGGTGTTTGATAACCTCGATCCATAGCTTAAGTGGTAGACTGAGTGAAAGATACCTCGTTTCAACACTAAGGTCTTGGTATCAATTTCCTAGTGAGATGGCTAACAGTGGAGTGTGAACTAACCGTGGGTGTACTAACAAGCTATTTAAAAAAAAAAAAAGAAGAAGAAGAAGAAGAAGAAGAAGAAGAAGGTGTTTGGTAACAAACTTGTAAAACAATTGCAACTGTTCTACATACAATGGGATTTTAAAGGTGCAGTCCAAGTATTAGTGAAAATGTTGCATAAGCAAACTCAGCTCAATCTTGGCTTGAACTTGGCTCGAATTAGCCTGAGCTGCTGGCTGAACTAAGCCGAGCTGGCCAGTCAGGCTCGAGGACCGAGCTGAGCCGAGTTCAAGCTGAGGTCAGCTAGTGGCCGAGCCGAGTCGAGTTGAGGCCAGCTCGACTCGATTCAACTCGATGTACATCCCTATGGGCGAAGCTTTGTCGATCCCCAGGTCTCCACGGGGTAGCAACTACTGGAAGGATGGGAAGCAGATTGGCTAGTGTACCACACACCAGCTATATAGCTAGTGTAGATACAAGTCGTGCGAAGACGAGCGCCGACGCTCCTCGAACTCCAAGTTGTGCGAAAAGTTCAAAGGAGATCAAAGTTACATGAGCCCCACAATGATATATGTATTATATCCACACCGTTTATCAATTTTTCGAGATCATTTTAAATCATTGGCCCAAAAATGAATCATATCAAAAGCTCAAATGGACTACACTAAAAATAGCAGCGGGGATAATGGTTTTCCCCATTAAAAAATTCATAGGGCCCACCATAATGTTTATTTTCCATCCAATTTGTTCATAAGGTCACAAATACTTGGATGAAGAGGAAAAACAAATTTCATAATGTTTTGGAACTTCTGTGACCCTCAAAAGGGTTTCAATGGTAGACGTTCAATCCATCACTGCTTTTTGCAATGTGGTCCACTTGATCTTTAAATTTGTCTTATTTTTTGTCTCAAGCCTTATGACCATCTAGCAAAATGGATGTACGGTTTGGACATAACAAATACCTCATGATGGGACCCATGGAACTTACTGTCATCAATACACCAGCTATATAGCGAGTGTGTGGTACACAAGTTATATAGCTGTAGATACGTGTGTGGGACGCTCCTCAAGCTCTAAGTTGTACTAACGGTTCAAAGTAGATCAAAGTTACATGAGCCCCACAATGATGTATTTATTATATCAACACCGTTCATTAGTATATTTAGATCATTTTAAAGAATTAGCCAAAAAATGAATCATATCCAAAGCTTAAATGGACAACACCAAAAATAGTCGCAGGATAATGATTTTCACCATTAAAAAATTTGTAGAGCCCACCATAATGTTTATTTTCCATCCAATCCATTCATAAGGTCACAAATATCGGGATGAAGAGGAAAAACAAACTTCATATTGATTCGAAACTTCTGTGACCCCATAAGGGTTTCAATGTTAGACGTTCAATCTCCCTTTGCTCTTTCTAGTGTGGTCCACTGTCTTATTTTTCATCTTAAGCCTCACGACGAGATCGCCAAATGGATAGACGATTTAGATATAACATATTGTAATGTCTCGAATTTCGAGGGTCGAGCAAAGCTCAACTCCCGAGATTTCGGACATCACTTATGCTTTACGAAAATCGATTTCTTCGATTACCTCTATGCTAGCCATTTGAGCATGCATGGAATTATACTAAACAGTGCATCATACTCCAGATTTAATGTAATTAAAGCAAATGAGTAAGTCCAAAATATATATTATGAGATTTTTTTTCCAGAATATGAGTCGATAGTTGGGTTCAGTTTACACACACACACACACACACAATTCCAAAAAAATAACAAAATGTAAGGACACAACGTCCAGCTAATCCCGTATGCCCAACGCTCCCTGTCTAGAAGTGCGCAGCCTACATCGGCCCATCCAAAAGCTGGAAGTAGGAGAACTCATCATCCATGAATGTCTGCTCCAGCACATTAGCATCGACGGTCCTGCATTTACATTAATGTCTGGTTAGTGTTTTAAAATACCATTTCAGAGTGGAAGTGAGTGATCAACTCAATAGTTCCATAAAACATGGGTTACACATGTTATCAAGTCTATCAATATAGGAATGATAAAGCAACGTAAAACAAACATTTTCTAATTACTCTTCTTAATATGAATAATGGAGTTTATGAAATGATGCATGCCCTCACCATAAAACACTTATTCAATACGCGACTCCGACCACCTGGTTTGCAAATGGCTACACTTCCTTAACACACGACTCCAACACCTGTTTCGCCACATTCTAAGCTAATGCAATATGGTGAATGATTATGTTAGCCGAGTAATTAATTATGCATATTCATCTAGTAGTTTAAGTAAGTTAGAATACTTTTATTTTAATTATCGATCTCAACTGAATCACTAGGCACGGGACGGCTGCAGCAGTCCTACGCTTGTATTCTTGATCCATCTGAATTCGTCACGCCCAGATAAGTGCATACGAAAGGCAAATTGTAAAAGTAAGCTCGTGGTCACTACGGAGAGACTCATCACCCCAGCGTAGGCCGACAACATAGACACAGTGTCCCATACCACCATATCCAAGTCGCGAGTCTCAAGGATCGCGGTACCATGATTAATAATAGACCAATGCAATGGTAAGGGAGATGCCCCAGATTCAAGCAGCTGTGGTCATACATGGTAAACATATAAGAGGTCAGCCGGCTCTTTGGGCAATTTCGGTTGATGCGGGCGTACACTAACGTAACCGGCATAGAGCACGTAAGCGCCCCACGTGGCCTAACCACTGTCAGTAGTCAATGTTCAACCCGCATCGTTTGAACTTACCCAGGGTGACCAACCTAATTCGGTTACCCAAGTGCAAGAATTTACCGGCTACTTGGACTACTCTCGTAGTTCTTTTTCTATTCAAATCATTTCAACTGGCATTCACAACACAGGGGTTAACATTTGATAATCCAATTTTAATAAACTACTCATTTAGGCATTTCATTGAACACATAAGTAATACTACAATACAACTTGTAATTTATTTCCTAGAAATTTAAGTATACTTAAGATAACAAATAAACTCCACCATAGCAATCATAAATCATAACTGAATAATAGCATTGATAAATCGCAACCTAAATATTTATGGTCCGCACCTATTGGTAGCACATTCGACTCGGACTCGCCCCTAAGGTTACGTTTCCAAGGAAGAATCATCAGCTGCCTAAACAAGCACATGGGTTAGTTAGGGTTAGGAAAAACCCATTTGAAGACTTACATCTACAGGAAAGGTTCGTAGTCTTACCCTAGATCATCGTCGAATAAGTTTCGACAGCGGGAGTAGTCGTAGTTAGGCTTGTGAGTTAAACGGAAGAGGGTCACCCTTCATAGCAAGCACTCATTCGATCTCTCTCTTCCTTATCTCTCTCCTTCCTCTTCTCTTTCTCACCTTAAAGCTCTCAATTTTGGATTGGGAGGAAATAGGGCGAATTATGAGTTATTTATAGTTCCATACAGTGTGCAAATGGCCCTAGGGCTACCTTATTTAATACTTATACCTTATGGGCGGTCATTTCTAACAACAGGGCCCCCTAGGAGGGCCCGGGGGCTCATCTATACCATGTGGTAGGTTCTCTACTAATGGATCAATGCTAGGATACAGTTTCGGTACGATCGGATAAGCAAATCGGTCGTGGGAAGCCTGTGTCAGATCAACGGTTGGTAATATTCAATCGGGGTCGCGGTTATACGGATGTGTGCGGAGAATTATCCTTATCCTAAGTGTGAAGTTTGGTCATAAACCGATGGTCCGAAACTCTCAACTTTACGCAATAGTAGACAACCCAATTCACTTAAATTTCAGCTTCTTCTTTTATGGTATTAACACTTCTCATGCACCCGTCCTTTCGCTCAAGTTGAGCGATTCTAGACACCATCCAGGTTCGACTCCCGTGCTGAATGTCAAGCCCAGTAAGCCGGATATTTTTCTATAATTTCAAGGCTAGTGGACCCCCGATGTGCAGTCTAGGTACCTTACGGAGTTTCAGGGCACTCCCGAGAGGGGCAGCACATTAGAATTTTACTTGGGTTATCGGATGGCGTTGCGTTAGTTCACTCGTGATCCTAAACTATTTTCATTGGTAGGGATGGTGGCTCAAACTTAATTTCCCTAATGTTAACTACTAACGCACACCTAATCGTCAGTAGCTAGTCGAGTGTGGCCCTCGGGCGCTACCATCTATGATTGAACCCAGGTCTTAGTACGGACTTTTCTATGACGTTATACATATACCTCATGATGGGACCCACAGAATTTGCTAATGTCAATACACCAGCTATGTAGTTGGTGTGTAATACACCAGCCAATATACTTCCATTCAAAACTGGCTAAGGCTCCGGTGGATTTCTAGATCTACTGAGGTGAGTGAGATCCCGATCGTGGGACCCAACGTGATATATGTACCTTATATCCTTGCCATCCATCCATTTTGAAAATTCATTTAAAAGCATAAGCTTAAAAAATAAAGCAATACAAATCTTAAGTGGACCACGATATAGAGAACAGTAGTAATAGATTATTAAAAACTTTTCATTAGCCACAAAAGTTTTGGACAAGCTGAAATTTGCACGGTCTGTTAGTTTTGATCTTTGTAACTTCATCAATAGCTTAGATGGAAAATAAACTCTACGATGGCTCATAAAGTTTTTAATGGTGGGAGACAATCACAACAGTTTCCTGCATTATAGTCCGCTAAAAAATTGGATCTGCCTTATTTTGGAATTACGCTCTAAAATGAGATTTCAAAATGGATGGACGGTATGGATGTAATGCACATACATCATGGTGATATCAGACGTAGGTCGGTGGATCCGGGCATACAGACCAAACTGTGCCCATCCAAAACACGTTGGGGAAACATCACGTGCACGCACCTAAAAAGGCATGGCCCCCACATAAAAGCGTGGGCCCATCTAACGGACCAATAAAGACCGTTACTTTGCGCGCCGACAGCAAGACAACGCTCGAGCGGAAGCTCGAAATTTCTAGAAAAAGCCAGAGCCGTACAACTCTCATGTCTCGCAACGCCGGGTCTCCTCGCTGGACGCGGATTTCCTGCGAAAGCCTTCGGCAGGAAGTTCCTGCGCTGGGAACTTAGGTGGGGCCATCTGTGATGTTTTTGAGAAATCCTCCCCGTCCATCCGTTTTGTGAGTTCATTTTAGGACATGTTGTCAAAAATAAACCGTATCCAAAGCTTGAGTGATCCGTACTAATAGTTAGGGAAATTCCTACCATTGAAACCTTCCTAGGTTTAACGGTGATCTTTAGATGCCATCCATACCGTTAATAACGTCATTCCTATTGGGATGAATTGAAAATAAAAATATTAGCATGAATCAAAACTTCTTTGGCCCCACAAATACTTCAACTGTGGATATTTAATTATCACGTTTTTGGCTCACTTGAGCTTTGGATACGGTTCATTTTTGATAACTTGTCCTAAAATGAACTCACAAAACGGATGGACGGAGAGGATTTCTCACAAACATTACAGTGGGCCCCACCTAATTTCCAGCGCAGGAACTTGGTGTGAAAGGCTTTCGCACGAAATCCGCGTCCCTCCTCCATAGACTTATAATCCCATCTCGGCCGTCCATCCCGAAAAGATCAAACGGCCGAGACACGACAGAAGTTTCTGGAAACCTTAATACACGGACTATAAAAACACTCTCCTCCCCCCTCTCTGCAATTAGAAAAACCCTAAAGCGGGCATTTATTTCGATTTTCCTTCCTTTTATCTTCTTATTTTCTTCGTCTTCGATTCCCGATCTCGGTCTCTACAAGCAAATGGCAGGAAAGGGCGATGGTCCGGCGATCGGTATCGATCTCGGCACGACCTACTCGTGCGTGGGCGTTTGGCAGCACGATCGGGTCGAGATCATTGCAAACGACCAAGGGAACCGTACGACGCCTTCCTATGTCGCGTTTACGGACACGGAGCGTCTTATCGGTGATGCTGCGAAGAATCAGGTCGCTATGAATCCGATTAACACCGTTTTCGGTAAGTTTTCAGCTTCTCCATCCTTAATTCTGAGATTTGTCCTGATTTTTAGTAGTTACTAGCGTAGGTCTTGTTTTTTTAGTGAGATCTGTGATCTGATCTTTGTTTTTTGAGGCCTGGTGCTTTTTTTTGGGTGATGTTGAGCTGTAATTAGCCGTAAATCTTGATTTTTGTGTGAGATCTGCGTTTTTCTTCTTAGGTTTTGAGATCTGACCCTCTTTGCCGTGCTCTTGGGTTGTTAGAGGCCGTCGATCTTGATTTGCTGCGCATTATGATCGACGCATCTGAACTTCACTTGCTTTTTTGTATTTTAAGTTGTTATTACCCATTCCTCCTGCCTTTTTCTCCCAGGGTTTCGTGTTGATCGTTTGTTGATTTAGCCGTGTAGAGCGATTAGAGCAGTTATTAGCCGTATATTGCCATCTAAAATAGTTGTTTTGTCGTGTAGTTTTGATTGTTTTGCTTTCAGTTTCTGGAGAGGGGTTTTTTTTTATTTTTATTTTTAATATATTATTGGTAATTTTATTTTTAATATATTATTGGTAATTTTATTTTTAATATATTATTGGTTTTAAGCAACTGGTCTTTACTTTTCTGTTCGGGATTCTGAATTGTCTTTGGTGAATCTTTTGTTGATTGTGTTTGTAGATGCCAAGCGATTGATTGGCAGGAGATTCAGCGATACCTCTGTCCAGAGCGACATGAAGCTCTGGCCCTTCAAGATCATTGCAGGCCCTGGCGACAAGCCCATGATTGTTGTCCAATACAAGGGTGAGGAGAAGCAGTTTGCTGCAGAGGAGATCTCCTCCATGGTCCTCATCAAGATGCGTGAGATTGCTGAGGCCTACCTCGGTTCCACCATCAAGAACGCTGTTGTCACTGTCCCTGCTTACTTCAACGACTCACAGCGTCAGGCCACCAAGGATGCTGGTGTGATTGCAGGCCTCAATGTCATGCGCATCATCAATGAGCCCACAGCTGCTGCTATTGCCTATGGTCTTGATAAGAAGGCGACGAGTGCTGGTGAGAAGAATGTTCTCATCTTTGATCTTGGCGGGGGCACCTTTGATGTCTCCCTCCTCACCATTGAAGAGGGTATCTTTGAAGTAAAGGCCACTGCTGGAGACACCCACCTGGGAGGAGAGGATTTTGATAACAGGATGGTGAACCACTTCGTACAGGAGTTCAAGAGGAAGCACAAGAAGGATATCAGTGGCAACCCAAGGGCGCTCAGGAGGCTGAGGACATCCTGCGAGCGGGCCAAGCGCACCCTCTCATCCACAGCTCAGACCACGATTGAGATTGATTCCTTGTATGAGGGCATTGATTTTTACTCCACCATCACCAGGGCCAGATTCGAGGAGCTTAACATGGACCTGTTCAGGAAGTGCATGGAGCCTGTAGAGAAGTGCTTGAGGGATGCCAAGATGGACAAGAGCACCATCCATGATGTTGTCCTTGTCGGTGGCTCCACCAGAATTCCCAAGGTCCAGCAGCTTCTGCAGGACTTCTTCAATGGGAAGGAGCTCTGCAAGAGCATCAACCCTGATGAGGCTGTGGCCTACGGTGCTGCTGTCCAGGCTGCTATCTTGAGTGGGGAGGGCAACGAGAAGGTGCAGGACCTCCTGCTTTTGGATGTCACCCCTCTCTCGCTTGGTCTTGAGACCGCTGGTGGTGTCATGACTGTCTTGATACCAAGGAACACCACCATCCCCACCAAGAAGGAGCAGGTCTTCTCCACCTACTCCGACAACCAGCCTGGTGTCTTGATTCAGGTCTATGAAGGTGAGAGGACGAGAACAAGAGACAACAACCTTCTGGGCAAGTTTGAGCTCTCTGGCATCCCGCCTGCCCCTAGGGGTGTACCCCAGATCACCGTCTGTTTTGACATTGATGCCAATGGCATCTTGAATGTCTCAGCGGAGGACAAGACAACAGGGCAGAAGAACAAGATCACCATCACCAACGATAAGGGACGACTGAGCAAGGAGGAGATAGAGAAGATGGTGCAGGAGGCAGAGAAGTACAAGTCAGAGGATGAAGAGCACAAGAAGAAGGTGGAGTCAAAGAATGCCCTCGAGAACTATTCGTACAACATGAGGAACACCATCAAGGATGAGAAGATAGGATCGAAACTTGACCCAGCCGACAAGAAGAAGATAGAGGATGCAATTGAGCAGGCAATCCAGTGGCTAGACAGCAACCAGCTGGCAGAGGCTGACGAGTTTGATGACAAGATGAAGGAACTTGAGAGCATCTGCAACCCCATCATTGCCAAGATGTACCAGGGAGCTGGTGGTGATGCTAGCAGCGGCATGGATGACGATGGTCCCTCGGTTGGTGGTGGGAGCGGTGCCGGCCCGAAGATTGAGGAGGTCGATTAAGGTGGCTGGAGTTTGATCTTATGTTTTATTGTGTGTGTTTTTTGGGGATGGGATGGGATTCTGCTCTTCTTTTTTTTTTTTTTTAAATGGGAATGGGATAGGTTTCTGCTCGTGTTTTTGGAAGGAGCTCTCCTCAGAGGTTATGGGAAGAGGGAGCTAATGCCAGTTTATGTTTTCTTTTTTTGGGTTTACTTGATTTTGGGGGTTAAATACTATAAATTTTAAGTTTACAATGGAAGTAATATACCTACAGTTCGTAGCATAGCAATCTCTCTCTCTCTCTCTCTCTCAAAATGTTAGTCGTGGATCAGAAGTAGTGAACCATTTGGCCTAGGGTTTTGTTTGAAGGGTTAAATCGGTTAGGATACTGGTTGGACCAAGTGAAGTAAAAATTCAGGCCATTTGGTAGAATACCGTATGGATAGTTAGGACTGCTTTTTAAAGCTGTCCATTTCATTTGCAGATGAAACAATGCACTTGGCTGGCTGGGGGAGTGGCTTAGGGCGTGTTTGGACGGGCACGCTGGATGGGATTGGGTTGTATTAGGGTGGATTGCCCGCCTTTCAAGATGGTGTCAGTGGATTACACAGGTATGGCGTGTTTGGACGGGCGGACGGCAATTTAGAATGCATACAGTGATTGTGTTCGGACAGGCGTGGGATTGGATGCCATTCATGGGATTCATCTACAGCAGCATAGACTCCTTTATTGAGATGAAAAGGAAATCATGCCCAGCCATGTAAAAGCTGATTTTTCTAGTCTGACATGACCTCCCATATTTTTCTCATCCACACTATTTAGTTTGTTGTGTCCCATCACAGACGGACTATTTATCAAAACTTCCTTCGATTTCTACACTACAGATAGACGGAAAAGAATAGAAACAAAGCAACGGTTCATATTCAACAGAATGATCCTAACAATGATCAATTAGACTTTCCAATCCAAAAGGATAGTAGAGCAAAGTCAACATACCAATGGTCTGGATTACCAAGAAGTGGGCCTCACATCCCTATAATAAAAACCTGTGTACAAATTACAAAATTGTGGGGCCCACGTATGATATAATTTCCTCCGATAGGCCCTTCCACAGAAGGTCCCAAAATCCACCAAACCCAAATCGAAAATTCACCGAAACCACTATCAGATCTCTCTCTCTCTCTCTCTCTCTCATCTTTTCAGGGCTGAGCATCAAAGAGGAAGAAGGAAAGCCGGAGTAGCAAGAGAGGATGTATCGTGCGGGCAAGATGTGCAGGATCTGCACGGGTTTGCTCCTGATCGTGGTTCTGATCGGGTTGCTATTCGGATTCGGGGTTTTCAAGCACGGATTTCACAAGATCAAAGAGACACTTCATGAGGATGTTGGTAGAAATGAGACTTTTTCTTCTTTCCCAGCCTCAGGGAGGCCGTTCTTGGGTTATAACCGTCTCCCGCATGATTGCGCCGTACGCCCGATAACCCCCACAATCCAGCAATCCAGTCGCGAATCCACGCCTGTCCAAACAGACGGCTGCTCTGATGCTGTGGGATTCAAGTACCCCATCCAACCAAATAGGGCTACTGTATTGCGTGTTGGCCCACCTTTATGCTTTGTCATATATACATCCTTTTTTCTCCCACTTTGGGACCTGGTCTCAAAAATTAAGCAGATCCAGGAAATGGTGATGACTGAATGCCCCACCATTATGACGTCCTGGGGCCTACTTTAATGTTTATTTGCCATCCAACTCATAATAGGAACAACCGGACTTGGATGGAAATATAAAGATAGGCTTATCGAAAGCTTTTGTGGCCCACAAAGTCTTCAATGGTCATTCACCATGGTATAGGCCACCTGAGATTTGGATTTGTGCAAGTTTTGGGATCACATCCTAAAATGAAGTGGAAAAATGGATGGACGGTCTGGATGTAAAACACATTCATCAAGGTGGGCCCCACACGGTAGGGTGTTTGGGAGAGACTGCTGTGTGTGAAAATTGCAGCGATCGGATAAGGCATTTCTTTGGAAGGCCTCCGAGTGATCCGATGGTGATCAACAGTCTGGATCATCGCTCAAAGTGCTGAAAGTTAGTTCCCGAGGTAAATGAGTAAATGGCAAGGAAATGAGAGGAGGATTTGGAATGTAATGCATTACAATTTTTCAATATATTCAATGGAGCATATATGACATGCTAAATTAGTGATTATAATAAACCTATTAAAATATATAATTTAGTAAAAAATAAATGATTTCAAATACTCTCATCCAAACATACCTCAAATGTCATTTACATTCATTTATTGTCAATTCACTCCACTCCATTTACTCCATCCAAACCCGTCCCAAACACACCTCAAATGCCATTTCATTTACTGTCAATTCCCTCTACTTAACGGCAGACTTCAGATGTCTTGTTAAATAAAGCTATTTAGGAACTTTTGAGGGCCGTCCAATGTTTTCATGGCTTATATTTTTAACCCCATGCATCATGAAGCACAGTGCTACACTTACTAATGGAACATAAAGCATCATAAAGCTCACTACTACACTTACTAATGGAACATGGATTGTCTGCACATGCACATGTAGCCTGCATGTATGGCTCAGTCTTTGAATCTCCCATCTCATCCTACAGTCTCTCTCTCTCTCTCTCTCTCTCTCTCTCTCTCTCTCTCTACATGTAGACTAGACTGCACAGGCTCTCATCTCACAGGTAGGCTATACCTTTCTGCGTGCATGCCTGTAGCCTGAGCCTTTCCCTCCCATCCCTCCTCTCTCCATGTCCATGGCAGGTGCTATACTTATTAACAATGGGATTGAAAATTTCAGTAGAATGTGTGCTTCTTCCCCCAACGTGCATGGAACATGTGGCCTAAAATTACACTAGTGTGGAGCTGATGAGCTTTTTATGGAACCAAGAGCAGATATGTGGGGTGTGTCCAGATGCATCACCACACATCTGCTGGATCGAATTCATACAACTCTGTGATAATATTTTCCAAATTTGCATCCTCAAAGCGCATGTAACAAACATAAAGGTATATACCAAGCACACCACACCTAATTCCTCTCAAATGATAAAATCTTCTGAATCGGAACGAAGGAACACAGGTAAATGTTAATATCAAACTACACAAAATGCAAAAGGCCTGAGCCAACAATCCTATCACCAAACTAGAATCAAAACCACCAACAAAAGATCTTATCTGGCTGCCGCCTGGCTCAGTTGATTGTGAGATTCAAACGCCCCGGGCTGCAAGATCTGTGGCTGCTGCCTGGCTCAGTTGATTGTGAGATTCAAACCAACCCCAGGCCACTGTAACTGGAGACATTCTTGAGAGCCTCCTCTTCCATTTCAACCAGTTGCCGGCAGAAGGCTTCGATGTCACGGGCCTCTTCTTTGAGAGTGAATCTGAACTCCTTCCATTCGTACTGACTGAAACCGTCTTTGTTGATCTGACCAGAGACCTTGCCAAGGACATCAAATCCTTTCCGGTCCACCGAGACCATAAATGCATCCTTCACATGCACAAACATTTAGCATTGAGTTTGGAGAAGAAGAGTTCAATGCTGGTAGTCAACAATTCGATTAGAGGAGCTTTGGTAAACCCAAATGTGTGCAGTAAAATAAAGCTTATGTACGTGCTACACATGTGCCAGCATGGCGTGATAGGTCCGATCCAATCCATCCATTAGAACAGAACCATTATATTAATGCCCTACCCAAGAATCAGGTTGATCCACTGGTTAGGTCGGCCCCAGTTCGCAAAACAGATGTGAAGCTCTGAAAAACTTGGCTAAAGTTTTCTAAACCTTCCATTTGTTTCTGATATTGGGGTCCACATGCTGAGTGGACCAGATGTATTCCTGGGAAAACATGTACAGGGTTGGACCTTTGGATGGGTTGGATCTTGCACCTATGTGCCATGCACATGAGCTGGATTGCAGACGCCTGTGCTTAGTTTAGCTCCACTTGGAGAAAGATGGTTACCTTTATGGAAAAAAAAAAAAGAAGAAGAAGAAGAAATTGATTTAGGCATTACACTCCTGCCAATCAAAACAGTTCATAACATGAACTAATGATATTATTGCAAGTTCATAACAAGTCAGGTACTAAAACAATTATATAAAACACACATCAAAACACCATCACCACCATCTTACTACTTCTCACAGCATGTCGGCATAGTAAAAGATTTTAGGGCCCATTTAGAGAACTCCCAAAAAGGGTTGGGATTTTCCTGCAACTTCGAATAGACAAATCAGTCAACTCACCAAAAACCAGTCAGATTGGTTTTGGAAAGTGATCTTTTTAGCTTCTATCTTGATGAGTGGGCAATGAGACAGTTGTGAAAGTGCATATGAAGTACAAACACACAACACAGACTGAGGTTTTGGCTCAAAAAGGTATTGCAACATCAAATGCCCCTTTTGAAGGTGCGTCCAAATGGGCGCTTACACAATCAGCTGACCAACGAATGTCAGCCTTCCTGTATTACTTCGGCTCTGGAGTCACAATAGAAGTAGCTGAAAATGACAACATCCATGTATCAACATGGTCCCACCTGGTGGTAGCCCTCAGCCTAACTAATACAAGCACCAACCAAAAAAAGAAAGAAAAAAAAAGAAAGGCATGCAAACAAAGATCTGTTATGTAAGGGCAGATGCTAGACAGATTGCTAAGCATGAGGCACATGCGCACATGGAGTACCCTCGCATCAGGTAACAGACACAGGCACCCAAGTTGGCACTCAGGGACACTGGTGCCACCATCAAACGAGGTAGAAAGGACATGCTCAAGTAGTTGGCGGCAAAGAGATGTGGCCCAATTCCTTGCACAGTATACATGGGTTTTCATTTCTGATATCTGAAAACAGAGGCCTACGGTTCAGTAACCCAAACAATTGGTCTGTTGCATCCAGTGTTTGAAGTTTCAGTATCGCTACAAGTTTCGTTGGTCAAGGATACGGAAACAATATCGATATCACCGATAATATCGCTGATAACCAGAAATGCAAGAAAATATGAGAAAAACAGTAGAATTTTCAGTGAAAGTTTAGGAGATGCTAAAATATACATATTTGCATATTTAGGAATAAAAAAATTGCAAAAAGAATGTATACACAAAAGTATCCATTTAATGGGGGCTTAAAAGCATGTGTTGTCATAAGAAATAGTTTAACCATCCCATTCGTACCATTTAACCATCCAATCATCCATCCAAACATCCATCAATATTGCAGAATATCAATAACTCAGATATTTTGCCAAGAAATCATCAACAACAGGAAGTGAAACAAAAGATTGTGGTCTTGACATCGCGCATGCTGCGATAATGATAATATTGAGATATTATCAATATTAGCAATGACAAATTGAAAACTGCAAACAACAACGCGCTCATAAAAAATTTTGAAATATAAATTTTTTAATAAACGAACTTTCTGTGATATCTCTACGTTGGCGATATTATTGAAATATTGTTGATACACTTGTGATATAGGCGTCACCTAGAATTTACACAGTCGAAAATATTGGTGATACATCGGCGACATCAATATATTGGCAATACAAGCAGCACCTGAAATTTATACAATTGAAAATATTGGCAATATCGATACGTTGGCAGTACTTGGCAATACATTGTTGATGCTTGGAATTTCTAATACTACCGGTGTTATCGGTATCGCCAAGCTGGAGATATTTCGATAATATCGGAGATAATTCAAACAATGGTTGCATCACACCTTTGATGGACCATGCCCCAAAATCTCCTAGGTCGAAAGATCCTAAAGACCAACCTTGGGACTTCCTTCAGTTGCATGTGGAATGTTATGGCATTCCCCTTCCAAATCATCCATCTTTAGCCACAAATCAGAAGAATTAGTCCCATTGAGATTTTTAGGACAAAGGCCATCCACAGTGGAGAGTAATAGACCAATGGTTTGGATTACCAAACATGGTTCCTACTTGTCGAAATTGAAGATCCATGCGCACAGTGGAAAGATGTAGGCTTTGTAAAACTCAATAGCATTATATCAACTTGATGTAAAGAATGTTTTTCTTCATGGAGATTACGTTGAAGAAGTATACATGGAGCAACCACCTAGGTTTGTTACTCAAGGGGAGTCGGATAAAATATGCCGTCTCAAGAAATTATCCTATAGGTAGAAACAGTCTCCGAGAGCTTGGTTTGACAAGTTTAGTAAAGTAGTATTAGAGTCCGAGATGAAACGTAGCCAAGCCAATCATTTTGATTTTGTTCGGCAAAGTGAGACAAGCACTATTGTGTTGTTTTTATATGCAAACGACATCATTGTCATAGGCAGTCACAGAACAAGTGTTGACAATGTTGAAGAAATTCTTATAGTAACATTTCTATGTGAAGGACTTGAGCCGTCTTGGATATTTCTTGGGCATTAAGGTGGCCAGGTCCAAGGCGGACGTTAACTTGTCACAACGAAAATATGTGGTGTATTTACTAGATGGATGGGTCTTCTGAGAGTCAAGGCTATCGAAAATCCCATAGATACAAAAATAAAAATAAAAATAAAAAATAAAATAAAATAAAATAAAATAAAAACTTGGTGTAAATTTGGGTGAATTAATTGGTGATGTAGGAAGATATTGTCGCTGGCGGAAAGATTAATTTATCCAACAATTACCCAACATGATATTACAGATCCTGCCAGAGTGGTTAGTCTGTTTATGCAGGCTCTCTAGATTTCTCAATGGAAGACGTGCTTTGTATCCTCGGGTATTTAAAGGGACCTCCTAATTGTGGTATCCGTTGCAAGTGAAATGATCATCTTTGGGTGGAAGGATATTCTGATACAAATTGGGCTGGTTCTCCATTTGATAGGTGATCAACATCTGGCTACTGTACTTTTGTAGGTTTACATGGAAGAGTAAAAAAGCAGAGTGTTGTGGCTTATTCAAGTGCTAAGATGGAATACAGAGCAATGACCCATGCAACATGTGAGCTTATTTGGCTAAAAACATTAATGGGTGAACTTGGATTTATAGTTGAGGTTTCTATGAAGCTATAGTGAATCAAGCAGCCTCTTATATTGCTAACAACCCTGTCTATCATGGGAGGACCAATTACATGAAGTTGATTGCCACTTCATCTACGAGAAAGTTATAGCTAGGGAAATTTGTATGTGATTTGTTAAGTCCCAAGATCAACTACCAAATATATTTATAGAAACTCTGTGTTGTACTCAATTGGATCATCTTTTTATCAACCCGGGCATTCATGATATATATGCTCTAGCTTGAGTGGGAGGGTCATCGAATATGAATGCAGGCTGTTATATGGCCCATTTTAATAGACTTGAGAGAGGTGGGGACATGTGAACCCTAATCGTTACTCAAAATCTCATTTTCTCTTCCTTCTCCTTTTCTTTTCTTTCCTCCTTTCTCAATCCGTCCACACACTATATTGATGCCCTAGCCCAGGAATTTGGTTGATCCACTGGTCTGGTGGGCCATAGTTTGCAAAACATATATACGACTCTGAAAATTTTGGCTAAAGTTTTCTAACCCTTCCATTTATTTCCAATATTGGGGTCCACATGCTAAGTAGACCAGATGTATTCCTGGGAAAACATGTACAAGGTTGGAAGTTGGGCCCTTGGATGGGTTGGGTCTCACATCTGTGTGCCATGCTAGCACATGTTGCATATACACGCATATACACGAGCTTCATTGCAAACTCGTGTGCTCTTAGCAAAGCTCAAATTATGAAACACATTGTTAAATAAATAAATTGAAATATAAATTTTATAACAAAAACAAATTTGGCAACACACACACACACACACACACATATCATAATCAATTAGAGCTCTCTAATTAAGGTAGAGGACCAAATCTTATATAAGATTCGACTGACCATACCAAGTTAAACTCAGCAATCTAGTCACTAAATTGTGATGTTAAAGTCAAACAAAGGCTGAGGTGGGAATTGCAAAGCCATGACTGATACTTCATTTGGTGACTGAAACCCGACTGACTGTTGGGGTTCATTTTCCAATGGATGTGTAACTGCCAAGCAATCATACATGTTTCCTCTAATCAAGAGTTACATCAAATGATGAAGCACATTTAAGTCAACCATCACTTTGCGAGAGAGAAGATGGTAATGAAAGAAAAATTGGCTCCAGAAGTAAAGGCCAACCAGTTTGACATATTTGCCAAATCTGTCGGGAGAAACTAGTTGCAGGACATCTTAGGCAAGCTAACATAAACTATATCCATGTGTAATATTTACAGTGTGTTAGAATGCCTGTTTGTAAGACATTATTACTGAGGCTTGAGTTGCATTGGTTGTTAGTTGTTTCTATGTAGTTTTACCATGGATATGAAAATCGGTATTGTATCAGCCGATACGGCCATATCGTATCTGTATCGGCATGAGACGATACGCAATACGGGGTCATATCAGCCTAATACGATAAAATTGGCCCGTATCGGCTGATATGGGCCATATCGGCACCGATTTGAAGCCAGTACAGCCGTACCAGCCGGTATAAACTGATACGCCCATAAAAGCCCAATTTTGAAAAAAAAAATAAAAAAATCTTTTCAAAATTTCACTCGTGTCCTCTTCTTTTTTTCATTTAAACCATAGAAGAAGCTTAAAACCTCATTTTAAGCTAGATCTAGACCTATTTTGAGATCAAAACAAATGATTTGAATGGATTTGACAAATCAAAGCGAAGTAGACCATCATGGGAAAAATCGGAAAGAACGGTAAACCTTCACTTTCTTTTTTATATTTTCATCTTCTTCTATTTTTAATTGTATTTCCATGTAATGGGCCCTAGTTCACCAAATCATGCTTGATTTGTGTTTGATTAGGGCCTATTTAGTTGACCTTCAACAAATTAAACAGACAGACAACATTCTCATCCAAGAATGGTCTGACACACCACTGAATACATGGTCAAAACACACAAAAAAAAAGGTATAGATTCTTGGAAATCTCATTTTCCCCCTAATTTTCTAATATTTTTCCTTTATTTAAAAAAAAAATTCTGACCGATACGGGCCGATACGACCCCGATACCGATACGCGGCGCCGTATCGTATCATTTTTCTGCTGGGCTGATACGCCGACCGATATCGACATTTAGAACTATGAGTTTTACTATTTTTTACTCGTGACTAGTGAGTCTAGTTGTGGAGCACTGTTCTTGAAAATAGGAAAAAAGTTCAGCTGTGGGGATGTGTACCCCAATGTCCAGTGATTATCAAGTGGAGCCCATGTTTGTTGATCCAAATCCATTGATCTAATGGGCTCCACCGTGGATGTCAATGTCCCAAAAGCCTTTCAGATTGGAAGATGATACATATCCCAATATTTGGTATGCTTTCCAGCCTGTTGCTGTATCTCTTCCTTGGCCATCTATTTGCTGGTCACTAAACTAAGGGTTAGGATATTCCAATCTGGGAGGTCTTCCAGGCATTTCCCACCCGTGGTGGTGCTCATCAGATCAACAGTCTTGATTTCAGCTGTTGGTCCCATTAGTACAGTTGACATTCTAATGAATCAGGATCGTATAATTCCTCCTAGTTATGACTTCTTGATAAGGATTACAAGGGAGAGTATCATATCACTATTTGTTTCCCGTTTCCCCAAATTCCCTGTTTTCTTTTTTCCACACTTTTTTCAACAACACTGCTTGTGCGCATGTATCAACTCTCTCACTAAAGGGTCATAAGTTTTAAGCATTTCTTTGCCTCACCAATGGTCTACACCAATTGATTACGTAAAAATTCAAATTTTCTGGTTCCTTCATACCACTTGAAATTTTAGCAAATCCTCAATACAAGTTATCTATAGCATGAATCTACTTTTTGCAATTTTCCAAATGGAAGAAGTTGAAAGGAAAGATATGTGGATGTTAAAGGCGGTCTGTTTAATCATACCTGATTTTTAAAATTTTAAACTACTAAAAACATAGGTAACAAAAATGGCAATTCCAGAAAACTGTTTTGATAGCTTTTCAGCCTATTCTCAGTAAATGTAAATGTTAATAGAAAGTCTCTAAAAATACAATAAGGCATTGTTACTTACTCGGGCATTTGTGTTTAAGTATACAAAACAGAAAAGCATCAGTGCTCTGCGCCTTGCCTGACTTTGATTGATCCCGTCAATTAGCTTTTCAGAAAATGGTGCTGCACAGAAGTTGGAACACATCAGGACCAATTTTGGCCACTTCCATCTTGGAATGTCCTCATCATCTCTATAGTGGGATGTTCAATCTCAGCCTCCTAACACACGACATACCTGAGAGATCCAGGGCATTCATCATGTAGGTCCCACTATTCATGGGACTTGAAAATAGGCTAGTCCTATCATCAGGCAGGCTTATGTGAATGTGGGCCCTTGGGCAATCCTTTCCAACAGCATTTTTTTCATGCATGTGTGGCCCACCTGATGACCAAACTAGCCTGATCTTCAGACCACAATGGGACCAAGCTTATGAATGGTCCATATCTCGTGCCCACATGTCTCATCGGAACCTATGGGAACCGTAGTATTCAAATACTCCCATAAGCATGGTTTTAAGACTCGGATAAATCCACATGACTTGTCTAAGTCAACTCGGACTTGGTCAGACCCGATCTGGTTTGACACCATGACTCACTGAGACAATTCGCCCCCAATTTGACCAAGTCGCGATTCAACTAGAAAGCGGAGAGTTTGTCCGAGTCGCCAAGTGTTTTATCCATGCTCACGAGTGGTAATAATACCTCTTCTGTTAAATGCAACTGTCATTATCAAGTTTTAAACTTGGTGTAGCGGGTATCGTATCATTCACCACCAACATGTCCCCGTATCGCCCTGTATTGGAATATTTGGAACCGGTATGGACCGATGCAGCCATATCATTCATGGACAATATCAGTACTACCAGGTGCTACATAATGGTTGTGAATAATACTTTAAACCTTGGTCATTATGGTCTTACATAATAGATCTGATTTAGAAAGTTCAAAATCGCCTGGATCCACATCATGTGTGCATCCACTACCATCAATGTAGGTGCATGATCTGTACAGAAGATTTCTGGAGTCAGTTGGAGTTCTAGTAAACATCCCATAATTGTTAATAAAGTTAAGGCATTGAAAAAGCATTTTTTTTTAAAGAGAAATAAAAAAAGAAAAGAAGAACAAAAAAGATGGCAGAAAGGAGAATATCAGTGACTTGATAATATTTCCGTAGACTCTTCATCCCAGTATAGTGATTAGACAAGAATATCAGTGACTTACAAGTCCTGCTAATGCGTTGTTTTCCTTCATCTGAGGATGTAACTAGATAAGCCTCATAACTACAGTCTATCTTGGCTATATAATTTTGCAATCAGCAAGGTGTCAGGAGCTGTTGTACTACCAATCAACATTTAGAACTCAGATGCTGAGTGTCTAGGAAGAACAAAATAGAAGAAATTTTTTTGGGTGTCTCTCAGCCTAGGAACAATTTTTTGAGTCAAATTATACTTGGCCTCTCGGGGGCTTACGAACAAAGAATTAGCAGTGTCTCTCCTTCGAATCTCTCAATGAAGTGGCTCAAGACTCTTAAATGAACAAGTAGAAAGCCCAACGACGAATCTGTGTGGCAGCCACTGTCAAGCAACTAGGGGAAGTTGAACACCAATGGGCGTTCTCTCAGTAATCCAGGATAGTCAGGTATTGACTGGGTTGTTTGGAGCAAACATGGGAGGATCAAAATGTTTTTTTTTCCCTTCAGGCCCAACCGGCATCGAGGGTTCCAATATTGTCAAACCTGTAACCATTCTTGTGGGTATCAAGTTAGTTTGGGAATTGTTCTTGGGGCATCTTATTGTGGAAGAGAATTCTAGATCTGCTACCTCCTAGGCCTCCGCATCTTTCAAGTTGCCTTGGAAAAAAGATATTTCATTGTTAGTCTAGCATTGGGTACGCTAGTTTTTGGGTTATCCAAGAGATGCCAATTTTAGGGCTGATAACATGGCCAAGGAACGTGTGTCCAAGAATTCTCTTGCAATTGGCAGCTGTTAAGAATTAGTATCGCTACAAGTTTCACTAGTCAAGGATATGGAAACAATATCAATATCGCAAAGAATATCGTCGATTTCCTGAAATTTGGGGAAACATGGGGAAACGATGAAAATTTTCAGTGAAACTTCAGGAGATGCTAAAATACACATGTTCGCATATTTAGGAATTAAAAACTCCTAAAAAAGAATGCATACATAATAAGTTTCTGTTTGTGGGGCCTAAAAGTATGTGTTGTAGTAAGAAATTATTCCAATAGTAACACAACAATCACCTAAATCTCATTAAACCAATTAACAAGCAAACACATATATCTAATGCATTCATACATTATACATCCATGCATAACGTCGGCCTACTGGGATGAATTGAAAACACAAATATTAGCATGATTCAAAACTTCTGTAGCCCCACGAATATTTCAACTGCGGACGTTCAATCCTCATGTTTTTGGCCCACTTGAGTATTGGATCCGGCTCATTTTTTGCCTCATGTCCGAAAATGAACTCACAAAACGGATGGACAAGGTGGATTTCTCACAAACATCAGTGGCCCTCACCTAGGTTCCCAGCACAGGAACTCACTGCGAAAGGCTTCCGCAAGAAATCAACGTCCTCCGATCCCTTGATAAGGGTTAAAAACGAAAACGGAAAGTCGCTCTCCATCTGTAACCCCAAAAAAAATCCCTCTCCCTACCCTAAAATTCGAAATTCTCCCAAAAAAACATATCCCTGAAATTTCGTAACCCTAACAACACGTTCCAAGGCTGGCAACACTGGAGAAGTCGCCATTGGAGGATTTTTCGACGGAAAGTCTAAATTTTTTAGGGTTTGATTCGTACCTTTTGAAGAACGGTGGTCAATCTGTAATCCAACGATTGTTGGCCATTGAAATCTTCTTCCTCAAACAAATCTGAGAGAAAAAACAAGTATTTTCTTCTTCTTTTTTGTTATCGCCAAAAATGTCGACCTTTTATTGGAAGAAAATGGAGGTAGCTGGCTACAGCTCCCACCTGTGGTTGGTGGGAACAAGGAATTATCGCCGATTATTTAGGAAATGTCAACAAAATGAAAATATCGGCAAGAAATCGACGATATCCGGAAGAGCGACGAAAAAAAGGGTTATAGTTTTTCGGTTACCTAGCGATATCAATATTATCGGCAATAATTCGATAATATCGCCAATAATTTAAACACTTGATCCAACCATCCAACTATCAATCCATCCATCCATCCAATCATCCCATCCATCCATCCATCCCATTCAATCATGCAAACATCCATCTCATCTATCCATCCAAACATCCGTCCATCCATCCCATCTATCTATCCCACCATCCCATCCATCCATCCGTCCTTCTAAACATTTCTTAATAAACAAATTCTTGGCAATATCGATACATTGGCAATATTATTGAATATCGCTGATGCATTTGCGATAGAAATGACACCTGGAATTTACATGGTAAAAAATATTGGCAATAAATTGGTGATATCGATACACTGGCGATATAAGTGACACTTGGAATTTACACAGTCGAAAATATTGGCAATACATTGGTGATATCGATACATCGGCGATACTTAACGACGTATCGTCAATACTTGGAATTTCTGATACTACCAGTGTTATCAGTATCGTCAAGCTAGAGAAATGGATAAAATCGGGGATATTATCATAATATCAGAGATACTCCGAACAATGCTATCAACTGCCTTTATGGAGATATGGATAAAATCGGGATATTATCATAGCTACTTTGAACAATGCTATCAACTGCCTTAATGGAGAGCTTGTTCCTTTTTTCCTAATAAAATTTACTATTCCGTCAAACCAAAATAAAAAAAAAAAAACCGTTTTTTAAGTCTGTTTTCGTTTCTAATAAGATTTTGTCATCTTAAGAAAAAAGGTTCCTTGGCAATTGGGATGGAACCAACACCAAGATGCTTCAAAAAGTACTCTTGAGCATCTTCAGCTTGTATGCTCCAATCTTGTGCGAATATAGGGGTATTCTTGATCCTAGCTCACATCACAAAGCAAACCAAACTTTGACACTCAGGTTTGATCCTTGCATGCAGCAATCTTTAGATTACAAAGACAAGCTTATAAGATAATAGTTGCAGCTACTTCTGTCACCAAGTATGTCATTGATGCTATATTCTGCTAATTAATGCATAATAGTTGCAGCTACTTCTGTCACCTAGTATGTCATTGATGCCATATTCTGCTAATTAATGCAAAAGACAATACTATCTCCAGCATAGTATGACTAGGCAGTCATAGATTCCATCAACGTATCACTGATGAGTGAAAGTCTAGCTGCACTGAATCCATCTCAAATGATTAAGAAGAAAACAAAGAAAACTGTCTTCTTTCGACCAAAAAAAAAAAATCAGGCGCAGACACACCAGCCAATTGTTGTCAAATAGTTCATGCTGGAATAGATGAAGTAAGATAACTGAGTTGTGAAAGGGCACAAATGAAGCTTTCCTACCTAATATTAAACTTATAAATTCCGTAGGTATCACTTTCTTCCAGTACCTCCTGGAGATTTTCACTTCTAGAATTACAACTGATACTGGAAGAACTTAATATACCAGAAACTGAATAACTGGCTCGACTAACTGCATTTCGTTCTGACAATATGGTTTCTCTTAGAATTTCTGCAGCAGATTTCACCTGTTGAGAGACCAGAAAAGTAACTTCATCAAGAACATTTACAAAGCATCGGAAACTGTATTTTTTTTTTTAAAAAAAAAAAAAAAGGCTAACTAAGCATATTGATATGCAGATGGAGTTCCAAAGCTTTGGGACTGAAAGTTGAATCACCCAAGGTATATACTAAAGCAATATATTAGGACATCTGACTAAAAGATTGAAGTAGGGGTGCTTCAAACAGCTCAATTTAAAACCCTATAAGGCTTGCACACGAGAAAATCAATTCTTACCATGTTGCAGTAAACAAGTGCTAGGAGTCTTTGGGACAATGAATAGAGAACTTACCTTTTCATCTTTAAGAGGCACAACATCACCCACCAAAGCAACCCGAGCTGGTAACTGCAGCAAGCAAACCAACTTTAGTGTATACACTGCACAGTATATCTGGAATTAGTAAATAACATATATATGTTTCTGCATCGGCGTTCTGCACATCGATAATTTCACCTGTTGCTGTAATTTATACATAGTTGTTCTGTGTAAAACATAAATCTTAACTGGTGAAACCATGTCCCATCATGTACACAATGGACATGTTCACAATGGTACCAGCCCTTGTGCCCCAGTTTTTAAGACATGAGGATCCAGATATTGTAGTAATGAGTTTTATAGGAATTACGAGGAGAAATGAAAAGGCTTGTTTGGTGGTTTCCCAGTACCCTAAAATGAGGACTGTAGGATGTGCAGATCCACCCATATACATTTTGCATGGGATATTGTTTGTCCCTTTCACTAAGAAGTGGATGGGAGGGAGCCTCTCACTTTCCCATCCATGTTTTCAGCTCCATTTCCCAGATGGCTCCAATATAAGAATTTCATGGTGGATGGGCTGTCCTGTCTACATTTGGCAGAATTTCAAAACAGGACAAAAAGCAGTGAGCACATTTTCTATGAATCCACTGAAACAGAACTAATCTGATACAAACAAATTTCACAATGAGAAGCGTTTCCAAATGACAGCTCCATGAACCAACTAAAAAGAGAGGCCATGCAGGTTCCTGTTAATAACTCAAATTCCCAAGAGATTCTAAAGAAGGTATTGTCTGAAGATATTGTCATATGAATATAGAGAAGCACCACCTTTTTTATAGATCTCAGCAAGCTCATTAGTGGACCTGGCATGATGTTGGTCACGGATAAAGAACCACGCTCATCCAAAATAGTGTTCTACAAAAGAAACACAAAGAGGTCAATGGTATATATGGCAAAATGGTTGATAACCCAAATTTGTTCTCCTGCTAGATGATTAGTCAATTTATTGGTTGATAAAGAGCCACACTCATCCAGCTTTTTTCATTTCATTGAATATTAGATGCTAGATATTTTGACTTTCAACAGAACAAAACGACTAAAACATTTGAAATTATACTTCATTAAGTAAATGCAAGTGTCCTCACCTTTGGGGATGTTAGTATTGTCCCCAAAGGTTATAATGAGACATGGGACAATCAATCGACCGTTCATTTGTTCCAGACTACTATTGGTAGCATGTATGCCAAAATGGTTTACAACCGTTCCATAGCAGTTATGGTTGTAACCATTACGCTTTACGGTGCCGAAACGGCCATTACAAAAAAATGACACATAACAGCCTCATAATGGTCCTGAAACAGATTATTTTTTTTCACTAAAAAAAGGCTGTTACAGCCCGTATCATAATGGTAATGGCAGTGGCCATTACGGCCATCATTACCATCATGGAAAACCTTGATCGGTAGGCCATGATGCAACTCAAATTGGTTAGATGATTCTGTCCCTTCGAATGTTTGTCATTTTGTCGCAACTGCCAATTTTCACAAGCCATAGATCAGATTATTAGCATCACCTAACCAAAGTGCTTCTTTAGAATCATAAGCAATGCACAATGGGGTCTTTCGAATGTATCAAGATGATGATAGACCTGTTCTTTTCTCTGCTTGATCTTTACTGCCCATTTTTATGCTATCATCAGATGGTTAGGATCATCCAATCAGTGTGATTTCTCAACCATAGCCTGCCAAATGCCAATATTGCTTTGGAATAAATGAATAGTCCAGACTGATAATTGACTTTCGCACATGTAATTTATAAGCTTTGGGAACATGCTAACTTCACTTTCATTGAAAGTGGCGCAATAGCATTTACCATTATGGAAATATATAGTCAACTTTTTATCGGTATTAATTTTATTATTACTTTCATTTGCTTTTTTATATAGATGCTTCTAAGAAACATACTGTTTTATTCGTTTTTACCATAAAACATAGTTTTATTATGTGAGTAGAAAAGCAAATGATTTATTGACATCCTAGACAAGGATGAGGCAACAAGACTGAGTTTATATAGTGGTACCTCATTTCCTTCTTCTTCTTTTTTAGTGGTACCTCATTTCCTCTTCCACAATATATATATATATATATATATATATATATAAGGTTCATGCTATTTTTTTAGTGGAAGGAATCTTTAAGCTCCAAACATCAGCAAAGAATAAAACATACTGAGGAAGCAAGGTATTATGTAATCGAATCGCCTTGTAATGGCAAAAAAAAAAGTTTTGGGGGAAGAATATCTAAAAAAATTACTGGAAAATTCTTTTTAAAAAATGTGGGGATTCCAGATTTTTATTTTTTATTTTTTTTTATTTTTAAGGGGGGGGGGCGGCGGGGGGGGTAGGTATCTACTCAAATTCGCATTTTGATCCTTAAAAGTTGAAATAAAGAATGATCGCAACAAAAAAGAGAAAAATTAAAGATAAAAATATTCAAAATGAGCCCTGTTATGGCCGTTTCAGCCCCATAACAGTGCCGATATGGGACCATCAAACCTTTGCCCCAAAAATTGTTTAAGTGACCTCACCCAACCCTAAAATAGACCTTACTGTCTCTATCACTTCGACTATGGATTCTACCTTGTCGTTAAAGTTCCTATTACTTCTTTCTTTCTAGACACCCATAAAACTGCTAAGAAGCATATATTCCAAAGCACTTTCTCCTTTCCCTCTTGGGCCCCCAACACGCCTCAAACAAGCTATGATCGAAGCCAACATTGACCATGCCATTCAAACTTGATAGAAGCACCATCTGCGATAGTGGTAACAAACTAGTTGTGGATGAAGCGGTGGTTCAAGCATTTTGCATCCATTAGACATATACAACAAAAATTCACTATGATCTGTTGTCGTTCCAATGGTGATCAGCTTATTCCAGCCAACCAACTATCCGAATGCAACTAGTATGAGAGACATATTCAATAATGGTAACGGTGGCTGTAATGGCTGGCCTTATGACCGTTACGATAAGGGCCGTAATGGCCATTATGGCCCTACAATGGTTGAAATTTTTTTAAAGGGAAAAATATATCAGGCTCATTTTGGCCCCAATCGGCCTGTTACGGCTGTTACAAACCTTTTCATTTTTCAAATCAGGTGCTACGGCCTGTATCCATAACGGGCACCACCGTTACCGTCACATAATGGCCGTTATGGCCACTACGTAACCATTTTTAATACCTTAACTGGTAGGGCCCTTCACAACTCATAGCCATGCCATTGAAACCACATTCCTTCCATCCCTTCTAATGTTTACACAAAAGGATTTGACACAATACTTCCACCTTTAGCCCACTTCCAAATTCTTATCCTGAGTTGAGGCCCTGACTAAATGAAATCTACTTCTTTCCTACTGTGAGGTCCTTGACTGAATGGAATCTATTCTCAAGGTTAATGAGCTCCAACCCTATCATAAAAGCTTGATGACTTTGGCCTCATTACGCATATTTAACCAGTAAAGTTATTTGAGCATAGTTCCATGCAATCCTCACATCAACGATCCTCCCCAAACCTTATCATTCTACCATGTCCAAGCTCAAAGCTGTGCTTAGTCCCAAAAGATCTGCCACACCTAAAGTTGCTTTCGAAACTCCTAAGGTTTTGTATCTTGAGGTATTAGAGGTGCACCACCCATCTTCCCTCAGACCACATTTCAAACTCCACAACCACTTCCCCAAAAGAGCTTGATTCATGCCTTGCAACAACTTTATACATATTCCTCCCTAGTTTATTGGTTTGCTCTTTCCACTTCACCAAATGATATTTGATTGTCCTTTGTTCTTGTCATAACAGGTCCCTGTGCAGTCTTTCCAATATATTTACTACTCGTTAGGAATCGAAGTGACATATGATAAATCAGCATTGTTGCTAACCACTGATTTAAGAAGTGTAATACACCCTCAAGAGATAAGTATGTCCCCTTCCAAGCCCACAATCTCCGCTCAACCCTTTCAATCACCACACACCATGAGCTCTCAAACAGTGACCAGAATTAAAGGTAACCCAAAGAAGGTGATAGAAAAGAAAGCGCCTTACACCCATCACCACAATCAAATTAGTGACTCGATTAGACCTCACACCCCTCCCTTCTGGCATCACACAAAATCGATGTGGTCTAACAAAAACTACATATGAGAAATTTGGAACTCAGAGACATCCACTTTAAAGTCCCCAATCAGACCTTCCACCCTTGCCTCCTCCTTTCCAACCCAACAAGCTCTTGTTTAGCCCTGTTGAGAATACAAACACAACCTTTTATTATGTTGTGTTTTATGTTTATTGTCTTGTGAGTTTAGTTCCCACTACCACATTAGATACTTGTGGGAAAGTGGGTTGTACCTCCTACACATATAAAGGGGCTCCAGTCATTTGGTCTAGAGTGGTGAATGTAAGCAATGAAGCATCTTGTGCATCTCTTAATATAGATCTCTTTGTTTCTCGCTATTTAGTTAGTTTAACAAGTCGAACTCACTTTTAGCCCTAAACTTGCCTCAAAACATCTTAATAAGTTTTTTGAACCCAAAACCCATTTCCTACTTGCATCAAATGAAATGAACATGTTGTCTATAAACTGCATGTGAGAAATTTGGAACTTAAAGAGTTATCCGCTTTGAAGACCCCAGTCAGACCTTTCACCCTTGCTTTTTTCTAGCATCCTACGGTTACATAGATGCTTCCAAGGTGCTCCAACATCCTAGAGTTGGTTGTGGGAAAAGAAATGCAAACTCAAGCTTTCACTTTTTGGACCTTTTTGTTGTTTGGATAGCAAACCAAATACCGAAATTGAAAATAGCGGTAAAATATTCAGGCAGAAGAACATACAAGGTTAAAATTGTGAGAAGACTATGAGATTTCCACTTTCTAACCAAACAAGACCCCTGGGACTAGAATCATGGGAATGCATGTTTCTGCTCATGGCATCCATGGGGATTCACCATCGGATAGTCATTACACTTTTCTTCTTCTTCTTTTCTTCTCCCACAATCCAAACAGGCCTGTATGAGACTTGATATTTACTCATGCGCCTTAATTGCTCCCCCTCTATGCAACTAAGTGAGCATGAATCCACTTCTCATTTGTTTGACAATGGAAATAATAATAATAAAAAAATGGAAAAACAAACACATTCGAAATCTACAAACTAATTAGGTCATATGCTACTTCTCATTTGTTTGACAATGGAAATAATAATAATAATAAAATGGAAAAACAAACACATTCGAAATCTACAAACTAATTAGTTCATATGCTTTAAACAAGCATAAAACCATTGCTAAGGAAAATTATCAAGACATCCAAATTTTTTGAAACAAATCAAGTCCAGCCTTTTCTTATTGATCCTTATAAAAGATCCTGATTTCGGACATTATATTTCTTATATAGTAAGTTGACTCGAACTCAAACCCTCAGTATTTCATGTAAACAAAGCAAAAACGATGAAGGTTTGAGGAAAAATGATTCTCCTTTGCTTTTCTGTGTATTTGAGACAACCCTGAAGGGTTTAATATATAGAGTTTTACAACGACCATACAAAGTAAAACGATAAATACAAAATCTTCTACTTATACATCATCTATCTATAGAATCGACTATACAAGGCATGTGGCATGTCTAACATTTCAGACATCAAAGTTAATAGTAAAACACTAGCTTCTTCTTCAGCTCTCTCTTCCCCCAGCTTTTTTTTTTTTTTTTTTTTTTTGAGAGGTAACGAGATCTCAATTCTCAATGAGCTGAACAAACTCCCGAGAAATAGAACAATGGCATTATCAAATCATAAAACATCACAAGGAATTAACAAGGTCATATTGCATGAAATTTCATACCACGTTGTGCAAGTCATCCTCTTGTATCCAAATGTATGGCTTCCCCCTCTTAAGCAAGTACTTAACCCTTGAACTATGAATCTCCTCGCTACCAGAAACAATAGAAGAAGACAATTCATCAATGAAAATTCAGTTCAACAGCTTCCAACTAAAAAGACACGATGTGAACCGAATACTTTGTATAGTTTAGTGAAGTGTACATGCCCAGCCTACCGGCTTTCTTGTCCGGACTTGCAACCCATACAAGTGGGCCCTACCTTACAGCAATCTAGACCAATAATCTAGTGGGACATGACTTTAGTGGAAAACACTGAAAAAAAATGCTCGAAACCATCAGAAAATCCGAGCATTTTGCCTGCAAAAAGATGGTTTGTATTAAAATAGCCAGCAGCCATATGCAATGGGAAGAAGTCATCCACTTGAGTGGCTGGGATTGTTTGATGGAAGGGATTCTTTGTTCATCGCCCGTCAATGACAAGGCCAACCAGCTGAACAATTTTGGTTGCTGAGAGATGGGACCCACCTGGACAGCATACCGGCCTGAAGAGAAAACATGGTCAATTGGGCCTGATAATACCCCCTCCATGTTTTTTATTCCTTATCACAGCCAACAGATATCTTGCCACTGATGTCTCTGTATAATTAGGAAAATATCAGATACACTGCCTGTAACCATGTATAAGCCTTGGGCTCACAGTCTGTGTCCTTTGGTCTGATGGGCCCCACATGAATGGAAGATTCTCCAAAATGACTCCCAGATGAGATAATCCTAGTCAATCAATGACCGTCAAGTAGAAAGTGAAGAAGAGATTACGGCAACAGTCCAAATGCAACGTGAAAATAGGCCAAAGATCAGATGGTTAGGATCTTCAGACATGAAAGATTTTTCAGGGAATGGTCCATCCAAAATGAGAGTTTTGATCAAATGTCCGACAACCGAATGATGTGCCCCACTCGGACCAGAGGAATGTAATAGTTCTCTGCACATATATAAATTTTATAAAACGGTGCTTTTCACATGCATTTAAAATTCGAAAGGTATGCAGTTTGAAAACATCATACCTTCCTTTGGCATCGGCCTTGATGGTATTGAGCTGACCTTGCCAGTTACCAGACAAAATGTTCTGCAAGGTACAAACATCTCAATACAAATTCAAATAACACACACACACATGGAGAGAAAGAGAGAGAGAGAGAAAGAGAGAGGTGCCTTGCATCTTTCCGCGAGTGTTAGGACCATGGCTTTGTGATTATTCCTCATCTCTGCTTATAAAAATGGGAGATATCTGTAACTGAGAAAGGGAGCGTTGATAGCACACACCCAAGTGTTTGAAGAAATGCTTGCTGAAACTGAGGAACGTTACGGAGTCGGACTCGATGTGCGAGAGATAGCGAGAACTCGAGCAAGAAAGGAAGCGTTACTAGCACCACCAAATGTTTGAAGAAATGAAAATGAGGAATGCTGAAGAAACCAAATAAACTTGGGAGAGCTGGGCGCCAGTTCTCTCTCTCTCTCAATACCGGGCTTGATAAAATGACGTCAGGAAGGGTAATAAAATTGCGGGAAGGATTGTTTGATACTCTGGCGGAGTGTACTCGTTCATACGCGTTCAGTTAGAAGTTGTATGCGTGGAAAACGTGCCTCAATCAAAATCGTCTGGATCGTGGGTCCCACTGTACTCTTGGACCAGAATCCTCTATTGTACTGCAGCGCCTATTCACCGTGGGGCCTAGCTGATGAACAGTCAGATCTCTCATGCACGTGCCATTTTGCCACTCGTGAGATGCTTCCGCCAGCCTCTTCAGACGGAAGCGCGAACAGTCGAAAGGCATTCCTCCGTACGCACCCGGCACACTTCCGAAAAAGACTCATGTGTCGCGGATGCTTCCACTAACATGATCTAACAACTAGGATTCAAATATGATTGATTTTATGTTAAAGGTCCATCCATCGTTGGCCCCGTCATATGAACGGTTTGGATGACGATGTCAGTATAACATTAGGGAAGAAAACCAGTATGCAAATCCAGTGGGGTATACTGGTACATTGAATGGTGGGACCCAGGATGAGCAGACTGGATTTTGCACACGTAGGCGCATTGAATCTGAATCCCACACGAACTCCAATGAGCAAATGCTTCCAAAGATCTCAATTTTTGTGACTTCTGAAGAAACGTTATTTCAATCGACGTGGCCATCCAGGAAGAAAGAGTCCAGCTAGCTTCAAAATATTCATGTGGTTCCATTCACATCCGTACCTTGATTGCATTTATTCATGGGAGGGAGGCTATATTCGCCCTGGGGCCTTCTTCTCCACCACTTTTGGTTTACCATTTCTTCCCTCCGAGTCCAGTAACTCAGCCAGGTTTGAAGGGGCTACCCCATCTATCGCTTCAATGATTGTCAAGGTGAAGTAGAGGCTTTCTTACATGGTTTTGCATGCGTTGTAGAAAATTAAAGGTAGGAATAGCATCCAAGTTCCCCCTCACGGGCTCGATTGGCTGGGCATCCCCACCCTTCCACTACTCCTCCCTCCTCCATTGTTAAATGGATTAGGCTAGGGTGGGCAAAACTCAACATTGATGGGTCCACCTTGGAATATCCGAGGTGTAAGGTGAAGGCGGTATATGTAGATATCATCATGGGGAGCTTTGCTTCGCTTTCTCGGTAGGCTACGGCCCAAGCTCTAACACTAAAGCAGAACTTTGGGCCGTCTATGACGTCATAGCCCTCTACTTAGAGTTTGGCATTCAGCTGGTTGAAGTCAAATCTGATTCAAAATCTACGGTGGTTCTTCTCAACGGATCATCTGATCTAAGTTGGCGCTAGGATTACTGGTTGAAAAGAATTGGCAAGCTGAGGTCTTTCGGGTCCTTCAAATTCAACTATGTGCTAAGAAAAGGAAACAACTCGGCGGATGAAATGGCCCAATTGGGATCTGAGCTTCAAATTTATTTCCTAGCCCATCATATGTCTAATCTCCTGCTAACTATTAGAGGCTTGATTCTTCTAGACAAGGTGGACCTGGGCGCGGTTCGCACGACCGATCGTCTTTCCGTCCAATCCTAAGTATAGTTCCATATGTATTTTTCCTCTTTTATGATAAGCCTGAGCTCGTGTAACGCCCTGAATTTCGAGAGTTGAGCAAAGCTCTACTCCCGAGATTCAATATATCACTTATGCAACGTGGATAATGATGTTCAGATTTTCGTCCATATTAGTGAGTTAAATATGAGTAGGATTATATTAAAACAACATATCATGCTCCAGATACAATTGAATCAAGCAAGCGGAAGTCAGAAGCATATGTATTTAAATATGAAAGCGTTTCACAACCCCTGGAGTCTGAGTATGTGATCGGGCTGAATATATACATTTGTTGTTTCAAAATATACAAAATATGGAAAGTAAATGTGTTCGACTAAGCCAAAAATCCTTGTAATCCCTGCGCGTCGATACGAGACTATATAGACTCACCCGAGAGCTGACGTAGGAGAACTCTTCCTTATCATCTATGAAATACTACTCTGTCGCATAAACCTCGTCAATACCTGCATCTAAACCAAGGTCTGATTGGTGTTTTAAAACACCGTCGCAGGGGTGGGAGTGAGTGATCAACCCAGTGGTATTATAAGGCAAAGGTTAACATGTTATCAAGTCAATCAAGCAGTAATGATAAAGCAATACAACAATCACTTCCTAACTACTCTTGTTAATGCAGAAATTGAGTGCAATATTGATGTATGCCCTTGCACAAATCTCCCTCAAAAGCGACTCCGACAACCAATTTTGCATATGACAACACTCCCTAAAGTGCACCTTCCTTACCAAAAGCACATCCTAACTAATGCAATGCGATGTATGGTCGTGTTAGCCGAGTACTTAATTAAGCTTATTCATACAGCAGATTTGGAAAGCCAGGGTACCTCCCTTTATATCATTAACCCGAACCGAAGGATCCATCTAAGTTCATCACTCATAATCAAGCACATACGATAGGCAAGTTGTAGGGCATCACCCGTAATGAAAAGCAATTGATAGGCAAGTTCAAAGTTTATACTCGCAGTCACTATGGGGTGACTAATCACCTCGGCGTAGGCCAACAACTCGAATACAATGTCCCATACCATCATGTCCGGCTCACGAGTTTGGGTTGCTCAATGGTCACTACGGGAGACTCGTCACCCCAGCGTAGGCAAATAGCTTGAACACGATGTTCCATACCACCATACTCGGCTCATGAGTCTTAGTGGATTTGTGGTACTATGCTTAAAGTAGGTCTTTACATTGGTATGGGGTACCTTAGATTTAAGCAGTAGTATCCATACATGGTAAACATGCAATAGGTCAATCGGTTCATTAGGCAAGTTCGATTGGTATGAGCACACGCTGACTTAATCGATATGGAGCGCATAAGCACTCCTTGTGGCCTAACCATTGTCGACAATCGTCATGCGACTCGGATTCATCGAATATGCCAAATGTGGCGAGACTAATTCGGCCACCTAAACGGGGATTGTTACTGATTGCTTGGGCTACGTCGTAGCCCCAATCTTACTCAAATGCAGTAAGTGAACACATGCAATACTAATCTCAGCATTTAGTAAACAATCCAAATAAATTCTTCATTTGAGAATTTCATCAGACACATTAATCATACTACCTAACACTTACAATTTATCCATAAATCACGTAGACGTAATTAAGATTTCATAAAGGAAACTATACATATGAATAAGGTAATTAAGAATCCTATCTCAATACCCTTAATAAATACAAATCATCAACAATTTCTCATTCAGACAATTTATTAAACATCTAAGTTACACTTCACCAAAATACATAGACTATTTTGTTACGACATATATTATGGCAATTCCCTATACAAAAAGGTCATCATGCATATGACAACCATGAATCCCAAATTAGTAGTCATGGCAAGTACAAAATCAAGTTCACATGTTCATTCAAACATTTCAACAAACACACGAGATGCATCTTTTATTCAATATAGTACATGCATGTATATTACATTCAGCGTGTCTAAGACGATATAGTAGCAATCAAGTCAGACGTAAATCATTAGCTGACATTGAAAATATTGAAAACCATAACCTAAACATTTATAGTCCGCACTTTTCGTCGGAATACTAGATTCGGACTCAGTTCGAATTCTACGTTCCTGAAAATAGAACGTCGGGTACCTAAATGGTGAAATTAGTTAGCTAGGTTGACAAACAACCATTCCGGATCACAACTACAGTATTATGGTTAGGATTTCTTACCCAAATTGTAACCGAAACGGATTGAATAACGTAACGGGAAGACGATTCGATGCGTAGAGTCGTGGGAGAGAATCACAGCAACGATCTCCCAAAATTTATCTTCTCTCCTTACTCTTTTCTCTCCTCTCTCGTAGGGTTTGGAGAAATTTGTATGAGAGAGAGATGGGGTGGTGTAGGGGCTATATATAGGCCCAATAGTGATGTAAATGGCCCCAGGGCCACCATATACATGGGTTACACCATTTAGGCAGTTGTTTTCGACAAATGCGGTTCACATGAAGGCCCACTTCTCACATACATCGTAGGGTAAGTTCTCTGACAATGGATCTATGCTAGGATGTGATTTCGGTGCAATCGGATAAGTAGATCGACCGTAGAGGACCTGTGTCAGATTAACGGTCGTTCTTACTCAATCAGGGCCGCAAGTATACGGATATGCACAGGGAAATTTCATTTTCCCATGGGTGAGTTTGGTCAGAAACTGACAGCTTGAAATCTTCAATTTCGCTTGTGAGTGAATGACCCAATTCACTTAAGTTTCAATACCTTTTCTAAATATATTAACATTTCTCACACACTTCACTCAGCATTCAAATTGAACATTTCTTGACACCATCTGGGCTCGATTCCCGCGATGGTTGTCAAGCCCAGTAAGGTGGGCATAACCCTATAGTTTCGCGGTCATCGGATTCTCGACGTGCGCTCCAGGTCCAATACAGAGTTTCAATGTACTCCCGAGAGCGACAGGCTCATGGGATTTCTCATAAGTTTTTAAGTAGTGTTAATTAGCGGTATTGCTGGTTTTAGGTATTGCCATTTGTGGAAATGGTGGTTAGAGTTAAATTCACCGATTAATTTAGTTTTGTACTTAATTAATTTTCGTCTAAATTACGATGGGGTACGGTCCGTAGGTATTTCTGCATGAGGTGATATTCGGTTCTTTATACGGATATTTCCTGAGACGTTACAGCCTGGGCTTGCTCATATGGCCTTGGCTCGAATGTCTTGTAAAGGCTCCTTTTCATAGAATATACTCCCCATCCTTTTGGGGCTTTTTTTTTTAAAAAATTATAAAAAAACTCGTTTGCCCATGCGAGCCTGTAGTCCCTTTGAGAAGAGAGCGCGCGCAACAGAAGTAAATAAGAGTTCCTTTTACCTTCGTCGGGACATGGAACAAGTAGAGAGAGACCAGACTGTTTGACTTAACCTAGCTTTACTTATATATATATATATATATATATATATATATATAATACCCTGAAAATCGGGGGTCGTGCATACGCTCGACTCCCGAGTTCCCGGGGTCACTTATAACCAAATTTCATTAATATGCGATTAATCCAGTTTAAATGCGCATTCTGAAATTTCCTGAAACATGAAGCACAACCACACAAGTCTACTGAAAATGAAAGAGAACTAGCATATATACACACACACACACACATATACATGACCCAAAAAAAATAATAAAGGGTCACACATGGTGTCACCCAACAAAATCACAAAGAATAATATGTCCAGAGAGAATAGAGCTGAGCCCTCTGCGCAGCGATCTAATGTGCCATCTACTGGTCCGATGAGGGCCCGTTCGTCAGCTGGAAGTAAGAGATCTCGTTCTCCTCCTCGATGCTCACATCGTCAGGCTCCATGAAATCTATATCACCTGCATCTATGAACGGGTCTGGTTGGTGTTTTAAAACACCGTCCCAGAGTAGGAGTGAGTGATCAACTTAGTGGGTGCTATTAGCTATAAGTTGCAACAAGCATCAATTATAATAAGAATTTAATGAAAAGCAATCAATCATAAACATCTATCTAGTCTTGTTAATGTGCATGCATGCAGGATGATATGATGTATGTCCTCACCACAACGCTCCCTCGTGCGACAACATCTAACGATCACCAATGCCAACACTCCCTCAGTGCAACCTCGACTGCCGAGTCACCAACCTAGCTAATGTCATGCAATGATGATGTTAATCGGGTTCTTAGTTAAGTCCATTCATCCAGCAAATTTGGGAATCTGATACACCTCACGTATCAAATGCCCTGAACTAGTTGCAAGACTAAGACCCCCAATGTGTGAGGCCGAGACCCCGCAATCCTTGACCCCGTCGGGTTTCCCTCATCCCCGACTTCAAGCATATGAGGGGTGCTGAATGTGGGGTCGCTCGCGGTCACTACGGGGAGGCGCGTCACCCTAGCGTAGGCTGATAGCTCGGACATAGTGTCCCATTCCACCATGCCTGGCTCACGAGACTGTGGATCAATATTCCATCCGGTATTGATGGGCTACAACGGTGGTGGGGTGTTTCAGTTTCCATACATATGTGAGCAAACAAGGTTAACAACTAGGTGGGTCAGCCAGTGGACTAAACCGCACGAGCTCAGGTAAGTATGTGGCAGAACGACATCCGGTACAAGTGACCCATGTAGCCTGACTACTGCCGCCCACACATACTCGTCCAAACCCATGGGTTTAGCCTCAAGGTGGTCCTACCAACGGAACCACCTTCGCTCTCCTCATATTCCTGACCAACCCAGGGGTAGGAATAATGACTCATAGCATGCCAACTACCAATGTAACATCAAATATATTCAACACCATATTCTCCCGTTACTCAACATACAACTCAAATTTCTCTAGCAAGCAACTATTAATATCATGAATAAAATGTAGGTGTGTGGTGTGGGTTAGTGAGGAAGTTAACACTTCCTCCATGTTGAGAAATCATATGTACAAGAGCAGTAAATCATACACAAGATGAAGCAACACATATGAGAAGAAGAAATCAACCATACACGAGCATGTAACCATCCATACACTAGATTATGAGAGAGGCAAGATTAACATCAAAGAGAAATAAACATGCAATTCATACAATTCCAACAATATGTCATTCCTAGGTTTTTCTAGATTATTCCATACAACACACCAAACAAACAAAATCATTAAACTCCAACTATAATTGGTGCTAGGCTACCTAAGGATAATAGTCCGCACCTATGAATTGTTGGAGGCTTGAAAGACGACATAGGAAGATGGATTTTTGGGGTTGAACGGCCGGAATCCTTAAAGCAAGCATTTGTATGTTAAAATCCATGCCAATCTCTTCTCAATACATGGATTTCAAGAAAAAGGGGTGAGGAGTTTTACCTACATGATCAACGGATGATTCTTGTGGTAGTGGAGGGGTCTTCCTTGAAGAAGAGGTAGGGTGGTGCAAGATTGACCTCCCTTGGATCCCACCTTGCCTACGGTCCACCTTCACTCTCACCTTCACTCTCTTCTTCCTCTCTTCCTTCTCATTTTTCTCTCCTCTCTCCCTTTGTTCCTTAGGGCAAATTCGTATGAGGGAGTGGGTGCCCCAAATAAGGCCTTTTAGAATGCCAGATTTGGTGACAATGGCCCCAAGTGTTGGGTTTTTACTATACTAGACCTATGAGATGGTCTTTCTAAGCTCTAGGGCCCACTATGGGGTGTACAAGTCAATATACACCGTAGGATAGCTAGCCCTAATGATGATCTATGTATGGATATGATCGGCCCGCCATTTGGATGCGCCGATCAACAGATATGATAAGAAGTCTGTTCAACGGTCACCGATAGTCGATCAGGGCCGCAGCTATACGGATATGAGTAGGGAAATATCCTTACTCCATGGGTAAAGTTTAGTCGCAAACCGACGGTCCGAAATCCTCAACTTTGCATAAGAGTGGATGACTTAATTCACTTAAGTTCCAACTCCTTCCTTTAGGGTATTTGCACTTCTCATGCACTCGTCCTTCGGCTCAAGTTGAGCGGTTCTGGACCGTACCCAGGTCCGATTCCCGCGATGGACGTCAAGCCCAATGAGACGGACATTATTCTATAGTTTTGGAACTAGAGGTTCACCAACGAGCGGTCTAGAGCTTGTTTGGATAACCGGGGCAGTTCTCGTGGCCCTCTGACCATGAAACTTATATGATAGGTGCTCCATGGCCCGATGAAGGGCCATGCAAAATTTAGGGACGATCGGATATGGGGTTTGGTCGCACGGGTCCGATTCGCGATCAACGGTCACCGTGCCACAATCAGGACCCAGATTTTGTGGGCGGGCGGAGAAAAATATATTAGACCCTCATCATAAATTATGAAGAAATCCAACGGCTGAAATGTCATACATCTCAGTTTTATTTACCTATGTCAGATTCCAATTCTGGCATTGGTGGGGCGCATCTGGCAAGTGCCAGATTCTACTTCTGGGTGTCCACTGGGTCCGTGGTCCGCGATGGTCCCCAAGCCCAATGAGATCTATGCTCCCCTAAATTTTTATAATTTTCTGACCTTCCCGTGTCGCGGTATAGCCCGCACGGGCTGTCGCCAAGTGTAAACGGTCATCTGGTTTGGAGGCCAGCACCAGGTTCTATCAAGGCCCATATGGTCTATTCAATTGGGTTAATCTTGGTCTAATTTATTTGTGATACCTCACTATGAGTGACTTAAATGAATGATCATGTGACAAATCCTATGTGGACGCCCCAGGACACTGTTCTGGTTAGGCGCGACGTTACACTACACCTGATGTTCAAGTGATCGGGCAGATTCATTGGCTTTTTACGGCTGATTAATCGGACTTGTGCGATTCTTTACTGGTACCACCCCTGTATACACTGACATTGAGTGCTAATGGTTATTAAGTAGTATTTAGGTTAATTAAATTTAAAAAAAATGATGGATTTTTTTGGAAATCCAAAACAGTGAAAATCCAGGATGTTACAATATATATACATGGAAACGCTCACCTGCGAACCAGTTCGTACGTATTACGTACGAACTTTTTTGAGAACCCATCATACGTGATGTGGATCCAAAATTTGAACCGTTCATGTGAAGCAGCACCTCCTGAAAACCCCCGAGCCCAAGTTTTACTTTGATCTAAAACTTTGATGGGCCATGAAAAATGAAAACAGTTTCCTCCCTTGATTTGCATTTCTCTTTGCTATGGCCCACTAGAATATTAAATCGGGGTGAAAATTTGTCACATGGGATTTTATGGGATTCCGCATCACATGGACCGTTCATATTAGACACCATGGTACATGTGCAAAGGTGCGCACGTGTGTAGGTGCGCAGGGGAGCATGACTCTCTCTCTCTCTCTATATATATATATATATATAATATTTAAAAATAAATAAATAAAAGTTAAAACTATCTTATGCTGTTTGTTTTTTTCTTACCATTTCCTTTTTTTATTCAACTTATTGGGCCGGAGCTCTTTTTTCTCTCATTGGTCACTCGCTTAAACAGACTCAATGTGTGTTCAACTTGTTTAAGAAGTATAGCCTACACTTAGCCACTTGCCCAAGCCCTCTTTCTACACCAACAACAAGATACCTCTATTACCATATATATATATATATGGGAAAAGGTACTATGCGCTCGGCCTCACGATAAGCTCTCGTGAGGTTGAGTTGTATGGGCCCCCCGTGATGCGTGTCGACCATCAACACTGTGCATTTGATGGGTCCCCTTTAAATTATGGGATATCTCAAAAATCAGCCGTATATGGAACTCAGGTGGGCCATGCCATCTTAAATTATATGAAGACACCGTTAAAACATATAAAAGCACTTGGTGGGGCCCACATGAGTTTTGAATGCTGTTGAAACTTGGTCTGAACCCTCATCCAAGTGGGACACACATAATGGATGGGCTGGATTTGCAAACCACATCTCGATGGGCCCAAAAAATGATTATGAATGTTTTAATGGTGCACGGTCCCTCTCCACTTCTGTATGTGGTGTGGCCCACACAAGTCACGGATTGACTTGATTTTTGAGACCTAGGCCCACGATGGAATGACGCATCTGACTGATGGGGTAGATGTTCGAAACGCATCACGGTGGGGCCCACACAGCTCGACCTCATTGGACGGTCCTGTCAGCTCGAGCACATAGTACTTTTCCCTATATATATAATTATTAATTAAATATTTGATTTGAAAGTTGGGTTATGTGTTGTTCAACACGAATAAGCTATGTCCCCACAATCTTGCCTCAGTGATGATATTAACCATTTATTTTAAAAGTGAATGAGATCCATTGATGTTAACCCGTATAACTTAAATTCCACAACATCGACGGTTCAGATCATGGGAACACTCAGCATGTGGGCCACAGTGGGCGGCGACAAACGTTTGTTCCCGACTCGCGACAGAGGCAAGACGAATCCATAAAACAGCATCTACATTTCCCTTCTTTCGCGCAACCCTCCCTCTCCCTCTCCGTCGCCGTAGTCCGCATGGACATGGATTCTAGTGGCTTGACCTCCTCCTCCTTCGACAAAGATCGCCACATTACCTTCTTAGAAATGATGGTCCACACCCTCCCCGCAGACTACCAAGAGCAAGATATCAACCGTCTCACCCTCGCCTACTTCGCCATCTCTGGCCTAGACATCCTCAACGCCCTCGATCGAGTATATCTCTCTCACCCTCTCTCTCAAAATTGATAGATACACCTTTTTTTAAAAAAATATTTCACAACGCAATTACTACCAAAGTAGAAAAGAAAGGGTGCTTTTCTCAATTAGGGGTCGTTTGGATGCCTGTAAATGGTTTAAGTGGTGCTGTAAATCATTTAAAACCTTTCCTGTTTGGCTGTAAACTGTAAAGGATTGTCTGTGTTTGGATAGCCTGTAAATTGTTTAAGTCCTGTAAATGGAGCGCCAATCTTTCTTCATTAGGCTGTAAATGGAGAGCCACAGCTTTTTGCCTGTAAATCAAATGGGGCTGAAAGCTGTATATGATTTACAGGCATTTTTCAGCATCCAAACACAGACTGTAAATCATTTACCCGTAAATCATTTACAGGCATCCAAATTCCCAATGAGAAAAGATGGGGCTGGATCCGTTACAAAGCTTTTTGTAGATTCCAATGCGATGTGCAAGACCCACTAGGTGTGTGAATGACATTCAATCCATCCATCATGTGTGTCTCCTCATGTTCTCTGTGGTGCCCAAAATCTGGCCGATCCAAAATCGGGCCCAAAAACTCGAAATCTGGCCGATCCAAAATCGTGCCCAAAAACTCGAAAATTGCGTGGTGGGTCTCATCTAGGTTTTGGAATGGCCTGAGTTCTCGTCAGTCCAGTCATCCTGGTGGGGCACATCCTCTGAATGGATTGGATGGCATATACAAAATAAGGTTGACCCCACATAATCTGGAAGATTTTAAATGGTGGGCATACCCATCCCAACTGTTCTTTGTGGGGTGACCCACCTGAGTTTTGAATGGGCTTGAATTTTTGGCTGCCGAGGAGAACATGAGGCCGAGGGTGGGGGCACATGATGGATGGATTGGATGTCATGCATGTTTCTTGGTGGACCCGTAATTGTAGGTTACGCATTACCTAGCAGGCTTTGCAGTGGATCCGGCCTTGAGAAAATATATCTAATATTTCTTACTTTATATTGTTATAGAGTACTGAATTTTACCACATTATTATTTTTTTTTACGATAATTCAGATCGATAAAGACGGAGTCGTCAATTGGGTATTATCTTTACAAGAACATCCTTCGAATGAGTCTGAATTAGAAAATGGTAACTATTGTGGATGAATTGTATGATGTGTGGCCTGCTTCTTTGCACATTTTTTGGCTGATTTTTTATTTTGATGAGCGAAGTTTGTCATTCAGGGGTCTAGACTGTTGATCTGCTGTGCTTCACCATGGGTGGACAATGCCCCAGAAATCTGCTCGATGGGATGATTTTGACTTAATTTTGTGGTCTACAAATAGATGGTTAAGAAAGAGAAATGCGATGATGTTCCGTGTTCAACTGAAAGAAGGTCCAAGACTGGTCACTGGGATGTTCCAATCTGGGAGGTTATTGGGGCACAGTCCATCCGTGGAAGGATACAATGGAATAATGGTCTGGATTGTCCAGCCATATGCCCACGTGCCAGAATTTTGAACCACGTAGACCATACAAAGACAGGAGCTGTGTATGATATAATTCCTATTTGTTTTCTATGATTTTATACCTGGACTACTCTAGAGTGGGCACCTAAGCCTCTCCACCATACATTGGGCACATCTTTGGTGAGCTAGACCTTGGATTTTATGGACCGTCATCTGGATGGACCACAGCCTAAAGATCAAGGTGAATGGACAATGGTAGCCGACCAATTGGTGGCCTGTAAATGGACAGTTCACTTGATGCCGGATGAAAAAAGGGCAATTGTCCAGATTCAACATGCACAGTTTGTAACAGCTAGATAGGGTTGGCTGATCATTGTGACTTTTTGGCTTTTGGCCAGTTATGTGGTGACCCACCAAATCAATGGTCATAGGAGCTATGATACAATGCGGATTCTCTATACCTTATTATGGCAAAATTTCCATGTAGAGCTTAGTCAGCCTAGTGTACTTATGATCAATAAAGACCATTGGATAGGAGGAACCCACCATATATTGCACATGACCCAGGAAAAAAAAAAGACTAAATTCAGGCGTGCTAGTTCATTTTACCTTAGTAATAAGCTTTGAAGCCGTTGTTTGCTGGGCTTTAGGCTAGCACTCGCCTTATGGAATGAAGCAGAGAGAGGAAGCGTTGACGCCTTGCGCTAAATGAATGAATTAAGCAGAGTAGGATGTACTGAAGCCAGTAGGTTGAGGTAAACACCTGGTTGGGGTGTACTGGATCCATGTTCAATCATGGTGGACCCCTCCTATCAAATGGTTCCCTGCGATCATATGTGGCCATGCTTGGAACTCACATGAATTCTAGGAAGCTTTCAGAGCCTCGCTAGGCGCATACCATTTAAAAGTGAACTAATGCACATGCTACCACATATGCCAACGTGGCATACATGTGGACCATCCAAGTCATCCATCAGAAGGGTACCACCATGTAGATTTCCTATGCCAGGAATCAGATTGGTCCACTAGATCTGGTAGGCCACCATTAAGTAAACAAATGTGCGGATGAGGAAAAAAATCACCCGAAGTTTTCTAACTCGCCCACTTATTTCTAATACCATGGCACACTTACTGAGTGGACGAACTTTATCTTTCGGCAGTGTTGTCTACTAGGTGAGGTCCACATGATGAAGGGCTTGGATTTTTCATGTGTGCCATGCTAGCACATGTGGTCGCATCTCTATCAGCTGACCTGTACACACGTGCGGGCTTCGCAAACCTCAAGCTTGCATCAAAATAGCATTTCAGTTTAATGTATTAGCATACTATGTACTGATGCTGATGAGTTATTGGTCTGTTTTAGGAGAATTCTATGGATTTCATAGCTCAAGAACTTCTCAATTTCAAGCACATGATGTCGGGGTATGAATTGGAAGTGAACTTTCATATTGAGATTTTTTTAATACATTATCTAGAGCCTATTTTATGTTGTAACATGGACAGGTTTCGAGTCGCAATGATAGCCACTTAGCAAGTACATACTGTGCACTAGCCATATTGAAGATGGTCGGTTATGACTTGTTGAGTATTGATTCGGAGTCAATCGTGGTCTCGATGAAACACCTGCAACAGCCTGATGGGAGGTATGTTTGTAATGAGAAATTATCACATGCAGGCGCTGTTCCAATGTTTCCCACCAACGTGCTATTCGTGAAGGACATCCGAACAGCAGAAAAGATAGGCTGCACTATGAAGATTTCCTGTTATGAAAATCAGGCTGATCTGCTCTTTAGGCAGCTGCACCTGCATGTGAGTCTGCCTATTGGTTGTTGATTGATTTTGACATCAGGCAGGCCACTCTTATTTTCGTCCCAAGACGATCTTCACGTTGCAACCCACCTTTTGCATGGCTCAGATATCCTACACAAGTGACGTGTTGTAGGAAAGATGAGGCTATATGTGAAAGTTTGCGTACATTTATAAAGCCCGTATTTGATCTTTTCTGAATTTGTAACTACCGATCTTCTTCGTCTTCTTCTGTGTTTCCTTTTCTCTGTGGTTCTGGATTGCTTTATGTACAAGTTGTATGGTTTCAAAATATCTTGATTTAGAGGAAACATTCTCTGCTCAAGCAACCATACAAGTGGGCCCAAGCTCCCAGTGTAATCTACGCTATGCCTCAAATTCTTCTTCTTCTTTTTTTTTTTCTTTGAAGAGTCACGAAAATTATATTAAAAGGAAAAAGGAGAATACAAAACAGAAACAAGAAACAAAAACAAACACAGTAGCTGGCTGACTAGGCTCCAAGGAAAAGGAGATTACAACCCTTAAGCTTGTCTACGCTAGCAGCCCATTCTACAATAAACTGCTTAACTCTGCACACTAGGGACGCTGCGGAATTAGATTTGTCTCTAAAACATCTGCCATTTCTCCCTTCCCAGACAATCCACTAGATAAGGGTGTACATCGAGTCGAATCGAGTCGAGCTGGCCTCAGCTCGACTCGGCTCGGCCACTAGCTGACCTCGGCTCGAACTTGGCTCAGCTTGGTCCTCGAGCCTGACTGGCCAGCTCAGCTTGGTTCGGTCAGCAGCTCGGGCCAGCTTGGGCCGAGTTCGCCATCGAAGCATTTCCACAAACACCTAGACTGCACCTTCAAAATCCCTCTGTATGTGAAACAAAAGCAATGGTTTTACAGGTATTTTATCAAATACCTTCTAAGCAACATAAAAACCAAGAAAAACCAACAAAAAAAGGGTATTTGTTTCATGTACATACCTTCCTTGCCACCAGCCACACTTTGTTGAGTCATTTTATCAAACACTTGGTGAGCAACATCAATGGCAAAGTAACCAAGTCATAGAACTGGTTCGATCCGAGTTCGATTCGAGTTGGATTCGATCCGAGTTGAGTCGAGCTGGGGCCTGCTCGAACTCGGCTCAAACTCATTTTCGAGCTAAAAAAATCAACTTGACTCGGCTCGAACTCAGCTTCGAACCGAGTTGAATCGAGCTTTTTCGAGTTGAGTCGAGTGAGCTAATCGAGCTAGCTTGGTTCGTGTACACCCCTACCACCAGACAACCAAAAGGGCTATTCTCCAGATAGGAGTTCTTTGGATACCAAAACGAACGCCATGCCACGCCTTCAGAAGAGAGCCAGTTGAGGTCGGGAAACACCAGGAAATACGAAACGCAAGAAGGATTTGAGACCAAATCTGGTTAATGAAAGAGTAGTGCACGACCAAATTTGCGTCAAATTCTTGTATTATTATTTTTTATTTTTTATCATCATCAAAGAGAATTTCCTACAGATATAAACAACAAAATCATCGAGCCATACAAAAACACCCACAACTCTAGTCGAAATCATTCAAAAAAAAAAAAAAAAAAACCTCCACTCTGGTCGATCTCATTCTTGTTCTGAGTGTGACTCCAATGATTTGTTTCATTCTCCACCGATTCTGTTTCGACTACATTTCAGATGATATTTAAATCCATGATTGCAGGTCTAAGCGAAATGTTCCATTTCATTCTGCTTAGCTTTGTACAAGAACTCCTTTTTGTTAATAGTGTAACATTTGTTTTGGTGAGCATTCATCAGATTGGCTAGTTAGCATTTCTATTTACTAGCATAGGTGACAAGGAAGTAGAGCTTCAATTTTCCTTGATAAATGAGCGTACGCCTTATTGTGTAAGTTTCGGAAATAGTGATTTTATATTGATGAATTGTCATGGCTGTGCATTTCCCAGATCTTTTTGTTTGGTCCATCTTCAAAAACTTTTAGAAGAGGTTCCATTTGGTAGCAGCACGCCACCCAGTCCCCATCCCATGAAAAGGACCATGGTCGATGTTGGATGGGCATGCAAAACATGAAAAGCGACCCCAACTAAGTCGGGGCAGGGCTATGATGGTGATGATGACTACAATGGAAAAGAAGTTTCTTCTAAAACCAGAGAAAACCAAACCAATGTGATGGGGACATCTCGCACATACGCATGCCCCCCTTACGCACGTATGCAAGGAGGGCCCCGCCTTCGAACTGAATCGATGACGACATCCATAGAGGACTTCCTAGTTAGAAGATTGTGTTTTGGTTTCTTGGGGTAGACCCGATCATCATGTGGATCCCATCATTGGATCTCATGATCGTGGCCCACTACCCTAGGTGACCTAAGACTTTGAGTTTTGCTTATTACCGTTATTAGGAACATCATGAACGGTTTAAATTGCATTAATTAGTTATTATTTTTGATTATTTTGTCTTTAATTAATAGTATGCGCACATGGCGCAACTTTTGGGGTATATGTTTTTCTTATAAATAGGCAACCCCTTGTAGGTTTTTTTCATTGAAGATAATTAATAAAATTATGCGTTTTCCTGCTTCTCTAATTCTCTGAGTTGTGGAAACCTATGTAGGTGCGAAACCCTTTATTCTTCGACGGGCTCTATCGTGGTGCGAAGCCATACTCATCCCAAATCGCCCCCATTTCCTACCTTCCATATTCCTCATCTCCTACAACCATCCCCTCGTCAAATCCACCCACGTTTGCAGCTAATTTTTCTCATACAACAGATTTTCAGAATGTGGCCCTGCAGGAGGGCTGAAACTTCGGTGGAGCATCGTATTCAAACCGATCATCCGTTTGGCCTGAAATTTGGAGGGAAGGTGGCCCATCCCTGGCCGACCAGGCCCTATCTGGTCGATTCCAGATTCGTGGGCCCCGCACACGTGTGGGCCACCATCCACGCACGTGCGTCAGGCCGGTTTGCTGTCCACACGTGCGGGTTGGTCACAGATTCCCTCTCGTCTCTATTTTATTCCTCTTTCGCCTTGTTTCTATAACCCTAACCCTAGATCATCTCAAATCCCCAAGTTCTATTCCACTTTTGAAACCTTTGGTTTTCCCGAATTGAAACGTGAAAATCCCTTGTATTGGAAAATAATTATTTGCATGTGTGGATGAATCTACTATCCTTCGAGCATTGTTTGGTCTATAATTTTTAATTGATTCAACCCTAACATGTGTAGGCTTTCACTCTTGTAGATTCCCCTTGTTGAATGCTTGACTTTATGTGGGATGTGGAATTATTGTGATTGTTTCTAAATTATTATGATCTAAAGCCTAAAATCTTGCACGTCATATCTAATTTTCATATCTTGCATCACAATGCCATTGATCCCATCCACACCCATGTCTTTCTGTCCTTAGCTCTAGCAACCATTTCATCCCCATATCCTATATTTGCCATTTCAACGTATCGTCTGAAATCGGTACATTTCACTTGATATGTACCGGTATTGACCATGAATGATACGGGTGTATCAGTCCCATATCAGCTTGGAACAGCCCAATACATGGCGATATATAGCGGTATCGGTGGTGAATGATGCATCATGTGACATACTGATTCCAAACCTTAATTTCACCCTTTGTAGTGCACTCCGGTGAAGCTTGGACTATTAGTAACTATTAATGCTTGGGAATTCTTGTAGAATTATTGGTGATTGGATGTGCTACCGAAGCTTGTGAGACTAATCTCAAGAGATTAAGATTGTGAAGGCAAGGGAGAGAAACATAAATTCCACACAATCAAGTGAAGTTCAAGCAAGCAAAAAGAAGGCTGTCTTGGTGTGGGAGAATCATGGAGAGAAGGGGGTTCTTTGTGAATGGCAGCAAGGGGTTGGAGACGAACAAAGTGCTATGGACAAAGATTGTGGTCAATAAGTTCAAAGAACTTCCGTTTCTAGAGGAAGTAGATTTGGTTCTGAAGCATGGAAACCCAAGTTCCTCGAACTTATTGATCAAAATTTTTGTCCACAGGAACTAGATTCAAAGTGAAGAAGAGGGATAAAGGTGAGATTCAAAGTAAAGAAGAGGGATAGAGGTGAGATTGTGGGTGACTGAAAGGTTGGATGCTAGGTAGACATTTGGGTGCGAATGTTTCTATGACATCCATTTCCCTAGCCTCTATTGGGAGGCTTCTACTGAGGAATCCCTTGTGCAAGAATGCAATGAAGAGTTGGGGAGCAAGCTAGTTTAGAACATTTATTATTATTATTATTATTTTAACTTTAGCTAGTTTAGAACATTACTTATAGAAGGAACTGCAAAGAAGACGAATTGGAGGATTTCGCTCTCTTAATGGAATGATGCTTTAACGGGCTGTTTGGATTTGGGCAAAGTTGTGTCTCAACCAGTCGTCATGGACAACCGTTAATGTTCATGGTTTGTCAACCCCCCGTGTGCATGGGAATCAATGCACTTTTGGACAAGTAATCATGGATGTGTAGTGTAACCACTAGACCATGGAATGTGTCTCCTGTGGAGAAGTGGAACTACTTGTTAATGGCACTTTGTAGTTTCAGTGGACATGAGGATCATATTTATCCATACACATGCATGACATGTTTCAATGTGCCATGTGTGCGGTTGTCCAAGCATCCCACATGTGCATATGTATCTCTATCAATCTTCAAGAACTAAAAAATGTGATACATGTGCCAATGTGCACTTCTATGTGTGCTACCAATTAAACTTTAATTCCCTACATGTTCCACAATCTATCTTGTCTATGATCCATGGTGTTTGTCAACTAGCATTGACAACAACATGCCATAGATGTTAACCACGATGCAACTATGCCTAAATCCAAACAGGCTTCAATTCTTGATCCTGGAGATGATGCAAGCATTTGGAAATGAACCCATCAAGCTTGTTTTGCACTGGTTCCTGATTCCAAGTGGAAATGGAGAGGATTTCACCCTCTCTCACATTTGCTTATATATTCATACATAAAGTTTTAAAGCATTTACGGTAATGCTGAGATGGAGGAACCATTATGACTTATGATCCCAGGGTTTCCATAATTCCTGCATCAACACATGTACCCGACAGGGCAAATTTTCAAGCTGTGAAGTGTTCTTGTAACATACCTATGTCTTGGAGAGTAGATTTTGATGGCAAACTTGGTCCTTTTCTACCTTGGCCCCTCACGTGTTTGGTGGCTGTTATTATTATTATTATTATTATTTTTATGATGAACTTCATTTATTTTACATCATCTGTACTACATATAACACGAGTAGTGTTTTGCCAATTTTGCCCCTGCAATTACTTCCAGAGGGCATAGAACATTGAATATTTCGAGAACTTGAAAGACCTTTTAAGTAAAGCTAGGGATATTTCAAGAACTTGAAAATGTGGCTGGTGTTTGACAGATGGCTCAGATTTCTTCCACAAAAGCCAGCCAATGGCTTGTATTTTACCTGCAGAAAGCCTCGACCGACTTTCTCTGCCCTCTAGGCGTGGATTTTTCTCTCCTCTATTTCTCTCTTCCTTCCTCTCGCCACACCTCTCTCCATGCCCACGTGCGTTGCATGTGCCACACCCCTAGAATATAATAAATGCACACCATAAAAAATATTTGTAATATAATACACAGGGTTTGTTTGTATTGATTTTAATTTTATATCTTAGCTTTTGATCTTAATTTAATACATTTGGCAGCTTTATGCCCATTCATACAGGGGCAGAGAAGGACCTCCGATTTATATACTGTGCTGGTAAGAAATTCGTGCATATATCATTTCATTAATGCATATGAGATATACTTCTCCCAAATGTCATTAGGCTCCATCGATGTTTCAGCTGCCATCTGTTCTATGTTAAATAATTGGAGTGGAATGGACAGAAAGAAAGCCAACGAATATATACTCAATTGCCAGGTCTGTGGCTAGTGCTCCTTCTTTTGTGATTTTTCCGCTCTATGCTGCCACCATTTTTCCTGATAAAATGCCTTTCAAAGATGTTGGGTTTGTCATGCATCTACACTAAATATTCCAGCTGTCATTTGCAGTCATATGATGGTGGTTTTGGCTTAGTTCCGGGCTCAGAATCTCATGGTAAGTAGATACTGCAAAGTCCATATTATCACGCGACTTACATATTTCAACTATTGCGTTTTTTAGTGCAGAAATTGGTTGTCGTTCATGTTTCAAATATTGGTTTTTAATGCAATAATTGGTTGGTTCCAGCTTGTAGATGTTCTGTCCCAAAAATTAGGCATGTCCACTCATCAGGTGGCGACGTTATACAAAATATGACTAAGGAAACTTGGCTGATTTTGTTTTTTAACCGTCCATTTGGTTTTTGCATTGTAATTGACCTAATGAGTGGAGCAGCCTGATTTTTTGGCCAGGTCATCTACACAGTGGACCAACCTGTTGGATGGCTTCAATCTCGTACATCTTGGCACATGCGCTGCTGTTATGATGGCTGGGTCCTGCACTCATGTGGGATTGGCAAGGCTCATTTATGTACATATATGGTGCAAACAAGGGGCTGTTGTATGGATGAGTCATCTGATTCACCTTAAACTTGAGAAAAACAATCCAAAATTCACTAAAAGAGATTAATGGAGAAGCACCATAAGGAGGGTACCTCTTGGATAAACTTCAAGAAATCACAGCTATGGAAAAAGAGAAAACCCTTCTCGAAAAAGATTCCAGCAAAAAGAATATCAATCACTCTAGTAAGAATCCCATTAAAATGTGTATATACATAAAACAAAATCTGGGGATAAATCTCAGCCCTTGATTCTAGGATCATCTCAGCTCCTGATTATCTAAAAACCTATCCTTGAAATTTCCAACCTGTCTGATTCAAACAGAAAGAAAAGACCGCTAGATTTAACCCAAAAAACATGCTATATCTTGGCCCATAAGCAGTGCTGTAGCCTACCTCTTTTTGCGGATAAATAGGTGATAGGTCCGCATGGGTCATGATTAATTAAACTGTGTGGGTCCATCCACAGCTTCATGAATATATATCCATGTTTATCGCTTGAGAAAAGTAACTAAATGGTTTTATAAAGATATCAATGGAAAGATGTTGGTTCCACACATAAACTCACTGCGAAGATGTCTCCTGCTCATTAGATGAGCTGGTGGAGACTGTGTAGTGTGTGTGAGCGATCCAGGGTTCATTCCCTGATAGTGATCCCAAAACAAAAAAAAAAAAAAAAAAGAAGAAAAAGAAGAAAAAAAGAAATAAAAAAGTAACTTCGAAGATGCAATAACTCGTTGGCAGCTTCTGTGGCTATGTTTTCTTTTTGGAGTTCTTTTCTATTCATATTTACAGGTTTTATATGGTGTGTATATAGCAATTCTGTTAATCCAACACCATTTGGAGTGACATTGCTGGACAAGTCAAGTTGCTCCTTAGTGGCAGTCTAACTTTGACTCGATAATTCCTGAACTCTCCTACCGAGTTTAAATAGACCATTTCTTCCTCATGTCCATGACTAACACTGGAGGATTTTCTTTCACTGTCAAGATAAGCTTTGACAATTTTGTAGCATGGGCTTGAATCAGCTTCTGTCGAAGTATGAGGGGCCGAAACTGCAAGAGGTTGCTTTAAATTTCAGGGTCTGTGGGGGAATTATTAAGCTCCCATTGCGCCGAAAGCCCATTTTCCCAAATTGCCACCGTTCTTATTTCTTGTCCTACAAGGGAGCTCGAGGGCAATTCATGCTGATTTTTAAAACTCATACTGTCTGATGCAGAATGCAGTTATGCACTTAATATATTTCTGGAAGCACGCCTTTATTTCAACTGCCACACTGGAATTATCACTGATGCACAATTTGGCACTTATCCTAAGTCCAAACACACACATAGCAATTTGAATTGCTGCTGTGATTACGTCAGTGAGGGATGGAATGTCTTTATTCGTGTATAGATCCATTTACAGCTTTTCTGGTTTCAATCTGGATGTCACAATGTATGGTCTTCGTTCAGATTGTTTGTTTTTCAGGCAATCCTCCTGATGTCTGTGTCATAAAATCATGACTTTGGGAAAACCCAAACAAATAAAATGATGAGCGCTTGTGAAGAATCACATCTTTGGCATATGCATTTTCAAAGAAAGCATCAAATAGACTAAAATAGTACACCCCTTTCTTTCCAACTTGACATCTTTTTTTTTTTTTTTTTGGGGGGGGGGGGGGGGGGGGGGGGGGGGAGGTATCGTGGGAGCATACCACCTATGATTTTATTAGTTTAAAGTCAACTCATCTGTATGAAAGCTTACTATCTATAACTGTCTTAGCAACACAGGTGGTGCGACTTACTGTGCGGTTGCAGCTCTACGGTTGATGGGATTCATCAAAGATGATATTCTATCCAAATTCATTTCATCTTCTGTCATCAACGTGCCAGCGTTGCTGGAGTGGAGCTTAGAGGTGTCTTTTCTTCTCCTCTTTTGTTTTCTTTCTTTCTTTCTTTTCTTCTTCTTCTTCTTCTTCTTCTTCTTCTTCTTTTGTCAGTCTCAAAGCAGTATGTGATATCAATATTTTTGTGATACACCATTCCTAAGGTAGCTGCAGGATTCTTCTGCATCATGAAAATGGATGATTGCAACCGATAGTCCGCATTTAATGAGGCCCGAATTGTACGAGGAGTGCCATCTTTAGGGATCTCCAATCCCCCATGTGGCCCACAATATGGACGATTTCAATCACCAAAATGCAGGCCAAGCAAATTCTCAATCAACATCATAGATTTCCTCATCATGGATTGTGCTTTCAGGCTTAAGATTGAAGTGTCATAATAAGCACCTGATGTCATTTCTGAAATGTATTAGATGGTTGGATATTGTGATCTTGCGATACAAATTCGACAGGGTGCATTTTGCTGCCCTCTGTACTCTAATATTAGTGACAACCTCTGCAGATGTTAGCATTTGAATGTGAAAGTTTACGCCATTCCCTTTTCCTACTACAGAGGCAAACAATTGATGGTGGATTTCAAGGCCGAACCAACAAGCCTAGTGACACATGTTATGCATTTTGGTAAGCCCACATAGCCATGAAGTTAAGGGCCTCTTTTGGATTGATGGAATCCAAAAGTAACTGTATAAAAGAAAATGTCTTCTGTAGATCTGTCATTTTCCACCCATTGTGACAAGAAAGTAACCTGTGGAATACGATTTTCTTTTCCAAGATTTTCCTCAAAAAAGGGTCTTTCCCTTTCCTCCAAAAAACTTGATTGTCCTCATTTCCACAAATTTTTTGAGAAACCGGTTTTACTTTTTGACCATTGACTATTCCACAATTCTCTGAACATGATGGAAACTAAAACAAGCAACCTTTTTTAGATTCTTTTCAATGGATTTCCTCATCCACAGTTTCCCTCAGATATGACATTTTCCTTTCCAAATCTACACTTTGGATTCCATCAATCCGAACAGGCCCCTAAGAGTCTGCAGCTGCATTTGGTGTGATGTTTAAAAAGGGCAATGTGGCATTCAGGGTCGGCAGTGTTTTGAAGATCTTAGGAGCTCACCACTTCTTTGACAAGGATGCTCTGCGTGCTTTTTTGCTTTCCTGTCAGACCCCGGTACATGGTTCTTCACCTTCTCTCTCTGCTGTCATAGCTCTATTATTAATTGTAGATGCAGTCCATTTTAATCCTCCCAAGGTTTACACTGTATATGTGGCGTACATGTATGTTGAGCTGAACCATCCATTCATCGTAAGGCTCAATAAATGGATCCTACACCAAAAATCACTCCGATCGGACAACCTAATTGTGAAACATATGTTGTACAAAAAACTGTCAGCTGGATTACTATTGTCCTATTGCTGTAATTTTTTATTTTATTTTTTGGTCCATAAGACATTCATCCTTGTGCCTGTGAATGGATGGTTTGGAACACCATGTATGTGCCGTATGGAGAGTTTTCATTCCTGTATTTATGCTATCTGTAAGGATATGAATAGCATCCTCAGACTCCCATGCTATACAATTGGGATCCAGGCTATTGATCTGATGTGCCCCACAATAGATCAAGCCCCCCAAACCTCCTGGACAGGATGATCCTAACCTTCTACCAGTGTCTTGGATCCCCAACCCATATGGGGACATAAACAGTTAAGAAATGCAGCAAACATTTAATAGGAACGAGGATCCAAAGATTGGTCAGGATCTTCACATCCTGGAGATTTTGGGCCGTGTTCCATCCATGGTGGGACCCATTGGATCAGCCAGGATCATCAATTGTAACTAATGTCATTCTGGAGCTCTTCTTTTAATTCTATTGATTCTCCTGCACCAGTACGGTGGTTTCAGTAAATTCCCAAAGGAGCTGCCGGATCTCTACCATACCTACTATGGGTTTTGTGCATTTAGCTTGTTGGATGAACCTGGGCTAAAACCACTCTGCGTCGAGCTTGGCACCACTGATTTTTCCTCTGGAATGTGACCGTCTTCTGCAAATCCAAAGGCTTCTACAATGATTGCAGCCAAATGCTGAATACAGCAAAATGCATCAGAGGATGGAATTCAGTTGGTGAAAATGGTCATCCGATTGGCAGCATGCAATTTGAGTACAGATTCAAATAGCTATTGATTTCGTTGTGACATAAACTGTATTACAAAACGCTTATTGTTATCATTTTGAGGTGTATTACAAATCTGTATTACAAATCTCATTGAAATTTCATTTGGGTGCATTCTGGCCCATTTTTAGGAAAGTCCCAAAAATAGTGATTGGATTATCTTAGCTGTCACTAGAAGCCAAAAAATGGACAGCTAAGAAATGGGTAGTGAAAAAAAGAAAAAAGAAAAAGAGAGAGCAAATGATCCGTATTTGATTGGTAGAATTGAGTGGTTGGATGGATAGGATTATCAGAAAACCACTATTTGTTTGCTGTAGTTGCTTCCAATGTGTGCTGTGAATTCCATTGACCATCTCAGTTTAGCCTGAAATTTATGAGATGGGCTTGTTAAGTGGGCCACACATTTTTATTGGTGAATGTACGGTTTATCTTGTTTGGATCTTTTTATTGGCTAAATCCAAATTGGCCAATAAAATCCAGGAGAGGTATCTCTCCTTCGAGTAACCAGTACAAGCATCTACACTCAAGAACAGCATTTGGCAATCCAAATGAATGGTTTTCCGATTTTCTAATTAGGATAGTTTGAAGCCGGTGGTGCTCTGGAAACTGAGAATAGGTCCCCTTAATCTACAACCATGGCTTTTCGATTCGGTTGCTTTGAGTCAAGTACTGACTGAAACTGAGTTGACATGCCTTAGTTGGATATGAGTTAGATGAGTAGTCCTACCACAATTTTTTTTTTCTATAACAGACAATTCCGATACTTTCAATGGCAAAAGTGAAAGCAATAAATTCAGAAGCGTCGCATCATGACTTTATCATATCCGCCCACTCCACTCCGTTGGGCTGCTTCCTCATACACAAATTCCATTTCCTTCCCCTCTGATCGTAGCCATTAACATAGATCATTTGATCACTGGGACCACTGAAGCAACTACAGATACCAGCCATGGCTAAATCATCATCTATAACGAAGTTACTCGCATCAGCTCGAGCCATTCTCTTCTCGCAGATCAATTGTAACAACGAACCAGAAGTCTTTTGGATGGCTGCATTTGGTGTGAATTGATGGTAAATGTGAGTTTTCTCTATGTTTGGCAACCCTCATATTTAATGTTGAATTGGATTCCATGTGAATCCAAATACATCCCAAGGGATAATTCTGAAATCTTGGCAAAATGCTGGGAATCTAATTCGGATTTACATGGTGTTTTACCAATAGTATGGGTGAATTTGTTGGGATTTTTGGAATATATTCAGACATGGATCCAGTCCAATTCATAGCACCAGAAATGGTGCTACGAAGTCGACCTCATGGGAGCTTCCTATGAGCTCGAGCCGTGTGAGCCCCACTGTGATGTGTATTGGACATCCACTCTATGCATTTGGTGGGTCCCTTCTAGGTTATAGGATATCCCAACAATCAGCCGTAACAGGAACTCAAGAGGGACCATTTGGATGCAATTCACGCAAAAGGGAGTTATCCTGATTTTGTTTGGTCCACTCGTGGAAAACCAATCCAATTGATTTCTATCTCACTACTACTTGTTTGGTTGATGGTGGATCAGGTGAGGGTTTGCGAAAGTGCAACCAAATGTACAAGCAAACCAAAACCACCTGCGGCTGCATCCAAACAGACCCAAAAGAAATGACCCCAAGTTGTTAACGTATTGTGTATTAGTTTCAGCATTTGGACCACGTGCGGTCCGACTGGGACGAGCCAATCATGTCCACATACAGCCCATCTGCTAAAGCCCAAAGTCCAAGCTAACCGTAAGGATAAGGAACTGAACTTGGGCTGGAATAGGCCCACTAATGAAATACTCAACACGCCAACTATAGAAATCGGACTTGTTTGGGCGAATTTGTTTGGACAATATGCAGACAGATAATCAGACCTAAAAACCCAGTCCATGTCCAACCCACAGATTGAGTCGGGGCCATTTTATTTGTTTATTTCAAGGAAAACGATCATATAATATCAACTCAAGGGTAAGTTCCAGTAGAAATGACCTCTGTGGGCCTCACTTTAATGTGTGCATCTGATCTACCCCTTTGACGTTAGTCCATGAGGCCAACAACCAGCATAATCAGAAACTTAGGTGGGCCACGCCATCGGAACCGTTGGGAGAAGACACCCAACAAATAAAAACCTTCTAAGTGATGTGTCAAAAATTTATTGCTTCTCTATGGACCTCACCATGATATTTGTATTTTATCCATGCTGTCCATTCATTTTTCCATATCATTTTAGGGCATTATTCCAAAAATGAGACAAATCCAAATCTCATGTGGACCACACTACAGGAAACAGTGGTGATTGAGCTTCTACCATTAAAAACTTAGGGGCCACAGAAGTTTTGAATGAAGCTAGGTTTTTTTTTTTTGGGATTTTTGGAATATATTCAGACATGGATCCAGGCCAATTCATAGCACTAGAAATGGTGCCACGAAGTCGACCTCATGGGAGCTTCCTATGAGCTTGAACTGTGTGGGCCCCACTGTGATGTGTATCGGACATCCACTCTATGCATTTGGTGGGTCCCTTCTAGGTTATAGGATATCCCAAAATTCAGCAGTATCAGGAACTCAAGAGGGCCCATTTGGATGCAATTCACGCAAAAGGGAGTTAATTCTGATTTTGTTCGTCCACTCGTAGAAAACCAATCCAATTGATTTCTAGCTTCTAATACTAGTATACTTGTTTGCTTGAAGGTGGTTCAGATGAGGGATTGCGAAAATGCAACCAAATGTACAAGCAAACCACCTGTTTTAGTTTCAGCATTTGGACCACGTGCGGTCTGACTGGGACGGGCCAATCAAGTCCAGATACAGTCCATGAGCTAAAGCCCAAAGTCCGAGCTGTCCATGAGGATAAGGAACTGAGCTGGAAATCTGGAATAGGCCCACTACTGAAATACTCAACATGTCAACAACAGAAATCAGACTTGTTTAGGCGAAGTTGTTTGGACATTTAGCACGTGCAGCCCAGTTGATTATCAGACCTAAAAACCCAGTCCATGTCCAACCCACAGATTGAGTCGGGTCCATTTTATTGGTTTATTTCAAGGAAAATGATCGTATAATATCAACTTCCATGTCCAACCCACAGATTGAGTCGGGTCCATTTTTTTGGTTTATTTCAAGGAAAATGATCGTATAATATCAACTAGAGGGTAAGTTCTAGTAGAGATGACCTCTGTGGGGCCCACTTTGATATGTGCATCCGATCTACCCCTTTTATGTTAGTCAATGAGGCCAACAACCAGCATAATCAGAAACTAAGGTGGGCCACGCCATCGGAACCGTTGGGAGAGGACACCCAACAAATAAAAACCTTCTAAGTGATGTGTCAAAAATTTATTGCTTCTGTGTGGACCTCACCATGATATATGTATTTTATCCATGTTATCCATCCATTTTTCCATATCATTTTAGGGCATGATTCCAAAAATGAGACAAATCCAAATCTCATCTGGACCACACCACAGGAAACAGTGGTGATTGAACGTCTACCATTAAAAACTTCTTAGGGGCCACAGAAGTTTTGAATGAAGCTCAGTTTTTTTTTTTTCCTTTTCTTTTCTTTCCCTTCATCCAGGTCTATGTGACCTAATCAACAGGTTGGATGGCAAATAAATATTATGGTGGGCCATAAGAAGTTTTTAACGGTGGGCGTTCAATCACCACTGTTTTCTTATGGTGTAGTTGAATTGAGATTTGGATCTGTCTCGTTTTTGGGATCATGTCCTGAAATGATTTAGAAAAATAGATGAACATCGTGGATAAAACACATATATCATGGCGGGGCTCATATAACGCTGTCATCAGAAAAAATAAAAGAAGAGATCACCAAAAAATAGAAAGAAAAAAAGCCATGGTATATTATAGATGCATGCATGTGTATCCAGGACTCAATGTTTATTATATGTGTAATGGTACTTAACTATCCATCTATCCTATGCCACACACACGTGGACTTGTTCATGTGTCACTATCGCAGCCTTTCTTTCACAATCACTCTCATGCACTAAAGGTCGAAGCTAAACACCAAGCAGACACCGTCCCCCCAACTTGCCTTTGGGCAGCCCCATATTTGTATTTTGCTTTCTTGGTCCGTGATTTTATCTATCATCTTCTTAAAATCCCCTCTGAAGACGTACTCGTTCTGCTCCTTGCTCAGAGGCAATTTCCATTTGTCTCCATTCACACCATAGCAATTAACTGTAACTGCTGAGCCACTAGAACCATAGCCACTGAGACATTTTTCAATCCCTTCATGACCTTTTACTTCCAAACCAGTCGCCTTGTCTCTAGGCAATGTCTCCTCACATATCAATTGTAACCCCTTCCCTGACTTCTTTTGTTTATCTAATTTTTTCTTTAGATTTTCGTACTTGTCAAAGGGAAAGGGTCGTCCATCAGCCATGATTTCTGTTATGAGAAGGGAGAAAAGAAAAGAAAAATCTAGGACGAGAATTTAGCAAAGATCCGATGTAACAATTTCAAATGGGCATTTTTCTTTTATAGACCTCCATTTTGAGTAATACCAACACATCTTGCCTTGGGTAACCTCCTCTTTTTGTGTAATAACGACACACATGTCCATAGCTTCTCTAAACCAAAAGGGTTTGTGTCTATGAAATATCTCTAATACTAATGGGTTTGTGACTATGGTTTTTTTATTTATTTGAAATATAGCTACTCTAAATCAAATGGGTTTGTGAATATAGATTTTCCGGTGTGAAATAGAGCTACTCTAAAGCCTAAAGCAAATGGGTTTGCGACTGTAATGGAATTTCTATGTGAAATATAGCCTGTCTAAACCAAATGGGTTTGTGACTCTGAAATTTCTATGTAAAATACTATTCTTTGGATTGGAAGAAATACAAGAGATAATTATAAATATGGTTGAGCTATGTTGGGCCCACCTTGTCTTATATGATATCCAGTACCACTTCTGTCAGGTATTCTTCCTTCTCCTACCCTAAGGTGAAAAGTCAGCCTTACCCAAGACTCAAGTAGGCCACATCATTGAAACTTTCAAGATGCTGTGTAGGGGCCCATTATGGTGTGTATATCTAATCCAACCCATTGAAAAGGTGCACCCATCAGGAGGAAGGGACTAACCAAAATCAGCCCAATTCAAAAGTCAGGCAGGGCACATCTTGTGGTTTATAGGTTTTATGCATGACTTTTTTCGTTGTTTCTTCCAGTGTGGCTGATTTTTAGTATCTTGGCCTAGCAAATAGCAATAGCATGAGGGGGGTGCACATGATGCACGGGTAAGATGTCATAGACACATTGTGGTGGGCCCCACAGTCAACTCCATGCAATCCTTCCCCTCAATCCTAGTTGAGAAAGGAAATGCAACTATAATCAAGTTGTCAAACATATATATCATGGTGGGCCCTATTGAGCTTGGGCCATGTTGTGCTCAAGGTATGGAAGCAATATTGTGCATCCAACTAAGAGCCATGTGGAGCCCATCTCAATGCTCGTCTAACATCCAATCCATCCATCAATATCTCCATCTCATGTTGGGACTTGAGCCCAAAAATGAGTTAGATCCAAAAATCAAGTGGGCTACATTACAAGAAACAGTGAGGATTGAAACACCCACCATTCAAACCTTCCTGAGGCCCACCTTGATGTTTTTTTTTTTATAAGAGAAGTGGACTGTTGCCACAATTTCATTAATCACATGGAATTTACATCGCTTCAGGAGAGCCTCAATAAAATTGAGAGACTCGCCTATCATATACGAAACATACCGAAAAAGGACCCAAAAAACAGGGGACCGACTATACCATTGTAGTTCTGAGAGTTCCTAGTCCAAGACGGTCTAGGAAGATCAGTTCCCGTACTTGGAGAGGAAGAGATGTTGCGAGGAGATGAATGGCGAGTGACTGTCTGTTGCTACCTTCACGGGCCATGCCATCTGCCGGTCCGTTGCCCTCTCTTTGGATATGATTGAAAACGGAAGTACCGACTATTTCAAATTGTTTATCCTGGCTAGCCAAGGGCCCCACGTTGATGTTTATAATGAATCCAAACTGTTCACAAGGTGACTTCCACCAAGATGGAGGGAAAAAACAAACATCACCCAAAACCTAATCTTTTGTGGGCCCCAAGTTTTTTCAATGGTGGTCATTCAATCCTCACAGGTTCTTGTGGTGGGACCTTATTGTTTTGGATCGATGAAAAATTCATCCCGTATACCAGTTTGGCCATATCATTTTAGGTGGTGAACCCAAGGATGAGGCAGTTACAAGCCTGAAGCGGGCCACACGGAAGGAAATAGTGAGTATTGAACAACCACCATTGAATCTCTTGGGGCACATCGTGACGTTTGTGACAAATCCATCCCATCCATCATTTTCACCAAATCATTTCAGGTCGTGGGCTTAAAAATGAGGTAGATCGAAAATTCAAGTGCACCACACAGCAAGACAGAGTGAGAATTAAACATCCATTATTGAAGTCAACTCTCTCAATCTTGCATTTTGTAAACGGTGCACACTAAAACCCCCTACCTTGACAAGATCATATGGCCCACTGTGATGTTTCTAATAAATACATCCTATCCACTAGTTTCATTAGATGAATTTAGGTGGTGGCCCAAAATTGAGGCAATCAAAAGCTCAAGTGGGCCACAAAAAAGGCAAGGGTCAACTGTTATGTTGTGACAGGACCAACCCATCCACCAGTTTCACTGGATTATTTTATGTGGTGGACCTAAAGATGAGGTAGATCTAATGCCCGAGTAGGCCTCTGAGCTAAGAAATAGCGATCCCACAGGCATACCATGATGTTTGTGACAAATCCAATCCATTCCACCATTTTTGCCCAATCATTTTAGGGCGTGGCCCAAAAATGAAGTAAATCCAAAATTCAAGTGGAACATATGGGCAGGAAGCCAGGATATTGAAGGCCGATCATTGAAATCATATTTCTCTCTCTCCTTTTATATTAAACACTCACTATTAACAAGATCACAGGGCTCACCATGATGATTATGACAAATCCATATCATCCACCAGTTTTGCCAGATCAATTTAAGTGGTGGGCCAAAAAATGAGGCAGATCCAAAGCTCAAGTGGGCCACATGAAACAAAATAATGGACATTAAACGAACACCGTTGAAACACTTGAGGGCCACCATGAAGTTTGTGATAATCCAGCCCGTCCAGAAATCTCACCATATCATATTAGGGCATGGTAATGAGGCAGATCCAAAACTCTAGTGGATTAGAAGGTAGGAAATAGTTAGCATTGCACGCCCAAAGTTGAAGCTAACTCTCTCACTCACTCCGAGGTAAACAGTGTTAATTAAATGCACATGTTGATTAGATTGCGGGGTATACCATAATGTTTTTCAGAAATCCATGCCATCCACTAGTTTTTCAAAATCATTCTAGGACGTAGGACCAAAAATGAGGTAGTCTCAAAACTCAACTGGGCCACTAGGTAAAAAACAATGGGTATCCAATGCCCACCTTTCAACCTGTCATGCAGCCCGCATAATGTTTGTGAGAAAGTCATCCCATCTATCAGTTCTGCTGGATCATTTAATTAGGGCGTGAGCTAAAAAAAAAAGAAAAAAAAGAGTGGCTCTAAAGATCATGCATATTATTAATAGCAGTAGGAATGACCTTACAAAGTGTTTAAATGACCTTATAAACAGATTTTTTTGGATGGCATAAGAACATCATAGTGGATCTTGGGAATGTTTCAACAGCAGCAAATTACCACCTCACTTTTTCCTGCCATGTTTTTTGACCCACCATCTAAAATGATATGGCCAAGCTGGGAGATAAGGTGGATTTATCACAAAGATCAGGAGCTAGGGCCCACCAAGCTTCAACAGTAGCGCGAAAGGGCGTTGGGAATGGTATTCAGAGTTGTGTGCACCGGGTGAGTTGACTTGGCAAACTCAACTCATTTGACTCATTCGGATCTGATTTTACTCGAACTAAGTGGTTGAGTCGATCTGAACCAAGTAAGCTTCACCCAATCCGAACTCAAACCGAGTAAAGTCTGAGTCACCCAGTAACTAGACTCAACCTGACCCAAAATTTGACTAGTTCAGACTCAACCGATCTGAAACCGGACTTGACTTGGGTTCCATAGTATATAAATGAAAAAAATATAAATAACTAATTATCTAACAACCCTACTCAACTAAAAAAAAAAGAAAAAAAAGAAGAAGAAGAAGAAGAAGAAGAAGAAGCAAAGTTCAACCCGACCTGACTCAATCCTTGTGACTGTGTTGGACTCAGACTGGATTAGTCCGGGCCATACCCGGACTCAATCTAGGTTAAACCTTGAAATAGTTTAAAAGTCAACAACTTTTTCTTTATAACTCAACTATACTAAAATATCTTTTTTACGCAAAACTTAGGTAGTTGCTTATTAGACATGCCGTATAGTTTGTAAGGAAAATATAAAGATTGCTGTAATAGGTCCGACCAGTATAAACAATGGGCTATTTGGTCATTATCCCAAATTTAAATTAGAAATCTTTAGAAAATTCCACCCATATTGTGGTAGAAAGAACCACGCATTTTTATTAGAATCAAACATAACCACCCATATTTAAAGAGTGCGGATCCTCTGTTTCCTGAAGGCAGGAATTCCCTGACTCCAGCGTTTTCATTGGTCAACGTCACTGAAAATGCCACGTCATCAATTATTTCAAATATATTAAAAAAAGTACATTTAATAAGAACTATAACGGAGACGAAATCGGATTGCGTACTGAGTTACTCAGTACGCTATTACCGTACTGAGTAAACTCTGTTGGGCCCACCATGAATGTATCTGGTGTATCCACGCCGTCCATCCATTTTTCCATCTTATTTTAGGGGTTGAGACAAAAATTTAAGCATACCCAAAGATCAAATGGATCATACCAAAGGAAACAGTTGGAATAATGATTTCCACTGTTGAAACCTTTATAGGGCCCACAGTGATGTTTATTTCTCATCCAACCTGTTTACAAGATCACAAAAACATGGATGAGGGGAAATCACAAATACAAGCTGGATCCAAAATTTCTATGGCCCCCAAGAAATTTTTAATGGTAAATGTTCAATTTACACTGTTTCCTGTGGTGTGGTCCAATTAGGATTTGGATATAATTCATTTTTCGATAGAGCGCTAAAATTATCAGGTAAAATGGATAGACAGAGTGGATAAAATACATAAATCAAGGTGAACCCCACAGAGTTTACTCCATACGCTTAGCTTACTGAGTTACTCAGTAGGCAATCCGCTTCCAACGGAGACGTTAAACGGAAGCGGTTTGCGTGCTGAGTAACTTAGTACGGTAAGTGTAATGAGTAAAGTCTGTGGAGCCGACCATCATTGTCATTCGTGCATCATACCAATTCCATTCTCCATCCATCTCTTTTACCATCTAATTTTATGGTTTTACAACAAAAATTAATCATATCCAAAGATCAAGTGGACCACACCACTTGAAACAGTGTGAATTGAATTCTACCGCTGAAAAGTCGTTGGGGCCCACGGAAGTTTTATATCAAGATGATATTTGTTTTTTCCATTCATCTATGTCTCTGCGATCTTATGAACAGTTTGGATGAAAAATAAAAATCATTGGGGGCTTGAAAATACTTCAATGGTGAAAATCAATACTTCCACTGTTTCATTTGGTATTGTCTACCTGAGCTTTTGATATAATTCAGTTTTGGGCTCAACTCCTAAAATGATTTGAAAAAATGGATGGACGGCGTGGATAAATCACATGAATTCACAGTGGGCCTAATAGAGTTCACTCAGTACGAGAAGACTCGTATGCAATCCGATTTCACGTGTCTAACGGGACACCTGCATAAGCCTTTTGCAGGATCTTCCTGCGCAAGGATTCCAAATGGGTCCACTACGACTTTTGTGATAAATCCAACCCGTTCATCTATTTTTAGATATCATTTTAGGACATCATACCAAAACTAATGAATATACAAAACTCAAATGGGCCACACAAGAGGAAACAATGGGGATTTAGTGTCCACCGTTGAAATATTTATATGGCCACAAAAGTTTTGCATCGGTCTAATATTTTGGTGTTTTCACTTAATCCTAATAAAAATGACCTTATAAACAGTTTAGATGGCATATAAACATCAAGAGGCCCAGGAAGGTTTCAACGGTAGGAATTTCTTTCTCCATTGTTTCATCTTGTATGGCCCAGTTGAGTTTTTAATCATCCTAATTTTTGGTTACATGTCTTAAAATGAGCTCTAAAAACGGATGAATGGATTGGAATTCTTATAAACATCATGGTGGACCCCACCATACATCCCAGGCTGGAACTTCATGCAAAAGGCTTTCCCCGTGAATCCGCGTCCACGGTTTCCATTGGAAACGTATTGGCTACTCCCCTGCCACTCGGTGCTATGTGGGCCCACCATCATGTATGTGTTTCATCCATGTCGTCCATCTATTTTTCTAGATCATTTTATGATCTGAGACAAAAAATGAGGTATAACCCAATCTCAAGTGGACCACATTACATGAAACAGTGTTGAATGAACGTTGACCATTAAAAACTTTTTGGGGACTATAAAAGTTTTGGATCAAGCTGATCTTTGTTTTTTCCCTTCATTTGGGTCTTTATAACCAAACCAACAGACTGGATGTCAAATAAATAGTACGGTGGGCCTTAGGAGGACTTTAATGATGGATATCCAACCACCATTGTTTTCCTGTGGTGTGGTCCATATGAGATTTATATCCCTCTCATTTTTGTGATCAACCCCTAAAATTATATGTAAAAATAGATTAACGGAATGGATGAAACACATACACCATGGTGGGGAAGTGATGTCACCCATTTATATGGGTCCCACTATGATGTATGTTTTGTATCCACACCGTCCATCCATTTGGAGAGATCATTTTAGGGCATGAGCCAAAGAATGAATCAGATCCAAAACTCCATAGAAAATAGTGGAGAGAGTTACGCCCACCATTTATTATGACTTAATCTAATCCAAACCTCGCCACTTTGTCTACTGAACCCTGTCACTTCGTACTATAACTCCGTCACTTTGTCTACTGAACCCCGTCACTTCGTCTAGTGAACCTCGTCACTTTTTACTGCAACTTCGTCACTTTGTCTACTGAATCCCGTCACTTTGTCTACTGAACTCCATCACTTTGTACTGCAACATCGTCACTTTGTCTATTGTACCCCGTCACTTTATGCTACAACATCGTCACTTTGTTCACTGTACCCCGTCACTTTGTGCTGTAATCTTGTCACTTTGTCTAGTGAACCCCATCACTTTGTACTGTAACATCGTCACTTTTTCTACTGAACCCGTTACTTTGTACTGCAACCTCGACACTTTGTCTACTGTCCCCTGTCACTTTGTACTGCAACCCCATCACTTTATCTACTGAACCCCGTCACTTTGTGTAGTGAACCTTGTCACTTTGTATTGTAACCTCGTCACTGTCTACTGAACCCCGTTACTTTGTACTGCAACCCCATCACTTTGTACTAGAACCCTGTCGCTTTGTACCGCAACATCGTCACTTTGTCTATTGTACCCAGTCACTTTGTGCTGCAACCTCGTCACTTTGTCTACTATACCCCGTCACTTTGTCCAGTAACCCTACTTAACCCCATCACAAAGTGACGATGTACGAGACAAAGTGACGAGGTGCAACACAACGTGATCTGCAAGAGACAAAGTGACGATGTCATTCGACAAAGTGATGGAGTTCAAGAGACAAAGTGATGAGGTTCAAGAGACAAAGTGATGGTACGATGAGACAAAGTGACGATGTTACAATACAAAGTGACGGAATTCATAGACAAAGTAACGGGTTGCAGACAAAGTGACGGGGTTCACTAGATAAAGTGACGAGGTTCACTAGACAAAGTGACAGAGTTGCAGTACAAAGTGACGGGGTTCACTAGACAAAGTGACAAGGTTGCAGTACAAAGTGAAGGGTATAGCAGACAAAGTGACGAGGTTGCAGTACAAAGTAACGGGGTTCAGTAGACAAAGTGACGAAATTGCAGTACAAAGTGACGGAGTTCACTAGACAAAGTGACGAGATTACAGTACAAAGTGACAGGGTACCGTAGACAAAGTGACGAGGTTGTAACATAAAGTGACGAGGTATATTAGACAAAGTGACGATGTTGCAATACAAAGTGACGGGGTTGCAGTACAAAGTGATGAGGTTCAGTAGACAAAGTGACGGGTTTGCAGTACAAAGTGACAAGGTTCACTAGACAAAGTGACGAGGTTGCAGCACAAAGTGATGGGGTTCAGTAGACAAAGTGACGGGGTTGCAGTACAAAGTGACGGGGTTCAGTAGACAAAATGACGAGGTTTGGATTGGATTCAGTTATAAAAAATGGTGGGCGTGACTCTCTCCACTGTTTTCTGTAGTGGAGTCCACTCGAGTTTTGGATCTAATTCATTCTTTGGCTCATGCCCTAAAATGATCTCTCCAAATGGATGGACGGTGTGGATACAAAACATACATCATAGTGGGACCCATATAAATGGGTGGCATCACTTCCCCACCATGGTGTATGTGTTTCATCCATTCCGTTAATCTATTTTTACATATAGTTTTGGGGTTGATCCCAAAAATGAGGGGGATATAAATCTCATATGGAGCACACCACAAGGAAAACAATGGTGATTGGATATCCATCATTAAAGTCCTCCTAAGGCCAACCGTACTGTTTATTTGACATCCAATCTGTTGGTTTGGTCATAAAGACTCAGGTGAAGGGAAAAAACAAAGATAAGCTTGATCCAAAAATTTTATGGTCCCCAAAAAGTTTTTAATAGTCAACGCTCATTCAACATTGTTTCATGTAATGTGGTCCACTTGAGATTGGGTTATACCTCATTTTTGGTCTCGGACCATAAAATGATCTAGAAAAATAGATGGACGGCATGAATGAAACACATACATCATGGTGGGCCCACATAGCACTGAGTGGCAGGGGAGTAGCCAATACGTTTCCAATGGAAACTGTGAACGCGGATTCACTAGGGAAAGCCTTTTGCATGAAGTTCCAGCACTGGGATGTATGGTGAGGTTTACTGTGATGTTTATAAGAAATTCAATCCATTCATCCATTTTTATAGCTTATTTTAAGACATTGGGCCCATCTGGAATCCTTGTGCAGGATCTTACTGCAAAAGGCTTTGGCAGGAAATCCACCGTCCGACATGTGAAATCGGATTGCGTACCAAGTCTTATCGTACTGAGTAAACTCTGTTGGGCCTACTGTGAATTCATGTGGTTTATCCACACCATCCATCCGTTTTTTCATATCATTTTAGGAGTTGAGCCCAAAACTGAAGTATTTCAAAAGCTCAAGTAGACCATACCAAAGGAAACAGTGGAAGTATTGATTTTCACCATTGAAGTGTTTCTAAGCCCCCAATGATGTTTATTTTTCATCCAAACTGTTCATAAGATCACAAAGACATGGATGAATGGAAAAAACAAATATCATCTTGATATAAAACTTCTGTGGGCCCCCTCAAAAAATTTTCAACGGTAGAATTCAATTCACACTGTTTCAGGTGGTGTGGTCCACTTGATATTTGGATACCCTAAAATTAGATAATAAAAGAGATGGATGGAGTTGATACAATGCACAAATGACAATGACGGTGGGCTCCACAGACTTTACTCATTAGGCTTACCATACTGAGTTACTTAGCACACAAACCGCTTCTGTTTAACGTCTCCGTTATGGTTCTTATTAAATGTACTTTTTTTAAATATATTTAAAAAAATTGATGACGAGGCACTTCCAATGACGTTGACCAATGAAAACGCTGGAGTCAGGGAGTTCCTGCCTTCCGGAAATAGAGGATCCGCACTCAATTTTAAAGTGGTTGTTTATTTCACCACATGCCATGCGAAATTAGGAAGAGTCGTCCACTTCATCGCGTAAAATGATGAAAATGCCATTCTTCATACAATGATCAGAGTACCCCTACATGCATTAGAAATTACAAAATGCCACCATGAAATGAATATTAAGATCCATCTATCCAAGCCATGAATATAAAGATATAAATTAATGACAGTTACAACATTTAGACCATCCAGACAATGGATGTTATGATCGAACTATCCAAATCTTGGAAACTGTGATATAAAACAATCAAGACCGCCAATATCATAATACAGACCATCCAGACCGTTGATACTTTTATCTACACCATCCAAACCATCAATATTATGATCCAGAGGAACCAAACCATGGACGTTATGATCTAGACGTACCATCCTGACCATGGATAGTAATATCCAGACCATTCCATCCCTACTTCATACACCTCTTGACCCATGATAACATCTTACCATTTACATGATCATGAAGAAGATCTTTTGTTAGGAAATCTTAACCATCCCATTCACCCAACAACGATACAGCCGCAAAAGAAAGAAACTAGAAAAAAGAAAGAAAGCAATGTTATTGTCTTCATGCGGTGCATTCACTACTACCTAATGAGGTCGAGCACTGTCTTCCTTAACCAATAAACGCCTTGAATTTATAAGGTACTCTTGAATCTATAAGAGATTTTCTCGAATTCACAAGAGAAACAGGAGAACTTCTAAGAAATTTTATTGATAGAATTAATAATATTGATTAAAAAGCAAGTTTAACATACCTTAAATAATCCTAAACAAACTCTAAAATAGTAAATAAAAGAGTACTAATCAAATAAGAAAACTATTTTTGAAAAATATGTAATTTCTGCTGTATGTGGACCGGTCGAGTCGACGGGTCGAATAACCAAAAAGTGTCCAGAAATTTAAACTGAAAATTCTATAAATTTTCAACCTATCAACCCAATCTATCAACTGGCATTTTGACCTGTCTAAAATGGTAGAAATCAGCCAGCAAGTAATCTGGAATTTTTGGCAGAATTTCGACTTGCCGATTACAAGGGTCGACCAATCGAAGTATGCTGAATTTTTGCTAGTTTCTCCTTGAGCTTCTTTCGCTCCATGTGAGTAAGGAACATGCTTGATCCTCGTCCTACGTTGCTTTCTTTCACAATAAGTCTCCTGAGCTAAAGGTTAATGGTGAAGACGAAGCGAACAGGGCGGCGGCCATCACAAGCCCAACCCCATATTTGTATCTTGGCCTCTTGGTCCCTCATGATTTTACCTATCATATTCGCCCACTCCCCTTCGAAGGCATACCCATTTTGCCGCTTTGTCAGACACAATTCCCATTCCTTTCCGCTATCATCATAGCCCTTAACTTCAACTGCTTGCTCTTTAGGACCAATGCCGTCTATAGCTATAACGAAACCACTCACATTGTTTGGAGCCATATTCTTCTCGCAGATTAATTTTAACAGCGAAACATTCATCTTTTCACGACGTAATTTTTCCCTTAGATTTGGGAACTCGCCAAAGGGGAATGTTCGATTCACCATGATTTTTCCTGGGAGAAAGGAGAAGAAAAATCTTAGGTGAGAGAATTTAGTAAGAGATCCAATGCAAAAATTTCGAATGGGCTTTTATTTTTCTTCTTCTTCTTTTTATAGACCTCCATTTTGAGTAATACCAACTGATTTGAACTTGGGTAACCCTCTCTCTCTCTCTAATAGTAATACCAACACATGTATATAGCTTCTCTAAACCAAATGGGTTTGTGATTATGACTATTTGAAATATAGCTTCTTCAAACCAAATGGGTTTGTGATTATGGAATTCCTATGTGAAATATAGCTTCTTGAAACCAAACGGGTTTGTGATTATGGAAATTCTATGTGAAATATAGCTCCTCTAAACCATATGGGTTTGTGATTATGAAATTTCTACGTGAAATGTAGCTTCTCCAAAGCAAATGGGTTTGTATCATATCCACCACTTTTTTGAATGTCGGAAGCGGATTGCGTGGTGTTCCACACACCACCAACTTTGGTGGTGTGTTGACGTGACAAAGTTCTTTGGGCCCCATCATGATGTATGTGCTATATCCACACCTTCCATCCATTTTGCAAGATCATTTTAGAGCCTGATCCAAAAGGTTAGGTTGATCCAAATCTCAAGTGAACCACACCACAGGAAATAACAGGAGTTGAATGTTTACGGTCCAAAACTGCTTGGGGGCCCACCACAATATTTACGTTGCATCCAACCTGTTCATAAAGTCTCCACCTGAGATTTGGACCTACCTCAAGTAGGGCCAGCTCGGTTTTGAATGACTTTTCATTGTATCCTCAAGAGTGGCCAGCTGAGTTTTTGAATCAGGCTGATTTTCAGGATCTTGACCCAACATGAGGGGGTGCACATGATGTACGGGTTAGATGCCACACGCACACAATGGTGGGCTCCACAGTCAACTCCATGTGATCCTCTGTGGGACTGGACCATCTCTTATTGGTTTATTCCGAGGAAAATGATCATATAGTGTCAGCTGGAGGGTAAGTTACGGCTGAGATGACCTCTGTGGGCCTCACTTTGATGTCTGCTTCAGATATACTACTCTTTTGATATTAGTCCATAAGGCCAACTACTAGAATGATCAGAAACTTAGGTGGGCCATGCCTTTGGGAATTGTTGGAAGAGGACAATCAACAAATAAAAACCTTCTAAATTGTTGTTATGTGGGGCCCACCATTTCCAATCCATTTATCCAGTGGAGGGATACGGAATTCCGTACTGAGTTACTAAGTAGGCTAAGCGTACTGGGTAAACTTTGTGGGGCCCACCGTGATTTATTTATTTTATCCACTCGGTTTATCTATTTTAATATATAATTTTTTGGTTAGAGCTAAAATTTGAAGCATATCTAAAGCTCAGGTGGACTACACCTTTGGAAACAGTGTTAATTTAACTTCTACCGTTAAAAATTTCCTGGGGGCCAGTGAAGTTTTGGATCAAGCTTACATTTGTTTTTTCCTTAATCCATTTTTTTTTTTTTTTTATCTTATGAACAGGTTGGATGAAAATAAAAATTACTGTGGTCCCTAGGAAGGTTTCAACGGTGGAAAACATTATTGCCTCTGTTTCCTGTGGTGTGGTCCATATGAGATTTGGATATACTTCAATTTTGGTCTCAACCCATAAAATGATCTGGAAAAACGGATGGACGGCGTGGATAAACCAATTGGGCCCAACAGAGTTTAATCTGTACGATAACTCAGTAGGCAATCCGATTTCGAGGGATACACCAAAATTCAGGCCACACAGGCTCTATGTTTGTGTGCATGCATTTAGGTATCTATCTCATATGACACATGCACGTTCACGTTCGTTCTTTCACAATTTCCGTCCTATTTTATGGTTAGAGGTGAATACCAAGCAGACATTGCATATCCGACGTTCATTTGGACGGTCCCACATTTGTATCTCACGGCTCAGGTCCATGATATTTATTATTTTCTTGGACCGCCCCTCATCGAAGGCACACACATTCCCATTTGGCCCGTTACAAACATTCAGTTCCCATTCGTTTCGGATATTAACCGTCACTGTAGATGGTCCAGCATCATCTGCGATTGTATGGCTCGCATTAGCAATTGCTTTCTTGCAGAACAACCATAGCTGCGTAATTTGGATAAAGTGACTCTCCAAAGATCAGCCCATTGAAAAATTAGGGTGGGCCACACCACGTAAATTAAGTGCTATTAGACTTGAATTTACATTGCATCTTGTTGTGTGGACTGGTGTGGCCCACTGGGCTTGAGATGGGGATGATTTTTATGCACCTGGCTTCGAATGAGGAGATGCACTAGATAGACGGTTTGGAGGGAGCGGAATCGGTGCGCCCTGGCCTCACCCAAGAAGGTGCGGCCCTTACTATGGGTCCCATCTCGATGTATGTATTCTATATCCAACGACGTTTGTCCGTTCTGCTTGATCATTTGAGGGCGTGAGCCCAAAAATGAAGCACATCTATTTCTCAGGTGGACCATACTATAAGGATTGACTGCCCTACCATTAAAAACTTCATGGAGCCCACTGTAATGTTTATTATCCATCTAACCTATTGATTAGGTCACATAATCCTGGATGAAGGGGAAAAACAAATATCAGCTTGAGCTAAAATTTTTGTGGCCCATTAATGATCAATAAACATTGTTTCCTATGGTATATATGGCCACTCATAGGTGACAGTCACTTTAGTCCTGAATAGCCAAGACTCTCCAAATATTTCTCCACTTCGTAATTTCCTAATTTTCATAAAAATCAAGTTTGCTCGCATTTAGGATAATTAACCACTGACTCTAAAAGCTCGAACTGATAGAGCATGGTGAATTAATCCCTTTATCTCATAACCCAGGCCCCAAATTCATGGGTTAGGTCCTTGTCCGAACCCTCCTCATGGGCTCCAAATTCATGGGCTTCACCTCACACAGGCCTCAAATCTATAGATTATGCAGGCCACCTACCCCGTGTGTGCCCCCGCATCCCACGGGCTACCCCACTCGAGCTCGGTGTGAAAATGCCCCCGTATTAAGTTGAGTCTATAACGAAGGAATTTATGAGACATCTTCACATACTATGACAAGATACATTGGAACTCTATGCATCAAATTTGGTCATTTTTCAATGGTAAAAACCGTTTATCTAAAAAAAGTTAACATTTCGACCATTGATTATATACAAAGGTTATGATGGTCGTTTATGTTTAAAAGAAAAAAAGCCAAATTATCCAAGGACTGTGTTTCACTATATTTAGTTAAATGTTTATGATTAAGAAAGTACAGGCATGGTAGTCGTACTTGACTTGAATTCGATTGACTACATTGCGACCATAAGTGTTAAGATTGATCGATTAAGACTGAATCTGTGGGATCGGCTAGCTTTCGAACCACCTATCGTTGCAAAAGATCAACAATTTAGAAGCGGCAAAGTTTATCCTTCCGAATGGAAACATTTTCCCTTACATTTAGGACTTTTGTTTCAACAGTAATTGTTGACCTTGTATTCTCAATAGAACAATGATGGATGAAAAGATTTAAAACTAAAAGGACAACAATGTCGATTTTATTGATTTGTATTTGAAATTCGGTACAATTAATAAAGAAATAAATAAAAGAAAAATATGGGCGATTGTCTGTATGGATAAGCAATCTCGGTGGGTGATCAACGAAATGTGATCGGGGTGTGATCTTTCGGGTAAGGATTGGCAATGGTAAGTCGCGGATATTTATGTTACTCCTAAGCATACTACAGCGATGGCGCTAGACAGTAACAATTTAAGTAATCTAAATTTCAGACGTTCTATAATGTGGCTAAGCACAAGTGGAGAAATTTAAACTACTATAAGCAGCGTTGCGCTATATAAATTGATTGTGTTTGGCGCAAGGCCTCGAAGTCTTCAACATATGCTCCTTATATAGCTAGAGAGGAGACAAACCCTCACTGGTCTCCATGTTGGTCCAAAATCCTTGATGATTACGGAGCAAAATTGTTTTCCGATCTTCCGAGCCTAGCCAAAGAGATTTTTAAAGGTTACAGTTTGAAATCATTTTTAGATCTCTTTACCAACATGATTGCAGAGATCCATGGACGTTACAGGATCAATCTCACTGAATTCATATTCCTCATGGTGTCTTCCAATTTCCTTCCACTTTGAGATGAATTCACATCTTGAACCTTCGTAATCGCCATGAAAGCACCAATCATCTCTAGGAAAGTCTTCCATTTTGGTGAAGGTCTCCCATTTTAGTAAGATTATATGACAGTCTTGTCAAGCATATCCAAATTGTGATCAGATCCCTATCTCGGCAGGTCTTTATAAACTTGTCAGGTACGCTGCTCTAGAGGATCTGAGTCCCCGTGTGGATGGGGATCCGCATGGTCCACTTCCGCTGGTTCGTGAGCCAACGGCGGCACCTCATGGGCCCCTCCCTTAAGGGGATTATGTGTGCAACTTATGTTGGGGTTACATATCACTTGTCACAGTGTCTTATTTGCAAATGTGCGTAAGGTTCTATACCATTTTTCTTATGATGTGCGTAAGGTTCTATACCATTTTTCTTATGGTAGATGACATGCCACCAAAGGATGTTGGGCAAAAGATAACCTCAGTATGCGATTAGGACTTGATCCATTATTTTGTAGGTAGTGTCGACATGTGATGGCATTTTATTGGTCAGCATGAATGTGCCAGAGCTGGCGTAAACATGTTGAAATAATTCCAATGAGAGCTTTTATTTGTTGTCTAACCAACTTTTCATATAAACAGTTCATTTCATTTTTTTTTTAAATGACCAAGATTCAAATGTTAAGGTCCCGACGCATCACATTGCAATGATGAAGCAATTCTTTTATTAAAATAGATAAGTCTGTGAAAGCCAATTTCAAAACCAGTACTATATGTATTGCCATGCATGATTCAGTATATCAGCCCCATATCAGCCCAAAACATCCTATTATAGGCTGTTACGGGCCAAATACACAACGGTATCGTTGGTAAACGGTCAATACGTCACACACCCATTCAAAACCTTGAATGCAAAAAACGAAATATCATTGAAATTTTAGAAAAATAAAAGGAAAGAGATTAGAAAAGAGCCATGGTATTGTTCATGCATGTATTGTATATACATGCATGTGTATGTGCCAGACACACATGCACTTGTTCATGGGGCACGATCGCAACCGTTCTATCACAATCACTCTCTTGTTTAAAGGTCAAAGGTGAAGACGAAGCAGGCATCATGCTTCCAACTTGCATCCGGGCAGCCCCATATTTGTATTACGTTGTCTCGTCGACCTTTGATGTTCTTTATCATATCATTCCACCCTTCTTCAAAGAAGATCTTGTTCGACCTTTCCTCCAGACACAATTTCCATCTCCTTCCCCTCCAATCATAGCCAGCGACTGTTTGAACACCACCATAACTACGGAGGCAACTACGGATACTAGTCACCGCTGCATTATCATCAACAACGAAGTTATTCATATTGTCTTGAGCCATTGTCTTCTCCCATATCAATTGTAATTCTGAAACCGAATTCATTTCATTACTATATATTTTCTCCTTTAGATGCTTGACACTTTCTCCATGGAGCTCAAAGGGAAATTTTCGAATAGCCATGATTTCTCTTAGGAGAAAGGAGATCGGCCAATGCAATAATTTTGAATGGCATTTTCTTTTATAGACCTCCATTTTGAGTAATACCGGCTGATTTTAACTTGGGTTAACCCATTGTTTTTGTGTAATACCATAACACGTACGTAAATGGTTTCTCTAAATCAAATGGGCTTGTGACTATGAAATTTTTAAATAAAGCTTCTCTAAACTAAATGGGTTTGTGACTATGAAATTTCCGTGTGAAATATAGTTCTCTAAACCAAATGGGTTTGTAACTACGGAATTTCTATGTGAAGTATAGCTTCTTTGAACCAAATGGGCTAGCAACTATGGAATTTCTATGTGAAGTATACCTTCTCTAGACCAAATGGGTTTGTGACTATGGAATTTCTACGTGGAATATAGCTTCTTTAAACCAGATGGATTTGTGACTATGGAACTTGTGTGTGAAAGTCATGGAAAATATTTACCTTTTGCAAGGTCCTGAAAAATTGGTCAAATCCAGACCTTTGTTTTTATGTAAAGGCTGAGATTGTGAATCATGGAAAACCTTACTGCATTTGGACCTTTTCCTTGTGCATGTTTATTATCTTAACTAAAATGAAGAATCTTTGACGTAGGGATGAACGTGATGAGGATAACTACTCCAAATCTACGGAGTTTCTCTGGACTCCTCACAGAGACTTCTCGAATCCACGAGGAAAGAAAGCAGAAAATAGAAATAAATTCTAATAAATTCGAATTTGATTAATTGATGGATAAAAACAAGTTCACAACCCTTTAAATAGGGGTACCAAGCAATAGGAAAGAAATCAGAATCAAACTACAACTCAAACTCCTAGAATCCGCGACTTACTATAAATAGTAAACTTACTATTTATAGACGGTCGTGATGTCTACCAGTGCGCAAGGTTTTCGGCCAAAAAATAGTAAGTGTCCTATTTGGCTTCACCAAACTGTTCTCTTAATTATTCTAAGCTCCTTTCACGTTGGGCACAACTCCTAAAGCCCGGCGGAAGAAGAGTTTTAATCAAACTAAAACTTACTATTTATAGTAAAAATGAAATTAAAACAAGGAAACGACCATTGATCCAGGGGTTTTTTGCAATTCCGGGCTGCACAACCCGATGTAGCAGGTTTGGTTGGCTAAAGTAGCTCGTTCTACCCCAAAATCATATATTTTACGTCAGGCAACTCATTCCGGATTGCGAGATATGCCTGATCTAAGGTCCGACGTTCCGGATCACTTTTGTCGTCAACCGGGCCTTTTCTGATCCATCTTGGCCATGAAACTGTCCGCGACCCGCTCTACATCAGTCCCCTCCACTTCAAAAGAACTCGTCCTCGAGTTCTCATCCTGCTCTGATTCATGATATTCGGTCAGGTCCGCGACGTTGAAAATCCGTGAGATCGCCATATCATTTGGAAGATTAACAATATAAGCATTGTCATTGATCTTTCGAATGATTGGGACGGGTCCAATCTTCTTATTTTTCAACTTGTTGTACGTCTCGGTCGGAAATCTCTCTTTGCGCAAATGGACCATAACGCGGTCGGTCGCCCACCTCGAACACTTTTTGTCGCCGATGCTTGTTCCTTGTACTTCTCGTTCGAGGCATGTAGCTTGGTCTGCACTTCTGCATGGATGCCCATGATCTTATCTACCATATGTTCTGCTACAATGCTCGTGCCTGGGTGCTTGGGCAAAGGGACCAAGTCAAGTGTGTGGCGAGGCACTCGTCTGTAGATAATCTGGAATGGTGATCTCCCTGTTGAGCGGTTCACCATGTTGTTGAATACAAACTCCGCTTGAGATAAGACCAAATCTCACTGCTTCAGTTTTTCTCCTAAAATACAGCGAAGGAGGTTTCCCAACGTGCGATTCACAACTTTGGTTTGCCCATCAGTCTGTGGGTGATAAGCACTGCTGAATTGAAGTCGTGTATCGAATCGATTCCATAAAGTCCGCCAAAAGTGGCTAATGAACTTCCTGTCACGATCGGAAGTAATGGTCTTGGGGACCTCGTGTAGCCATACGACCTCCCTGAAAAATAGATTCGCCACGTGTGTTGCATCGAGAGTCTTCTTGCATGGTATAAAGTGCGCCATCTTGGAGAAACGATCTACCACCATAAACACCGAATCCATGCCGCGTTGTGTTCGTGGGAGACCAAGCACGAAGTCCATTGATAAATCCTCCCAAGGACCGTTAGGCACAGGTAACGAGGTGTAGAGGCCCGTATTCTGAGATTGCCCCTTGGATGTCTGACAAACATGGCAACGTTGTACGGCTTTTCCTACATTGTGCACTAATTGCGGCCAGTAATACCGCTCTTCCACAAGAGCTCGTGTTCACTCCCCAAGTGTAGGGTTGTGATATAGTAATAAACTCGGTGAGACCGAGGTCGAATCCCAAGGGACTGAAACCTGTACGTAATATGAAACTAACTAGAACTAGAACTAGAATGAGATGAAATCTAAATCGAATGTAATTTGAGGAACGATGATGAAATAATTATCTAAAACTTAAACAATTCAGGGAAAGGAACTAGGGATTCAGAGGATCCACTTAGAGTTCTTATGCCTATTTCAACAACTCAACTGGACTTAGAGTTCCATCTTCATGAAAAACAAGACTAAACCTCCTTTGATATAGTTTTTAAGAGATGAAAGGTATATGAATTAGAATGGATTCCATCACCAAACCTCCTTTGATATAGTTTTTAAGAGATGAAAGGTATATGAATTAGAATGGATTCCATCACCAAACCATGACCAGGAGACAAAGTAAACAACGGAATTAAACTAATTACCAACCAATCAACAATGTATGAAGGTTAGGAAGGGTACCGTCATCCAACCATGCCCAGGAGACGATGGTGAACAACAGGGCTTCCTGACGTCATACACATAAAAGGAAAGGAACATGGTCAAAGTCATCGCAGACCCATTGTAATTTTAGTCACAACAGACCATTAAAAACTAAAAAAAACATTCCCTTGATTAAAACCAAAATCAACATCAATTCAGTCTAAACAAAAGGCATAGCAAAAGTCTCCCATCACGCTACAGCTTCACCTCTTAGCCCTAGCTAAGAGGTTTAGCCTAGCCACATGATTAGGCTAATTCCAAAAATAACATAAACAACTAGATAAATAAATAAATAAAACAACTCCACTTTCTGTCTCTGTGCTCCACGTCCAGCCCAAGCCAAGCTTTGATTTTCTTCCTCCATGTTTTGAAACTCTTTGCAGCATAAACACGATTAAAATAGGTCGTTAAACGGCATCATGTTCATAAATTCAGGTAATAATTGAGGTTTAATATGCAATATTTGACCCTCAACAGCTCGCGTCTTGTCTCGCCCCAGGTGTCCACTGAGGCCACCTCCATGTAGCTCCTGAATAATTTGTCCCCTCAGAGAACTTTGGGGGATGCACAATTGATTCCCTTTGAAGAGAAAATTGTCCTGTATATGAAGGTCACTGGGGTGACCTTCTTGGTACTTCATCCAAGAATCTTTGAAGTCCTCGTCCTCGGCATATAGCTCCTTGAGACAATCGAAGCCGACCACCTCGTTGTTCATCGTAACAAGTAGTGATGCACGACGGCTAAGTGCATCAGCCACCTTGTTCTGCTGCCCTGACTTGTGCTTCAGAACGAACGTGAATTCCTGTAAAAATGCAACCCATCTAGCATGCACACGATTCACATTAGTCTGACTATTAATAAACTTTAATGCTTGATAGTCAGTGTACAAAACAAACTCTCTTTGAATCAGATAATGCCGCCAATGTCGCAGCGCCTGAATAACTGTGTACAACTCAAGCTCATAAGTCGACCACTTCTTTCGGGCTTCGCTGAGCTTCTCGCTGTAGAAGGCTATCGACTTGCCTTCCGGTGATAATACTCCTCCAATTCCAACGTATGAAGCGTCATACTCAACCTCAAACAATTTGTCGAAATTAGAAAGCACCAAGACCGGTGTTGTAGACAAACGATACTTGATCTCATGAAAGCTCTTGTCAGCTTTATCGATCCACTAAAACGGTCCTTTTTTCATGCAATCTGTTATAGGCGCGACTATGGTGCTAAAATCTCGCACAAATCGACAATAGAAAGTCGCTAACCCTTGAAAACAACTCACCTCATGAATGTTTGTCGGGATCGGCCATTCCCTAATAGCTTGTACCTTTTCATCGTCCACACGAATGCCTGTGGACGTTACAATAAATTCTAGAAACAACAGGCTATCAGTTAAAAAACTACACTTCTTCAAGTTGAGGTACAACTTGTTAATTTGTAGGACCTACAGCACCTGCCTGAGATGTTTCCTGTGCTCCGCCTCATCCTGGCTATATATCAATATGTCATCAAAATATATTACCACAAATCGGCCAGTGAACGGTTTTAAAACTTGATTCATCAAACGCATAAAAGTACTTGGTGCGTTCGATAGGCCGAAGGGCATGACCTGCCACTCATACAACCCTTCCTTGGTCTTGAATACCATTTTTCACTCATCACCGGGTTGAATAAGAATCTGATAGTACCCGAGAACACCTTGGCCCCTTCTAAGATATCGAGCATGTCGTCCAACCGTAGTATTGGGAACCGATATTTGATGGTAATTTTATTGATTGCCCAGCTGTCGACACACATGCGCAAGCTTTCATCTTTTTTTGGCGTTAATAATGCTGGTACGGTACATGAGCTCATGCTCTCTCTCAAGAGACCTTTACGGATCAATTCCTCCACTTGCCCTTGAAGTATCTTACACTCCTTCGGACTCATCCGATAATGAGGGTGATTGAGTAGGCTAGCCCCAGGGACGAGGTCTACGTGATGTTGGATGTCCCTCATGGGGGGCAATCCATTAGGTAAATCCTCAGGTCAGACTTCTTTGAATTCATTTAGCAACAGTCTTAAACTTGGAGGGATCTTTGAGGGTTCCTCTTCCTCGCCCTTCACCACTACAGTGTATACCTCGCCGGTTTCCTTGGATTCCTCCATAAAATTCCAAATGGTCAGGAGAGAACTCCCCTCCACTTTAGAGGCTCCAGGGTGGTTCTCTGGTGCCATAAGGGCAAGGATTATTTTTCGACTATCCTTGACGAATACATAAACATTATCTCGTCCCCGATGGGTCGCATCACGGTCTGATTACCAGGGTCGACCGAGTAACATATGACAAGCTTTCATATCGACCACGTCACAAAGTATTTGATCCTTATAATTTTTACCAATTGAAAATGAGACAGTGCATTGTTCAGTTACCTTGGTCTCATTCACCTTTTTTATCTAGCAAATTGAGTACGGGGAAGGATGTTTCATCGTTGGTAGCCGCAACTTGTCCACCATCACTCTCGAGATGATGTTCTCACTACTACCACTATCTATGATCACATCACAGACCTTTTTGTTGACGGTGCACCGAGTATGAAATATATTGTGTCATTGTGGATGTAATTCCTTCCGTGAGGCATACAACAATCGCCTCACAACTAAAAATTCACCACGATCCTCGCCCGTCATTTCATCGCCACCTGCTATTTCTTCAGTGGTTTGTTCATGTTCATCAAAGCGATGGTCTTCTTCTATGGCCTCATCTTCAGTGTCCCCTTCGTTTATAGTTAAGTATATTGCGGGACGTTGAAGACAAGTGTTTGATAAGTGGCCTGGTTGGCCACAGCGGTAACAATTGTTCGACCTTGGCCGAGCATAAGGATTTGGAATCCTACTCGGACCCGCTGTTGTGGGTGCTGCACGTTGAGGTCTGGATGAGCTACTCCCCGTATCATGGTTTGCAGTTGTAGGAAGTTGAGGTACTGGGTCTTTTCCTCGTGGCAGCACCAGATCTTGCGTGGGACCCGTTATGGGGGGTCGAGTTGAAGGATATGGACGAGTAGGAGCTCTTGCAAGTTGTGTTTCTGTCTTACCCACCAATTGAACTGTTTCATCCACGGTCCCGACTGGGTACATCTAAACTCGATCCTGAATTGTCGGTCGCAACCCACCTATAAATCGTGCCACCTTCTGTGACTCAGATTCTGACAAATCATTTCGTGTAGCCAACCGTTGGAATTCTTCAGTGTAATCTGTGATGGTTCGATTTCCTTGTCTGCAATTTTGATATTGCTGAAATAATATCTACTCATAATCACTAGGGAGAAATCGTGATCGAAGAAGATGTCTCATCCGTGGCCATGCTGAGATGAGCGCCTTATTCTAGCGGGCTCGTGAGAGTTGTAATTGTTCCCACCATGCAGAAGCACTAGATTTTAATTTAAACGCTACCAATTTTACCCTTTTTATGATCTAGCACATCCATGTAATCAAAATATCTCTGTACTTCGGCTAACCAATCGAGAAAATCTTTTATACGTAATAAAACGTTAAAACTAGGAAGTTCAGCCTTACCTCGATAGTTTCTTTCAGCACGATCTAGATAATTACCTCCATGGATTGGTCATCGGGCAAAACCCTCATTAAGGTCCTTGCCGCTAGAACTTGAATCATTTAGTGTAGCCCTACGGTTTGCCAGTGGTAGTGCTTTATGAAAATTGGGGTTGCGTCGTACAACAACCATGGGTGGTAGAGCCACCATGGGCGGGGGAGCAACCAAAGGTAGTGGAACACCGCCTAGGGCTCGAGGCGGAAGTAGCACATCCGCAAGACGGTCAAGAGTTGCCTGCAGCCCTTGCATGGTCAACTGACTCTCCCGGTGGAAAGCTTCTATTCTTTCCGAAGGATAACGAATCCCTGGATCACCGTCCACAGGATTTTGATTCATACCTTCATTGTTTGCCATCGGCCCGAGGGAATCCTCTCTCTGATACCGATTGATGCAGGGATGAACGTGATGAGGATAACTACTCCGAATCCAGGGAGCTTCTCTGGACTCCTCACAGAGACTTCTCGAATCCACGAGGAAAGAAAGCAGAAAATAGAAATAAATTCTAATAAATTCGAATTTGATTAATTGATGAATAAAAACAAGTTCACAACCCTTTAAATAGGGGTACTAAGCAATGGGAAAGAAATCAGAATCAAACTACAACTCAAACTCCTAGAATCCGCGACTTACTATAAATAATAAACTTACTATTTATAGATGGTCGTGATGTCTACTAGTGCGCAAGGTTTTTGGCCAAAAATAGTAAGTGTCCTATTTGGCTTTACCAAACCGTTCTCCTAATTATTCTAAGCTCCTTTCACGTTGGGCGCAACTCCTAAAGCCCGGCGGATGAAGAGTTATAATCAAACTAAAACTTACTATTTATAGTAAAAACGAAATTAAAATAGGGAAACGACCATCGATCTAGGGGTTTTTCGCAATTCCGGGCTGCGCAACCTGACGTAGTAGGGTTGGTTGGCTAAAGTAGCTCGTTCTACACCAAAATCATATATTTTACGTCAGGTAACTCATTCCGGATTGCGAGATACGCTTGATCTGAGGTCTGACGGTCCGGATCACTTCTGTCGTCGACCGGGCCTTTTCTAATCCATCTTGGCCATGAAACTGTCCGCGACCCACTCTAAATCAATCTTCCAATCCTTTGTTCCTTCGAGTAACAAAATGGTATTTTTTAGAGTTTTAGGCCATGTTTGGTATGTTGTTTTTTGATGTCTTAAATCAATTCAGAAACAAGGTCTATCGATGCCATTAACAGACCATTCGATGCCAACGAACGACTACTCGATCCCATTGAGAATTTTGGAATTTCTCTAGTTGGTTGCTGGACCATTTGGGTACCTGTTTGAAGCCATCGAACTTAGTTTCGATGCTACAAAACTTAAGTTCAATACCATCGAAACCCAACGAAAGGCAATCGAGAAAATTCGATTTTTCATGTTTTGTCTCTGGACTATTTTGGTGTTAGTTCGATGCCACCGACAGTCTGTTGATGACATCGAAGGTTTGTTGATGACATCGAAGGTCCCATTGAACATATCGCAGAGTTGCGATCTGCGAGATTTGTTTCCGATTTCGATTGTGATTCTTCCTAAGACTGTATATAGAGGTGTAATTGGGATTGGGTTATATCTCAGAGCTTTCCAATTAGTTCCTAAGGTTTCAAGGGTGTAACTTGGGGTAATTCAAGGCTTCTTCGAATCGGGTATTGTAACGTTCTATATTTTCGCTATTTTAGATTGCTAAAAATTAGTATAAAAAAATAATTATACAACTAGCCTATGTCGTTACTTACTGACCTTTGACGCTCAAGGTGAGCCTATATATACGTAGGTGATACCAATAAAGAACCATATGAATTCGATTAATTGACCATATGAAGCCAAATAAACCTGCCCAATCACTTAAACTTCAAGTCTAGTCTTGTGATTTGTTCATCTAAGGCCCAAATCTAGCCAATCTATCACTAACCAATTGAGACAACCATAATTACATAAAGACCCCTAAAGCTGAGACAACTATGGGTTGGATCTTAATTAATAAACCAAATCAACCCAGTTACTCATTTAGCTTAAGAACCAACGGTCTAGAGTAATTATGATCGCATCGCCATTTTCGTTAATTGTGAATAGGTCACACTATGAACATAGTTAATCTAAACCCTATTAATTATGCACAAGAAATCTTGATACCTAATTCATCCAAAAAATGCATTGATTATCCAAACGAGCTCTAGACTGCTTGTTAGTGGACCACTAGTTCCGAAACTATACAATAATGTCTGTCTCACTGAGCTTGACGCCCATCACGGGTGGCAAACCAAGAAAGTACCCAGAATTTCTCAACTTGGGTCATAAGCCAAGTGCTTGAAACGCGCGAATCCCTTAGGCTGAAATCTGAAAACTTAAGTAAAATAGACCCCTCATTGTTTCGCAAAGTTGCGAACTTCTGACCGTTAGATTACGACCAAACTCGAGACACGAGTCAAGGATATTTCCCCACCCGTATCTGTATAGCCGCGTCCCTGATCGATCATCAACGACCGTCCATTACAAATGAGGTCCCCGCGGTTGATCGAAGCATCTGATCTCTACTCAATTTTGACCAATCGCAAATCCTATGATGGGGCACCTACCCCTTTTGTGCGGATAAGCCAGTGGGCCCCCGAAGGGGCCTTATGGGCCAAAACTAACTTATTATGGGCAAGTATAATGGAAAAGAGACCCCTAAGGTCATTTGGACACAAAATCTGAGACTATAAAAGCCCAAAAATTTCTCTCTCACTCTCATACAAATTTTCACTTGCAAAAATTGAGGAGAGAGAGAGAAGAGGAGAAGGGGAGAAGGTGTAGGAGGGGATAGATTGGAACATTCACCCGATCCCCGCTAACCCGTGGCATAGCCGCGACCACGCCACACCGCCAGAATTGCCCCGACGACAATCAAAGGTAACTAACAAGACATTTTTTTAAAAAAAAAATTGGGCCTTAAGGGTCGATTGCATGTGCCCTTATGAGCTAACCATGCTTGTGCAGGGCACCGACAAGTCGATCTATGAACTAACAAGCCATTTTTAAAAAAAATTTCGGCCCTGAGGATTTTTCCACATTAAAATTGGAGTGTTTGTGTTTGTGTTTGATTGGTGTGATTGGATTACTTCACTTGATTCATCTCCGTGTGCTTCCGCAATCCCCCCAACATGGTAGCCACTGAAAAATGATTTCATATCAATTTAGTCAACCTTAACTATGCATTAGAGATCAATTATTTTGGTAGGGATTAAAAATGATTTTAATCACCAACAATTTATATACTGCATAACTCATTTTTCAGTAGTTACTAAACAGGGTCGTTGTGTTGTTGTTGGGGTTGTTGCTGCTGTTATTTATGATAAATGATCCAGTACTCTCATATCTTGATATTGTATTTTGGTGTTTATTTTGTCAAGCTTATCCAAACCGTTGACACTTTTATTTGCACCATCCAAATGTTGGATATTATCATCAAGACCATCCTGACCATGGATATTACTATCTAGACTGTTGCATCCCCGCTGGATACATCTCTTAACACATGATTGATTACGAAGAAACTCTTTTGTTAGGCAATCTTAACCATCCCATCCATAGCTTTGGAAAACTAAGACCGAATCAATGATGGATTGGATTATTCAATTCTTGTGATTTTTGCTTGGTAGCACATACAATGTGTTCTAGACTTAATGGACGGTTCAGATCCATAAATTGGACGGTGTAACTCAACTAATAAAACTAGCAGCAGTATAACTTACAGATCTGAGAGGAAAATAGATAATGCAACCCAGGTACAAGCATCCTTCAAAATCGGTACTAGATATTGCCCATGATGATACGGGTGCACCAGCCCAGTATCAGTCAGAAACAGCCATGGTATTGTACATGAATGTGTATCCATATATGTATGTATATAAGTATTTATCTATCAATCTATCCTATGTCACATATATACACGGGCACTTATTCATGTGGTACAATCGCAATCCTTTCTTCCACAATCAATCTCTCGTGAAGGTGAACACAAAGCAGACATTGCGAGCCCAATGTGCCTCCGGGCAGCCCCATACTTGTATCTTGCCCTCTTTGGCCCTCATGATTTTATGTATCATATTGGCCCACTCCCCTTCGATGACATACCCATTCAGCTGCTTCCTCAGATACAGTTTCCATCTCCTTCCTATCTCATCATAGCCATTAACAATGACCGTTTGGGTGCCAGGATGAGGGAGACAACTACGGATAGAAGCAATCGCTGCATCATCATCTACAAGAAAGCACCTCACATTGGCTCGACTGATTGTCTTCTTAAAGATCAATAGAAATTGTGAACCAGAAATCTTTTCGCCATTTAATTTGTCCTAAGAATTTTTAACATTTGGTTAGTAGAAGGGAGAAAAGAAAATTCTAAGCTGAGAGAATTTAGTAAGATATCCGATTCAACTATTATGAGTGGCCATTTTTTTATACACATCCACCATTTTGAGTAATACCAACAGATTTGGGTAACCGTCTTTTTTGTGTAATACCAACACATGTACATAGCTTCCCTAACCAAATGGGTATGTGAGTCTGTGACTATGGAATCTCCATGTGAAATATAACTTCTCTAAACCAAATGGGTTTTGTGACTATGGAATCTATCTCTATGTGAAATATAGCTTCTCTAAACCAAATGAGTTTGTGACTATGGAATCTCTATGTGAAATATAGCTTCTCTAAACCAAATGGGTTTGTGACTATGGAATCTCTATGTGAAATATAGCTTCCCTAAACTAAATGAGTTTGTGACTAGGGAATCTCCACATGAAATATAGCTTCCCTAAACCAAATGTTTTGCAGCTATGTTTTCTTTTTGAAGTTCTTTTCTATTCATATTTACAGGTTTTATATGGTGTGTATATAACAATTCTGTTAATCCAACACCATTTGGAGTGACATTGCTGGACAAGTCAAGTTGCTCCCTTGCGGCAGTCTAACTTTGACTTGATAATTCCTGAACTCTCCTACCGAGTTTAAATAGACCATTTCTTCCTCATGTTGATGACTAACACCGGAGAATTTTCTTTCGTTGTCAAAGATAAGCTTTGACAATTTTGTAGCATGGGCTTGAATCAGCTTCTGTCGAAGTATGAGGGGCCGAAACTGCAAGAGGTTGCTTTAAATTTCAGGGTCTGTGGGGGAATTATTAACCTCCCATTGGGCCGAAAGCCCATTTTCCCAAATTGCCACCGCTCTTATTTCTTGTCCTACAAGGGAGTTGGAGGGCAATTCATGCTGATTTTTAAAACTCATACTGTCTGATGCAGAATGCAGTTATGCACTTAATATATTTCTGGAAGCACGGCTTTATTTCAACTGCCACACTGGAATTATTACTGATGCACAATTCTGGCACTTATCCTAAGTCCAAACACACACTTAGCAATTTGAATTGCTGCTGTGATTACGTGAGTGAGGGATGGAATGTCTTTATTCGTGTATAGATCCATTTAAAGCTTTTCTGGTTTCAATCTGGATGTCACAATGTATGGTCTTCGTTCGGATTGTTTGTTTTTCAGGCAATCCTCCTGATGTCTGTGTCATAAAATCATGACTTTGGGAAAACCCAAACAAATAAAATGATGAGCGCTTGTGAAGAATCACATCTTTGGCAATATGCATTTTCAAAGAAAGTATCAAATAGACTAAAATAGTACACGCCTTTCTTTTCAACTTGACATATACTTCCTCTACTTCTTTTTTTTTTTTTTCGGGGGGATCGTGTGAGCATACCACCTATGATTTTATTAGTTTAAAGTCAATTCATCTGTCTGAAAGCTTACTATATATATAACTGTCTTAGCAACACAGGTGGTGCGACTTACTGTGCGGTTGCAGCTCTACGGTTGATGGGATTCATCAAAGATGATAGTCCATCCAAATTCATTTCATCTTCCATCATCAACGTGCCAGCGTTGCTGGAGCGGAGCTTAGAGGTGTCTTTTCTTCTCCTCTTTTGTTATCTTTCTTTCTCTTCTTCTTCTTCTTCTTTTGTCAGTCTCAAAGCAGTATGTGATATCAATATTTTTGTGATACACCATTCCTAAGGTAGCTGCAGGATTCTTCTGCATCATGAAAATGGATGATTGCAACCGATAGTCTGCATTTAATGAGGCCCAAATTGTATGAGGAGTGCCATCTTTAGGGATCTCCAATCCCCCATGTGGCCCACAATATGAACGATTTCAATCACCAAAATGCAGGCCAAGCAAATTCTCAATCAACATCATAGATTTCCTCATCATGGATTGTGCTTTCAGGCTTAAGATTGAAGTGTCATAATAAGCACCTGATGTCATTTCTTGTATGTATTAGATGGTTGGATATTGTGATCTTGCGATACAAATTCGACAGGGTGCATTTTGTTGCCCTCTGTACTCTAATATTAGTGACAACCTCTGCAGATGTTAGCATTTGAATGTGAAAGTTTACGCCCTTCCCTTTTCCTACTACGGAGGCAAACAATTGATGGTGGATTTCAAGGCCGAACCAACAAGCCTAGTGACACATGTTATGCATTTTGGTAAGCCCACATAGCCATGAAGTTAAGGGCCTCTTTTGGATTGATGGAATCCAAAAGTAACTGTATAAAAGAAAATGTCTTCTGTAGATCTGTCATTTTCCACCCATTGTGACAAGAAAGTAACCTGTGGAATACGATTATCTTTTCCAAGGTTTTCCTCAAAAACGGGTCTTTCCCTTTCCTCCAAAAAACTCGATTGTCCTCATTTCCACAAACTTTTTGAGAAACGGGTTTTACTTTTTGACCATTGACTATTCCACAATTCTCTGAACATGATGGAAACTCAAACAACCAACCTTTTTTGGATTCTTTTCAACGGATTTCCTCATCCACAGTTTCCCTCAGATATGACATTTTGCTTTCCAAATCTACACTTTGGATTCCATCAATCCAAACAGGCTCCTAAGAGTCTGCAGCTGCATTTGGTGCGATGTTTAAAAAGGGCAATGTGGCATTCAGGGTTGGTGGTGTTTTGAAGATCTTAGGAGCTCACCACTTCTTTGACAAGGATGCTCTGCGTGCTTTTTTGCTTTCCTGTCAGACCCCGGTACATGGTTCTTCACCTTCTCTCTCTACTGTTGTAGCTCTATTATTAATTGTAGATGCAGTCCATTTTAATCCTCCCAAGGTTTACACCGTATATGTGGCATACATGTATGATGAGCTGAACCGTCCATTCATCGTAATGCTCAATAAATGGACCCTACACCAAAAATCACTCCGATCAAGACAACATTTTTTTTTTTCTTAAAGACTCTTGAGTATAAATATAATAAAGATTCAAGAAAAGGAAAAATAAACAGTAAATAGCACTCAATAAAATAAACAGTAAATCACTCCGATCGGACAACCTAATTGTGAAACATATGTTGTAAAAAAACTGTCAGCTGGATTACTATTGTCCTATTGTTGTAATTTTTTATTTTATTTTTTGGTCCATAAGACATTCGTCCTTGTGCCTGTGAATGGATGGTTTGGAACACCATGTACATGCCGTATGGAGAGTTTTCATTCCCGTATTTATGCTATCCGTAAGGATATGAATAGCATCCTCGGACTCCCGTGCTATACAATTGGGATCCAGGCTATTGATCTGATGTGCCCCACAATAGATCAAGCCCCCCAAACCTCCTGGACAGGATGATCCTAACCTTCTACCAGTGTCTTGGATCCGCAACCCATATGGGGACACAAACAGTTAAGAAATGCAGCAAACATTTAATAGGAACGAGGATCCAAAGATTGGTCGGGATCTTCACATCCTGGAGATTTTGGGCTGTGGTCCATCCATGGTGGGACCCATTGGATCAGCCAGGATCATCAATTGTAACTAATGTCATTCTGGACCTCCTCTTTTAATTCTATTGATTCTCCTGCACCAGTACAGCGGTTTCAGAAAATTCCCGAAGCAGCTGCCGGATCTCTACCATACCTACTATGGGTTTTGTGCATTTAGCTTGTTGGATGAACCTGGGATAAGACCGCTCTGCGTCGAGCTTGGCACCACTGATTTTACCTCTGGAATGTGGCCATCTTCTGCAAATCCAAAGGCTTCTACAAGGATTGCAGCCAAATGCTGAATACAGCAAAATGCATCAGAGGATGGAATTCGGTTGGTGAAAATGGTCATCCGATTGGCAGCATGCAATTTGAGTACAGATTCAAATAGCTATTGATTTCGTTGTGACATAAACTGCATTACAGAACACTTATTGTTGTCGTTTTGAGGTGTATTACAAATCTGTATCATAAATCTCATTGAAATTTCATTTGGGTGCATTCTGGCCCATTTTTAGGAAAGTCCCAAAAATAGTGATTGGATTATCTTAGCTGTCACTTTAGAAGCCAAAAAACGGACAGCTAAGAAATGGGTAGTGAAAAAAAGAAAAAGAAAAAGAGAGAGCAAAGGATCCGTATTTGTTAGGTAGAATTGAGTGGTTGGATGGATAGGATTATCAGAAAACCACTATTTGTTTGCTGTAGTTGCTTCCAATGTGTGCTGTGAATTCCATTGACCATCTCAGTTTAGCCTGAAATTTATGAGATGGGCTTGTTAAGTGGGCCACACATTTTTATTGGTGAATGTACAGTTTATCTTGTTTGGATCTTTTTATTGGCTAAATCCAAATTGGCCAATAAAATACAGGAGAGGAATCTCTCCTTCGAGTAACCAGTACAAGCATCTACACTCAAGAACAGCATTTGGCAATCCAAATGAATGGTTTTCCGATTTTCTAATTAGGATAATTTGAAGCCGGTGGTGCTCTGGAAACTGAGAATAGGTCCCCTTAATCTACAACCATAGTTATTCGATACGGTTGCTTTGAGTCAAGTGCTGACTGAAACCGAGTTGACATGGCTTAGTTGGATATGAGTTAGATGAGTAGTCCTACAACCGCTTTTTTTCTATAACAGACAATTCCAATACTTTCAATGACTTCCTTTATCATATCCGCCCACTCCACTCCGTTGGGCTGCTTCCTCATACACGATTCCCATTTCCTTCCCCTCTGATCATAGCCATTAACATAGATCATTTGATCACTGGGATCACTCAAGCAACTACAGATACCAGCCATGGCTAAATCATCATCTATAACGAAGTTACTGGCATCAGCTCGAGCCATTGTCTTCTCACAGATCAGTTGTAACAACGAACCAGAAATCTTTTGGATGGCTGCATTTGGTGTGAATTGATGGTAAATGTGAGTTTTCTCTATGTTTGGCAACCCTTATATTTAATGTTGAATTGGATTCCATGTGAATCCAAATACCTCCCAACGGATAATTTTGAAATCTTGGCAAAATGCGGGGAATCTAATTCGGATTCACATGGTGTTTTACCAATAGTATGGGGTGAATTTGTTGGGATTTTTGGAATATATTCAGACATGGATCCAGGCCAATTCATAGCACTAGAAATGGTGCCACAAAGTCGACCTCATGGGAGCTTCCTATGAGCTTGAGCTGTGTGGGGCCCCACTGACGCAGGGGAGGACGTGAGGTCGAGCACCGTCTTCCTCAAGAGGATAACTATTCCGAATCCACGGAACTTCTCTGGACTCCTCACAGAGACTTCTCGAATCCACGAGGAAAGAAAGCAGAAAATAGAAATAAATTCTAATAAATTCGAAATTGATTGATGAATAATTAAAATCGAGTTCACAACCCTTTAAATAAGGGTATCAAGCAATGGGAAAGAAATCATAATCAAACTACAACTCAAACTCCTAGAATCCGCGACTTACTATAAATAGTAAACTTACTATTTATAGACGGTCGTGATGTCTACTAGTGCGCAAGGTTTTCGGCCAAAAATAGTAAGTGTCCTATTTGGCTTCACCAAACCGTTCCCCTAATTATTCTAAGCTCTTTTCACGTTGGGCGCAACTCCTAAAGCCCAACGGATGAAGAGTTATAATCAAACTAAAACTTACTATTTATAGTAAAAACGAAATTAAAACAGGGAAACGACCGTCAATCAAGGGGTTTTTCGCAATTCCGGGCGGCGCAACCCGGCATAGCGGGTTGGTTGGCTAAAGTAGCTCGTTCTACCCCAAAATCATATATTTTACGTCAGCTAACTCATTCCGGATTGCGAGATACGCCCGATCTAAGGTCCGATGGTCCGGATCACTTCTGTCGTCGACCAGGCCTTTTCTGATCCATCTTGGCCATGAAACTGTCCGCGACCCGCTCTACATCAGTCCCCTCCACTTCAAAAGAACTCGTCCTCGAGTTCTCATCATGCGCTGGTTCATGATACTCGAACAAGTCCGCGACGTTAAAAGTCCGTGAGATCGCCATGTCATCTGGAAGATCAACAACATAAGCGTTGTCATTGATCTTTCGGATGATTGGTACCAGTCCAATCTTTTTATTCTTCAACTTGTTGTATGTTCCGGTCGGAAATCGTTCTTTGCGCAGATGGACCATTACTTGGTCACCCACCTCGAACACTTTTTGTCGCCGATGCTTGTCGGCTTGCTCCTTGTATTTTTCGTTCGAGGCATGTAACTTGGTTTGTACTTCCGCATGAATGCCCATGATCTTGTCAGCCATATGTTCCGCTGCAATGCTCATGCCTGGGAGCTTGGGCAGAGGGACCAAGTCTAGTGTGTAGCGAGGGACTCGTCCATAAATAACCTGGAACGGGGATTTTCCTGTCGAGCGGTTCACCATGTTGTTGAATACAAACTCCGCTTGAGATAAGGCCAAATCCCACCGCTTCGATTTTTCTCCTGAAATAGATCGAAGGAGGTTTCCCAACGTGCGATTCACAACCTCCGTTTGACCGTCAGTCTGTGGGTGGTAGGCGCTGTTGAACTGAAGTCGTGTATCGAATCGAGTCCACAGAGTCCACCAAAAGTGGCTTATGAGCTTCATGTCACAATCAGAAGTAATAGTCTTGGGAACCCCGTGTAGCCGCACAATTTCTCTGAAGAATAGATTCGCCACGTGTGTTGCATCGAGAGTCTTCTTATATGGAATAAAGTGCGCCATCTTGGATAAACGATCTACTACCACGAACACCAAATCCATGCCACGTTGTGTTCGTGAGAGACCAAGTACGAAGTCCATCGATAAATCCTTCTAAGGGCCGTCAGGCACGGGTAACAGAGTGTAAAGGCCCATATTATGAGATTGCCCCTTAGAGGTCTGACAAATATAACAATGTTGGACTGCCTTTCTTACATCACGTACCAATTGCAGCCAGTAATACCGTTCTTCCACGAGAGCTCGCGTCTTGTCTTGCCCAAGGTGTCCACTGAGGCTACTTCCATGTAGCTCTTGGATTATCCGTTCCCTTAGCGAACTGTTTAGGATTCACATTCGATTTCCCTTGAAAAGGAACCCGTCTTGCATATGTAAGTCACCGGGGTGACCTTCTTGGCATCTAACCCATGCGTCCTTGAAGTCATCGTCATCGGCATATATGTCTTTGAGGCGCTCCAACCCGACAACCTCATTACTCATAGTGACTAATAAAGTTGCATAGCGACTCAATGCATCATCTACTTTATTCTGTTGTCCTGACTTATGTTTTAGTACGAACGTGAATTCCTACAAAAACGAGATCCATCTAGCATGCACACGGTTAATGTTAGCTTGACTATTAATGAATTTGAGAGCTTGATGGTCCGTGTAAAGTATGAATTCCCTTTGAATCAAATAATGTCGCCAGTGCCGCAGTGCTTGGACCACCGCGTATAACTCAATCTCATGTGAATCGCTAGGTTTCTCATTGTAAAAGGCTATCGGCTTACCTTCTTGAGACAAAACTCCCCAATTCCGACATATGAGGCATCACATTCGACTTCAAATAGTTTTTTAAAGTTGGGAAGTATAAGAACTGGGGTCGTGGATAACTTGCACTTAATTTCGGCAAAGCTCCTGTCGGCTTCGTCAGTCCACTGAAATTGCCCTTTTTTTCATGCATCTGTGATTGGTGACATAATGGTACTGAAATTTTTCACGAACCGACGATAAAATGTCGCCAGTCCATGAAAACTTCGCACTTCGTGAATATTTGTAGGAACCGGCCATTCTCTGATTGCCTTCACCTTTTCCTCATCCACCCGAATGCCCGTGGATGTGACGACAAAACCCAGAAACAATAGGCTATCAGTCATGAAGCTGCACTTTTTTAAATTGAGATACAGTTTATTTTTAGTGAGCACTTGAAGGACCTTCTTGAGGTGTTCCATATGGGCGGTTTCGTCTTGACTGTATATCAAAATATCATCGAAGTAAACCACAACGAACCGCCCAATGAAAGGTTTCAGAACTTGGTTCATCAATCTCATAAATGTGCTAGGCGCATTCGAAAGCCCGAAGGGCATGACCATCCATTCGTATAATCCTTCCTTGGTCTTAAAGGCTGTTTTCCACTCATCACCCGACCGTATTCGAATCTGATGGTAGCCGCTCCTTAGGTCCAATTTAGAGAATATTTTTGCACCCTCTAGCATGTCCAGCATATCGTCCAACCGTGGTATAGGAAACCTGTATTTTATGGTGATTTTGTTGATGGCTCGGCTGTCAACACACATGCGCCAACTCCCATCTTTCTTTGGAGTTAATAGAGCTGGTACAACACATGGACTCATGCTCTCTCGAATAAGACCCTTACGGATCAACTCCTCTACTTGTCCCTGCAGAATCTCGCACTCATTCGGACTCATTCGATAATGAGGACGATTCGGTAAACTGGACCCAGGGACAAAGTCGATATGGTGTTGGATATCCCGCATGGGGGGTAACCCATCGGGAAGGTCATCGGGCCAGATTTCTTTGAATTCATGTAGCAGGGGCCTTAGTATTTCAGGGATGTTGGTAGGCTCGAGTTCTTCCCCTTTTACAATTAATGCATAAGTTTGTCCTGTTTCCTTTGATTCTTCCACGAAGTCCCGTATGGTTAAGAGAAAATGACCCTCCACTTTAGAAGTTTCAGGTGGTCCCTCTGGATTCATAGGGGCCAATATGGTCTTTCGGCCGCCCTTGACGAAGATATATATATTATCTCGCCCTTTATGAGTGGCGTCACGGTCAGATTGCTAGGGCCGACCGAGTAGTATGTGACATGCTTCCATGTCAACCACATCGCATACTACTTCATCCTTATAATGTTTGCCAATTGAAAAGGATATGGTGCACCGTTCAGTTACCTTTGTTTCACTGACCTTCTTGATCCAACCGATTGTATATGGAGAGGGATGACGCTCCGTTTTCAATTGTAATTTTTCCACCATGACCTTGGAGACGATGTTCTCGCTGCTCCCACTATCAATGATCACGTCACAAACCTTTCGATTCACCGTACACCTAGTGCGGAAGATGTTATGCCGCTGTGGATGCACTTCTTTTCTTGGCGCATATAATAGTCGCCTCACGACGAACAACTCGCCGTGATCTTGCTGAACCTAACTCGAATGATCTGCCTCATCCTCGGTGGTATGCTCCTGTTCTTCAATATCTGGATCTTCATAAGCGTTATCAGCACTACCATCATTGATAGCGAGGTTTACCACTTTTAGCTGGGGACGAGTATTTGATAGGTGGCCCGGTTAGCCATAATGATAGCAGTTATCGGGCCTTGGCCGAGTATAGGGGTTCAGAATTCTACTTGGACCAGCAGCAGTCGATACGCCCCTTTGGGGTCTAGCTTGCCAGCTTCCCTGATCTTGGCTCTCAAACGTAGGAGGTTGAGTGCGTGCTCTTACGGGCTCCTTCCCCTTAGTGCAATTCCCGCGTACACTGGCCACAGAATCCTTGCAGAGATAGGTCCGTGTGTAGGACGCCTCAAGTTGCACTTCGCACGAGTAGCCAACTTGATCGCATCATTCATCGTCCGGAACGACCTGCATCTCGACCCGATCCTGGATAGCCATACGCAATCCACCGCTGAATCGGGCGACTTGCTGCGACTCCAAATCGTTACGCGCCGCCAGCGGTAAAATTCTTCTCGTATTCTCTCACCGACCGACTACCCGTCGACAATTTTGGTATTGTTGGAATAATACCCGATCGTAATCGCCAGGGAGGAATCGGGCACGTAGTAGTTGCTTCGTTGCCAGTGCGGATTGGTGCTTTCGTCTGCCGGGTTCGCGAGGTGCAGTTGTTCCCACCAAGCCGAAGCTCCTCCTTTCAACTTGTAAGCCACAAGCTTGACCTTCTTTACTTCAGGGATGTCCATGTAGTCAAAAAATCGCTCAACTTCATAAAGCCAATCGAGGAAATCCTCAATGTGTAATTGGCTATTGAAGCTAGGAATATCAACCCTCATCTTGAATTCTCGATCCGCTCGATCTACTCGATCGCCGCCATGTCTAGGGTGTTGGAAGATTATGTCGTCGATTTCCTCCTCACTGGAGCCCCCTTCCTCAGGAATGACTTAGCTGGAAATTAACTTTATCCTGGCTGGCCAAGGGCCCCACGTTGATGTTTATAATGGTCAAACTGTTCACAGGTGACTTCACCAAGATGGAGGAAAAAAACAAACATCACCCAAAACTCCTAATCTTTTGTGGGCCCCAAGAAGTTTTCAATGGTGGTCATTCAATCCTCCCACGAGGTTCTTGTGAGGTGGGACCTTATTGTTTTGGATCGATGAAAAATTCATCCGTATACCAGTTTGGCCATATCATTTTGGTGGTAGACGAGGATGAGGCGATTCTGAGGAAACTGAAGCGGGCCACACGGAAGGAAATATAGTGAGTATTGAACAACCACCATTGAATCTCTTGGGGCACATCGTGACGTTTGTGACAAATCCATCCCATCCATCATTTCACCAAATCATTTCAGGTCGGTAGGCTTAAAAATGAGGTAGATCGAAAATTCAGGGTGCACCACAAGCAAGGCAGTGAAATTAAACATCCGTTATTGAAGTCAACTCTCTCAATCTTGCATTTTGTAAACGGTGCACACTAAAACCCCCAACATTGACAAGATCATATGGCCCACTGTGATGTTTCTAATAAATACATCCTATCCACTAGTTTCATTAGATGAATTTAGGTGGTGGCCCAAAATTGAGGCAATCAAAAGCTCAAGTGGGCCACAAAAAAGGCAAGGGTCAACTGTTATGTTGTGACAGGACCAACCCATCCACCAGTTTCACTGGATTATTTTATGTGGTGGACCTAAAGATGAGGTAGATCTAATGCCCGAGTAGGCCTCTGAGCTAAGAAATAGCGATCCCACAGGCATACCATGATGTTTGTGACAAATCCAATCCATTCCACCATTTTTGCCCAATCATTTTAGGGCGTGGCCCAAAAATGAAGTAAATCCAAAATTCAAGTGGAACATATGGGCAGGAAGCCAGGATATTGAAGGCCGATCATTGAAATCATATTTCTCTCTCTCCTTTTATATTAAACACTCACTATTAACAAGATCACAGGGCTCACCATGATGATTATGACAAATCCATATCATCCACCAGTTTTGCCAGATCAATTTAAGTGGTGGGCCAAAAAATGAGGCAGATCCAAAGCTCAAGTGGGCCACATGAAACAAAATAATGGACATTAAACGAACACCGTTGAAACACTTGAGGGCCACCATGAAGTTTGTGATAATCCAGCCCGTCCAGAAATCTCACCATATCATATTAGGGCATGGTAATGAGGCAGATCCAAAACTCTAGTGGATTAGAAGGTAGGAAATAGTTAGCATTGCACGCCCAAAGTTGAAGCTAACTCTCTCACTCACTCCGAGGTAAACAGTGTTAATTAAATGCACATGTTGATTAGATTGCGGGGTATACCATAATGTTTTTCAGAAATCCATGCCATCCACTAGTTTTTCAAAATCATTCTAGGACGTAGGACCAAAAATGAGGTAGTCTCAAAACTCAACTGGGCCACTAGGTAAAAAACAATGGGTATCCAATGCCCACCTTTCAACCTGTCATGCAGCCCGCATAATGTTTGTGAGAAAGTCATCCCATCTATCAGTTCTGCTGGATCATTTAATTAGGGCGTGAGCTAAAAAAAAAAAGAAAAAAAAGAGTGGCTCTAAAGATCATGCATATTATTAATAGCAGTAGGAATGACCTTACAAAGTGTTTAAATGACCTTATAAACAGATTTTTTTGGATGGCATAAGAACATCATAGTGGATCTTGGGAATGTTTCAACAGCAGCAAATTACCACCTCACTTTTTCCTGCCATGTTTTTTGACCCACCATCTAAAATGATATGGCCAAGCTGGGAGATAAGGTGGATTTATCACAAAGATCAGGAGCTAGGGCCCACCAAGCTTCAACAGTAGCGCGAAAGGGCGTTGGGAATGGTATTCAGAGTTGTGTGCACCGGGTGAGTTGACTTGGCAAACTCAACTCATTTGACTCATTCGGATCTGATTTTACTCGAACTAAGTGGTTGAGTCGATCTGAACCAAGTAAGCTTCACCCAATCCGAACTCAAACCGAGTAAAGTCTGAGTCACCCAGTAACTAGACTCAACCTGACCCAAAATTTGACTAGTTCAGACTCAACCGATCTGAAACCGGACTTGACTTGGGTTCCATAGTATATAAATGAAAAAAATATAAATAACTAATTATCTAACAACCCTACTCAACTAAAAAAAAAAGAAAAAAAAAAAGAAGAAGAAGAAGAAGAAGAAGAAGCAAAGTTCAACCCGACCCGACTCAATCCTTATGACTGTGTTGGACTCAGACTGGATTAGTCCGGGCCATACCCGGACTCAATCTAGGTTAAACCTCGAAATAGTTTAAAAGTCAACAACTTTTTCTTTATAACTCAACTATACTAAAATATCTTTTTTACGCAAAACTTAGGTAGTTGCTTATTAGACATGCCGTATAGTTTGTAAGGAAAATATAAAGATTGCTGTAATAGGTCCGACCAGTATAAACAATGGGCTATTTGGTCATTATCCCAAATTTAAATTAGAAATCTTTAGAAAATTCCACCCATATTGTGGTAGAAAGAACCACGCATTTTTATTAGAATCAAACATAACCACCCATATTTAAAGAGTGCGGATCCTCTGTTTCCTGAAGGCAGGAATTCCCTGACTCCAGCGTTTTCATTGGTCAACGTCACTGAAAATGCCACATCATCAATTATTTCAAATATATTTAAAAAAGTACATTTAATAAGAACTATAACGGAGACGAAATCGGATTGCGTACTGAGTTACTCAGTACGCTATTACCGTACTGAGTAAACTCTGTTGGGCCCACCATGAATGTATCTGGTGTATCCACGCCGTCCATCCATTTTTCCATCTTATTTTAGGGGTTGAGACAAAAATTTAAGCATACCCAAAGATCAAATGGATCATACCAAAGGAAACAGTTGGAATAATGATTTCCACTGTTGAAACCTTTATAGGGCCCACAGTGATGTTTATTTCTCATCCAACCTGTTTACAAGATCACAAAAACATGGATGAGGGGAAATCACAAATACAAGCTGGATCCAAAATTTCTATGGCCCCCAAGAAATTTTTAATGGTAAATGTTCAATTTACACTGTTTCCTGTGGTGTGGTCCAATTAGGATTTGGATATAATTCATTTTTCGATAGAGCGCTAAAATTATCAGGTAAAATGGATAGACAGAGTGGATAAAATACATAAATCAAGGTGAACCCCACAGAGTTTACTCCATACGCTTAGCTTACTGAGTTACTCAGTAGGCAATCCGCTTCCAACGGAGACGTTAAACGGAAGCGGTTTGCGTGCTGAGTAACTTAGTACGGTAAGTGTAATGAGTAAAGTCTGTGGAGCTGACCGTCATTGTCATTCGTGCATCATACCAACTCCATTCTCCATCCATCTCTTTTACCATCTAATTTTATGGTTTTACAACAAAAATTAATCATATCCAAAGATCAAGTGGACCACACCACTTGAAACAGTGTGAATTGAATTCTACCGCTGAAAAGTCGTTGGGGCCCACGGAAGTTTTATATCAAGATGATATTTGTTTTTTCCATTCATCTATGTCTCTGCGATCTTATGAACAGTTTGGATGAAAAATAAAAATCATTGGGGGCTTGAAAATACTTCAATGGTGAAAATCAATACTTCCACAGTTTCATTTGGTATTGTCTACCTGAGCTTTTGATATACTTTAGTTTTGGGCTCAACTCCTAAAATGATTTGAAAAAAAATGGATGGACGGCGTGGATAAATCACATGAATTCACAGTGGGCCTAATAGAGTTCACTCAGTACGAGAAGACTCGTATGCAATCCGATTTCACGTGTCTAACGGGACACCTGCATAAGCCTTTTGCAGGATCTTCCTGCGCAAGGATTCCAAATGGGTCCACTACGACTTTTGTGATAAATCCAACCCGTTCATCTATTTTTAGATATCATTTTAGGACATCATACCAAAACTAATGAATATACAAAACTCAAATGGGCCACACAAGAGGAAACAATGGGGATTTAGTGTCCACCGTTGAAATATTTATATGGCCACAAAAGTTTTGCATCGGTCTAATATTTTGGTGTTTTCACTTAATCCTAATAAAAATGACCTTATAAACAGTTTAGATGGCATATAAACATCAAGAGGCCCAGGAAGGTTTCAACGGTAGGAATTTCTTTCTCCATTGTTTCATCTTGTATGGCCCAGTTGAGTTTTTAATCATCCTAATTTTTGGTTACATGTCTTAAAATGAGCTCTAAAAACGGATGAATGGATTGGAATTCTTATAAACATCATGGTGGACCCCACCATACATCCCAGGCTGGAACTTCATGCAAAAGGCTTTCCCCGTGAATCCGCGTCCACGGTTTCCATTGGAAACGTATTGGCTACTCCCCTGCCACTCGGTGCTATGTGGGCCCACCATCATGTATGTGTTTCATCCATGTCGTCCATCTATTTTTCTAGATCATTTTATGATCTGAGACAAAAAATGAGGTATAACCCAATCTCAAGTGGACCACATTACATGAAACAGTGTTGAATGAACGTTGACCATTGAAAGGTTGTTGGGGGCCATAAAAGTTTTGGATCAAGCTGATCTTTGTTTTTTCGCTTCATTTGGGTCTTTATAACCAAACCAACAGACTGGATGTCAAATAAATAGTACGGTGGGCCTTAGGAGGACTTTAATGATGGATATCCAACCACCATTGTTTTCCTGTGGTGTGGTCCATATGAGATTTATATCCCTCTCATTTTTGTGATCAACCCCTAAAATTATATGTAAAAATAGATTAACGGAATGGATGAAACACATACACCATGGTGGGGAAGTGATGTCACCCATTTATATGGGTCCCACTATGATGTATGTTTTGTATCCACACCGTCCATCCATTTGGAGAGATCATTTTAGGGCATGAGCCAAAGAATGAATCAGATCCAAAACTCCATAGAAAATAGTGGAGAGAGTTACGCCCACCATTTATTATGACTTAATCTAATCCAAACCTCGCCACTTTGTCTACTGAACCCTGTCACTTCGTACTATAACTCCGTCACTTTGTCTACTGAACCCCGTCACTTCGTCTAGTGAACCTCGTCACTTTTTACTGCAACTTCGTCACTTTGTCTACTGAATCCCGTCACTTTGTCTACTGAACTCCATCACTTTGTACTGCAACATCGTCACTTTGTCTATTGTACCCCGTCACTTTATGCTACAACATCGTCACTTTGTTCACTGTACCCCGTCACTTTGTGCTGTAATCTTGTCACTTTGTCTAGTGAACCCCATCACTTTGTACTGTAACATCGTCACTTTTTCTACTGAACCTCGTTACTTTGTACTGCAACCTCGACACTTTGTCTACTGTCCCCTGTCACTTTGTACTGCAACCCCATCACTTTATCTACTGAACCCCGTCACTTTGTGTAGTGAACCTTGTCACTTTGTATTGTAACCTCGTCACTGTCTACTGAACCCCGTTACTTTGTACTGCAACCCCATCACTTTGTACTGGAACCCTGTCGCTTTGTACCGCAACATCGTCACTTTGTCTATTGTACCCAGTCACTTTGTGCTGCAACCTCGTCACTTTGTCTACTATACCCCGTCACTTTGTCCAGTAACCCTACTTAACCCCATCACAAAGTGACGATGTACAGTAGACAAAGTGACGAGGTTGCAACACAACGTGACTGGGTACAGTAGACAAAGTGACGATGTTGCAGTACAAAGTGATGGAGTTCAGTAGACAAAGTGATGAGGTTCAGTAGACAAAGTGACTGGGTACAGTAGACAAAGTGACGATGTTACAGTACAAAGTGATGAAGTTCAGTAGACAAAGTAACGGGGTTGCAGTACAAAGTGACGGGGTTCACTAGATAAAGTGACGAGGTTCACTAGACAAAGTGACAGAGTTGCAGTACAAAGTGACGGGGTTCACTAGACAAAGTGACAAGGTTGCAGTACAAAGTGACGGGGTATAGCAGACAAAGTGACGAGGTTGCAGTACAAAGTAACGGGGTTCAGTAGACAAAGTGACGAAATTGCAGTACAAAGTGACGGAGTTCACTAGACAAAGTGACGAGATTACAGTACAAAGTGACAGGGTACCGTAGACAAAGTGACGAGGTTGTAACATAAAGTGACGAGGTATATTAGACAAAGTGACGATGTTGCAATACAAAGTGACGGGGTTGCAGTACAAAGTGATGAGGTTCAGTAGACAAAGTGACGGGTTTGCAGTACAAAGTGACAAGGTTCACTAGACAAAGTGACGAGGTTGCAGCACAAAGTGACGGGGTTCAGTAGACAAAGTGACGGGGTTGCAGTACAAAGTGACGGGGTTCAGTAGACAAAATGACGAGGTTTGGATTGGATTCAGTTATAAAAAATGGTGGGCGTGACTCTCTCCACTGTTTTCTGTAGTGGAGTCCACTCGAGTTTTGGATCTAATTCATTCTTTGGCTCATGCCCTAAAATGATCTCTCCAAATGGATGGACGGTGTGGATACAAAACATACATCATAGTGGGACCCATATAAATGGGTGGCATCACTTCCCCACCATGGTGTATGTGTTTCATCCATTCCGTTAATCTATTTTTACATATAGTTTTGGGGTTGATCCCAAAAATGAGGGGGATATAAATCTCATATGGAGCACACCACAAGGAAAACAATGGTGATTGGATATCCATCATTAAAGTCCTCCTAAGGCCAACCGTACTGTTTATTTGACATCCAATCTGTTGGTTTGGTCATAAAGACTCAGGTGAAGGGAAAAAACAAAGATAAGCTTGATCCAAAAATTTTATGGTCCCCAAAAAGTTTTTAATAGTCAACGCTCATTCAACATTGTTTCATGTAATGTGGTCCACTTGAGATTGGGTTATACCTCATTTTTGGTCTCAGACCATAAAATGATCTAGAAAAATAGATGGACGGCATGAATGAAACACATACATCATGGTGGGCCCACATAGCACTGAGTGGCAGGGGAGTAGCCAATACGTTTCCAATGGAAACTGTGAACGCGGATTCACTAGGGAAAGCCTTTTGCATGAAGTTCCAGCGCTGGGATGTATGGTGAGGTTTATTGTGATGTTTATAAGAAATTCAATCCATTCATCCATTTTTATAGCTTATTTTAAGACATTGGGCCCATCTGGAATCCTTGTGCAGGATCTTACTGCAAAAGGCTTTGGCAGGAAATCCACCGTCCGACATGTGAAATCGGATTGCGTACCAAGTCTTATCGTACTGAGTAAACTCTGTTGGGCCTACTGTGAATTCATGTGGTTTATCCACACCATCCATCCGTTTTTTCATATCATTTTAGGAGTTGAGCCCAAAACTGAAGTATTTCAAAAGCTCAAGTAGACCATACCAAAGGAAACAGTGGAAGTATTGATTTTCACCATTGAAGTGTTTCTAAGCCCCCAATGATGTTTATTTTTCATCCAAACTGTTCATAAGATCACAAAGACATGGATGAATGGAAAAAACAAATATCATCTTGATATAAAACTTCTGTGGGCCCCCTAAAAAAATTTTCAACGGTAGAATTCAATTCACACTGTTTCAGGTGGTGTGGTCCACTTGATATTTGGATACCCTAAAATTAGATGATAAAAGAGATGGATGGAGTTGATACAATGCACAAATGACAATGACGGTGGGCTCCACAGACTTTACTCATTAGGCTTACCATACTGAGTTACTTAGCACACAAACCGCTTCTGTTTAACGTCTCCGTTATGGTTCTTATTAAATGTACTTTTTTTAAATATATTTAAAAAAATTGATGACGAGGCACTTCCAATGACGTTGACCAATGAAAACGCTGGAGTCAGGGAGTTCCTGCCTTCCGGAAATAGAGGATCCGCACTCAATTTTAAAGTGGTTGTTTATTTCACCACATGCCATGCGAAATTAGGAAGAGTCGTCCACTTCATCGCGTAAAATGATGAAAATGCCATTCTTCATACAATGATCAGAGTACCCCTACATGCATTAGAAATTACAAAATGCCACCATGAAATGAATATTAAGATCCATCTATCCAAGCCATGAATATAAAGATATAAATTAATGACAGTTACAACATTTAGACCATCCAGACAATGGATGTTATGATCGAACTATCCAAATCTTCGAAACTGTGATATAAAACAATCAAGACCGCCAATATCATAATACAGACCATCCAGACCGTTGATACTTTTATCTACACCATCCAAACCATCAATATTATGATCCAGAGGAACCAAACCATGGACGTTATGATCTAGACGTACCATCCTGACCATGGATAGTAATATCCAGACCATTCCATCCCTACTTCATACACCTCTTGACCCATGATAACATCTTACCATTTACATGATCATGAAGAAGATCTTTTGTTAGGAAATCTTAACCATCCCATTCACCCAACAACGATACAGCCGCAAAAGAAAGAAACTAGAAAAAAGAAAGAAAGCAATGTTATTGTCTTCATGCGGTGCATTCACTACTACCTAATGAGGTCGAGCACTGTCTTCCTTAACCAATAAACGCCTTGAATTTATAAGGTACTCTTGAATCTATAAGAGATTTTCTCGAATTCACAAGAGAAACAGGAGAACTTCTAAGAAATTTTATTGATAGAATTAATAATATTGATTAAAAAGCAAGTTTAACATACCTTAAATAATCCTAAACAAACTCTAAAATAGTAAATAAAAGAGTACTAATCAAATAAGAAAACTATTTTTGAAAAATATGTAATTTCTGCTGTATGTGGACCGGTCGAGTCGACGGGTCGAATAACCAAAAAGTGTCCAGAAATTTAAACTGAAAATTCTATAAATTTTCAACCTATCAACCCAATCTATCAACTGGCATTTTGACCTGTCTAAAATGGTAGAAATCAGCCAGCAAGTAATCTGGAATTTTTGGCAGAATTTCGACTTGCCGATTACAAGGGTCGACCAATCGAAGTATGCTGAATTTTTGCTAGTTTCTCCTTGAGCTTCTTTCGCTCCATGTGAGTAAGGAACATGCTTGATCCTCGTCCTACGTTGCTTTCTTTCACAATAAGTCTCCTGAGCTAAAGGTTAATGGTGAAGACGAAGCGAACAGGGCGGCGGCCATCACAAGCCCAACCCCATATTTGTATCTTGGCCTCTTGGTCCCTCATGATTTTACCTATCATATTCGCCCACTCCCCTTCGAAGGCATACCCATTTTGCCGCTTTGTCAGACACAATTCCCATTCCTTTCCGCTATCATCATAGCCCTTAACTTCAACTGCTTGCTCTTTAGGACCAATGCCGTCTATAGCTATAACGAAACCACTCACATTGTTTGGAGCCATATTCTTCTCGCAGATTAATTTTAACAGCGAAACATTCATCTTTTCACGACGTAATTTTTCCCTTAGATTTGGGAACTCGCCAAAGGGGAATGTTCGATTCACCATGATTTTTCCTGGGAGAAAGGAGAAGAAAAATCTTAGGTGAGAGAATTTAGTAAGAGATCCAATGCAAAAATTTCGAATGGGCTTTTATTTTTCTTCTTCTTCTTCTTTTTATAGACCTCCATTTTGAGTAATACCAACTGATTTGAACTTGGGTAACCCTCTCTCTCTCTCTAATAGTAATACCAACACATGTATATAGCTTCTCTAAACCAAATGGGTTTGTGATTATGACTATTTGAAATATAGCTTCTTCAAACCAAATGGGTTTGTGATTATGGAATTCCTATGTGAAATATAGCTTCTTGAAACCAAACGGGTTTGTGATTATGGAAATTCTATGTGAAATATAGCTCCTCTAAACCATATGGGTTTGTGATTATGAAATTTCTACGTGAAATGTAGCTTCTCCAAAGCAAATGGGTTTGTATCATATCCACCACTTTTTTGAATGTCGGAAGCGGATTGCGTGGTGTTCCACACACCACCAACTTTGGTGGTGTGTTGACGTGACAAAGTTCTTTGGGCCCCATCATGATGTATGTGCTATATCCACACCTTCCATCCATTTTGCAAGATCATTTTAGAGCCTGATCCAAAAGGTTAGGTTGATCCAAATCTCAAGTGAACCACACCACAGGAAATAACAGGAGTTGAATGTTTACGGTCCAAAACTGCTTGGGGGCCCACCACAATATTTACGTTGCATCCAACCTGTTCATAAAGTCTCCACCTGAGATTTGGACCTACCTCAAGTAGGGCCAGCTCGGTTTTGAATGACTTTTCATTGTATCCTCAAGAGTGGCCAGCCGAGTTTTTGAATCAGGCTGATTTTCAGGATCTTGACCCAACATGAGGGGGTGCACATGATGTACGGGTTAGATGCCACACGCACACAATGGTGGGCTCCACAGTCAACTCCATGTGATCCTCTGTGGGACTGGACCATCTCTTATTGGTTTATTCCGAGGAAAATGATCATATAGTGTCAGCTGGAGGGTAAGTTACGGCTGAGATGACCTCTGTGGGCCTCACTTTGATGTCTGCTTCAGATATACTACTCTTTTGATGTTAGTCCATAAGGCCAACTACTAGAATGATCAGAAACTTAGGTGGGCCATGCCTTTGGGAATTGTTGGAAGAGGACAATCAACAAATAAAAACCTTCTAAATTGTTGTTATGTGGGGCCCACCATTTCCAATCCATTTATCCAGTGGAGGGATACGGAATTCCGTACTGAGTTACTAAGTAGGCTAAGCGTACTGGGTAAACTTTGTGGGGCCCACCGTGATTTATTTATTTTATCCACTCGGTTTATCTATTTTAATATATAATTTTTTGGTTAGAGCTAAAATTTGAAGCATATCTAAAGCTCAGGTGGACTACACCTTTGGAAACAGTGTGAATTTAACTTCTACCGTTAAAAATTTCCTGGGGGCCAGTGAAGTTTTGGATCAAGCTTACATTTGTTTTTTCCTTAATCCATTTTTTTTTTTTTTTAATCTTATGAACAGGTTGGATGAAAATAAAAATTACTGTGGTCCCTAGGAAGGTTTCAACGGTGGAAAACATTATTGCCTCTGTTTCCTGTGGTGTGGTCCATATGAGATTTGGATATACTTCAATTTTGGTCTCAACCCATAAAATGATCTGGAAAAACGGATGGACGGCGTGGATAAACCAATTGGGCCCAACAGAGTTTAATCTGTACGATAACTCAGTAGGCAATCCGATTTCGAGGGATACACCAAAATTCAGGCCACACAGGCTCTATGTTTGTGTGCATGCATTTAGGTATCTATCTCATATGACACATGCACGTTCACGTTCGTTCTTTCACAATTTCCGTCCTATTTTATGGTTAGAGGTGAATACCAAGCAGACATTGCATATCCGACGTTCATTTGGACGGTCCCACATTTGTATCTCACGGCTCAGGTCCATGATATTTATTATTTTCTTGGACCGCCCCTCATCGAAGGCACACACATTCCCATTTGGCCCGTTACAAACATTCAGTTCCCATTCGTTTCGGATATTAACCGTCACTGTAGATGGTCCAGCATCATCTGCGATTGTACGGCTCGCATTAGCAATTGCTTTCTTGCAGAACAACCATAGCTGCGTAATTTGGATAAAGTGACTCTCCAAAGATCAGCCCATTGAAAAATTAGGGTGGGCCACACCACGTAAATTAAGTGCTATTAGACTTGAATTTACATTGCATCTTGTTGTGTGGACTGGTGTGGCCCACTGGGCTTGAGATGGGGATGATTTTTATGCACCTGGCTTCGAATGAGGAGATGCACTAGATAGACGGTTTGGAGGGAGCGGAATCGGTGCGCCCTGGCCTCACCCAAGAAGGTGCGGCCCTTACTATGGGTCCCATCTCGATGTATGTATTCTATATCCAACGACGTTTGTCCGTTCTGCTTGATCATTTGAGGGCGTGAGCCCAAAAATGAAGCACATCTATTTCTCAGGTGGACCATACTATAAGGATTGACTGCCCTACCATTAAAAACTTCATGGAGCCCACTGTAATGTTTATTATCCATCTAACCTATTGATTAGGTCACATAATCCTGGATGAAGGGGAAAAACAAATATCAGCTTGAGCTAAAATTTTTGTGGCCCATTAATGATCAATAAACATTGTTTCCTATGGTATATATGGCCACTCATAGGTGACAGTCACTTTAGTCCTGAATAGCCAAGACTCTCCAAATATTTCTCCACTTCGTAATTTCCTAATTTTCATAAAAATCAAGTTTGCTCGCATTTAGGATAATTAACCACTGACTCTAAAAGCTCGAACTGATAGAGCATGGTGAATTAATCCCTTTATCTCATAACCCAGGCCCCAAATTCATGGGTTAGGTCCTTGTCCGAACCCTCCTCATGGGCTCCAAATTCATGGGCTTCACCTCACACAGGCCTCAAATCTATAGATTATGCAGGCCACCTACCTCGTGTGTGCCCCCGCATCCCACGGGCTACCCCACTCGAGCTCGGTGTGAAAATGCCCCCGTATTAAGTTGAGTCTATAACGAAGGAATTTATGAGACATCTTCACATACTATGACAAGATACATTGGAACTCTATGCATCAAATTTGGTCATTTTTCAATGGTAAAAACCGTTTATCTAAAAAAAGTTAACATTTCGACCATTGATTATATACAAAGGTTATGATGGTCGTTTATGTTTAAAAGAAAAAAAGCCAAGTTATCTAAGGACTGTGTTTCACTATATTTAGTTAAATGTTTATGATTAAGAAAGTACAGGCATGGTAGTCGTACTTGACTTGAATTCGATTGACTACATTGCGACCATAAGTGTTAAGATTGATCGATTAAGACTGAATCTGTGGGATCGGCTAGCTTTCGAACCACCTATCGTTGCAAAAGATCAACAATTTAGAAGCGGCAAAGTTTATCCTTCCGAATGGAAACATTTTCCCTTACATTTAGGACTTTTGTTTCAACAGTAATTGTTGACCTTGTATTCTCAATAGAACAATGATGGATGAAAAGATTTAAAACTAAGAGGACAACAATGTCGATTTTATTGATTTGTATTTGAAATTCGGTACAATTAATAAAGAAATAAATAAAAGAAAAATATGGGCGATTGTCTGTATGGATAAGCAATCTCGGTGGGTGATCAACGAAATGTGATCGGGGTGTGATCTTTCGGGTAAGGATTGGCAATGGTAAGTCGCGGATATTTATGTTACTCCTAAGCATACTACAGCGATGGCGCTAGACAGTAACAATTTAAGTAATCTAAATTTCAGACGTTCTATAATGTGGCTAAGCACAAGTGGAGAAATTTAAACTACTATAAGCAGCGTTGCGCTATATAAATTGATTGTGTTTGGCGCAAGGCCTCGAAGTCTTCAACATATGCTCCTTATATAGCTAGAGAGGAGACAAACCCTCACTGGTCTCCATGTTGGTCCAAAATCCTTGATGATTACGGAGCAAAATTGTTTTCCGATCTTCCGAGCCTAGCCAAAGAGATTTTTAAAGGTTACAGTTTGAAATCATTTTTAGATCTCTTTACCAACATGATTGCAGAGATCCATGGACGTTACAGGATCAATCTCACTGAATTCATATTCCTCATGGTGTCTTCCAATTTCCTTCCACTTTGAGATGAATTCACATCTTGAACCTTCGTAATCGCCATGAAAGCACCAATCATCTCTAGGAAAGTCTTCCATTTTGGTGAAGGTCTCCCATTTTAGTAAGATTATATGACAGTCTTGTCAAGCATATCCAAATTGTGATCAGATCCCTATCTCGGCAGGTCTTTATAAACTTGTCAGGTACGCTGCTCTAGAGGATCTGAGTCCCCGTGTGGATGGGGATCCGCATGGTCCACTTCCGCTGGTTCGTGAGCCAACGGCGGCACCTCATGGGCCCCTCCCTTAAGGGGATTATGTGTGCAACTTATGTTGGGGTTACATATCACTTGTCACAGTGTCTTATTTGCAAATGTGCGTAAGGTTCTATACCATTTTTCTTATGATGTGCGTAAGGTTCTATACCATTTTTCTTATGGTAGATGACATGCCACCAAAGGATGTTGGGCAAAAGATAACCTCAGTATGCGATTAGGACTTGATCCATTATTTTGTAGGTAGTGTCGACATGTGATGGCATTTTATTGGTCAGCATGAATGTGCCAGAGCTGGCGTAAACATGTTGAAATAATTCCAATGAGAGCTTTTATTTGTTGTCTAACCAACTTTTCATATAAACAGTTCATTTCATTTTTTTTTTAAATGACCAAGATTCAAATGTTAAGGTCCCGACGCATCACATTGCAATGATGAAGCAATTCTTTTATTAAAATAGATAAGTCTGTGAAAGCCAATTTCAAAACCAGTACTATATGTATTGCCATGCATGATTCAGTATATCAGCCCCATATCAGCCCAAAACATCCTATTATAGGCTGTTACGGGCCAAATACACAACGGTATCGTTGGTAAACGGTCAATACGTCACACACCCATTCAAAACCTTGAATGCAAAAAACGAAATATCATTGAAATTTTAGAAAAATAAAAGGAAAGAGATTAGAAAAGAGCCATGGTATTGTTCATGCATGTATTGTATATACATGCATGTGTATGTGCCAGACACACATGCACTTGTTCATGGGGCACGATCGCAACCGTTCTATCACAATCACTCTCTTGTTTAAAGGTCAAAGGTGAAGACGAAGCAGGCATCATGCTTCCAACTTGCATCCGGGCAGCCCCATATTTGTATTACGTTGTCTCGTCGACCTTTGATGTTCTTTATCATATCATTCCACCCTTCTTCAAAGAAGATCTTGTTCGACCTTTCCTCCAGACACAATTTCCATCTCCTTCCCCTCCAATCATAGCCAGCGACTGTTTGAACACCACCATAACTACGGAGGCAACTACGGATACTAGTCACCGCTGCATTATCATCAACAACGAAGTTATTCATATTGTCTTGAGCCATTGTCTTCTCCCATATCAATTGTAATTCTGAAACCGAATTCATTTCATTACTATATATTTTCTCCTTTAGATGCTTGACACTTTCTCCATGGAGCTCAAAGGGAAATTTTCGAATAGCCATGATTTCTCTTAGGAGAAAGGAGATCGGCCAATGCAATAATTTTGAATGGCATTTTCTTTTATAGACCTCCATTTTGAGTAATACCGGCTGATTTTAACTTGGGTTAACCCATTGTTTTTGTGTAATACCATAACACGTACGTAAATGGTTTCTCTAAATCAAATGGGCTTGTGACTATGAAATTTTTAAATAAAGCTTCTCTAAACTAAATGGGTTTGTGACTATGAAATTTCCGTGTGAAATATAGTTCTCTAAACCAAATGGGTTTGTAACTACGGAATTTCTATGTGAAGTATAGCTTCTTTGAACCAAATGGGCTAGCAACTATGGAATTTCTATGTGAAGTATACCTTCTCTAGACCAAATGGGTTTGTGACTATGGAATTTCTACGTGGAATATAGCTTCTTTAAACCAGATGGATTTGTGACTATGGAACTTGTGTGTGAAAGTCATGGAAAATATTTACCTTTTGCAAGGTCCTGAAAAATTGGTCAAATCCAGACCTTTGTTTTTATGTAAAGGCTGAGATTGTGAATCATGGAAAACCTTACTGCATTTGGACCTTTTCCTTGTGCATGTTTATTATCTTAACTAAAATGAAGAATCTTTGACGTAGGGATGAACGTGATGAGGATAACTACTCCAAATCTACGGAGTTTCTCTGGACTCCTCACAGAGACTTCTCGAATCCACGAGGAAAGAAAGCAGAAAATAGAAATAAATTCTAATAAATTCGAATTTGATTAATTGATGGATAAAAACAAGTTCACAACCCTTTAAATAGGGGTACCAAGCAATAGGAAAGAAATCAGAATCAAACTACAACTCAAACTCCTAGAATCCGCGACTTACTATAAATAGTAAACTTACTATTTATAGACGGTCGTGATGTCTACCAGTGCGCAAGGTTTTCGGCCAAAAAATAGTAAGTGTCCTATTTGGCTTCACCAAACTGTTCTCTTAATTATTCTAAGCTCCTTTCACGTTGGGCACAACTCCTAAAGCCCGGCGGAAGAAGAGTTTTAATCAAACTAAAACTTACTATTTATAGTAAAAATGAAATTAAAACAAGGAAACGACCATTGATCCAGGGGTTTTTTGCAATTCCGGGCTGCGCAACCCGATGTAGCAGGTTTGGTTGGCTAAAGTAGCTCGTTCTACCCCAAAATCATATATTTTACGTCAGGCAACTCATTCCGGATTGCGAGATATGCCTGATCTAAGGTCCGACGTTCCGGATCACTTTTGTCGTCAACCGGGCCTTTTCTGATCCATCTTGGCCATGAAACTGTCCGCGACCCGCTCTACATCAGTCCCCTCCACTTCAAAAGAACTCGTCCTCGAGTTCTCATCCTGCTCTGATTCATGATATTCGGTCAGGTCCGCGACGTTGAAAATCCGTGAGATCGCCATATCATTTGGAAGATTAACAATATAAGCATTGTCATTGATCTTTCGAATGATTGGGACGGGTCCAATCTTCTTATTTTTCAACTTGTTGTACGTCTCGGTCGGAAATCTCTCTTTGCGCAAATGGACCATAACGCGGTCGGTCGCCCACCTCGAACACTTTTTGTCGCCGATGCTTGTTCCTTGTACTTCTCGTTCGAGGCATGTAGCTTGGTCTGCACTTCTGCATGGATGCCCATGATCTTATCTACCATATGTTCTGCTACAATGCTCGTGCCTGGGTGCTTGGGCAAAGGGACCAAGTCAAGTGTGTGGCGAGGCACTCGTCTGTAGATAATCTGGAATGGTGATCTCCCTGTTGAGCGGTTCACCATGTTGTTGAATACAAACTCCGCTTGAGATAAGACCAAATCTCACTGCTTCAGTTTTTCTCCTAAAATACAGCGAAGGAGGTTTCCCAACGTGCGATTCACAACTTTGGTTTGCCCATCAGTCTGTGGGTGATAAGCACTGCTGAATTGAAGTCGTGTATCGAATCGATTCCATAAAGTCCGCCAAAAGTGGCTAATGAACTTCCTGTCACGATCGGAAGTAATGGTCTTGGGGACCTCGTGTAGCCATACGACCTCCCTGAAAAATAGATTCGCCACGTGTGTTGCATCGAGAGTCTTCTTGCATGGTATAAAGTGCGCCATCTTGGAGAAACGATCTACCACCATAAACACCGAATCCATGCCGCGTTGTGTTCGTGGGAGACCAAGCACGAAGTCCATTGATAAATCCTCCCAAGGACCGTTAGGCACAGGTAACGAGGTGTAGAGGCCCGTATTCTGAGATTGCCCCTTGGATGTCTGACAAACATGGCAACGTTGTACGGCTTTTCCTACATTGTGTACTAATTGCGGCCAGTAATACCGCTCTTCCACAAGAGCTCGTGTTCACTCCCCAAGTGTAGGGTTGTGATATAGTAATAAACTCGGTGAGACCGAGGTCGAATCCCAAGGGACTGAAACCTGTACGTAATATGAAACTAACTAGAACTAGAACTAGAATGAGATGAAATCTAAATCGAATGTAATTTGAGGAACGATGATGAAATAATTATCTAAAACTTAAACAATTCAGGGAAAGGAACTAGGGATTCAGAGGATCCACTTAGAGTTCTTATGCCTATTTCAACAACTCAACTGGACTTAGAGTTCCATCTTCATGAAAAACAAGACTAAACCTCCTTTGATATAGTTTTTAAGAGATGAAAGGTATATGAATTAGAATGGATTCCATCACCAAACCTCCTTTGATATAGTTTTTAAGAGATGAAAGGTATATGAATTAGAATGGATTCCATCACCAAACCATGACCAGGAGACAAAGTAAACAACGGAATTAAACTAATTACCAACCTATCAACAATGTATGAAGGTTAGGAAGGGTACCGTCATTCAACCATGCCCAGGAGATGATGGTGAACAATAGGGCTTCCTGACGTCATACACATAAAAGGAAAGGAACATGCTTAAAGTCATCGCAGACCTATTGTAATTTTAGTCACAACAGACCATTAAAAACTAAAAAAAATATTCCCCTAATTAAAACTAAAATCAACATCAATTCAGTCTAAACAAAGGCATAGCAAAAGTCTCCCATCACGCTACAGGCTTCACCTCTTAGCCCTAGCTAAGAGGTTTAACCCCTCATGGATGGACTAATAACCTTAGGAGTCATAAGAGAAAAAAGAAAAAAGAAACAACAGAAAAGAAAATAAGGAAAAGAAAAAAAAAGACTTCTCCTTTCTCTCCCTGTCCTCACGTTAAAACTTCTATGCTTTTAACATCCTTTTTCAGTCCAGGCTCCTAAATTCACCCTGCAGCATAAACACGATTAAAATAGGTCGTTAAACGGCATCATGTTCATAAATTCAGGTAATAATTGAGGTTTAATATGCAATATTTGACCCTCAACAGCTCGCGTCTTGTCTCGCCCCAGGTGTCCACTGAGGCCACCTCCATGTAGCTCCTGAATAATTTGTCCCCTCAGAGAACTTTGGGGGATGCACAATTGATTCCCTTTGAAGAGAAAATTGTCCTGTATATGAAGGTAACTGGGGTGACCTTCTTGGTACTTCATCCAAGAATCTTTGAAGTCCTCGTCCTCGGCATATAGCTCCTTGAGACAATCGAAGCCGACCACCTCGTTGTTCATCGTAACAAGTAGTGATGCACGACGGCTAAGTGCATCAGCCACCTTGTTCTGCTGCCCTGACTTGTGCTTCAGAACGAACGTGAATTCCTGTAAAAATGCAACCCATCTAGCATGCACACGATTCACATTAGTCTGACTATTAATAAACTTTAATGCTTGATAGTCAGTGTACAAAACAAACTCTCTTTGAATCAGATAATGTCGCCAATGTCGCAGCGCCTGAACAACTGTGTACAACTCAAGCTCATAAGTCGACCACTTCTTTCGGGCTTCGCTGAGCTTCTCGCTGTAGAAGGCTATCGACTTGCCTTCCGGTGATAATACTCCTCCAATTCCAACGTATGAAGCGTCATACTCAACCTCAAACAATTTGTCGAAATTAGAAAGCACCAAGACCGGTGTTGTAGACAAACGATACTTGATCTCATGAAAGCTCTTGTCAGCTTTATCGATCCACTGAAACGGTCCTTTTTTCATGCAATCTGTTATAGGCGCGACTATGGTGCTAAAATCTCGCACAAATCGACAATAGAAAGTCGCTAACCCTTGAAAACAACTCACCTCATGAATGTTTGTCGGGATCGGCCATTCCCTAATAGCTTGTACCTTTTCATCGTCCACACGAATGCCTGTGGACGTTACAATAAATTCTAGAAACAACAGGCTATCAGTTAAAAAACTACACTTCTTAAAGTTGAGGTACAACTTGTTAATTTGTAGGACCTACAGCACCTGCCTGAGATGTTTCCTGTGCTCCGCCTCATCATGGCTATATATCAATATGTCATCAAAATATATTACCACAAATCGGCCAGTGAACGGTTTTAAAACTTGATTCATCAAACGCATAAAAGTACTTGGTGCGTTCGATAGGCCGAAGGGCATGACCTGCCACTCATACAACCCTTCCTTGGTCTTGAATACCATTTTTCACTCATCACCGGGTTGAATAAGAATCTGATAGTACCCGAGAACACCTTGGCCCCTTCTAAGATATCGAGCATGTCGTCCAACCGTAGTATTGGGAACCGATATTTGATGGTAATTTTATTGATTGCCCAGCTGTCGACACACATGCGCAAGCTTTCATCTTTTTTTGGCGTTAATAATGCTGGTACGGTACATGAGCTCATGCTCTCTCTCAAGAGACCTTTACGGATCAATTCCTCCACTTGCCCTTGAAGTATCTTACACTCCTTCGGACTCATCCGATAATGAGGGTGATTGAGTAGGCTAGCCCCAGGGACGAGGTCTACGTGATGTTGGATGTCCCTCATGGGGGGCAATCCATTAGGTAAATCCTCAGGTCAGACTTCTTTGAATTCATTTAGCAACAGTCTTAAACTTGGAGGGATCTTTGAGGGTTCCTCTTCCTCGCCCTTCACCACTACAGCGTATACCTCGCCGGTTTCCTTGGATTCCTCCATAAAATTCCAAATGGTCAGGAGAGAACTCCCCTCCACTTTAGAGGCTCCAGGGTGGTTCTCTGGTGCCATAAGGGCAAGGATTATTTTTCGACTATCCTTGACGAATACATAAACATTATCTCGTCCCCGATGGGTCGCATCACGGTCTGATTACCAGGGTCGACCGAGTAACATATGACAAGCTTTCATATCGACCACGTCACAAAGTATTTGATCCTTATAATTTTTACCAATTGAAAATGAGACAGTGCATTGTTCAGTTACCTTGGTCTCATTCACCTTTTTTATCTAGCAAATTGAGTACGGGGAAGGACGTTTCATCGTTGGTAGCCGCAACTTGTCCACCATCACTCTCGAGATGATGTTCTCACTACTACCACTATCTATGATCACATCACAGACCTTTTTGTTGACGGTGCACCGAGTATGAAATATATTGTGTCATTGTGGATGTAATTCCTTCCGTGAGGCATACAACAATCGCCTCACAACTAAAAATTCACCACGATCCTCGCCTGTCATTTCATCGCCACCTGCTATTTCTTCAGTGGTTTGTTCATGTTCATCAAAGCGATGGTCTTCTTCTATGGCCTCATCTTCAGTGTCCCCTTCGTTTATAGTTAAGTATATTGCGGGACGTTGAAGACAAGTGTTTGATAAGTGGCCTGGTTGGCCACAGCGGTAACAATTGTTCGACCTTGGTCGAGCATAAGGATTTGGAATCCTACTCGGACCCGCTGTTATGGGTGCTGCACGTTGAGGTCTGGATGAGCTGCTTCCCGTATCACGGTTTGCGGTTGTAGGAAGTTGAGGTACTGAGTCTTTTTCTCGTGGCAGCACTGGGTCTTGCGTGGGACCCGTTATGGGGGGTCGAGTTGAAGGATATGGACGAGTAGGAGCTCTTGCAAGTTGTATTTCTGCCCTACCCACCAATTGAACTGCTTCATCCACAGTCCCGACTGGGTACATTTGAACTCGATCCTGAACTGTCGGTCGCAACCCCCTATAAATCGTGCCACCTTCTGTGACTCAGATTCTGACAGATCGTTTCATGTAGCCAGCCATTGAAATTCTTCAGTGTAATCTGTGACCGTTCGATTTCCTTGTCTGCAATTTTGATATTGCTGGAATAATATCTGCTCATAATCACCGGAGAGAAATCGTGATCGAAGAAGATGTCTCATCCGTGGCCATGATGAGATGGGCGCCTTGTTCTCGCGGACTCGTGAGAGTTGTAATTGTTCCCACCATGCAGAAGCACTAGATTTTAATTTAAACGCTACCAATTTTACCCTTTTTATGATCTAGCACATCCATGTAATCAAAATATCTCTGTACTTCGGCTAACCAATCGAGAAAATCTTTTATACGTAATAAAACGTTAAAACTAGGAAGTTCAGCCTTACCTCGATAGTTTCTTTCAGCACGATCTAGATAATTACCTCCATGGATTGGTCATCGGGCAAAACCCTCATTAAGGTCCTTGCCGCTAGAACTTGAATCATTTAGTGTAGCCCTACGGTTTGCCACTGGTAGTGCTTTATGAAAATCGGGGTTGCGTCGTACAACAACCATGGGTGGTAGAGCCACCATGGGCGGGGGAGCAACCAAAGGTAGTGGAGCACCGCCTAGGGCTCGAGGCGGAAGTAGCACATCCGCAAGACGGTCAAGAGTTGCCTGCAGCCCTTGCATGGTCAACTGACTCTCCCGGTGGAAAGCTTCTATTCTTTCCGAAGGATAACGAATCCCTGGATCACCGTCCACAGGATTTTGATTCATACCTTCATTGTTTGCCATCGGCCCGAGGGAATCCTCTCTCTGATACCGATTGACGCAGGGATGAACGTGATGAGGATAACTACTCCGAATCCAGGGAGCTTCTCTGGACTCCTCACAGAGACTTCTCGAATCCACGAGGAAAGAAAGCAGAAAATAGAAATAAATTCTAATAAATTCGAATTTGATTAATTGATGAATAAAAACAAGTTCACAACCCTTTAAATAGGGGTACTAAGCAATGGGAAAGAAATCAGAATCAAACTACAACTCAAACTCCTAGAATCCGCGACTTACTATAAATAATAAACTTACTATTTATAGATGGTCGTGATGTCTACTAGTGCGTAAGGTTTTTGGCCAAAAATAGTAAGTGTCCTATTTGGCTTTACCAAACCGTTCTCCTAATTATTCTAAGCTCCTTTCACGTTGGGCGCAACTCCTAAAGCCCGGCGGATGAAGAGTTATAATCAAACTAAAACTTACTATTTATAGTAAAAACGAAATTAAAATAGGGAAACGACCATCGATCTAGGGGTTTTTCGCAATTCCGGGCTACGCAACCTGACGTAGTAGGGTTGGTTGGCTAAAGTAGCTCGTTCTACACCAAAATCATATATTTTACGGCAGGTAACTCATTCCGGATTGCGAGATACGCTTGATCTGAGGTCTGACGGTCCGGATCACTTCTGTCGTCGACCGGGCCTTTTCTAATCCATCTTGGCCATGAAACTGTCCGCGACCCACTCTAAATCAATCTTCCAATCCTTCGTTCCTTCGAGTAACAAAATGGTATTTTTTAGAGTTTTAGGCCATGTTTGGTATGTTGTTTTTTGATGTCTTAAATCAATTCAGAAACAAGGTCTATCGATGCCATTAACAGACCATTCGATGCCAACGAACGACTACTCGATCCCATTGAGAATTTTGGAATTTCTCTAGTTGGTTGCTGGACCATTTGGGTACCTGTTTGAAGCCATCGAACTTAGTTTCGATGCTACAAAACTTAAGTTCAATACCATCGAAACCCAACGAAAGGCAATCGAGAAAATTCGATTTTTCATGTTTTGTCTCTGGACTATTTTGGTGTTAGTTCGATGCCACCGACAGTCTGTTGATGACATCGAAGGTTTGTTGATGACATCGAAGGTCCCATTGAACATATCGCAGAGTTGCGATCTGCGAGATTTGTTTCCGATTTCGATTGTGATTCTTCCTAAGACTGTATATAGAGGTGTAATTGGGATTGGGTTATATCTCAGAGCTTTCCAATTAGTTCCTAAGGTTTCAAGGGTGTAACTTGGGGTAATTCAAGGCTTCTTCGAATCGGGTATTGTAACGTTCTATATTTTCGCTATTTTAGATTGCTAAAAATTAGTATAAAAAAATAATTATACAACTAGCCTATGTCGTTACTTACTGACCTTTGACGCTCAAGGTGAGCCTATATATACGTAGGTGATACCAATAAAGAACCATATGAATTCGATTAATTGACCATATGAAGCCAAATAAACCTGCCCAATCACTTAAACTTCAAGTCTAGTCTTGTGATTTGTTCATCTAAGGCCCAAATCTAGCCAATCTATCACTAACCAATTGAGACAACCATAATTACATAAAGACCCCTAAAGCTGAGACAACTATGGGTTGGATCTTAATTAATAAACCAAATCAACCCAGTTACTCATTTAGCTTAAGAACCAACGGTCTAGAGTAATTATGATCGCATCGCCATTTTCGTTAATTGTGAATAGGTCACACTATGAACATAGTTAATCTAAACCCTATTAATTATGCACAAGAAATCTTGATACCTAATTCATCCAAAAAATGCATTGATTATCCAAACGAGCTCTAGACTGCTTGTTAGTGGACCACTAGTTCCGAAACTATACAATAATGTCTGTCTCACTGAGCTTGACGCCCATCACGGGTGGCAAACCAAGAAAGTACCCAGAATTTCTCAACTTGGGTCATAAGCCAAGTGCTTGAAACGCGCGAATCCCTTAGGCTGAAATCTGAAAACTTAAGTAAAATAGACCCCTCATTGTTTCGCAAAGTTACGAACTTCTGACCGTTAGATTACGACCAAACTCGAGACACGAGTCAAGGATATTTCCCCACCCGTATCTGTATAGCCGCGTCCCTGATCGATCATCAACGACCGTCCATTACAAATGAGGTCCCCGCGGTTGATCGAAGCATCTGATCTCTACTCAATTTTGACCAATCGCAAATCCTATGATGGGGCACCTACCCCTTTTGTGCGGATAAGCCAGTGGGCCCCCGAAGGGGCCTTATGGGCCAAAACTAACTTATTATGGGCAAGTATAATGGAAAAGAGACCCCTAAGGTCATTTGGACACAAAATCTGAGACTATAAAAGCCCAAAAATTTCTCTCTCACTCTCATACAAATTTTCACTTGCAAAAATTGAGGAGAGAGAGAGAAGAGGAGAAGGGGAGAAGGTGTAGGAGGGGATAGATTGGAACATTCACCCGATCCCCGCTAACCCGTGGCATAGCCGCGACCACGCCACACCGCCAGAATTGCCCCGACGACAATCAAAGGTAACTAACAAGACATTTTTTTTAAAAAAAATTGGGCCTTAAGGGTCGATTGCATGTGCCCTTATGAGCTAACCATGCTTGTGCAGGGCACCGACAAGTCGATCTATGAACTAACAAGCCATTTTTAAAAAAAATTTCGGCCCTGAGGATTTTTCCACATTAAAATTGGAGTGTTTGTGTTTGTGTTTGATTGGTGTGATTGGATTACTTCACTTGATTCATCTCCGTGTGCTTCCACAATCCCCCCAACATGGTAGCCACTGAAAAATGATTTCATATCAATTTAGTCAACCTTAACTATGCATTAGAGATCAATTATTTTGGTAGGGATTAAAAATGATTTTAATCACCAACAATTTATATACTGCATAACTCATTTTTCAGTAGTTACTAAACAGGGTCGTTGTGTTGTTGTTGGGGTTGTTGCTGCTGTTATTTATGATAAATGATCCAGTACTCTCATATCTTGATATTGTATTTTGGTGTTTATTTTGTCAAGCTTATCCAAACCGTTGACACTTTTATTTGCACCATCCAAATGTTGGATATTATCATCAAGACCATCCTGACCATGGATATTACTATCTAGACTGTTGCATCCCCGCTGGATACATCTCTTAACACATGATTGATTACGAAGAAACTCTTTTGTTAGGCAATCTTAACCATCCCATCCATAGCTTTGGAAAACTAAGACCGAATCAATGATGGATTGGATTATTCAATTCTTGTGATTTTTGCTTGGTAGCACATACAATGTGTTCTAGACTTAATGGACGGTTCAGATCCATAAATTGGACGGTGTAACTCAACTAATAAAACTAGCAGCAGTATAACTTACAGATCTGAGAGGAAAATAGATAATGCAACCCAGGTACAAGCATCCTTCAAAATCGGTACTAGATATTGCCCATGATGATACGGGTGCACCAGCCCAGTATCAGTCAGAAACAGCCATGGTATTGTACATGAATGTGTATCCATATATGTATGTATATAAGTATTTATCTATCAATCTATCCTATGTCACATATATACACGGGCACTTATTCATGTGGTACAATCGCAATCCTTTCTTCCACAATCAATCTCTCGTGAAGGTGAACACAAAGCAGACATTGCGAGCCCAATGTGCCTCCGGGCAGCCCCATACTTGTATCTTGCCCTCTTTGGCCCTCATGATTTTATGTATCATATTGGCCCACTCCCCTTCGATGACATACCCATTCAGCTGCTTCCTCAGATACAGTTTCCATCTCCTTCCTATCTCATCATAGCCATTAACAATGACCGTTTGGGTGCCAGGATGAGGGAGACAACTACGGATAGAAGCAATCGCTGCATCATCATCTACAAGAAAGCACCTCACATTGGCTCGACTGATTGTCTTCTTAAAGATCAATAGAAATTGTGAACCAGAAATCTTTTCGCCATTTAATTTGTCCTAAGAATTTTTAACATTTGGTTAGTAGAAGGGAGAAAAGAAAATTCTAAGCTGAGAGAATTTAGTAAGATATCCGATTCAACTATTATGAGTGGCCATTTTTTTATACACATCCACCATTTTGAGTAATACCAACAGATTTGGGTAACCGTCTTTTTTGTGTAATACCAACACATGTACATAGCTTCCCTAACCAAATGGGTATGTGAGTCTGTGACTATGGAATCTCCATGTGAAATATAACTTCTCTAAACCAAATGGGTTTTGTGACTATGGAATCTATCTCTATGTGAAATATAGCTTCTCTAAACCAAATGAGTTTGTGACTATGGAATCTCTATGTGAAATATAGCTTCTCTAAACCAAATGGGTTTGTGACTATGGAATCTCTATGTGAAATATAGCTTCCCTAAACTAAATGAGTTTGTGACTAGGGAATCTCCACATGAAATATAGCTTCCCTAAACCAAATGTTTTGCAGCTATGTTTTCTTTTTGAAGTTCTTTTCTATTCATATTTACAGGTTTTATATGGTGTGTATATAACAATTCTGTTAATCCAACACCATTTGGAGTGACATTGCTGGACAAGTCAAGTTGCTCCCTTGCGGCAGTCTAACTTTGACTTGATAATTCCTGAACTCTCCTACCGAGTTTAAATAGACCATTTCTTCCTCATGTTGATGACTAACACCGGAGAATTTTCTTTCGTTGTCAAAGATAAGCTTTGACAATTTTGTAGCATGGGCTTGAATCAGCTTCTGTCGAAGTATGAGGGGCCGAAACTGCAAGAGGTTGCTTTAAATTTCAGGGTCTGTGGGGGAATTATTAACCTCCCATTGGGCCGAAAGCCCATTTTCCCAAATTGCCACCGCTCTTATTTCTTGTCCTACAAGGGAGTTGGAGGGCAATTCATGCTGATTTTTAAAACTCATACTGTCTGATGCAGAATGCAGTTATGCACTTAATATATTTCTGGAAGCACGGCTTTATTTCAACTGCCACACTGGAATTATTACTGATGCACAATTCTGGCACTTATCCTAAGTCCAAACACACACTTAGCAATTTGAATTGCTGCTGTGATTACGTCAGTGAGGGATGGAATGTCTTTATTCGTGTATAGATCCATTTAAAGCTTTTCTGGTTTCAATCTGGATGTCACAATGTATGGTCTTCGTTCGGATTGTTTGTTTTTCAGGCAATCCTCCTGATGTCTGTGTCATAAAATCATGACTTTGGGAAAACCCAAACAAATAAAATGATGAGCGCTTGTGAAGAATCACATCTTTGGCAATATGCATTTTCAAAGAAAGTATCAAATAGACTAAAATAGTACACGCCTTTCTTTTCAACTTGACATATACTTCCTCTACTTCTTTTTTTTTTTTTTTCGGGGGGATCGTGTGAGCATACCACCTATGATTTTATTAGTTTAAAGTCAATTCATCTGTCTGAAAGCTTACTATATATATAACTGTCTTAGCAACACAGGTGGTGCGACTTACTGTGCGGTTGCAGCTCTACGGTTGATGGGATTCATCAAAGATGATAGTCCATCCAAATTCATTTCATCTTCCATCATCAACGTGCCAGCGTTGCTGGAGCGGAGCTTAGAGGTGTATTTTCTTCTCCTCTTTTGTTATCTTTCTTTCTCTTCTTCTTCTTCTTCTTTTGTCAGTCTCAAAGCAGTATGTGATATCAATATTTTTGTGATACACCATTCCTAAGGTAGCTGCAGGATTCTTCTGCATCATGAAAATGGATGATTGCAACCGATAGTCTGCATTTAATGAGGCCCAAATTGTATGAGGAGTGCCATCTTTAGGGATCTCCAATCCCCCATGTGGCCCACAATATGAACGATTTCAATCACCAAAATGCAGGCCAAGCAAATTCTCAATCAACATCATAGATTTCCTCATCATGGATTGTGCTTTCAGGCTTAAGATTGAAGTGTCATAATAAGCACCTGATGTCATTTCTTGTATGTATTAGATGGTTGGATATTGTGATCCTGCGATACAAATTCGACAGGGTGCATTTTGTTGCCCTCTGTACTCTAATATTAGTGACAACCTCTGCAGATGTTAGCATTTGAATGTGAAAGTTTACGCCCTTCCCTTTTCCTACTACGGAGGCAAACAATTGATGGTGGATTTCAAGGCCGAACCAACAAGCCTAGTGACACATGTTATGCATTTTGGTAAGCCCACATAGCCATGAAGTTAAGGGCCTCTTTTGGATTGATGGAATCCAAAAGTAACTGTATAAAAGAAAATGTCTTCTGTAGATCTGTCATTTTCCACCCATTGTGACAAGAAAGTAACCTGTGGAATACGATTATCTTTTCCAAGGTTTTCCTCAAAAACGGGTCTTTCCCTTTCCTCCAAAAAACTCGATTGTCCTCATTTCCACAAACTTTTTGAGAAACGGGTTTTACTTTTTGACCATTGACTATTCCACAATTCTCTGAACATGATGGAAACTCAAACAACCAACCTTTTTTGGATTCTTTTCAACGGATTTCCTCATCCACAGTTTCCCTCAGATATGACATTTTGCTTTCCAAATCTACACTTTGGATTCCATCAATCCAAACAGGCTCCTAAGAGTCTGCAGCTGCATTTGGTGCGATGTTTAAAAAGGGCAATGTGGCATTCAGGGTTGGTGGTGTTTTGAAGATCTTAGGAGCTCACCACTTCTTTGACAAGGATGCTCTGCGTGCTTTTTTGCTTTCCTGTCAGACCCCGGTACATGGTTCTTCACCTTCTCTCTCTACTGTTGTAGCTCTATTATTAATTGTAGATGCAGTCCATTTTAATCCTCCCAAGGTTTACACCGTATATGTGGCATACATGTATGATGAGCTGAACCGTCCATTCATCGTAATGCTCAATAAATGGACCCTACACCAAAAATCACTCCGATCAAGACAACATTTTTTTTTTTCTTAAAGACTCTTGAGTATAAATATAATAAAGATTCAAGAAAAGGAAAAATAAACAGTAAATAGCACTCAATAAAATAAACAGTAAATCACTCCGATCGGACAACCTAATTGTGAAACATATGTTGTAAAAAAACTGTCAGCTGGATTACTATTGTCCTATTGTTGTAATTTTTTATTTTATTTTTTGGTCCATAAGACATTCGTCCTTGTGCCTGTGAATGGATGGTTTGGAACACCATGTACATGCCGTATGGAGAGTTTTCATTCCCGTATTTATGCTATCCGTAAGGATATGAATAGCATCCTCGGACTCCCGTGCTATACAATTGGGATCCAGGCTATTGATCTGATGTGCCCCACAATAGATCAAGCCCCCCAAACCTCCTGGACAGGATGATCCTAACCTTCTACCAGTGTCTTGGATCCGCAACCCATATGGGGACACAAACAGTTAAGAAATGCAGCAAACATTTAATAGGAACGAGGATCCAAAGATTGGTCGGGATCTTCACATCCTGGAGATTTTGGGCTGTGGTCCATCCATGGTGGGACCCATTGGATCAGCCAGGATCATCAATTGTAACTAATGTCATTCTGGAGCTCCTCTTTTAATTCTATTGATTCTCCTGCACCAGTACAGCGGTTTCAGAAAATTCCCGAAGCAGCTGCCGGATCTCTACCATACCTACTATGGGTTTTGTGCATTTAGCTTGTTGGATGAACCTGGGATAAGACCGCTCTGCGTCGAGCTTGGCACCACTGATTTTACCTCTGGAATGTGGCCATCTTCTGCAAATCCAAAGGCTTCTACAAGGATTGCAGCCAAATGCTGAATACAGCAAAATGCATCAGAGGATGGAATTCGGTTGGTGAAAATGGTCATCCGATTGGCAGCATGCAATTTTAGTACAGATTCAAATAGCTATTGATTTCGTTGTGACATAAACTGTATTACAAAACGCTTATTGTTATCATTTTGAGGTGTATTATAAATCTCATTGAAATTTCATTTGGGTGCATTCTGGCCCATTTTTAGGAAAGTCCCAAAAATAGTGATTGGATTATCTTAGCTGTCACTTTAGAAGCCAAAAAATGGACAGCTAAGAAATGGGTAGTGAAAAAAGAAAAAGAAAAAGAGAGAGCAAATGTTCCGTATTTGATAGGTAGAATTGAGTGGTTGGATGGATAGGATTATCAGAAAACCACTATTTGTTTGCTGTAGTTGCTTCCAATGTGTGCTGTGAATTCCATTGACCATCTCAGTTCAGCCCGAAATTTATGAGATGGGCTTGTTAAGTGGGCCACACATTTTTATTGGTGAATGTACGGTTTATCTTGTTTGGATCTTTTTATTGGCTAAATCCAAATTGGCCAATAAAATACAGGAGAGGAATCTCTCCTTCGAGTAACCAGTACAAGCATCTACACTCAAGAACAGCATTTGGCAATCCAAATGAATGGTTTTCCGATTTTCTAATTAGGATAATTTGAAGCCGGTGGTGCTCTGGAAACTGAGAATAGGTCCCCTTAATCTACAACCATAGTTATTCGATACGGTTGCTTTGAGTCAAGTGCTGACTGAAACCGAGTTGACATGGCTTAGTTGGATATGAGTTAGATGAGTAGTCCTACAACCGCTTTTTTTCTATAACAGACAATTCCAATACTTTCAATGACTTCCTTTATCATATCCGCCCACTCCACTCCGTTGGGCTGCTTCCTCATACACGATTCCCATTTCCTTCCCCTCTGATCATAGCCATTAACATAGATCATTTGATCACTGGGATCACTCAAGCAACTACAGATACCAGCCATGGCTAAATCATCATCTATAACGAAGTTACTGGCATCAGCTCGAGCCATTGTCTTCTCACAGATCAGTTGTAACAACGAACCAGAAATCTTTTGGATGGCTGCATTTGGTGTGAATTGATGGTAAATGTGAGTTTTCTCTATGTTTGGCAACCCTTATATTTAATGTTGAATTGGATTCCATGTGAATCCAAATACCTCCCAACGGATAATTTTGAAATCTTGGCAAAATGCGGGGAATCTAATTCGGATTCACATGGTGTTTTACCAATAGTATGGGGTGAATTTGTTGGGATTTTTGGAATATATTCAGACATGGATCCAGGCCAATTCATAGCACTAGAAATGGTGCCACAAAGTCGACCTCATGGGAGCTTCCTATGAGCTTGAGCTGTGTGGGGCCCCACTGTGATGTGTATCGGACATCCACTCTTTGCATTTGGTGGGTCCCTTCTAGGTTATAGGATATCCCAAAAATCAGCAGTATCAGGAACTCAAGAGGGCCCATTTGGATGCAATTCACGCAAAAGGGAGTTAATTCCGATTTGTTCGTCCACTCGTAGAAAACCAATCCAATTGATTTCTAGCTTCTAATACATGTTTGGTTGAAGGTGGTTCAGATGAGGGGTTGCGAAAGTGCAACCAAATGTACAAGCAAACCACCTGTTTTAGTTTCAGCATTTGGACCACGTGCGGTCCGACTAGGACGGGCCAATCATGTCCAGATACAGTCCATGAGCTAAAGCCCAAAGTCCGAGCTAACCGTAAGGATAAGGAACTGAGCTAGGGCTGGAAATCTGGATAGGCCCACTGCTGAAATACTCAACACGTCAACAATAGAAATCAGACTTGTTTAGGCAACTTATTTTTATTTTTATTTTTTTCAAAAAAACTGGATCCATTTCATTAATAATTAGCTCCTGTACATTCGGGCACCCCAGGACTTAAAAGGGGGCCTATCGTGAAAGAAACCAAAAACTACACAAGGAAACAAACCTTCGCAACGACTAGAGGGTAAGTTCTAGTAGAGATGACCTCTGTGGGGCCCAGCCCAGTTGATTGGACATTTAGCACATGCAGACAGATCCAGCCCAGTTGATTATCAGACCTAAAAACCCAGTCCATGTCCAACCCACAGATTGAGTCGGGTCCATTTTATTGGTTTATTTCAAGGAAAATGATCATATAATATCAACTAGAGGGTAAGTTCTAGTAGAGATGACCTCTGTGGGGCCCACTTTGATATGTGCATCCGATCTACCCCTTTTACGTTAGTCAATGAGGCCAACAACCAGCATAATCAGAAACTAAGGTGGGCCATGCCATCGGGAACTGTTGGGAGAGGACGCCCAACAAATGAAAACCTTGTAAGTGACGTGTCAAAAATTTATTGCTTCTCGGTGGACCTCACCAAGATATATGTATTTTATCCATGTTGTCCATCCATTTTCCCATATCATTTTAGGGCATGATTCCAAAAATGAGACAAATCCAAATCTCATCTGGACCACACCACAGGAAACAGTGGTGATTGAACGTCTACCATTAAAAACTTCTTAGGGGCCACAGAAGTTTTGAATGAAGCTCAATTTTTTTTTTCTTTTCTTTCCCTTCATCCAGGTCTATGTGACCTAATCAACAGGTTGGATGGCAAATAAATATTATGGTGGGCGATAAGAAGTTTTTAATGGTGGGCGTACAATCACCACTGTTTTCTTACGGTGTAGTTGCCTTGAGATTTGGATCTGTCTCATTTTTGGGATCATGTCCTGACATGATTTAGAAAAATAGATGAACAGTGTGGATAAAACACATATATCATGGTGGGGCTCATATAATGCTGTCAGCAGCCATACAGTATTGGCGTCGTGATCCACCTATTTCAAACCATGAATACTAGAAATGGAATAACATTGTAATCAGAAAAAATAAAAGAAGAGATCACCAAAAAAAAAAGAAAAAAAAAGTCATGGTATATTATAGATGCATGCATGTGTATCCAGGACTCAATGTTTATTATATGTGTAATGGTACTTATCTATCCATCTATCCTATGCCACACGCACGTGGACTTGTTCATGTGGCACGATTGCAGCCTTTCTTTCACGATCACTCTCATGAACTAAAGGTCGAAGCTAAACACAAAGCAGACACCGTCCACCCAACTTGCCTCTGGGCAGCCCCATATTTGTATTTTGCTTTCTTGGTCCATGATTTTATGTATCTTATTCGCCAAATCCCATGTGAAGACGTACTCGTTCTCCTCCTTGCTCAGTTGCAATTTCCATTTCTCTCCATTCACACCATAGCAATTAACTGTAACTGCTGAGCCACTAGAACCATAGCCACTGAGACATTTTTGAATCCCTACATGACCATTTACGACCAAACGAGTCGCATTGTCTCTAGCCAATGTCTCCTCACATATCAACTGTAACCTCGTCCCTGACTTCTTTTGATTATCTAATTTTTTCTTTAGATTTTCGTACTTCTTGTCAAAGGGGAAGGGTCGTCCATCAGCCATGATTTCTGTTATGAGAAGGGAGAAAAGAAAAGAAAAATCTAGGACGAGAATTTAGCAAAAGATTCGATGTAACAATTTCAAATGGGCATTTTCTTTTATAGACCTCCATTTTGAGTAATACCAACACATCTTGCCTTGGGTAACCTCCTCTTTTTGTGTAATAACTACACACATGTTCATAGCTTCTCTAAACCAAAAGGGTTTGTGTCTATGAAATTTCTCTAATACTGATGGGTTTGTGACTATGGTTTTTTTATTTATTTGAAATATAATGGGTTTGTGACTATAGATTTTTCTGTGTGAAATAGAGCTACTCTAAAGCCTAAAGCAAATGGGTTTGTGACTGTAATGGAATTTCTATGCGAAATGTAGCCTCTCTAAACCAAATGGGTTTGTGACTCTGAAATTTCTAGGTAAAATACTACTCTTTGGATTGGAAGAAATACAAGAGATAAATATGGTCGAGCTATGTGGGGCCCACCTTGTCTTATATGATATCCAGTACCACTTCTGTCAGGTATGCTTCCTTCTCCTACCCTCAGGTGAAAAGTCAGCCTTACCCAAGACTCAAGTAGGCCACCTCATTGAAACTTTCAAGATGCTGTGTAGGGGCCCATTATGGTGTGTATATCTAATCCAACCCATTGGAAAGGTGCACCCATCGGGACTAACCAAAATCAGCCCAATTCAAAAGTCAGGCAGGGCACATCTTGTGGTTTATAGGTTTTATGCATGACTTTTTTTCGTTGTTTCTTCCAGTGTGGCTGATTTTTAGTATCTTGGCCTAGCAAATAGCAATAGCATGAGGGGGGTGCACATGATGCACGGGTTAGATGTCATAGGGACATTGCAGTGGGCCCCACAGTCCACTCCATGTAATCCTTCCCCTCAATCCTAGTTGAGAAAGGAAATGCAACTATAATCAAGTTGTCAAACATATATATTATAGTGGGCCCTATTGAGCTTGGGCCATGTTGTGCTCTAGGTATGGAAGCAATATGCATCCGACCAAGAGCCGTGTGGAGCCCATCTCAATGCTCATCTAACATCCAATCCATCCATCAATTTCACCATCTCATGTTGGGACTTGAACCCAATAATGAGTTAGATCCAAAAATCAAGTGGGCTACATTACAAGAAACAGTGAGGATTGAAACACCCACCATTCAAACCTTCCTGAGGCCCACCTTGATGTTTATAATGAATCCAAGCTGTTCACAAGGTGACTCCCACCAATGTTGGTTTTTACTCAATTGCCAGGTCTGTGGCTAGTGCTCCTTCTTTTGTGATTTTTCCGCTCTATGCTGCCACCATTTTTCCTGATAAAATGCCTTTCAAAGATGTTGGGTTTGTCATGCATCTACACTAAATATTCCAGCTGTCATTTGCAGTCATATGATGGTGGTTTTGGCTTAGTTCCGGGCTCAGAATCTCATGGTAAGTAGATACTGCAAAGTCCATATTATCATGCGACTTACATATTTCAACTATTGCTATTTTAGTGCAGAAACTGGTTGTCCTACATGTTTCAAATGTTGGTTTTTAATGCAATGATTGGCTGGTTCCAGCTTGTAGATGTTCTGTCCCAAAAATTAGGCATGTCCACTCATCAGGTGGCGACGTTATACAAAATATGACTAAGGAAACTTGGCTGATTTTGTTTTTTAACCTTCCATTTGTTTTTTGCATTGTAATTGACCTAATGAGTGGAGCAGCCTTATTTTTTGGCCAGGTCATCTACACAGTGGACCAACCTGTTGGATGGCTTCAATCTTGTACATCTTGGCACATGCGCTGCTGTTATGATGGCTGGGTTCTACACTCATGTGGGATTGGCAAGGCTCATTTATGTACATATATGGTGCAAACAAGGGGCTGTTGTACGGATGAGTCATCTGATTCACCTTAAACTCGAGCAAAACAATCCAAAATTCACTAAAAGAGATTAATGGAGAAGCACCATAAGGAGGGTACCTCTTGGATAAACTTCAAGAAATCACAGCTATGGAAAAAGAGAAAACCCTTCTCAAAAAAGATTCCAGCAAAAAGAATATCAATCACTCTAATAAGAATCCCATTAAAATGTGTATATACATAAAACAAAATCTGGGGATAAATCTCAGCCCTTGATTCTAGGATCATCTCAGCTCCTGATTATCTAAAAACCTATCCTTGAAATTTCCAACTTGTCTGATTCAAACAGAAAGAAAAGACCGCTAGATTTAACCCAAAAAACAAGCTATATCTTGGCCCATAAGCAGTGCTGTAGCATACCTCTTTTTGCGGATAAATAGGTGATAGGTCCACATGGGTCATGATTAATTAAACTGTGTGGGTCCATCCACAGCTTCATGAATATATATCCATGTTTATCGGTTGAGAAAAGTAACTAAATGGATTTATAAAGATATCAATGGAAAGATGTTGGTTCCACATATAAACTAACTTCGAAGATGTCTCCTGCTTATTAGATGAGCTGGTGGAGACTGTGTAGTGTGTGATCGATCCAGGGTTCATTCCCTGATAGTGATCAAAAAAAAAGAAAAAAGAAAAAAGAAGAAGAAGAAGTTGTTAACTTCGAAGATGCAATAACTCGTTGGCAGCTTCTGTGGCTATGTTTTCTTTTTGAAGTTCTTTTCTATTCATATTTACAGGTTTTATATGGTGTGTATATAACAATTCTTTTAATCCAACACCATTTGGAGTGACATTGCTGGACAAGTCAAGTTGCTCCTTAGCGGCAGTCTAACTTTGAACTCTCCTACCGAGTTTAAATAGACCATTTCTTCCTCATGTCCATGACTAACACCGGAGGATTTTCTTTCTCTGTCAAGATAAGCTTTGACAATTTTGTAGCATGGGCTTGAATCAGCTTCTGTCGAAGTATGAGGGGCCGAAACCGCAAGAGGTTGCTTTAAATTTCAGGGTCTGTGGGGGAATTATTAAGCTCCCATTGGGCCGAAAAGCCCATTTTCCCAAATTGCCACCGCTCTTATTTCCCATTTTCCCAATGGGCCGCAAGCCCATTGGGAGCTCAAGGGCAATTCATGCTGATATTTAAAACTCATACTGTCTGATGCAGAATGCAGTTATGCACTTAATATATTTCTGGAAGCATGCCTTTCTTTCAACTGCCACACTGGAATTATCACTGATGCACAATTCGGCACTTATCCTAAGTCCAAACACACACTTAGCAATTTGAATTGCTGCTGTGATTACGTCAGTGAGGGATGGAATGTCTTTATTCGTGTATAGATCCATTTACAGCTTTTCTGGTTTCAATCTGGATGTCACAATGTATGGTCTTCCTTCGGATTGTTTGTTTTTCAGGCAATCCTCCTGATGTCTGTGTCATAAAATCATGACTTTGGAAAACCCAAACAAATAAAATGATGAGCGCTTGTGAAGAATCACATCTTTGGCATATGCATTTTCAAAGAAAGTATCAAATAGACTAAAATAGTACACCCCTTTCTTTCCAACTTGACATCTTTTTTTCTTTTTTTTTTTTTCTGTGGGGGGGGGGGGCGGTGGTGGGGCGCATACCACCTATGATTTTATTAGGTTAAAGTCAACGAACATCTCTCTGAAAGCTTACCATCTATAACTGTCTTAGCAACACAGGTGGTGCGACTTATTGTGCGGTTGCAGCTCTACGGTTGATGGGATTCATCAAAGATGATAGTCTATCCAAATTCATTTCATCTTCTGTCATCAACGTGCCAGCGTTGCTGGAGTGGAGCTAATTAGAGGTGTCTTTTCTTTTCTTCTCTTTTGTTTTCTTTCTTTGTTTTCTTCTTCTTCTTCTTCTTTTGTCAGTCTCAAAGCAGTATATATTTTTGGCATAGAATGGGGGCTTTTCACCTTCTCAGCCGGTCCCTCAGCATCTCTTTTAGGCATATTTTCCGTGAGGGCAATTCAGTGGCTGATGCTCTAGCTAGACTGGCCAGCGAAGGGTGTGAGAACAAGTTCTTTAAATCCCGGTCTGAATTGCCCCGCTGTGTCAGGGGCTCCATGGTTCTCGACCAAGCGGGTCTGGGTGCCCTGCGATCCTGTTTTCGCCAGTTAGGGTAGGTAGAGGCGTCCCCTTCGCCCAGGCTGTATCCCCTGGGTGCCCTTGGATTGCTTCTGGTGTTGAGTTGTGCTTAGTTCAGAGGGTGTTCTTGTATAAGATAGGTGAGGCCCATATCTTTTTGTTGGGGCCCGCCCGAATGGATGTACATCATTTTCATTAATATATTTGGTGGGCCTGCTCCACCTTTTTATTTTTTTTTCAAAGAAGCAGTATATATTTTTGTGATACACCATTTCTAAGGTAGCTGCAGGATTCTTCTGCATCATGAAAATGGATGATTGCAACTGATAGTCCGCATTTAATGAGGCCCAAATTGTACGAGGAGTGCCATCTTTAGGGATCTCCAATCCCCCATGTGGCCCACAATATGAACGATTTCAATCACCAAAATGCAGGCCAAGCAAATTCTCAATCAACTTCATAGATTTCCTCATCATGGATTGTGCTTTCAGGCTTAAGATTGAAGTGTCATAATAAGCACCTGATGTCATTTCTGAAATGTATTAGATGGTTGGATATTGTGATCTTGCGATACAAATTCGACAGGGTGCATTTTGCTGCCCTCTGTACTCTAATATTAGTGACAACCTCTGCAGATGTTAGCATTTGAATGTGAAAGTTTGCACCCTTCCCTTTTCCTACTACAGAGGCAAACAATTGATGGTGGATTTCAAGGCCGAACCAACAAGCCTAGTGACACATGTTATGCATTTTGGTAAGCCCACATAGCCATGAAGTTAAGGGACTCTTTTGGATTGATGGAATCCACAAGTAACTGTATAAAAGAAAATGTCTTCTGTAGATCTGTCATTTTCCACCCATTGTGACAAGAAAGTAACCCGTGGAATACGATTTTCTTTTCCAAGGTTTTCCTCAAAAAAGGGCCTTTCCCTTTCCTCCAAATAACTCGATTGTCCTCATTTCCACAAAATTTTTTGAGAAACAGGTTTTACTTTTTGACCATTGACTATTCCACAATTCTCTGAGCATGATGGAAACTAAAACAACCAACCTTTTTTAGATTCTTTTCAATGGATTTCCTCATCCACAGTTTCCCTCAGATATGACATTTTCCTTTCCAAATCTACACTTTGGATTCCATCAATCCAAACAGGCCCCTAAGAGTCAGCAGCTGCATTTGGTGTGATGTTTAAAAAGGGCAATGTGGCATTCAGGGTCGGCAGTGTTTTGAAGATCTTAGGAGCTCACCACTTCTTTGACAAGGATGCTCTGCGTGCTTTTTTGCTTTCCTGTCAGACCCCGGTACATGGTTCATCACCTTCTCTCTCTGCTGTCATAGCTCTATTATTAATTGTAGATGCAGTCCATTTTAATCCTCCCAAGGTTTACACCGTATATGTGGCGTACATGTATGATGAACTGAACCGTCCATTCATCGTGAGGCTCAATAAATGGATCCTACACCAAAAATCACTACGATCGGACAACCTATTTGTGAAACATATGTTGTACAAAAAACTGTCAGCTGGATTACTATTGTCCTATTGTTGTAATTTTTTATTTTATTTTTTGGTCCATAAGACATTCGTCCTTGTGCCTGTGAATGGATGGTTTGGAACGCCATGTATGTGCTGTATGGAGAGTTTTCATTCCTGTATTTATGCTATCCGTAAGGATATGAATGACATCCTCAGACTCCCGTGCTATACAATTGGGATCCAGGCTATTGATCTGACGTGCTCCACAATAGATCAAGCCCCCCAAACCTCCTGGACAGGATGATCCTAACCTTCTACCAGTGTCTTGGATCCCCAACCCATATGGGGACACAAACAGTTAAGAAATGCAGCAAACATTTAATAGGAACGATGATCCAAAGATTGGTCAGGATCTTCACATCCTGGAGATTTTGGGCTGTGGTCCATCCATGCTGGGACCCATTGGATCAGCCAGGATCATCAATTGTAACTAATGTCATTCTGGACCTCCTCTTTTAATTCTATTGATTCTCCTGCACCAGTACGGCGGTTTCAGTAAATTCCCGAAGCAGCTGCCGGATCTCTACCATCCCTACTATGGGTTTTGTGCATTTAGCTTGTTGGATGAACCTGGGATAAAACCGCTCTGCGTCGAGCTTGGCACCACTGATTTTTCCTCTGGAATGTGACCATCTTCTGCAAATCCAAAGGCTTCTACAAGGATTGCAGCCAAATGCTGAATACAGCAAAATGCATCAGAGGATGGAATTCGGTTGGTGAAAATGGTCATCCGATTGGCAGCATGCAATTTTAGTACAGATTCAAATAGCTATTGATTTCGTTGTGACATAAACTGTATTACAAAACGCTTATTGTTATCATTTTGAGGTGTATTATAAATCTCATTGAAATTTCATTTGGGTGCATTCTGGCCCATTTTTAGGAAAGTCCCAAAAATAGTGATTGGATTATCTTAGCTGTCACTTTAGAAGCCAAAAAATGGACAGCTAAGAAATGGGTAGTGAAAAAAGAAAAAGAAAAAGAGAGAGCAAATGTTCCGTATTTGATAGGTAGAATTGAGTGGTTGGATGGATAGGATTATCAGAAAACCACTATTTGTTTGCTGTAGTTGCTTCCAATGTGTGCTGTGAATTCCATTGACCATCTCAGTTCAGCCCGAAATTTATGAGATGGGCTTGTTAAGTGGGCCACACATTTTTATTGGTGAATGTACGGTTTATCTTGTTTGGATCTTTTTATTGGCTAAATCCAAATTGGCCAATAAAATCCAGGAGAGGCATCTCTCCTTCGAGTAATTACCAGTACAAGCATCTACACTCAAGAACAGCATTTGGCAATCCAAATGAATGGTTTACCGATTTTCTAATTAGGATAATTTGAAGCCGGTGGTGCTCTGGAAACTGAGAATAGGTCCCCTTAATCTACAACCATGGCTTTTCGATTCGGTTGCTTTGAGTCAAGTACTGATTGAAGCTGAGTTGACATGCCTTGGTTGGATATGAGTTAGATGAGTAGTCCTACAAGGCTACAACCACTTTTTATTTTTATTTTTATTTTTATTTTTTCTCTATCAGACAATTCCAATACTTTCAATGGCAAAAGTGAAAGCAAAAATTCAGAAGCGTCATGACTTCCTTCAACCCTCATAACTTCCTCTATCATATCCTCCCACTACACTCCGTTGGGCTGCTTCCTCAGACACAATTCCCATTTCCTTCCCCTCTGATTATAGCCATTAACATAGATCATTTGATCACTGGGACCACTCAAGCAACTACACTTACCAGCCATGGCTAAATCATCATCTATAACGAAGTTACTCGCATCAGCTCGAGCCATTGTCTTCTCGCAGATCAATTGTAACAACGAACCAGAAATCTTTTGGATGGCTGCATTTGGTGTGAATTGATGGTAAATGTGAGTTTTCTCTATGTTTGGCAACCCTTATATTTAATGTTGAATTGGATTCCATGTGAATCCAAATACCTCCCAACGGATAATTTTGAAATCTTGGCAAAATGCTGGGAATCTAATTCGGATTCACATGGTGTTTTACCAATAGTATGGGTTAATTTGTTGGGATTTTTGGAATATATTCAGACATGGATCCAGCCCAATTCATAGCACCAGAAATGGTGCTATGAAGTCGACCTCATGGGAGCTTCCTATGAGCTTGAGCTGTGTGGGCCCCACTGTGATGTGTATTGGACATCCACTCTATGCATTTGGTGAGTCCCTTCAGGATATCCCAAAGATCAGCAGTATCAGGAACTCGAGAGGGCCCATTTGGATGCAATTCACGCAAAAGGGAGTTATTCTGATTTTGTTCGTCCGCTCGTAGAAAACCGATCCAATTGATTTCTAGCTTCTAATACTTGTTTGGTTGATGGTGGTTCAGATGAGGGTTTGTGAAAGTGCAACCAAATGTACAAGCAAACCACCTGTATTAGTTTCAGCATTTGGACCACGTGCAGCCCCATTCGGATGGGCCAATCATGTCCAGATACATTCCTTGAGCTAAAGCCCAAAGTCCGAGCTAACCGCAAGGATAAGGAACTGAGCTTGGGCTGGAAATCTGGAATAGGCCCACTACTGAATTACTCAACACGTCAACAATAGAAATCAGACTTGTTTAGGCGAATTTGTTTGGACATTTAGGACATGCAGACAGATCCAGCCCAGTTGATTATCAGACCTAAAACCCCAATCCATGTCCAACCCACAGATTGAGTCGGGTCCATTTTATTGGTTTATTTCAAGGAAAATGATAGTATAATATCAACTAGAGGGTAAGTTCTAGTAGAGATGACCTCTGTGGGGCCCACTTTGATATGTGCATCTGATCTACCCCTTTTACGTTAGTCAATGAGGCCAACAACCAGCATAATCAGAAACTAAGGTGGGCCACGCCATCGGAACCGTTGGGAGAGGAAGCCCAACAAATAAAAACCTTGTAAGTGAGCGTGTCAAAAATTTATTGCTTCTCTGTGGACATCACCATGATATATGTATTTTATCCATGTTGTCCATCCATTTTTTCATATCATTTTAGGGCATGATTCCAAAAATGAGACAAATCCAAATCTCATCTGGACCACACCACAGGAAACAGCAGTGATTGAACGTCTACCATTAAAAACTTCTTAGGGGCCACAGAAGTTTTGAATGAAGCTCCGTTTTTTCTTTTCTTTTCTTTTCTTTCCCTTCATCCAGGTCTATGTGACCTAATCAACAGGTTGGATGGCAAATAAATATTATGGCGGGCGATAAGAAGTTTTTAACGGTGGGCGTTCAATCACTACTGTTTTCTTCTGGTGTAGTTGACTTAAGATTTGGATCTGTCTTGTTTTTGGGATCATGTCCTGAAATGATTTAGAAAAACAGATGAACAGCGTGGATAAAACACATATATCATATTGGGGCTCATATAACGCTGTCAACAGCCAGACAGTATTGGCGTCGTGATCCACCTATTTCAAACCATGAATACTACAAATGGAATAACATTGTAATCAGAAAAAATAAAAGAAGAGATCACCATTTTAAAAAAAGAAAGAAAAAAAGCCATGGTATATTGTAGATGCATGCATGTGTATCCGGGACTCAATGTTTATTATATGTGTAATGGTACTTATCTATCCATCTATCCTATGCCACACACACGTGGACTTGTTCATGTGTCATGATCGCGGCCTTTCTTTCACGATCACTCTCATGCACTAAAGGTCGAAGCTAAACACGAAGCAGACACCGTCCACCCAAGTTGCCTTTGGGCAGCCCCATATTTGTATTTTGCTTTCTTGGTCCATGATTTTATGATACTCCTTGATTTTATGTATCATTTTTGCCAAATCCCCCGTGAAGACGTACTCGTTCTTCTCCTTGCTCAGTTGCAATATCCATTTCTCTGGATTCACCCCATAGCAATTAACTGTAATTGCTGAGCCACTGGAACCATAGCCACCGAGACATTTTTGAATCCCTGCATGACCATTTACGACCGAACGAGTCACATTGGCTCTAGGCAATGTCTCCTCACATATCAATTGTAACCTCGGCCCTGACTTCTTTTTATTATCCAATTTTTTCTTTAGACTTTCGTACTTCTTGTCAAAGGGGAAGGGTCATCCATCAGCCATGATTTCTGTTATGACAAGGGAGAAAAGAAAAGAAAAATCTAGGACGAGAATTTAGCAAAAGATCCGATGTAACAATTTCAAATGGGAATTTTTCTTTATAAACCTCCATTTTGAGTAATACCAGCACATCTTGCCTTTTGTAGCCTCCTCTTTTTGTGTAATAACTACACACATGTTCATAGCTTCTCTAAACCAAAAGGGTTTGTGTCTATGAAATTTCTCTAATACTAATGGGTTTGTGACTACGATTTTTTTTTTTGAAATATATCTACTGTAAATCAAATGGGTTTGTGACTATAGATTTTTCTATGTGAAATAGAGCTACTCTAAAGCCTAAAGCAAATGGGTTTGTGACTGTAATGGAATTTCTACGCGAAATATAGCCTCTCTAAACCAAATGGGTTTCTGACTCTCAGAGAGAGAGAGAGAGAGAGAGAGAGAGAGAGAGAGAGAGAGAGAGCAAATGAAGGGGCCAGTTAGGGTTATTGATATGTTCGGCGCCCTTTGCCGGCAGTGCACGTTGGGCGCCCGAAAAAAAGGGTCGGCGATGCCGCGCTTTGTTGTAGTGGTAAAATACATTTCTTTGGATTGAAAGAAGCGCCCGAAAAAAAGGGTCGGCAATGCCGCACTTTGTTGTTGTGGTAAAATACATTTCTTTGGATTGAAAGAAATACAAGTGATAAATATGGTCTAGCTATATGGGGCCCACCGTGTCTTATATGACATCCACCACTTCTGTCAGGTATGCTTCCTTCTCCTACCGTCAAGCAAAAAGTCAGCCTGACCCAAGACTCAAGTGGGCCACATCATTGAAACTTTCAAGATGCTGTGTAGGGGCCCATTACGGTGTGTATGTCTTATCCAACACATTGGAAAGGTGCACCCATCTGGAGGAAGGGACTAACCAAAATCAGCCCAATTCAAAAGTCAGGGAGGGCACATCTTGTGGTTTATAGGTTTTATGTTTGACTTTTTTAGTATCTTGGCCTAGCAATAGCATGAGGGGAGTGCACATGATGCACGGGTTAGATGTCATAGACACAGGGCCCCACATTCAACTCCATGTAATCCTTCCCCTCAATCCTAGTTGAGAAAGAAATGCAACTATAATCAAGTTGTCAAACATATATATCATGGTGGGCCCTATTGAGCTTGGGCCATGTTGTGCTTTAGGTATGGAAGCAATATGCATCCAACCAAGAGCCATGTGGAGCCCATCTCAATTCTTGTCTAACATCCAATCCATCCATCAATTTCTCCATCTCATGTTGGTACTTGAGCCCAAAAATGAGGTAGATCCAAAAATCAAGTGGGCTACATTACAAGAAACAGTGAGGATTGAAACACCCACCATTCAAACCTTCCTGAGGCCCACCTTTATGTTTATAATGAATCCAAGCTGTTCACAAGGTGACTCCCACCAAGATGGAGGGAAAAAACAAACATCACCCAAAACCTAATCTTTTGAGGGCCCCAAGTTTTTTCAATGGTGGGTCATTCAATCCTCACAGGTTCTTGTGGTGGGACCTTATTGTTTTGGATCGATAACAAATTCATCCCATCTACCAGTTTGGTCATATCATTTTAGGTGGTGAACCTAAAGATGAGGTAGTTACAAGCCTGAAGTGGGCCACACGGAAGGAAATAGTGAGTATTGAACAACCACCATTGAATCTCTTGGGGTCCATCATGACGTTTTTGACAAATCCATCCCATCCATCATTTTCACCAAATCATTTCAGGGCGTGGGCTTAAAAATGAGGTAGATCCAAAATTCAAGTGCACCACACAGCAAGACAGAGTGAGTATTAAACATCCATTAATATTGAAGTCAACTCTCTCAATCTTGCATTTCGTAAACGGTGCAGGAGCTAAAACCCCCTACATTGACAAGATCATATGGCCCACTGTGATGTTTCTAATAAATCCATCATATCTACTAGTTTCATTAGATGAATTTAGGTGGTGGCCCAAAATTGAGGCAATCAAAAGCTCAAGTGGGCCACAAAAAAGGCAAGGGTCAACTGTGATGTTGTGGCAAGTCCCATCCCATCCATTATGTACAAAAATCTCTTGGTTTAACGACGGATTTAATCCGTCGCTAACGAAAAAAGTCCGTCGCTAAGCTTGTCTTTCTCGAATATCCGTAGGCCTAACGTCGCGAAATTTAGCGACGGACCAAAATCCGTCGCTAAAATTCGAATTTTTTGTCCGTCGTAACTAGGCGACGGATGAAATCCGTCGCAAATTTCGATTTCGCGACGGGAAACGAACAGTTGCAAATTCCCGCCGAAATTAGCAAATGGCGGGCTTCAACTGATTTTGCGACAGATCAGGTCCCTCGTAAAAGGACTTTTGCCTAAACCTTATTTTTTTTTTTTTCATTTTCTTTAGAATATGGTGGAAAATTAAGTTTTTTGTAGTCTAATAATTGTTTTTTAACATAATTTCAGTGGTTTAATTGTACATATTTGTATCTAAGATTATTTTTTAACAATTGATTGAATGCAAAAAGAAAATTTATTTATTTTTATATCAAATGAGTGGAATTTTTATTTTTATTTTTTAATTTAAAACTAATATTTAAATGATTTGTAATATCACATGAAAAAGAATATTGAGAAGTTTAAAAAATTTAACAATGTTTGAGAAAAAAAATTAGATTTTGAAAAAATAAAAATCGTGATTTAATAAAAATCTATTGTGGGAACAAAAAAGAATATTTAATAAAGTTGATAAATTTGAAAAAAAAAATAGCATTTGATTTTGAGAAAAAATAATATCCTGAAAAAGAAAATTAAAAATATTTTAAAAAATGTGAAAATTTTCACAATGTTGAAAAATGAAAATATTTTTAAAAAGAAAATGAGAGTTTGAAATTTGAAAAAAAAAATAAAAATAAATTGTGAAGTTCAATTAAAATTGACAATTTCGAATAAAATGATTTTTAAAAAAATGGAGAAGTGAAAAAGAATTGAAAATTTTTAAAATAAAACGATATTAAAAAATCGATACTTTATCAAAAAACAAACATTTTGAAACGAAAAATAAATAAGTTGAAAAATTTTGTGATTTTGAAAAATAATTGAAAATGTTCAAAATTCGAAATTAAAAGAAAAAGTTATTTATAAAAACACTAAGATTTTGAAAAAATATATATAATTTTTTAAAAAAATTGAAAAGTTGAAAACAACATGATGCTTTTAAAGAAAAAAAAAATTGGCTTTTTGGAATTTTTGGAAAAAAATTAAAAATTGCAAAAATTTAAGATATTTTGAAAATAAAAATTCAGAATTTGTATTTTAATTTATTTTTTTGAAATATTTTATATTAAAAATGATATTTTGTTAAAAGTTTTCAAAGAAAAATTAAGAGTAAAAAAATATACATTTTGAAAAAAATGTAAATGTTAAATGGAAATTGATATTTATCTGTGAAAAAAAATATTTTTTTAATAAATTATTAGGCACATCCACTAATTGAACATTTAACCATTTTTGGACAATCGAATTAGTCCAGATTGAAGAGTAAATAACTTCATATGTTTAAATCAAATTTCACTCAAATTGTTGATCAATCTTGTATTCCCAATACCTTTCTCACATGTAGCTAGCCTGATTGAGGCGAGTAACTAGTCAAATTGAGGATATTGATCAATAAAATAGAGTGAATGGACTATACATATAAAATGGGCTAAATGTTATTGTCAAAATTGTGACCCAATTTATTGACCTTGTGAGAACCTACGAATTGATGTAGATAAGTTTTGTGGGCCCCATCATGATGTGTGTCGAACATCAACACTGTGCATTTAATGTGTCCCCTTTAGGTTATGAGATATCTCAAAAATCATCCATAAACGAAACTCAGGTCGACCATACCATCTAAAACCACGTCAAGACATCATAAAAAATATAAAAGCACTTGGTGGGGCCCACATGAGTTTTGGATGCGGCTAAAACTTGGTCTGACCCCCCATCCAAGTGGGACACACATAATGAGTGGGTTGGATATGTGAATCACATTAAGGCAAGCCTAATATATGATTATGAATGTTTTAAGGAAACCCCTCTACATTTAGGTGAATTAGTCATTACCTTTACCAAAGTAAACTTTGTGGGGTCCACCATTATTTATTTATTTTATCCATTCCGTTTATCCATGTTAACAAATAATTTGAGGTCTAAAGAACAAAAAGGAAGCATATCCAAAGCTCAAGTGAACCACACCACAGGAAATAGTGTGATTGAACCTCTACCATTGAAAAATTCTTGGAGGCCATAGAAGTTTTGGATCAAGCTGATGTTTGTGTTTTCTCTTCATTCATATATATTTGATATTATGAATAGGTTGGATGGCAAATAAATTAACATTAACGTTACTGTGGGCCCAAGGAAGGTATCAATGGTGGAAATCATTATTCCACATTGTTTCGTGTGGCATGGTCTACTTGAGCTTTGGATTTACCGAAAATTTGGGATCAACCCACACCGTTCATCCATTTTTCGAGATCATTTCAGAGAATTATTCCGAAAATGAATCATTTCCAAAGATTAAATGGACCACACCACAAATACCAGCATGGATGGGAACGGATTGACTACTCCCCTGCCACCCACCCGTTGGCTAGTATTACGTGCTATGTGGGCCCCACCATGATGTATGTATTTCATCCATTATGTTCATCCATTTTTACCAATCATTTTAGGGCTTGATCAAAAAAATGATAGGAATATAAACCTAAGGTGGACCACATCATAGGAAAACAATATTGATTGGATATCCAACAGTCACATTTCAATAGGAAATGACCATTAATCAAATGGCTACGAATCGATTTATGGGATGTACCTAATTCTTACTGGATCTGATATTTTGGACGGTTAAGATTAAGTGAAGGTACGAAACGTGCGTGTGAGAATGTGTACGTGTATATAATCAACGTCCCCTAACAGAGCACGGTTGGTCAGGTAACCACATCACCTTCCCATTCTTTAAATTTGAAATTCCATGACGACTCGCATGAGAAGAGAGTGAAGAAATGAATCGCGGTATAAATGATGATATACCTACATATTATTAGATCTGACCCATTAATCAGATTTTTTTAGATCAATTTAATTCTATATTCCATATATCCTATCCATTAATTTATTATATAATGGAAAATTACAGGAACACAATCACCAATGGTATATATTCGATGTACACGCGAATAGTAAGTGATTTGTTATCGGATTATTTCTGTGAAACGGAATGTCTATATTTTTTTTCACCTGATTCATGGTCCAGATCTTGCACTGTGAATGTATGTGGTTAATCCACACCGTCCATCCTTTTTTCCAACTAATTTTAGGGGTTGATCCAAAATGTTAAGTCAATCCAAAGCTCTAGAGTACCATACCACAGGAAATAGTGTGGAATAATGATTTACACCGTTGAAAACTTCCTAGGACCCACAGTGATGTTTATTTGTCATCCAACCTGTTCTTAAGATCACAAATACATAAATGAAGAGAAAAAACAAACATCAGCTTGATCCAAAACTTCTGTGACCTCCATTAATTTTTCAATGGTAGAGGTTCAAAAAAATTGTTTCTCGTGGTGTGGTCCACTTGAGGTTTAGATATTCTTCCATTTTGGTATCAAGACTTAAAATTATCTGTTAAAATGTATTAACGGAGTGGATAAAATAAATAAATAACGGTGGACCCCACATGGTTTACTCAGTACGCAAGGTACTGAGTTACTCAGAACGCAATCTACCTAAAATGACTCCCCTGTTCTCTCTCCCTCTCATTCACTCCGTCTCTTCCTCTCCCAGCGCCGGCCGCAGACATCTCTCCCACCTCTTTCTTCCTGTCGATCTCTTCACCAACACAGGTAATGCTCTCTCTCTCTCTGGTAACAGTGAAGTGTTAACTGATGGTGGGTGTGTACTGACGGTGGGTGTGTGCTGACAGTGGAGTGTGTGATGGTGGGGTCCATGAGACCCATCCACGCCGTCCACCCTTTTAGATGGGCCACACCATAGAGTATGTGTTTTATCCAATCGTCCACCACCCCTAGACGGTGGGACCCACGTCCGTGTGGGCCCCTGTTTATCCACGCCCAGATCCATAGCTCAGTGGTAGGCTGGTTGAAAGGTACCTCGTTTTAACGTTGAGGCATTAGTGCCTTGTACAGTGGCTAACACAAAGGTGTGGACTGAGGGTGGGGTCCATGAGACTCACCCACGTCATCCATCCACTTTAGTGGGCCACACCACCGTGCATGTGTTTTATCCAAACCGTCCACCATCCACACCCCACGTGTGAGGCCCTCCTTGATGTATGTGACTGTCCAGGCCGTCCAGGGCCTGGACGTCAGCATGCACATATATGTTATATATTTTATATTTATATATTATATATATTATATATTATATATTATATATTTTATATTATATATATATATAAAAGATCGTGGGCCCTACGTGGGACCCACCCACCAAACAAAATAGGTGATGTTGTGCTGGTGGGCCCCAGAGGGAAGTGGTGGAACGACCGTGTTATGCTGCCCGGCTACCAACCCTTTCTTGATATTGTCTTTTACTACGAAAACAAAGTGCCCATAGCAAAACTTTTGCTATTGTTGATCAATGATATTGATCGTCGATCGACTTGAAATGAAGGTGATCTGGAGTGGGCTGTTAATTGCACTTGACATTCTATCCTACCTAACAATTAGAATTGCCTTTTTTTTCCTTTTATTTATTTATTTATTTATATATAGATGACCATCTAGGTCTGGTGGACCCTTTGTGTGACAACGTGAACTACCTGAACCACTTGTTACAAAAATCTCATGTTATGAAACTTCTAACGTGAACCTGTTGAAATGTGACGCGTGTTCATATAGGTCACATGGCGGGCAGAAAAATCAATTTGAAGATTTACATAGATGAGATGATGGCCCACCACGTGATGAGCACATGACACATTTTGACTATTCCACCTCGCAAACAGTTTGGATTGCCAAAAACCAAAATGGCTGCAATGTCATGGCATGTCGGTGTGTGATCTAGACGGTCCACACGAGAAGAGTACGACTATGTGGATGGATGACCTGGCCCAATAATCATGTTAATTAGATGGGCTGAAATTTTCCAAGTAAAAGTACAACTAATTAGAAAAGCTTGGCTGAAGTTTTCTAAGCAATTCCTTCTTTCTAAATTCATTGCCCACTTCCTGAGTGGACTAGATTTGTTTCTTAGGTGAGAACATCAACATGGCCAGACCCACTAGGTAGATGGATGGCCTGGTCATTGCACCTGTTTGCTATGGTGCTGTGCTGGGTTTACGATATACCACCTTGTACATGCGGATAGTCATAGCAAAGCTCTCTTGAATGCTCCTTATTAAAGGCCCACTGGCTTGTATTAAACGCTGATGCAGGGATGGCCATGATGAAGTCTAGCGTCGTCTTCTTTGAGGGATAACTATTCTGAATGAAAGAGAAGCTAGCTTTTTGGCTTTTGATCTCAGCAATGCTGATGCCTTGCAAATGCGATCAAGGCACACATGTGCAATATCAGACCCACTCGTCATTTGATCCCAGCAGTGCTGATGCCTGTTGTACAATATAAACGAAGGCAAAGAGCAAATTGACATGTTTTGGCTGCTTTTGGATGCATGTAATCTACACAATAAGGAAAGCCTGGTCAGCTTTCTGATCTTACACACGTGTGAGGCGAGTTCAACCAGCAGTAATTGCAGTGTTTTACCGCTTGAGCCGTGTGCCTGCCTCGGCTGCTACATGACCATGATAGATGCTGAAAACGGACCAGTTGATCTTGCCTTGGCTGCTACATGATAGATTATTTGTGGTTCCAAACTAGGGTCCAAGTTTACTATGACAAGTCATGTGTAACTCAGATGAGTCGTCAATCCATGTCATTTGGAACAAATGGCTAAACTGTTCTTGGACAGTTACCATCCATAAGAAAATTTTTGTCACTCGAATCTTTTCTAATTTTTACTATATATAATGTGATTAGCTTTTCTTGGCCAGTTACCATCCATAGAAAAATTTTAGTCACTTGAATCTTTTCTAATTTATGCTATATAGAAAAATCAAAAGCAGAAGTTTATCGATGTCATGCATTGTTGGAGAAACTACAGGTGGTAACTAGTCGGTAGATGCATGTACATGCTTCTTGTGTAGTTTTTGCAGTTTAGGCATCCATTTTGGTTTGTTTTAAATCTTATTTTGGGTTTTGGATTTTGTTGGTTTTTGTTAGATTGATTCGGATTTTCAGATTTTGGTCGTCTACTTTCATGTATGGGACTAACTAGATTACACCCATCTGTTAGAAAAACAACCCCTATATCCATCGTGTAAACTGGAGCATACAAAGTTGTCTGTGACAGTGGAGTTGCTGAGTATGAAGGCTAGGTTTCGTTGGTCAGACAATAGCTTTACAGAGTTATTAAACTTGCTCAAGAAAATTTTGCCCAACGAGAACTCTTTGCCAGATAATACTTATAATGCAAAGAGGCTGATCAGTTCATTGGGTATGAACTATGAGACAATACATGCATGCCCTAACGATTGTATTTTGTACTGGAAGGACCATGTTGATAAGCAGTGTTGTCCAAAATGTGGAGCAAGCAGATGGAAATTTAATAGTATTGTAAGGTCAACCGCCCCACATGTATCTTGTAAGGTGCTAAGGTACTTCCCATTAACGCCGAGGTTAAAAAGACTCTACACTATACCAGAGATTGCAGAGAATATGATATGGCATTCAAAGTCAGCTCAAGATGATATTTGCATGCGTCATCCAGTGGATTCGTCTATGTGGAAGATTGTAGATGAAAAGTATGTTGATTTTGCTGCGGAGCCACATAACGTTCGTTTAGGACTTGCAACGGATGGATTCAATCCTTTTGGGAATATGAGCAATTCATATAGTTGCTGGCCTATTATGATTGTTACGTATAATCTCCCGCCTCATTTATGCATGCGGAAGGAGTTTACCATGTTAACACTTTTGATCCCTGGAAAAAAAGGTCCAGGACATGACATTGACGTTTATTTGCAACCGTTGATTGCAGAGTTGCTTGAATTGTGGGAAGGATCTGTGACATATGACTCGCACAGTAAGAATATGTTCAAATGAGGGCAATTTTACTATGGGCAATACATGATTTTCCAGCATATAGACATCTTTCTGGTTGTAGGACAGGAGGAAAGTACGCATGCCCTATTTGTAGTGAGGAGACAGAATCGGTTTGGCTTGAACATGGAAAGAAGTTTGCATATATGGGACATAGAAGATTCCTGCCATCAGGTCATGACTTTAGGACTGATAGAACCAGATTCAATGGGAAAGAGGAAAAAAGAAAGGCTCCGAAGCGTATGAAAGGTTCAGATGTACTACGTAAAATGAATAATATTGAAACCGTTTTCGAAAAGCAAGTGGGAAAGACTAAGAAAAAGTTTAAGAATGACCCGAACAACATTACTGCCTGGACAAAGAGATCAATCCTTTTTGACTTGCCATACTGGGAGCATTTGCCCATTCGTCACAATCTGGATGTGATGCATGTTGAGAAAAATGTCACCGAGAACCTCATTGCAACAATCATGGATACAAAAGATAAGACTAAGGATGGTTTACAAGCCCGTCAGGATCTTCAGGTTATGAAGATAAGAAAGTCTATGTGGCCTGAAGAAAGAAACGGCAGGTTATTCTTACCCAAAGCTCCTTTCACGTTGTCCACATCTGAAAGAAACATGTTTTGTTTGACACTGAGCAATTTGAAAGTCCCAAGAGGATATTGTGCAAACTAGACACATCGTGTCAATTTAGAGGATTGTCAGCTAAAGGCCCTCAAGTCACATGATTATCACATTGTGATGCAGCAATTGCTACCAGTTTTGTTGATGCACTCGTTTTTAGGAAAGAAGAAGACATTGCGCACTGCCATTTGTGAAATGTCAAGATTCTTCAACGTCATATGTTCAAAAGTTATTAATCGTGAAGAGCTTCAAAATGTAAAAAAAAAAATAGTGGAAACATTATGTGTATTCGAAAAATATTTTCCCCCATCTTTTTTTGTTCCTATGACACACCTAGTGGTGCACTTAGCAAAGGAAGCACAACTTTGTGGACCTGTCAGATATCGGTGGATGTATCCTTTTGAGAGGTAACATTAATTATCAGAATTTATCAACTTTCTTTTTCCATTTTTTTTTAAAATTTATATCCATATCTGATTTTAATGTGTATAGGATAATGAGAACATACAAAAAGTATGTGACAAATCAAACTTATCCAGAGGGTTGTATTGCTGAACGCTACATACTGGAAGAGTCCATGATGTATACTGCATGGACTACATGCCTGATAAGATGTTAGGAAGCCATAAGAGAGTGAAAAAGATATTCTATGATGAGGGTGATGATAATGCCGATAATTTTCAAATCGATAAAAAAGGAAAAAGTTATCTTCTTACTAATGTGCAATATCAACAAGCACGCAGATGGGTATTACAACATCACGCTGAAAATACTCAATGGCTGGGGTAAGTTGACAAAAGTCTATGTTTCTATCCTTAATGTTTTTAAATTGTACCATGTAAAGTAAAAAGTTTAATTCATATATTATATTATATGTGAATTGTAGGAAGTACAATGAATACATTCATGACCAAACACGTAAGGGACAAAACAGGAGGGGCAATCCGTCGGTACAAAAAGAAGTAGACTACAATGCTTGGTTAAGGGAACAATTAGAGAATGAAGAAATGTCATAATTTAAGAGAATCGCTACTGGTCCTAGCGACGATGCCACATCATACAGTACATATTCAGTAAATGGATATGTTTTTTGCACATCAGACTCTGAAAAAAACTTGACAACACAAAACAACGGAGTCTCTATGAAAGCCTTAACTATGTTCAGGGCGAGTGTCAGGGATAAGAACTTGGTAGAACAGGAAGCCACCTACTATGGTATCATTAGACAAATTCTTGAATTAAACTACTTCACCTTTAAGATAACATTGTTCTACTGTGATTGGGTGCATATCGAAGATAGTTCAAATGGATGTTATGTAGATCCTGAAACAAATCTGATATTTGTTAACCTAGGAAGGTTTAGAAGGAATATCAAGGAAGAGGATGAGCCATTTATACATGCATCTCAGGCGGCTCAAGTCTTCTATTGCAAGGATCCGACAAGAGATGACTGGCATGTTGTATTAGATGTTCCGAAGCGACTAACAAAAGATGCATGTGCATTTGAGGATCCGCTAGTGTTTGAGGCCAGGTTGACTGCAGGTTCCTCGAGCCCTTCCTTAGTAGATGATCTGTATGACCCAACTAGTGAAGATATACAAGAAGGGTTATATGTAGAAATTGTATCAAGTAACCCACGTATTCAGAAGCGAAAAAGAAACTGATCAAGTTTCATATCAGGTTGAAATAAATTTAACTACTTTTACTATATTAGATTATTTTTCTTTTCATTTTTTCTAAATTCAGTAAAAACTTATGCATGTGTATAGTGTCATCTCTTTATTATGTATAGCAACATATTAAATTACTAATAATCTTAATTTTTTTTTAGAAATTATGTCGTATATAGGGCCTTCTAGTTCTGCCCCAGGAAGCACCACAAAGATAAAAGTTTCAATTAGTCCAGTTGGAGAGATTACTGGAGATAACAAAAATCAATTCACCTCATTTCTAGGAAATGTGGTCAGGACTCATTGTCCAATTGCATACAAAGATTGGCGGCTTGTGCCAGATACCATCAAGGATAATGTTTGGTCAACTATTTTGGTAAGCATTTAAATACATGAGTTTTACTTTCTAATGTTTATAATATAATTGTTGTTAACTAATTGCCCTATTTAATGAAATATGTAGGCTAAATATGATGTTGACAACAGTGACAGCTGTAAAACTGCCATAATTAAGCGTGCTAATGATATATGGAAGGATTGGAAGAACCGATTACAAGGAACTGTCCTGGATATGTATGATAATGATGGAGACAGAAAAAAAAATTGCCCTAATGGCGTAAAGCTAGAAGATTGGGTCAAATTCGTTGATTACGAATCTACAGAAGAGGCAAAGTCTCGTCGTGGAAAGGGAAAGGAATCCAGAAGCGAAATGAAGTTCCCTCACACGACTGGGCGACGGGGATCTGCTAGGACGGCAGAGTTGATTGTAAGTTTTTAATATAACTTTAATTTCTTTTAATCCAATTTAAGAATACAGAATAATTAACATGATTTCTCATTGTAAATTACAACAACAAAAAAATCCAGATACTCAAATCACAAGAACTGAATTATTTCTGGCAACTCATACTAGATCCGATGGGTCTCTCCCTTCACAGGAGCTGAGCATCACAACAGAAAAAATAAAAGACATAGTTGCCAATAACCCGGCTTGTATACATAATGATTTAAATCACGACCCGGTTGCACAGGTTTTTCATTCATTCTCTTCACTTTGATATACTTAGCTTTCTGAACATTTTTTGTTATAATATACATGCATTACTAATAATGGTTGATTATCATTTAGGTTTGTGGTCTTGATAAAAGAGGACGTGTAAGGGGGTTGGGTCATATTGCAAAAACTACCATTATTGCTTCAACCCCTTACATTAATGAAATTAGAGAAGGAAAGGGCGAAATTGCCGAGGTTAAAGCATCGATGATTATATTAAAAGAGTAAATGGAAAACAAGATCAACGAGTGCAAGGACATGATATTGACTATTGGAGAACGTTTGCTTGAAGTTCAGAATCAAATAAATATTCCAGTTCAACCAATGCAATGCTCTCCAGGCACTGCTGGTTCTCAGGTATTTTAACAATAAAAGAATAATGTATAGTTACTATTTTATCCATGAAAATAATAAAAATTATTTCTTGTTGGCGTTTTTTCGATCAGGCGATACCTCAAGTCATCGTGATGAGTCAACTCCACCTCCACCTCCACTTCTACGGGTGGAACAAATCTGTCATTTGATAGATATTTGTAGTCGAGTTGTTGCACGTGGGCGTCTGATTAGAGATAATGCAGGCATCCCTCCAGATTGCATCAAAGTTATATTGGATGTTGTTGAAGTTCCCAGTGCGAATGTGTTTGGTGACATTGAGAAGACGTTAGCCGATTGCGACGTGGGTGATGTTCTCGTTTGGCCTAGAGTGCTGACGAAAACATAGATATTAAAGGAGTTTACTTAAAACTTTTCCTAAGTCAAGAACATATTTTTGTAATTTGGTCAGGACATATGGATTGTGTTTGAGGTTATTTTGGATATTATTTGACTAAATCTTTATCTTGAATTATTTAGTAGTTTTGCTTGACTAATCTAGTGATTTGTTTCAGCTTTTCATCTTCTTATGCGTGATAGAATGTACACATATTTCTATTATAATTTATTTTAATTTTTTCTTTGCTTATGCGTAAAATGTTCTGATTTAAATATTAAGAACTACGTAGTGGCTTGATCCCAATCTTCCAAACATTGGATACGTAGGCAGCCGTTCATACTAGACCGTATCGGTGCAGCCACAAAATTTATTTTTTTTTTCCCTTCTCGTAGTGTGGATGCATTTTCGTCGGGACTACTTGGCAATAAGAGCGAGGTGGATGTAAGTTCTCGAAACCTTTAATTAATCTCAAATCATTTATATCTTTATCGCTTCATTTATATGCTGTCGTTAGGGTCAACTTGTAACTCCTCAGAACCTGCTCTGCCGTAAGACATTACGGTGCATAACGGTTCCCAGTAGGTTAAGTTGCAAATTATTATTAAGAGTTGGTTGGATATATTTTATTTTTTGTAAATGTTGTTAATAGTTTGATGGATGATGAATGTATTTGTGAATGTAAATGAAAAAAAAAAACTTATTATATATATATATATATATATATATATATATATATATATGTTATCAATGGAGGATGCCTTGTTTAGGGGGACATGAAATTTTGTAGCTTATGGTATGGTGCCCCAATATTAGTTGTATGTTACTAGTATGTAGTAGATAATACTAGGATCAATAGTAAACATTTTGTTTTGAGTGGAAGACCGAGTAAAAGAACTTGGAAGATGTACTTTTTATGCCTTTCAGCTTCAAACTGGATACCTTTTGGATAAACCAAACATCCATTCACCACTAGTTTTCTAACTTCAAATTCATACTTTGGAATTCAGATTTAACAAATACCAACCTGGCATGTTTTGGTAGGAAATGGATAGATAGTTTAATGTTTATTTTTTCTTCTTTTAATGCGATTTGTGTGATGGACGGTTGCAAGTGTTCGGTTTATGTGATTGAATTTGCTATTTTTTTCCTTATTTTTTCATTCCAAAGTTATCTGGGATTTTTTTTAGTCTAATATCATCCCTTGCACTTGCATTAAGCACTTCTGTGGGCATTTTCAAGTTTTGTATCTTTTACAGCATACATGGCTGACTCCAATGGTGATGGTTATGGCAAAACTGAAGATGTTAATGCAATTGACAATCATGGTTTTTTTTTTCCCCAACTTGACAGTTATTGAAATCAACTGATTCAGGTGAGATTTTACAAGGACATTGGTAATGAACTGCACATGCATTGGATTCTTTTCTTTAGTTTGATCTCCAAATTCTTGTATTTTACTACTAACAGTATTTGTTTTAATTGCAATGCATGTTTGGGGATCTATTTATCTTTTCTTCTTTTCCATTACACCTAGAGCTCTTCCTTAGCTCTGGAATTGTTTGCCTCTCTATTTATTCATTGGTTACTAGGATCTTTGGCATGAATCTCTCATATACATGGAATCTAAACCATGGATATCTATTTAAATGGGTACATTTTCTCCTCTTTTTTTTCCCTTTCAAATAGACAATATGTGCTTGACCAAACACATGATATTTTCGTATACAAATCAAGTTTCTTCATGTGATCCCAAACAGTCAACATGCATGTGGGACCAGCCTGAATTATGGGCCAGGGCATCTATACATATAGGGTTCATCTGGTGCATGGATTGTGCTGATTTTTGCACAAGGTGCTCCTCATGGTAGGCCCACCTTTTGGACAAGTTGGATGTTGCATGCACGACAGGTTAGAAGTTGTCCACTGGCTGGACAATAACCTACAGTCCAACTTAGCTGAACTTGATGCATTATCCTGCTCATAAAAGAGTTCGAATTGTTGGGAAATAGGAATTTCCCAGTTCCTACACTTTCCGTTAGTCATGTTGTTAGACACTAGTGCATTAAATGCAGATTGCCTTGCACTGTTGTGTATTGATTCCAACATCTAAAGATCCTTTCAAACTGTATTGTGCTCTCCCAGTGAATGCTATGAAGTTAAGAAATGCTCTTACCTGAACCTCTAATGGCTAGGATGAATTCTAATCTTTTATTTTGTTAATTGGTTTCAGTTGATTAAACTCTTCACATTTCATGGATTTGAGCTGGTTATTTGTAATATATGAAGGGTTGACTAAACTATTCTTTTCTTGGATTGAATCTGGTTGTTTGTAATATATGTAGGAAGGGCTCAAAAGAAGGTTGAACAAGAGTAGATAATAAGTAGCCAATTCAAGGCAAGGCATAGCCAACAGTTGAAGTTCCGGGTAATTTCTTTTATACGGGTCCTAATTTAAGAGGGGGAAATGTTTAGTTAGTAGGGTAAGTCAACTTTTGTTAGAGTGGGCCACTTGGGTCATTTCCTCTTTTATTGAATTGAGTTGTTACCAATTTTGTGAATAGGATTCTTATCAAACAGTAGTGTGAATTATTTTTTGAATGACTATCAGGTGCAAGATTAAAAAAATAATAATAATAATAATTTATCAATATTTTATTTTATTTACAGATATTTTAGTGACAGAACAAATCCGTCACTAATTTGTGAACATTAACAACCAACGACGGATTTGAGGCCCGTCGCTTACTCATATTAGCGACGGACCTCATCCGTCACTAATTTCTGACCCTTGAACGTCTACGACGGATTTGAGGTCCGTCGCTTATTCATATTAGCGACGGATCTTATCCGTCGCTAATTTCTGACCGTTGAAAATCAACGACGGATTTGAGGTCCGTCGCTTACTCATATTAGCGACGGATCTTATCCGTCGCTAATATTTTTAGTAACGACTGATTTTTTAACATTTACCGACGGATTTTTTATTTTTTACAACAGATCTTATCCGTCGCTATGTAACGACGGACGTTATCCGTCGCAGATTGAATGACGGATTTTATCCGTCGAAAAAAAGACCCAGTAAACAGCGACGGTCGAAATCCGTCGTTTATTTAGTTTTACAATGGATTTGGTCCGTCGCAAATTGGCGATTTTGGCGTAGTGATCCACCAGTTTCACTGGATTATTTTAAGTGGTGGACCTAAAGATGAGGTAGATCTAATGCTCGAGTAGGCCTCTGAGCTAAGAAATAGCGAGTATTGAAAGCCAACCATTTAAACACCCATAGGCATACCAATGTTTGTGACAAATCCAATCCATTCCACCGTTTTTGCACAATCATTTTAGGGCGTGGCCCAAAAATGAAGTAAATCCAAAATTCAAGTGGAACATATGGGTAGGAAGCCAGGATATTGAAGGCCCATCATTGAAATCATATCTCTCTCTCTCTCTCTCTCTCTCTCTCTCTCTCTCTCATATTAAACACTCGCTATTAACAGGACCATAGGGACCATGATGTTTATGACAAATCCATATCATCCACCAATTTTGCCAGATCAATTTAAGTGGTGGGCCAAAAAAAAATGAGGTAGATCCAAAGCTCAAGTGGGCCACATGAAATGAAATAAAGGAGATAAAACGAACACCGTTGAAACACCTGAGGGCCACCATGAAGTTTGTGATAATCCAGCCCGTCCAGAAATCTCACCATATCATATTAGGGCAAGGTAATGAGGCAGATCCAAAACTCTAGTGGATTAGAAGGTAGGAAATAGTTAGCATGGAATGCCCAAAGTTGAAGCTAACTCTCTCACTCACTCCAAGGTAAACAGTGTTAATTAAATGCACATGTTGATTAGATTGCGGGGTATACCATAATGTTTTTGAGAAATCAATGCCATCCACTAGTTTTTCAAAGTCATTCTAGGACGTAGGACCAAAAATGAGATAGTCTCAAAACTCAACTGGGCCACAAGGTAAAAAACAATGGGTATCCAATGCCCGCCTTTCAACCTGTCATGCAGCCCACATAATGTTTGTGAGAAATGCACGCCATCCACCCATGTGAAATTAGGAAGAGTCGTCCACTTCATCACATAAAACGATGAAAATGCCCTTCTTCATACAATGATCAGAGTGCCCCTACATGCACTGGAAATTACAAAATGCCACCATAAAATGAATATTATGATCCATCCATCCAAGCCATGAATATAAATATATAAATGATAGTTACAAGATTTAGACCATCTAGACAATAGATGTTATGATCGAACTATCCAAATCTTCGAAACTGTGATATAAACAATCAAGACCGCCAATATCATAGTACAGACCATCCAGACCGTTGATACTTTTATCTACACCATTCAAACCATCAATATTATGATCCAAAGCATCCAAACCATGGACATTATGATCTAGACATACCATCCTGACCATGGCTGGTATTATCCAGTCCATTCCATCCCTACTTCATACACCTCTTGACCCATGATAACAGCTTACCATTTACATGATTATGAAGAAGATCTTTCGTTAGGAAATCTTAACCATCCCATTCACGCAACAAACGATACAGGTGTATCAGCCGAGCAAAAGAAAGAAACTGGAAAAAAGAAAAAAAGCAATGGTATTGTCTTCATGTGGTGCATTCACAACTACGTGATGAGGTCGAGCAGTGTCTTCCTTGGCCAATAAACACCTTGAATTTATAAGGAACTCTTGAATCTATAAGAGATTTTCTTTAATTCACAAGAGAAATAGAAGAACGTTTAAGAAATTTTATCGATAGAATTAATAATATTGATTAAAAAGCGAGTTTAACATGCCTTAAACAATCCTAAAAAAACTCTAAAATAGTAAATAAAAGAGTACTAATCAAATTAGAAAACTATTTTTGAAAAATATGTAATTTCTATTGTATGTGGACCGGTCGAGTCAACGGGTCGAATAACCAAAAAGTGTCCAGAAATTTAAACTGAAAATTCTATAATTTTCAACCGATCGACCCAATCTATCAACTGGCATTTCGACCTGGCTAAAATGGTAGAAATCAGCCAGCAAGTAATCTGGAAATTTTGGCAGAGTTTCGACTTGCTGATTACAAGGGTCGACCGATCAAACTATGCTGAATTTTTGCTAGTTTCTCCTTGAGCTTCTTTCGCTCCATGTGAGTAAGGAACATGCTTGATCCTCGTCCTACGTTGCTTTCTTTCACAATCACTCTCCTATGCTAAAGGTTAAAAGGTGAAGACGAAGCGAATAGGGCGGCGACATTTTCCCTTACATTTAGGACATTTGTTTCATTAATAGTGATTGTTGACCTTGTATTCTCAATAGAACAATGATGGATGAAAAGATTTAAAACTAAAAGGACAATAATGTTGATTTTATTGATTTGTATTTGAAATTCAGTACAATTAATAAAGAAATAAATAAAAATACGGGCGATCGTCTATATGGATAAGCAATCTAGGTGGGTGATCAGCAGAATGTGATCGGGGTGTGATATTCTAAGGATTGACAATAGTAGGTCGCGGATATTTATATTACTCGTAAGCGTACTACAGCGATGGCGCTGGACAGTAAAAATTTAAGTAATCTAAATTTCAGACGTTCTACAATGTGGCTAAGCACAAGTAGAGAAATTTAAACTAATATAAGCAACGTTACGCTATATAAATTGATTGTGTTTGGCGCAAGGCCTCGAAGTCTTCAACATATGCTCCTTATATAGCTAGAGAGGAGGCAAACCCTCACTGGTCTCCTTGTTGGTCCAAAATCCTTGATGATTATGGAGCAGAATTGTTTTCCGATCTTCCTAGCCTAGCCAAAGAGATTTTTGAAGGTTATAGTTTGAAATCATTTTTAGATCTCTTTACCAACATGATTGCAGAGATCCATGGACGTTACAGGATCAATCTCACTGAATTCATATTCCTCATGGTGTCTTCCAATTTCCTTCCACTTTGAGATAAATTCACATCTTGAACCTTCGTAATCGCCATGAAAGCACCAATTGTCTCTAGGAAGGTCTTCCAATTTGGTGAAGGTCTCCCATTTTAGTAAGATTATATGACATTGTCTTATCAAGCATATCCAAATTGTGATCAGATCCCTATCTCGGCGGGTCTTTATAAACTTGTCAGGTATGTTGCGTCGACCTGCTTTCCCCCCCAATCCGCTGCTCCAGAGGATTTGGGTCCCCATGTGGATGGGGATCCGCAAGGTCCACTTCCGCTGGTTCCTGAACCAATGGCGGCGCCTCATGGGGCCCTCCCTTAAGGGGATTATGTGGGCAACTTATGTTAGGGTTATGTATCACTCGTCACAATGTCTTATTTGCAAATGTGCGTAAGGTTCTAGACCTTTTTTCTTTTGGCAGGTGACGTGCCACCAAAGAATGTTGGGCAAAAGAAAACCTCAGTACGCGATTAGGACTTAATCCATTATTTAGCAGGTAGTGTTGACATGTGACGGCATTTTATTCGTTAGCATGAATGTGCCAGAGTTGGTGTAAACATGTTGAAATAATTCCAATGAGAGCTTTTATTTGTTGTCTAACCAACTTTGTCATATAAACAGTACATTTCATTTTTATTTTTTTTAATGACCAAGATTCAAATGTTAAGGTCCCGACGCATCACATTGCAATGATGAAGCAATTCTTTTATTAAAGTAGATGAGTCTGTGAAAGCCAATTTCAAAACCAGTACTATATGTATTGCCATGCATGATTCAGTATATCAGCCCCATATCAGCCCAAAACATCATATTATAGGCTGTTACGGGCCAAATACACAACGGTATCGTCGGTAAACGGTCATTACGTGACACACCCATTCAAAACCTTGAATGCAAAAAAAAAGAGATTCTGAAAGAGCCATGGTATTGTTCATGCATGTATTGTATATACATGCATGTGTATGTGCCAGACACACGTGCACTTGTTCATGCGGCATGATCGCAACCGTTCTTTCCCAATCACTCTCTTGATCTAAAGGTCAAAGGTGAAGACGAAGCAGACATCACGCTTCCAACTTGCATCCGGGCAGCCCCATATTTGTATTACATTGTCTCGTCGACCTTTGATTTTCTTTATCATCTCCTTCCACCCTTCTTCAAAGAAGAACTTGTTCGACCTTTCCTCCAGACACAATTCCCATCTCCTTCCCCTCCTATCATAGCCAGCGACTTTTTGGTCAACACCATAACTACGGAGGCAACTACGGATACTAGCCACCGCTGCATTATCATGAACAACGAAGTTATTCATATTGTCTTGAGCCATTGTCTTCTCCCATATCAATTGTAATTCTGAAACCGAATTCATTTCATTACTATATATTTTCTCCTTTAGATGCTTGACACTTTCTCCATGGAGCTCAAAGGGAAATTTTCGAATAGCCATGATTTCTCTTAGGAGAAAGGAGATCGGCCAATGCAATAATTTTGAATGGCATTTTCTTTTATAGACCTCCATTTTGCGTAATACCAGGTGATTTTAATTTGGGTTAACCCATTTTTTTTTGTGTAATACGATAACACTTACGTAAATGATTTCTCTAAATCAAATGGGCTTGTGACTATGAAATTTTTAAATAAAGCTTCTCTAAACTAAATGGGTTTGTGACTATGAAATTTCCGTGTGAAATATAGTTCTCTAAACCCAATGGGTTTGTAACTACAGAATTTCTATGTGAAGTATAGCTTCTTTAAACCAAATGGGCTTGCGACTATGGAATTTCTATGTGAAGTATACCTTCTCTAGACCAAATGGGTTTGTGACTATGGAATTTCTACGTGGAATATAGCTTCTTTAAACCAGATGGATTTGTGACTATGGAACTTGTGTGTGTAAGTCATGGAAAATATTTACCTTTTGCAAGGTCATGGAAAATGGTCAAATCTAGACCTTTGTTTTCATGTAGAGGCTGAGATTGTGAATCATGAATCATGGAAAACCTTACTGAATCTGGACCTTTTCCTTGTGCATGTTTATTATCTTAATTAAAATGAAGAATCTTCCAATCCTTCGTTCTTTCAAGTTACAAAATGGTAATTTTTAGAGTTTTAGGCCATGTTTGGTATGTTGAATCAATTCAAAAATAGGGTTTGTCGATGCCATCAAATAGTTGCTCGATCCCATCAAGAATTTCTTCAATTGGTTGCTGGACTATTTGGGTACATGTTTGATGTCATTGAAACTTAAATTCGATACCATTGAGACTAATCATAGTGCAATCGAGAAAATTCAATTTTCTATGTTTTGTCTTTGGACTGTTTTGGTGTTAGTTCGATGCCAACAACAGTCTGTCGATAACATTGAAGATCCTATCGAAAGTATCACAAAGTTGCGTATCTGTGAAATTTGTTTCTGATTTCGATTGAGATTCTTCCTAAGACTGTATATAGGGGTGTAATAGGGATTGAGTTATATCTCAGAGTTTTCCAATTCGTTTCTAAAGTTTCAAGGGTGTAACTTGGGGTGATTCAAGGCTTGTTCGAATCGGGAATTGTAACATCTTGAATTTTTGTTATTTTGGATTGTCAAAAATTCGTAATTTTTTTTTATTATATAACTAAACTACATCATCACTTACTGACCCTTGACGCTCGAGATGAGCTTATACATAGGTGACACCAATAAAGAACTGCACGAATTTGATTAATCAATCATAGGAAGCCAAATAAACCCGCCCAATCATTTAAACCTCAAGTCTAGCGTCGTGATTTATTCATCTAGGGCCCAAATGTAGCCAACCTATTACTGACCAATCGAGATAACCATAACTGAATAAAGACCTATCTAAAACCGAGACAACTATGGGTCAGATCTTAATTAATAAATCAAATCAACCCAGTTACTCATTTAGCCTAAGAACCAACGGTCTAGAGTGATTATGATCGTATCACCATTTTCGCTAATTGTGAATAAGTTACACTATGAACATAGTTAATCTAAACCCTAATAATTACGCACAAGAAATCTTAATACCTAATTCATCCAAAAAATACATTGATTATCCAAACGAGCTCTAGACCGCTTGTTAGTGGGCCACTAGTTCCGAAACTATAGAATAATGTCCGTTTCACTAGGCTTAACGCACATCGTGGGTGGCAAACCAAGAAAGTCCCCAGAACTGCTCAACTTGGGCCAAAAGCCAAGTGCTTGAAATGTGTAAATCCCCTTTTCTGAAATCTGAAAACTTAAGTGAAATATATCACTCGTTTTTTCGCAAAGTTACTTCCTTCTGACCATTAGATTGTGACCAAACTCGAGGTACGAGTCAAAAATATTTCTCCGCCCGTATCCGTATACCTGCGTCCCTAATTAATCATCGACGACTGTTCATCGCAAATGAGGTCCCCACAATTGATCGAAGCATTCGATCTCTACCCGATTTTGACCAATCGCGAATCTTATGATGGGGCACCTGCCCCTTGGCGCGGATGAGCCAGCGGGCCCCCGAAGCGGTCCTGTATGCAAAAACCAGCCCACTATGGGCAAGTATAATAGAAAAGAGGCCCCTAAGGCCATGTAGACACAAAATCTGAGACTATAAAAGTCTAAAAATTTCTCTCCCATATGAATTTTCACTTGCAAAAATAGGGGGAGGAGAATGAGAGAAGGTGTAGGAGGGGGTAGATTGGAGCATTCGCCCCATCCCCTCAAACCTGTGGCATAGCCGTTACCACGCTGCACTGCCAGAATTACCCCGACGACAATCAAAGGTAACCAATAAGCCATTTTTTTAAAGATTTGGGCCTTGAGGGCCGATTGCATGTGCCCTTACGAGCTAACCACGTTGGTGCAGGGCACTGATAAGTCGATTTATGAACTCAAATCCTAAAAGCAGCGCTAGGAATTCGACGAACCACTTTTATATGCGGACCATTACCCCTAAGTTGTCGTTTATCAAACCCCATGTCACGATTAATGATTGTATAGTGAATAGATGATTTCATGCTAACCTATGTGTACTCGTATGGCCCGCTTACTTTTAGATGATTGCATGCTAACCTATGCATATTCGTATGACCCATTTACTATTCATAAATTGCTATCCATGTATAATGAAGCCTATATATTCAATTGATTGCTAAAATAGGTTGGATTTGTTAATTTATTGCTCATGCTTCCTATTACTCACCTACCTATGTACTCAATTTGCCTTTCCTCACATGAAGTGTTATGTTAGTTGTAATGCGGTTTGCATGTGCGATAAAATGCCAAATAGAGTAAAATTTCCTGATTATTGCTTGTATCATTTCCTATAGCTGTGTAGTTGACTTATTAGTGTTATTGATTAACTGGGACTACTTGGGTAGTCGGGTTGGCCGGCAAACAGCAAACCCACGAGGGCGGCCCTAACTAGGTCGGCCACCCCAGATTAGTCTGATTGCATCAGGGTGAACGCGGACAACCGACAGTAATTGAATTACACGGCATGCTTGCGCCCAATGCCGATTGCGCCGAAATTCTCCAAGTCCACCGAACTAGTCTATTAGCTGACTAACCATGCATGATCATGCCTGCTTAAAACTAGAGCACACTTATACCCTAAAGAGGCCTACTAATAACCGTTAGTGATATGATCATCAAGTCTCAAGAGCCGGGCATGGTGGTATGAGATAATGTGTCCATGTTATTGGCCTATAATGGGGTGACGAGTCTCTCCGTAGTGACCAATGATTAACCAATAATACTATGAGCCTAGTACATCAAACCGTAATGATGTTGCAACTGTTCCACAATTGCATTTGGGTGACGACCCTTACATCATTTGTGGGCGCCCTCCACTCGTCGACGGGCAGTCTAACCATGTGCATCCGGGCTATGTCACTCGGGTCCTGAGTAATCGGTCGGGTCAATTGGTCGGGCCAGTGTTAACCTCACATTAATTGAGGAGTTGTCGTCTGGGTGGTAAACCTTAATATGGATCAAGGATCGCAGGCACAGAGCAGCTATGGCCGCCCTGGGCCTAACAATCTAGATAAGGTCATTAATTATATAGAGATGTTCTAGCTTCCCCAATCTTACTGGATGAACGGACTTAATTAATTCACTTGGCTAGCACGAGCATTCATCACATATTGCATTAGCTAGGTGTGACACATCGACAGTTGAGGTCGCATGATGAGGAAGTGTTGGTTATTCGAGGATGTGAAGTTGCAGTCGTTATGAGGGAGTGTTGAATGACAAAGGCATGCATCATATCATTATAGCATGCACGTGCATTAATAAAAGTATCGATGGACTATATGTTTAAGTTGATTTTCATTAATTGTGCATGTGGATTTGATAACTTGTGTAACTTAATGTTAATGGAACCACTGAGTTGATACCCACTCCTACTCTGGGACGATGTTTTAAAACATCAACCATAGTCAATCATAGATGCAGGCACCCTAGAGTCCGACGCGTTGGACGAGGCATCCATGGACTTAGAGGAGTCGTCCTCGTATATCTAGTTACTCAGTGGGTCGATGTAGGACGCTCATAAGTCGTCGATGATATCTTAGAGTTGACACACTTGTAAATTTTAGACTATATATTTTACTCAGCGGTTGTCCCGCACTCTGAATGGACACGTTTTACTGATAGTTGATTTACTTGGATTAAAATTTACATTTCTCCCAGGGTACATCGCACAGTCTATTTTAATTCTATGAACTGCTCAAATGTCAAATGAAAAGAACTATAAAATTCTGCTTTCGCAAAGCATAAGTGGCGCCTGAGATATCAAGAGTTGAGTATTACTTGGCCCCTGATATCCGAGGCGTTACATGTATTCTCTAAACTCTTGTAATTTCTACTTTCACGGTAATTATCTATCACTTTGTGCCGTGGTTTTTTCTTGAAATGATTTTTCCACATTAAAATCAGAGTGTTTGTGTTTGTGTTTGATTGGTGTGATTGGATTACTTCACTTATTCATCTCTGTGTGCTTCCATGGTCCCCCCAACATGGTAGCCACTGAAAAATGATTTCATCTCAATTTAGTCAACCTTAACTATGCATTAGAGATCCGTAGGGATTAAAAATGATTTTAATAGCCAACAATTTATATAATGCATAACTCATTTTTCAGTGGTTACTGAACAGGGTCGTTGTGTTGTTGTTGGGGTTGTTGTTGCTGTTAGTTATGATAAATGATCCAATGCTCTCGTATCTTGATATTGTGTTTTGGTGTTTATTTTGTAAAGCTTATCCAAACCGTTGATACTTTTATTTGCACCATCCAAATGAAGGATATTATGACCCATCCTGACCATGGATATTACTATCTTCCCTAAACCAAATGGGTTTGTGAGTATGGACTCTCTATGTGAAATATAGCTTCCCTGAACCAGGTGGGTTTGTGACTATGGAATCTCTATGTGAAATATATACTTTCATAAACCAAATGGGTTTGTGACCATGGACTCCTTATGTGAAATATACCTTCCCTAGAGCAAGAGGTTCTGTCACTATGGACTCTCTATGTAAAATACAGATTCTTCAAACCAAATTGAGTTTGTGACCCATGTGGAATTTATTTAGTATATTAAAAAGAAGGGAAATGTTTCGATACTGTCAACAGTACAGTAACTTACCATATGGTCGAGCTATGCAGGGCATCCACCACATCTGTCAAGTGTTAAACTTAAAAGTGAGATTCTCTTCTTTATAGCAATTTATCATCACTGGCCATTTCATTAGTTGCATGTTAAAAATGCCTTCCTACATTGGAACCACCACAAAGAAATTTGCATGAGCATTCCTCCTACCTTTCATTCTCCTGGCTCCAAGGACAAAGTGTGTAAGCTCAAAAAGGCATCATATGGCCTCAAGCAATACCCTCAAGTGTGGTTTGAACGCTTTAGAGCTTCTTTTTTTTTTTGCAATTGGGCTTGTGTGTAGCTCTTGTGATCACTCCTATTTGTCCGAAAGCAGCTTTTCCACACAACTGTTTTAGCAATTTATGTTGATGATAACATTTCAACATTGTTACAAAAGACTTGAGGATAATATCAAGGATGTCAAGACATTCCTTGCCTCATCCTTCCATATCAAGGACGACCTTGGCCTCTTGCGCTATTTTTTGGGCATTGAAGTTGTCAGATCCAAATATGATATTTTTATCTCTCAGCAGAAATACCCTATGGATTTCTCCTTGAGACAGGTATGTTACAACTGGCCGATACACCCATTGAAGTAAACATCATCTTCACTCTACGTCAAATCCATTGGCAGATCCTAGAAAACATAGGCGCCTAGTTGGTAAGCTAATTGCATCTCGATGGTTTGGCAGATATTGTTTACGCAGTTTAATACCATCATCATCTTAATGTGGTATACCGTATCTTTCATTACCAAAACCTGTAACCCAGCAAGGGAATCCTGTTTTTTGACCATGGGAATCTTGACATTCTAGCTCATCATAACGCTGACTAGGTCGGGTCCTCTCCATGTTAGTCACTTCACTACCAGTTATTATATGTTTGTTAGTGGCAACCTAATCTCTTCGTAAGGTAAGAAGCAATTTGCTATTGCTCACTCCTCTACTAAAGCCAAGTATCAGTCCATGGGACGGGCTGTGTGTGAAGTTCTTTGGCTGCACGTGTTACTTTCTACCCTTGGTATTAATACTTCTACTTTGGAACCTCTCTTTTGGGAAAATCAAGCGGCCATTCACATTGCTTCTAATCCTTTCTTTCACAAGTACACCAAGCACATCAAGGTTGACTGTCATTTTATTTAAGACAAGCTTGTTGTGGGTCTTACTCTCCTTCTCACGTTCCTTCAAGGAAGAGTTTGTTGATGTTCTTACTAGGGCAATTTCATCTCTTCATCTTCAAGCTGTGAGACATCATTGCTCCAGTTTGAGGGAGTGTTAGTGTTTTAGTTTTGGACTTCAGCCAACTTCTTTGATCTTGTATCGGGCTTTAGCTCACTTTAGTTTAGGGTTTTATTAACCCGATCTATATCTCAAGTGGTAGATTGAGAGAAGATACCTCGTTTCAACACCTGAGGTCATGGTATCGATTCCCTAGTGGGGGTGGCTAACAGTGGAGTGTGGACTGACAGTAGGGTGTGTACTAACAAGCTAACCCAAAATAATAATAATAATAATAATAATAAAGAGGTAGGGAGAATTCCCCTCTTAACTGAAAGGGAAATTTTATAGGATAGGTGTAAGACCAATTAAGCTTTATGGGACAAATTATTGGGCAGTTAAAGAAGAACATGTTCATAGGATGAGTGGAGCTGAAATGAGGATGTTGATATGGATGAGCAGCAAGGCGAGGGTGGACAAGATTAGAAATGAATGCATTTAAGGGAACTAAGTAGCACCAATAGGTAATAAGATGAGGTAAAGTAGATTAAGATGCTTTAGTCATATGCAACAAAGACCAAGAACTGCACCAATTAGGAGTGAATTGGTACAATTTGAAGGCTCTAATAGAACAAGGAGAAGGCCCGAAAGGACATGGATGGATGTATTATGAAAAGATTTGATGACATATGGTCTAACTGAATGTCTGGCCCTTGATAGAGTGGAACGACAGAACAAGATTCACGTAGTTGACCATCAATTAATTGGGATAAGGCTTTGATGATGATGATGATGATGAGGTGGAGATGATTCTCCTTCACCTTTTCCTATTCTCAAATCAACACAGCTCTGAATTATCATCTGTGACAAACAGGGCCAATGAGAGACAGATGGCAGATTTAATGATGGTTTTGATGGGTTCGTGCTAGAGAAGACGGATGGGGAAAGATATCCACAGGGACAGCTAGAGAAGATGGTAACAGGTGAGCAGATCCGGAATAGTTCCCCCACTGCACCAGCAAAAGGATAAAATCCGGGTTGTAGGAGATCCTGTGAAAACTCCGTTTCGGCAAGGAAACAGCGGAAGAAAGATTTGAATAACTAGGGCTGGTGTTGATGGCTATGCAAATATCAGGGAGCAAGTCGAATATGTTGCAAGCTGTGGATGAGAAGAAAGTTCTGCCGCAATAACAGATCTGATCAAGATGACCGATCTGGTGATGAAAATCATGTGGAAGATAAGATTTCAAACAGATGGCTGATACAGGAATCACCGGAGTAACAAATCAGGCATGTGATTGCGACTAACAGAACAGCCTGAGTAACATAACACAGATCTCGCAGATCTGGTGAAAACGTTAGATGATAGTGGCCTTAAGGTTGCTGGTGGTGCTGGGAGATCGGCTGGAGATGAGTTTAGAGATGATGTTGGAGGCGGCTAAAAAAACTAGTAGAGAAGATGAATAGTAGAAAGGATGCCAGAAAATACAGATCTGGCAACACTGTTCGAGGATCTGCCAGAGAACAGAGAACTGAAGAGCAGAGATTACAGGGTGAGCTTCTTGTAAACGACAAATGGGAGAAAGATGATTGCAGACAATAGATGGTAATGACCTTCCCCCATAGCTGAGATTGACAGTGATGACGAACCAGCAATGGATTGCAAAACAGAGATCCAGCTATGTTGATGGAATTTCCTGCAATGTCATGCAAGATCAGGGAGCCAGTTGTCTTTCCGCGACAGGATATCAACTGAGCTTGGATGATGGTGGTAGCCAAAATCTCAAATGCGTATGGTGATAGAACTGTTTGATGTATTTCGACGTTGACAAAGGAGACAAAGATGAAGTGGATGATGGGTTTTGGTCGAAGATGATGATGGCAAACAGAGTCGGTTTTCTTGATACAGCAATGGTGGATCCAGTGAGAGGTGAAATTGGTAGATTCAGTTACTGCTGTACTCTTATGTCAAGATTGGGGCAATGAAAGATTGCCGAATTCAGTCCATTCAATCAAACCAAGGATGGAGCATCAGTGAACTGACAATAGACAGTTGTGATGATAGATTCATGGCTCGAATAACATGAATAACTTAGGGACTACGTTGTCCAAAGCATCTTCACCTATTCATTGAGAATAACCAACATATAAAGGGAACTACATATATTAAGAGATAATCTATACAACTACAACTGTCTATATACATGTGTATTATTACTATCATACGGCATCCCATGCTAACAATTGAATGGTGGCGTTCAAACTTGGGCTTCAAAACAAAACATCTAGTCTGCATTCAATTGGCAAGACAAATCACCAAGATCATCCATTCATCATGTTTTTGGGGACATCACCCTATTATTTATATATACTTTTAAAATATTAGAATGATATTAATGAAAAACTTAAAAAAACTTATAGGAGTCTTCAAGAAACTCTTCCAGTCGACTCAACTTGGCTGGATTTCGAGTCGAGTTTTTAAACTATGGTCTTAATCATTTAGATATCGTATCATATGTACCATAAGGATAGAAAGAACGGAAGCGAAAATGTTCAGTTGGGAACAGATGAACCGGTGGGGCTGGGTCCATAAGGCCATCCACATTCGAAAGTATAACCATTGTCAGCTGAGGCCCAGCCTATTACAATCGTTTGAGAACCATCTCCATTGTTGAAAACACACACAGAAATAGGCAAGGCTGGTGAGGCCGGGGCTGAGTACGGTTCGGTTTGGATTGGGTTTGGTCTGAGCTGGAGGCCTGAAAATTGGCTCAGTGTCAGTTTACAGGCCCAATACCTACTTGGGCTGAGCCTGACCTTGAGACTTGTAAAGGCCCAATAGGTTGGCCTGGCCCCAATCACATGGTGGTGGAAGTGGCCCATGTTCCCTATCTCAGAAGCTGGACCGTGCTTCGACTCAAGTCATGCTCTGATAAGTTGGGCTTGGACATGCTTCCACTCGGTCTAGACTGATCTGGGTGGGCCATGGTTGGCCCTATCCTGGCCTAGCCCTAATTGGGCTGGAAAGGCCCTAGCCATCGTTCAATAGGGCTAGGGTAGAAATGGGTCGGAACATATCTACACGTCTGGCCTATCAAACTACTGGGCCTGAATTTTGTTACCTGGTTCAGCCCATTTAAAATAGTGGCCGACCATAAGCCAATATCAGCCATGAAAAGAGGCCAACATTTGAGTGTAGCCTCCATAAGAGAGATTGTCAAGCCCTGGACTAGATCCAGCCCGTTTATTTCTTGGCCCAAAAAAAGATCTCTCGCCCTTTCTGTGTCGCAAAAAGCAGGGTTGAGACCAGCTGATCTCAAGCAATAAAAGCCCAATAAGCTAGAGTGGCCCATTTCAGCCGAGCCATGTCGCGGTTTTGTTTCCTGTTTACAGGCCCGTTTGGAGCAAGTTTCGGAACGTTTCTCTTGTTTCCAAATCAGGTGGGCCATACCAATGACAGCGGGACTCTGAGCTGTGGGCTGTCATTAGTGGCCCACTATGTCAATAGAACAAAATCTCCCTCAATACAAACCATTCAAAATGTGGACCCATTGTTGATGCATTATAAACCCGAAAACCACGCGATTCTAAATATCCAGCTGGCTGATCATGAAAATGGGGTGTTTAAAATTCAACAAGTCAAATTGTCGAAATTGAACAAACAAAAGTCCAATATTGGGTGGATAGGATTGTCCAATCAATCTGATTTCATTGATGTGCTCCATCTGAAGTGGGTCCCACTACTTCGATATTTTAAAGTGGGCCTACTGTGTTTATGATCAATTCGTTGATTTTAGTTTAGAGCAAGAGATTGGGAAAGTGTTTATAAATAGCGAGTAAGAAGGGTTGATGGCTGCAGACCAATCATCAGTCTGGACGGTGAGGATGTTAAGGTAGCAATTGGGCCAAGGCTAGCGGATGAAATGGCCCAATTGGGATCCGAGCTTCAAATTTATTTCCAGCCCATCATATGTCTAATCTCCCGCCGACTATTAGATGCTTGATTCTTCTAGACAAGGTGGACCTCGGCGTGGTTCGCAAGATGGATCGTCTTTCCGTCCAATCTTAAGTATAATTCCATATGTATTTTTCCTCTTTTATGATAGGCTTGGGCCCGTGTAACGCCCTTAATTTTGAGAGTCAAGCAAAGCTCTACTCCCGAGATCTAGCACATCACTTATGCAACATGGATAATGATGTTTAGATTTTCATCCAGATAATTGAGTTAAACATGAGTGAGATTATATTAAAACAATACGTCATACTCCAGATACAATTGAATAAAGCAAGCAAAAGTCAGAAGCATATGTATTTAAATATGAAAGCGTTTCACAACCTCTGGAGTATGAGTATATGACCGGGCTGAATATACATGTGTTGTTTCAAAATATACAAAATATGAAAAGTAAATGTGTTCGACTAAGCCAAAAATCCCTGTAGTCCTTGCACGTCGGTACGAGATCTATATAGACCCGCCCGTGAGCTGAACATAGGAGAACTCTTCCTCTTCGTCCATGAAGTCCTGCTTCGTTGCATAAACCTCATCAATACCTACATCTAAACCAGGGTCTGGTTGGTGTTTTAAAACACCGTCCTAGGGGTGGGAGTGAGTGATCAACTCAGTGGTACTATAAGGCAAAGGTTAACATGTTATCAAGTCAATCAAGCAGTAATGATAGAGCAATACAACAATCACTTCCTAACTACTCTTATTAATACAGGAATTGAGTGCAATATTGATGTATGCCCTCGCACAAAGCTCCATCAAAAGCGACTCCGACAACCAATTTCGCGTATAACAACACTCCTTAAAGTGCACCTTCCTCGCCAAAAGTACATCCTAACTAATGCAATGCGATATATGGTTGTGTTAGCCAGTACTTAATTAAGCTTATTCATACAGCAGATTTGGAAAGCTAGGGTACCTCCCTTTATGTCATTGACCCGAACCGAAGGATCAATATAGGTTCATCACTCATAGTCAAGGACATACGATAAGCAAGTTGTAGGCATCACCCCTAATGAAAAATAGTCGATAGACAAGTTCAAAGTTTATACTCGCGGTCACTACGGGGTGACTAATCACCTCGGCGTAGGCCGACAGCTTGAACACGGTGTCTCATACCACCATGACCGGCTCACGAGTTTGGGTTGCTCACTGGTCACTACGAAGAAGCTCGTCACCCTAACATAGGCCGACAGCTCGAACACGATGTCCCATACCACCATGTCCGGCTCATGAGTCTTAGCGAATTGTGGTATTATAGTTAAAGTGGGTCTTTACATTGGTAGGGGTACCTTAGATTCAAGCAGTAATGTCTATACATGGTAAACACGCAATAGGCCAATCGGTTTATTAGGAAAGTTCAATTGGTATGAGCACACACTGACTTAATTAACATGGAGCGCATAAGCACTCCCAGTAGCCTAACCACTGTCGACAATCGTTGTACAACCCGGATTTGTCGAATATAACAAATGTGGTGAGACTAATTCGGCCACCTAAACGGGGATTGTTACCGATTGCTTGTGCTACGTCGTAGCCCCAATCTTACTCAGATGCAGTAAGTGAACACATGCAATACTAATCTCAACATTTAGCAAACAATCCAAATAAATTCCTCACTTGAGCATTTCATCATACACATTAATCATACTACTTAACACTTACAATTTATCCATAAATCACGTAGACATAATTAATTTTTCATGGAGGAAACTATACATATGAATAAAGTAATTGAGAATCTTATCTCAATGCCCTTAATAAATACAAATCATCAACAATTTCTCATTCAAACAATTTATCAAGCATCTAAGTTACACTTCACTAAAATATATAGACTAGATTAGTTATGACATATATTATGGCAATTCCCTACACAGAAAGGTCTTCATGCATATGACAACCATGAATCCCAGATTAGTAGTCATGGCAAACACAAATCAAGTTCACGTGTTCACTCAAACATTTCAACAAACACATGAGATGCATCTTTTATTCAACATAGTACATACATGTATATTACATCGAAATCAGCGTGTTTAAGACGATATAGTAGCAATCAAGTCAGACATAAATCATTAGTTGATATTGAAAACATTGAAAACCATAACCTAAACATTTATAGTCCGCACCTTTCGTCAAAATACTAGATTCGGACTCGGTTCGAATTCTACGTTCCCGAAAATAGAACGTCGGGTACTTAAATGGTGAAATTAGTCAGTTAGGTTGACAAACAACCATTCCAGATCACAACTACGGTATTAATGTTAGGATTTTTTACCCAAATTGTAACTAAAACGGATCGAATAGCGTAACGGGAAGGCAATTCGGTGCGTGGAGTTGTGAGAGAGAATCACAGCAACGATCTCCCAAAATTTTCCTTCTCTTCTTTTCTCTCTTCTCTCTCCTAGGGTTTGGAGAAATTCGTATGAGAGAGAGATGGGGTGGTGTAAGGGCTATATATAGGCCCAGTAGTGATGTAAATGGCCCCAGGGCCACCATATACATGGGTTACACCCTTTGGGCAGTTGTTTTCGACAAGCAGGGCTCACAGGGAGGCCCACTTCTCACATACGTCGTAGGGTAAGTTCCCTAACAATGGATCTATGCTAGAATGTGATTTTGGTGCGATCAGATAAGTAAATCGACCGTGGAGGACTTGTGTCAAGTCAATGGTCATTCTTATTCGATCTGGGCCACAAGTATACGGATATGCGCAGGAAAATTTTCTTTTCCCATGGGTGAGTTTGGTCAGAAACTGACGGCCTGAAATCTTCAATTTCGCTTGTGAGTGAATGACCCAATTCACTTAAGTTTCAATACCTTTTATAAAGATATTCGTGTTTCTCACATATTTCACTCAGCATTCAAATTAAACGTTTTTGGACACCGTCTGGGCTCGATTCCCGCAATGGTTGTCAAGCCCAGTAAGGCGGGTATAACCCTACAGTTTCGCGGTCATCGAATTCTCGACGTGCGGTTCAGGTCCGATACGGAGTTTCAATGTACTCTCGAGAGTGACAGGCTCATGGGATTTTTCCTAAGTTTTTAAGTAGTGTTAAGTTAGCGGTATTGCTGGTTTTAAGTATTGCCATTTGTGGAAATGGTGGTTCGAGCTAAATTCACTGATTAATTTAGCTTTGTACTTAATTAATTTTCGTCTAAATTACAACAGGGTACGGTCTGTAGGTATTTCTGCCTGAGGTGATACTCAGTTCTTTGTATGGATTTTTCCCGAGACGTTACAGCCTGGGTTTGCTCATATGGCCTTGGCCCGAATGCCTTATAAAGGCTCCTTTTCATGGAATATACTCCCCATCTTTTTGGGCTTTTGTTTTTTTTTTTTTTTTTTTAAACGTTTGCCTATGTGAGCCGCTAGTCCCTTTGAAAAGAGAGCGTGCGCGACAGAAATAAACAAGAGTTCCTTTTACCTTTGTCAGGACGCGAAACTAGTAGAGAGAGACTAGACTGTTTGACTTAACCTAGATCTACTTAACTCAACTTGACTCAAAGCAAGCCAAGCTTTATATGACTCAGTTGGTTTTGAAAGTAAACCAAGTTCAATCATAGTAAATTTTGACTCCACTTGACTCTAATATTTTATATATATATCTATAATATTTTAAAATAAATAAATAAAAGTTAAAACTATCTTATGTTGTTTCTTATTTTCTTACCATTTTCTTTTCTTATTCAACTTATCGCGCCGGATCTCTTTTTTCTCTCATTGGTCACTCGCTTGAACTGACTCAATGTCTGTTCAACTTGTTTAAGAAGTACAGCCTGCACTTAGCCACTTGCCCAAGCTCGCTTTCTGCACCAACAACAAGATACGTCTATTACCACACACACACACACACACACACACACATATATATATATATATATATATATATATAATTCTTAATTAAATATTTGATTTAAAAGTTAGGCCAAGTGTTGGTTGGGTCAATTGAGCCGGGTAGTTAGGTTGAGTTAGGTTCACGTTGGGTTAGTTTGCTCAGTTGAGTCAAATGCAAGTTAGGTGCTGAGTTGGGCTGGGTTGGGAGTACGCCCGACTCAACTCAAAATAAACTCGCCTTACGTTGATCCATTAACTTGTCTTTAGCTCGACTCAGAAGGTTCGACAAATAAGCCTCTCCAATGGCAATTTCAAGGGAAGCGCTGATGAGTCAAGCCAATCTTGGCATAGCTGGACCTGGCTCGGCTTTATGGACAGCCCTATCGATGCTGTCATGGCCATCGACCGGGCCCACATGTAGATATGGTCCGATAATATGAACCGTCCATGTTCTCGTTACTAACACGAGTAAGCTATGTTCCTACAATCTTGCTTCAGTGATGATATTAAACATTGATTTTAAAAGTGAATGAGATCCATTGATGTTATCCCATATAACTTAAATTCCACAACATCGACGGTTCAGATCATGGGAACACTCAGCATGTGGGCCACAGTGGGCAAGACGAATCCATAAATCAGCATCTACATTTCCCTTCTTTCGCGGAACCCTCCCTCTCTCCCTCTCCCCCTCTCCGCCGCCGTAGTCCGCATGGAGATGGATTCTAGTGGCTTGACCTCCTCCTCCTTCGACAAAGATCGCCGCATTACCTTCTTAGAAATGATGGTCCACACCCTCCCCGCAGACTACCAAGAGCAAGACATCAACCGTCTCACCCTCGCCTACTTCGCCATCTCTGGCCTAGACATCCTCAACGCCCTCGATCGAGTACATCTCTCTCACCCTCTCTCTCAAAATTGATAGATACACCCTGTTTTTTAATATTTCACAACGCAATTACTACCAAAGTAGAAAAGAAACGGTGCGCCTCTCTATTAGGGGTCGTTTGGATGCCTGTAAATGGTTTAAGTGGTGCTGTAAATCAGTTAAAACCTTTCCTGTTTGGCTGTAAGCTGTAAATGATTGTCTGTGTTTGGATAGCCTGTAAATTGTTTGAGTCCTGTAAATGGAGCGCCAATCTTTCTTCATTAGGCTGTAAATGGAGAGCCACAGCTTTTTGCCTGTAAATCAAATGAGGCTGAAAGCTGTATATGATTTACAGGCATTTTTCAACATCCAAACACAGATTGTAAATCATTAACAGGCATCCAAATTCCCAATGAGAAAAGATGGGGCTGGATCCGTTACAAAGTTTTTTGTAGATTCCAATGTGATGTGCGAGACCCACTAGGTGTGTGAATGAAGTTCAATCCATCCATCATGTGTGTCCTCTCATGTTCTCTGTGGTGCCCAAAATCTGGCCGATCCAAAACTTTGGTGGGTAAAATCATGCCCAAAAACTCGAAAATTGCGTGGTGGGTCTCATCTAGGTTTTGGAATGGCCTGAGTTCTCGTCAGTCCAGTCATCCTGGTGGGGCACATCCTCTGAATGGATTGGATGGCATATACAAAATAAGGTGGACCCCACATGCAATCTGGAAGATTTTAAATGGTGGGCATACCCATCCCAACTGTTCTTTGTGGGGTGACCCACCTGAGTTTTGAATGGGCTTGAATTTTTGGCTGCCGAGGAGAACATGAGGCCGAGGGTGGGGGCACATGATGGATGGATTGGATGTCATGCATGTTTCTTGTTGGACCCGTAATTGTAGGTTACACATTACCTAGCAGGCTTTGCAGTGGATACGGCCTTGAGAAAAGATATCTAATATTTCTTACTTTATATTGTTATAGAGTACTGAATTTTACCACATTATTTTTTTACGATAATTCAGATCGATAAAGACGGAGTCGTCAATTGGGTATTATCTTTACAGGAACATCCTTCGAATGAGTCTGAATTAGAAAATGGTAATTATTGTGGATGAATTGTATGATGTGTGGCCTGCATCTTTGCACATTTTTTGGCTGATTTTTTTTTTTTGATGAGCGAAGTTTGTCATTTAGGGGTCTAGACTGTTGATCTGCTGTGCTTCACCATGCCCCAGAAATCTGCTCGATAGGATGATTTTGACTTAATTTTGTGGTCTACAAATAGATGGTTAAGAAAGAGAAATGCGATGATGTTCCGTGTTCAACTGAAAGAAGGTCCAAGACTGGTCACTGGGATGTTCCAATCTGGGAGGTTATTGGGGCACAGTCCATCCGTGGAAGGATACAATGGAATAATGGTCTGGATTGTCCAGCCATATGCCCATGTGCCAGAATTTGAACCATGTAGACCATACAAAGACAGGAGCTGTGTATGATATAATTCCTATTGTTTTCTATGATTTTATACCTGGACTACTCTGAAGTGGGCACCTAAGCCTCTCCACCATACATTGGGCACATCTTTGGTGAGCTAGACCTTGGATTTTGTGGACCATCATCTGGATGGACCACAGCCTAAAGATCAAGGTGAATGGACAATGGTAGCTGACCAATTGGTGGCCTGTAAATGGACAGTTCACTTGATGCCGGACGAAAAAAGGGCAATTGTCCAGATTCAACATGCACAGTTTGTAACAGCTAGATAGGGTTGGCTAATCATTGTGACTTTTTGGCTTTTGGCCAGTTATGTGGTGACCCACCAAATCAATGGTCATAGGAGCTATGATACAATGCGGATTCTCTATACCTTATTATGGCAAAATTTCCATGTAGAGCTTAGTCAGCCTAGCCTACTTATGATCAATAAAGACCATTGGATAGGAGGAACCTACCATATATTGCACATGACCCAGGAAAAAAAAAAGACTATAAATTCAGGCGTGCCAGTTCATTTTACCTTAGTAATAAGCTTTGAAGCCGTTGTTTGCTGGGCTTTAGGCTAGCACTCGCCTTATGGAATGAAGCAGAGAGAGGAAGCGTTGACGCCTTGCGCTAAATGAATGAATTAAGCAGAGTAGGATGTACTGAAGCCAATAGGTTGAGGTAAACACCTGGTTGGGGTGTACTGGATCCATGTTCAATCATGGTGGACCCCTCCTATCAAATGGTTCACTGTGATCATATGTGGCCATGCTTGGAACTCACTTGAATTCTAGGAAGCTTTCAGAGCCTTGCTAGGCGCACACCGTTTAAAAGTGAACTAATGCACATGCTACCACATATGCCAACGTGGCATACATGTGGACCATCCAAGTCATCCATCAGAAGGGTACCACCATGTAGATTTCCTATGCCAGGAATCAGGTTGGTCCACTAGACCTGGTAGGCCACCATTAAGTAAACAAATGTGTGGATGAGGAAAAAAAATCACCCGAAGTTTTCTAACTCGCCCACTTATTTCTAATACCATGGCACACTTACTGAGTGGACGACCTTTATCTTTCGGCAGTGTCGTCTACTAGGTGAGGTCCACATGATGAAGGGCTTGGATTTTTCATATGTGCCACTCTAGCACATGTGGTGGCATCTATATCAGCTGACCTGTACACACGTGCGGGCTTCGCAAACCTCAAGCTTGCATCAAAATAGCGTTTCAGTTTAATGTATTAGCATACTATGTACTGATGCTGATGTGTTATTGGTCTGTTTTAGGAGAATTCTATGGATTTCATAGTTCAAGAACTTCTCAATTTCAAGCACATGATGTCTGGGTATGAATTGGAAGTGAACTTTCATATTGAGATTTTTTTAATACATTATCTAGAGGCTATTTTATGTTGTAACGTGGACAGGTTTTGAGTCGCAATGATAGCCACTTAGCAAGTACATACTGTGCACTAGCCATATTGAAGATGGTTGGTTATGACTTGTTGAGTATTGATTCGGAGTCAATTGTGGTCTCGATGAAACACCTACAACAGCCTGATGGGAGGTATGTTTGTAATGAGAAATTATCACATGCAGGCGCTGTTCCAATGTTTCCCACCAACGTGCTATTTGTGAAGGACATCCGAACAGCAGAAAGGATAGGCTGCACTATGAAGATTTCCTGTTATGAAAATCAGGCCGATCTGCTCTTTAGGCAGCTGCACCTGCATGTGAGTCTGCCTATTGGTTGTTGATTGATTTTGACATCAGGCAGGCCACTCTTATTTTCATCCCAAGACGATCTTCATGTTGCAACCCACCTTTTGCATGGCTCAGATATCCTGCACAAGTGACATGTTGTAGGAAAGATGAGGCTATATGTCAAAGTTTGCGTACATTTACAAAGCCCGTATGTGATCTTTTCTGAATTTGTAACTACAGATCTTCTTCGTCTTCTTCTTCTGTGTTTCCTTTTCTCTGTGGTTCTGGATTGCTTTATGTACGAGTTGTATGGTTTCAAAATATCTTGATTTAGAGGAAACATTCTCTGCTCAAGCAACCATACAAGTGGGCCCAAGCTCCCAGTGTAATCTACACTAGTCATGCCTCAAATTCTTCTTCTTCTTCTTCTTCTTTTTTTTTTTTTTTTTGAAGAGTCATGAAAATTATATTAAAAGGAAAAAAGGAGAATACAAAACAGAAACAAGAAACAAAAACAAACACAGGAGCAGGGCCGCTGAGGTAGCGGGCTGACTAGGCTCCAAGGAAAAGGAGATTACAACCTTTAAGCTTGTCTACGCTAGCAGCCCATTCTACAATAAACTGCTTAACTCTGCGCACTAGGGACGTTGCGGAATTAGATTTGTCTCTAAAACATCTGCCATTTCTCTCTTGCCAGACAATCCACCAGATAGGGGTGTACATCGAGTCGAACCGAGTCGAGCTGGCCTCAGCTCGACTCGGCTCGGCCACTTGCTGACCTCAGCTCGAACTCGGCTCGGCTCGGTTCGGTCAGCAGCTCGGGCCAGCTTGGGCCGAGTTCTAGCCAAGTTCGCCATCGAGGCATTTCCACAAACACCTGGACTGCACCTTCAAAATCCCTCTGTATGTGAAACAAAAGCAATGGTTTTACAGGTATTTTATCAAACACCTTCTAAGCAACATAAAAACCAAGAAAAAAGGGTATTTGTTTCATGTACATACCTTCCTTGCCACCAGCCACACTTCGTTGAGTCATTTTATCAAACACTTGGTGAGCAACATCAATGGCGAAGTAACCAAGTCATTGAACTAGTTCGATCCGAGTCGAGTCGAGCTGGGGCCTGCTCGAACTCGGCTTAAACTCATTTTCGAGCTAAAAAAATCAGCTCGACTCGGCTCGAACTCAGCTTCGAACCGAGTTGAATCGAGTTTTTTCGAGTCGAGTCGAGTGAGCTAACCGAGCTAGCTCGGTTCGTGTACACCCCTACCACCAGACAACCAAAAGGGCTATTCTCCAGATAGGACTTATTTGGATACCAAAATGAACGCCATGCCACGCCTTCAGAAGAGAGCCAGTTGAGGTCGGGAAGCACCAGGAAATACGAAACGCAGGAAGGATCTAAGAACAAATCTGGTTAATGAAAGAGTACTGCACGACCAAATCTGCGTCAAATTCTTGTATTATTATTTTTTATTTTTTATCATCATCGAAGAGAATTTCCTACAGATATAAACAGCAAAATCATCCCCATCCAAAAATTGTAGCCATACAAAAACACCCACAACCCTAGTCAAACTCATTCAAAAAAAAAAAACCACCACTCTGGTCGATCTCATTCTTGTTCTGAGTGTGACTCCAATGACTTGTTTCATTCTCGACCGATTCTCTTTCGCCTAGGTTTCAGATGATATTTAAAACCATGATTGCAGGTCTAAGCGAAATGTTCCATTTCATTCTGCTTAGCTTTGTACAAGAACTCCTTTTTGTTAATAGTGTAACATTTGTTTTGGTGAGCATTCATAAGATTGGCTAGGTAGCATTTCTATTTGCTAGCATAGGTGACAAGGAAGTAGAGCTTCAATTTTCCTTGATAAATGAGCGTACGCGTTATTGTGTAAGTTTCGGAAATAGTGATTTTACATTGATGAGTTGTCGTGGCCGTGCATTTCCTAGATCATTTTGGTTGGTCCATCTTCAAAAACTTGTAGAAGAAGTTCCATTTGGTAGCAGCAGCATGCCACCCTGTCCGCATCCCATGAAAAGGACCATGGTCAATGTTGGATGGGCATCTGGGCATCAAACCTTTATCAAGCAAAACATGAAAAGCGACCCCAAATAAGCCGGGGCAGGGCTATGATGGTGATGATGACTACAATGGAAAAGAAGTTTCTTCTAAAACCAGAGAAAACCAAACCAATGTGATGGGGACATCTTGCGCATATGCATGCCCCCCTTACGCACGTACGCAAGGAGGGCCCCGCCTTCAATCTGAATCGATGACGACATCCATGCAGGACCTCCTAGTTAGAAGACTGTGTTTTGGTTTCTTGGGGTGGACCTGATCATCATGTGGATCCCATCATTGGATCTCATGATTGTGGCCCACCACCCTAGGTGACCTAGGACTTTGAGTTTTGCTTATTACCGTTATTAGGAACATCATGAACGGTTTAAATTGCATTGATTAGTTGTTATTTTTGATTACTTCGTCTTTAAGTAATAGTATGCGCACATGGCGCGACTTTTGGGGTATATGTTTTTCTTATAAATAAGCAACCCCTTGTAGGGTTTTTTTCATTGAAGATGATTAATAAAATTTTGTGTTTTCCTGCTTCTCTAATTCTCTGAGTTGTGAAAACCTAATTAGGTGCGAAACCCTCCATTCTTCGAAGGGCTCTATCGTGGTGTGAAGCCATACTTATCCCAAATCGCCCCCATCTCTTACCTTCCATATTCCTCATCTCCTACAACCATTCCCTCATGAAATCCACCCACGTTTGCAGCTAATTTTTCCCATACAGCAGATTTTCAGAATCTGGCCCTGCAGGAGGGCTGAAACTTCAGTGGAGTACCGTGTTCAAACCGATCATCCGTTTGGCCTGAAATTTGGAGGGAAGGTGGCCCATCCTTGGCCGACCAGGCCCTAGCTGGCCGATTCCAGATTCGTGGGCCCTACACATGTGTGGGCCGCCATCTACGCACGTGCGTCAGGCCGGTTTGCTGTCCACACGTGCGGGCTGGTTACAGGTTCCCTCTCGTCTCTATTTCATTCCTCTTTTGCCTTGTTTCTATAACCCTAACCCTAGGTCATCTCAAATCCCCAAGTTCTATTCCACTTTTGAAATCTTTGGTTTTCCCGAATTGAAACGTGAGAATCCCTTGGATTGGGAAATAATTATTTGCATATGTGGATGAATCTACTATCCTTTGAGCATTGTTTGGTCCATAATTTTTAATTGATTCAACCCTAACATGTGTAGGCTTTCACTCTTGTAGATTCCCCTTGTTAAATGCTTGACTTTATGTGGGATGTGGAATTATTGTGATTGTTTCTAAATTATTATGATTTAAAGCCTAAAATCTTGCACGTCATATCTAATTTTCATGTCTTGCATCACAATGCCATTGATCCCATACAGACCCATGTCTTTCTGTCCTTAGCTTTAGCAACCATTTCATCCCCATATCCTATATTTGCCATTTCAACGTATCGTCTAAAATCGGTACATTTCACTTGATATGTACTGGTATTGACCATGAATGATACGGGTGTATCAGTCCCATATCAGCTTGGAACAGCCCAATACAGGCGATATATAGCGGTATCGGTGGTGAATGATGCATTACGTGACATACTGATTCCAAACCTTGATTTCACTCTTTGTAGTGCACTCCGGTGAAGCTTGGACTGTTAGTAACAATTAATGCTTGGGAATTCTTGTAGAATTATTGGTGATTGGATGTGCTACCGAAGCTTTTGAGACTAATCTCAAGAGATTAAGATTGTGAAGGCAAGGGAGAGAAACATAAATTCCACACAATCAAGTGAAGTTCAGGCAAGCAAAAAGAAGGCTGTCTTGGTGTGGGAGAATCATGGAGAGAAGGGGGTTCTTTGTGAATGGCAACAAGGGTTTGGAGACGAACAAAGTGCTATGGACAAAGATTGTGGTCAATAATTTCGAAGAACTTGTGTTGCTAAAGGAAGTAGATTTGGTTCTGAAGCATGAAAGCCCAAGTTCCTCGAACTTATTGACTACAATTTTTGTCCATAGGAACTAGATTCAAAGTGAAGAAGAGGGATAAAGGTGAGATTCAAAGTAAAGAAGAGGGATAGAGGTGAGATTGTGGGTGACTGAAAGGTGGGATGCTAGGTAGACATCTGGGTGAGCAAATGTTTCTATGACATCCATTTCCCTAGCCTCTATTGGGAGGCTTCTACCGAGGAATCCCTTGTGCAAGAATGCAATGAAGAGTTGGGGAGCAAGCTAGTTGAGAACATTTATTATTATTATTATTATTTTAACTTTAGCTAGTTTAGAACATTACTTATAGAAGGAACTGCAAAGAAGACGAATTGGAGGATTTCACTCTCTTAATGGAATGATGCTTTAACGAGCTGTTTGGATTTGGGCAAAGTTGTGTCTCAACCAGTCGTCATGGACAACCGTTAATGTTCATGGTTTGTCAACCCCGTGTGCATGGGAATCAATGCACTTTTGGACAAGTAATCATGGACGTCTAGTGTAACCACTAGACCATGGAATGTGTCTCCTGTGGAGAAGTGGAACTACTTGTTAATGGCACTTCGTAGTTTCAGTGGACACGAGGATCATATTTATCCACACACATGTATGACATGTTTCAATGTGCCATGTGTGCGGTTTCCCACATGTGCATATGTACCTCGGTTAATCTTCAAGCACTAAAAAATGTGATACATGTGCCAATGTGCACTTGTATGTGTGCCACCAATTAAACTTTAATTCCCTACATGTTCCACAATCTATCTTGTCTATGATCCATGGTGTTTGTCAACTAGCATTGACAACATGCCATAGATTGTTAACCATGATGCAACTATGCCTAAATCCAAACAGGCTTCAATTCTTGATCTTGGAGATGATGCAAGCATTTGGAAATGAACCCATCAAGCTTGTTTTGCACTGGTTCCTGATTCCAAGTGGAAATGGAGAGGATTTCACCCTCTCACATATGCTGATATATTCATACATAAAGTTTTAAAGCATTTACAGTAATGCTGAGATGGAGGAACCATTATGACTTATGACCCCAGGGTTTCCATAATTCCTCCCGACAGGGCAAATTTTCAAGCTGTGAAGTGTTCTTGTAACATACCTATGTCTTGGAGCGTAGATTTTGATGGCAAACTTGGTCCTTTTCTGCCTTGGCCCCTCACGTGTTTGGTGGCTGTTATTATTATTATTATTATTTTTATGATGAACTTCATTTATTTTACATCATCTGTACTACATATAACACGAGTAGTGTTTGGCCAATTTTGCCCCTGCAATTACTTCCAGAGGGCATAGAACATTGAATATTTCGAGAACTTGAAAGACCTTTTAAGTAAAGCTAGGGATATTTCAAGAACTTGAAAACGTGGCTGGTGTTTGACAGATGGCTCAGATTTCTTCCACAAAAGCCAGCCAATGGCTTATATTTTACCAGCAGAAAGCCTCGACTGACTTTCTCTGCCCTCTAGGCGTGGATTTTTCCCTCCATTTCTCTCTTCCTTCCTCTGGCCACACCTCTCTCCATGCCCACGTGCGATTGCATGTGTCACACCCCTAGAATATAATAAATGCACACCATAAAAAATATATGTAATATAATACACGGTTTGTTCGTATTGATTTTTATTTTATATCTTAGCTTTTGATCTAAATTTTAATACATTTGGCAGCTTTATGCCCATTCATACAGGGGCAGAGAAGGACCTCCGATTTATATACTGTGCTGGTAAGAAAGTCGCGCATATATCATGGCATTAATGCATATGAGATATACTTCTCCCAAATGTCATTAGGCTCCATCGATGTTTCAGCTGCCATCTGTTCTATGTTAAATAATTGGAGTGGAATGGACAGAAAGAAAGCCAAGGAATATATACTCAATTGCCAGGTCTGTGGCTAGTGCTCCTTTTGTGATTTTTCCGCTCTATGCTGCCACCATTTTTCCTGATAAAATGCCTTTCAAAGATGTTGGGTTTGTCATGCATCTACACTAAATATTCCAGCTGTCATTTGCAGTCATATGATGGTGGTTTTGGCTTAGTTCCGGGCTCAGAATCTCATGGTAAGTAGATACTGCAAAGTCCATATTATCTTGCGACTTGCATATTTCAACTATTGCTTTTTTAGTGCAGAACTTGGTTGTCGTACATGTTTCAAATATTGGTTTTTAATGCAATAATTGGTTGGTTCCAGCTTGTAGATGTTCTGTCCCAAAAATTAGGCATGTCCACTCATCAGGTGGCGACGTTATACAAAATATGACTAAGGAAACTTGGCTGATTTTGTTTTTTAACCGTCCATTTGTTTTTTGCATTGTAATTGACCTAATGAGTGGAGCAGCCTGATTTTTTGGCCAGGTCATCTACACAGTGGACCAACCTGTTGGATGGCTTCAATCTCGTACATCTTGGCACATGTGCTGCTGTTATGATGGCTGGGTTCTACACTCATGTGGGATTGGCAAGGCTCATTTATGTACATATATGGTGCAAACAAGGGGCTGTTGTACGGATGAGTCATCTGATTCACCTTAAACTCGAGAAAAACAATCCAAAATTCACTAAAAGAGATTAATGGAGAAGCACCATAAGGAGGGTACCTCTTGGATAAACTTCAAGAAATCACAGCTATGGAAAAAGAGAAAACCCTTCTCAAAAAAGATTCCAGCAAAAAGAATATCAATCACTCTAATAAGAATCCCATTAAAATGTGTATATACATAAAACAAAATCTGGGGATAAATCTCAGCCCTTGATTCTAGGATCATCTCAGCTCCTGATTATCTAAAAACCTATCCTTGAAATTTCCGACTTGTCTGATTCAAACAGAAAGAAAAGACCGCTAGATTTAACCCAAAAAACACGCTATATCTTGGCCCATAAGCAGTGCTGTAGCATACCTCTTTTTGCAGATAAATAGGTGATAGGTCCACATGGGTCATCATTAATTAAACTGTGTGGGTCCATCCACAGCTTCATGAATATATATCCATGTTTATTGCTTGAGAAAGGTAACTGAATGGTTTTATAAAGATATCAATGGAAAGATGTTGGTTCCACACATAAACTAACTTCGAAGATGTCTCCTGCTCATTAGATGAGCTGGTGGAGACTGTGTAGTGTGTGTGAGCGATCCAGGGTTCATTCCCTGATAGTGATCCCAAAACAAAAAAGAAAAAAAAAAAGTAACTTTCAAGATGCAATAACTCGTTGGCAGCTTCTGTGGCTATGTTTTCTTTTTTGAAGTTCTTTTCTATTCATATTTACAGGTTTTATATGGTGTTTATATAACAATTCTGTTAATCCAACACCATTTGGTGTGACATTGCTGGACAAGTCAGGTTGCTCCTTAGCGGCAGTCTAACTTTGACTTGATAATTCCTGAACTCTCCTACTGAGTTTAAATAGACCATTTCTTCCTTGTGTCCATGACTAACACAGGAGGATTTTCTTTCGCTGTCAAGATAAGCTTTGACAATTTTGTAGCATGGGCTTGAATCAGCTTCTGTTGAGGTATGAGGGGCCAAAACCGCAAGAGGTTGCTTTAAATTTCAGGGTCTGTGGGGGAATTATTAAGCTCCCGTTGGGCCGAAAGCCCATTTTCCCAAATTGCCACCACTCTTATTTCTTGTCCTACAAGGGAGCTTGAGGGCAATTCATGCTGATTTTTAAAACTCATACTGTCTGATGCTGAATTCAGTTATGCACTTAATATATTTCTGGAAGCACGCCTTTATTTCAACTGTCACACTGGAATTATCACTGATGCACAATTTGGCACTTATCCTAAGTCCAAACACACACTTAGCAATTTGAATTGCTGCTGTGATTATGTCAGTGAGGGATGGAATGTCTTTATTCGTGTATAGATCCATTTACAGCTTTTCTGGTTTCAATCTGGATGTCACAATGTATGGTCTTCGTTCAGATTGTTTGTTTTTCAGGCAATCCTCCTGATGTCTGTGTCATAAAATCATGACTTTGGGAAAACCTAAACAAATAAAATGATGAGCGCTTCTGAAGAATCACATCTTTGGCATATGCATTTTAAAAGAAAGTATCAAATAGACTAAAATAGTACACCCCTTTCTTTCCAACTTGACATCTTTTTTTTTTTTTTTTTTTGGGGGGGGAGTGATCGTGGGAAAAGTCAACTCATCTGTCTGAAAGCTTACTATCTATAACTGTCTTAGCAACACAGGTGGTGCGACTTACTGTGCGGTTGCAGCTCTACGGTTGATGGGATTCATCAAAGATGATAGTCTATCCAAATTCATTTCATCTTCTGTCATCAACGTGCCAGCGTTGCTGGAGTGGAGCTTGGAGGTGTCTTTTCTTCTCCTCCTTTGTTTTCTTTCTTTCTTTTCTTCTTCTTCTTCTTCTTCTTTTGTCAGTCTCAAAGCAGTATGTGATATCAATATTTTTGTGATACACCATTCCTAAGGTAGCTGCAGGATTCTTCTGCATCATGAAAATGGATGATTGCAACCGATAGTCCGCATTTAATGAGGCCCAAATTGTACGAGGAGTGCCATCTTTAGGGATCTCCAATCCCCCATGTGGCCCACAATATGAACGATTTCAATCACCAAAATGCAGGCCAAGCAAATTCTCAATCAACATCATAGATTTCCTCATCATGGATTGTGCTTTCAGGTTTAAGATTGAAGTGTCATAATAAGCACCTGATGTCATTTCTGAAATGTATTAGATGGTTGGATATTGTGATCTTGCGATACAAATTCGACAGGGTGCATTTTGCTGCCCTCTGTACTCTAATATCAGTGACAACCTCTGCAGATGTTAGCATTTGAATGTGAAAGTTTACACCCTTCCCTTTTCCTACTACAGAGGCAAACAATTGATGGTGGATTTCAAGGCCGAACCAACAAGCCTAGTGACACATGTTATGCATTTTGGTAAGCCCACATAGCCATGAAGTTAAGGGCTTCTTTTGGATTGATGGAATCCAAAAGTAACTGTATAAAAGAAAATGTCTTCTGTAGATCTGTCATTTTCCACCCATTGTGACAAGAAAGTAACCAGTGGAATACGATTTTCTTTTCCAAGGTTTTCCTCAAAAAAGGGTCTTTCCCTTTCCTCCAAAAAACTCGATTGTCCTCATTTCCACAAAATTTTTGAGAAACAGGTTTTACTTTTTGACCATTGACTATTCCACAATTCTCTGAACATGATGGAAATTAAAACAACCAACCTTTTTTAGATTCTTTTCAATGGATTTCCTCATCCACAGTTTCCCTCAGATATGACATTTTCCTTTCCAAATCTACACTTTGGATTCCATCAATCCAAACAGGCCCCTAAGAGTCTGCAGCTGCATTTGGTGTGATGTTTAAAAAGGGCAATGTGGCATTCAGGGTCGGCGGTGTTTTGAAGATCTTAGGAGCTCACCACTTCTTTGACAAGGATGCTCTGCGTGCTTTTTTGCTTTCCTGTCAGACCCCATTACATGGTTCTTCACCTTCTCTCTCTGCTGTCATAGCTCTATTATTAATTGTAGATGCAGTCCATTTTAATCCTCCCAAGGTTTACACCGTATATGTGGCGTACATGTATGATGAGGTGAACCGTCCATTCATCGTAAGGCTCAATAAATGGATCCTACACCAAAAATCACTCCAATCGGACAACCTAATTGTGAAACATATGTTGTACAAAAAACTGTCAGCTTGATTACTATTGTCCTATTGTTGTAATTTTTTATTTTATTTTTTGGTCCATAAGACATTTGTCCTTGTGCCTGTGAATGGATGGTTTGGAACACCATGTACATGCCGTATGGAGAGTTTTCATTCCCATATTTATGCTATCCATAAGGATATGAATAGCATCCTCAGACTCCCGTGCTATACAATTGGGATCCAGGCTATTGATCTGATGTGCCCCACAATAGCCCCCCAAACCTCCTGGACAGGATGATCCTAACCTTCTACCAGTGTCTTGGATCCCCAACCTATATGGGGACATAAACAGTTAAGAAATGCAGCAAACATTTAATAGGAACGAGGATCCAAAGATTGGTCAGGATCTTCACATCCTGGAGATTTTGGGCTGTGGTCAATCCATGGTGGGACCCATTGGATCAGCCCGGATCATCAATTGTAACTAATGTCATTCTGGAGCTCCTCTTTTAATTCTATTGATTCTTCTGCACCAGTACGGCGGTTTCAGTAAATTCCCAAATCAGCTGCCGGACCTCTACCATACCTACTATGGGTTTTGTGCATTTAGCTTGTTGGATGAACCTGGGCTAAAACCGCTCTGCATCGAGCTTGGCACCACTGATTTTTCCTCTGGAATGTGACCATCTTCTGCAAATCCAAAGGCTTCTACGAGGATTGCAGCCAAATGCTGAATACAGCAAAATGCAAGAGAGGATGGAATTCGGTTGGTGAAAATGGTCATCCAATTGGCAGCATGCAATTTGAGTACAGATTCAAATAGCTATTGATTTCATTGTGACATAAACTGTATTACAAAATGCTTATTGTTATCATTTTGAGGTGTATTACAAATCCGTATTACAAATCTCATTGAAATTTCATTTGGGTGCATTCTGGCCCATTTTTAGGAAAATCCCAAAAATAGTGATTGGATTATCTTAGCTGTCACTTTAGAAGCAAAAAATGGACAGCTAAGAAATGGGTAGTGAAAAAGAAAAAGAAAAAGAGAACAAATGATCCGTATTTGATTGGTAGAATTGAGTGCTTGGATGCATAGGATTATCAGAAAACCACTATTTGTTTGCTGTAGTTGCTTCCAATGCGTGCCGTGAATTCCATTGACCATCTCAGTTTAGCCTGAAATTTATGAGATGGGCTTGTTAAGTGGGCCACACATTTTTATTGGTGAATGTACGGTTTATCTTGTTTGGATCTTTTTATTGGCTAAATCCAAATTGGCCAATAAAATCCAGGAGAGGTATTTCCTTCGGGTAACCAGTACAAGCATCCACACTCAAGAACAGCATCTGGCAATCCAAATGAATGGTTTTCCGATTTTCTAATTAGGATAATTTGAAGCCGGTGGTGCTCTGGAAACTGAGAATAGGTCCCCTTAATCTACAACCATGGCTTTTCGATTCGGTTGCTTGGAGTCAAGTACTGACTGAAACTGAGTTGACATGCCTTAGTTGGATATGAGTTAGCTGAGCAGTCCTACAACCACTTTTTTTCTACAACAGATAATTCCAATACTTTCAATGGCAAAAGTGAAAGCAATAAAATCAGAAGCGTCGCGTCATGACTTCCTTTATCCTATCCGCCCACTCCACTCCGTTGGGCTGCTTCCTCATACACAATTCCCATTTCCTTTCCCTCTGATCATAGCCATTAACATAGATCATTTTATCACTGGGACCACTCAAGCAACTACAGGTACCAGCCATGGCTAAATCATCATCTATAATGAAGTTACTCGCATCAGCTCGAGCCATTGTCTTCTCGCAGATCAATTGTAACAATGAACCAGATATCTTTTGGATGGCTGCATTTGGTGTGAATTGATGGTAAATGTGAGTTTTCTCTATGTTTGGCAACCCTTATATTTAATGTTGAATTGGATTCCATGTGAATCCAAATACGTCCCACCGGATAATTTTGAAATCTTGGCAAAATGCTGGGAATCTAATTCGGATTCACATGGTGTTTTACCAATGGTATGGGTGAATTTGTTGGGATTTTTGGAATATATTCAGACATGGATCCAGGCCAATTCATAGCACTAGAAATGGTGCCACGAAGGCGACCTCATGGGAGCTTTCTATGAGCTTGAGCTGTGTGGGCCCCACTGTGATGTGTATCGGACATCCACTCTATGCATTTGGTGGGTCCCTTCTAGGTTATAGGATATCCCAAAAATCAGCAGTATCAGGAACTCAAGAGGGCCCATTTGGATGCAATTCATGCAAAAGGGAGTTAATTCTGATTTTGTTCGTCCACTCGTAGAAAACCAATCCAATTGATTTCTAGCTTCTAATACTTGTTTGGTTGAAGGTGGTTCAGATGAGGGGTTGCGAAAGTGCAACCAAATGTACAAGCAAACCACCCGTTTTTGTTTCAGCATTTGGACCACGTGCGGTCTGACTGGGACAGGCCAATCATGTCCAGATACAGTCCATGAGCTAAAGCCCAAAGTCCGAGCTAACCGTAGGTATAAGGAACTGAGCTTGGGCTGGAAATCGGGAATAGCCCACTGCTGAAATACTCAACACATCAACAATAGAAATCAGACTTGTTTAGGCGATTTTTTTTTTTTAATCAAAAAAACTGGTTCCATTTCATTAATAATTAGCTCCTGTACATTCGGGCACCCCACGACTTTAAAAGGGGGCATATCGTGAAAGAAACCAAAAACTACACAAGGAAACAAACCTTCACAACGACTAGAGGGTAAGTTCTAGTAGAGATGACCTCTGTGGGGTCCAGCCCAGTTGATTGGACATTTAGCACATGCAGACAGATCCAGCCCAGTTGATTATCAGACCTAAAAACCCAGTCCATGTCCAACCCACAGATTGAGTCGGGTCCATTTTATTGGTTTATTTCAAGGAAAATGATCATATAATATCAACTAGAGGGTAAGTTCTAGTAGAGATGACCTCTGTGGGGCCCACTTTGATATGTGCATCCGATCTACCCCTTTTACGTTAGTCAATGAGGCCAACAACCAGCATAATCAGAAACTAAGGTGGCCCACGCCATCGGGAACCGTTGGGAGAGGACACCCAACAAATAAAAACCTTCTAAGTGATGTGTCAAAAATTTATTGCTTCTGTGTGTACCTCACCATGATATATGTATTTTATCCATGTTGTCCATCCATTTTTCCGTATCATTTTAGGGCATGATTCCAAAAATGAGACAAATCCAAATCTCATCTGGACCACACCACAGGAAACAGCGGTGATTGAACGTCTACCATTAAAAACTTCTTAGGGGCCACAGAAGTTTTGAATGAAGCTCAGTTTTTTTTTTTCTTTTCTTTTCTTTCCCTTCATCCAGGTCTATGTGACCTAATCAACAGGTTGGATGGCAAATAAATATTATGGTGGGCCATAAGAAGTTTTTAACGGTGGGCGTTCAATCACCACTGTTTTCATATATGGTGTAGTTGAATTGAGATTTGGATCTGTCTCGTTTTTGGGATCATGTCCTGAAATGATTTAGAAAAATAGATGAACATCGTGGATAAAACACATATATCATGGTGGGGCTCATATAACGCTGTCATCAGAAAAAATAAAAGAAGAGATCACAAAAAAAAAAGAAAAAGAAAAAAAAAGCCATGGTATATTATAGATGCATGCATGTGTATCCAGGACTCAATGTTTATTATATGTGTAATGGTACTTATCTATCCATCTATCCTATGCCACACGCACGTGGACTTGTTCATGTGGCACGATCGCAGCCTTTCTTTCACGATCACTCTCATGCGCTAAAGGTTGAAGCTAAACACGAAGCAGACACCGTCCGCCCAACTTGCCTCTGGGCAGCCCCATATTTGTATTTTGCTTTCTTGGTCTATGATTTTATGTATCTCATTGGCCAAATCCCATGTGAAGGCGTACTCGTTCTGCTCCTTCCTCAGTTGCAATTTCCATTTCTCTCCATTCACACCATAGCAATTAACTGTAACTACTGAGCCACTAGAACCATAGCCACTGAGACATTTTTGAATGCCTGCATGACCTTTTACGGCCAAACGAGTCACATTGTCCCCAGCCAATGTCTCCTCACATATCAATTGTAACCTCGTCCCTGACTTCTTTTGTTTATCTAATTTTTTCTTTAGATTTTCGTACTTGTCAAAGGGAAAGGGTCGTCCATCAGCCATGATTTCTGTTATGAGAAGGGAGAAAAGAAAAGAAAAATCTAGGACGAGAATTTAGCAAAGATCCGATGTAACAATTTCAAATGGGCATTTTTCTTTTATAGACCTCCATTTTGAGTAATACCAACACATCTTGCCTTGGGTAACCTCCTCTTTTTGTGTAATAACGACACACATGTCCATAGCTTCTCTAAACCAAAAGGGTTTGTGTCTATGAAATATCTCTAATACTAATGGGTTTGTGACTATGGTTTTTTTATTTATTTGAAATATAGCTACTCTAAATCAAATGGGTTTGTGAATATAGATTTTCCGGTGTGAAATAGAGCTACTCTAAAGCCTAAAGCAAATGGGTTTGCGACTGTAATGGAATTTCTATGCGAAATATAGCCTGTCTAAACCAAATGGGTTTGTGACTCTGAAATTTCTATGTAAAATACTATTCTTTGGATTGGAAGAAATACAAGAGATAATTATAAATATGGTTGAGCTATGTTGGGCCCACCTTGTCTTATATGATATCCAGTACCACTTCTGTCAGGTATTCTTCCTTCTCCTACCCTAAGGTGAAAAGTCAGCCTTACCCAAGACTCAAGTAGGCCACATCATTGAAACTTTCAAGATGCTGTGTAGGGGCCCATTATGGTGTGTATATCTAATCCAACCCATTGAAAAGGTGCACCCATCAGGAGGAAGGGACTAACCAAAATCAGCCCAATTCAAAAGTCAGGCAGGGCACATCTTGTGGTTTATAGGTTTTATGCATCACTTTTTTCGTTGTTTCTTCCAGTGTGGCTGATTTTTAGTATCTTGGCCTAGCAAATAGCAATAGCATGAGGGGGGTGTACATGATGCACAGGTAAGATGTCATAGACACATTGTGGTGGGCCCCACAGTCAACTCCATGCAATCCTTCCCCTCAATGCTAGTTGAGAAAGGAAATGCAACTATAATCAAGTTGTCAAACATATATATCATGGTGGCCCCTATTGAGCTTGGGCCATGTTGTGCTCAAGGTATGGAAGCAATATTGTGCATCCAACCAAGAGCCATGTGGAGCCCATCTCAATGCTCGTCTAACATCCAATCCATCCATCAATATCCCCATCTCATGTTGGGACTTGAGCCCAAAAATGAGTTAGATCCAAAAATCAAGTGCGCTACATTACAAGAAACAGTGAGGATTGAAACACCCACCATTCAAACCTTCCTGAGGCCCACCTTGATGTTTTTTTTTTTAAAGAGAAGTGGACTGTTGCCACAATTTCATTAATCACATGGAATTTACATCGCTTCAGGAGAGCTCAATAAAATTGAGAGACTCGCCTATCATATTAGAAACGTACCGAAAAAGGACCCAAAAAACAGGGGAACGACTATCCCATTGTAGTTCTGAGAGTTCCTAGTCCAAGACGGTCTAGGAAGATCAGTCCCCGTACTTGGAGAGGAAGAGATGTTGCGAGGAGATGAATGGCAAGTGACTGTCTGTTGCTACCTTCACCGGCCATGCCATCTGCCGGTCCGTTGCCCTCTCTTTGGATATGATTGAAAACGAAAGTACCCCAACTGTTTCAAATTGTTTATCCTGGCTAGCCAAGGGCCCCACCTTGATGTTTATAATGAATCCAAGCTGTTCACAAGGTGACTCCCACCAAGATGGAGGGAAAAAACAAACATCACCCAAAACCTAATCTTTTGTGGGCCCCCAAGTTTTTTCAGTGGTGGTCATTCAATCCTCATAGGTTCTTGTGGTGGGACCTTATTGTTTTGGATGGATGACAAATTCATCCCGTATACCAGTTTGGTCATATCATTTTAGGTGGTGAACCCAAGGATGAGGCAGTTACAAGCCTGAAGCGGGCCACACGGAAGGAAATAGTGAGTATTGAGCAACCACCATTGAATCTCTTGGGGCCCATCTTGACGTTTGTGACAAATCCATCCCATCCATCATTTTCACCAAATCATTTCAGGTCGTGGGCTTAAAAATGAGGTAGATCCAAAATTCAAGTGCACCACACAGCAAGGCAGAGTGAGAATTAAACATCCGTTATTGAAGTCAACTCTCTCAATCTTGCATTTTGTAAACGGTGCACACTAAAACCCCCAACATTGACAAGATCATATGGCCCACTGTGATGTTTCTAATAAATACATCCTATCCACTAGTTTCATTAGATGAATTTAGGTGGTGGCCCAAAATTGAGGCAATCAAAAGCTCAAGTGGGCCACAAAAAAGGCAAGGGTCAACTGTTATGTTGTGACAGGACCAACCCATCCACCAGTTTCACTGGATTATTTTATGTGGTGGACCTAAAGATGAGGTAGATCTAATGCCCGAGTAGGCCTCTGAGCTAAGAAATAGCGATCCCACAGGCATACCATGATGTTTGTGACAAATCCAATCCATTCCACCATTTTTGCCCAATCATTTTAGGGCGTGGCCCAAAAATGAAGTAAATCCAAAATTCAAGTGGAACATATGGGCAGGAAGCCAGGATATTGAAGGCCGATCATTGAAATCATATTTCTCTCTCTCCTTTTATATTAAACACTCACTATTAACAAGATCACAGGGCTCACCATGATGATTATGACAAATCCATATCATCCACCAGTTTTGCCAGATCAATTTAAGTGGTGGGCCAAAAAATGAGGCAGATCCAAAGCTCAAGTGGGCCACATGAAACAAAATAATGGACATTAAACGAACACCGTTGAAACACTTGAGGGCCACCATGAAGTTTGTGATAATCCAACCCGTCCAGAAATCTCACCATATCATATTAGGGCATGGTAATGAGGCAGATCCAAAACTCTACTGGATTAGAAGGTAGGAAATAGTTAGCATTGCACGCCCAAAGTTGAAGCTAACTCTCTTACTCACTCCAAGGTAAACAGTGTTAATTAAATGCACATGTTGATTAGATTGCGGGGTATACTATAATGTTTTTCAGAAATCTAATCCATGCCATCCACTAGTTTTTCAAAATCATTCTAGGACGTAGGACCAAAAATGAGGTAGTCTCAAAACTCAACTGGGCCACTAGGTAAAAAACAATGGGTATCCAATGCCCACCTTTCAACCTGTCATGCAGCCCGCATAATGTTTGTGAGAAAGTCATCCCATCCATCAGTTCTGCTGGATCATTTAATTAGGGCGTGAGCTAAAAAAAAAGAAAAAAAGGAGTGGCTCTAAAGATCATGGATATTATTAATAGCAGTAGGAATGACCTTACAAAGTGTTTAAATGACCTTATAAACAGATTTTTTTGGATGGCATGAGAACATTATAGTGGATCTTGGGAATGTTTCAACAGCAGCAAATTACCACCTCACCTTTTCCTGCCATGTTTTTTGACCCACCATCTAAAATGATATGGCCAAGGTGGGAGATAAGGTGGATTTATCACAAAGATCAGGAGCTAGGGCCCACGAAGCTTCAACAGTAGCGCAAAAGGGCGTTGGGAATGGTATTCAGAGTCGTGTGCACCGGGTGAGTTGACTTGGCAAACTCAACTTGTTTGACTCATTCGGATCTGATTTTACTCGAATTGAGTGGTTGAGTCGATCTGAACCAAGTAAGCTTCACCCAATCCGAACTCAAACCACATAAAGTCTGAGTCACCCAGTAACTAGACTCAACTTGACCCAAAATTTGACTAGTTCAGACTCAACTCGATCTGAAACCTGACTTGACTTGGGTTCCATAGTATATAAATGAAAAAAATATAAATAACTAATTATCTAACAACCCTACTCAACTAAAAAAAAAAGAAAAAAAAAAAAAAGAAGAAGAAGAAGAAGAAGCAAAGTTCAACCCGACCCGACTCAATCCTTGTGACTGAGTTGGACTCAGACTGGATTAGTCCGGGCTATACCCGGACTCAATCTAGGTTAAACCTCGAAATAGTTTAAAAGTCAACAACTTTTTCATTATAACTCAACTATACTAAAATATCTTTTTTACCCAAAACTTAGGTAGTTGCTTATTAGACATTTCGTGTAGTTTGTAAGGAAAATATAAAGATTGCTGTGATAGGTCCGACCAGTATAAACAATGGGCTATTTGGTCATTATCCCAAATTTAAATTAGAAATCTTTAGAAAATTCCACCCATATTGTGGTAGAAAGAACCACGCATTTTTATTAGAATCAAACATAACCACCCATATCTAAAGAGTGCGGATCCTCTGTTTCCTGAAGGCAGGAATTCCCTGACTCCAGCGTTTTCATTGGTCAACGTCACTGAAAATGCCACGTCATCAATTATTTTAAATATATTAAAAAAAGTATATTTAATAAAAACTATAACGGAGACGAAATCGGATTGCGTACCGAGTTACTCAGTATGCTCTTACCCTACTGAGTAAACTCTGTTGGGCCCACCATGAATGTATCCGGTCTATCCACGCCGTCCATCCATTTTCCATCTTATTTTAGGGCTTGAGACAAAAATTTAAGCATACCCGATCAAATGGATCATACCAAAGGAAACAGTTGGAATAATGATTTCCACCGTTGAAACCTTTATAGGGCCCACAGTGATGTTTATTTCTCATCCAACCTGTTTACAAGATCACAAAAACATGGATGAAGGGAAATCACAAATACAAGCTGGATCCAAAATTTCTGTGACCCCCAAGAAATTTTTAATGGTAGATGTTCAATTTACACTGTTTCCTGTGGTGTGGTCCAATTAAGGTTTGGATATAATTCATTTTTTGGATCGAGCGCTAAAATCATCAGCTAAAATGGATGGACAGAGTGGATAAAATACATAAATCAAGGTGAACCCCACAGAGTTTACTCAATCCGCTTCCAACGGAGACGTGAAACGGAAGCGGTTTGCGTGCTGAGTTACTTAGTACGGTAAGTGTAATGAGTAAAGTCTGTGGAGCCGACCATCATTGTCATTCGTGCATTATATCAACTCCATCCTCCATCCATCTCTTTTATCATCTAATTTTATGGTTTTACAACAAAAAATAATCATATCCAAAGATCAAGTGGACCACACCACTTGAAACAGTGTGAATTGAATTCTACTGCTGAAAAGTCGTTGGGGCCCACGGAAGTTTTATATCAAGATGATATTTGTTTTTTCCATTCATCTATGTCTCTGCGATCTTACGAACAGTTTGGATGAAAAATAAAAATCATTGGGGGCTTGAAAATACTTCAATGGTGAAAATCAATACTTCCACTGTTTCATTTGGTATTGTCTACCTGAGCTTTTGATATAATTCAGTTTTGGGCTCAACTCCTAAAATGATTTGAAAAAATGGATGGACGGCGTGGATAAATCACATGAATTCACAGTGGGCCTAATAGAGTTCACTCAGTACGAGAAAACTCGTATGCAATCTGATTTCAGAGACGCCTGCCAAAGCCTTTTGCAGGATCTTCCTGCGCAAGGATTCCAGATGGGTCCACTACGACGTTTGTGATAAATCCAACTTGTTCATCTATTTTTAGATATCATTTTAGGACATCATACTAAAACTAATGAATATACAAAACTCAAATGGGCCACACAAGAGGAAACAGTGGGGATTTAGTGTCTACCGTTGAAATATTTATATGGCCACAAAAGTTTTGCATCGGTCTAATATTTTGGTGTTTTCACTTAATGCTAATAAAAATGACCTTATAAACAGTTTGGATGGCATATAAACATCAAGAGGCCTAGGAAGGTTTCAACGGTAGGAATTTCTTTTTCCATTGTTTCATCTTGTATGGCCCAGTTGAGTTTTTAATCATCCTAATTTTTGGTTACATGTCTTAAAATGAGCTCTAAAAACGGATGAATGGATTGGAATTCTTATAAACATCACGGTGGACCCCACCATACATCCCAGGCTGGAACTTCATGCAAAAGGCTTTCCCCCGTGAATCTGCGTCCACGGTTTCCATTGGAAACGTATTGGCTACTCCCCTGCCAGTCGGTGCTATGTGGGCCCACCATGATGTATGTGTTTCATCCATGTCGTCCATCTATTTTTCTAGATCATTTTATGATCTGAGACAAAAAATGAGGTATAACCCAATCTCAAGTGGACCACATTACATGAAACAGTGTTGAATGAACGTTGACTATTAAAAACTTTTTGGGGACTATAAAAGTTTTGGATCAAGCTGATCTTTGTTTTTTCCCTTCATCTGGGTCTTTATAACCAAACCAACAGATTGGATGTCAAATAAATAGTACAGTGGGCCTTAGGAGGACTTTAATGATGGATATCCAATCACCATTGTTTTCCTGTGGTGTGGTCCATATGAGATTTATATCCCTCTCATTTTTGTGATCAACCCCTAAAATTATATGTAAAAATAGATTAACGGAATGGATGAAACACATACACGATGGCGGGGAAGTGATGTCACCCATTTATATGGGTCCCACTATGATGTATGTTTTGTATCCACACCGTCCATCCATTTGGAGAGATCATTTTAGGGCATAAGCCAAAGAATGAATCAGATCCAAAACTCCATAGAAAATAGTGGAGAGAGTTACGCCTACCATTTATTATGACTTAATCTAATCCAAACCTCGCCACTTTGTCTACTGAACCCTGTCACTTTGTACTGCAACTCCGTCACTTCATCTACTGAACCCCGTCACTTCGTCTAGTGAACCTTGTCACTTTTTACTGCAACTCTGTCACTTTGTCTATTGAACCCTGTCACTTTGTCTATTGAACTCCATCACTTTGTACTGCAACATCGTTACTTTGTTTATTGTACCCCGTCACTTTATGCTACAACCTCGTCACTTTGTTCACTGTACCCCGTCACTTTGTGTTGTAATCTTGTCACTTTGTCAGTGAACCCCATCACTTTGTATTGTAACCTCGTCACTTTTTCTACTGAACCTCGTTAATTTGTACTGCAACCTCGACACTTTGTCTACTGTCCCCTGTCACTTTGTACTGCAACCCCATCACTTTATGTACTGAACCCCGTCACTTTGTGTAGTGAACCTTGTCACTTTGTATTGTAACCTCGTCACTGTCTAATGAACCCCGTTACTTTGTACTGCAACCCCATCACTTTGTATTGGAACCCTGTCACTTTGTACTGCAACATCGTCACTTTGTCTACTATACCCAATCACTTTGTGCTGCAACCTCGTTACTTTGTCTACTATACCCCGTCACTTTGTCCAGTAACCCTACTTAACTCCATCACAAAGTGACGAGGTACAGTAGACAAAGTGACGAGGTTGCAATACAACGTGACTGGGTACAGTAGACAAAGTGACGATGTTGCAGTACAAAGTGATGGAGTTCAGTAGACAAAGTGAAGGGGTTCAGTAGACAAAATGACTGGGTACAGTAGACAAAGTGACGATGTTACAGTACAAAGTGATGAGGTTCAGTAGACAAAGTAACGGGGTTGCAGTACAAAGTGACGGGGTTCACTAGATAAAGTGACGAGGTTTAGTAGATAAAGTGACAGAGTTGCAGTACAAAGTGACGGGGTTCACTAAACAAAGTGACAAGGTTGCAGTACAAAGTGACGGGGTATAGTAAACAAAGTGACGAGGTTGCAGTACAAAGTAACGGGGTTCAGTAGACAAAGTGACAAAATTGCAGTACAAAGTGACGGAGTTCACTAGACAAAGTGACGAGATTACAGCACAAAGTGGCGGGGTACAGTAGACAAAGTGACGAGGTTGTAACATAAAGTGACGGGGTACATTAGACAAAGTGACGATGTTGCAATACAAAGTGACGGGGTTGCAGTACAAAGTGACAAGGTTTACTAGACAAAGTGACGAGGTTGCAGTACAAAGTGACGGGGTTCAGTAGACAAAGTGACGGGGTTGCAGTATAAAGTGACGGGGTTCAGTAGACAAAATGACGAGGTTTGGATTGGATTCAGTTATAAAAAATGGTGGGCGTGACTCTCTCCACTGTTTTCTGTAGTGGAGTCCACTTGAGTTTTGGATCTAATTCATTCTTTGGCTCATGCCCTAAAATGATCTCTCCAAATTGATGGACGGTGTGGATACAAAACATACATCATAGTGGGACCCATATAAATGGGTGGCATCACTTCCCCACCATGGTGTATGTGTTTCATCCATTCCGTTAATCTATTTTTACATATAATTTTGGGGTTGATCCCAAAAATGAGGGGGATATAAATCTTATATGGACCACACCACAAGGAAAACAATGGTGATTGGATATCCATCATTAAAGTCCTCCTATGGCCCACCGTACTGTTTATTTGACATCCAATCTGTTGGTTTGGTCTTAAAGACTCAGGTGAAGGGAAAAAATAAAGATAAGCTTGATCCAAAAATTTTATGGTCCCCAAAAAGTTTTTAATAGTCAACGTTCATTCAACACTGTTTCATGTAATGTGGTCCACTTGAGATTGGGTTATACCTCATTTTTGGTCTCAGACCATAAAATGATCTAGAAAAATAGATGGACGGCATGAATGAAACACACATCATGGTGGGCCCACATAGCACCGAGTGGCAAGGGAGTAGCCAATATGTTTCCAATGGAAACTGTGGACGCGGATTCACTAGGGAAAGCCTTTTGCATGAAGTTCCAGCGCTGGGATGTATGGTGAGGTCTACTGTGATGTTTATAAGAAATTCAATCCATTCATCCATTTTTATAGCTTATTTTAAGACATGTAACCAAAAATTAAGATGATCAAAAACTCAACTGAGCCATACAAGATAAAACAGTGGAGAAAGAAATTCCTATTGTTGAAACCTTCCTCGGCCTCTTGATGTTTATATGCCATCCAAACTGTTTATAAGGTCATTTTTACTAAGATGAAGTGAAAACACCAAAATATTAGACCGATGCAAAACTTTTGTGGCCATTTAAATATTTCAATGGTGGACACTAAATCCCCATTGTTTCCTCGCGTGTGGCTCATTCGAGTTTTGTATATACATTAGTTTTGGTATGATGAACTAAAATGATATATAAAAATGGATGAACAGGTTAGCTTTATCACAAACGTCATAGTGGTCCCATTTGGAATCCTTGCGCTGGATCTTACTGCAAAAGGCTTTGGCAGGAAATCCATCATCCGACACATGAAATCGGATTGCGTACCAAGTCTTATCGTACTGAGTAAATTCTGTTGGGCTTACTGTGAATTCATGTGGTTTATCCACACCATCCATCCGTTTTTTCATATCATTTTAGGAGTTGAGCCCAAAACTGAAGTATTTCAAAAGCTCAAGTAGACCGTACCAAAGGAAACAGTGGAAGGATTGATTTTCACTGTTGAAGTGTTTCTAAGCCCCAATGATGTTTATTTTTCATCCAAACTGTTCATAAGATCACAAAGACATGGATGAATGGAAAAAACAAATATCATCTTGATATAAAACTTCTGTGGGCCTCCTCAAAAAATTTTCAACCGTAGAAATCAATTCACACTGTTTCAGGTGGTGTGGTCCACTTGATCTTTGGATACGCTAAAATTAGACGATAAAAGAGATGGATGGAGTTGATACAATGCACGAATGACAATGACGGTGGGCTCCACAGACTTTACTCATTACGCTTACCATACTGAGTTACCAGCACGCAAACCGCTTCGGTTTAACGTCTCCATTATAGTTCTTATTAAATGTGCTTTTTTAAAATATATTTAAAAAAATTGATGATGTGGCACTTCCAGTGACGTTGACCAATGAAAACGTTGGAGTCAGGGAGTTCCTGCCTTCAGGAAACAGAGGATCCGCACTCAATTTTAAAGTGGTTGTTTATTTCACCACATGCCATGTGAAATTAGGAAGAGTCGTCCACTTCATCACGTAAAATGATGAAAATGCCATTCTTCATACAATGATCAGATTACTCCTACATGCATTGGAAATTACAAAATGCCACCATGAAATGAATATTAAGATCCATCAATCCAAGCCATGAATATAAAGATATAAATTAATGACAGTTACAAGATTTAGACCATCCAGACAATGGATGTTATGATCGAACTATCCAAATCTTCGAAACTGTGATATAAAACAATCAAGACCGCCAATATCATAATACAGACCATCCAGACCGTTGATACTTTTATCTACACCATCCAAACCATCAATATTATGATCCAGAGGAACCAAACCATGGACGTTATGATCTAGACGTACCATCCTGACCATGGATAGTATTATCCAGACCATTCCATCCCTACTTCATACACCTCTTGACCCATGATAACATCTTACCATTTACATGATCACGAAGAAGATCTTTTGTTAGGAAATCTTAACCATCCCATTCACCCAACAACGATACAGGTGTATCAGCCCCAAAAGAAAGAAACTAGAAAAAAGAAAGAAAGCAATGGTATTGTCTTCATGCGGTGCATTCACAACTACCTAATGAGGTCGAGCACTGTCTTCCTTAACCGATAAACGCCTTGAATTTATAAGGTACTCTTGAATCTATAAGAGATTTTCTCGAATTCACAAGAGAAACAGGAGAACTTCTAAGAAATTTTATTGATAGAATTAATAATATTGATTAAAAAGCGAGTTTAACATGCCTTAAATAATCCTAAACAAACTCTAAAATAGTAACTAAGAGAGTACTAATCAAATAAGAAAACTATTTTTGAAAAATATGTAATTTCTGCTGTATGTGGACCGGTCGAGTCAACGGGTCGAATAACCAAAAAGTGTCCAGAAATTTAAACTGAAAATTCTATAAATTTTCAACCTATCCACCCAATCTATCAACTGGCATTTTGACCTGTCTAAAATGGTAGAAATCAGCCAGCAAGTAATCTGGAATTTTTGGCAGAATTTCGACTTGCCGATTACAAGGGTCGACCAATCGAACTATGCTGAATTTTTGCTAGTTTCTCCTTGAGCTTCTTTCGCTCCATGTGAGTAAGGAACATGCTTGATCCTCGTCCTACGTTGCTTTCTTTCACAATAAGTCTCCTGTGCTAAAGGTTAATGGTGAAGACGAAGCGAACAGGGCGGCCATGACAAGGCCAACCCCATATTTGTATCTTGGCCTCTTGGTCCCCCATGATTTCATGTATCATTTCCGCCCACTGCCCTTTGAAGGCATACCCATTTGGCTGCTTTGTCAGACACAATTCCCATTCCTTTCCGCTCACATCATAGCCCTTAACTACAACTGCTTGCATTTCAGGAACAATGCCGAGAGAAGTAACGATACCATCGTCTATAACGAAACCACTCACATTGTTTGGAGCCATTTTCTTCTCGCAGATTAATTTTAACCGCGAAACCTTCATCTTTTCACTATATAATTTCTCCCTTAGATATGGGAACTCTTGGCCATTCTGGCCAAAGGGGAATGTTTGATTCGCCATGATTTTTCCTTGGAGAAAAAGGAGAAAAGAAAAATCTTAGGCGAGAGAATTTAGTAAGAGATCCAATGCAACAATTTCGAATGGGCTTTTATTTTTCTTCTTCTTCTTCTTTTTATAGACCTCCATTTTGAGTAATACCAACTGATTTGAACTTGGGTAACCCCCTCTCTCTCTATAATAGTAATACCAACACATGTATATAGCTTCTCTAAACCAAATGGGTTTGTGATTATGACTATTTGAAATATAGCTTCTTCAAACCAAATGGGTTTGTGATTATGGAATTCCTATGTGAAATATAGCTTCTTGAAACCAAACGGGTTTGTGATTTTGGAATTTCTATGTGAAATATAGCTTCTCCAAAGCAAATGGGTTTGTATGATATCCACCACTTTTTTGAATGTCGGAAGCGGATTGCGTGGTGTTCCACACACCACCAACTTTGGTGGTGTGTTGACGTGACAGAGTTCTTTGGGCCCCACCATGATGTATGTGCTATATCCACACCTTCCATCCATTTTGCAAGATCATTCTAGGGCCTGATCCAAAAAGTCAGGTTGATCCAAATCTCAAGTGAACCACACCACAGGAAATAACAGGGGTTGAATGTTTACAGTCCAAAACTGCTTGGGGGCCCACCACAATATTCACGTTGCATCCAACCTGTTCATAAAGTCTCCACCTGAGCTTTGGACCTACCTCAGCTTAGGTGGGCCATGCGTTTGGGAATTGTCGGAAGAGGACAATCAACAAATAAAAACCTTCTAAACTGTTACGTGGGGCCCACCATTTCCAATCCATTTGTTCAATGGATGGATACGGAATTCCGTACTGAGTTACTAAGTAGGCTAAGCGTACTGGATAAACTTTGTAGGGTCCACCGTGATTTATTTATTTTATCCACTCCGTTTATCTATTTTAATATATAATTTTAGAGCTAAAATTTGGAGCATGTCTAAAGCTCAAGTGGACTCACCTTTCGAAACAATGTGAGTTTACCTTCTACCGTTAAAAATTTCCTGGGGCCAGTGAAGTTTTGGATCAAGTTTACATTTGTTTTTCCCTTAATCCATGTATTTTTATTTTATTTTTTAATCTTATGAACAGGTTGGATGAAAATAAAAATTACTGTGGTCCCTAGGAAGGTTTCAACGGTGGAATCCTGTGGTGTGGTCCATATGAGATTTGGATATACTTCAATTTTGGTCTCAACCCATAAAATGATCTGGAAAAACGGATGGACGGCATGGATAAACTAATTACGTTAACGATGGGCCCAACAGAGTTTACTCTGTACGATAACTCAGTAGGCAATCCGATTTCGAGGGATACACCAAAACTCAGGCCACACAGGCTCTATGCTTGTGTGCATGCATGTAGGTATCTATCTGTCCATCTATCTCATATGACACATGCACGTTCACGTTCGTTCTTTCATAATTTCCATCCTATTTTAAGGTTAGAGGTGAATACCAAGCAGACATTGCATATCCGACGTTCATTTGGATGGTCCCACATTTGTATCTCACGGCTCGGGTCCATGATATTTTTTATTTTCATGGACCGCCCCTCATCGAAGGCCCGCACATTCCCATTCGGCCCATAACAAACATTCAGTTCCCATTCCTTTCCATTGTCGTCATATCCGTCATTTGCGACGGATATTAACCGTCACTGTGGATGATCCACCACCATCAACGATTATATGGCTCGCATTAGCAATTGCCTTCTTGCAGAACAACCATAGCCGTGTAATTTGGATAAAGTGACTCTCCAAAGATCATCCTATTGAAAAACAAAGGTGGGCCACACCACGTAAATTAAGTGCTATTAGACTTGAATTTACATTGCATCTTGTTGTGTGGACTGGTGTGGCCCACTGGGCTTGAGATGGGGATGATTTTTATGCACCTGGCTTCGAATGAGGAGCTGCACTAGATAGACGGTTTGGAGGGAGCGGATTCGGTGCGCCCTGGCCTCACCCAAGAAGGTGCGGCCCTTACTATGGGTCCCATCTCGATGTATGTATTCTATATCCAACGACGTTTGTCCGTTCTGCCTGATCATTTGAGGGCGTGAGCCCAAAAATGAATCACATCTATTTCTCAGGTGGACCATACTATAAGGATTGACTGCCCTACCATTAAAAACTTCATGGAGCCCACTGTAATGTTTATTATCCATCTAACCTATTGATTAGGTCACATAATCCTGGATGAAGGGGAAAAACAAATATCAGCTTGAGCTAAAATTTTTGTGGCCCATTAATGATCAATAACCATTGTTTCCTATGGTATATATGGCCACTCATAGGTGACAGTCACTTTAGTCCTGAATAGCCAGGACTCTCCAAATATTTCTCCACTTCGTAATTTCCTAATTTTCATAAAAATCAAGTTTGCTCGCATTTAGGATAATTAACCACTGACTCTAAAAGCTCGAACTGATAGAGCATGGTGAATTAATCCCTTTATCTCATAACCTAGGCCCCATATTCATGGGTTAGGTCCTCGTCCGAACCTTCCTCATGGGCTCCAAATTCATGGGCTTCACCTCACATGGGCCTCAAATCTATAGATTATGCGAGCCACCTACCCCGTGTGTGCCCCCGCATCCCACGGGCTACCCCACTCGAGCTCGGTGTGAAAATGCCCTCGTATTAAGTTGAGTCTATAACGAAGGAATTTATGAGACATCTTCACATACTATGACAAGATACATTGGAACTCTATGCATCAAATTTGGTCATTTTTCAATGGTAAAAACCGTTTATCTAAAAAAAGTGAACATTTCGACCATTGATTATATACAAAGGTTATGATGGTCGTTTATGTTTAAAAGAAAAAAAGCCAAATTATCCAAGGACTGTGTTTCACTATATATGCGTACTTGACTTGAATTCGATTGACTACATTGCGACCCTAAGTGTTGAGATTGATCGATTAAGACTGAATCTGTGGGATCGGCTAGCTTTCCAACCACCTATCGTTGCAGAAGATCAACAATTTAGAAGGGGCAAAGTTTATCCTTCCGAATGGAAACATTTTTCCTTACATTTAGGACTTTTGTTTCAACATTAATTGTTGACCTTGTATTCTCAATAGAACAATGATGGATGAAAAGATTTAAAACTAAAAGGACAACAATGTTGATTTTATTGATTTGTATTTGAAATTCAGTACAATTAATAAAGAAATAAATAAAACAAAAATATGGGCAATTGTCTATATGGATAAGCAATCTAGGTGGGTGATCAACGAAATGTGATCGGGGTGTGATCTTTCGGGTAAGGATTGGCAATAGTAAGTCGCGGATATTTATGTTGCTCCTAAGCATACTACAGCGATGGCGCTGGACAGTAACAATTTAAGTAATCTAAATTTCAGACGTTCTACAATGTGGCTAAGCACAAGTGGAGAAATTTAAACTAATATAAGCAGCGTTGCGCTATATAAATTGATTGTGTTTGGCGCAAGGCCTCGAAGTCTTCAACATATGCTCCTTATATAGCTAGAGAGGAGACAAACCCTCACTGGTCTCCATGTTGGTCCAAAATCCTTGATGATTACGGAGCAAAATTGTTTTCCGATCTTCCGAGCCTAGCCAAAGAGATTTTTAAAGGTTACAGTTTGAAATCATTTTTAGATCTCTTTACCAACATGATTGCAGAGATCCATGGACATTACAGGATCAATCTCACTGAATTCATATTCCTCATGGTGTCTTCCAATTTCCTTCCACTTTGAGATGAATTCACATCTTGAACCTTCGTAATCGCCACGAAAGCACCAATCATCTCTAGGAAAGTCTTCCATTTTGGTGAAGGTCTCCCATTTTAGTAAGATTATATGACACAGTCTTGTCAAGCATATCCAAATTGTGATCAGATCCCTATCTCGGCAGGTCTTTATAAACTTGTCAGGTACGCTGCTCTAGAGGATCTGAGTCCCCATGTGGATGGGGATCCGCATGGTCCACTTCCGCTGGTTCGTGAGGCAACGGCGGCGCCTCATGGGCCCCTCCCTTAAGGGGATTATGTTTGCAACTTATGTTAGGGTTACGTATCACTCGTCACAGTGTCTTATTTGCAAATGTGCTTAAGGTTCTATACCATTTTTCTTATGATGTGCGTAAGGTTCTATACCATTTTTCTTATGGCAGATGACGTGCCACCAAAGGATGTTGGGCAAAAGATAACCTCAGTACGCGATTAGGACTTGATCCATTATTTTGTAGGTAGTGTCGACATGTGATGGCATTTTATTGGTCAGCATGAATGTGCCAGAGCTGGCGTAAACACGTTGAAATAATTCCAATGAGAGCTTTTATTTGTTGTCTAACCAACTTTTCATATAAACAGTTCATTTCATTTTTTTTTTAAATGACCAAGATTCAAATGTTAAGGTCCCGACGCATCACATTGCAATGATGAAGCAATTCTTTTATTAAAATAGATAAGTCTGTGAAAGCCAATTTCAAAACCAGTACTATATGTATTGCCATGCATGATTCAGTATATCAGCCCCATATCAGCCCAAAACATCCTATTATAGGCTGTTACGGGCCAAATACACAACGGTATCGTTGGTAAACGGTCGATACGTCACACACCCATTCAAAACCTTGAATGCAAAAAACGAAATATCATTGAAATTTTAGAAAAATAAAAGGAAAGAGATTAGAAAAGAGCCATGGTATTGTTCATGCATGTATTGTATATACATGCATGCGTATGTGCCAGACACACATGCACTTGTTCATGGGGCACGATCGCAACCGTTCTTTCACAATCACTCTCTTGTTCTAAAGGTCAAAGGTGAAGACGAAGCAGACATCATGCTTCCAACTTGCATCCGGGCAGCCCCATATTTGTATTACGTTGTCTCGTCGACCTTTGATTTTCTGTATCATATCATTCCACCCTTTTTCAAAGAAGATCTTGTTCGACCTTTCCTCCAGACACAATTTCCATCTCCATCCCCTCCTATCATAGCCAGCGACTGTTTGAACACCACCATAACTACGGAGGCAACTACGGATACTAGCCACCGCTGCATTATCATCAACAACGAAGTTATTGATATCGTCTTGAGCCATTGTCTTCTCCCATATCAATTGTAATTCTGAAACCGAATTCGTTTCATTACGATATATTTTCTCCTTTAGATGCTTGACACTTTCTCCATGGAGCTCAAAGGGAAATTTTCGAATAGCCATGATTTCTCTTAGGAGAAAGGAGATCGGCCAATGCAATAATTTCGAATGGCATTTTCTTTTATAGACCTCCATTTTGAGTAATACTAGCTGATTTGAACTTGGGTTACCCATTTTTTTTGTGTAATACCATAACACTTACGTAAATGGTTTCTCTAAATCAAATGGGCTTGTGACTATGAAATTTTTAAATAAAGCTTCTCTAAACTAAATGGGTTTGTGACTATGAAATTTCCGTGTGAAATATATTTCTCTAAACCAAATGGGTTTGTAACTACGGAATTTCTATGTGAAGTATAGCTTCTTTAAACCAAATGGGCTTGCGACTATGGAATTTCTATGTGAAGTATACCTTCTCTAGACCAAATGGGTTTGTGACTATGGAATCTACATGGAATATAACTTCTTTAAACCAGATGGATTTGTGACTATGTATTTGTGACTATGTAACTTGTGTGTGGAAGTCATGGAAAATATTTACCTTTTGCAAGGTCATGGAAAATCGTTCAAATCCAGACCTTTGTTTTTATGTAAAGGCTGAGATTGTGAATCACGGAAAACCTTACTGAATCTGGACCTTTTCCTTGTGTTATCTTAACTAAAATGAAGAATCTTCCAATCCTTCGTTCTTTCGAGTTACAAAATGGTAATTTTAAGAGTTTGGGGCCATGTTTGGTATGTTGTTTTTTTGTCTTAAATCAATTCAGAAACAGGGTTTGTCGATGCCATTAACAGACCATTCGATGCCATCGAACGACTGCTCAATCCCATCGAGAATTTCGGAATTTCTCTAGTTTGTTGCTGGACCATTTGGGAACCTGTTTGAAGCCATCGAACTTAGTTTTGATGCTACAAAACTTAAGTTCAATACCATCGAGACCCATCGAAGTGCAATCGAAAAAATTCTATTTTCCATGTTTTGTTTTTGGACTGTTTTGGTGTTAGTTCGATGCCATCGACGGTCTGTCAATGACATCGACGGTTTGTCGATGACATCGAAGGTCCCATCGAACGTATCGCAAAGTTGCGTATCTGCGAGATTTGTTTCCGATTTCAATTGTGATTCTTCCTAAGACTGCATATAGAGGTGTAATCGGGATTGGGTTATATCTCAGAACTTTCCAATTAGTTCCTAAGGTTTCAAGGGTGTAACTTGGGGTGATTCAAGGCTTGTTCGAATCGGGTATTGTAACGTCATGAATTTTCGTTATTTTAGATTGTCAAAAAGCAATAAAATAAATAAATAAATAATTAATTATTATATAACTAACCCACGTCGTCACTTACTGACCCTTGACGCTCGAGGTGAGCCTATATATACATAGGTGATACCAATAAAGAACCGCATGAATTCGATTAATCAACTATAGGAAGCCAAATAAACCCGCCCAATCACTTAAACCTCAAGTCTAGTCTTGTGATTTGTTCATCTAGGGTCCAAATCTAGCCAATCTATCACTGACCAATCGAGACAACCATAATTACATAAAGACCTACCTAAAGCCGAGACAACTATGGGTCAGATCTTAATTAATAAACCAAATCAACCCAATTACTCATTAGCCTAAGAAACAACGGTCTAGAGTGATCATGATCGAATCGTCATTTTCGCTAATTGTGAATAGGTCACACTATGAACATAATTAATCTAAACTTTAATAATTACGCACAAGAAATCTTGATACCTAATTCATCCCAAAAATATCTTAATTATCCAAACGAGCTCTAAACCGCTCGTTAGTGGGCCACTAGTTCTGAAACTATAGAATAATGCCTGTCTCACTGAACTTGACGCCCATCGCGGGCGGCAAACCAAGAAAGTGCCCAGAACTTCTCAACTTGGGTCAAGTGCTTGAAACGCGCGAATCCCTTAAGGCTGAAATCTGAAAACTTAAGTGAAATAGACCCCTCGCTGTTTTGCAAAGTTGCGACCTTCTGACTGTTAGATTGCGACCAAACTCAAGGTACGAGTCAAGGATATTTTCTCGCCCGTATCCGTATAGCTGCGTCCCCGATTGATCATCGACGACCTTCCATTACAAATGAGGTCCCCGCGGTTGATCGAAGCATCCGATCTCTACCCGATTTTGACCAATCGCGAATCTTATGATAGGGCACCTGCCCCTTTTGTGTGGATGAGCCAGCAGGCCCCTGAAGGGGCCCTGTGGGCCAAATCAGCCCATTATGGGCAAGTATAATGGAAAAGAGGCCCCCAAGGTCATTTGGACACAAAATCTGAGACTATAAAAGCCCAAAATTTTCTTTCTCTCACTCCCATACAAATTTTCACTTGCAAAAATAGAGGGGAGAGAGAAGAGGAGAAGGGGAGAAGGTGTAGGAGGGGGTAGAATGGAGCATTCACCCCATCCCCGCTAACCCATGGCGTAGCTGCGACCACGCCACACTGCTAGAATTGCCCCAACGACAATCAAAGGTAACTAACAAGACATTTTTTTAAAAAAATGGGCTTTGAGGGTCGATTGCATGTGCCCTTACGAGCTAACCACGCTGGTGCAGGGCACCGATAAGTCGATCTATGAACTAACAAGCCATTTTTTAAAAAAAAATTGGGCCATGAGGGTTTTTCCACATTAAAATCGGAGTGTTTGTGTTTGTGTTTGATTGGTGTGATTGGATTACTTCACTTGATTCATCTCTGTGTGCTTTCGCGGTCCCCCCTAGAGCTGGGCAAAACAGACCCGATCCGGTGGATCCGACCCGATTAGAACCGAACCGACGGTTTGGATCGGTGTGGATCGGGTAGCCCCATCCAGATCTGAAATCTTTTCGGGTCGAGTTCAGATTGGCCCTGATCCCACCCGACCCGACCCGAAAACCCGATCCGAATGGATCCGGACCGATCCGATCCTACCCGATCCGGAGTAGTTCTTATCGATACTTCTACTTTTTCCTATGGTGTGGTCCGCTTGAGCTTTGGATATGCATCAATTTTGGGTTCAACCACTAAAATGATCTGTAAAAACGAATGGACGGTGGATAAACCACATTCATTCAAGGTGGGCCCCAATAGAGTTTAGGGTGTACCATAAGAAGAGGATTTGCTGGTGTACCGCACACAACTATGTAGCTGGCTGCAGGAGCCTAGCTGTAGGTACGTGTCGTGCCAAGAGGAAGTGGATTGCGTACTGATACAATTAGCGTACTGAGTAAACTTTGTGAGGTTCATCATGACTTATGTATTTTATCCACTCGGTTCATCCATTTTATGGGATAATTTTAGAGTTCTATCCCAAAAATAAAGTATATCCAATGCTCAAGTGGGGCACACCACAGGAAACAATGTGAATTGAAGATCTACCGTTGAAAAATTCTCAGGGGCCACAGAAGTTTTGGATCAAGCTTATTTTTATGTTTTCCCTTCATCCATGTTTGTAAGAGTTTTTGAACAGTTTGAATGACAAACAAACATCATTGTGGGGCGTAACAAGGTTTAAATGGTGGAAATCATTATTCCCACTGTTTCTTGTAGTATGATATTCTTGATCTTTGGATATTCTTCAATTTGGGGCTCAACGCCTTAAATTATATGGAAAAACGGATGGACGGCGTGGATAGACTACATACATTCACGGTGGGGCCAACTGAGTTTACTCAGTACGATAAGAGCATACTGAGTAACTCAGTACGCAATCTGATTTCGTGCCAAAGACGAGCACTAACGCTCCTCGAGCTGCGAGTTGTACGAATGGTCCAAAGGAGATCAAAGTTATATGGCCCAACAGTGATGTATTTATTATATCTACACCGTTCATATATATTTAGAGATCATTTTTGACATTATCCAAAAAAAAATGGATCATATCCAAAGATCATCTGGACCACACCACAAATAGCAACATAGAATGATTTTCACCTTTAAACAATTCGTAGGGCCCACCATAATGTTTATTTTCCATCCAATCTGTTCATAAGGTCACAAAGACCTGAATTAAGAGGAAAAATAAATTTGAAATCGATCCAAAACTTCTGTGAGACTGTGACCCCAAAAAGGGTTTCAATGATAGACGTTCAATCCCCACTGCCTTTTTCAGTGTGGCCCACTTGGTAGTTAGATCTATCTTATTTTTCGTCTCAAGCCTTAAAACAAGCTCGCCAAATGGATGGACGGTTTTGATATAACACATACACCATAATCATACCCACATAACTTGCTAACGTCAATACATTATACACCGCCCGGCACTTTCGTGCACAGCACGTCACACCGTTCACAGCTATATGACGGCTCAAATGAGATCAACATGGCCCCACGATGATGCATTTATTATATCCATACCGTTTATCCATTTTTCATGATCATTTTAGAGCATTTGGAAAAAAAAAAGAATCATATCTAAAGCTCAAATGGACCACACCGAAAATAGCAGCAAGGATAATGATTTTCACCGTTAAAAAAATTGGAGGAGGATCGTACCCAATCCAATCCGACTCGGTTTTCCTGACCGAGTCGGACTCGGTTCGGGTCAAGCCAAACGTGCATCGGATCGGTTCGAGTCAGATGTTTCAGACTCGGTCCTGGATCGGATCGGGTTCGAATCCTATGCAGATTTCGGAGCTCTAGTCCCCCCAACATGGTAGCCACTGAAAAATGATTTCATCTCAATTTAGTCAACCTTAACTATGCATTAGAGATCAATTATTTTGGTAGGGATTAAAAATGATTTTAATCACCAACAATTTATATAATGCATAACTCATTTTTCAGTGGTCACTAAACAGGGTCGTTTTGTTGTTGTTGGTGTTGTTGCTGCTGTTATTTATGATAAATGATCCAGTACTCTCATATCTTGATATTGTGTTTTGGTGTTTATTTTGTAAAGCTTATCCAAACCGTTGATACTTTTATTTGCACCATCCAAATGATGGATATTATGATCGAGACCATCCTGACCATGGATATTACTATCTAGACCGTTGCATCCCTGCTTGATACATATCTTAACTCATGATTGATTACGAAGAACTTCTTTTGTTAGGCAATCTTAACCATCCCATCCATAGCTTTGGAAAAGTAAGACATAATCAATGATGGATTGGATCATTCGATTCTTGTGATTTTTGCTTGGTAGCACATACAATGTGTTCTAGACTTAATGGACGGTTCAGGTCCATAAATTGGACTGTGTAACTCAACTAATAAAACTAGCAGCACTACAACTTACAGCTCTGAGAGGAAAATAGATAATGCAACCCAGGTACAAGTATCCTTCAAAATCGGTACTAGATATTGCCCATGATGATACGGGTGCACCAGCCCAGTATCAGTCCGAAACAACCATGGTATTGTACATGAATGTGTATCCATATATGTATGTATATAAGTATTTATCTATCAATCTATCCTATGTCACATATATACACGGGTACTTATTCATGCGGCACAATCGCAATCCTTTCTTCCACAATCAATCTCTCGTGCTCATCGTTAAAGGTGAACACAAAGCAGACATTGCGAGCCCAACGTGCCTCCGGGCAGCCCCATATTTGTATCTTGCCCTCTTTGGCCCTCATGATTTCATGTATCATATTGGCCCACTCCCCTTCGATGACATACCCATTCAGCTGCTTCCTCAGACACAATTTCCATCTCCTTCCTATCTCATCATAGCCATTAACATCTACCGTTTGGGTGCCGGGATGAGGGAGACAACTACGGATGGCAGCAATCGCTGCATCATCATCTACAACAAAGCACCTCACACTGGCTCGAGCGATTGTCTTCTCAAAGATCAATTGAAACTGTGAACCAGAAATCTTTTCGCCATTTAATTTTGTCCTTAGAATTTTTGACATCTGGCTAGTACAAGGGAGAAAAGAAAATTCTAAGCTGAGAGAATTTAGTGAGATATCCGATTCAACTATTATGAGTGGCCATTTTTTTATACACATCCACCATTTTGAGTAAAACCAATGGATTTGGGTAACCGTCTTTTTTGTGTAATACCAACACATGTACATAGCTTCCCTAAACCAAATGGGTTTGTGAGTCTGTGACTATGGAATCTCCATGTGAAATATAACTTTTCTAAACCAAATGGGTTTGTGACTATGGAATCTCTATGTGAAATATAGCTTCACTAAACCAAATGAGTTTGTGACTTTGGAATCTCTATGTGAAATATAGATTCTCTAAACCAAATGGGTTTGTGACTATGGAATCTCTATGCGAAATATAGCTTCTCTAAACCAAATAGGTTTGTGACTATGGAATCTCTATGTGAAATATAGCTTCCCTAAACTAAATGAGTTTGTGACTAGGGAATCTCCACGTGAAATATAGCTTCCCTAAACCAAATGGTTTGTGACTATAGACTCTATGTGAAATATAGCTTTCCCTAAACCAAATGGGTTTGTGACCATGGACTCTCTATGTGAAATATAGCTTCCCTGAGCCGAATGGGTTTGTGACTATGGAATCTCTATGTGAAATATATACTTTCCTAAACCAAATGGGTTTGTGACTATGGACTCTTTATGTGAAATATACCTTCCCTAGACCAAGAGGTTCTGTCACTATGGACTCTCTATGTAAAATACAGCTTCTTTAAACCAAATTGAGTTTGTGACCCATGTGGAATTTCTTTAGTATATTAAAAAGAAGGGAAATGTTTCTATACCGTCAACAGTACAGTAACTTACCATATGGTCGAGCTATGCAGGGCATCCACCACGTCTGTCAAGTGTGTCCCCCATGTCCTACCCTCAGGCCAAAAGTCAGCCCGATCCAAGACTCAAGTGGGCCACATCGTAGGAACATTTGCTCCTGTAGCATAGCTAAACTTAAAAGTGAGATTCTCTTCTTTATAGCAATTTATCATCACTGGCCATTTCATTAGTTGCATGTTAAAAATGCCTTCCTACATTGGAACCACCACAAAGAAATTTGCATGAACATTCCTCCTACCTTTCATTCTCCTGGCTCTGAGGACAAGTGTGTAAGCTCAAAAAGGCATCATATGGCCACAAGCAATCCCCTCAAGTGCGGTTTGAACGCTTTAGAGCTATTTTTTTTGCAATTGGGCTTGTGTGTAGCTCTTGTGATCACTCCTATTTGTCCAAAAGCAGCTTTTCCACACAACTGTTTTAGCAATTTATGTTGATGATAACATTTCTACATTGTTACAAAAGACTTGAGGATAATATCAAGGATGTCAAGACATTCCTTGCCTCATCCTTCCATATCAAGGATGACCTTGGCCTCTTGCGCTATTTTTTAGGCATTGAAGTTGTCAGATCCAAATATGATATTTTTATCTCTCAGCAGAAATACCCTATGGATTTCTCCTTGAGTCTGGTATGTTACAACTGGCCGAGACACCCATTGAAGCAAACATCATCTTCACTCTACGTCAAATCCATTGGCATATCCTAGAAAACATAGGCGCCTAGTTGGTAAGCTAATTACATCTCGATGGTTTGGCAGATATTGTATACGCAGTTAGTGAAGCACTTTAATACCATCATCATCTCAATGTGGTATACCGTATCTGTCGTTACCTGAACCTGTAACCCAGCAAAGGAGTCCTGTTTTCTGATCATGGGAATCTTGATGTACTTGCTCATCATAACGCTGACTAGGTTGGGTCCTCTCCATGTTCGTCACTTCACTACCAGTTATTATATGTTTGTTAGTGGCAACCTAATCTCTTCAAAAAGTAAGAAGCAATTTGCTATTGCTCACTCCTCTACAAAAGCCAAGTATCAGTCCATGGGACAGGCTGTGTGTGAAGTTCTTTGGCTGCATGTGTTACTTTCTACCCTTGGTATTAATACTTCTACTTTGGAACCTCTTTTTTGGGACAATCAAGCAGCCATTCACATTGCTTCTAATCCTTTCTTTCACAAGTACACCAAGCACATCAAGGTTGACTGTCATTTTATTTAAGACAAGCTTGTTGTGGGTCTTACTCTCCTTCTCACGTTCCTTCAAGGAAGAGTTTGTTGATGTTCTAAGGCAATTTCATCTCTTCATCTTCAAGCTGTGAGACATCATTGCTCCAGTTTGAGGGAGTGTTAGTGTTTTAGTTTTGGACTTCAGCCAACTTCTTTAATCTTGTATCGGGCTTTAGCTCACTTTAGTTTAGGGTTTTATTAACCCGATCTATATCTTAAGTGGTAGATTGAGAGAAGATACCTCATTTCAACACCTGAGGTCATGGAATCGATTCCTTGTGGGGGTGGCTAGCAGTGGAGTGTGGACTGACAGTGGGGTGTGTACTAACAAGCTAACCCAAATAATAATAATAATAATAATAATAATAATAATAATAATAAAGAGGTAGGGAGAATTCCCCTCTTAACTGAAAGGGAAATTTTATAGGATAGGTGTAAGACCAATTAAGCTTTATGGGACAAATTATTGGGCAGTTAAAGAAGAACATGTTCATAGGATGAGTGGAGCTGAAATGAGGATGTTGATATGGATGAGCAGCAAGACGAGGGTGGACAAGATTAGAAATGAATGCATTTAAGGGAACTATGTAGCACCAATAGGTAATAAGATGAGGTAAAGTAGATTAAGATGCTTTAGTCATATGCAACAAAGACCAAGAACTGCACCAATTAGGAGTGAAATTGTACAATTTGAAGGCTCTAATAGAACAAGGAGAAGGCCCGAAAGGACATGGATGGACATAGTATGAAAAGAATTGATGACATATGGTCTAACTGAATGTCTGGCCCTTTGATAGAGTGGAACGACGGAACAAGATTCACGCAGTTGACCCTCAATTAATTGGGATAAGGCTTTGATGATGATGATGATGAGGTGGAGATGATTCACCTTCACTTTTTCCTATTCTCAAATCAACACAGCTCTGAATTATCATCTGTGTCAAACAGGGCCAATGAAAGACAGATGGCAGATTTAATGATGGTTTTGATGGGTTCGTGCTGGAGAAGACGGATGGGGAAAGATATCCACAGGGACAGCTTGAGAAGATGGTAACAGGTGAGCAGATCCAGAATAGTTCCCCCACTGCACCAGCAAAAGAACAAAATCCAGTTTGTAGGAGATCCTGCGAAAACTCCGTTTCGGCAAGGAAACAGCTGAAGAAAGATTTGAATAAGTAGGGCTGGTGTTGATGGCTATGCAAATATCAGGGAACAAGTCAAATATGTTGCAAGCTGTGGATGAGAAGAAAGTTCTGCTGCAATAACAGATCTGATCAAGATGACCGATCTGGTGATGAAAATCATGTGGAAGATAAGAGTTCAAACAGATGGCTGACACAGGAATCACCGGAGTAACAAATCAGGCATGTGATTGGGACTAACAGAACAGCCTGAGTAACATAACACAGATCTAGTACATATCTCGCAGATCTGGTGAAAACGTTAGATGGTAGTGGCTTTAAGGTTGCTGGTGGTGCTGGGAGATCGACTGAAGATGAGTTTAGAGATGATATTGGAAGTGGCTAAAAAAACTAGTAGAGAAGATGAATGGTAGAAAGGACACCAGAAAATACAGATCTGGCAACACTGTTCGAGGATCTGCCAGAAAACAGAGAACTGAAGAGCAGAGATCACAGGGTGAGCTTCTTGTAAACGACAAATGCAAGAAAGATGATTGCAGACAATAGATGGTAATGATCTTCCCCCAGATCTGAGATTGAAGGTGATGACGAACCAGCAATGGATTGCAAAACAGAGATCCAGCTATGTTGATGGAATTTCCTGCAATGTCATGCAAGATCAGGCAGCCAGTTGTCTTTCGGAGACAGGATATCAACTGAGCTTGTACAAATCTGGATGATGGTGGTGGCCAAAATCTCAAATGCGTATGGTGATAGAACTGTATGATGTATTTCGACATTGACAAAGGAGACAGATGAAGTGGATGTTGGGTTTTGGTCGAAGATGATGATGGCAAACAGAGTTGGCTTTCTTGATACAGCAATGGTGGATCCAGTGAGAGGTGAAATTGGTAGATTCAGTTACTGCTGTACTTTTTATGTCAAGATTGGGGCAATGAAAGATTGCCAGATTCAGTCCATTCAATCAAACCAAGGATGGAGCATCAGTGAACTGACAATAGACAGTTGTGATGATAGATTCATGGCTCGAATAACATGAATAACTTAGGGACTATGTTGTCCAAAGCATCTTCACCTATTCATTGAGAATAACCAACATATAAAGAGAACTACATATATTAAGAGATTATCTATACAACTACAACTGTCTATATGCATGTGTATTATTACTATCATACTGCATCCCATGCTAACAATTGAATGGTGGCATTCAAACTTAGGCTTCAAAACAAAACATCTAGTCTGCATTCAATTGGCAAGACAAATCACCAAGATCATCCATTCATCATGTTTTTGGGGCCACCACCATCCATATGGCAGTGCTCAACTGCTAGACGCTTCCCATCATGAAACTATGGCTACTGGCTACAATTGGATTCCTGGACCCCATCAAAATAAAAACACATGATGGGTGGGCATGTGTAGAGATTAAAAATAATAATAATAAAATAAAAAACTAGAAATAAAGATGCATTTAGATAAGAGTTTATTTTGCATGCACAGTGCATACCTCACGGGTAAGGCCAACTCCCAGCCGTGGCAGATGATCAGGATCATCCATCTGCTGGGCATTGCCATGGATGGATCATGATTCAAAAATCATGCTAACCCGATGATCCAAGCCATCAACAGGTGCCCACCTTTACAATGAATGTGGACCATTAACCTTTCTTCTTTTTTTGAGAGAGAACAGAAACTTTATTTGAAAGGCAGAAAATGGCAACTAAAAACAAAACAGACTACAAAACAGAAAAAGAAAGAAACTATATACACTATGAACATCTCCCTAATTACAATTAAAGCTTATCCCAACACTCAGAAGCAAGAGGGCTGTCCCCCATTGACAGAAACTGTAGCACATTCGATCACCGAGTGTTTCTCCTTAGCGACGACTCCTGCCGATCCCGATCTATTGTTGAAGTATCGAGCATTTCTTTTTTACCATATCAACCAGTCCCACTAGCATTGCTAGTCTCCACACTTTTTTTCCCAGCTTTACCAACTCGCCATGCTTGGAAGAATTCAGAGATGGATTTTGGCATCACCCATGAAGTCCCAAATAAAAGAGAATTTATCCCAAATTCCCCTTGCAAAGGGGCAATGTAAAAATAGATGGTCAACCGACTTATTGTCCTTCCAGCAAAGAAGGCATGTGTTGACTGTAATTAAACCTTGCTTTTGGAGATTATCAATGGTAAGGACCTTCTTCCACTCCACCAACTAAGCAAAAGCCATGACCTTCCTTGGAGCGCCACAAAACCATACAAAGTAGGAATGCACCGGGTCTTTAGCCACTTGAGATTCCGTTAACATGGTGTAAAAAGATCTCACCGTGAAAGAACCAGATTTATCCGATGCCCATGTCATTGCGTCCCGATCTTCACTTAATTGTATACCTGAGAGTCTGTTTAACAAATCAATTAGTTTGGCCTCCTCTTCCATCTTCAAGTGTCTTCTACAAGGCGGTGTCCACAAACCAGATTGACCTACCTATGAAAAATGCCTTGCAACCGATCCAAAGGTGAAGAAATTGAAGCTAGTTTCGGGAATACTTCCTTGAGCAGACAAGTTCCCAACCAAGTATCTTCCCAAAGCTTCACACGTTCCCCGTTTCCTATTGAGAAGTTCATGCCGGACTTGAAGCTTTCTTCTTCCTTCATGATCGCCATCCAAAGTCCCATAATCTTATACAATGAAGCTTTTCGAGACCACCACCCCGATTTGTCTAACCCATACTTCTTGATGATAATCTGCTTCCATAAGTAGTCATTTTTTGTTCCAAACCTCCATAGCCATTTGCCTAACAGTGCCTTATTCTTGGAGCCAATTTTCTAATTCCCACTCCACCTCTTTCTTTCGGTCAATAAACATCATCCCAATTCATCAAATGAAATTTCCTCTTTTCCTCTTCACCTTTCCAAAGAAAATTCCTTCAAAATTTATCAAGTTTCTTCAACACACCCGTTTGGCATTTAAAGATGGAGAAGAAGTGAGGAGGAAGGTTTGCAAGAGCAGCATTAATTCAGCAACAACCTCCCTCCCAACGACAAGTCACGTCGCCTTTAGGATGACAGCTTCCTCTCAAATCTTTGAATTGCTCGATCCCATAAGTGTTTAGGGGGTTTCCCAATGCATAAAGGAAGTCCGAGATAAGTGGACAGAAAAAATCCCACCTTACACCTGAATATTACAACCAGCCTATCCAATTCTTCCTTCAATATACCAATGCCCAACATTTCACACTTAAGTGGATTTACCTTTAGACCCGATACCGCTTCAAAGCAACATATAATCTTCCTCAAATTGTCAGCATGGATTTCATTATCATCACACAGCAATAGTGTTGTCTGCAAACTGGAGGTGCGAGACTTGAAGATCACTCCTGTCCACCCTGAACCTGCTTATAACATGTAAGGACGCACCCTCCTCCAACATTCTACTCAAGGCCTCTGCAACAATGACAAATAAAAGTGACGATAAACGGTCACCCTGTCTTAACCCCCCTGTTGATCCATTCACAAGAACCAGAAATTTGCTCGATGATACACACATGGATATCCATCTTTGCCATTTCTCACCAAACCAAAGTCTTTGGAGCATATAGTCCAAGAATTCCCATTCGACATGATTGTATGCCTTTTTTCAAATCTAGTTTGCATGCAATGCCTCCACATCCTTAACCCCCTTGTTGAATTGAAGAAACCTTTCGGGGATCCATTTACAAGAACTGCAAATTTGGCCGAAGATACGCACATGGATATCCATCTTCGCCATTTCTCACCAAACCCAAGTCTTCGGAGCATATAGTCCGAGAATTCCTATTCAACATGATCGTATGCCTTTTTCCAAATCTAGTTTGCATGCAATGCCTCCACATCCTTCCTTAAGCCTCGAATCCAAGCATTCATGGGCCATTAGAGCACTATCCAGGATTTGTCTTCCCTCCACTAACGCGCCTTGAAATTTAGAGATAATCTTCCCAAGTACAGATTTAAGTCTTGATGCTAAGATCTTGGCTAGAATCTTGTACGGGCCCCAATCAAGCTTATCAGCCTAAAGTCCTTCATGCTTTCCTCTCCCACTTTCTTTGGGATCAATGCTATAAAGAGCGCGCCAAATTCCGTCGCCAACTTGCCTTTCTAAAAAAAACTAACTAATGAATGCCACCACATCCAGTTTAACCGTATTCCAGAAAATTTGAAAAAACACTATCTCCATCCGGTCCTGGCTCCTTATCTCTACCTAATTCATCAATGACGCCCTTTATCGCTTCCTCTGATACTTTGCGCTCAATCACCACTGCATCTTCAGGCGAAGTGGTTTGGAAAGACAAATTATCTAGCTTCGAACATACAACACCTTCACTGGTCAGCAAATTCTTGTAAAAGTTAACAATGACCTCTATCACTGAGCCTTTTTCTTCCACTCTAACACCGTCCATTACCACGCTATGAATTTTACTCACCCTTGTCCTTGCACTAGCTATTCCATGAAAGAATTTTGTGTTATTGTCTCCTTTTAGCCATGTAGCCCTTAAACGATGTTTCCATTTGATCTCAACTTCCCTCAATCGGCTTTTATATTGGACTGTGAGCATCTCCCTTCTTGCGAACTCTTCTGTAGACAAAAGTTGTCCCTCCTCTTTGATATGTAAGGATTGGAGTTTAGAAAGGATGGCACCTGTTTCTTCTTCCTGCTTACTGTGGATCTCCTCCTTCCACCACGCCAATTTTCTCTCTAGTAAATGCAATTTCTGGAAAAGTATGAATCCCGGGTGACCTTCCGCCTTAAAAGATTCCCACCATTTTTTAACCATGGTGGACCATTAATTATTAATTACCACAAACGATAAATCAGTGATCAGGGCATGGATTCAGATTAATTCTTTGTCATATCGCGATCCATCCATGGTAGTGTCAAGAAGACGAGTTGCTCCATTCATCCAACCATGGTGCACATGGCGCATCCAGTGACTAAGGAACGGGACACACAAAACAAACTCTCTTGATCACTAAATGGATGGAAAAAAAAAAAAGGACTCTGAAAGGCAGTGGAATCCAGAGAGGCAGGGCTTGAGCATGATTTTAAGGCCTGACAACTAAGGCCACAACTTGTTCAGCTCAGACTGAATTATTGAACACAATTGAACTACAGGGACTAGAGGGGGATGGGCTGGGCCAGGCTATATCAGGACTCAGAAATTCTTATGACCTCAGCACAGCCCTACCTGGACCACCCCCTACTCACCGTGCAATTTTATTAGTGCCAGGAGTCATTCAGATGCATGGAAATGACCACCTAGGGAAAGTCATTACATGGAAATGTCATCCATTTGCATTTGGGGGCATTGTGAAGGTCATGAACAGATTTTCAGTGACTTTCAAAAAAAAAGGAACGGATTTTCTGTAGTCTGTTTTCTTGTTGATTTTCTGATGGATTCCACCTTTTTGTTTCTAGGCGTCTACCTTTTCTGCTATCTCAGCAGGCTGGCTGCTGCCTTTTGTATTTGTTCTTTAGCTTTCCTTTTCAATACAAGTTTCGTTAATTTTCAAGAAAAAGAAAAAATTTTATTAACCCCCAAACATGATCAACAAAATCTCTTTCCAAGAAAGGGCCTTTCTTTCCAGGCCTAATGATTCTCCATGCATGATTGGATCATACCACTTTATTTGTCCAGCATCCATTCAAAGGACAAGGATTGGATGTATTTTCACAGGAAAGAGTCTGATTCATGTTAGATTCTTCCAATCAGTGCGAGTTTTGAGACACAGACCATCCACCGCAGTCATGCCCACCAAAGGAACGGATGTCTGCCAAGCCCAGCATTTTTAAAAGTCAAACACAACTGTGCAATTGACACACAATGTTTTTCTTTCCTCATGTTATTTCAATGGTATAGATAAATATGCAGCCCAGCTACTGATTCAAAAATAAACTTCCATACAAAACCTTTGTTTTTCTCCAATGCTTCAGTGCAAATTGAGAAATAACTCACAAATGGATTGTAGTTCACATTGTTAGAATATCCTAGAAATGATATTACCATTCACGGAAGTGCAATTATCTCCTTCCTCTGCTAAGCCTCTGTAGTTGATAATTGATGCTTCCCCAAGCCTTTCTGTTCTTTCCACTCTGCAGAAGTAAAACCACAGACAAATCAGCTTTGAATCAATTGAGCAAGCAGAATTAAAAGGAACAAAGTACAGCTCCAATGATATTAATCATGAGCCTGCTAAATGCACTCACAAACACACCAAGATGTGCACAATCCAAGTCACTCCATCAGGATGGGCCTGGTGTAGATCCCGTGACTCAAAAAATAGGCCGGTTGCTCATCAGGCAGATGCCAAAATGGACAGTTAAAAGAAATTTTCCAACAGTCCACATTTGAAGTGCATGTTTGAGCCAATTATTAATTCTAGAATCAACAAATAGAGATTCTATGGAAGTAAAGCCACTAAAAATCTGGCAGAGGGGATGATTGATACACATCACTAAAAAATTGTATATGTGGCAAAAGTAGCTCAAATTAAAAACCAAAAGTTACACTGACTCAATTTTCTAACTGGACGATTGTTGGACATTTAATAGATCGTTGAAATAAAATAATAATAATAATCAATTTAAAAAATTTAAAGAAAAAAAAAGTAAGTGGTCTACAAACTATGTCCACTAATCACAATTTAGGATCATTCAATCGAACCAACTTAGAGGTCGTGGCCTCTCCGTGGTAGGTCCCACAATTTGGATAGATTGAGACAATGTATACTGCATGTACAATTTCTGAGTGCTTGTGTGCCGAATAAGGGCATTGGATTGGTGGAAGTCAAAGAGCAACTGTGGACAAGAAAACATTTTCTGCAGATGTGATGTTTTCTGCGGATTGCAACAATAAGGCTGGAAATGATCCAAGCCTAGGCCTGCAAAATAAAACTTTTGAATAGGCCAATCCAAAAATCCCAGCCCAACCGCTTCAAAATCCAGCCCGGGCCCAGCCCATTGCCAGGCCTATGCGACAATGAAATAACCTATGGAAAACTGTATTCTTTTTCACGGTTTTACTCAACACAAGTGTTTTCCTCTTAAAAACTTGACAATCCTCACTTTTTGAGAGATGGATTTCACTTTTTGACCCTTAACCATTCCACATTTTCCTGAAAGTCATATAAGAAACTAAAACAAACAACCTTCTCAGGATTCTTTTTCACAGACTTCCTTTTCCACAGTTTTCCTCATATGTGACTTTTTCCTTTCCAAATCAACTTTTTGAATTCCAACAATCCAAACAAACTCTAAATAGTAACCCAACACTGAAAGGCAAGAAAAGATCAAGCACCTGAGCATCCATACAGGCATTCAACAGTTCCTTTTGCCGTTGACATTTCTCATCATTATTCTGACTGAGAGACAAACAATTGAGGAATGCCAACATCTCCTGCATGCAAGGTTTGTTGATATTTGAAAACTTCTTCGGGTTTATATACAATGCCCCAGCCTTACGGCCCATCCTTCCAATTCAACCTACATCCCAGAGATGATAACATCATGAGTATTAATCAGTTCAAAAGAAGTATTAACATCCAATGGTGAGCAGAAGCAAGTTGAAGATTAGTTTCATGCAATTTCAAATTTCTCCTTGAAGCTTTGGCCGCAGCTGGGGTTACCAGCCATGCAACTCAATCCCAACTATTTTAATTGTGGACCCAAATGTAAATGAATGTTTTTTTTTGAAAGATGAAAGATGATTATATTAACCAGAAAGGAAAAGGAAAAACAGAGGAAACGAAACAAACGGAACAAGCAACAAAAGAAAAAACAGAAAAGCAGAAACAAAAACTGAGGGAGCCAGATCTGCTGAGATAGCAGGACAAGACAGCTCAGCTTACGCCCCTAAAAACAACAAATCAGTGGTCTTCAGCGTCTTGACCTGAGCGACCCATTCGATCAGGGCCTTCTTCGCCTTCGAGGCAACAAACTGAGCAGCATGGGCTTCGTCCCTGAAACATCTATTATTGCGTTCTTCCCACACGAACCACCAAATGGCAAGCACCGCCATCCTCCATATCTTAGTTCTCTCCTTGCCCATCTGCACTCCGTGCCAGCATGGGCTTCGTCCCTGAAACATCTATTATTGCGTTCTTCCCACAAATGTAAATGAATGTTACCCAAACAATCACAATGAATAGATGATTTGATGCATTTGGACCACACAGGCTAGCCGATCAATGATCAGGCCCATCCATAGGTCATGATCAAGGAGTACCTAGACCATCCAACTATCTAAATTGAAGATTTGAACAACTTTGATAGAAGATCAGTGGTCCTAATGTGTGCTATGGACAACATTAGTAATCATTTACTTAGTTGTTAGAGATAAGTTTGGTTGAACCAATTTTCCTTCATTACTTTGTCACGTATTTGGCAGGAAACTACTTTTCAGGTATCAAAAATGTCCGGATGATATGAAATTGGTCGCATTTGAAAGACTATTGAGTTAGTTCTCAAACGAGCCCAAGATCTTGCGATTCTAATACCGTTTAAGTTAGTTTTGGACAATTTACATAGAGCCTATATAGTTATGATATTCAAGGGTATTTTGATCATTTTTATATTTTTAGTGAAAATAGATAGTTAGGATCATAAGTAATAGATGGGTAGGATTATATTAGGGTTTTCTATTGCTTTAAGAAAAATTATATATAAAGGCCCTTTTTCTAAGGAGTTATGATGGAATTAAAAAAGATATTTTTCTTGGGCTGTAGCAATTGATGCTTCCCTTTGGCATGCATTGCCTATGGTAGAAGAAGAGCTAAGGGCTATAGTGATTACTAGCATAGCAGCTAGTAGGTTGTTGGATACTAATAGGCAACCCTTATTTTTACCTTTTTGTTGAATCTGTGTATAAATTTAATGGTTTGATCTTCTTCTTTTTTGGAAAAAAAAGAAGAAGAGGTGCGCATCCAAAATATTCTCTTTATTCGATTTGGTTGCACCAATTTTGTTCTCTTTTTCTTTCCCTTTTTTATTCCCCAATTCTTCCCCATCACCAAACCCTAAGATTTTCCCAATCCCCAAAATTCCCCATTTATCCAATCCCGGGTTTACAAACTTTCCCAATTTAATTCACCCAAAAACCTAATTTACCAAACCCACAAAATTTCCCCATTCCCAAACCCTAATTTTTCAATTGCCCAAAATTTCCCAACCTAACATCACAATGTGCCAAAATCCCCAAAAAATAGCCTAAATTTGCTAATTTCCAATTTTCTCTTTAACCTAAACATTCAATTTGCCAAAATCCCCAAATTCCGTAACCTAAATTCTCGTCATTCCCAAATCTTTCTCAAACTTGAAACTGAATTTTAACCCTAATTCCAAATCGGCGCTTCACCATTACCCAAACCAAATTTTAGAAAGTTAAGTGATGTGATGAAGACGCTCCAATAGATGATAAAAGAGTTGGATGTCATGATGGATCGGGTGCTTGCTAAAACCTTGCGTTTAAAACCAAAGTGGCAGTGGATGGAAACATTTTTCAAATGATAATCGATAGAAATGGTAATGAAAACTTTGTATAGAAGAGCGATTACGAAATTGTTGCAATTGGGATATTTTCCCAAGTATGAAGAGCATCCCTTTCGACAATATCTTTAACCTATTCCTTCCAAGAAAAGTATTCTGAAGATGTATGGTGTAGAGTCACTCCCACAGGCAACTGTCACTTAATACTAGGAAAATCGTGGATGCAACATTGAAAGGCTAGCCGTTATGAGAAAAGAAATACATATAAATTCATGATGGATGGAAGAAAAGTGATGATGAACCCAATGTCTAAAGAGTTTTGGTCATCTTCCAAATCTTCAAAAGAGGAAAAGAAAGAACAAAAGGAAGCGAACCAAGCAGTGGAACCTAAGGAAGCAACGCTTAAAACTCCGAAGGAAGAGAATCTGCTAGAGATAAAATACCAATCCAAGGTGATGCTCATGAGTAATCAGCCATTAGATTGATCAATGGATCTACGAATAACCTTATGATGGATCAACAATGGAATCAATTAAAACAAAAGAACTAACATATAAATCAACAAAAGTCAATGGATTGGAATCAAATGATGAAACGGTAGAAGACTCAAGCGCCAAGGTGACCAAAAGGATGAGTCACTTAACGATCGTATCGGAAAATTCTACAATGAACGTCAAAGTTGTGATGGACACTTTGGTCCCATCTTAATGTTGATCGAAGGATATTGATCAAAGGAGAGTAGCAACAAAGACGACACTGCAACGATCGGAAGCCAATCTAGAATAGCAAATGAAACCATGATCGACGTTCCAAACATCCAAGTCTGCAAATCCACTGTTGCAAAAGAAGTGGAAGTAGAGTTGTACACGAGTCGAACCGAGTCGAGCTTGGCACAGCTCAGCTCGACCAACAGCCAACCCCAGCTCGAACTTGGCTCGGCTAGGTCCTCGAGCTTAACTGTCCAGCTCAGCCCGGTTTGGTCAGCAGCTTGGCCCGATTTGGTCAGCAACTCGAGCCAAGTTTGAGCTCGATCTTTTGAGCCGAGTTCGGAGGAAGAGGAGGGGGAAAATAGAGAGAGAGAGAGAGAGAGAGAGAGAGAGAGTACCGGAGGAGGGCTCCGGCTCGATGCTTGTCGGATCGAAGGGATTGGCCAAAACTTCGGATAAAGAGAGGGAGAGAGAAATGGGTGGGGTGGTGGGTTAGGGTCCAGACACTGGCCAAGCATTAGAGAGAGCAGAAAAGGAGGTGGGTTCTAGATGGGCGCTGAACCGAAAGGAGAAGGGAGAGGGGGGGTTGTTTTTTGTAATTAGGGTTCTGGACAACCGATCGGGTATTTATACCTGGTCAAACGAGTCGAACCGAGTCGGGTTCAAGCCAAGGACCGAGCTGAGTCGAATCAAGCTCAGTCCAGCTCAGACTCGGCTCAAATTTTTTCGAGCTCCCAAAAAATAGCTCAACTCGGCCCGAACCCAGTTTCCAGCCAAGTCGAGACGAGCTTTATCGAACTGAGTCAAGCGAGTTAATCGAGTCGACTCGGCCCAAATCCTACTATTCTCGAATGTGCCAATGCATATGCAAGATCCGAGGCCTATCATTGGGTGGGCCCCATTGTGATGTGGTGGCCCACAAAAAGGTCAGTCCGGTGATCAGCTGGACCACTTCTGCATTAAAAAAGAAGACGGTTGCAAACAAGGGGAAAAAAAGGCTAACAGTCCACATTTAATGCACGCACATGGCACAGCATTTAACAGCATCGATACCATTCCTACCAAAGATACATGCACAGCAGGACCCATTTGATGAACGACTGCAATGCCGCATACTTCTTTTTTTTTTTTTTGAAGACACGGGGTGTCCCCACCTCATTTTTGAAGACACTGCAATGCCGCATACTTGGGAAGAGTATAATTTTGATAACTATCCTCTCAAGTAACCATACACTCCCAATTTTCATCTTTGCATGACATTGTGATGTGTTGTGGCCCGAAAATAGGCCAGTCTGGTGATCATGAAAACCACTTCTGTATGAAAAAGAGAAATGGACAGTTAAAATAAAAAATAAAAAATAAAAATAAGCCCAAAGGTCCACATTTAATGACACTTAAAACTTAAGGACCCAGCTTATAACTGCACTGACACGATTCCTAGGCAAGAAACACACCCAGTGGAACCCATTTGATGAACAACCTTAATGTCTGCCGCATACAGGAGAGGTTTGGATTACCATACTCCCAATGAGTGATACTTGCCCCCATCATCATCATCTTTGCATGATATTGTGCTCATCGTCTTATCACTCGCCAGCAGAACAAAACAGAACACCAAAAACAAAAACAAACACAAAACAAAATTGCAAATAAATGAAGAGTAGGGTTTTGCCGGGCACATGCATCAAGAACCCTTAAGCCGTGTTAGGCTGCACCATCGAATTGAATTGCAATCGCTAATCTAATAAAGCCAAAATAACAAGCTATAATATCCTTCCTAATGCATATCAAAGCTCGGTAGCACAAATTGCAATTACAACACTTTCAAGTTGGACTCAAAAAAAAAAAAAAAAACAAAATGCAATACGACAACTACTTCCTCATTGCAAATATGCAGACCCATTATCGATTTTCCTCACTTCCTATCGATTAAACTAATTCGCAATTCAAGTCACTTGCACATCCAAACTCAACCAAAATTACATCGGATCACATGGCACAAATTCAATCTTATGAGATCTAAAACTCTGACTAACGTGATTCTCGCAATCAATCCGAACATAAACAATAAAATAAGCTTAAATAATAGGTTTTGATTGGATAATAATCGAAGGGAGTTAAAGAAAGAAAGAAAAAACCCTATTCTTGGATTCAAAAATTGAGAGAAGTACGAAGATGAGAACCTGAGGAAGAAGAAGATGAGTCCGCCCACGCTTCGGTCCCGAGCAGTAGAGCAGTAACGAGAGTGATGGCTAGGGTGTTTTCGTGAAGGGGAGTTATTTGATACTCTGGTAGAGCATGACGCTTGATACGCATGCACTGAGAAATTGTACACATGGCATAATTAAACTGAAAATAAACCGAATATATCGTGCAAACATCTCTCGCTCTGAGCCAGTCCCAAAATCAGGTTTGGACAATTAGATGACACTTTAGAAAGGACCATTGGATGTTTTTCATTCTTAACCGTCCAAAAAGATGTCCACCAATCCGATAGTCGGACAATCAAATAAGAGTAATTTTCAGTTCGTGATATGGTGGAAGTGGGGCCCATAATTTGGAAAGTTTATTTTACTTGTGAGCAATGTATGTGATTTCTAAGTGCCAGAGTATCGTCCATCACACTGCCCAGAGTATCAGGGGAAATGCCATGGGTACTTACGCAATAATGAGATTCCTGGGCAGGAAGATTTCTAGGCAAGTTTGCATTGGGTCCATCCACAGTGGGACGTGACAGAGCAATGGTCTGAATTTTTGTATTCATGGTCACACCCGGCTGAACTTAACACCCCTTTCTATAGCGTAGGGACGTCGCTTTGGTGTATCCCTAGCTGTGGGGCCCACCGTGACATATTTGTCTTATATCCACGCCAACCATCCGTTTTTCATCCAAAACTTTTGTGGCCCACAGGAAGTTTTTAACGGTCAATCACCAGTGTTTCATGTGTTGTAGTTCACTTTTTTTTTTTTGTTAGGTTGTTAGTGCACCCCACTGTCATTGTTAGCTAGAGCTGGGCATCAGACCGAGTCGAATCGGATTGGGTCCAACTCGACTCGGTCCAAGTTCTGCATGGCCTGACCCGAACTCGGTCTGATCCGGGACCAACTCTGGGTCATCTAATCAATCCGATCCTAACACATACTGGCATGAACCGATCCAAGTCCAACTCGGTAAGGAAAACCGAGTCGGATCGGATTATGCCAGATTCGAATCGGTCCATTTTTTTTCCATCACAATTGCAGAATGCGTGCCAAGTTAAATGAATTCCTTCCAAGTACATGATGGTGGGGAGGAATTTCTGGTATGATAATACTTACTAGCAAAACAAAAGGAGAGAAAAATCATGTAGCTGACTCCAATTAGCTGGGATAAGGCTTAGATGATGATGCTGGTGATAGTGATATTAACAAAATAAAAGGGCCACCTGAAGAACCACCACCTATGAATATGGAAGTGAAAAAGATATCTGAAGAGAAGGGATGATGATAGGCAGATGCAAACGGATTCAAAGAAGTATAGAATTCTACCGGAATTCAGTGGGCGCACATAGGATGTTGACAAATTGTACTTTGATTGAAATCCAATTAAGGTTGCAGATTCAACAAGACAAAACAGACCCTAAGATCAATAGATCTGGGAACCTGTAACTCAAAAGGGATAACCCAATCAGGAAACTGAAAATGTTCAAAAATAGCATGGAGGAAGACCAATGAAGAGCCACGGAAACTACAAGGAACTTACTGCAAATGAATTTATTAAAAGAGAAGAAACTGATTACTTGCAGATTCAACAAGACAACGATAAACAGGAAAGAAACAGACAATAAAGCAGGTGAGCTGAGAAATGAATAATGAAGACAATATACAAATAAGCAATGAATATACAGAGAGCGGAGGTGTGAGTGGGTCTCCTACCTAATGAATGGAGAGCGGAGTGGAGCCTGGAGACTGGAGTGGCCGCCTGGCTGACGAGCGTGAGTGAGTGGCCTGAGGCTGACGAGCGTGCCGGGCTGCCTGCGTTCGGGAGGGTAGAGAGGGTCTGGGGATTTAGGGTTCGGCGCGGCGGGCGTCCCGGTAGAGAGGGAGGGTAGGGTAAAAGGTCAAAAATAAAAATAAAATTAGTTATATATATATACACATAGAGAGAGAGTGTGTAGGGTAAAATAGTAATTATACATCTAGTCAGGTTGGATCCGAACCGGACCGGTTCCGAATGGATCGAATTTCGGTTCAGTGCGGTCTGATTTATATATGACTTGATTCCGACCGAATTAATGATTAGATCTGCCTGATCCTACATGAACCTGACCATTTCAAGCCATCGGTTCAGCTCAAATCAGGTCAAACTTAGTCTGATCCAACGAATGAGGTCAAGTTTGCCCAACTCTACTATTAGCCACCCTACTAGGATTGATACCAAGACCTTAGTGTTGAAATGAGGTATCTTTCGCCCGGTCTACCACTTGAGCCATGGATCAGGGTGTTCAAGGTGTGTTGCTGTGGTTCACCTTATATTTGAATTGCTCCGTTCTAGAGCCATGCCCTGAAATGAGCTGACAAAAGGATGGACGGTGTGTATATACAACATACATCACGGTGGCCCCTCAGCCAGGGATACACCAAGCCGCGTCCACTGCATAAAAGCTTCAGGAACTTCATCATGCTTGACATGTGGCAGCACTGCACACGTGTGAGAGACCCAAGCCACGCATAAGGGGGACAGTAAGAAATCAAGCCGTTGCTCTCATTTCGTGGGTCATGCATGTGGACGGATCAGGTTCTTTAAACTGTCCATTTCTATTGTAGGCGTGTGGACCACTACAGTTGCAGATCAGCATGCGTTTTAGTTTAACGGTCCACACTCGATGATCCGCTTGGATCTTCAACTCACGTGCTACATGTGAGCAGCAAGTGCCTAAAAACTGCACTCGAGGGTCATTCATCCAGCGGTTCCCACTTTGAACATGCACTGGACTATACTCCTCAACTGGGCCACACCTGTACATTGAATATCGACCATTCGTGGTCTTTTCCTAACCGTCCATTTTTTTCTCATTCATGTGACCCACTTGGTCAGGTGGCCTTACCTAATTTTGGGTCAGGGCAAGATCTGGTGAGCTCCCCATGAGTGGCCCTGATCGTGCCGACACATGGCCCATTGGCAGGTGTGAGGAGAGGAATTCTTTCTGCTACTCGTAGCAGCACAGATCTTCCTCAAGTGGCTTGACGGCGATCCTTGAAGTGGAGTGGGTGATGATCCCAGCCAAAACCAATTGGGTGTGTGGGGCCCACCGTGATACATGTGTTTTATATCCATACCATCCATCCGTTTTTTCAGATCATTTTAGGGCATGAAGACAAAAATGAAGAAAATCAAAAGCTCAATTGGACAACACCACAGGAAACAGTGGTGACTAAACGCCCACCGTTAAAAACTTATTGGTGGCCATAAAAGTTTTGGATCAAGCTGATATTTGGGTTTTCCCTTCATCCAGGTCTGTTTGACCTTATCAACAGGTTGGCTGGCAAATAAGCATTACAGTGGGCGTTAGGAAGTTTTTTAATGGTGGGTGTCACTGTACCTACTATTTCCTGTGGTGTGGTTAATTTAACCATCAGATCTGCTTCATTTTTCGACATATAATCTGAAATTAGATAGTAAAACAGATGGACGGCATGGATAAAACACATAAATCACGGTGGCCCCACAGCGCCCAACATCACCTAGTGTCACCACCTAATCTGCTTCCAGCAATACTCCCACCATATGGTGGTGTCCAGATCATCCATCTAGTGGGTCCCGCCCGCCATGGATGAGCACGTCGACAATCCACTGATCTTCACTATACATGCACCGGTCAATTAGGATCAACGATCCACGTTTCAACACCCTTCATATAAAGGCTGCAGACCTCTAGTCAATGGGATTTCCACATGGTCCATAGTGGTTTGGGCCTACTAAATGAACGGCTTGGATCAGTAAATGGAGCCGCACAAGGGAAAACACTCTAATGGCCATCAACACTCAGGAAGTTCTAATTAAAAGAAATTGAGCGGGAAAAGAAAATAAATAACATGTTTTGACCTTGCAATCTAGGCCCCAAACTTGAGTCCAATCACTCCTATTCATGGTACACGTGTGCAAGATCCATAGCCATTCAAAAAGGTGGGCCAGTTCATATGTGAGATTTGGCTCAAAAGTCATGCTGAATCGCCTCACCATGTTTTTTTTTTTTTTTGTTAGCTTGTTAGTACACCCCACTGGCAGTTCACACTTCACTGTTAGCCACCCCTACTAGGGAATCGATACCAAGACCTCAGTGTTGAAACGAGGTATCTTTCACTCAGTCTACCACTTGAGCTATGGACCTGGGTGTTCGTCTCACCAAGTTGGTCACACCACGTAACAAAAAATCCAATGGTCAGAAGAAATACACGGATGCATTCCAAGTGAAGTTAAAAAGCACCCTATTTCACATTTGGGCCCCTACAACAAAGGGCCCAGATCTTGCACATGTTCACAATGATCACACACGTAAACCTCTCATCATTCACTTGATGAGCATGCTGGCTTTAAATATACACATTCGGGGCTAAGCATTTGAGAATGCATCTACCACACACATATCGTCCGCTGAATGGGTAGTGAGCATTCGACTCATAGCTGTATTTTGGACTTCTAAGCCGATCACTCAAAGTGTAGGTAAGGTTGGCAATGGGCTTCATCTGGACCAACCATAATAAAAAATTTTGAACAGGGCTGGCCTTCAACCAATCCTGGCCTTAGTCCTGAGCCTGACCGACCAAAGTGTAGATAAGTTACTTGGAAGAGGAGAGCACAAAGGCCGCTTTTCAGGAAAAATACTTTCTATCGCTGGAGAATTCAAAAGCTTACAAGTTTCAAAGGTTGATTACAAATGAAAGCCTCTTCTTGTAAAGATCTAAGAACCTTCTTGTTACTTAGTAAAGGTGATCAGAATAGTGCTAGGTGACAATCATTGAACGACCAAGAATACTGTAAAATCTTTTTAAACAAGTCTACACTACTATCTATATTACATTCTTCTACCATTATCTAAATTTTTCTACACAACACTACACACTGTACAAAGCATAGGGTTGAAGATGAGCCAAAATTTATTGAATCCTTGGAATAGCCTCTTGGAAATGTAGAGACCCCCCATATGCCCACAGATACATAGTAATATGCTCATCATAGAAACTGTGTCATCATTAGTCAGAAGGTATGCAATATACTTGGTTTTCAGTTTGTACAATTGAGCCCCATGGTTCCATACCATTGGTCTGCTAGGCACCTACATGGACAAACCATGACTCAAAGATCACCCGGAGAGGATACTCATAAAGGGGCACTAGAGAAGAGTGGTATATCCATCTCTTTGTAGATGATTACAAAGGCAGTTAAAGAAAAGGACAAGGGATGCTGTTCTGCCTGAGTATTTTATCTGTCTCTCTAGGAAAATGGATATCTCTAGAAAAGATTTTCAGTTCAATCTTTGTTTTTTCTCTCCACTCAGACTAATCCACGTACTCGGCTTCTTATACTTAAAGTGATTCATGTATCTACTCCAGTGATACTAATCATAGATAGTCAACATGAGAAACACAACATGAATCAACATTCAACTACAGGGGTGGGGGGGAGAAGCAGCCCAATATGGGTTTATAGGATCTTTTAGCATGAGAGTTCTTCATAGCATTGTCCAACCCTGCTGGGGCATGGTAGAGCAATGGTTCGGATCACAAAACATGGGCTGCACTTTGCTCTTGCTCCAAATAGATCACCCTTAATTGCAGATTGGCTCTTTCTATGGCATATATACAGTAAACATGTGTGTATAACAACATTTACATGCCTGAATAGTCGACAAGAAAATACAGTATGTTTCCACATTCAACTTGAAAAGGGGGAGGGGAAAGCCCAAGACCAGTGGATAGGAATCTTTCAATATAGGAAATATTCAAGGGCATTGTCCATCCCTAATGGGGCACAATAGAAAGATGATCCTGATCACAGAACATGGGCCCCACTTGTACAAACTAACAACCTAAGTACAAAGTACATAACCGAATTGCCCCAGATAGATTGCCCTTAAATGCGAAGTGGCTTCTATCCGTGGTGTATATATATCAATCATGTGTAAAGTCATCATTTACAAAGTCTTTCCAGCCTCTCCAAGTTCAAGTTAGAGGCTCCCCAAATCCTTGAAAGACAAAAAAAAAAAAAAAAAAAAAAAGGAAGTGGAAGAAAAAGCAAATCTGTTGTAGTGTTCCGCTACTATAAATATGGCTGTTGAAAATATATGATAGTCCAAAAAGCAAATCTGTTATTCCGTCTTTTCCACTACTATCAATATGGCTGTTGAAAATATATTATAGTCCATTTCTTTTACCACAATACAACAAAATGCTCGCGTTGGGTCAGGCATTTGGAACTGTGGAATGCCACGAGAAGGGGATGGAGCCCAGGGACTTGCCTGCACAGTTGGAGTTTTGAAGGACTCGTGCGAGCTCTGGGTCACGGCAGTGTCTCATTGCCTTGAGGATGTATGTGTCATCATGCAGTGAAAAGGGTGTGCTGGCAATAACAACAAGGACAATGTTATAACTGAAACAAGCTGCAGAAACAGAGAATGGGACTGTAACAAACACGTTTTAAGTAATAAAACCATTCGCTTGAGTCAAGGCAATTAGAACTTCAGATTTAGCAAATCCATACCCATGGAAATCGAAGTGCACCAACTGCATGTCTTGAGAGATCTCGATCTCAACCTTTGCCTGTGGGCGTGTCTATTTTCCTCAAACAGATGAATGTTAGAATATATAATTAGAGTAAATAACAATAATTTACCATGCAAAGGGTTGGCTCCAGTGGTACTGGCCATGTGTGAGCCCACGTGCTGTATTCACACCATCCAACCCATCCATCAGTTTGTTACCAGAAGGAACCCCACCCAATACTCATCCAGATCCAAAATTGAAGGGAGCCAGAGCAAAGGAAACAAACTGGGAGGGAATACTCACCCTTGAATTTAACAGGGGCATACCTGGGTCGTAATACAGCTTGATTTCCCTTTATCTGGCATGGATGAAGGATCTGAACAGACTGGATTCTATATCTACAATATGGTAGGGCCCCCACTCTAGTCATTGGTGGGTGTTCCCTCTCAACATGTTCCATGTTCTATGGCCCACCTGAGATTTGATTTGGTTGATTTTGGGACGCTAGGGTTTTTTGAGGTGAAGCATCTGAAGGACAGGTGGGATTCTGTGTACACCACTGGGCCCCACATCTATCTGGTACCACCTTGAGGTTATGGTGGTACCAGTACCACTGGAGTGCACCCCACAAATACACCAAAAATCTTATTTCGCCACATTTTGTGTTCGTGGGTCAGTGGGTATTGGTCTATTGATTTGTTCACCGAGACTGAAATATAAAGAACAAGAAATGGCATCAAGCCTCTCAACCTCATAGAAATTCTCTGCATATTTGTCATAACCATACGCATGGCAAATATGTATGGTGACAGCAATTTTTGATCTGGCAGGCCACCTACACGGATGGGCTGCAGGCAAAAAGCTGCAGTGATTGGACCACTCTTACCATCCAGCTGTGGTTTTGTTCATTTGACGTGGACCATTCCACTTATTCAAGCGGCTGTCCCTTTCATCTGGCAACAGATATGATGGGAACCACAGTCCAAATCCCCTTGATTCTAGGATATGGCCCATCAATTAGTGGCCCACGAAATCAATGGTCCTAATCATCATGCATGAGTCCCACATTTACAATGATGAGCATTATAGTATCAACTATCAAAGTTCTCATCACAATCTCTAATTTATGGAACAGTTTATGGGCATTGAATATCCTACTGAAAAATATAGACCAAGTTAAGAGGGATTGGATTTGATTTAGAACTTCCTTTGTTTACAAAAGAAAGCAAATCCAAACTGAAACTAAGCTGATTCAACGTGATAAAAATAGTATATACGCAACGAATTCAAGGATAAGTAAAGGACTGTCAGATGGTTGTAACTCCATAATGAAGCACCATGAGCAATGAACAAGTTTTAGTAGCGATTCTGGCAGTTTTTACTAAATACCCACCTTCTCATGCCTTCAGAATTTTGTTCTGAATTGTTTCTCTTGAATATATTTACAAGGAAATGCCTGTCAAAAAGGGGGTGTATGCTAACCTACAACAGGTTGTAGGTGATCAGTTTCATTAGAAAACCCATTGCTAAACCCAACCTAAGAAACGTCATCTAATGAAACCCAACCCATTGCTAAACCCAACCTAATGAAAACAAATATATCGTATGAATTTATTAGTCATCTGATTCATATCATCAACTCTGCAACGTAATCTAACTGTTATTGTTATCAAATTGATCATCAGACCATGGATCAAATCCAGATCATCAATCAAGACAATCTGAAATGTTGGCTCAGTCAGAACTGTAACCAACCATCTTGTGTGGCTATTTGGTTACATCAAGGGGGAGTTGAAAGTGTCAAATCAAACTCTTTAGTGTCCAGTAGGTGTCGATCGTAGATTACTGGGGAAGAGTGTAAAAATATTTGACTACCCAACGATGGCAACTTCCAGCGAAAGAGTCCCGAATCCTTGCTCAAAAAAGAAGAGAAGCTCCAAATTCGGTTGGCCAGAGCAAAAAACTCTTGCATCTCATCTTCCCTCAAATCCATGCAGACACGTAGAGACCAAACCAGCTCTCCGCCTATCATGCCAAAGAATTGACCAATTGTTGTCCAATCGATCAGAGGATATATGGTATAAAGGAGGAAGTCCCAAGTGAAAGAGAATTTGCAACCCACGCATCTTACCAAAATCTTATTCGAGCGTTGCCTCCCACCTCATAGACCACCCCGAAAATTCCACCCGACCACTAACCACGGACTTCCATATACCGAATGCCTTAAACTAAGAAAAGAAGATGAGAGAGAAAACCACCCTCCTTGTTGCGCCCATATTTAAAGAGATAACTTGCTTCCAAAAACTATCAGTTTCTGATGGGGACATCACGCGCACACGCACGCCTCCCCTATGCACGCATGCAAGGAGGATGAGGGCCCCACCATCGATTTGGATCGATGATGATGTCCAGGGAGGGCCTCCTAGTTAGAGGACTGCGTTTTGGTTCGTTGGAGTTAGGGGTGCACACGGTTCGGATCCAGTTTCAAAAGGGATGAGAACTAAAGGCGGCCCCATTCACATGAATGGTCCATATCAACAGCTGGCAGTGACCAATTCATCTATCTCCTTAACTATTCGGTTCCAGTTTCAAAACCGGAACCAAACCGTGTGCACCCCTAGTTGGAGTGGACCCGATAGTCATGTGAATCTCACCATGGGTTCTCATGATCGTGGCCCACTATTCTAATTAATTTAGTGCTTTAGGTTTTACTTATTATTATTATTAGGAATATCATAGACGGTTTAGATTGCTTTAACTAGTTGTTTTTTTTTATTACTTCGTCTCCAAGTAATAGGTTGCGCACATGGCGGGAGTTTTGGGGTATAGGCTTTTATTATAAATAGACACCCCTTGTAGGTTTTTTTTCATTGAATATTATGAATAAAATTCTACGTTTTCCTTCTTCTCTAATTCTCCGAGTTGTGGAAATCCAATTGGGTGCGAAACCCTCCTTTCTTCGAAGGGCTAACTACCGTAGTGCCAAGCCGCACCCATCCCGATTCGCCCCCATCTACTACCATCAATATCCACCATCTCCTACGACCAACTAATCATCAAATCCATCATCCCTTCGCAACAATTCTCCCCCTACAACAGAATTTCGGAATCTGGCCCTGCAGAAGGGTTGAAATTTCGGCAGAGCACCGTGATCAAACCGATCATCCGTTTGGCTTGAAACTTAGAGGGAAAGTAGCCCACCCCTGGCCAACCAGGGCCAAGCTGGCCTTTTTCTAATTTGTGGGCCCCACACATGTGCGGGCCACTACCAACGCACGTGCGTCAAGCAAGTTAGTTGTTCACACGTGCGGAATCGGTACCAGGTTCTCTCTTTCCTCTCTTTCGCTCCTCTCTCACCTTATTTCCCTAACCCTAACCCTAGATTGTCCTAAATCCCTATTTCCATGCACTTTTTTAAACCCTAGGGTTCCTCGAATTGAAATCCGTGAATCCCTTGGATTGGAGAAATATTTCTGTGCATGTGTGGATGAATTTACTCTCCTTTGAGTATTGTTTGGTCTATAATTTTTATTGATCCAATACTAACATGTGTAGGCCTGGACTCGCATAGATTCCCCTTGATTGAGTGCTTGACTTTATGTGGGTTGTAGAATTGTGTGATTGTTTCTAATTTAGTATGATCTTAAGCCTGAATTTTTTTTGCATATCATGTTTAATTTCCATGTCCTGCATCAGTTTCATAGCTGAACCTCCAAAGCCACTTCCCAAACAGCTCTTGATTTAGAGATATGAAATGGATAGCCAGGTTGGACAGAGCAGCTTTTATCCCCAAACCCCCTACCCCCTGAGCTTGTGAAACCATGGCCATCCTTCTAAATGAAAAATTTCTTTTCTTCCCTACCCTACCATAGAAAATAACATGGGAACTTATCGTATAATTGATAACCTCAATCAAACATTTGAAGGGAGAGATGAAATAGGAAGGGACTTTTACAAGAGTGCCCCTCCAAACAAAGGTGGTTGAAGCTTATGCTCCACCCTTTCCACCACCAAATCCCATAACCGCTTGGCTAGGAGTTGGCTTGCCAATGCTTAAAGAAGATAGGGGTATGCCTTCAACTTCCCTGTCTTAAATCCCCTAGCTGCAGCCCTACCATCTCACTCTTTAACAAATTAATCCTCAAACCTGAGACTGCATCAAAGTAAGTCAACACCCTTTCTAAATTTCCAATCTGAACAATCTTCGGAGAATAGGAGAATGTCATTGACAGCATACTGAAGATGGGCTACATGCAAGTCCTGTCCAACCTTAAATCAACTAAACAGACCTCTCTTTATTCCCTTATCACTCATCCTACTTAGACCTCAATAATCATCACAAAAAGATATAGGGTTAGAGGGTTCGCTCTGCCAAACTCCTCTAGATCCACCAAAAAAGCCCAAGTTCTATGTTCACATTTGTTTCATTGGGAGAAGAAAACAACAAAAATTCTTGAGAGAACATGTAGAGCCTCTTTTTTTTTTTCGTTTTTTTTTTTTAATGCTAGGTAAGTATGGGCTCGAGAAATTGCTACTAACAAAAAAATTTAGTAGTTAAAATCATAAACACTATGAAGACGACAGGGGATAGAAAGTATTCTTGGGTAATTATATTTTTATGGCTAAATTGAGAAAAAAATTAATAGATACCAAATCTGCAATTCCAGCTTACATGACATCATGGCATCTCTTTCTTTTGGAATTTAGAAAGTAAAAAGGAACTTGAGTGCATCATGATCAAGGTGCTCCGTAACGGTAACGGTGGCCGTAACGGCCACCACCGTTACCTTTACGATATGGGGCATAACGGCCGTTACAACCCCATAACAGCCGTTACGGTCTCTCTTTTTTTTTTAAATTAAAAAAAACCTCCGAAAAACGTTTATCTGCCTTGTAATGTTGATTAAAAAGTATGAAAAACTTATATATGTCCCGTAATAGGCCATTATGGGGCTATTATGGCCTTTATAGTACATGTAACTTGCCGTTAACGGCAATTACAGGTCATTTTTTCCATAACAGTTGGTATGGCCATTACGACCCCGTAACGTGTAATGGTTGCCACCGTTACCTTTACGTAACGACCTTTATGGCCCCATAACGGCCTTTACAGCACACCATGATCATGATGGGAAGAGGAAAAATCAGCACTGCCTTACACATTTCATTAATTTGCATAGATAATGAATATACATAAAGTGAGATAAACATCAAACATACCCGAACTAGTATAAATGGCAAGGGAACTCCTGCAACATTATTTCCCAACTCGTGCACTTGCTGATTGCGCAGCATTAGGTTATGAAGACCTACAATCTTTAGAAATAATAGTAACAACAATAACAAAGAAGCATAAGAAAGACTACAGTAAAAAATCATTTCACAAAGAATGTTATCCTTAGGATTCAAATGTAACATTCACTAAACACAAAAATAAAGAACCATGCTAAATCTATTTGCAAGTGTAGGATCTCAAATCCAACTCCCCACACAAGTGCCAACGTGCAGATGCAAGATATCAGCTGTTCATCATGTAGGTCCCATGGTGCATGCCTTGTGGCCCATTAGATCAAGGCAGTTTGTTCATCAGGTGGACCTCACATGTACTTTCAAATGCGGTGTTGGTCAATTTTTAACTGTCCACTTTTATGTAAACACGTCCTAACTGATGACCTAACTGGACTGATTTTCAGGCCACGGCACATACATGGTGTGGTGAACCTAAATAATTGGGCAACTGGAAAATAATAAGGAAAATAATAAAAGCAAGCATAATGATGACAAAGAAGCTATTGTAAATTAAAATAAATAAATAAAAGGAATACCTGTTCTTCTAATTCGTGCAAGTAGGTTGCTTTGTTTTCAATCTTACTCATCAGTTTCAAGCGGCTGCCTGCAGAAAAGCCAAAACTATTCAGAACTGCTATCAAGTTTGTATGTGATGCTCAGTTCTGCTAAACAGTAAAAGAGTGCTGTTTTATTAAAACTGAGTTAAAACCAGCAGAACCAATAGATCAACACCTTGCCGTTATAGACTCAAAATGTGACATACCTGTAGCTCTTCAATGTCATTAATTATCGTACGGGGAAACCCCTTCCAATGTATTTCCTTTTTGTCCTTGGCAATAATATCCATAGCCATGAGAACATTTATTGCATCATACACCCGTCGCCGTATGTTTTTCTCATCGTACTGCCATGGAGAGAACATCACCAAAATATTCTAATACCATCCATTGCAATCATCTCAGAAATTCGGATATTAGTTAGTTCTTAAGGAGACCTGACTTGAGTCAAACCTGATTCAGAGTCACAGTATCACTGTCTGTTGCTGAAAATTCTTCTATGATTTCATCCGCAACCTGGAACCAAATATCAACTTCACTCCATCTGGGACAAATAACCACTGAAAAGAAATACAGAAATACTGGATGATAGCAAACAAATATACAGTGCACAGTGAGATATCCCATCATCCAGTTTGGTTTCTATGTAGCAGTGTATCAGACTACTGGTTGCTGGATTCTGTTTCAGGATGATCAACTATTGCAATCATATCGATGCAGGCACTGGCCATGATTCAGAGCTTTCAAATCTTAAAATCAGCAATTCAGGTTTTTCAGTGTACATTACAAAGTGAACTAAACCTCTCTATAAAGTTTTTTTCCGGAAATTATTTGGAAAATTATCTCATGAGTTATAGTTCCCTTTCAGAATCTTCACCAATACGTTCCTATAAAAATGCTGATGCAGGATGGATTTGGAAAAGCAGCAAAAGTAGATGAAGACAATTTGTAGGTTGAAAGGTGGGAGATGGAAGGGAAAAAACAGGGATCGATCATACAGAATCCATCCAAATCATGATTGCATGGAATCTACCACACAATCTAGAAGCATCGTATTTTCAGTTCCAGCAAAGGACTATCGCAACCCTGGGAAAATCCTTTGCAGGTTTAAACCTAGAGTAAACTGAAATTTCATTCATAATTAATTCATCTATTCATGAAAGAGTCTTTACGTGTCTATATATTTGTTTCTCAAACCAAAGGAAACCCTAATCTAATACTAAGATTCATTAATTCCAATCCCAAGAATCTATTTTAATTAAAATATTAACAATTGCTATAATATTCCCAGTTCCCATCACAACCATACAACACTTCTGTAAGTTGGCCTTATTAACTCAATTCATGTCAAAATCCCATAATTTTAGGCTCGTTCTAAAGGTAAATCAATATGCTCGAAGAAGGGATCAATGTGTAGCTCTTGCATTGTTTGAGGTGGTCCATAAATAAGTGACGGAAACACAACAAAGGAAACTTGCCTAATTTGTTACTAACTGTTGCCATAAGAAATAGCCCCAACCGTATGGAACATATGGGCCGCAAGTCAATTGGACCACCTTGTGGGGGATCCACATTTCAAACGACCATCAGGGGCCAACAATACCGTCTAGCAGATTGTGAGGAAATTCTTTGATCGGAGAGTTTGCAGGATCCACTGCACAGAACAGATAGGTCGTGGACCCACTTCATTGGATCGACAGATCATGCCGCCCACTTCACTGATTGGTCAGATCACAGGGCCCACTCTCCTGGGCTGCATCAAAGTATCACTTAGGTGAATACTTCATAAGACTTGTTTGAATACTTTGTTGACAGTTCAACTCTTCTACAAAATTCCCATGTCCAACACCTGTGTGAGATGCATGTCAGACACACGCCAACACAGTTAACCAGGAAAACCTTAATTATTCCTCTCTTTTCTTGTATCTTAGCAGGTATTTATTATATGTTATTTAGTACTATTGTATTTTTATTGATATATTTTTTCGAATACACTGCATTTATGAACTAGAAATTATATACAATACATTTTTCAAAAGGCGACACATGCCATTACACCAGACCAATCAACCAATATGCTTGATGCAATCATGACAAAGAATGTCTATGCACATGTGCAGACACCACCGTTGTGCATTACCGCAAAATTCACTAAGCCTGCAGCCTTTTTATAGGCATAAAATGCTTGCTCATTATGCTTTTTGAACATATGGTGTTGAACTAGTTTTAAAATTTTCTTTACCTATGCCTTGTTTTAGTCCTACATTGGAAGTGAGGTAGAGATGAAATGTGGTTTATATAGGATCCTTCCTATATACCTATTGTTTAAGATTCCACTATATAAATGGTCTTGGGCAGTGAGCTACGGGGCTGCTTAGGCACAATGTGGCGATTTAGTGGCGCACTTGGCAGGCTAGGCTATCGGCCTCCATCATGCCTTAACTCTTTTCCAGATGGACCTATCCGTTGGGCATCAAGCCCAATGAAGTAGATGACAGGACATAAAGTCTTGAAGCCCATCTAGGGAGCTGAGAGGTCTCTTAAACTAGAAGCATCCTGTCATTACTGCACTACATTGTGACTGTGCATTTTATTAACTGCACAGTTAATATGCTTCTATAAAAGAAGATGGGAGTTAGGTAATGGAACTACTTCATCTCCATTTCGTTCTTTTCAATTCATTTTGCGCATATAGTGCAAAGGTCAAGTACTGTGTCTTCGCTGAGTAGTGGAAGCTCGTTGGAAGACTGGATCGAGCCAGGCTTAATTAAATCCCAGGGTAGTGTTGCAAAGTCCCTTGCACATTTGCACATTTGGGAGGCTTCGACTCTTGAAGAAGCATACAGCGGTACGCGCCTTTAAGCCATTCATGGCATTCTGTAAGTGCAAGGGCATTTTCATATTTTATTTTCAACATATGGGTAGTTCAAATTTCACTAAAGAAACTCTTAATCATTAAAACTACTTCTGCATTGATCCTTCAAAAAGAAACCAAACAACATGCCTGGCAACAGTTCTCAGTCAAACTCGATCCTTCAAATAAAAAATCTCAGACTGATATCACTTCAAGTATTATCAGAACAAAATCCTGTGTGCTTATCAGTTTGACCAAAATCTGGGTATTTGGCCTAGGTTGGCGTGGAAGAGCCTCAACTAGGCCAGCCCATTTACATCCCTAATCAGGAGATAAGAAAATCCAGAATAATTTAGGCTGCATTTGGAATAAGGAAGATAACTATGTCACTGTATATGTGCTAACAGTTGTCAGGCCGTACGGCAAGAGTCCAACTTGTCAGGCCATTTTTTTTGAAAATAAATTACATTTCTATTGAAGAAATTTTCCAGGAGAAACAACAGATTTCTTTGGACGTGATGATGGCCCATCAGATGCCATCAGCAATCACTGTCCCCATAATGAATTCATTCCTTCGACAACAAAGATGGCCCTCAATTTTCCATGTTTATCCCATTAGAAGCATAAATTGTCACTTCATATACTTCGCACAGACTCTCCATACATACAATGGAACCTGGATTTCCTGAACAATGACGCTTCTACAGTCTAGATCTTGAGCAAAATTAAATTGGCTCATTAGCTCCAGAGTGTATAATCACTGGGTCAGCAACAATTCTAACTTTTTGCATCTTAGCCAAACAGAAATATATGGTTTAGACCAATACTTCATGACCTCCAAAGATAAACTGATTTGAAATTTTCTATCAAGGACCACTCTCTATGGTGTTTTATGTTCCAAGAGTATATAAAGAAACCAAAAAAAAAAAACAATATTGATAATAATACCATATGAGGTGGGGGCCACCAGACACTACCTCGCTGTATGTGGTTCTTCCCTTGCTCTCAACCTTCTTACAAACTGAAAGCAAGAAAATCAATGTGAAATGATTGAAGCTTGAAGCAAATAAGTCTGAATTTCATTAATATCCAATCCTCATTTGACTAATATATGGGCATATTATCAAGCGCGTTGTCTAAACTTCATTAATATCCAATCCTCATTTGACTAATATATTGGCATATTACAGTAACTGATATGAGAACAATACGATAATGCAGCAAACTCCTTTATGAATTTAACATGTGTGACAAATTCATCTTGCAACATTGGGAGAACTGCAAAGATTCGAAGATGGCTAGCTGACACATAAGTACATTACATCAACTCCAAAGGTGCATCAGGTGAACGGCACAATGTCACCCAAAACAATATTGAGTATACCAATATAACTACCCCTAACCTATTATGCTGAACTGGCGAAGCCCTCCACCTGCAATCCGTGAGACTCTCTTCTTCTTCGCTGTACTATTTATGGAGAAAACAAATTTTTGAATTGTGTCACTAAAGCAGTATTTGCAACCAAAGCTCGTGCATTTCAATAGGAAAACTACATAATAAAGAACCCATGGCTAAAATCTAGAAATTGGATTCGAGCTAAGTGTATATATGCTTACCCATCAACCATTGGACTCTGGATATCCTCTCCCTGGGTATCCAAATTGTTAACCATTGGACTACTTTCATTATCAGTTGTAGTTGCCACCTGATCACCGCCTCTTGGAGAAGAACCAGTAATCCTTGCACAGGAATGTGCCTGGCTAAAGCTACGAGGAAAATCTGCCCATTGCATTTACAGTACTCCCTAGCAGGCAGTGATAAAGAATAACCCTTGGTCTTCTCCCACTGTTTATATGCAATGATTATTAAATAATACCTATGGGCAAACACAAAAAGCGCCATAGAAATTATTATACACAGAGCCACCAGAATTGAATTGCACATGTTACCATAAATGAGACAATAAACAGTGAATTTTCCGTGAGACTGGGTACATGGAATAGCATTAGATATTGAGAGAATGAAAGCACATCACCACCAAGATCATGCCAAGAGGACATTTCTATTACATTGTTGTCAAGACTAACTAAAATATATACATGGTGCTGTGAGCTTGAGAGGCAAAACTGTCAGAAAATGTATCATATGCATATGTTCAATTAGAATGGGCATTCTACTACAATGTGCCCATGAGATACTCATATTTCATACAGATTTGACAACTGCACACAGATAAGCCCAACCTCTCCACATGTCACTACATATGTCAAGACAGCACAAGTGCAAGATCCAAGCCGTTCATCAGGTCATCCTCAAAGTTTTGATGGCCAGACCACTCATCAGGTGGACCCTAAAGCACGAAACAAATGGACAGCTAAAAAACCTTTGGCAATGATTTTTAGCTGTCCATTTAATTTGTTCACTCTTGCCAACCTGATCTTCCAGTCAGAGCATCTACACCATAGGGCCACCTGAAGGATAGCTCAGATATTCAAGCACATGTCCACTTAACACGAGGTGGAATGTTTATCAATTGGTTGTACATGGTATGGACTAATGCCCTCTTGGCACAGGTGGTGGCATTTATATAAGTTGGCAGTTGGCAGTTGGCACATAAGCTTAGTAATACATGTGTGAAGTGGTTTGAGGCAGCCTAGTAATAAACACTCCAGAGTGCTACTTTTCGACATGCCAATCTGAGAGAAACAAGAGATATACACTGCAGTGTGCTCATACATACTCACGATATACCTGTGTGAATTTCCAGCTTAATGGCATAAAAGCAAGAGGTTCCTAATCATTAAATCACTCAAAGAGAGATTTGATCATTCGAGTAGAAGTTTGATTAGACCAGATTGAGGGTACTAATCAAGCATGGTTGATCAATCCAAGAGGTGGACCGAATCAAGATCATTGGTCAGTTTTGAGCGATGGCTTAAGGGGTGTGATCAAATGGGGGAAAAAAAAGGAATCATGAATATCGATCAGAATGATCAGATTAAAAAAGAGAAGATGGTTGGGGAGTCAACCTTCTCATTCTGAAGAAAGCTGAGCAACTAAAATTGTGATCTGTCGAGATCGTGCATGAAATGTTATCTAGAACAAAGGAGCATTGATAGGTAACTCACAGAACTGATACAATTGCATTTACAGATCATGCACAAAAGTGGAATGTAAAGGCGGCAAAGCACAATTTGCACTCAAACAATCAGTAGAGGATGGCATGCCTGTTTGCATCATAATGGGAAAATGCCAATTGAGGAGTGGGATACTTTTATAAATCCTCACAGCTTGAAGATGAGATGAGACGTCAACTACAGTGACCATCTTGGGTTCATAGGCCAAATCTGAAGTACTTAGATGCAGTATGTTCGGAAATTATAAGTGTAGTTATAAAGTGTAGTGCTTCAATATCTCAAAAAATAAAGGAATTGAGTTTGTTCGATGGCACAAACTTTGAGAGTAGCTCAGTGCAATTTGCAAGAAATCAATGCCAAGAGGGAGCCATCAGAGGTATCCTACACTCTAGCATCTCACCAAAGAGATCGGGCTAGCTTTAGGTTTGGTGATTGACATGCTAGTGGCAACTACCATGACATCAGATTTCCAAACAAAAATGCAATCACCAGTAAAGGTTGTGTCCATGAATATCTTGAAATTAAAGAATAATTAGTGATTCTGCTTTCATATATTGAGGCATCATGACCGTGCATATTGATAAAACAATATAGAAATTTTAGCAATAATGGGAGTGCTAGTTTATCGCTAAAGTGCAGTTAGTGTTGAGATAGGTTTAATTTTCTTTAGTTGTTGTTTTGGTTATGCTTAGTTTGTAATCCCGCATGGAAAAGAGAGGAAAGTCAGATTGGTTTTCCCCTCCCACCCTTCTGTATGTACACTATAACTTTTTTAAGGAGGAAACTTTTGGATGGTCCGAAAGGTTCTTCGTTAGCACAACAGCTTTCGCATGTTACAGTTACTGTTGCACCTAGCAATTTGAGGTGGCCTACAAATAAACATTCTAGTGTGCTTACATGGTTCCTTATGACAATCTCAGAGGGCTGAGCAATATGCACTCCGGTGAGCTCATACGGTGATACAATGATGCATCCAAAAGCAGGAATGATGGATCAAAGGATGCATCAAGGCCACATAGGTTGACCAATCAAATATCTCAACCATCAAACCATCAAATTGGCCTAATCAAGGAAATCAATTAGATCAACCGTCTAATGATAGATCTGGACCCAAATAAATAGTCTAATTTGACTGTGTGGTTCCACAAGTCCATAGTTTTATTAATTAGTTGTTAGAGCAGTGATGGCATGCAAGTTTTTTTCGACACTTGTTTTATGCACCACTTTTTTCGTGTATCAAAAGATGTTTGAATGATGCAAAATTGGTCCCGCTTGAAATCACATTGAGTTAGCTTTCAAACAGGTCCAAGATCATGCAATTCTGATATTGTTCGAGTGTGTTATGGCCAATTTACATAGTTTGTATGGTTATGATGGGATTCAAGGATATTTTGTTCATTTCTAGTAGTCATCATTGTCATCATCTAAGCCTTATCCCAATTAATTAGGGTTGGCTACATGAATCTTGTTATGCCATTCCACTCTATCAAGGGCTATACCTTCAGACACCCTAGCATGAATTTGGTTGTTACTTGTTGGGAAACGACACACCTTTCCCTTCAATGTGCAAATCAATGGGATTAACAATATAAAAGATTTAAAGGATGAAAATTACTTTTAACACAAACAAACAAATCATCAAACATGTAGGATGCAAGAGACACCAAGATTTTTTACATGGAAAACCCTCCGATGTGAAGAGAAAAACCACGGGACCTAGTCCGGCACAAATCCACCATAACAGAAATAATGGAACTACAATCATCAAGAGACCTCTCTTGGATACCCAAACTACTTCACCCAAAGGTGGATTACAAGCAACATTAAAAAAATGAATTTCTCACCAACAAGGGATTGTAAAAAATCCCCAACACAACCCTTGGAGAAGACAATCGAAGGAACCGACATTGTGGATGGACCCTCACGAACCCGGATGCGAAGATTTCAGCGGTAGAAAGCTCTTGACCTTCTTCTACAAAACTCCATTTTTCTCTTATCTTTCTCCTCTTTTTCTCTAAGAAAGAAAAAACTCCAAATGTTGCTCTAACTCACTCAATGCAAAAGACCCCCTTTCTCTCATTTTACTTTGCTTGATGGCAAAAGGAAGATTGATGAGTTTCAAAAAATAAATAAATAAATAAATAAATAAAAATCTGATTTGTTTATGTTTTTCCAAAAAAAAAATCAATTTTTAAGAAAATAATAACAAATTCTTATGATTTGTGATTCGATACGATTCAACCCCTAGTACGATTTGTGATAGGATAACAATTTTGACAACATTGTACACAATAGTGCTTCGCTACTCCCAGAAATTTTTTTGTTTTAAAATAAGTGAGGGATTGTTTAAGTATTTCAAACAAACAAAAAAAATAAATAAATGTTTTGTTTTTAATTAATTTTTTATTTCAAATTCAAAAATCAAATTGCTTGTTAATGCATAACCCTTTCTTACAGTTTCACCTTCGTTTTAGTGAGGCCCAATAATCATTAGATTGTTTCCATTGTAAGAAATGTATCACATAATAGTTGGCCCATCAATTGCAATTAGAAACGGTCAGAACCAGTCCATCCTTCAATGATTCTCTTGTAACAGTCTTGGGTGGTCCATATAAAGGACACAGGCAAGGTCTTTTTATAGACACAAAAAAAAAAATGTAGTTAAAAAAATAAAATAAACAGTTTTCTCCTCTTCTATCCTGGGCATACAAAGATACTCTAAAGTAGTGTTGGGTTTATTCACAGTCAGTGCTAACTGGGAAAACCACATTACGCATTATATCCTGGAAGTAGCTCGTCAGGGGTATATATTGCACCGGTCAAATCAACCGAGGGGCGCGAACTATCTCAAAGAGAGCAACATTGTCCGCGCCTCGTCCCAGCATTAATCTCTATTCGACAATTTTGATTCTTCCAAACAGGTGTAGGGATCCAATTGTTGTTGATTCATTCTATTATTTGCTTACCTGCAACAACAAGAATTACATTAGGGTTTCCTTTGCTTCGAGAATCCATATATAAACATGTAGAGACTCTTTTGTGAAGGATTATGATGGTTACTTGGATAAAGGTTTTCCGTAGAGCATGAGTTGCTTCCCTTTGGGCATGTATTGCCTAAAACAGAAAAGGAGCTGGGGAATGTCGTGATTACTGTCATAGTAGCTAGTAGGTTGTAGGATGTTCAACGACCCTTTATTTTATTTTTATTTTTATTTTTTTCATTGCATCTGTAGAGAAAATTAATGGTTTGATCTTAAAGGAAAAGGTGGGTATCCAAATTGAGATTATACTTTTTTATTTGGTTGAGTCATATCCAAGCCCTTGGCCTATTGGGCCCACATTGTATGGACCATACCCCAAAATATCCACGGTACGGAAATCATAAAATTTCAATCTATCTCCTGAAAATATACGGTTAACAAGCAAAACAGAAAACGGTCCACATTCGACTGAAAAAAAATCCCAATATCGGTAGTTAGGATCGTCCTTCAGGGAGATTTTTGGGGCATGGTCCATCGGAATTAGGTCAAATCAAATCCCAAGGGTCTGGATCACTGTGCCATTGGCCCCACTTGTACTGAACTGAAAAACAGAGTATACTGTCCTTATACACGAAACCCGACATGAATCTACGAATTCATGTTCTAAAATCGAAGAAGAAGAATAAGAAGAAACCATAATATCAATGCAAACAGATAGAATCAAGGGTTTCTATGAAAGATTTTTTGGATTCTTGCAGAGAAATATCACAGCGTTTAATGGAAAAAGATATTCAATCAATCCGTGTTTATACCGCAATAAAATTCAAAAGGGGAGAGAGAGAGAGAGAGAGAGAGAGAGAGAGAGAGAGAGAGAGAGAGAGAACTTAGCAGTAGCCGTTCTTGGAGTTGGAAGAGAATTTCGACGGAGAGGGAAGAAGAAAAAGAGACGGACTAGTCTCTTCCCGCCTTGAGTAGATTTTATATATGAAAAGAGACCCGCGTATCGGCACTAGGTACTCGAGCTCCTTTTGTTCTAACAAGTGGGACAATTGTTCAGAAATCCAGACCGTTGGTTTGTTTCGTCCCATCTTGAATCTACCATGACTCAAAATTCTCTTAAACAAAAGACCCACACCACCAATCTCGGGTCTTTCTTCTGTTAAATGCTGACCGTTGTTGTATTTCTCTTCTCAGCCATCCATCGGTGGGTCACAAACAGAGAGTTAAGGTTCACCAGTCAATGAGAACGGCCTTCCTTTTCCGTAAATCTGATCCTGACCATTCAAAAAGGACTTGAATGTAAACGGCTGAACATTTTATGATTTATATATCCAGACGTAGAATGTTACTCTCTTTTGGCAACTCTAACCTTTTCCGCAGCCTATTAATGGTGGAACATACCTATTGAATGGTTTCGATCATCGATTCTTGTGGCCAACTACTAGATTACAAGTTCACTTCAGTACTCCGCGGACTACAAGAGCGGGAATCTTGTCAGAAACGGACGGAATTTCGTACGGACAACCGATGAATACAAGCATCGGCAGCTTCCGGTGCCGTGCTGTCTTTCTCGGCAACATGCAATTGTGTGGGAAATCAGTGCCGTGAAAACAGTGGACCCCAACATGAAGATCTCTATTCTAAAATATCGGAGTGATTTTCTTCCTAGAGGGACTACACCGACTGTGTCGAATCAGACCGTCGGTTGTCCATTCCTTCCAAAATTGGGGCCCTTATGATGATCGGACCGTCTTGATTTTTCTTGAATGGGTTATTCATTGTGGGTCCTACATTTTTCGCAGTACAGATGATCTACAAGAATGTTGAGGGAAAGGATGGTACGGTACGAGAAGTTACGGTACCTTGCCTCTGTAGGTGATAAGTTCTGTTTTCTCGAGTAGGGTAATTGTTGAGTGATCCAGACCGTTGGCCTAGTGTGAAAACACGCGGATGGATCGTTAACCAAGTTCCTTGTCGATAGGCCGTTGGATAAGAAAAGAGAAAGTACGACAGCCATCCGTTCCACTGAAGGACAGACCAGACATTGGATGCTAGCATCGTTTTGGAACGTTGGAATAAAAAAAAGGGGCGCGGATTACGTGTTCCCCGGGTAACACGTTACCCTTACTGTAGGGCCCACCTTGATGATATTTTGTATATCCATTCCGTCCATCCGTTTTTCCAGCGCATTTTAGTACAAGGTCCCAGAAATTAAGCATATCCAAATCCAAGTTGGGCCACGCCACAAGAAATAGTGATGATTACTTACTATTAAAAACTTTCCAAGGCCCACTGTAAGCAGATCCGTTTACATCCAACCCGTTAACAAGGTCAAACAAACTGGATGAAGGGAAAATACAATATGAATACATAATTTCCGTGGCTTAAAAAAAGCGATTTTAATCTTTATTCACCAATTTTACCGGATATTTGAATATGTTTAATTTTCGGAATAACATATTAAATGATATGAGAAAACGGATGGGCTGGGGGTATATGAAAAATAAATTCATCAAGGTGGCCCCAACATGTCAAGGGTAACACCCACTTGTTGGCTCTCAATTTATTTTGTGTGACGTGAGATTTTATATATATATAACTTAAAATTTGAGAGGATTGATTACGTGTTCAACCCCTTACAAATAGTTGAAAGAGACCTGTGTGTTGTTCAGCCACTTACAACTCGTTTCAACGCTGACGTGTTGGTATCGATTCGCTAGAGGGGGTGGCACAGCCATCTTGCACCAATCCACTGACACAGCCATCATTACCTGTATCCATGCCGGAATATAGCAATCCTGGAATATAGCAAATCCCATGTATCTTGCACCAATCCACTGACACAGCCATCATTACCTTGAAATCCATGCCATCCACCCTTATACCATTCAATCCCTTCCAATCCACCCGGCCAAACACGCCCTTAAGATAAAGCTTAATTATGATAAATAAAGATAAATTTAATAAAATAAAATTAATAAGTTTGTTAGATTGGTATAAGACGAATTACTTTGTTAAATTCCTCTACTATTTATTGACATCTATTATGACTTCTCTTCGAGCATTTATTCCTTTATTATATGGTTATGGCAGTTAAATCATAGCCATGTCCATCATTCAGATCCTTTATTCCATTTTTGACATGTCCCTTTAATCGTTTTTTCCACTTACAACTTTTCACCTCTTAAACTTTTCAATTGTGCCTCGTCATTAGATAGCACGTATTATCCACATCGTTGTTAATTGTACTTTTGCAAAGAGCACTCCAAATATCTCTAAAGTGTATACATTTCTCATGCAATGACATGTGTGCTTTTCAAATTGGCTTTTTAAAAATCAGTCGGAAACAGGGTATAATACCACTATGGTGTTTACCCGTAGTGACTAAACTCCAGTGGACACACTGTGATGCATGTATTTCATCCATGCTATCCAAATGTAGCTTATTTTAGGGTTTAAGATTAAAATAGAAGTAGACTAAGGGCCTGTTTAGGAGCGTGGGTTTGGAACCCCTGGATTAGAAACTCTCTGGATTTGCAATCCTCCCCGTGTGTTTAGCACCCTGGAGTGTGAATGAACTTTAATCCAAAAGTATCTATCCATGTTATATTTACTGGGGTTTGAATTTAATTACCAAAACAATTTTAATATCTCTAATTAGTGAAATATGTAATTTTTGACATAATGGTTGTGATAAGCCCGCTGAAATATATGTTTTGCCCGAAAATGATGAAATTCCAAGTCTCGGATGGGCCACAAGCACAAGATCATGTCTGGGTGACTAACCAATGATTTTTAATCGTTGGTTTACATGAACAATGTTTGGACAGTGCTAGACAATGTTTGGACGGTGCTGATCATCATTAGTGGGTCATGTGCCGAATAGAATGATAGTGTATAGTGACACACATGTTACACCTGCAACTATTGAAATGATTTTTGTTGTAATCCAAGCTCTCATCGTGGATTACAAACCCCCTCAAAGAGGAGATTGAAAACCCCCTGTTACTTTATGCTGCCAAACAACCAGGGATTTGGAACCCCCTCAAATCCCCTCCAATCCATCATGCCAAACGACCCCTAAAAGCTCAAAGGGACCACACCACCAGAAAACAATGGGATTGAACGCCCACCACTAAAAGCTTTTTTAGGGAGACAAAAGTTACATATCAAGCTAATATTTGTCTTTGCTCTTCATTCAAGTCTGTTGGACCTTATTAACGTGTTGGATGACAAATAAACATCACAGTAGAGCCTAATTAGGTTTCACCACGGGGCATAGTATCCCCATTGTTTCTTGCGGTGTGGTCCACTTTGAGCTTTGGATCTGCTTTATTTTTTGGCTCATTCCTTAAAATAAGTTGGCAAAGTGGACCGATGGCGTGGATGAAATACATACATCACAATAGGCCCCACAAAGTTTGGTCACTAGGGACATTGTTGGTGATCAGGTGACTAGGCACTTTTTAAAAAAAAGGACTGTAGGGGCACTGAAACCTCAAGGATATGACGATGGGAGGAACTCTTTCAACACGAAGTTACTATTTAAATAGAAGTGCGACGACCAATTACTTAAAATGCCTCACTTTTAAAGATATGGCATCTATCCTCATACGTATGACATACATATATACATCCATTATAACCGTCCAACTAGTAAGTCCCATTAAGAAAGAATGTGATATGGCCCATCAACTCAATCACTAGCCATGACAAAGGGCAAAAGCATTATTTTATTTATAAGTTGTTTTTTTTTTCTTTCATTGCAATGCATTTGCCAAATTCACATTCAAAGATATAATGAATGGTGTGTGCAATCACACATCAATCAGGGTTTAAATTATTTGTAATTAATACAGCAAGATTTGTATTAGAGATAAGACATGGTTCCAATAAGAAAGCATTATAAACATTTGGTATATTCGAGGCCCTGATACATGGCCCATTTGGTGTATATGAGACCCATGTGTAGGTCCTGCATGTTGTATATTTGAGGCCCACATCGATGCGGCCCAATTTAATGTATTTAAGGCCCATTGGTACGGCCCGTTGATGTAGCTCATTCAATGAGGCCCATTATGATGTGCATTAGGCCCATGGGTCGTGGCCTATGCGATGTATCTGAGACTCATGTGTAGGGTCCACCTATTGTGTATGTAACCCTTGTATGAGGCTCATTGTAATGTATATTAGGCCTTTATGTGAGGCCATAGGCCCACTTTGTATTTTGCTCTATGTGGGCCACTGCTTGAGAGCGATGTTGGTTAAATGTTCACATTAATAGACAGTAATGGTTGGATATCCACATTATGACATTTCCTTAAGCCTGGTTAGGCCCATTCTCATCATTCTCTAGTGGGTTAATCCAAACGAATGGGCCCCCATTAATATTGCTTGGACTATCATCGGCCGTCCATCTATGGACCCCGCATTGCGTCGAAACCGATTACCGATTCTGATTTGTCGTGGCCGATTGTCAATTATCGATCGAAGCTGATTACCGATTCTAATTTGTCGTGGCCGATTGCCGATTATCGATCGAGGCTAATTATTGTGGCCGATTACTATAATGACCCGAAAAACCCAGTTGTTTATCAGACTTGTTTAGGCGAAGTTGTTTGGACATTTAGCACGTGCAGAGAGATCCAGCCCAGTTGATTATCAAACCTAAAAACCCAGTCCATGTCCAACCCACAGATTGAGTCGGGTCCATTTTATTGGTTTATTTCAAGGAAAATGATCGTATAATATTAACTAGAGGGTAAGTTCTAGTAGAGATGACCTCTGTGGGGCCCACTTTGATATGTGCATCCGATCTACCCCTTTTACGTTAGTCAATGAGGCCAACAACCAGCATAATCAGAAACTAAGGTGGGCCACGCCATCGGAACCGTTGGGAGAGGACACCCAACAAATAAAAACCTTCTAAGTGATGTGTCAAAAATTTATTGCTTCTGTGTGGACCTCACCATGATATATGTATTTTATCCATGTTATCCATCCATTTTTCTATATCATTTTAGGGCATGATTCCAAAAATGAGACAAATCCAAATCTCATCTGGACCACACCACAGGAAACAGTGGTGATTGAACGTCTACCATTAAAAACTTCTTAGGGGCCACAAGTTTTGAATGAAGCTCAGTTTTTTTTTTCTTTTCTTTTCTTTTCTTTCCCTTCATCCAGGTCTATGTGACCTAATCAACAGGTTGGATGGCAAATAAATATTATGGTGGGCCATAAGAAGTTTTTAACGGTGGGCGTTCAATCACCACTGTTTTCTTATGGTGTAGTTGAATTGAGATTTGGATCTCTCTCGTTTTTGGGATTATGTCCTGAAATGATTTAGAAAAATAGATGAACATCGTGGATAAAACACATATATCATGGCAGGGCTCATATAACGCTGTCATCAGAAAAAATAAAAGAAGAGATCACCAACAAAAAAAGAAAAAGAAAAAAAGCCATGGTATATTATAGATGCATGCATGTGTATCCAGGACTCAATGTTTATTATATGTGTAATGGTACTTACCTATCCATCTATACTATGCCACACGCACGTGGACTTGTTCATGTGGCACGATCGCAGCCTTTCTTTCACGATCACTCTCATGCGCTAAAGGTCGAAGCTAAACACAAAGCAGACACCGTCCGCCCAACTTGCCCCTGGGCAGCCCCATATTTGTATTTTGCTCTCTTGGTCTATGATTTTACGTATCTTATTGGCCAAATCCCATGTGAAGACGTACTCGTTCTGCTCCTTGCTCAGTTGCAATTTCCATTTCTCTCCGTTCACACCATGGCAATTAACTCTAACTGCTGAGCCACTAGAACCATAGCCACTGAGACATTTTTGAATCCCTGCATGACCTTTTACGACCAAACGAGTCGCATTGTCTCTAGCCAATGTCTCCTCACATATCAATTGTAACCTCGTCCCTGACTTCTTTTGATTATCTAATTTTTTTCTTTAGATTTTCGTACTTGTCAAAGGGGAAGGGTCGTCCATCAGCCATGATTTCTGTTATGAGAAGGGAGAAAAGAAAAGAAAAATCTAGGGCAAGAGAATTTAGCAAAAGATCCGATGTAACAATTTCAAATGGGCATTTTTCTTTTATAGACCTCCATTTTGAGTAATACCAACACATCTTGCCTTGGGTAACCTCCTCTTTTTGTGTAATAACGACACACATGTTCATAGCTTCTCTAAACCAAAAGGGTTTGTGTCTATGAAATTTCTCTAATACTAATGGGTTTGTGACTATGATTTTTTTATTTATTTGAAATATAGCTACTCTAAATCAAATGGGTTTGTGACTATAGATTTTTCGGTGTGAAATAGAGCTACTCTAAAGCCTAAAGCAAATGGGTTTGCGACTGTAATGGAATTTCTATGCGAAATATAGCCTCTCTAAACCAAATGGGTTTGTGACTCCGAAATTTCTATGTAAAATACTATTCTTTGGATTGGAAGAAATACAAGAGATAATTATAAATATGGTCGAGCTATGTGGGGCCCACCTTGTCTTATATGATATCCAGTACCACTTCTGTCAGGTATTCTTCCTTCTCCTACCCTAAGGTGAAAAGTCAGCCTTACCCAAGACTCAAGTAGGCCACATCATTGAAACTTTCAAGATGCTGTGTAGGGGCCCATTATGGTGTGTATCTCTAATCCAACCCATTGAAAAGGTGCACCCATCAGGAGGAAGGGACTATCCAAAATCAGCCCAATTCAAAAGTCAGGCAGGGCACATCTTGTGGTTTATAGGTTTTATGCATGACTTTTTTCGTTGTTTCTTCCAGTGTGGCTGATTTTTAGTATCTTGGCCTAGCAAATAGCAATAGCATGAGGGGGGTGTACATGATGCACGGGTAAGATGTCATAGACACATTGTGGTGGGCCCCACAGTCAACTCCATGCAATCCTTCCCCTCAATCCTAGTTGAGAAAGGAAATGCAACTATAATCAAGTTGTCAAACATATATATCATGGTGGGCCCTATTGAGCTTGGGCCATGTTGTGCTCAAGGTATGGAAGCAATATTGTGCATCCAACCAAGAGCCATGTGGAGCCCATCTCAATGCCCATCTAACATCCAATCCATCCATCAATTTCTCCATCTCATGTTGGAACTTGAGCCCAAAAATGAGTTAGATCCAAAAATCAAGTGGGCTACATTACAAGAAACAGTGAGGATTGAAACACCCACCATTCAAACCTTCCCGAGGCCCACCTTGATGTTTTTTATTTTATTTTTTATTTTAAGAGAAGTGGACTGTTGCCACAATTTCATTAATCACATGGAATTTACATCGCTTCAGGAGAGCCTCAATAAAATTGAGAGACTCGCCTATCATATTAGAAACGTACCGAAAAAGAACCCAAAAAACAGGGGACCGACTATCCCATTGTAGTTCTGAGAGTTCCTAGTCCAAGACGGTCTAGGAAGATCAGTCCCCGTACTTGGAGAGGAAGAGATGTTGCGAGGAGATGAATGGCAAGTGACTGTCTGTTGCTACCTTCACGGGCCATGCCATCTGCCGGTCCGTTGCCCTCTCTTTGGATATGATTGAAAACCAAAGTACCCGACTGTTTCAAATTGTTTATCCTGGCTAGCCAAGGGCCCCACCTTGATGTTTATAATGAATCCAAGCTGTTCACAAGGTGACTCCCACCAAGATGGAGGGAAAAAACAAACGTCACCCAAAACCTAATCCTTTGTGGCCCCAAATTTTTTCAATGGTGGTCATTCAATCCTCACAGGTTCTTGTGGTGGGACCTTATTGTTTTGGATCGATGACAAATTCATCCCGTATACCAGTTTGGTCATATCATTTTAGGTGGTGAGCCCAAGTGGAACATATGGGCAGGAAGCCAGGATATTGAAGGCCCATCATTGAAATCATATTTCTCTCTCTCCTTTTATATTAAACACTCACTATTAACAAGATCACAGGGCTCACCATGATGATTATGACAAATCCATATCATCCACCAGTTTTGCCAGATCAATTTAAGTGGTGGGCCAAAAAATGAGGCAGATCCAAAGCTCAAGTGGGCCACATGAAACAAAATAATGGACATTAAACGAACACCGTTGAAACACTTGAGGGCCACCATGAAGTTTGTGATAATCCAGCCCGTCCAGAAATCTCACCATATCATATTAGGGCATGGTAATGAGGCAGATCCAAAACTCTAGTGGATTAGAAGGTAGGAAATAGTTAGCATTGCACGCCCAAAGTTGAAGCTAACTCTCTCACTCACTCCAAGGTAAACAGTGTTAATTAAATGCACATGTTGATTAGATTGCGGGGTATACCATAATGTTTTTGAGAAATCCATGCCATCCACTAGTTTTTCAAAATCATTCTAGGACGTAGGACCAAAAATGAGGTAGTCTCAAAACTCAACTGGGCCACTAGGTAAAAAACAATGGGTATCCAATGCCCACCTTTCAACCTGTCATGCAGCCCGCATAATGTTTGTGAGAAAGTCATCCCATCTATCAGTTCTGCTGGATCATTTAATTAGGGCGTGAGCTAATAAAAAAGAAAAAAAAGAGTGGCTCTAAAGATCATGGATATTATTAATAGCAGTAGGAATGACCTTACAAAGTGTTTAAATGGCCTTATAAACAGATTTTTTTGGATGGCATAAGAACATCATGGTGGATCTTGGGAAGGTTTCAACAGCAGCCAATTACCACCTCACCTTTTCCTGCCATGTTTTTTGACCCACCATCTAAAATGATATGGCCAAGCTGGGAGATGAGGTGGATTTATCATAAAGATCAGGAGCTAGGGCCCACCAAGCTTCAACAGTAGCGCGAAAGGGCGTTGGGAATGGTATTCAGAGTCGTGTGCACTGGGTGACTTGACTTGGCAAACTCAACTCGTTTGACTCATTCAGATCTGATTTTACCCGAACTGAGTGGTTGAGTCGATCTGAACCAAGTAGGCTTCACCCAATCCGAACTCAAACCGAGTAAAGTCTGAGTCACCCAGTAACTAGACTCGACCTCACCCAAAATTTGACTAGTTTAGACTCAACTCGATCTGAAACCTGGCTTGACTTGGGTTCCATAGTATATAAATGAAAAAAATATAAATAACTAATTATCTAACAACCCTACGCAACTAAAAAAAAAAAGAAAAAAAAAAAAGAAGAAGAAGAAGAAGCAAAGCTCAACCCGACCCGACTCAATCCTTGTGACTGAGTTGGACTCAGACTGGATTAGTCCGGGCCATACCCGGACTCAATCCAAGTTAAACCTCAAAATAGTTTAAAAGTCAACAACTTTTTCATTATAACTCAACTATACTAAAATATCTTTTTTACCCAAAACTTAGGCAGTTGCTTATTAGACATGCCGTGTAGTTTGTAAGGAAAATATAAAGATTGGTGTAATAGGTCCGACAAGTATAAACAATAGGCTATTTGGTCATTATCCCAAATTTAAATTAGAAATCTTTAGAAAATTCCACCCATATTGTGGTAGAAAGAACCATGCATTTTTATTAGAATCAAACATAACCACCCCTATTTATAGAGTGCGGATCCTCTGTTTCCTGAAGGCAGGATTTCCCTGACTCCAGCGTTTTCATTGGTCAACGTCACTGAAAATGTCACGTCATCAATTATTTTAAATATATTTAAAAAGTACATTTAATAAGAACTATAACGGAGACGTTAAACGGAAGCCGTTTGCGTGCTGAGTAACTTAGTACGGTAAGCGTAATGAGTAAAGTCTGTGGAGCCCACCGTCATTGTCATTCGTGCATTATATCAACTCCATCCATCTCTTTTATCATCTAATTTTATTGTTTTACAACAAAAATTAATCATATCCAAAGATCAAGTGGACCACACCACCTGAAACAGTGTGAATTGAATTCTACCGCTGAAAAGTTGTTGGGGCCCACGGAAGTTTTATATCAAGATGATATTTGTTTTTTCCATTCATCTATGTCTCTGCGATCTTATGAACAGTTTGGATGAAAAATAAAAATCATTGGGGGCTTGAAAATACTTCAATGGTGAAAATCAATACTTCCACTGTTTCATTTGGTATGGTCTACCTGAGCTTTTGATGTACTTCAGTTTTGGGCTCTAACTCCTAAAATGATCCGAAAAAAAATGGATGGACGGCGTGGATAAATCACATGAATTCACAGTGGGCCTAATAGAGTTTACTCAGTACGAGAAGACTCGGAATGCAATCTGATTTCACGTGTCTAGCGAGACGCCTGCCAAAGCCTTTTGCAGGATCTTCTTGCGCAAGGATTCCGGATGGGCCCACTACGATGTTTGTGATAAATCCAACCCGTTCATCTATTTTTAGATATCATTTTAGGACATCATACCAAAACTAATGAATATACAAAACTCAAATGGGCCACACGAGGAAACAGTGGGGTTTTAGTGTCCACCGTTGAAATATTTATATGGCCATAAAAGTTTTGCATTGGTCTAATATTTTGGTGTTTTCACTTAATCCTAATAAAAATGACCTTATAAACTGTTTGGATGGCATATAAACATCAAGAGGCCCAGGAAGGTTTCAACGGTAGGAATTTCTTTCTCCATTGTTTCATCTTGTATGGCCCAGTTGAGTTTTTAATCATCCTAATTTTTGGTTACATGTCTTAAAATGAGCTCTAAAAACGGATGAATGGATTGAAATTCTTATAAACATCACGGTGGACCCCACCATACATCCCAGGCTGGAACTTCATGCAAAAGGCTTTCCCCCGTGAATCCGCGTTCACGGTTTCCATTGGAAACGTATTGGCTACTCCCCTGCCACTCGGTGCTATGTGGGCCCACCATGATGTATGTGTTTCATCCATGTCGTCCATCTATTTTTCTAGATCATTTTATGATCTGAGACAAAAAATGAGGTAGAACCCAATCTCAAGTGGACCACATTACATGAAACAGTGTTGAATGAACGTTGACCATTAAAAACTTTTTGGGGACTATAAAGGTTATGGATCAAGCTGATCTTTGTTTTTTCCCTTCATCTGGGTCTTTATGACCAAACCAACAGATTGGATGTCAAATAAACAGTACGGTGGGCCTTAGGACTTTAATGATGGATATCCAATCACCATTGTTTTCCTGTGGTGTGGTCCATATGAGATTTATATCCCTCTCATTTTTGGGATCAACCCCTAAAATTATATGTAAAAATAGATTAACGGAATGGATGAAACACATACACCATGGTGGGGAAGTGATGTCACCCATTTATATGGGTCCCACTATGATGTATGTTTTGTATCCACACCGTCCATCCATTTGGAGAGATCATTTTAGGGCATGAGGCAAAGAATGAATCAGATCCAAAACTCCATAGAAAACAGTGGAGAGAGTTATGCCCACCATTTATTATGACTTAATCTAATCCAAACCTCGTCACTTTGTCTACTGAACCCTGTCACTTTGTACTGCAACTCTTTCACTTCGTCTACTGAACCCCATCACTTTGTACTACAACCTCGTCACTTTTTACTGCAACTCCGTCACTTTGTCTACTGAACCCCGTCACTTTGTCTACTGAACTCCATCACTTTGTACTGCAACATCGTCACTTTGTCTATTGTACCCCGTCACTTTATGCTACAACCTCGTCACTTTGTTCACTGCACCCCGTCACTTTGTACTGTAATCTTGTCACTTTGTCTAGTGAACCCCATCACTTTGTACTGTAACCTCGTCACTTTTTCTACTGAACCTCGTTACTTTGTGTTGCAACCTCGACACTTTGTCTACTGTACCCTGTCACTTTGCACCGCAACCCCATCACTTTGTCTATTGAACCCCGTCACATTGTCTACTGAACCTTGTCACTTTGTATTGCAACCTCGTCACTATCTAATGAACCTCGTCACTTTGTACTGCAACCCCATTACTTTGTACTGGAACTCCGTCACTTTGTACTGCAACATCGTCACTTTGTCTACTGTACCCAGTCACTTTGTGCTGCAACCTCGTCACTTTGTCTATTATACCCCGTCACTTTATCCAGTAACCCTACTTAACCCCATCACTTTGTCCAGTAACCTTACTTAACCCCATCACAAAGTGACGATGTACAGTAGACAAAGTGACGAGGTTGCAACACAAAGTGACTGGGTACAGTAGACAAAGTGACGATGTTGCAGTACAAAGTAATGGAGTTCAGTAGATAAAAGTGATGGGGTTCAGTAGACAAAGTGACTGGGTACAGTAGACAAAGTGACGATGTTGCAGTGCAAAGTGATGAGGTTCAGTAGACAAAGTAACGGGGTTGTAGTACAAAGTGACGGGGTTCACTAAATAAAGTGACGAGGTTCACTAGACAAAGTGACAGTTGTAGTACAAAGTGACGGGATTCACTAGACAGTGACGAGGTTGCAGTACAAAGTGACGGGGTACAGTAGACAAAGTGACGAGGTTGCAGTACAAAGTGACGGGGTTCAGTAGACAAAGTGACGAAATTGCAGTACAAAGTGACGGAGTTCACTAGACAAAGTGACGAGATTATAGCACAAAGTGATGGGGTACAGTAGACAAAGTGACGAGGTTGTAACATAAAGTGACGGGGTACATTAGACAAAGTGACAATGTTGCAATACAAAGTGACGGGGTTCAGTAGACAAAGTGACGGGATTGCAGTACAAAGTGACAAGGTTCACTAGACAAAGTGACGAGGTTGCAGTACAAAGTGATGGGGTTCAGTAGACAAAGTGACGGGGTTGCAGTACAAAGTGACGGGGTTTAGTAGACAAAGTAAATGGTGGGCGTGACTCTCTCCACTGTTTTCTGTAGTGGAGTCCACTCGAGTTTTGGATTTGATTCATTCTTTGGCTCATGCCCTAAAATGATCTCTCCAAATGGATGGACGGTGTGGATACAAAACATACATCATAGTGGGACCCATATAAATGGGTGACATCACTTCCCCACCATGGTGTATGTGTTTCATCCATTCCGTTAATCTATTTTTACATATAATTTTGGGGTTGATCCCAAAAATGAGGGGGATATAAATCTCATATGGACCACACCACAGGAAAACAATGGTGATTGGATATCCATCATTAAAGTCCTCCTAAGGTCCACCGTATTGTTTATTTGACATCCAATCTGTTGGTTTGGTCATAAAGACCCAGGTGAAGGGAAAAAACAAAGATAAGCTTGATCCAAAACTTTTATGATCCCCAAAAAGTTTTTAATAGTCAACGTTCATTCAACACTGTTTCATGTAATGTGGTCCACTTGAGATTGGGTTATACCTCATTTTTGGTCTCAGACCATAAAATGATCTAGAAAAATAGATGGACGACATGAATGAAACACATACATCATGGTGGGCCCACATAGCACCGAGTGGCAGGGGAGTAGCCAATACGTTTCCAATGGAAACTGTGGACGCGGATTCACTAGGGAAAGCCTTTTGCATGAAGTTCCAGCGTTGGAATGTATGGTGGGGTCCACCGTGATGTTTATAAGAAATTCATCCATTCATCCATTTTTATAGCTTATTTTAAGACATGTAACCAAAAATTAGGATGATCAAAAACTCAACCGAGCCATACAAGATGAAACAGTGGAGAAAGAAATTCCTATTGTTGAAACCTTCCTTGGCCTCTTGATGTTTATATGCCATCCAAACTGTTTATAAGGTCATTTTTACTAAGATGAAGTGAAAACACCAAAATATTAGACTGATGCAAAAATTTTGTGGCCATTTAAATATTTCAACGGTGGACACTAAATCCCCATTATTTCCTCTCGTGTGGCCCATTCGAGTTTTGTATATACATTAGTTTTGGTATGATGACCTAAAATGAGATCTAAAAATGGATGAACAAGTTGGATTTGTCACAAACGTCACAGTGGGCCCATCTGGAATCCTTGCGCAGGATCTTACTGCAAAAGGCTTTGGGAGGAAATCTACCGTTAGACACGTGAAATCGGATTGCGTACCGAGTCTTATCGTACTGAGTAAACTCTATTGGGCCCACTGTGAATTCATGTGGTCTATCTACGCCGTCCATCCATTTTTTCATATCATTTTAGGAGTTGAGCCCAAAACTGAAGTATTTCAAAAGCTTAAGTAGACCATACCAAAAGAAACAGTGGAAGTATTGATTTTCACCATTGAAGTGTTTTTAAGCCCCCAATTATGTTTATTTTTCATCCAAACTGTTCATAAGATCACAAAGACATGGATGAATGGAAAAAACAAATATCATCTTGATATAAAACTTCTGTGGGCCCCCTCAAAAAATTTTCAACGGTAGAATTCAATTCACATTGTTTCAGGTGGTGTGGTCCACTTGATATTTGGATATCCTAAAATTAGATGATAAAAGAGATGGATGGAGTTGATACAATGCACGAATGACAATGATAGTGGGCTCCACAGACTTTACTCATTACGCTTACCATACTGAGTTACTCAGCACGGAAACCGCTTCTGTTTAACGTCTCCGTTATAGTTCTTATTAAATGTACTTTTTTAAAATATATTTTAAAAAATTGATGACGTGGTACTTCCAGTGACGTTGACCCATGAAAATGCTGGAGTCAGGGAGTTCCTGCCTTCAGGAAACAGAGGATCCGCACTCAATTTTAAAGTGGTTGTTTATTTCACCACATGCCATGTGAAATTAGGAAGAGTCGTCCACTTCATCACGTAAAATGATGAAAATGCCATTCTTCATACAATGATCAGAGTACCCCTATATACATTGGAAATTACAATATGCCACCATGAAATGAATATTAAGATCCATCTATCCAAGCCATGAATATAAAGATATAAATTAACGACAGTTACAACATTTAGACCATCCAGACAATGGATGTTATGATCGAACTATCCAAATCTTCGAAACTGTGATATAAAACAATCAAGACCGCCAATATCATAATACAGACCATCCAGACCGTTGATACTTTTATCTACACCATCCAAACCATCAATATTATGATACAGAGGAACCAAACCATGGACGTTATGATCTAGACGTACCATCCTGACCATGGATAGTAATATCCAGACCATTCCATCCCTACTTCATACACCTCTTGACCCATGATAACATCTTACCATTTACATGATCATGAAGAAGATCTTTTGTTAGGAAATCTTAACCATCCCATTCACCCAACAACAGTACAGGTGTATCAGCCGCAAAAGAAAGAAACTAGAAAAAAGAAAGAAAGCAATGGTATTGTCTTCATGCGGTGCATTCACAAGTACCTAATGAGGTCGAGCACTATCTTCCTTAACCAATAAATGCCTTGAATTTATAAGGTACTCTTGAATCTATAAGAGATTTTCTCGAATTCACAAGAGAAACAGGAGAACTTCTAAGAAATTTTATTGATAGGATTAATAATATTGATTAAAAAGTGAGTTTAACATGCCTTAAATAATCCTAAACAAGCTCTAAAATAGTAAATAAAAGAGTACTAATCAAATAAGAAGACTATTTTTGAAAAATATGTAATTTCTACTGTATGTGGACCGGTCGAGTCGACGGGTCGAATAACCAAAAAGTGTCCAGAAATTTAAACTGAAAATTCTATAAATTTTCAACCTATCGACCCAATCTATCAACTGGCATTTTGACCTGTCTAAAATGGTAGAAATCAGCCAGCAAGTAATCTGGAATTTTTGGCAGAATTTCGACTTGCCGATTACAAGGGTCGACCAATCGAACTATGCTGAATTTTTGCTAGTTTCTCCTTGAGCTTCTTTCGCTCCATGTGAGTAAGGAACATGCTTGATCCTCGTCCTACGTTGCTTTCTTTCACAATAAGTCTCCTGTGCTAAAGGTTAATGGTGAAGACGAAGCGAACAGGGCGGTCATGACAAAGCCGACCCCATATTTGTATCTTGGCCTCTTGGTCCCCCATGATTTCACGTATCATTTCCGCCCACTGCACTTCGAAGGCATACCCATTTGGCCGCTTTGTCAGACACAATTCCCATTCCTTTCCGCTCACATCATAGCCCTTTACAACTGCTCGCTCTCTAGGACCAATGCCGAGAGAAGTACCAGTACGATCATCTATAACGAAACCACTCACATTGTTTGGAGCCATTTTCTTCTCGCAGATTAATTCTAACTGCGAAACGTTCTTCTTTTCACCAAATAATTTTTGCCTTAGATCTTTGAACTCTTGGCCATTCTGGCCAAAGGGGAATGTTCGCTTCGCCATGATTTTTCCTTGGATAAAAAGGAGAAAAGAAAAATCTTAGGCGAGAGAATTTAGTAAGAGATCCAATGCAACAATTTCGAATGGGCTTTTATTTTTCTTCTTCTTCTTTTTATAGACCTCCATTTTGAGTAATACCAACTGATTTGAACTTGGGTAACCCTCTCTCTCTCTATAATAGTAATACCAACACATGTATATAGCTTCTCTAAACCAAATGGGTTTGTGATTATGACTATTTGAAATGTAGCTTCTTCAAACCAAATGGGTTTGTGATTATGGAATTCCTATGTGAAATATAGCTTCTTGAAACCAATTGGGTTTGTGATTATGGAAATTCTATGTGAAATATAGCTCCTCTAAACCATATGGGTTTGTGATTATGGAATTTCTACGTGAAATGTAGCTTCTCCAAAGCAAATGGGTTTGTATCATATCCACCACTTTTTTGAATGTCGGAAGCGGATTGCGTGGTGTTCCACACACCACCAACTTTGGTGGTGTGTTGACGTGACAAAGTTCTTTGGGCCCCATCATGATGTATGTGCTATATCCACACCTTCCATCCATTTTGCAAGATCATTTTAGAGCCTGATCCAAAAGGTTAGGTTGATCCAAATCTCAAGTGAACCACACCACAGGAAATAACAGGGGTTGAATGTTTGCGGTCCAAAATTGCTTGGGGACCCACCACAATATTTCCGTTGCATCCAACCTGTTCATAAAGTCTCCACCTGAGATTTGGACCTACCTCAAGTAGGGCCAGCTCGGTTTTGAATGACTTTTCATTGTATCCTCAAGGGTGGCCAGCCGAGTTTTTGAATCAGGCTGATTTTCAGGATCTTGACCCAACATGAGGGGGTGCACATGATGTACGGGTTAGATGCCACACGCACACAATGGTGGGCCCCACAGTCAACTCCATGTGATCCTCTGTGGGACTGGACCATCTCTTATTGGTTTATTCCGAGGAAAATGATCATATAGTGTCAGCTGGAGGGTAAGTTACGGCTGAGATGACCTCTGTGGGCCTCACTTTGATGTGTGCTTCAGATATACTACTCCTTTGATGTTAGTCCATAAGGCCAACTACAAGAATAATCAGAAACTTAGGTGGGCCATGCCTTTGGGAATTGTTGGAAGAGGACAATCAACAAATAAAAACCTTCTAAACTGTTATGTGGGGCCCACCATTTCCAATCCATTTATCCAATGGAGGGATACGGAATTCCGTACTGAGTTACTAAGTAGGCCAAGCATACTGGGTAAACTTTGTGGGGTCCACTGTGATTTATTTATTTTATCCACTCCGTTTATCTATTTTAATATATAAATTTATGGTTAGAGCTAAAATTTGAAGCATATCTAAAGCTCAAGTGGACAACACCTTTGGAAACAGTGTGAATTTAACTTCTACCGTTAAAATTTCCTGGGGGCTAGTGAAGTTTTGGATCAAGCTTACATTTGTTTTTTCCTTAATCCATGTATATTTTTTTTAATATTATGAAGAGGTTGGATGAAAATAAAAATTACTGTGGTCCCTAGGAAGGTTTCAACGGTGGAAAACATTATTGCCGCTGTTTCCTGTGGTGTGGTCCATATGAGATTTGGATGTACTTCAATTTTGGTCTCAACCCATAAAATGATCTGGAAAAATGGATGGACGGCGTGGATAAACTAATTGGGCCCAACAGAGTTTAATCTGTACGATAACTCAGTAGGCAATCCGATTTCGAGGGATACACCAAAATTCAGGCCACACAGGCTCTATGTTTGTGTGCATGCATTTAGGTATCTATCTCATATGACACATGCACGTTCACGTTCGTTCTTTCACAATTTCCGTCCTATTTTATGGTTAGAGGTGAATACCAAGCAGACATTGCATATCCGACGTTCATTTGGACGGTCCCACATTTGTATCTCACGGCTCAGGTCCATGATATTTTTTATTTTCTTGGACCGCCCCTCATCGAAGGCACACACATTCCCATTTGGCCCGTTACAAACATTCAGTTCCCATTCGTTTCGGATATTAACCGTCACTGTAGATGGTCCAGCATCATCTGCGATTGTATGGCTCGCATTAGCAATTGCTTTCTTGCAGAACAACCATAGCTGCGTAATTCGGATAAAGTGACTCTCCAAAGATCAGCCCATTGAAAAACTAGGGTGGGCCACACCACGTAAATTAAGTGCTATTAGACTTGAATTTACATTGCATCTTGTTGTGTGGACTGGTGTGGCCCACTGGGCTTGAGATGGGGATGATTTTTATGCACCTGGCTTCGAATGAGGAGCTGCACTAGATAGACGGTTTGGAGGGAGCGGATTCGGTGCGCCCTGGCCTCAACCAAGAAGGTGCGGCCCTTACTATGGGTCCCATCTCGATGTATGTATTCTATATCCAACGACGTTTGTCCGTTCTGCCTGATCATTTGAGGGCGTGAGCCCAAAAATGAAGCACATCTATTTCTCAGGTGGACCATACTATAAGGATTGACTGCCCTACCATTAAAAACTTCATGGAGCCCACTGTAATGTTTATTATCCATCTAACCTACTGATTAGGTCACATAATCCTGGATGAAGGGGAAAAACAAATATCAGCTTGAGCTAAAATTTTTGTGGACCATTAATGATCAATAAACATTGTTTCCTATGGTATATATGGCCACTCATAGGTGACAGTCACTTTAGTCCTGAATAGCCAGGACTCTCCAAATATTTCTCCACTTCGTAATTTCCTAATTTTCATAAAAATCAAGTTTGCTCGCATTTAGGATAATTAACCACTGACTCTAAAAGCTCGAACAGATAGAGCATGGTGAATTAATCCCTTTATCTCATAACCCAGGCCCCAAATTCATGGGTTAGGTCCTCGTCCGAACCCTCCTCATGGGTTCCAAATTCATGGGCTTCACCTCACACAGGCCTCAAATCTATAGATTATGCGGGCCACCTACCCCGTGTGTGCCCCCGCATCCCACGGGCTACCCCACTCGAGCTCGGTGTGAAAATGCCCCCGTATTAAGTTGAGTCTATAACGAAGGAATTTATGAGACATCTTCACATACTATGACAAGATACATTGGAACTCTATGCATCAAATTTGGTCATTTTTCAATGGTAAAAACCGTTTATCTAAAAAAAGTGAACATTTCGACCATTGATTATATACAAAGGTTATGATGGTCGTTTATGTTTAAAAGAAAAAAAGCCAAATTATCCAAGGATTGTGTTTCACTATATTTAGTTAAATGTTTATGATTAAGAAAGTACAGGCATGCTAGTCGTACTTGACTTGAATTCGATTGACTACATTGCGACCCTAAGTGTTAAGATTGATCGATTAAGACTGAATCTGTGGGATTGGCTAGCTTTCCAACCACCTATCGTTGCAGAAGATCAACAATTTAGAAGGGGCAAAGTTTATCCTTCCGAATGGAAACATTTTTCCTTACATTTAGGACTTTTGTTTCAACAGTAATTGTTGACCTTGTATTCTCAATAGAACAATGATGGATGAAAAGATTTAAAACTAAAAGGACAACAATGTCGATTTTATTGATTTGTATTTGAAATTCTGTACAATTAATAAAGAAATAAATAAAAGAAAAATATGGGCGATTGTCTGTATGGATAAGAAATCTCGGTGGGTGATCAACGAAAAGTGATCGGGGTGTGATCTTTCGGATAAGGATTGGCAATAGTAAGTCGCGGATATTTATGTTACTCCTAAGCATACTACAGCGATGGCGCTGGACAGTAACAATTTAAGTAATCTAAATTTCAGACGTTCTACAATGTGGCTAAGCACAAGTGGAGAAATTTAAACTAATATAAGCAGCGTTGCGCTATATAAATTGATTGTGTTTGGCGCAAGGCCTCGAAGTCTTCAACATATGCTCCTTATATAGCTAGAGAGGAGACAAACCCTCACTGGTCTCCATGTTGGTCCAAAATCCTTGATGATTACGGAGCAAAATTGTTTTCTGATCTTCCGAGCCTAGCCAAAGAGATTTTTAAAGGTTATAGTTTGAAATCATTTTTAGATCTCTTTACCAACATGATTGCAGAGATCCATGGACGTTACAGGATCAATCTCACTGAATTCATATTCCTCATGGTGTCTTCCAATTTCCTTCCACTTTGAGATGAATTCACATCTTGAACCTTCGTAATCGCCACGAAAGCACCAATCATCTCTAGGAAAGTCTTCCATTTTGGTGAAGGTCTCCCATTTTAGTAAGATTATATGACACAGTCTTGTCAAGCATATCCAAATTGTGATTAGATCCCTATCTCGGCAGGTCTTTATAAACTTGTCAGGTACGCTGCTCTAGAGGATCTGAGTCCCCGTGTGGATGGGGATCCGCATGGTCCACTTCCGCTGGTTTGTGAGCCAACGGCGGCACCTCATGGGCCCCTCCCTTAAGGGGATTATGTGTGCAACTTATGTTGGGGTTACGTATCACTCGTCACAGTGTCTTATTTGCAAATGTGCGTAAGGTTCTATACCATTTTTCTTATGATGTGCGTAAGGTTCTATACCATTTTTCTTAGTCAATGAGGCCAACAACCAGCATAATCAGAAACTAAGGTGGGCCACGCCATCGGGAACCGTTGGGAGAGGACACCCAACAAATAAAAACCTTCTAAGTGATGTGTCAAAAATTTATTGCTTCTGTGTGGACCTCACCATGATATATGTATTTTATCCATGTTGTCCATCCATTTTTCCATATCATTTTAGGGCATGATTCCAAAAATGAGACAAATCCAAATCTCATCTGGACCACACCACAGGAAACAGTGGTGATTGAACGTCTACCATTAAAAACTTCTTAGGGGCCACAGAAGTTTTGAATGAAGCTCAGTTTTTTTTTCTTTTCTTTTCTTTTCTTTCCCTTCATCCAGGTCTATGTGACCTAATCAACAGGTTGGATGGCAAATAAATATTATGGTGGGCCATAAGAAGTTTTTAACGGTGGGCGTTCAATCACCACTGTTTTCTTATGGTGTAGTTGAATTGAGATTTGGATCTGTCTCATTTTTGGGATCATGTCCTGAAATGATTTAGAAAAATAGATGAACATCGTGGATAAAACACATATATCATGGTGGGGCTCATATAACGCTCTCATCAGAAAAAATAAAAGAAGAGATCACCAAAAAAAAAAGAAAAAGAAAAAAAGCCATGGTATATTATAGATGCATGCATGTGTATCCAGGACTCAATGTTTATTATATGTGTAATGGTACTTATCTATCCATCTATACTATGCCACACGCACGTGGACTTGTTCATGTGGCACGATCGCAGCCTTTCTTTCACGATCACTCTCATGCGCTAAAGGTCGAAGCTAAACACAAAGCAGACACCGTCCGCCCAACTTGCCCCTGGGCAGCCCCATATTTGTATTTTGCTTTCTTGGTCTATGATTTTACGTATCTTATTGGCCAAATCCCATGTGAAGACCTACTCGTTCTGCTCCTTGCTCAGTTGCAATTTCCATTTCTCTCCATTTACACCATGGCAATTAACTGTAACTGCTGAGCCACTAGAACCATAGCCACTGAGACATTTTTGAATCCCTGCATGACCTTTTACGACCAAACGAGTCGCATTGTCTCTAGCCAATGTCTCCTCACATATCAATTGTAACCTCGTCCCTGACTTCTTTTGATTACCTAATTTTTTTCTTTAGATTTTCGTACTTGTCAAAGGGGAAGGGTCGTCCATCAGCCATGATTTCTGTTATGAGAAGGGAGAAAAGAAAAGAAAAATCTAGGACAAGAGAATTTAGCAAAAGATCCGATGTAACAATTTCAAATGGGCATTTTTCTTTTATAGACCTCCATTTTGAGTAATACCAACACATCTTGCCTTGGGTAACCTCCTCTTTTTGTGTAATAACGACACACATGTTCATAGCTTCTCTAAACCAAAAGGGTTTGTGTCTATGAAATTTCTCTAATACTAATGGGTTTGTGACTATGATTTTTTTTATTTATTTGAAATATAGCTACTCTAAATCAAATGGGTCTGTGACTATAGATTTTTCGGTGTGAAATAGAGCTACTCTAAAGCCTAAAGCAAATGGGTTTGCGACTGTAATGGAATTCCTATGCGAAATATAGCCTCTCTAAACCAAATGGGTTTGTGACTCCGAAATTTCTATGTAAAATACTATTCTTTGGATTGGAAGAAATACAAGAGATAATTATAAATATGGTCGAGCTATGTGGGGCCCACCTTGTCTTATATGATATCCAGTACCACTTCTGTCAGGTATTCTTCCTTCTCCTACCCTAAGGTGAAAAGTCAGCCTTACCCAAGACTCAAGTAGGCCACATCATTGAAACTTTCAAGATGCTGTGTAGGGGCCATTATGGTGTGTATCTCTAATCCAACCCATTGAAAAGGTGCACCCATCAGGAGGAAGGGACTAACCAAAATCAGCCCAATTCAAAAGTCAGGCAGGGCACATCTTGTGGTTTATAGGTTTTATGCATGACTTTTTTCGTTGTTTCTTCCAGTGTGGCTGATTTTTAGTATCTTGGCCTAGCAAATAGCAATAGCATGAGGGGGGTGTACATGATGCACGGGTAAGATGTCATAGACACATTGTGGTGGGCCCCACAGTCAACTCCATGCAATCCTTCCCCTCAATCCTAGTTGAGAAAGGAAATGCAACTATAATCAAGTTGTCAAACATATATATCATGGTGGGCCCTATTGAGCTTGGGCCATGTTGTGCTCAAGGTATGGAAGCAATATTGTGCATCCAACCAAGAGCCATGTGGAGCCCATCTCAATGCCCGTCTAACATCCAATCCATCCATCAATTTCTCCATCTCATGTTGGGACTTGAGCCCAAAAATGAGTTAGATCCAAAAATCAAGTGGGCTACATTACAAGAAACAGTGAGGATTGAAACACCCACCATTCAAACCTTCCCGAGGCCCACCTTGATGTTTTTTTTTTATTTTTTATTTTAAGAGAAGTGGACTGTTGCCACAATTTCATTAATCACATGGAATTTACATCGCTTCAGGAGAGCCTCAATAAAATTGAGAGACTCGCCTATCATATTAGAAACGTACCGAAAAAGAACCCAAAAAACAGGGGACCGACTATCCCATTGTAGTTCTGAGAGTTCCTAGTCCAAGACGGTCTAGGAAGATCAGTCCCCGTACTTGGAGAGGAAGAGATGTTGCGAGGAGATGAATGGCAAGTGACTGTCTGTTGCTACCTTCACGGGCCATGCCATCTGCCGGTCCGTTGCCCTCTCTTTGGATATGATTGAAAACGAAAGTACCCGACTGTTTCAAATTGTTTATCCTGGCTAGCCAAGCGCCCCACCTTGATGTTTATAATGAATCCAAGCTGTTCACAAGGTGACTCCCACCAAGATGGAGGGAAAAAACAAACATCACCCAAAACCTAATCTTTTGTGGGCCCCAAGTTTTTTCAATGGTGGTCATTCAATCCTCACAGGTTCTTGTGGTGGGACCTTATTGTTTTGGATCGATGACAAATTCATCCCGTATACCAGTTTGGTCATATCATTTTAGGTGGTGAGCCCAAGTGGAACATATGGGCAGGAAGCCGGGATATTGAAGGCCCATCATTGAAATCATATTTCTCTCTCTCCTTTTATATTAAACACTCACTATTAACAAGATCACAGGGCTCACCATGATGATTATGACAAATCCATATCATCCACCAGTTTTGCCAGATCAATTTAAGTGGTGGGCCAAAAAATGAGGCAGATCCAAAGCTCAAGTGGGCCACATGAAACAAAATAATGGACATTAAACGAACACCGTTGAAACACTTGAGGGCCACCATGAAGTTTGTGATAATCCAGCCCATCCAGAAATCTCACCATATCATATTAGGGCATGGTAATGAGGCAGATCCAAAACTCTAGTGGATTAGAAGGTAGGAAATAGTTAGCATTGCACGCCCAAAGTTGAAGCTAACTCTCTCACTCACTCCAAGGTTGTTCACTCCCCAAGTATAGGGTTGTGATGTAGTAATAAACTCGGTAAGACCGAGGTCGAATCCACAGGGACTGAAACTTGTACGTTTCCTGAAACTAAATAGAACTAGAACTAGCTTAAGATGCAATTTAAATCAAATATAACTTGATGAATAATGGTGAGAGATTAATGTAAAACTTAAGGAATTCAGAGGAAGGGAAACTAAGGATTCAGAGGATCCACTTGTAGAGATCAGGGAGATCTTATGCCTGCATCAAGGATTATAGAATTCAAACTGAACTTACTTGATCTGGTTTTTAAGGGATGAAAGTATATGAATTAGAATGGATTCCATCATCTAACCATGCCCAGGAGACAAAGCAAACAACAGGATTAAACTAATTACCAACTAATCAATCAATGTATGAAGATCAGGAAGGATACTGTCATCCTACCATGCCCATGAGACAATGATGAACAACAGGGCTCTCTGACTTCATAATCATAAAAAGGGGAGGAAATACTCAAAGCCATTACAGATCTATTGTAATTTCAGTCACAACACACCATTAAAAACTGAAAGTATTCCTTTAATTAAACGAAAATCAAATTCAGTTCATGAATTGAAATCAAATTAAAGGCAATGAATAAAATCCCCCATCTCACTACAAGCTTCACCTCTTAGCCCTAGCTAAGAGGTTTAGCCTAGCATGGATAGGCTATACATCTTAAAAGAATAAATAAGGAAACCAGTAGAGAAAAAAAAACTGTTACTCTTTCTCCAGATCCCTGCTTCAGCCCAACTCCCAGCCGTGCCTCAACTGAACTCCCTCTGAAAAAAAAAACAAGCCAGGCTCCACACGATCTCAGTAACCCAAGCTTTCTTCCCACTGACGTGCAGCAGCCCAAAACCGAGCGCCTCTCTCCCGTTCCAGCCACCCAGCAGCATTTTCCTCTTTCCTTTTCAAGCGTCCAGCCTCCAGCCGACCTCCGTTTGATCACGTCCTTCTCCCTCTGGTTTCAATCTCCGTTTCTTTCCTCTTTATAGACACCAGGAGAGGTGTTGAATCGTCCCTTCTGCGCAGCCAGAGGTGGTGGAACTCTTTACGCAGCCAGCCTGCGTAAGAACGCAAAACAGTTTGCGTTTGAATGAAGTTTGAGATGGATGAACGTCCTAAGCTCCGATTTTGGCTTCTTGGGTGGGGTAAAGACCCACTTATAAGGATTTTGGACGGTTTGGATCGGCAATCCGGCAGTGATAGAGATCACGGGATGCCCCACAAGCTCCGGTTTTCACGGTCGCGCGCGGGCTGCGTAAACAGAGCCCGAATTGTTGCCGCTGGACTCTCGGTGAGGTCCACTTAATTTGCCCTTTGCAAAATCCATGCCATCCATCGGATTCTTCTCGAAAAACCAATGAGGTATGGTCTGTTTCGGCTCAGACTCGGTGTGGCCCACGAGACTTGTGCTTCTACCGTTCATCCTCCGCTTGGGCAGTTGAAATCCGATCTCTGCTATCTTTTAAAATTCTTCCACTTAGGTCTAAGTAAGAGGGGCCATGTGGGTCTTATGGACGGTCCAGATCGGACCGTCGGATCATGTTGGTGGCCCGCAACTCGAAACCGCGATGCACGGCGTAAAACGCTATTGCGTTTTAGTGAAATTGGAAGAAGAAGACGGTCAGAAGTCGGATTGACCGACTTCTCGTTCCTGTGCACGGCCAGTGCACTTATGCACTATGCACACACACACTCCAATGGGGTCCATTATGATGTTTTTGAGAGATCCGCTCCGTCTATCCGTTTTTTCAGCTCATTTAAACAGTTGAGCCTAAGATTGAAGCACTTTCAGACACCAGGCGGGCCCCAAATCACTGATCTATGGGCTGATCTGTCCGTTGGGCCACTTCCAGGGGGATCCAATGGCTGAGATTTGACATGTACAGTTAGTTTTTGGTCTTTAGGCCATATGTGAAGTTTCGAACCGAACGGATGGTAGAAACCCTGTGATCTTGCATTCTGGCTGACTTTCAGGCCGTTTGAGCTTTGGTTTCTCGATTTTTTCCGGGTCTCTGATGTGTAATTCTGTTGATCTTGGGTCTTTGGAGTCCGTCCCATGATTTAGTGTCATTAGAGCGTTAAATCCATGCTTTAAGCGCCCTTTTCGGTCCAGGCTCGTACATACACTCTGCATTACAAACACGATTAATCAGGCCATTAAGCGGTATCATGCGTGTAAATCTATGCAACAACTGGGTCTGATATGCAATATTTTGACCCTCAACACAACCCCCAACCAGCATTTTGCTAGTCCCGAGCAAAGAATGCGAAAAATAAGTTGAGAATTACAGAACAATTTATAAACTCGAGTGATTTTTACAGAGTAATCCAGATATGAGAATTTTTAGATTCATGACTGTTGGATATTACTTTCTCTTAGACTCCAGCGCACAGTAAACTTCATAATCAAGTTCAAAGTATTATTCCATTAATTAGAAAAATTCTAACCATTGAGATCTATGAATGTATAGTCTAATCTCGACTTGTCAACATTAAGATTCACCTCGATATTTAAGGATATCATTGGTAACAACTAAGAAAATTCACGATAACTCAACTTGGCTTACACATTATCTTTTTATTCTTTTAATTTTTTTTTATTTTTTTCATTAGAAGTAACGCCAAGAAGAGGGGTCAGATTCTCACCTATAGGGAGCAAACCTAAGGTAAAGACTGTACACCCAACTTTTTCACATATCATTCATGGGGAATTAAATCTACACCTATAGGGAGCAAACCTATGGTGTAGACCATTCGCCCAATCCTTTCAATTGCTCAGGTTGGTTCCTTTCAAGCTTAGTGAGTACCAAGTAAATCTTTCAATATCAAATTGAAACCTTAATATGCACGCGAGATGTGTCCTGCGAATTCATGTCTCAATCAATGTTTACAATTTCTAGTAATGGATTAACGATTCAAACTTAGCTGTGAAATTTGATAGATAACTGAATCCAAGAGTCATAAAGTACCAACATCACGCATCTTGAAATTCTAAGTGCAAGATGGCCGTCAAAATCGCTTCGAATTCATATGAAATTCTAGAAAAATTTAAAAATTTTCACAATTTCTGCTCAAGACTAAGAAAATACTGATTAGGTTTCCTAATCTCCCACCCCCAACCAAAAATCTACATTGTCCTCAATGTAAAAGAAATAAGCATGCAATGCACATGGGACAAAATAAGTAAATGAGAAGTGATGGGAAGATAATACCTGAAAGAATCAAGAGGCTTTCCATAGCTATTTACGTAAAAGGGGGTCAGTACAAGAGAGAAACCATCAAAAGTAAAGACAAAATCCTACCTATACCACTTTCGTAGGTGCTCTCGATTGCATTTAGCATATGCAACAAGCCTTTAAACCCCTAGGTTGCCCCTAGTGGACGAGTTGTAGTCTCGTGAGGGTTTGCAGTAATGTTACCCACAAACATTGAACTAACTAATGAAATGTAATGAAGAACTGTGTTGCCTCCCAGTAGCGCTAAGTTTACCGTCTTCAGCCAGACAAATAAAGCAACTATCCTAGTCCTAAGAAAACAGGAAACCTACCTATGCCTCCATTAGACTAGGAGATCAATCCTGGTAAACAGGATCAGTCAGAGGCATGGACATGTCCTCTGAATCAAATTTCTCGACAAATGGTTTCAATCGATGTCCATTGACTTTAAACTCCTTGCCATTGTCGGGATCTCTTATCTCAACGGCCCCATATGGAAAAACAGTGACAACAATGTAAGGGCCGGTCCAATGAGATCGAAGCTTACCCGGAAAGAGATGTAATAGAGAATTGTACAAAAGGACCTTCTGACCAGGCGTGAATGATTTTCGCAAAATGTGTTGGTCATGAAATGCTTTCATCTTGTCCTTGTAAATTCTCGAATTATCGTACGCATCATTCCGGATTTCCTCAAGTTCATTCAACTGAAGTTTGCGTAACGAGCCAGCGTTGTCCAGATTGAAATTAAGATTTTTGATCGCCCAGTACGCTTTATGTTCCAGCTCCACAGGCAAGTGACAAGCCTTCCCATAGACAAGTCTAAAGGGAGACATTCCAATAGGGGTTTTAAAGGCAGTACGGTATGCCCATAAGGCATCGGTCAATCGGATTGACCAATCCTTACGATCTGGGTTAACCGTTTTCTCCAAAATGTGTTTGATCTCCCTATTGGAAATCTCAGCTTGTCCACTTGTCTGTGGATGGTATGGGGTGCTCACCTTATGAGAGATACCGTATTTCTTCATTAAGCTCTCGAATGGTCTATTACAAAAGTGTGAGCCCCCATCACTAATGATGGCTCGAGGCGTTCCGAATCGAGAAAGGATATTTTCTTTTAGGAATTTAATGACCGTGCGATGGTCATTCTTTCGACACGGAATCGCTTCGACCCATTTAGTGACATAATCCACGGCGAGCAAAATATACAGATTCCCAAACGATTGGGGGAATGGTCCCATGAAATCGATGCCCCAGCAATCAAATGCTTCAATGATAAGGATGGCATTCAAAGGCATCATATTTCGAGGGGACAATGCTCCCAATTTCTGACAACGCTCACAAGCTTTGCAAAACTCATGAGTGTCCCTAAATATAGTGGGCCAGTAAAAGCCACACTGCAGAATCTTGGCCGTGGTCTTTTTAGCAGAAAAGTGACCACCACAGGCCTCTGAGTGACAGAAGGAGATGACGCTCTGATGCTCATCGTCTGGTACACATCTCCTTAGAATTTGGTCTGGGCAATATTTAAATAAATAAGGATCATCCCAGAAAAAGTTGCGCACCTCGGTGAAAAATTTCTTCTTATCTTGCGCAGTCCACTGTGTCGGTATGACACCTGTAGCAAGATAATTAGCAATATCAGCGAACCAAGGTGAATGGGAGACTCTGAACAGTTGTTCATCAGGGAACATGTCGTTGATATGGGTCGCCTCAAGGGAATCAGAGGTATTAAGGCGAGAAAGGTGATCGGCCACTACGTTCTCTACTCCCTTTTTATCTTTAATTTCCAAATCAAATTCTTGGAGTAGAAGGATCCATCGTATCAAACGGGGCTTAGAATCATTCTTCGAAAGAAGATACTTAAGTGCCGCATGATCTGTGTAGATAATGATCTTGGATCCGATCAAGTAGGACCTAAATTTGTCCAAGGCGAACACTACAGCTAAGAGTTCCTTTTCCGTAGTCGAGTAGTTCACCTGGGCAGAATTTAAAGTTCTACTTGCGTAATGAATGACGTAGGGCCTCTTATCTTTTCTCTGGCCTAGGACCGCCCCAAGAGCATAATCAGAAGCGTCGCACATAAGCTCAAAAGGAAGGCTCCAGTCGGGTGGCTGCATGATAGGTGCAATGGTTAACGTGCCCTTAAGCTTGGTGAAAGCTTCCTGGCATTGCTCAGTCCACTCGTACGGAGCATCCTTTTGAAGAAGAGTGCATAAAGGACGAGAGAGGAGACTAAAGTCCTTTATGAATCGCCTGTAAAATCCTGCGTGTCCTAAGAAGGATCGCACGTCTCTGATATTCTTAGGTGGAGGTAGGTTAGAGATAAGATCAATTTTTGCCTTATCTACCTCGATTCCCTTGGACGAGATGATATGCCCAAGGACAATTCCTTTCTGAACCATGAAATGGCACTTCTCCCAATTAAGTACCAAGTTCTTTTCTTCACATCTTTTCAGCACACATTTAAGACTCTCTAAGCACTCACTGAAAGATGGATCGAAGATAGAGAAATCGTCCATGAAGACCTCCGGATATTGCCCCACTATATCAGAAAAGATACTCATCATACATCACTGAAATGTGACAGGAGCATTCCATAGTCCGAATGGCATCCTTCGGTAAGCAAAGGTGCTATAGGGACATGTAAACATAGTCTTTTCCTGATCTTCAGGTGCTATCTCTATCTAATTGTATCCCGAATACCCGTCAAGTAAACAGTAATAGGAATGACTAGCTAGCCTTTCCAAGATTTGATCAATGAAGGGCAAAGGAAAATAGTCCTTCCTCGTGACGGTATTCAACTTCCTGTAGTCAATGCACATTCTCCAACCAGTAGTGACTCTAGTTGGCACGAGTTCATTATTAGCATTGGCTACGATGGTGATTCCAGACTTCTTAGGGACCACTTGAGTTGGACTCACCCATTGACTATCAGATATAGGGTATATAATACCTACGTCCAATAGTTTAAGAACCTCGGCCTTAACCACTTCTTTCATGTTTGGATTTAGTCTACGTTGTGGTTGCCGAGCGGTTTTTGCATTATCCTCAAGATATATGCGGTGAGTACAAATCGAGGGATCGATTCCCTTGAGGTCCGCTATCGTCCATCCCAGGGCTCCTTTATGCTCAATGAGAGTAGATATAAGCATACTCTCCTGTTCTTTCTCCAGGTGGGCAGAGATCACCACCGGGTATGTCTCATCTTGACCTAAATAGGCATATTTCAAATCAGAGGGCAAAGGTTTTAGGTCAAGCTTCGGCGGCTTGAGGTTAGACGGTAGAGGCACTACATCGATTCATGGCAATTCTTCAAATTGTGGCCTCCACCGGTTAACTTCAAGTACCGGTGTAGTATCAAGTAAGGCGCACGTCTCCCTAATCATGTCATCATCAAAATCATGGGAGTGGGCCAGGCACGTCTCTAGAGAGTCAGAGGATAAGGTTAGAGGTGTCGTATCTTCCACGAAAGAGTCAATCATGTTAATGTCGTGGAAATCGTTATCATCCTCTGAGTTGCTGCCGTTATTGAAAAAAATGTTTGACTCCAATGTCAAATTTCCAAAAGACATAGTCATGATACCATTCCTGCAATTGATAATTGCATTTGACGTGGCAAGGAATGGGCGACCAAGATTGACGGGAATCTGAGTGCTCATGTTATTGATGGGTTCGGTGTCCAAGATGATAAAATCTACAGGGTAGTAAAATCTATCGACCTGGACTAACACATCCTCAATTACCCCTCTTGGTACACGAACAGAGCGATCAGCAAGTTGTAGTGTGGTTAGGGTGGGTTTTAATTCACCCAAACCTAACTGTTTGTATACCGAGTAGGGAATCAAATTGACGCTCGCTCCTAAGTCAAGAAGTGCGTGATTAATTCGATGGTTCCCGATTACACATGATATGGTTGGGCTACCGGGATCCTTGAATTTCTGTGGCACGTCTTACTTCAGGATGGCACTCACTTTCTCAGTCAAGAAGATTTTCTTTTGAATAATTTTCCGTCTTTTGGTCGTGCATAAGTCTTTCAGGAATTTGGCATATGAAGGTATCTGTTTAACGACATCAAGTAGAGGAATGTTGACTTTCACCTGTTTCAACACCTCTAGGATATCCTAAGAGTTAGAGAGAGGTTTTGGTGAAACAAACCGTTGGGGGAATGGAGCAACTGGCTTCTCTAGAAGTTCCGGTTCTACTTTTTGTGGGGCATCACTAGATCCATCATTGTTGTCCTCTTCTGGTTCTTGAGGCTTTTCGGGCCTAACCGGAAGAGTTTTATCAATGATCTTCCCACTCCTAAGAGTGGTGATGGATTTAGCATGCCCCATCTGATTTGAAGAGCTGGGATCATTATTCTCATACTGTGGTTTAGGATTGGGGAGAGGTTGTGCAGGAAGCATCCCCTTTTCTATAACCGTCATACGAGAATCTATCTTTTGCATAAAATCTGTAATTCCCCGCATTGCCTGGGCCAGCTCTTGTATGGGATTTTGAGCCGGTTCCTCTTGAGGTTTCACTTGATTTGGATTTTGATTGAAGAAACCTGGAGGAGTCGCCGTTTGTCCATTCCTCCAACTAAAGTTTAGATGATTTTTCCAGCCAGGATTGTATGTATTGGAATTAGGTCCAGTAAAAGGTCTTTGATAGTTATTTACGGCATTGGCTTGTTCATTCAACACTCCTCGAAAGGCAGGTATTGTAGGACAGTTTTCAGTTGTGTGAATGTTGCAATCACAGATGCCGCAAACAATTTCATTGACCTTATCCTTCTTTCCTTCCATGGCCTCAACTTTCCTTATGAGCGTAGTCACTTTACACTTGAGATCATCCTCTTCTTTCAAGAGATATAATCCACCTTTCTCCTTTAATTGAGTCGGCCTAGACGTGGTGTTCGCCATTGGGTAATAGTCCCATGATTGTGTTTTTTCAGCGAGACTATCGAGGTAATCCCATACCTCGTCAACATCTTTGTTGATGAACTCTCCATTACACATTGTCTCGACCATTTGGCGCATGGAAGATGTCAATCCATCATAGAAAAAATTTGTAATGCGCCACGTTTCAAATCCGTGTTGTGGGCATGAACTGACCAAATCTTTGAACCTTTCCCAACATTGGAAGAATGTTTCATCTTCCTTTTGGGCAAAGTTCATGATCGCTTTTCTGAGGGTAATCGTTTTATGATGTGGGAAGAATTTTTTTATGAATTCCCTCTGCATATCGTTCCATGTGCCAATGGATCTAGGACGCAGTGAATGTAACCACGTCTTAGCTTTCTCTTTTAAGGAAAAAGGAAAGAGTTTCAGCCTAATTGTATCCTCAGATACATTAGGAAAACATAATGTAGCTATAATCTCATCGAACTCTTTCAAATGTAAATATGGACTTTCTGATTCAAGTCCATGGAATTTGGGAAGGAGTTGGATAACTCCTGGCTTGATGTCCATTTGTCCTGTGTTTTCAGGAAAAATCATGCATGAGGGCATACTCACTCCCGCCGGTTGTAGATAATCTCGTAAAGTACGAGGCGGGGGTGCCTGTTGCACCTCATTTTCATCTTGGGTATCCTCCACCCTGGGTGGAAGTAGAGGAGGTTGGTCTTCAGCCATAACTTCACTTAACTCAGGGGATTTCGAGTGGTGTCTAGTCCTGCGATGGATAGTCAACCCCTCAACCAATCCTTCTTCAGTCAAGAGACGTCGAGTGTTGTCACGGGCCCACTTGGGCATGAAACACTCGCAGCCCTCAATTAAATTCAAAGCCTAATCCTAAGAAAGGAAAAGAAAATCTAAAAAGAAAGAGAGGGAGAGTTGGAAAGGGATTACCAAATTGAAGCTCCTAAGTTAAGGACCTGCAAAATAAAACAAAATAAGTTAGATTCTAAAAAGGAGAAGAACAATCCTTTAAAAGAAAGGTAGCAGTGAATTAATTTCTAAAAGAAGGAATTCTTAAAAGAAAGTGGAAATTTCTAAAATAAATTAGGAAAGATCTAATCTAGAAAGTAAATTATTAAAAGAGAACTGAAAAATAGAAAGTAGGGAAGGAGCTTACCTAATTAGAAATTTCTATCTTAAAGGCCTACAAAATAGGAAGGTTAGTTTCTAAACAAAAATTTTTAAAAATAAACTATTTCCTACAGAAGGGAGGATACTAGAATTAGAAATTTTCTAAAATCTAAACCTTAATTCTTTAAAAAAAAAAAAAAAAAGAAAAGAAAAAGGAAAAAGTAGAGAGATTAGGAAGGAATTACCAATTGAGAAACTTATGTCAAGATCCTATAAAACAGGAAACAAGTTAGTTTTGAACTCAAATAAAAATAAATAAATAAACTAAGGTAAAAATCCTAATCTTAAACTAATCCTAAAACCAATTAATTTCAGAGAATCGTAACCGTCAGTCCCCGGCAACGGCGCCAAAAACTTGTTCACTCCCCAAGTATAGGGTTGTGATGTAGTAATAAACTCGGTAAGACCGAGGTCCAATCCACAGGGACTGAAACTTGTACATTTCCTGAAACTAAATAGAACTAGAACTAGCTTAAGATGCAATCTAAATCAAATATAACTTGATAAATAATGGTGAGAGATTAATGTAAAACTTAAGGAATTCAGAGGAAGGGAAACTAGGGATTCAGAGGATCCACTTGTAGAGATCAGGGAGATCTTATGCCTACATCAAGGATTATGGAATTCAAACTGAACTTACTTGATCTGGTTTTTAAGGGATGAAAGTATATGAATTAGAATGGATTCCATCATCTAACCATGCCCAGGAGACAAAGCAAACAACAGGATTAAACTAATTACCAACTAATCAATCAATGTATGAAGATCAGGAAGGATACTGTCATCCTACCATGCCCATGGGACAATGATGAACAACAGGGCTCTCTGACTTCATAATCATAAAAAGGGGAGGAAATACTCAAAGCCATTGCAGATCTATTGTAATTTCAGTCACAACACACCATTAAAAACTGAAAGTATTCCTTTAATTAAACAAAAATCAAATTCAGTTCATGAATTGAAATCAAATTAAAGGCAATGAATAAAATCCCCCATCTCACTACAAGCTTCACCTCTTAGCCCTAGCTAAGAGGTTTAGCCTAGCATGGATAGGCTATACATCTTAAAAGAATAAATAAGGAAACCAGTAGAGAAAAAAAAACTGTTACTCTTTCTCCAGATCCCTGCTTCAGCCCAACTCCCAGCCGTGCCTCAACTGAACTCCCTCTGGAAAAAAAAACAAGCCAGGCTCCACACGATCTCAGCAACCCAAGCTTTCTTCCCACTGACGTGCAGCAGCCCAAAACCGAGCGCCTCTCTCCCGTTCCAGCCACCCAGCAGCGTTTTCCTCTTTCCTTTTCAAGCGTCCAGCCTCCAGCCGACCTCCGTTTGATCACGTCCTTCTCCCTCTGGTTTCAATCTCCGTTTCTTTCCTCTTTATAGACACCAGGAGAGGTGTTGAATCGTCCCTTCTGCGCAGCCAGAGGCGGTGGAACTCTTTACGCAGCCAGCCTGCGTAAGAACGCAAAACAGTTTGCGTTTGAATGAAGTTTGAGATGGATGAACGTCCTAAGCTCCGATTTTGGCTTCTTGGGTGGGGTAAAGACCCACTTATAAGGATTTTGGACGGTTTGGATCGGCAATCCGGCAGTGATAGAGATCACGGGATGCCCCACAAGCTCCGGTTTTCACGGTCGCGCGCGGGCTGCGTAAACAGAGCCCGAATTGTTGCCGCTGGACTCTCGGTGAGGTCCACTTAATTTGCCCTTTGCAAAATCCATGCCGTCCACCGGATTCTTCTCGAAAAACCAATGAGGTATGGTCTGTTTCGGCTCAGACTCGGTGTGGCCCACGAGACTTGTGCTTCTACCGTTCATCCTCCGCTTGGGCAGTTGAAATCCGATCTCTGCTATCTTTTAAAATTCTTCCACTTAGGTCTAAGTAAGAGGGGCCATGTGGGTCTTATGGACGGTCCAGATCGGACCGTCGGATCATGTTGGTGGCCCGCAACTCGAAACCGCGATGCACGGCGTAAAACGCTATTGCGTTTTAGTGAAATTGGAAGAAGAAGACGGTCAGAAGTCGGATTGACCGACTTCTCGTTCCTGTGCACGGCCAGTGCACTTATGCACTATGCACACACACACTCCAATGGGGTCCATTATGATGTTTTTGAGAGATCCGCTCCGTCTATCCGTTTTTTCAGCTCATTTAAACAGTTGAGCCTAAGATTGAAGCACTTTCAGACACCAGGCGGGCCCCAAATCACTGATCTATGGGCTGATTTGTCCGTTGGGCCACTTCCAGGGGGATCCAATGGCTGAGATTTGACATGTATACTTAGTTTTTGGTCTTTAGGCCATATGTGAAGTTTTGAACCGAACGGATGGTAGAAACCCTGTGATCTTGCATTCTGGCTGACTTTCAGGCCGTTTGAGCTTTGGTTTCTCGATTTTTTCCAGGTCCCTGATGTGTAATTCTGTTGATCTTGGGTCTCTGGAGTCCGTCCCATGATTTAGTGTCATTAGAGCGTTAAATCCATGCTTTAAGCGCCCTTTTCGGTCCAGGCTCGTACATACACTCTGCATTACAAACACGATTAATCAGGCCATTAAGCGGTATCATGCGTGTAAATCTATGCAACAACTGGGTCTGATATGCAATATTTTGACCCTCAACAAAGGTAAGCAGTGTTAATTAAATGCACATGTTGATTAGATTGCGGGGTATACCATAATGTTTTTGAGAAATCGCCATCCACTAGTTTTTCAAAATCATTCTAGGACGTAGGACCAAAAATGAGGTAGTCTCAAAACTCAACTGGGCCACTAGGTAAAAAACAATGGGTATCCAATGCCCACCTTTCAACCTGTCATGCAGCCCGCATAATGTTTGTGAGAAAGTCATCCCATCTATCAGTTCTGCTGGATCATTTAATTAGGGCGTGAGCTAAAAAAAAGAAAAAAAAGAGTGGCTCTAAAGATCATGGATATTATTAATAGCAGTAGGAATGACCTTACAAAGTGTTTAAATGGCCTTATAAACAGATTTTTTTGGATGGCATAAGAACATCATGGTGGATCTTGGGAAGGTTTCAACAGCAGCCAATTACCACCTCACCTTTTCCTGCCATGTTTTTTGACCCACCATCTAAAATGATATGGCCAAGCTGGGAGATGAGGTGGATTTATCATAAAGATCAGGAGCTAGGGCCCACCAAGCTTCAACAGTAGCGCGAAAGGGCGTTGGGAATGGTATTCAGAGTCGTGTGCACTGGGTGACTTGACTTGGCAAACTCAACTCGTTTGACTCATTCAGATCTGATTTTACCCGAACTGAGTGGTTGAGTCTATCTGAACCAAGTAGGCTTCACCCAATCCGAACTCAAACCGAGTAAAGTCTGAGTCACCCAGTAACTAGACTCGACCTCACCCAAAATTTGACTAGTTTAGACTCAACTCGATCTGAAACCTGGCTTGACTTGGGTTCCATAGTATATAAATGAAAAAAATATAAATAACTAATTATCTAACAACCCTACGCAACTAAAAAAAAAAAGAAGAAGAAGAAGAAGCAAAGCTCAACCCGACCTGACTCAATCCTTGTGACTGAGTTGGACTCAGACTGGATTAGTCCGGGCCATACCCGGACTCAATCCAAGTTAAACCTCAAAGTAGTTTAAAAGTCAACAACTTTTTCATTATAACTCAACTATACTAAAATATCTTTTTTACTCAAAACTTAGGCAGTTGCTTATTAGACATGCCGTGTAGTTTGTAAGGAAAATATAAAGATTGGTGTAATAGGTCCGACAAGTATAAACAATAGGCTATTTGGTCATTATCCCAAATTTAAATTAGAAATCTTTAGAAAATTCCACCCATATTGTGGTAGAAAGAACCATGCATTTTTATTAGAATCAAACATAACCACCCCTATTTATAGTGTGGATCCTCTGTTTCCTGAAGGCAGGATTTCCCTGACTCCAGCGTTTTCATTGGTCAACGTCACTGAAAATGTCACGTCATCAATTATTTTAAATATATTAAAAAAGTACATTTAATAAGAACTATAACGGAGACGTTAAACGGAAGCCGTTTGCGTGCTGAGTAACTTAGTACGGTAAGCGTAATGAGTAAAGTCTGTGGAGCCCACCGTCATTGTCATTCGTGCATTATATCAACTCCATCCATCTCTTTTATCATCTAATTTTATTGTTTTACAACAAAAATTAATCATATCCAAAGATCAAGTGGACCACACCACCTGAAACAGTGTGAATTGAATTCTACCACTGAAAAGTTGTTGGGGCCCACGGAAGTTTTATATCAAGATGATATTTGTTTTTTCCATTCATCTATGTCTCTGCGATCTTATGAACAGTTTGGATGAAAAATAAAAATCATTGGGGGCTTGAAAATACTTCAATGGTGAAAATCAATACTTCCACTGTTTCATTTGGTATGGTCTACCTGAGCTTTTGATGTACTTCAGTTTTGGGCTCTAACTCCTAAAATGATCCGAAAAAAAATGGATGGACGGCGTGGATAAATCACATGAATTCACAGTGGGTCTAATAGAGTTTACTCAGTACGAGAAGACTCGGAATGCAATCCGATTTCACGTGTCTAGCGAGACGCCTGCCAAAGCCTTTTGCAGGATCTTCCTGCGCAAGGATTCCGGATGGGCCCACTACGATGTTTGTGATAAATCCAACCCGTTCATCTATTTTTAGATATCATTTTAGGACATCATACCAAAACTAATGAATATACAAAACTCAAATGGGCCACACGAGGAAACAGTGGGGTTTTAGTGTCCACCGTTGAAATATTTATATGGCCATAAAAGTTTTGCATTGGTCTAATATTTTGGTGTTTTCACTTAATCCTAATAAAAATGACCTTATAAACAGTTTGGATGGCATATAAACATCAAGAGGCCCAGGAAGGTTTCAACGGTAGGAATTTCTTTCTCCATTGTTTCATCTTGTATGGCCCAGTTGAGTTTTTAATCATCCTAATTTTTGGTTACATGTCTTAAAATGAGCTCTAAAAACGGATGAATGGATTGAAATTCTTATAAACATCACGGTGGACCCCACCATACATCCCAGGCTGGAACTTCATGCAAAAGGCTCTCCCTAGTGAATCCGCGTTCACGGTTTCCATTGGAAACGTATTGGCTACTCCCCTGCCACTCGGTGCTATGTGGGCCCACCATGATGTATGTGTTTCATCCATGTCGTCCATCTATTTTTCTAGATCATTTTATGATCTGAGACAAAAAATGAGGTAGAACCCAATCTCAAGTGGACCACATTACATGAAACAGTGTTGAATGAACGTTGACCATTAAAAACTTTTTGGGGACTATAAAGGTTATGGATCAAGCTGATCTTTGTTTTTTCCCTTCATCTGGGTCTTTATGACCAAACCAACAGATTGGATGCCAAATAAACAGTACGGTGGGCCTTAGGAGGACTTTAATGATGGATATCCAATCACCATTGTTTTCCTGTGGTGTGGTCCATATGAGATTTATATCCCTCTCATTTTTGGGATCAACCCCTAAAATTATATGTAAAAATAGATTAACGGAATGGATGAAACACATACACCATGGTGGGGAAGTGATGTCACCCATTTATATGGGTCCCACTATGATGTATGTTTTGTATCCACACCGTCCATCCATTTGGAGAGATCATTTTAGGGCATGAGGCAAAGAATGAATCAGATCCAAAACTCCATAGAAAACAGTGGAGAGAGTTATGCCCACCATTTATTATGACTTAATCTAATCCAAACCTCGTCACTTTGTCTACTGAACCCTGTCACTTTGTACTGCAACTCTGTCACTTCGTCTACTGAACCCCGTCACTTTGTACTACAACCTCATCACTTTTTACTGCAACTCCGTCACTTTGTCTACTGAACCCCGTCACTTTGTCTACTGAACTCCATCACTTTGTACTGCAACATCGTCACTTTGTCTATTGTACCCCGTCACTTTATGCTACAACCTCGTCACTTTGTTCACTGTACCCCGTCACTTTGTACTGCAATCTTGTCACTTTGTCTAGTGAACCCCATCGCTTTGTACTGTAACCTCGTCACTTTTTCTACTGAACCTCGTTACTTTGTATTGCAACCTCGACACTTTGTCTACTGTACCCTGTCACTTTGCACCGCAACCCCATCACTTTGTCTATTGAACCCCGTCACATTGTCTAGTGAACCTTGTCACTTTGTATTGCAACCTCGTCACCGTCTAATGAACCTCGTCACTTTGTACTGCAAACCCATCACTTTGTACTGGAACCCCGTCGCTCTGTACTGCAACATCGTCACTTTGTCTACTGTACCCAGTCACTTTGTGCTGCAACCTCGTCACTTTGTCTATTATATCCCGTCACTTTATCCAGTAACCCTACTTAACCCCATCACTTTGTCCAGTAACCTTACTTAACCCCATCACAAAGTGACGATGTACAGTAGACAAAGTGACGAGGTTGCAACACAAAGTGACTGGGTACAGTAGACAAAGTGACGATGTTGCAGTACAAAGTAATGGAGTTCAGTAGATAAAAGTGATGGGGTTCAGTAGACAAAGTGACTGGGTACAGTAGACAAAGTGACGATGTTGCAGTGCAAAGTGATGAGGTTCAGTAGACAAAGTAACGGGGTTGTAGTACAAAGTGACGGGGTTCACTAAATAAAGTGACGAGGTTCACTAGACAAAGTGACAGTTGTAGTACAAAGTGACGGGATTTACTAGACAGTGACGAGGTTGCAGTACAAAGTGACGGGGTACAGTAGACAGAGTGACGAGGTTGCAATACAAAGTGACGGGGTTCAGTAGACAAAGTGACGAAATTGCAGTACAAAGTGACGGAGTTCACTAGACAAAGTGACGAGATTATAGCACAAAGTGATGGGGTACAGTAGACAAAGTGACGAGGTTGTAACATAAAATGACGGGGTACATTAGACAAAGTGACAATGTTGCAATACAAAGTGACGAGATTATAGCACAAAGTGATGGGGTACAGTAGACAAAGTGACGAGGTTGTAACATAAAATGACGGGGTACATTAGACAAAGTGACAATGTTGCAATACAAAGTGACGGGGTTCAGTAGACAAAGTGACGGGATTGCAGTACAAAGTGACAAGGTTCACTAGACAAAGTGACAAGGTTGCAGTACAAAGTGATGGGGTTCAGTAGACAAAGTGCAGTAGACAAAGTAATGATGTTTGGATTGGATTCAGTCATAATAAATGATGGGCGTGACTCTCTCCACTATTTTCTATGGTGGGGTCCACTCGAGTTTTGGATCTGATTCATTCTTTGGCTCATGCCCTAAAATGATCTCTCCAAATGGATGGACGGTGTGGATACAAAACATACATCATAGTGGGACCCATATAAATGGGTGACATCACTTCCCCACCATGGTGTATGTGTTTCATCCATTCCGTTAATCTATTTTTACATATAATTTTGGGGTTGATCCCAAAAATGAGGGGGATATAAATCTCATATGGACCACACCACAGGAAAACAATGGTGATTGGATATCCATCATTAAAGTCCTCCTAAGGTCCACCGTATTGTTTATTTGACATCCAATCTGTTGGTTTGGTCATAAAGACCCAGGTGAAGGGAAAAAACAAAGATAAGCTTGATCCAAAACTTTTATGATCCCCAAAAAGTTTTTAATAGTCAACGTTCATTCAACACTGTTTCATGTAATGTGGTCCACTTGAGATTGGGCTATACCTCATTTTTGGTCTCAAACCATAAAATGATCTAGAAAAATAGATGGACGACATGAATGAAACACATACATCATGGTGGGCCCACATAGCACCGAGTGGCAGGGGAGTAGCCAATACGTTTCCAATGGAAACTGTGGACGCGGATTCACTAGGGAAAGCCTTTTGCATGAAGTTCCAGCGCTGGAATGTATGGTGGGGTCCACCGTGATGTTTATAAGAAATTCAATCCATTCATCCATTTTTATAGCTTATTTTAAGACATGTAACCAAAAATTAGGATGATCAAAAACTCAACCGAGCCATACAAGATGAAACAGTGGAGAAAGAAATTCCTATTGTTGAAACCTTCCTTGGCCTCTTGATGTTTATATGCCATCCAAACTGTTTATAAGGTCATTTTTACTAAGATGAAGTGAAAACACCAAAATATTAGACCGATGCAAAAATTTTGTGGCCATTTAAATATTTCAACGGTGGACACTAAATCCCCATTGTTTCCTCTCGTGTGGCCCATTCGAGTTTTGTATATACATTAGTTTTGGTATGATGACCTAAAATGAGATCTAAAAATGGATGAACAAGTTGGATTTGTCACAAACGTCACAGTGGGCCCATCTGGAATCCTTGCGCAGGATCTTACTGCAAAAGGCTTTGGGAGGAAATCTACCGTTAGACACGTGAAATCGGATTGCGTACCGAGTCTTATCGTACTGAGTAAACTCTATTGGGCCCACTGTGAATTCATGTGGTCTATCTACGCCGTCCATCCATTTTTTCATATCATTTTAGGAGTTGAGCCCAAAACTGAAGTATTTCAAAAGCTTAAGTAGACCATACCAAAAGAAACAGTGGAAGTATTGATTTTCACCATTGAAGTGTTTTTAAGCCCCCAATTATGTTTATTTTTCATCCAAACTGTTCATAAGATCACAAAGACATGGATGAATGGAAAAAACAAATATCATCTTGATATAAAACTTCTGTGGGCCCCCTCAAAAAATTTTCAACGGTAGAATTCAATTCACATTGTTTCAGGTGGTGTGGTCCACTTGATATTTGGATATCCTAAAATTAGATGATAAAAGAGATGGATGGAGTTGATACAATGCACGAATGACAATGATAGTGGGCTCCACAGACTTTACTCATTACGCTTACCATACTGAGTTACTCAGCACGGAAACCGCTTCTGTTTAACGTCTCCGTTATAGTTCTTATTAAATGTACTTTTTTAAAATATATTTTAAAAAATTGATGACGTGGTACTTCCAGTGACGTTGACCCATGAAAATGCTGGAGTCAGGGAGTTCCTGCCTTCAGGAAACAGAGGATCCGCACTCAATTTTAAAGTGGTTGTTTATTTCACCACATGCCATGTGAAATTAGGAAGAGTCGTCCACTTCATCACGTAAAATGATGAAAATGCCATTCTTCATACAATGATCAGAGTACCCCTATATACATTGGAAATTACAATATGCCACCATGAAATGAATATTAAGATCCATCTATCCAAGCCATGAATATAAAGATATAAATTAACGACAGTTACAACATTTAGACCATCCAGACAATGGATGTTATGATCGAACTATCCAAATCTTGGAAACTGTGATATAAAACAATCAAGACCGCCAATATCATAATACAGACCATCCAGACCGTTGATACTTTTATCTACACCATCCAAACCATCAATATTATGATACAGAGGAACCAAACCATGGACGTTATGATCTAGACGTACCATCCTGACCATGGATAGTAATATCCAGACCATTCCATCCCTACTTCATACACCTCTTGACCCATGATAACATCTTACCATTTACATGATCATGAAGAAGATCTTTTGTTAGGAAATCTTAACCATCCCATTCACCCAACAACAGTACAGGTGTATCAGCCGCAAAAGAAAGAAACTAGAAAAAAGAAAGAAAGCAATGGTATTGTCTTCATGCGGTGCATTCACAAGTACCTAATGAGGTCGAGCACTATCTTCCTTAACCAATAAATGCCTTGAATTTATAAGGTACTCTTGAATCTATAAGAGATTTTCTCGAATTCACAAGAGAAACAGGAGAACTTCTAAGAAATTTTATTGATAGGATTAATAATATTGATTAAAAAGTGAGTTTAACATGCCTTAAATAATCCTAAACAAGCTCTAAAATAGTAAATAAAAGAGTACTAATCAAATAAGAAGACTATTTTTGAAAAATATGTAATTTCTACTGTATGTGGACCGGTCGAGTCGACGGGTCGAATAACCAAAAAGTGTCCAGAAATTTAAACTGAAAATTCTATAAATTTTCAACCTATCGACCCAATCTATCAACTGGCATTTTGACCTGTCTAAAATGGTAGAAATCAGCCAGCAAGTAATCTGGAATTTTTGGCAGAATTTCGACTTGCCGAATACAAGGGTCGACCAATCGAACTATGCTGAATTTTTGCTAGTTTCTCCTTGAGCTTCTTTCGCTCCATGTGAGTAAGGAACATGCTTGATCCTCGTCCTACGTTGCTTTCTTTCACAATAAGTCTCCTGTGCTAAAGGTTAATGGTGAAGACGAAGCGAACAGGGCGGTCATGACAAAGCCGACCCCATATTTGTATCTTGGCCTCTTGGTCCCCCATGATTTCACGTATCATTTCCGCCCACTGCACTTCGAAGGCATACCCATTTGGCCGCTTTGTCAGACACAATTCCCATTCCTTTCCGCTCACATCATAGCCCTTTACAACTGCTAGCTCTCTAGGACCAATGCCGAGAGAAGTACCGGTACGATCATCTATAACGAAACCACTCACATTGTTTGGAGCCATTTTCTTCTCGCAGATTAATTCTAACTGCGAAACGTTCTTCTTTTCACCAAATAATTTTTGCCTTAGATCTTTGAACTCTTGGCCATTCTGGCCAAAGGGGAATGTTCGCTTCGCCATGATTTTTCCTTGGAGAAAAAGGAGAAAAGAAAAATCTTAGGCGAGAGAATTTAGTAAGAGATCCAATGCAACAATTTCGAATGGGCTTTTATTTTTCTTCTTCTTCTTTTTATAGACCTCCATTTTGAGTAATACCAACTGATTTGAACTTGGGTAACCCTCTCTCTCTCTCTATAATAGTAATACCAACACATGTATATAGCTTCTCTAAACCAAATGGGTTTGTGATTATGACTATTTGAAATATAGCTTCTTCAAACCAAATGGGTTTGTGATTATGGAATTCCTATGTGAAATATAGCTTCTTGAAACCAATTGGGTTTGTGATTATGGAAATTCTATGTGAAATATAGCTCCTCTAAACCATATGGGTTTGTGATTATGGAATTTCTACGTGAAATGTAGCTTCTCCAAAGCAAATGGGTTTGTATCATATCCACCACTTTTTTGAATGTCGGAAGCGGATTGCGTGGTGTTCCACACACCACCAACTTTGGTGGTGTGTTGACGTGACAAAGTTCTTTGGGCCCCATCATGATGTATGTGCTATATCCACACCTTCCATCCATTTTGCAAGATCATTTTAGAGCCTGATCCAAAAGGTTAGGTTGATCCAAATCTCAAGTGAACCACACCACAGGAAATAACAGGGGTTGAATGTTTACGGTCCAAAACTGCTTGGGGACCCACCACAATATTTCCGTTGCATCCAACCTGTTCATAAAGTCTCCACCTGAGATTTGGACCTACCTCAAGTAGGGCCAGCTCGGTTTTGAATGACTTTTCATTGTATCCTCAAGGGTGGCCAGCCGAGTTTTTGAATCAGGCTGATTTTCAGGATCTTGACCCAACATGAGGGGGGTGCACATGATGTACGGGTTAGATGCCACACGCACACAATGGTGGGTCCCACAGTCAACTCCATGTGATCCTCTGTGGGACTGGACCATCTCTTATTGGTTTATTCCGAGGAAAATGATCATATAGTGTCAGCTGGAGGGTAAGTTACGGATGAGATGACGTCTGTGGGCCTCACTTTGATGTGTGCTTCAGATATACTACTCCTTTGATGTTAGTCCATGAGGCCAACTACTAGAATAATCAGAAACTTAGGTGGGCCATGCCTTTGGGAATTGTTGGAAGAGGACAATCAACAAATAAAAACCTTCTAAATTGTTGTTATGTGGGGCCCACCATTTCCAATCGATTTATCCAATGGAGGGATACGGAATTCCGTACTGAGTTACTAAGTAGGCTAAGCGTACTGGGTAAACTTTGTGGGGCCCACCGTGATTTATTTATTTTATCCACTCGGTTTATCTATTTTAATATATAATTTTATGGTTAGAGCTAAAATTTGAAGCATATCTAAAGCTCAGGTGGACTACACCTTTGGAAACAGTGTGAATTTAACTTCTACCGTTAAAAATTTCCTGGGGGCTAGTGAAGTTTTGGATCAAGCTTACATTTGTTTTTTCCTTAATCCAGGTATATTTTTTTTAATCTTATGAACAGGTTGGATGAAAATAAAAATTACTGTGGTCCCTAGGAAGGTTTCAACGGTGGAAAACATTATTGCCGCTGTTTCCTGTGGTGTGGTCCATATGAGATTTGGATGTACTTCAATTTTGGTCTCAGCCAATAAAATGATCTGGAAAAACGGATGGACGGCGTGGATAAACTAATTGGGCCCAACAGAGTTTTCTCTGTACGATAACTCAGTGGGCAATCCGATTTCGAGGGATACACCAAAATTCAGGGAGAAAATGACCACTGTAGACAAAACCTTTTACCCAGCGGTTTTTATGAAGGAATACATACTTAAGTTACCAACTTAGACTAGCACGTGCGGACAGCGACGTCGAGGACGAAACTACCCCTCCTTTTCACTTTCACTGCGAAGACGAGCGCTGACGCTCCTCCAACTGAAAGTTGTACGAGCGGCTTAAAAGACATCAAAGTTACATGGCCCCACAGCTATGTATTTATTATATCCACAACGTTCATCCATATTTCTAGATCATTTCGGAGCATTATCCAAAAAAAGAAAATCATATCCAAAGATCAACTGGGCCACACCACAGAGCAGCGGAAAATTGATTTTCATCGTTGAAACTTTTGTATGGCCCACCATAACATTTATTTTCCATCCAATCTATTCATAAGGTCACAAAGACCTGGATGAAGAGGAAAAACAAATTTCATAATGATCCAAAACTTGTGTGGCCCCTAAAAGGGTTTCAACGGTAGACCTTCAAGCAGAATGGTAATGGCATATGCACAGGGATATGGATATAGCTACGGTTATAATCCGTAGCCATAGTCGTATCTTGGCGATCAATCCTAAATCCCGTGATTCCACCGCAAGTCGTTGTCCCTATTGGCAATTAATCCCGCGATTCCACCGCAAGTTGCTGTCCCTATTGGCGATTAATCGCGGATTTCGCAATTCCACCCCCGATCTATGGCTACGGATTATAACCGTAGCTATAACCGTATCCCTGTGCACTTTCTTTTTTCTTTTTTCTTTTTTTCTATTTTTTACGTGGAGAATTTTATTCTACCTACATTTTTTTCTAACACATATTTATATAAATATGTAAATATAAGCATATAAAAAAAAATTCTCTTTTTTTCATTTCTTTCTTTATTCATATAACAAGAATATTTTCTAAACCAAAATTAGTTACTTGACATACCATATATAATTTTAGGGCTGAAAGTTAGGCGGGCTCAACCCGACATTGGGTTGGGCTTGGTCAGGATGTATCGGGTTTGGTCTTGGGGTTGGGCTATATAAACAACAACTCGATAAAACTTGGGTTGGGCTTGGGTTGAGGTCTCGGGAATTGCTAGGAAATACATGGAAATGACCGTGAAATGAAAGGAAATAACCGTGAAATGAAGGGAAATGACTGTAAAATGCATGGAAATGACCATGAAATGTATGAAAATGATCGTGAAATGAAGGGAAATGACCGTGAAATGCATGGAAATGACCGTGAAATGAAATGGAATCGCCGGGATTGACTGTGAAATACATGGAAATGACCGTGAAGTGAAGGGAAATGACCGTGAAATGCATGAAAATAATCTTCTAAATAGCATTAATTGCTAGTATTTATCATAAAAGCTAACTTCTTACAAATTTCTAAGAAGAGTCTGATGGAAGACTGAGAAAACTACAAATTTCCAGTCTTTTAATAACTACAAAAACCAAAAACTAATCAGTAGTAAAAATTATAACCATTCTTAGTCTTGCTTGGATTATCAGAGAACAAAATCAAACCACCTCTTCAGGATGAGTTCTTTCGGTTGGTGTAGTACATTTCCACTAATTTACAGCCTTCCTTTTCTTCATTTTAGTATTCATGGACCAGCACAACACAAAAGTATTCATGGACCAGCACATGCAATATTAAACAGATGTGAGCGCTAGATCCCTTTTTCAAGGGCTAACCTATGGGTCAACTGCTTTGACGACTTCGTTTGGTAGAGGTTTGAAACCAAGCATCCAACCTTCGAACAATACGACCTAAAAAACCGCAACACAATCAAAATATTGAACATTGATCATCGTATATACCATACACAGAATCAAAAGGTTATTTTGGGTGTTCTTGAGTGCACTCCCAAATTCACGGTTGGCAAGGCTTCTATGGCAGACGTGTAAGTGTTCGATGGGGCGGCGGAGAAAATAGAACAACATTATGAGGGACATGTTTTCATGATTTTTCAGTTATTTGCATCTGGAGAACTTGTAGCATGGAGGAATTTCAAAAAGTAGAAATTGAGCAGACCAAACTGGAAAATGAGCGAGACAAACTGGAAATTGAGCGGGCCAAACTGAAAATTGAGCGGGCCAAACTGGAAATTGAGTGGGCCAAACTAGAATTTCAACGGGAGAAACTAGAAATTGAGCGGGCCAAACTGGAAATTGAGTGGGTCTAACTAGAATTTGAGCGGGACAAACTGGAAATTGAGCATCATTCAAAGAATTCCTCAAAAGATCCATAAAATATTCCTTTAGGACACCTCCATAGTTTAGTAGTGAAATTAAAGTCTTATTTAGGTACGTTTTCCTTGGCCAATTGCTAAAAAAGGAAGACAAGTAATTTGGATCAACTCTTCACATCACATTTGTAGATAACCCATAACCGTTACATACGAGCACTAAAAGCAAACAAGGTATTGTACCATTATTCACACAACCAATTCGAAGATGGAGAACCCCAACTTCTCACCCTAATAAAATTTCAAATACTCCCAACAAGGATGGAATTTATTCATAGAAGGATTGAAATTCTTCCTACAACATATGATGTATAATCCTAAGAAAAGGTCGGAAACAACACTGGCAAATGAGCTGAGGAGTCTTATTAGGACATGGGAGATCGTCAATGTATATAAAATAATCCTCCACGGGTGATGCTACAACCAATTTACTACACAATTAACAAAGAAGTGATCACGGATTTATCGATGAACCAATAGGGTTGGTTCATAATGGAGTATCCCAATATTATTCTGATTTTCCATCTGAAAGGATTTGAATCAGAAAAGGTTGGATGTTTGGTCCCTTCAAGACATCCAGCACCAAACTGAGAGACCATTCAGAACTAGTTTCTCAGCAACTAGGAGATATTTTTGGCATTCTGGAGGCATGCAGCCCCAAGAGGATAAGCTAGGATGTTCGCTTTATGAACATTTTCATAAAAATTGAGTAATCTGGTAGATATACCCTGGGTTGTTGAAAACTTATATTAGGCGCATCCCCTATAACTGATGAAGAATCTTGGATATACCCTGGCCCTATAAATGTGGGATCCACCTTAGGTGGTCTAAATAGTTCACATTTTGGCTTCATTGTGCATAGAACATCCCCACAATGTTCTATGTCTTCTACTACAAGTTTTATGTGTTTATATCGAAGAGCCATTGTTTTTTGTTATGTTTGCAGCTTTTCAGCTTTTCATTGTTTTATGTTCAATTGCCAGTAGTTACACCATCCAGGCATTGCAATGCCTGGTAATTGAAATATCCAATGCATCTAGATGCCCCCAATTCAAATGATCCTAAAGTAATCTCACATAGTTTTGTTTCTTAAAATTCTAAAGACTTACCATTTATAATTGGTAAAATTGGAGAAGTTATATTAGTGGGTATTTTGAAAGTGGCTTATTTCCCAGGGTATTCATTATGTCAAACCACCATTCTAACATACCTAAAAAAATGCTATGACCAGTTTGATATTTGTCATGTTTCAGGACTTGCACATTTGTGTAAGGATAATGGATTTTCAATCTTTTAGAGTTTATTAACTACTCCCAAGAGCAATTGAAGTTGGCAAAGCTAGCCCTTCTCTCCTTGTTCAGGTCTATTCATGGCTCTGGAGGTGGCATTTTCCAGTTTGTCCCGCTCAATTTCCAGTTTGGCCCGCTCAATTTTCAGTTTGTCCCGCTCAATTTTTAGTTTGTCCGGCTTATTTCCATGTTTGCCCACTCAATTTTCAGTTTGGCCCGCAGAAATTCTAGTTTGTCTCACTCATTTCCATGTTTGCCCGCTCAATTTTCAGTTTGTCCCGCTCAATTTTTCATTTGGCCCGCTCATTTTCCAGTTTAGCCCGCTCATTTTCCAGTTTGTCCCACTCAATTTTCAGTTTGGCCGGCTCAATATCTAGTTTGTCTCGCTCAATTTTCAGTTTGGCCCGCTCAATTTCCAGTTTGTCCCGCTCAATTTTTAGTTTGTCCCGCTCATTTCCATGTTTGCTCGCTTAATTTCTAGTTTGGCCCGCTGAAATTCTAGTTTGTCCCTCTCATTTTCATGTTTGCCCGCTCATTTTCCAGTTTGTCCCGCTCAATTTCCAGTTTATCCCATTCAATTTCAAGTTTGGCCCACTCAATTTCCAATTTGGCCCGCTCATTTTCCATAAATTTTAATTAAGGGAGCAAGATTTGATTGACAGAGCTAACCTTGGCCTCAGAATAGAGGGTTTGTATGGTTCTTGTTGCCTTCTAAAGCTCTTTGACCTGTGGAAATTTACAACAGTAGGAGGTATGCATTAATTTGCTTGTTTGAAACGAATAAATCATCACTAACCAGCAAAAGCTAAAGAGCGTCTTACCATTTTCTTAAGTTGCAAAGCAGATCAGCCAGCTACTTTCTAGTTTCATGGAGTAGAGATAATACTTTACCATAGAGCCACAACACTATTTCCGTTTGGTAACAATAGTTCTATTCACATAATCACAGGAGAAACAGAGAAATCAACATATTACGTACAAAAGGGGAAACTGTCCCAAGAGTCAAAAGTGGCATCTTTAGTAGGCATTTGTTAAAGATGGATGGCATGATCACGAATGCCTAATAAGAGTGATCCGTTGGAATCATATGTAGGGGTTAAAGATGAACGGTCTACATCAATGGACTGGACTAGGTATCCCAAAGTAACTACGTGCACTATAACTTACATTACTCTGAAAGCAATGGAGCATCTCTCCATCTCCTCCACTTTCTCTTCTTTCTTGGCCTCAGCAGCTCCACCACCAGCACTTGCAGCCACAGCAAAGCCACCACCACTAAACCATTAGGCACTGAAGCAAACTTCTCCCTACCTAATGATAATACAAATTAACAAGGTCTCACCACCAACTTCAGTCCAATTCTTTGGAAAAACTTTCCCTTCATTTAATGGCACATTTATTCATAATAATTGAAATACATCAAGAAAGGGGCAGCGATTGTTCAATAAAAATAAAGATCTAAGAACATTTTGGTAATGAATTTGTCTTTTAAAAAAAACATTCAATTTGTCTAGAGGCTGAATTACTCTCATCAAACCAGTGTTTTCTAATTGCCATGTTTACTTAATGTCATTATTCCATTGTTGGGTGCCATGAAGAGATAGGAAGCCTCCAAAGATATTTTCAGGCTACGATAGCAAAAAAAGGCTAGGATCTTCCAGCCTGGGAGATTTCAGCAAAGATGATATAACTTCAGCAAGCAACATATGAAATGTAAATAACTGAATTTTGAAAGGCATATAACTGAATTTTGAAAGGCATATAACTGAATTGCCAGCAGACTACTTTCTCATGAATACTAGCAAACATTACTAACTTTTTCCATTTCCTCATGATTTAGACAGAGCATTTGCAATTCAAGTCACACGGGTACCCAAAAGCAGACTGAGAAAATTACCATTTGGTTGTTAGGCGAAAATACCGAGTTCTTGCTTGGTCACCTCCTCCTCATCGCTGTCGACCAGACATCCTTTGATCGGTGCAAAGGAACAAATATCTGCAAATTTGTTTTCAAGTATACTATGACAATAGTTTTGCAATTCCAAATACTAGCTTCTAGATTGAGCAACTTGGATTGCATAAATGATTGAGTGAACACATAGCATGGGAAATAGGAACTGTAGGCATTAGTGAGCAGAAATGAGCTGAAATGAGCAAGAATGAATCAGGCATTTCATCGAACACATGGACTACAATGCATTTCATAAAACATAGCATTTGCAAATCATTTCAAATAAACAGCACAACAAGTTCTTAAGCATAAATCGCAACCCGTGATCATTATCTGGGCCCTCCGGGGCCGTTAAAATGGTAACATAGGGTTTAAACTTGTCGGCGGTTTCGAAGTAGGAGTTCGACGCAGGGCATAAGGATCTCTACAATAGACATATTCTATTAGCAATTGTGAAAAAAGGGCTTCAATAGTCTAGGTTTTTGGGTCGAGGGTCGGATCTCACCTGTTTGTGGTCCCGGTCGCGGCACGAAGTCTTCCCAAGGAAAAGGAGATCAATGTTCCTTGGTTGGATCCCACTTCTTCGAGCTTCCTCTTCTCTTCTCCTTATTTTTCCCTTTGAAATGCCCTAGGAAAACATAGAAAATTCGTGCAAGGTAGAGAGGTGTGAGAAAATGGGGTTATATATAACTCTAGTTTTGATGTCCCAATCAGCGATCAATCGTGGCTCCCGCAATTCCACCACAAGTCGCTGTCCCAATCGGCGATCAATCGCGGATTCGGCGATTCGACCCCCGATCTATGGCTATGGATTATAACCGTAGCTATAACCGTATCCGTATCCTTTTTTTTTTTTACATGGAGACATTTTTCTCTAACACATTTATATAAATATGTATATATAAGCATATAAAAAAATTTATCTCTTTTTTTCATTTCTTTCTTTATTCATATAATAAGAATATCTTCTAAACCAAAATTAGTTACTTGACGTACCGTATATGATTTTAGGGCTAAAAGTTGGGCGGGCTCAACCCGACCAACCTGTGACCGACCCGACATTAGGTTGGGCTTGGGTAGGATGTATCGAGTTTGGTCTTAGGGTTGGGCCATATAAACACCAACCCGATAAAACTTGGGTTGGGCTTGGGTTGAGGTCTCGGGTTGCCTGACCCAACACAAACCCTATTAATATATAAGTTCCTTATAAATTAATTATAATTGAGTGCAAATCATTTGTGTTGAAGGCAAAGGAAATTCCAATGCCTCCCCTCAAGCTAACAAGATATGCCGGATTTTCCTCTCCCAAATAAAATGCTTGATACAAAATACGACTTGTAATGCAGTAGTTGTCCTATATTTTAGCTTGTTTGTTTAGAAAAAATGCATGGAAATGATCGTGAAGTGAAGGGAATTGACTGTGAAATGAAACAGAATCACCAGAATTGAACGTGAAATGCATGAAAATGACCGTGAAGTGAAGGGAATTGATAGTCTCTCAAAAAAGTCGTTCTCATCTTTGTTGATGATTTAACTAGCGCTCAATCCGTTGGTTGTCTCGCTGAATTTGTACGTTGCCTTACTAAATTTCTAGGTTCCCTCGCTCAATTTCTAGCTTCCCTCGCTCAATTCTTAAGTTGCCTCGCTAAATTTCTATGTTGTCTCGCTCAATTCCTAGGTTCCCTCACTCAATTTCTAGGTTGCCTCGCTCAATTTCTAGCTTCCCTCGCTCAGTTCCTAGATTACCTCGTTCAATTTATAGGTTACCTCGCTCAATTTTTAGGTTCCTTCTCTCAATTTCTAGCCTCCCTCGCTTAATTTCTAGCTTCCTCTATCTTTCCTAGCTCAATTCCTAGGTTTCCTTGCTGAATTTCCACATTGTCTTGCTTAATTCCTAGGTTGCCTTGCTCAATTTATAAGTTGTCTTGCTGAATTTCTAGGTTCCCTCGCTCAAATTCTAGCTTCCCTCGCTCAATTTCTAACTTCCCTCGCTCAATTCCTAGGTTGCCTTGCTCAAATCCTAGGTTTCCTTGCTGAATTTCTAGGTTCTCTCGCTCAATTCTTAGGTTGCCTCGCTCCAATTTCTACGTTGCCTTGCTCAATTTGTAGGTTCCCTTGCTCAATTTGTAGGTTCCCTCACTCAATTTGTAGCTTTCTTCATCAATTCCTAGGTTCCCTCAATTGCCTCGCTCAAATCCTACATTGCCTCGCTGAATTCCTATGTTGCCTCGCTCAAATCAGAGGTTGCCTCACTCAATTCCTAGGTTCCCTCACTCAATTTCTAGGTTGCCTTGCTCGATTTCTAGCTTTCCTCGCTCAATTCCTTGGTTGCCTTGATCAATTCCTACCTTGCCTAGCTCAATTCCTACCTTCCCTCTCTCAATTCCTAGGTTGCCTCGCTGAGTTCCTACCTTCCCTCGCTTAATTCCTAAGTTGTCTCGCTCAATTCCTAGGTTGCCTCGCTGAATTCCTACCTTGCCTCGCTCAATTCCTAGGTTGTTTCGCTCAATTTCTAGCTTCCCTCACTCAAATCCTAGGTCACCCCATTCAATTTCTAGCTTCCCTCATTCAATTCCTAGGTTGCCTCGCTCAAATCCTAGGTTGCCTCGCTTAATTTCTAGCTTCCCCCGTTCAATTCCTAGGTTACCTCGCTCAAATCCTAGGTTGTCTCGCTCAATTTCTAGGTTCCCACACACAATTTGTAGCTTCCCTCGCCTCCCTCAAATCCTAGGTTACCTCGCTGAATTTCTAGGTTCTGTCGCTCAATTTCTAGCTTCCCTCGCTCAATTCCTAGGATTCCTCGCTGAATTTCTATGTTGCCTCACTCAATCCCTAAACTACCTTGCTTAATTCCTAGGTTGTCTCGCTTTCCCTCGCTGAATTTCTAGGTTCCCTCGCTCAATTCCTAGGATTCCTTGCTAAATTTCTATGTTGCCTCGCTCAATCCTTACGTTGCCTCGCTCAATTCCTAGGTTTCCTCGCTCAATTCCTAGCTTCCCTCGCTCAATTCCTAAGATTCCTTGCTAAAGTTCTACATTGCCTCCCTCAATTCCTAGGTTGCCTCGCTCAATTCCTAGGTTGCCTCGCTCAAATCCTAAGTTACCTCACTCAATTTCTAGGTTCCCTCGCTCAATTTGTAGCTTCCCTTGCTCAAATCCTAGGTTATCTCGCTGAATTTCTAGGTTCCCTCGCTCAATTCCTAGGTTGCATCGCGCAATTCCTAGGTTGCCTTGCTCAATTTCTAGCTTCTCTCGCTCAATTTCTAGGTTACCTCGCTCAATTCTTAGGTTACCTCGCTGAATTCCTAAGTTGCCTCGCTCAATTCCCAGGTTCCCTCGCTCAATTTCTAGGTTACCTCGCTCAATTCCTAGGTTACTTCGCTAAATTCCTACATTGCCTCACTCAATTCCTAGGTTCCCTCGCTCAATTTCTAGCTTCCCTCGCTCAATTCCTAGGTTTTCTCGCTCAATTGATAGGTTGCCTGTAAAAATTCACTATACATTGGAGGAAGTTGATAGCGTATGATTGTTTGTCTGTAACCTGTAAATGATACTTGTCGTAGGCATGAGATGAAAAGGATAATTTTGTGGAATGTTGTATTGAAAGAAAGGCCGAAGCCAAAAGAATACAAACATAAAAGAAAACACATTACAGTTGTGGTGTGAATGCCATTTCCACCCGGTCGACCCCGAACCGCTGTCCAACCAACCCGGTCGACCCCGAACCCCTGTCCAGACTACCCGGTCCACCCCGAACCCCGCATTCAAATCTTTGGGTGGTTGGTTTGTAATTGTTTTGGTTGTGAGAGTATTGAATTTGGGAGTGGAAAAGTTGTTGCAAGTAGTGGTCATGGGGGTTTTTGAGGCCATTGTACTTTCAAAGATTTGAACTTGTAACTGTTTGTAAGTTTTGGGAGATGGTTCTTGTTGGCATTGTTGTGTCATTTGTGTGGTGGTGAGAGTATTAGATTAAACAAAAACGGAATCAATGTTGTTTTGTAGTTTAATACTGAACGCGAGAATTGTTTGAGACTTTTGAGTTAGTAGTTATTTTTGAATGATTTCTTTTAGAAATTGGAAATCGGCATTTTCTTGGAATTTTTTTTTTTTAATTTTTCTGAGAGATGGGATTTTAACATTCGTTGTTTAATTTGTTTGGGAGTGAGTCTTGGATTTAAGGAATGGGATTTGAAGTTGTTGGTGATTTAATGTTGACCATGGGGATTGTATGTGGTAATTGTTTATCTTGCTCAATCATCGGTGTGAATTGGAATGACTGGAAGAATGTGGTTGAAACTTGCATGTTGGTGTCTTTTAGAAGATTTGGGGGGATAGATTATGGTCTATAATTGGTCAGCAATGAGTCTTGGGTTTGAGAATGGAACTTGAAGTTGTTAGTGGTTAAGTACTAAACTTGAACTTTCCGAGAAGTGTAAGAAAGTTGTTAGTTGAATTGTTGGAAGTTGGTATTAGTTTGGTGCTTTTTCTTGGAAGTTTTCAAAGAGGGACTTTTAGCCATTCAACGTGTAATTAGTGTCGTACTGAGAAGGATTCATGTTTTTAAAAATGGCCTACGTGAGGAAGGCACAAAGAATTTTAATTTTAATAAAGCAAAAACTTTACAAGCGTCGACCGACTTAGAGCAGGAAGTCCAACCTGCTAAATCAATCTTGATTCTCCTTACAACTATACTAACTGAACTATGGAGGTTACAAAAGGAACAATTGTTCCTTTCCCCCCAAATAGCCCAAAGTGAAGCCATTGTACCAACCTCACCTAACTTGACCAGAATTCTTGTTGTGTTGTGATTGTGGAAGTTGCAACTTGCTCATTGTCAAATTGCCCTGGGTATACTTCTAAATTCAAATCAGTCATTTGAAACCAGTGAGGTACTAACAGCAAATAGGTTACAGTGCTGAGTTGTAGTCAATGAGTAATAGGAAGTGCAGTAATGTGATTGTTCTAGTATGCTTCCCATATCCACTGATTCATCCTTTTTTTGTTACACTTTTCTTTTTTCTTATATAGGTGCAGTTTCTACCAAAGAAATTAGTTGCTGTACAGGCCATTTATATCTCAAATTATCATGCCTAAAAATTCAGCGAGAGAAACCTAAAAATTCAGCGAGGAAACCTCGGAATAGAGCGAGGGAACGTAGTAATTGAGCGAGGCAACCTATAAATTGAGCAAGGGAACCAAGGAATTGAACGAGGGAACCTAGAAAATGAGCAAGGAAACCTAGGAATTCAGCGAGGGAACCTAGAAATTTAGCGAGGGAACTTGGGAGTTGAGCGAGGGAACCGAAGAATTGAGCGAGGTCCGCTCAATTTCTAGTTTATCCCGCTCAATTTCAAGTATGGCCCGCTCAATTTCCAGTTCGGCCCACTCAATTTCTAGTTTGTCCCGCTTAATTTCCATTTTGGCCCGCTCAATTTCTAGTTCGTCTCGCTCATTTCCATGTTTGCCCGCTCAATTTTCAGTTTTGCCCGCTCAATTTCCACTTTATCCCACTCAATTTCCAATTTGGCCTGCTCAATTTCCAGTTTGTCCCGCTCAATTTCTAGTTTGGCTCGTTCAATTTCCAATTTGTCCCGCTCAATTTTCAATTTGGCCCACTGAAATTCTAGTTTGTCCCGCTCATTTCCATGTTTGCCCGCTCAATTTTCAGTTTGGCCCTCTCCATTTTCCAGTTTGTTCTGCTCAATTTTCAATTTGGCCCGCTGAAATTCTAGTTTGTCCTGCTCATTTTCATATTTGCCTACTCAATTTTCAGTTTGGCCCTCTCCAATTTCCAGTTTGTTCCGCTCAATTTTCAATTTGGCCCGTTAAAATTCTAGTTTGTCCCGCTCATTTCCATGTTTGCCCGCTCAATTTCCAGTTTGGCTCGCTCAATTTCCAGTTTAACCTGCTCAATTTCCAGTTTATCCCGCTCAATTTCCAGTTTGGCCTGCTCAATTTTCAGTTTGGCCCGCTCAATTTCCAGTTTGTCCCGCTCAATTTTCAATTTGGCCCGCTGAAATTCTAGTTTGTCCTGCTCATTTCCATGTTTGCCCGCTCAATTTTCAGTTTGGCCCTCTCCAATTTTCAGTTTGTTCCGCTCAATTTCTAATTTGGCCCACTGAAATTCTAGTTTGTCCTGCTCATTTTCATGTTTGCCCGCTCAATTTCCAGTTTGGCCCGCTCAATTTCTAATTTGGCCCGCTGAAATTCTAGTTTGTCCAGCTCATTTCCATGTTTGCTCGCTCAATTTTCAGTTTAGCCCTCTCAATTTTCAGTTTGTTCCACTCAATTTTCAATTTGGCCCGCTGAAATTCTAGTTTGTCCCGCTCATTTCCATGTTTGCCCACTCAATTTTCAGTTTGGCCCGCTCAATTTCCAGTTTGTCCCGCTCAATTTCCAGCTTAGCCTGCTCAATTTCCAGTTTGTCCCGCTCAATTTTCAGTTTGGCCCGCTCAATTTCCAATTTGTCCCACTCAATTTCCAATTTGGCCCTCTGAAATTCTAGTTTTTTCCGCTCATTTCCATGTTTGCCCGCTCAATTTCCAGTTTGGCCCGCTCATTATGAGCTTAGCACAATAGCCCATAATGATGTGTTCTTGTCGTGAGTCCCATCATGTTCTAATTTTTTGTTTCTTATCCAAAATTTCAAGATTTTCAAGGTCCCATCATGTTTGGATTTTTAAAATAACCCCCAGTTCAAAGATTTTCAAGGTCATTTCTATGCATTTCACGATCAATCCCGATGATTCTGTTTCTCATTTCACTCTGGAATGGGAAGTCAATGTATATATTGTCCCCAGATGTGATATTGACATGTAGGAGTCTACATATGAGATGAGTCACCAAAAATGATGTGGACCAATAAAAGCATTTCACAGTCAATTCGCTCCACTTCACAGTTAATCCAGACGATTCCATGTTGATTTACGGTCATTTCCATGCATTTCACGGTCAATTCCCTTCACTTCAAGGTCATTTCTATGCATTTCACGTTCAATTTTGAAGATTCCGTTTCATTTCACAGTCAATTCCCTTCACTTCACGATCATTTCCATGCATTTTTTTCTAAACAATCAAGCTAAAGTATAGGACAACTACTCCATTACAAGTCGTATTTTGTATCAAGCAATTTATTTGGGAGAGGGAAATTCGGCATATCTTGTTAGCTTGAGGGGAGGCATTGGAATTTCTTTTGCCTTCAACACAAATGATCTGCACTCAATTATAATTAATTTATAAGGAACTTGTATATTAATCGGGTTCATGTTGGGTCAGGCAACCTGAGACCTCAACCCGAGCCGAACCCAAGTTTTATCAGGTTGGTGTTTGTATGGCCCAACCCCAAGACCAAACTCGATACACCCTGCCCAAGCCCAACCCAATGTCGGGTCGGTCACAAGTTGGTCGGGTTGAGCCCGCCCAACTTTTAGCCCTAAAATCATATATGGTACGTCAAGTAACTAATTTTGGTTTAGAAGATATTCTTGTTATATGAATAAAGAAATAAATGAAAAAAAGAGATCAAATTTTTTTTTATATGCTTATATATACATATTTATATAAATATGTGTTAGAGAAAAATGTAGGTAGAATAAAATTCTCCATGTAAAAAAATAAAATAAAATGCATACGGATGCGGTTATAGCTACGGTTATAATCCGTAGCCAAAGATCGGGGGTGGAATCGCAGGATCCGCGATTGATCGCCGATCGAGGCAGTGACTTGTGGTGGAATTGCGGGAGGTGCGATTGATCGCCGAGCTATCGCTATGGCTACGGTTATAATCCGTAGCTATAGAAAACCGTAGCAATAGCTTCCCGATTTTTTTAAATTTTTTTGTTTTTTTGTTTTTTGCTGTTGTAATCCCCACCGGCTTTTGTGGGTCCCATCATAAGGTCTGTGTTATATCCAAACCGTCCATCTATTTGGCGAGCTCATATTCAGGCTTGAGACGAAAAATAAGATAGATATAACTATCAAGTAGACCACACTATAAAAGGCAATGGGGGATTGAACGTCTACCATTGAAACCATTTTAGGGGTTATAGAAGTTTTGGATCATTATGAAATTTGTTTTTCTTCTTCATCCAGGTCTTTGTGTCCCTATGAATGAACTTAGACGGGGAGGATTTCTCACAAACATCACAGTGGGCCCTCAAAAAGTTTTTAATGGTCGACGCTCATTCAACACTGTTTCCTGTAATGTGGTACACTTGAGATTTGGATATACCTAATTTTTGGTCGCATACCATAAAATGATATGGAAAAATATATGGACGGCATGGATGAATAGTACACATCATGGTGGGGCCCACAGACCACAGACCATCCGCCATTGGCTGGTGGCAGGGGGAGTACCCAATCCGTTTCCGTGAAAGGAGGGGTAGTTTCGTCCTCAACGTCGCTGTCCGCACGTGCTAGTCTAAGTTGGTAACTTAAGTTTGTATTCCTTCATAAAAACCGCTGGGTAAAGGGTTTTGTCTACAGTGGTCATTTTCTCAAATTCAGGCCACACAGGCTCTATGTTTGTGTGCATGCACGTAGGTATCTATCTGTCCATCTATCTCATATGACACATGCACGTTCACGTTCGTTCTTTCACAATTTCCGTCCTATTTTAAGGTTAGAGGTGAATACCAAGCAGACATTGCATATCCGACGTTCATTTGGACGGTTGGACCGCCCCTCATCGAAGGCACACACATTCCCATTTGGCCCATTACAAACATTCAGTTCCCATTCGTTTCTGTCTTTGTCAAAACCATTATTTGCGAAGGATACTAACTGTCACTGTAGATGGTCAGCATCATCTGCGATTTTATGGCTCGCATTAGCAATTGCTTTCTTGCAGAACAACCATATCTGCGTAATTTGGATAAAGTGACTCTCCAAAGATCAGCCTATTGAAAAACTAAGGTGGGCCACACCACGTAAATTAAGTGCTATTAGACTTGAATTTACATTGCATCTTGTTGTGTGGCCCACTGGGCTGGAGATGGGGATGATTTTTATGCACCTGGCTTCGAATGAGGAGCTGCACTAGATAGAAGGTTTGGAGGGAGCGGATTCGGTGCCCCCTGGCCTCACCCAAGAAGGTGTGGCCCTTACTATGGGTCCCATCTTGATGTATGTATTCTATATCCAATGAGACGTTCGTTCTGCCTGATCATTTGAGGGCATGAGCCCAAAAATGAAGCACATCCATTTCTCACGTGGACCATAGTATAAGGATTGAATGCCCTACGATTAAAAACTTCATGGAGCCCACCGTAATGTTTATTATCCATCTAACCTGTTGATTAGGTCACATAAACCTGGATGAAGGGAAAAAAACAAATATCAGCTTGAGCTAAAATTTCTGTGGCCTATTAATGGTCAATAACCATTGTTTCCTACGGTATATATGGCTACTCGTAGGTGACAGTGACTTTAGTCCTGAATAGCCAGGTCTCTCTGAGTATTTCTCCACTTCTTAATTCCCTAATTTTCATAAAAATCAAGTTTCCTTGCATTTAAGATAATTAACCACTTACTCTAAAAGCTCGAACTAATAGAGTTTGGTGAATTAATCCTTTTATCTCATAGCTCAGGCTCCAAATCCATGGGTTAGGTCTTTGGCCGAACCCTCTTCTTGGACCTCAAATTCATGGGCTTCACCTCACACGGGCCCCAAATCCATGGATAATGCAGGCCACCCACCCCGAGTGTGCCCCCGCATCCCACAGGCCATCCCACTCGAGCTCGGTGTGAAAATGCCCTCGTATTAAGTTGAGTCTATAACGAAGGAATTTATGAGATATCTTCACATACTACGACAAGATACACTGGGACTCTATGCATCAAATTTGGTCATTTTTCAATGGTAAAAACCGTTTATCTAAAAAAAAGTGAACATTTCAACCATTGATTATATACAAAGGTTATGATGGCCATTTATGTTTTTTTTTTTTTTTAAAGCCAAATTATTCAAGGATTGTGTTTCACTTTATTTAGTTAAATGTTTATGATTAAGAAAATACAGGCATGCTAGTCATACTTGACTTGAATTCGATTGAACGCATTGCGACCCTAAGTGTTGAGATTGATTGATTAAGACTGAATTTGTGGGATCGGCTGGCTTCCCAACCACCTATCGTTGCAGAAGATCAACAATTTAGAAGGGGCAAAGTTTATCCTTCCAAATGGAAACATTTTCCCTTACATTTAGGACTTTTGTTTCAACAGTGATTGTTGACCTTGTATTCTCAATAGAACAATGATGGATGAAAAGATTTAAAACTAAAAGGACAACAATGTTGATTTTATTGATTTGTATTTGAAATTCAGTACAATTAATAAAGAAATAAATAAAAGAAAAATATGGGCAATCGTCTATATGGATAAGCAATCTAGGTGGGTGATCAGCAGATGTGATCGGGGTGTGATATTCCAAGTAAGGATTGGCAATAGTAGGTCGCAGATATTTATATTACTCCTAAGCGTATTGCAGTGATGGCGTTGGACAGCAACAATTTAAGTAATCTAAATTTCAAACGTTCTACAATGTGGCTAAGCACAAGTGGAGAAATTTAAACTAATATAAGCAACATTGCGCTACATAAATTGATTGTGTTTGGCGCGAGGCCTCGAAGTCTTCAACATATGCTCCTTATATAGCTAGAGAGGAGGCAAACCCTCACTGGTCTCCTTGTTGGTCTAAAATCCTTGATGATTATGGAGTAGAATTGTTTTCCGATCTTCCTAGCCTAGCCAAAGAGATTTTTGAAGGTTACAGTTTGAAATCATTTTTAGATCTCTTTACCGACATGATTGCAGAGATCCAAGGACGTTACAGGATCAATCTCTTTGAATTCATATTCCTCATGGTGTCTTTCAATTTCCTTCCACTTTGAGACGAATTCACATCTTAAACCTTTGTAATCGCCATGAAAGCACCAATTGTCTCTAAGATGGTCTTCCATTTTGGTGAAGGTCTCCCATTTTAGTAAGATTATATGACACTGTCTTATCAAGCATATCCAAATTGTGATCAGATCCCTATCTCGGCGGATCTTTATAAACTTGTCAAGTACATTGCGTCGACCCGCTTTCCCCCCCAATCTGCTGCTCCAGAGGATCTGGGTCCCCATGTGGATGGGGATCCGCATGGTCCACTTCCGCTGGTTCCTGAGCCAACGGCGGCGCCTCATGGGCCCCTCCCTTAAGGGGATTATGTGTGCAACTTATGTTAGGGTTACATATCACTCGTCACAATGTCTTATTTGCAAATGTGCGTAAGGTTCTAGACCATTTTTCTTTCAACAGGTGACGTGCCACCAAAGGATGTTGGGCAAAAGATATCAGTATGCGATTAGGACTTGATCCATTATTTAGTAGGTAGTGTCGACATGTGACGGCATTTTATTGGTCAGCATGAATGTGCCAGAGTTGGTGTAAACATGCTGAAATAATTCCAATAAGAGCTTTTATTTGTTGTCTAACCAACTTGTCATATAAACAGTACATTTCATTTTTTATTTTTTTTAAATGACCAAGATTCAAATGTTAAGGTCCCGACGCATCACATTGCAATGATGAAGCAATTCTTTTATTAAAATAGATGAGTCTGTGAAAGCCAATTTCAAAACCAGTACTATATGTATTGCCATGCATGATTCAGTATATCAGCCCAAAACATCCTATTATAGGCTGTTACGGGCCAAATACACAACGGTATCGTTGGTAAACGGTCGATACGTGACACACCCATTCAAAACCTTGAATGCAAAAAACGAAATATCATTGAAATTTTAGAAAAATAAAAAGAAAGAGATTAGAAAAGAGCCATGGTAATATTGTTCATGCATGTGTTGTATATACATGCATGTGTATGTGCCAGGCACACATGCACTTGTTCTTGCGGCACGATCGCAACTGTTCTTTCCCAATCACTCTCTTGTTCTAAAGGTCAAAGGTGAAGACGAAGCAGACATCATGCTTCCAACTTGCATCCGGGCAGCCCCATATTTGTATTACGTTGTCTCGTCGGCTCTTGATTTTCTTATCATCTCCTTCCACCCTTTTTCAAAGAAGAACTTGTTCGACCTTTCCTCCAGACACAATTCCCATCTCCTTCACCTCGTATCATAGCCAGCAACTGTTTGAACACCATTACTACGGAGGCAACTACGGATACTAGCCACCGCTGCATTATCATCAACAACGAAGTTATTCATATTGTCTTGAGCCATTGTCTTCTCCCATATCAATTGTAATTCTGAAACCGAATTCATTTCATTACTATATATTTTCTCCTTTAGACGCTTGTCACTTTGGAGCTCAAAGGGAAATTTTGGAATAGCCATGATTTCTCTCAGGAGAAAGGAGATCGGCCAATGCAATAATTTTGAATGGCATTTTCTTTTATAGACCTCCATTTTGAGTAATACCAGATGATTTTAACTTGGGTTACCCATTTTTTTGTGTAATACCATAACACTTACTTAAATGGCTTGTCTAAATCAAGTGGGCTTGTGACTATAAAATTTTTAAATAAAGCTTCTCTAAACTAAATGGGTTTGGGACTATGAAATTTCCGTGTGAAATATAGCTTCTCTAAACCAAATGGGTTTGTGACTATGGAATTTCTATGTGAAGTATAGCTTCTTTAAACCAAATGGGTTTGTGGAATTTCTATGTAAAATATAGCTTTTCCATACCAAATGGTTTTGTGACTACGGAATTTCTATGTGGAATATAGCTTCTTTAAACCAGATGGATTTGTGACTATGGAACTTGTGTGTGAAAGTCATGGAAAATATTTACCTTTTGCAAGGTCATGGAAAATCGATCAAATCGACCTTTGTTTTCATGTAGAGGCTGAGATTGTGAATCATGAATCATGGAAAACCTTACTGAATCTGGACCTTTTCCTTGTGCATGTTTATGTTGAGATGTGGAGCCACATCTAGGGGCCGCACGACCGGTCATGGGCCCTACTCGACCGGTCGTGGCCCCTGCTCAACCAATCCTGGACCGACACGACTTAAAGTCCAGCGAGCATAAGTTTTTTGGTTTCGATGTGCTCGACCAGTCGTGGCCCATGCTCGACCGGTCGTGGGGTCCGCTCGACCGGTCGTGCAGTCTGCTCGACCGGTCGTGGTTACGCAGATTCGTTTCCGAATCTCATGCGGACTGCGAATTTTTGAGTCGCCTTTCGCAAGGGTGCGAAAGGAAAGTTGCCAAAACTATAAATTGGGGTCTTTATGGCTATTTTAGGGTTAAGGTGAATATTGAGAAATATTTCTGAGGTGTGGGTAAGGGATTTTCTATGTTCTTCCAAGGGAGAGATTAATGTATTGCCTTGTAATCTTCGTTCTTCATAGTGGAAGTTTGCATCTGTGGTTTTTTACCCTAGTTTGGAGTTTTTCCACGTATATCTTGTCTTGTGGTTTGTTTGGATTGCTTTGATCTGTTTCTAGTTTATATTTTTTCTTGTTTATTATTTGTGAGTAAGGCCTAAGTTTAGATCTAGGCTCACTGCGTTGTTGGCGTGCTGTGCAACAACTGGTATCACAGCTATTGGTTTCGTTATATTAGGAGCGTTGACGGAAGAAGGAAAAACTAGAATTGAGAAGTTTGATGGTTCAAACTTTTCCTTCTGGAATATGCAGATGATGGATTATCTGTATCAGAAGGACCTCTATATTTCTTTATGAGGAAAAGAGAAGAAACCAGAAAAGATGACAGATGATGAATTGTTTTTATTAGATCGGAAGGCTTTAGGAACGATCCGACTCTCTGTCTAAGAGTGTCGCCTTCAATATATCCAAGATGAAAACCACAAAAGAATTAATGGAAGCCCTAACCACCATATATGAAAAACCCTCAGCATCCAACAAGGTTCATCTTATGAAACAACTATTCAATATGAAGATGTCAGATGGTGGGAGCGTGGTTGAACATCTAAACGAGTTCAATACAGTCACAAGCCAGTTGGAATCCGTTGACATTGTTTTTGAGGATGAGGTCAGGGCGTCATTGATCTTATCTAGTTTACCAGACAGTTGGGATGGTTTGGTGATTGCTGTGAGCAATTCTTCAGGGTCGACAAAGCTGAAATTTGATAATGTGGCCGGTCTAATTCTTAGTAAAGAATCTAGAAGAAAGGCATCAGGAGTTTCAGGGGATTAAAGGAATGGTCTAAACATTGAAGCAAGAAGAAGATCGTTGAACAAAGGAGGTAATAAACACAGGCGTTCTAAGTCGAGGAAGAAGTCCAAGGGACTGAAAAACAAAGACGGGTGTTGGCATTGCGGTAAGAATGGGCATATGAAACGTGATTGCAGGGCGCTTAAGAAATAAGAAGGAAGCTCTCAAGGCGGGAATGATTCAGTGAATTTATCTGAGAAGAGTGACACAGAGGCGTTGATCTTGTCTCTTGATGCGAGGAATAAGTCTTGGGTTATAGACTCGAATGCTTCATTTCATGCCACTTCATATAAGGAAGTTCTACGTAATTATGTATCAGGTGACTTTGGGAGAGTTACCTTAGTGATGATGAGCCGTGCAGTATTGTTGGAAAGGGGGACATTCATGTAAATCAGAAAGACGGAACGACTTTGAAATTAAAGGATGTCAGACATGTACCAAGTTTGAAACGTAACTTAATCTCAATGGGGCAATTGGCAGATACCGATTATGTGACGACATTCACCAATGATTTCTGGAAGATCACAAAAGGTGCCTTGGTGAGATCTCGAGGCAAGAAGGAAGGTACTTTGTACGTGACTTTAGGATCGTATAGTTCAATCGCAGTCGCATCAACTGGAGTGAATGGGCAGTTATGGCATCAGAAGTTGGGAAATATGAGTGAGAAATGGATGAAAGTGCTATTGTCAAAAGGGAAGTTACCGGGGCTGAAGTCTATTGACTTGGAATTCTGCGAGAACTGCATGTATGGCAAGCAGAAGAGGGTAAGCTTCAAGAAGATGGGACACGCTCGAAAGACTTATCTTTTGGAGCTTGTACACACTCATGTGTGAGGACTGGCACAGGTATTATCTCTTGGTAGCTCACGTTATTTTGTTTCTTTTATTGATGATGCTAATAGAAAACTATGGGTCTATTTCTTAAAGCATAAACCTGATGTATTTAATGTATTTAAAAAGTGAAAAGTTATGGTAGAAAATGAGACAGGTAAAACAGTAAAATGTCTCAGATCTGATAATGGGGGAGAGTACTTTGATAAGAGGTTTGAGGAGTATTGTGTACCAAATGGAATCAAACATCAGAAAATGATTCCAGGGACACCACAGCAGAATGGTATGGCTGAGCGCATTAACAGAACCATCCTTGAGCGCGCCAAGAGCATGAGGTTACATGCAGAGTTGCCCATGACCTTTTGGGCATATGCTGTGAATACTGTCGCATATCTCATCAATAGAAGTCTCTCAGCACTATTGGATGGTGGGCTACCAAAAGAAACGTGTACTGAAAAAGAAGTGAACCTTGCACATCTCAGAGTGTTCAGTTGCACTTCATATGTTCATATTGGTGCAGAGCACAAAAATAAGCTTGATGCGAAGTTCAAGAGGTGCACGTTTATAGGATACGGGCAGCATGATTTTGGCTATAGGCTTTGGGATGCAGAAAACAGGAAAATCATCAGAAGGACATAGTCGTCAATGAAAAAGTAATGCATAAGGACAGTGTGCAGGAAAATAAGGCCGAGGAGAGTTACAGGACATGGGTATTATAGCGTCACAGGATGATCATGCACATGAGCATTATGAGACAGATCCGCATACACCAGCTGTGAGGAGGTTTACTCGGGAGAGAAGACCCACGGTTCGATACTCACCCTCCTTACATTATCTACTGCTGACAGATCATGGTGAACCAGAATATTTTGAAGAGGCATTTCAATCAGATACACGGGTTAAGTGGGAGTAACTCATGGATGAGGAGATGGACTCTCTTGAGTTCAATCGTATATGGGAGCTAGTCACTCTACCTAAGGGTAAGAAAGCTCTTCATAACAAGTAGATTTATAGACTAAAGGAGGAGCATGATGGTTCAAAACGGTATAAGGCCAGATTGGTTGTGAAAGGGTTTCAACAAAAGGCAAGTATCGATTTCACTAAAATATTTTCACCCGTGGTGAAAATGTCTACGATTTGCATGGTCTTGAGTATAGTGGCTACAGAGGACTTACATCTAGAGCAGTTAAATGTTAAGATAGTCTTTCTTCATGGGGATCTTAAAAAAGAGATATATATGCATCAGCCGACAGGATACGTGGCACCAGAAAAGGAGAACAAGGTGTGTAGACTGAAAAAGAGTCTATATGGCCTGAACAGGCCCCAAGGCAGTGGTACAAGAAGTTCGACAGTTTCATATCGGGAAACGATTTTAGAAAATGTCATGCAGACCACTGTTGTTATTTGAAGAAGTTTGATACGTTGTACATTATCCTTCTTCTATACGTTGATGATATGCTTATGGTTGGTTCAAACATGAAGGATATCTCAAATCTCAAAAGACAACTGTCTAGAGAATTTTCCATGAAAGATTTAGGAGCTGCAAAACATATCCTAGGCATGAGGATAAAGCGTGATAGGAAAAATAAGAAATTAATTTTGTCACAGGCAGAGTACATAATCAATGTACTTGATCGATTCAATATGGGAGGTGCTAAGCCGGTTAACACTCTATTAGCCAACCATTTCAAGCTATTTAAGGAGCAAGGTGTAAAGGCGCAGGAAGAACGGGACTACATTGCTAAAGTCCTATACGCGTCAGCTATTGGGAGTCTCATATATGCTATGGTGAGCACAAGGCTAGACATTGCTCAAGCAGTGGGAGTTGTTAGCAGGTTCATGAACAACCCCGGGAAGGAACATGGGGAAACTGTGAAGTGGATCCTCAGAGACCTGGTAGGTACTGTGGATATAGGGCCGTGTTATAGAGGACAAAAATCAAGCTACAAGGCTACGTAGATTCAGATTTGGCAGGAGATATCGACAGCAAAAGAAGCACTACAGGTTATGTCTTTACTCTGGGTAGTGTTGTAGTCAGTTGGGTCTCTCAATTATAGAAGATATTATCTATCAGTATGACAGAAGCAGAATATGTTGCAAGGAGATGGTGTGGATGCAAGGTTTCATGGAAGAGTTGGGTAAGAAGCAAGCAGATTACAAGCTGTACAGTGACAGTCAGAGTGCAATACACTTGGCTAAGAATTCAGCCTTTCATTTAAGGACCAAGCATATTGCCATCAGAAATCACTTCATACGTTCGTTACTGGAAGATGGATCGATTTCTCTGGAGAAGATTCATAAAAGTGAGAATCCTGTGGATATGCTAACCAAGGCGGTCACATAAGATAAGCTGAAGTTCTGTTCAGCTTTGATTTATCTTTAGGCATGAAGACGAGGATGTGATACACTCCGGATAAAGAAGATAGTTTTATGGCGATGTGTCTCCAAGTGGGAGATTGTTGAGATGTGGAGCCACATCTGGGGGCCACACGACCGGTCGTGGCCCCTACTCGACCAGTCGTGGACTGGCACGACTCAAAGTCTAGCGAGCATAAGTTTTTTAGTTCTGAGGTACTCGACCAGTCGTAGCCCATGCTTAACTGGTCGTGGGGTCCACTCGACCGGTCGTGCAGTCTGCTCGATTGATCGTGGTTACGCAGATTCGTTTCTGAATCTGACGCGGACTGCGGATTTTTGAGTCGCCTTTTGCGAAAGGAAAATTGCCAAAACTATAAATCGGGGTCCTTAGAACTATTCTAAGGTTAAGGTGAATATTAGGAAATATTTCTAAGGTGTGGGCAAGGGATTTTTTATGTTCTTCCTAGGGAGAGGTTAGTATATTGCCTTGTAATCTTCGTTCTTCATAGTGGAAGTTTGCATCCATGGTGTTTTACCCTAGTTTGGGGTTTTTCCACGTATATCTTGTCTTGTGGTTTGTTTAGATTGCTTTGATTTGTTTCTAGTTTATATTTTTTCTTGTTTATCGTTTGTGGGTAAGTTTGGATCTAGGCTCACTGCGTTGTTAGCGTGCTGCGCAACAGTTTATTATCTTAATTAAAATGAAGAATCTTCCGATCCTTCATTCTTTCGAGTTACAAAATGGTATTTTTTAGAGTTTTAGGCCATATATGTTTGGTATGTTGAATCAATTCAGAAATGGGGTTTGTCGATGCCATCAAATAGCTGCTTGATCCCATCGAGAATTTCTCCAATTGGTTGCTGGACTATTTGGGTACATGTTTAATGTCATTGAAACTTAAGTTCGATACCATTGAGACTCATCGAAGTGCAATCAAGAAAATTCAATTTTCCATGTTTTGTCTTTGGACTGTTTTGGTGTTAGTTCGATGCCAACGACAGTCTGTCGATAACATTGAATATCCCATCGAACGTATCGCAAAGTTGAGTATCTGTGAGATTTGTTTCTGATTTCGATTGTGATTCTTCCTAAGACTATATATCGGGGTGTAATTGGGATTGAGTTATATCTCAGAGCTTTCCAATTCGTTCCTAAGGTTTCAAGGGTATAACTTGGGGTGATTCAAGGCTTGTTCGAATCGGGAATTGTAACGTCCTGAATTTTTACTATTTTCGATTGTCAAAAATTCATTAATAAAAAGGTTATATAACTAACCTTCGTCCTTACTTACTAACCCTTGACATTCAAGGTGAGCCTATACATAGGTGATACCAATAAAGAACCGCACGAATTTGATAATCAACCATAGGAAGCCAAATAAACCCGCCCAATCATTTAAACCTCAAGTCTAGCATCGTAATTTATTCATCTAAGGCTCAAATCTAGCCAACCTATCACTGACCGATCGAGACAACCATAACTAAATAAAGACCTATCTAAAATCGAGACAACTATGGGTCGGATCTTAATTGATAAACCAAATCAACCTAGTTACTCATTTAGCCTAAGAACCAACGATTTAGAGTGATCATGACCGAATCATCATTTTCGTTAATTGCGAATAAGTCACACTATAAACATAGTTAATCCAAACCCTAATAATTGCGCACAAGAAATCTTGATACCTAATTCATGCCAGAAATACCTTGATTATCCAAACGAGCTCTAGACCGCTCATTAGTGGGTCACTAGTTCCGAAACTATAGAATAATGTCTGTTTCACTAGGTTTAACGCCCATCATAGGTGGCGAACCAAGAAAGTACCTAAAGCTGCTCAACTTGGGCCAAAAGCCAAGTGATTGAAACGTATAAATCCCCTTTGCTGAAATCTGAAAACTTAAGTGAAATATATCACTCGTTTTTTTCACAAAGTTGCATCCTTCTGACCATTAGATTGCGACCAAACTCGAGGTACAAGTCAAGAATATTTCTCTGCCTGTATCTGTATAACCGCATCCCTAATCAATCATCGACGATCTTCCATCGTAAATGAGGTCCCCACGGTTGATCGAAGCATTCGATCTCTACCCGATTTTGACCAATCGCGAATCCTATGATGGGGCACCTGCCCCTTGGCGCGGATGAGCCAGTGGGCCCCCGAAGGGGTCCTGTGGGCAAAAACTAGCCCACTATGGGTAAGTATAATGGAAAAGAGGCCCCCAAGACCATTTCAACACAAAATCTAAGACTATAAAAGTCCAAAATTTTTTCTCTCCCATATGAATTTTCACTTGCAAAAATAGGGGGAGGAGAATGAGAGAAGGTGTAGGAGGGGGAAGATTGGAGCATTCGCCCCATCCGCTCTAACCTATGGCATAGCCGTGACTACGCCGCACTACCAGAATTGCCCCGACGACAATCAAAGGTAACTAACAAGCCATTTTTTTAAAAAAAAAGATTTGGGCCTTGAGGGCCGATTGCATGTGCCCTTAGGAGTTAACCACGCTGGTGCATGGCACCGATAAGTCGATATATGAACTCAAATCCTAAAAGCAGCGCTAGGAATTCGACGAACCACTTTTATATGCAGACCATTACCCTTAAGTTATCGTTTATCAAACCCCATGTCACAATTAATGATTGTATAATGAATAGATGATTTCATGCTAACATATGTGTACTTGTATGGCTCGCTTACTTTTAGATGATTGCATGCTAACCTATGCATATTCGTATGACCCGTTTACTATTCATAAATTGCTATCCATGTATAATGAAGCCTATATATTCAATTAGTTGCTAAAATAGGTTGAATTTGCTAATTTATTGCTCATGCTTCCTATAACTCACCTACTTATATACTCAATTTGCCTTACCTCACATGAAGTACTATGTTAGTTGTAATGCGGCTTGCATGTTCGATAAAATGCCGAATAAAGTAAAATTTCCTGATTATTGCTTGTGTCATTTCCTATAGCTATGTAGTTAACTTATTAGTGTTATTGATTAACTGGGACTACTTGGGTAGTTGGGTTGGCCGGCAAACAACAAACCCATGAGGGCGGCCATAACTAGGTCGGCCACCCCAGATTAGTCCGATTGCATCAGGGCGAACGTGAACAACCGACAGTAATCGAATTACATGGAATGCTTGCACCCAATGCTGATTGCGCCAAAATTCGCCAAGTCCACCGAACTAGTCCATTAGCTGACCAATCATGTATGTCCACCATGTATGATCACGCCTGCTTGAAACTAAAGTACACTTACACCCTAGAGAGGCCTACTGATAACCGTTAGTGATACGATCCTCAAGTTTCAAGAGTCGGGCATGGTGGTATGGGATAATGTGTCCATGTTATTGGTCTACAATGGGGTGACGAGCCTCTCCGTAGTGACCAATGATCAACCAATAATGCTATGGGCCTAGTACATCAAACCATAATGATGTCGCAACCGTTCCACAATTGCGTTTGGGTGACGACCCTTACATCATTTGTGGGTGCCCTCCACTCGTCGATGAGCAGTTTAACCATGTGCGTCCGAGCTATGTCACCCGGGTTTTGAGTAATCGGTTGGGTCAATTGGTCGGGCCAGTGTTAGCCTCACATTAATTGAAGAATTGTCGTCTGGGTAGTAAACCTTAATATGGATCAAGGATAGCAGGCACAGGGCCGCTATGGCTGCCTTGGGCCTAACAATCTAGATAAGGTCATTGATTATATAGAGATGTTCCAGCTTCCCCAATCTTATTGGATGAACAGACTTAATTAATTTACTTGGCTAGCACGAGCATTCATCACATATTGCATTAGCTAGGTGTGGCAACTCGATAGTCGAGGTCACATGATGAGGGAGTGTTGGTCATTTGAGAATGTGAAGTTGGAGTCGTTATGAGGGAGCGTTGAATGGCAAAGGCATGCATCATATTATTATAGCATGCACGTGCATTAACAAAAGTATCTAGGGACTATATGTTTAAGTGTCTTTCATTAATTGTGCATGTGGATTTGATAACTTGTATAACTTGATGTTAATGGAACCACTGAGTTGACACTCACTCCCACTCTGGGACGGTGTTTTAAAACATCAATCAGACTTAATCATAGATGCAGGCACCCTAGAGTCCGACGCGTTGGACGAGGCATCCATGGACTTAGAAGAGTCGTCCTCGTATATCCAGTTGCTCAGTGGGTCGATGTAGGACACTCATAGGTCGTTGATGATATCTTAAAGTTGACACATTTGTAAATTTTGGACTGTATATTTTGCTCAGCAGTAGTCTCACACTCTGAATGGACACGTTTTACTGATAGCTGATTTACTTGCATTAAAATTTACGTTTCTCCCACGGTACATCGCATAGTCTATTTTAATTCTATGAACTGTTCAAATGTCAGGTAAAACGAACTATAAAATTCTGTTTCCGCAAAGCATAAATGGCACCTGGGATATCGAGAGTTGAGTATTACTTGGCCCCTGAAATCTGAGACGTTACATGTATTCTCGAAACTCTTGTAATTTCTACTTTCACAGTGATTATCTATCGCTTTGTGACATGGTTTTTTCCTGAAATGGTTTTTCCACATTAAAATCGGAGTATTTGTGTTTGATTGGTGTGATTGGATTACTTCACTTGATTCATCTCTATGTGCTTCCATGGTCCCCCTAACATGGTAGCCACTGAAAAATGATTTCATCTCAATTTAGCCAACCTTAACTATGCATTAGAGATCAGTAGGGATTAAAAATGATAGCCAACAATTTATACAATGCATAACTCATTTTTCAGTGGTTACTAAACAGGGTCGTTTTGTTGTTGTTGGGGTTGTTGCTGCTGTTATTTATGATAAATGTTCCAATGCTCTCATATCTTGATAGTGTGTTTTGGTGTTTATTTTGTAAAGCTTATCCAAACCGTTGATACTTTTATTTGCACCATTCAAATGATGGATATTATGATCGAGACCATCCTGACCATGGATATTACTATCTAGACCGTTGCATCCCTACTTGATACATCTCTTAACTCATGATTGATTACGAAGAACCTCTTTTGTTAGGCAATCTTAACCATCCCATCCATAGCTTTGGAAAAGTAAGACATAATCAATGATGGATTGGATCATTCGATTCTTGTGATTTTTGCTTGGTAGCACATACAATGTGTTCTAGACTTAATGGACGGTTCAGATCCATAAATTGGAATGTGTAACTCAACAAATAAAACTAGCAGCAGTATAACTTACAGCTCTGAGAGGAAAATAGATAATGCAACCCAGGTACAAGTATCCTTCAAAATCGGTACTAGATATTGCCCATGATGATACGGGTGCACCAGCCCAGTATCAGTCCGAAACAACCATGGTATTGTACATGAATGTGTATCCATATATGTATGTATACAAGTATTTATCTATCAATCTATCCTATGTCACATATATACACGGGCACTTATTCATGCGGCACAATCGCAATCCTTTCTTCCACATTCAATCTCTCGTGCTCATCGTTAAAGGTGAACAAAAAGCAGACATTGCGAGCCCAACGTGCCTCCGGGCAGCCCCATATTTGTATCTTGCCCTCTTTGGCCCTCATGATTTTATGTATCATATTGGCCCACTCCCCTTCGATGACATACCCATTCAGCTGCTTCCTCAGACACAATTTCCATCTCCTTCCTATCTCATCATAGCCATTAACAACTACTGTTTGGGTGCCGGGATGAGGGAGACAACTACGGATGGCAGCAATCGCTGCATCATCATCTACAAGAAAGCACCTCACACTGGCTCGAGCGATTGTCTTCTCAAAGATCAATTGAAACTGTGAACCAGAAATCTTTTCGCCATTTAATTTTGTCCTTAGAATTTTTGACATTTGGCTAGTACGAGGGAGAAAAGAAAATTCTAAGCTGAGAGAATTTAGTAAGATATCCGATTCAACTATTATGAGTGGCCATTTTTTTATACACATCCACCATTTTGAGTAATACCAATGGATTTGGGTAACCGTCTCTTTTGTGTAATACCAACACATGTACATAGCTTCCCTAAACCAAATGGGTTTGTGAGTCTGTGACTGTGGAATCTCCATGTGAAATATAACTTTTCTAAACCAAATGGGTTTGTGACTATGGAATTTCTATGTGAAATATAGCTTCACTAAACCAAATGAGTTTGTGACTTTGGAATCTCTATGTGAAATATAGATTCTCTAAACCAAATGGGTTTGTGACTATGGAATCTCTATGCGAAATATAGCTTCTCTAAACCAAATAGGTTTGTGACTATGGAATCTCTATGTGAAATATAGCTTCCCTAAACTAAATGAGTTTGTGACTAGGGAATCTCCACGTGAAATATAGCTTCCCTAAACCAAATGGTTTGTGACTATAGACTCTATGTGAAATATAGCTTTCCCTAAACCAAATGGGTTTGTGACTATGGACTCTCTATGTGAAATATAGCTTCCCTGAGCCGAATGGGTTTGTGACTATGGAATCTCTATGTGAAATATATACTTTCCTAAACCAAATGGGTTTGTGACTATGGACTCTTTATGTGAAATATACCTTCCCTAGACCAAGAGGTTCTGTCACTATGGACTCTCTATGTAAAATACAGCTTCTTTAAACCAAATTGAGTTTGTGACCCATGTGGAATTTCTTTAGTATATTAAAAAGAAGGGAAATGTTTCTATACCGTCAACAGTACAGTAACTTACCATATGGTCAAGCTATGCAGGGCATCCACCACGTCTGTCAAGTGTGTCCCCCATGTCCTACCCTCAGGCCAAAAGTCAGCCCAATCCAAAACTCAAGTGGGCCACATCGTAGGAACATTTGCTCCTGTAGCATAGCTAAACTTAAAAGTGAGATTCTCTTCTTTATAGCAATTTATCATCACCGGCCATTTCATTAGTTGCATGTTAAAAATGCCTTCCTACATTGGAACCACCACAAAGAAATTTGCATGAACATTCCTCCTACCTTTCATTCTCCTGGCTCTGAGGACAAGTGTGTAAGCTCAAAAAGGCATCATATGGCCACAAGCAATCCCCTCAAGTGTGGTTTGAACGCTTTAGAGCTATTTTTTTTGCAATTGGGCTTGTGTGTAGCTCTTGTGATCACTCCTATTTGTCCGAAAGCAGCTTTTCCACACAACTGTTTTAGCAATTTATGTTGATGATAACATTTCTACATTGTTACAAAAGACTCGAGGATAATATCAAGGATGTCAAGACATTCCTTGCCTCATCCTTCCATATCAAGGATGACCTTGGCCTCTTGCGCTGTTTTTAAGGCATTGAAGTTGTCAGATCCAAATATGATATTTTTATCTCTCAGCAGAAATACCCTATGGATTTCTCCTTGAGACAGGTATGTTACAACTGGCCGATACACCCATTGAAGCAAACATCATCTTCACTCTACGTCAAATCCATTGGCAGATCCTAGAAAACATAGGCGCCTAGTTGGTAAGCTAATTACATCTCGATGGTTTGGCAGATATTGTTTACGCAGTTAGTGAAGCAGTTTAATACCATCATCATCTCAATGTGGTATACCGTATCTGTCGTTACCTGAACCTGTAACCCAGCAAAGGAGTCCTCTTTTCTGATCATGGGAATCTTGATGTACTTGCTCATCATAACGCTGACTAGGTTGGGTCCTCTCCATGTTCGTCACTTCACTACCAGTTATTATATGTTTGTTAGTGGCAACCTAATCTCTTCAAAAAGTAAGAAGCAATTTGCTATTGCTCACTCCTCTACAAAAGCCAAGTATCAGTCCTTGGGACAGGCTGTGTGTGCAGTTCTTTGGCTGCATGTGTTACTTTCTACCCTTGGTATTAATACTTCTACTTTGGAACCTCTTTTTTTGGGACAATCAAGTGGCCATTCACATTGCTTCCAATCCTTTCTTTCACAAGTACACCAAGCACATCAAGGTTGACTGTCATTTTATTTAAGACAAGCTTGTTGTGCGTCTTACTCTCCTTCTCACGTTCCTTCAAGGAAGAGTTTGTTGATGTTCTAAGGCAATTTCATCTCTTCATCTTCAAGCTGTGAGACATCATTGCTCCAGTTTGAGGGAGTGTTAGTGTTTTAGTTTTGGACTTCAGCCAACTTCTTTAATCTTGTATCGGGCTTTAGCTCACTTTAGTTTAGGGTTTTATTAACCCGATCTATATCTCAAGTGGTAGATTGAGAGAAGATACCTCATTTCAACACCTGAGGTCATGGTATCGATTCCTAGTGGGGGTGGCTAGCAGTGGAGTGTGGACTGACAGTGGGGTGTGTACTAACAAGCTAACCCAAATAATAATAATAATAATAAAGAGGTAGGGAGAATTCCCCTCTTAACTGAAAGGGAAATTTTATAGGATAGGGGTAAGACCAATTAAGCTTTATGGGACAAATTATTGGGCAGTTAAAGAAGAACATGTTCATAGGATGAGTGGAGCTGAAATGAGGATGTTGATATGGATGAGCAGCAAGACGAGGGTGGACAAGATTAGAAATGAATGCATTTAAGGGAACTAAGTAGCACCAATAGGTAATAAGATGAGGTAAAGTAGATTAAGATGCTTTAGTCATATGCAACAAAGACCAAGAACTGCACCAATTAGGAGTGAAATTGTACAATTTGAAGGCTCTAATAGAACAAGGAGAAGGCCCGAAAGGACATGGATGGACATAGTATGAAAAGATTTGATGACATATGGTCTAACTGAATGTCTGGCCCTTTGATAGAGTGGAACGACGGAACAAGATTCATGTAGTTGACCCTCAATTAATTGGGATAAGGCTTTGATGATGATGATGATGAGGTGGAGATGATTCACCTTCACTTTTTCCTATTCTCAAATCAACACAGCCCTGAATTATCATCTGTGACAAACAGGGCCAATGAAAGACAGATGGCAGATTTAATGATGGTTTTGATGGGTTCGTGCTGGAGAAGACGGATGGGGAAAGATATCCACAGGGACAGCTTCAGAAGATGGTAACAGGTGAGCAGATCCAGAATAGTTCCCCCACCGCACCAGCAAAAGAATAAAATCCAGTTTGTAGGAGATCCTGTGAAAACTCCGTTTCGGCAAGGAAACAGCTGAAGAAAGATTTGAAGAAGTAGGGCTGGTGTTGATGGCTATGCAAATATCAGGGAACAAGTCAAATATGTTGCAAGCTGTGGATGAGAAGAAAGTTCTGCTGCAATAACAGATCTGATCAAGATGACCGATCTGGTGATGAAAATCATGTGGAAGATAAGAGTTCAAACAGATGGCTAACACAGGAATCACCGGAGTAACAAATCAGGCATGTGATTGGGACTAACAGAACAGCCTGAGTAACATAACACAGATCTAGTACATATCTCGCAGATCTGGTGAAAACGTTAGATGGTAGTGGCTTTAAGGTTGCTGGTGGTGCTGGGAGATCGACTGAAGATGAGTTTAGAGATGATATTGGAAGTGGCTAAAAAAACTAGTAGAGAAGATGAATGGTAGAAAGGACACCAGAAAATACAGATCTGGCAACACTGTTCGAGGATCTGCCAGAAAACAGAGAACTGAAGAGCAGAGATCACAGGGTGAGCTTCTTGTAAACGACAAATGCAAGAAAGATGATTGCAGACAATAGATGGTAATGATCTTCCCCCAGATCTGAGATTGAAGGTGATGACGAACCAGCAATGGATTGCAAAACAGAGATCCAGCTATGTTGATGGAATTTCCTGCAATGTCATGCAAGATCAGGCAGCCAGTTGTCTTTCGGAGACAGGATATCAACTGAGCTTGTACAAATCTGGATGATGGTGGTGGCCAAAATCTCAAATGCGTATGGTGATAGAACTGTATGATGTATTTCGACATTGACAAAGGAGACAAAGATGAAGTGGATGATGGGTTTTGGTCAAAGATGATGATGGCAAACAGAGTTGGTTTTCTTGATACAGCAATGGTGGATCCAGTGAGAGGTGAAATTGGTAGATTCAGTTACTGCTGTACTCTTATGTCAAGATTGGGGCAATGAAAGATTGCCGAATTCAGTCCATTCAATCAAACCAAGAATGGAGCATCAGTGAACTGACAATAGACAGTTGTGATGATAGATTCATGGCTCGAATAACATGAATAACTTAGGGACTATGTTGTCCAAAGCATCTTCACCTATTCATTGAGAATAACCAACATATAAAGAGAACTACATATATTAAGAGATTATCTATACAACTACAACTGTCTATATGCATGTGTATTATTGCTATCATACTGCATCCCATGCTAACAATTGAATGGTGGCATTCAAACTTAGGCTTCAAAACAAAACATCTAGTCTGCATTCAATTGGCAAGACAAATCACCAAGATCATCCATTCATCATGTTTTTGGGGCCACCACCATCCATATGGCAGTGCTCAACTGCTAGACGCTTCCCATCATGAAACTATGGCTACTGGCTACAATTGGATTTCTGGACCCCATCAAAATAAAAACACATGATGGGTGGGCATGTGTAGAGATTAAAAATAATAATAATAAAATAAAAAACTAGAAATAAAGATGCATTTAGATAAGAGTTTATTTTGCATGCACAGTGCATACCTCACGGGTAAGGCCAACTCCCAGCCGTGGCAGATATCAGGATCATCCATCTGCTGGGCACTGCCATGGATGGATCATGATTCAAAAATCATGCTAACCCGATGATCCAAGCCATCAACAGGTGCCCACCTTTACAATGAATGTGGACCATTAACCTTTCTTCTTTTTTTGAGAGAGAAGAGAAACTTTATTCGAAAGGCAGAAAATGGCAACTAAAAACAAAACAGACTACAAAACAGAAAAAGGAAGAAACTATATACACTATGAACATCTCCCTAATTACAATTAAAGCTTATCCCAACACTCAGAAGCAAGAGGGCTGTCCCCCATTGACAGAAACTGTAGCACATTCGATCACCGAGTGTTTCTCCTTAGCGACGACTCCTGCCGATCCCGATCTATTGTTGAAGTATCGAGCATTTCTTTTTTACCATATCAACCAGTCCCACTAGCATTGCTAGTCTCCACACTTTTTTTCCCAGCTTTACCAACTCGCCATGCTTGGAAGAATTCAGAGATGGATTTTGGCATCACCCATGAAGTCCCAAATAAAAGAGAATTTATCCCAAATTCCCCTTGCAAAGGGGCAATGTAAAAATAGATGGTCAACCGACTTATTGTCCTTCCAGCAAAGAAGGCATGTGTTGACTATAATTAAACCTTGCTTTTGGAGATTATCAATGGTAAGCACCTTCTTCCACTCCACCAACTAAGCAAAAGCCATGACCTTCCTTGGAGCGCCACAAAACCATACAAAGTAGGAATGCACCGGGTCTTTAGCCACTTGAGATTCTGTTAACATGGTGTAAAAAGATCTCACCGTGAAAGAACCAGATTTATCCGATGCCCATGTCATTGCGTCCCAATCTTCACTTAATTGTATACCTGAGAGTCTGTTTAACAAATCAATTAGTTTGGCCTCCTCTTCCATCTTCAAGTGTCTTCTACAAGGCGGTGTCCACAAACCAGATTGACCTACCTATGAAAAACGCCTTGCAACCGAGATATCCAAAGGTGAAGAAATTGAAGCTAGTTTCGGGAATACTTCCTTGAGTGGACAAGTTCCCAACCAAGTATCTTCCCAAAGCTTCACACGTTCCCCGTTTCCTATTGAGAAGTTCACGCCGGACTTCAAGCTTTCTTCTTCCTTCATGATCGCCATCCAAAGTCCCATAATCTTATACAATGAAGCTTTTCGAGACCACCACCCCAATTTGTCTAACCCATACTTCTTGATGATAATCTGCTTCCGTAAGTAGTCGTTTTTTGTTCCAAACCTCCATAGCCATTTGCCTAACAGTGCCTTATTCTGGGAGCCAATTTTCTAATTCCCACTCCACCTCTTTCTTTCGGTCAATAAACATCATCCCAATTCATCAAATGAAATTTCCTCTTTTCCTCTTCACCTTTCCAAAGAAAATTCCTTCAAAATTTATCAAGTTTCTTCAACACACCCGTTTGGCATTTAAAGATGGAGAAGTAATGAGAAGGAAGGTTTGCAAGAGCAGCATTAATTCAGCAACAACCTCCCTCCCAACGACAAGTCATGTCGCCTTTAGGATGACAGCTTCCTCTCAAATCTTTGAATTGCTCGATCCCACAAGTGTTTAGGGGGTTTCCCAATGCATAAAGGAAGTCCGAGATAGGTGGACAGAAAAAATCCCACTTTACACCTGAATATTACAACCAGCCTATCCAATTCTTCCTTCAATATACCAATGCCCAACATTTCACACTTAAGTGGATTTACCTTTAGACCCGATACCGCTTCGAAGCAACATATAATCTTCCTCAAATTGTCAGCATGGATTTCATTATCATCACACATCCACAGTGTTGTCTGCAAACTGGAGGTGCGAGACTTGAAGATCACTCCTGTCCACCCAGAACCTGCTTATAGCATGTAAGGATGCACCCTCCTCCAACATTCTACTCAAGGCCTCTGCAACAATGACAAATAAAAGTGACGATAAACGGTCACCCTGTCTTAACCCCCCTGTTGATCCATTCACAAGAACCAGAAATTTGCTCGATGATACACACATGGATATCCATCTTTGCCATTTCTCACCAAACCAAAGTCTTTGGAGCATATAGTCCAAGAATTCCCATTCGACATGATTGTATGCCTTTTTTCAAATCTAGTTTGCATGCAATGCCTCCACATCCTTGACCCCCTTGTTGAATTGAAGAAACCTTTCAGGGATCCATTTACAAGAACTGCAAATTTGGCCGAAGATACGCACATGGATATCCATCTTCGCCATTTCTCACCAAACCCAAGTCTTCGGAGCATATAGTCCGAGAATTCCTATTCAACATGATCGTATGCCTTTTTCCGAATCTAGTTTGCATGCAATGCCTCCACATCCTTTCTTAAGCCTCGAATCCAAGCATTCATGGGCCATTAGAGCACTATCCAGGATTTGTCTTCCCTCCACTAACGCGCCTTGAAATTTAGAGATAATCTTCCCAAGTACAGATTTAAGTCTTGATGCTAAGATCTTGGCTAGAATCTTGTACGGGCCCCAATCAAGCTTATCAGCCTAAAGTCCTTCATGCTTTCCTCTCCCACTTTCTTTGGGATCAATGCTATAAAGAGCGCGCCAAATTCCGTCGCCAACTTGCCTTTCTAAAAAAAACTAACTAATGAATGCCACCACATCCAGTTTAACCGTATTCCAGAAATTTTGAAAAAACACTATCTCCGTCCGGTCCTGGCTCCTTATCTCTACCTAATTCATCAATGACGCCCTTTATCGCTTCCTCTGATACTTTGCGCTCAATCGCCACCGCATCTTCAGGCGAAGTGGTTTGGAAAGACAAATTATCTAACTTCGAACATACAACACCTTCACTCGTCAGCAAATTCTTGTAAAAGTTAACAATGACCTCTACCACTGAGCCTTTTTCTTCCACTCTAACACCGTCCATTACCACGCTATGAATTTTATTCACCCTTGTCCTTGCACTAGCTATTCCATGAAAGAATTTTGTGTTATTGTCTCCTTTTAGCCATGTAGCCCTTAAACGATGTTTCCATTTGATCTCAACTTCCCCCAATCGGCTTTTATATTGGACTGTGAGCATCTCCCTTCTTGCGAACTCTTCTGTAGACAAAAGTTGTCCCTCCTCTTTGATATCTAAGGATTGGAGTTTAGAAAGGATGGCACCCGTTTCTTCTTCCCGCTTACTGTGGATCTCCTCCTTCCACCACGCCAATTTTCTCTCTAGTAAATGCAATTTCTGGAAAAGTATGAATCCCATGTGACCTTCCGCCTTAAAAGATTCCCACCATTTTTTTACCATGGTGGACCATTAATTATTAATTACCACAAACGATAAATCAGTGATCAGGGCATGGATTCAGATTAATTCTTTGTCATATCGCGATCCATCCATGGTAGTGTCAAGAAGACGAGTTGCTCCATTCATCCAACCATGGTGCACATGGCGCATCCAGTGACTAAGGAACGGGACACGCAAAACAAACTCTCTTGATCACTAAATGGATGGGAAAAAAAAAAAAAGGACTCTGAAAGGCAGTGGAATCCAGAGCGGCAGGGCTTGAGCATGATTTTAAGGCCTGACAACTAAGGCCACAACTTGTTCAGCTCAGACTGAATTATTGAACACAATTGAACTACAGGGACTAGAGGGGGATGGGCTGGGCCAGGCCATATCAGGACTCAGAAATTCTTATGACCTCAGCACAGCCCTACCTGGACCACCCCCTACTCACCGTGCAATTTTATTAGTGCCAGGAGTCATTCAGATGCATGGAAATGACCACCTATGGAAAGTCATTACATGGAAATGTCATCCATTTGCATTTGGGGGCATTGTGAAGGTCATGAACAGATTTTCAGTGACTTTGAAAAAAAAAGGAACGGATTTTCTGTAGTCTGTTTTCTTGTTGATTTTCTGATGGATTCCGCCTTTTTGTTTCTAGGCGTCTAGCTTTTCTGCTATCTCAGCAGGCTGGCTGCTGCCTTTTGTATTTGTTCTTTAGCTTTCTTTTTCAATACAAGTTTCGTTAATTTTCGAGAAAAAAAAAAAAAAAATTTATTAACCCCCAAACATGATTAACAAAATCTCTTTCCAAGAAAGGGCCTTTCTTTCCAGGCCTAATGATTCTCCATTCATGATTGGATCATACCACTTTATTTGTCCAGCATCCATTCAAAGGACAAGGATTGGATGTATTTTCACAGGAAAGAGTCTGATTCATGTTAGATTCTTCCAATCAGTGCGAGTTTTGAGACACAGACCATCCACCGCAGTCATGCCCACCAAAGGAACGGATGTCCGCCAAGCCCAGCATTTTTAAAAGTCAAACACAACTGTGCAATTGACACACAATGCTTTTCTTTCCTCATGTTATTTCAATGGTATAGATAAATATGCAGCCCAGCTACTGATTCAAAAAAAAACTTCCATACAAAACCTTTGTTTTTCTCCAATGCTTCAGTGCAAATTGAGAAATAACTCACAAATGGATTGTAGTTCACATTGTTAGAATATCCTAGAAATGATATTACCATTCACAGAAGTGCAATTATCTCCTTCCTCTGCTAAGCCTCTGTAGTTGATAATTGATGCTTCCCCAAGCCTTTCTGTTCTTTCCACTCTGCAGAAGTAAAACCACAGACAAATCAGCTTTGAATCAATTGAGCAAGCAAAATTAAAAGGAACAAAGTACAGCTCCAATGATCTTAATCATGAGCCTGCTAAATGCACTCACAAACACACCAAGATGTGCACAATCCAAGTCACTCCATCAGGATGGGCCTGGTGTAGATCCCGTGACTCAAAAAATAGGCCGGTTGCTCATCAGGCAGATGCCAAAATGGACAGTTAAAAGAAATTGACCAACAGTCCACATTTGAAGTGCATGTTTGAGCCAATTATTAATTCTAGAATCAACAAATAGAGATTCTATGGAAGTAAAGCCACTAAAAATCTGGCAGAGGGGATGATTGATACACATCACTAAAAAATTGTATATGTGGCAAAAGTAGCTCAAATTAAAAACCAAAAGTTACACCGACTGAATTTTCTAACTGGACGATTGTTGGACATTTAATAGATGGTTGAAATAAAATAATAATAATAATCAATTTAAAAAATTTAAAGGAAAAAAAAGTAAGTGGTCTACAAACTATGTCCACTAATCACAATTTAGGATCATTCAATCGAACCAACTTAGAGGTCGTGGCCTCTCCGTGGTAGGTCCCACAATTTGGATAGATTGAGACAATGTATACTGCATGTACAATTTCTGAGTGCTTGTGTGCCGAATAAGGCCATTGGATTGGTGGAAGTCAAAGAGCAACTGCGGACAAGAAAACATTTTCTGCAGATGTGATGTTTTCTGCGGATTGCAACAATAAGGCTCGAAATGATCCAAGCCTAGGCCTGCAAAATAAAACTTTTGAATAGGCCAATCCAAAAATCCCAGCCCAACCGCTTCAAAATCCAGCCCGGGCCCAGCCCATTGCCAGGCCTATGCGACAATGAAATAACCTATGGAAAACTGTATTCTTTTTCACGGTTTTACTCAACACAAGTGTTTTCCTCTTAAAAACTTGACAATCCTCACTTTTTGAGAGATAGATTTCACTTTTTGACCCTTAACCATTCCACATTTTCCTGAAAGTCATATAAGAAACTAAAACAAACAACCTTCTCGGGATTCTTTTTCACAGACTTCCTTTTCCACAGTTTTCCTCATATGTGACTTTTTCCTTTCCAAATCTACTTTTTGAATTCCAACAATCCAAACAAACTCTAAATAGTAACCCAACACTGAAAGGCAAGAAAAGATCAAGCACCTGAGCATCCATACAGGCATTCAACAGTTCCTTTTGCCGTTGACATTTCTCATCATTATTCTGACTGAGAGACAAACAATTGAGGAATGCCAACATCTCCTGCATGCAAGGTTTGTTGATATTTGAAAACTTCTTCGGGTTTATATACAATGCCCCAGCCTTACGGCCCATCCTTCCAATTCAACCTACATCCCAGAGATGATAACATCATGAGTATTAATCAGTTCAAAAGAAGTATTAACATCCAATGGTGAGCAGAAGCAAGTTGAAGATTAGTTTCATGCAATTTCAAATTTCTCCTTGAAGCTTTGGCCGCAGCTGGGGTTACTAGCCATGCAACTCAATCCCAACTATTTTAATTGTGGACCCAAATGTAAATGAATGTTTTTTTTGAAAGATGAAAGATGATTATATTAACCAGAAAGGAAAAGGAAAAACAGAGGAAACGAAACAAACGGAACAAGCAACAAAAGAAAAAACAGAAAAGCAGAAACAAAAACTGAGGGAGCCAGATCTGCTGAGATAGCAGGACAAGACAGCTCAGCTTACGCCCCTAAAAACAACAAGTCAGTGGTCTTCAGTGTCTTGACCTGAGCGACCCATTCGATCAGGGCCTTCTTCACCTTCGAGGCAACAAACTGAGCAGCATGGGCTTCGTCCCTGAAACATCTATTATTGCGTTCTTCCCACACGAACCACCAAATGGCAAGCACCGCCATCCTCCATATCTTAGTTCTCTCCTTGCCCATCTGCACTCCGTGCCAGCATGGGCTTCATCCCTGTAACATCTATTATTGCATTCTTCCCACAAATGTAAATGAATGTTACCCAAACAATCACAATGAATAGATGATTTGATGCATTTGGACCACACAGGCTAGCCGATCAATGATCAGGCCCATCCATAGGTCATGATCAAGGAGTACCTAGACCATCCAACTATCTAAATTGAAGATTTGAACAACTTTGATAGAAGATCAGTGGTCCTAATGTGTGCTATGGACAACATTAGTAATCATTTACTTAGTTGTTAGAGATAAGTTTGGTTGAACCAATTTTCCTTTATTACTTTGTCGCGTATTTGGCAGGAAACTACTTTTCAGGTATCAAAAATGTCCGGATGATATGAAATTGGTCGCATTTGAAAGACTATTGAGTTAGTTCTCAAACGAGCCCAAGATCTTGCGCTTCTAATACCGTTTAAGTTAGTTTTGGACAATTTACGTAGAGCCTATATAGTTATGATATTCAAGGGTATTTTGATCATTTTTATATTTTTAGTGAAAATAGATAGTTAGGATCATAAGTAATAGATGGGTAGGAATATATTAGGGTTTTCTATTGCTTTAAGAAAAATTATATATAAAGGCCCTTTTTCTAAGGAGTTATGATGGAATTAAAAAAGATATTTTTCTTGGGCTATAGCAATTGATGCTTCCCTTTGGCATGCAATGCCTATGGTAGAAGAAGAGCTAAGGTTTATAGTGATTACTAGCATAGCAGCCAGTAGGTTGTTGGATACTAATAGGCAACCCTTATTTTTACCTTTTTGTTGAATCTATGTATAAATTTAATGGTTTGATCTTCTTCTTTTTTGGAAAAAAAAAAAAGAGGTGCACATCCAAAATATTCTCTTTATTCGATTTCGTTGCACCAATTTTGTTCTCTTTTTCTTTCCCTTTTTTATTACCCAATTCTTCCCCATCACCAAACCCTAAGATTTTCCCAATCCCCAAAATTCCCCATTTATCCAATCCCGGGTTTACAAATTTTCCCAATTTAATTCACCCAAAAACCTAATTTACCAAACCCACAAAATTTCCCCATTCCCAAACCCTAATTTTTCAATTGCCCAAAATTTCCCAACCTAACATCGCAATGTGCCAAAATCCCCAAAAAATAGCCTAAATTTGCTAATTTTCTCTTTAACCTAAACATTCAATTTGCCAAAATCCCCAAATTCGGTAACCTAAATTCTCATCATTCCCAAATCTTTCTCAAACTTGAAACCGAATTTTAACCCTAATTCCAAATCGGCGCTTCACCATTACCCAAACCAAATTTTAGAAAGTCAAGTGATGTGATGAAGACGCTCCAATAGATGATAAAAGAGTTGGATGTCACGATGGATCGGGTGCTTGCTAAAACCTTGCGTTTAAAACCAAAGTGGCAGTGGATGGAAACATTTTTCAAATGACAATCGATAGAAATGGTAATGAAAACTTTGTATAGAAGAGCGATTACGAAATTGTTGTAATTGGGATATTTTCCCAAGTATGAAGAGCATCCCTTTCGACAATATCTTTAACCTATTCCTTCCAAGAAAAGTATTCTGAAGATGTATGGTGTAGAGTCACTCCCACAGGCAACTGTCACTTAATACTAGGAAAATCGTGGATGCAACATTGAAAGGCTAGCCGTTATGAGAAAAGAAATACATATAAATTCATGATGGATGGAAGAAAAGTGATGATGAACCCAATGTCTAAAGAGTTTTGGTCATCTTCCAAATCTTCAAAAGAGGAAAAGAAAGAACAAAAGGAAGCGAACCAAGCAGTGGAACCTAAGGAAGCAACGCTTAAAACTCCGAAGGAAGAGAATCTGCTAGAGATAAAATACCAATCCAAGGTGATGCTCATGAGTAATCAGCCATTAGATTGATCAATGGATCTACGAATAACCTTATGATGGATCAACAATGGAATCAATTAAAACAAAAGAACTAACATATAAATCAACAAAAGTCAATGGATTGGAATCAAATGATGAAACGGTAGAAGACTCAAGCGCCAAGGTGACCAAAAGGATGAGTCACTTAACGATCGTATCGGAAAATTCTACAATGAACGTCAAAGTTGTGATGGACACTTTGGTCCCATCTTAATGTTGATCGAAGGATATTGATCAAAGGAGAGTAGCAACAAAGACGACACTGCAACGATCGGAAGCCAATCTAGAATAGCAAATGAAACCATGATCGACGTTCCAAACATCCAAGTCTGCAAATCCACTGTTGCAAAAGAAGTGGAAGTAGAGTTGTACACGAGTCGAACCGAGTCGAGCTTGGCACAGCTCAGCTCGACCAACAGCCAACCCCAGCTCGAACTTGGCTCGGCTAGGTCCTCCAGCTTGACTGTCCAACTCAGCCCGGTTGGGTCCGCAGCTTGGCCCGATTTGGTCAGCAACTCGAGCCAAGTTTGAGCTCGATCTTTTGAGCCGAGTTCGGAGGAAGAGGAGGGGGAAAATAGAGAGAGAGAGAGAGAGAGAGAGAGAGAGAGAGAGAGAGAGAGTACCGGAGGAGGGCTCCGGCTCGATGCTTGTCGGATCGAAGGGATTGGCCAAAACTTCGGATAAAGAGAGGGAGAGAGAAATGGGTGGGGTGGTGGGTTAGGGTCCAGACACTGGCCAAGCATTAGAGAGAGCAGAAAAGGAGGTGGGTTCTAGATGGGCGCTGAACCGAAAGGAGAAGGGAGAGGGGGGGTTGTTTTTTGTAATTAGGGTTCTGGACAACCGATCGGGTATTTATACCTGGTCAAACGAGTCGAACCGAGTCGGGTTCAAGCCAAGGACCGAGCTGAGTCGAATCAAGCTCAGTCCAGCTCAGACTCGGCTCGAATTTTTTCGAGCTCCCAAAAAATAGCTCAACTCGGCCCGAACCCAGTTTCAAGCCAAGTCGAGACGAGCTTTATCGAACTGAGTCAAGCGAGTTAATCGAGTCGACTCGGCCCGAATCCTACTCTCCTCGAATGTGCCAATGCGTATGCAAGATCCAAGGCCTATCATTGGGTGGGCCCCATTGTGATGTGTTGTGGCCCACAAAAAGGTCAGTCCGGTGATCAGCTGGACCACTTCTGCATTAAAAAAGAAGACGGTTGCAAACAGGGGGAAAAAAGGCTAACAGTCCACATTTAATGCACGCACATGGCCCAGCATTTAACAGCATCGATACAATTCCTACCAAAGATACATGCACAGCAGGACAGATTGATGAACGACTGCAATGCCGCATACTCTTTTTTTTTTTTTTTTTGAAGACACGGGGTGTCCCCACCTCATTTTTGAAGACACTGCAATGCCGCATACTTGGGAAGAGTATAATTTTGATAACTATCCTCTCAAGTAACCATACACTCCCAATTTTCATCTTTGCATGACATTGTGATGTGTTGTGGCCCGAAAATAGGCCAGTCTGGTGATCATGAAAACCACTTCTGTATGAAAAAGAGAAATGGACAGTTAAAATAAAAAAAAATAAGCCCAAAGGTCCACATTTAATGACACTTAAAACTTAAGGACCCAGCTTCTAACTGCACTGACACGATTCCTAGGCAAGAAACACACCCAGTGGAACCCATTTGATGAACAACCTTAATGTCTGCCGCATACAGGAGAGGTTTGGATTACCATACTCCCAATTAGTGATACTTGCCCCCATCATCATCATCTTTGCATGATATTGTGCTCATCGTCTTATCACTCGCCAGCAGAACAAAACAGAACACCAAAAACAAAAACAAACACAAAACAAAATTGCAAATAAATGAAGAGTAGGGTTTTGCCGGGCACATGCATCAAGAACCCTTAAGCCGTGTTAGGCTGCACCATCGAATTGAATTGCAATCGCTAATCTAATAAAGCCAAAATAACAAGCTATAATATCCTTCCTAATGCATATCAAAGCTCGGTAGCACAAATTGCAATTACAACACTTTCAAGTTGGACTCAAAAAAAAAAAAAAAAACAAAATGCAATACGACAACTACTTCCTCATTGCAAATATGCAGACCCATTATCGATTTTCCTCACTTCCTATCGATTAAACTAATTCGCAATTCAAGTCACTTGCACATCCAAACTCAACCAAAATTACATCGGATCACATGGCACAAATTCAATCTTATGAGATCTAAAACTCTGACTAACGTGATTCTCGCAATCAATCCGAACATAAACAATAAAATAAGCTTAAATAATAGGTTTTGATTGGATAATAATCGAAGGGAGTTAAAGAAAGAAAGAAAAAACCCTATTCTTGGATTCGAAAATTGAGAGAAGTACGAAGATGAGAACCTGAGGAAGAAGAAGATGAGTCCGCCCACGCTTCGGTCCTGAGCAGTAGAGCAGTAACGAGAGTGATGGCTAGGGTGTTTTCGTGAAGGGGAGTTATTTGATACTCTGGTAGAGCATGACGCTTGATACGCATGCACTGAGAAATTGTACACATGGCATAATTAAACTGAAAATAAACCGAATATATCGTGCAAACATCTCTCGCTCTGAGCCAGTCCCAAAATCAGGTTTGGACAATTAGATGACACTTTAGAAAGGACCATTGGATGTTTTTCATTCTTAACCGTCCAAAAAGATGTCCACCAATCCGATAGTCGGACAATCAAATAAGAGTAATTTTCAGTTCGTGATATGGTGGAAGTGGGGCCCATAATTTGGAAAGTTTATTTTACTTGTGAGCAATGTATGTGATTTCTAAGTGCCAGAGTATCGTCCATCACACTGCCCAGAGTATCAGGAGAAATGCCATGGGTACTTACGCAATAATGAGATTCCTGGGCAAGAAGATTTCTAGGCAAGTTTGCATTGGGTCCATCCGCAGTGGGACGTGACAGAGCAATGGTCTGGATTTTTGTATTCATGGTCACACCCGGCTGAACTTAACACCCCTTTGTATAGCGTAGGGACGTCGCTTTGGTGTATCTCTAGCTGTGGGGCCCACCGTGACGTATTTGTCTTATATCCACGCCAACCATCCGTTTTTCATCCAAAACTTTTGTGGCCCACAGGAAGTTTTTAACGGTCAATCACCAGTGTTTCATGTGTTGTGGTTCACTTTTTTTTTTTTGTTAGGTTGTTAGTGCACCCCACTGTCACTGTTAGCTAGAGCTGGGCATCAGACCGAGTCGAATCGGATTGGGTCCAACTCGACTCGGTCCAAGTTCTACATGGCCTTACCCAAACTCGGTCCGATCCAGGACCAAGTCCGGGTCATCTAACTCAATCCGATCCTAACACATACTGGCATGAACCGATCCAAGTCCAACTCGGTAAGGAAAACCGAGTCGGATCGGATTATGCCAGATTCGAATCGGTCCATTTTTTTTCCATCACAATTGCAGAATGCGTGCCAAGTTAAATGAATTCCTTCCAAGTACATGATGGTGGGGAGGAATTTCTGGTATGATAATACTTACTAGCAAAACAAAAGGAGAGAAAAATCATGTAGCTGACTCCAATTAGCTGGGATAAGGCTTAGATGATGATGCTGGTGATAGTGATATTAACAAAATAAAAGGGCCACCTGAAGAACCACCACCTATGAATATGGAAGTGAAAAAGATATCTGAAGAGAAGGGATGATGATAGGCAGATGCAAACGGATTCAAAGAAGTATAGAATTCTACCGGAATTCAGTGGGCGCACATAGGATGTTGACAAATTGTACTTTGATTGAAATCCAATTAAGGTTGCAAATTCAACAAGACAAAACAGACCCTAAGATCAATAGATCTGGGAACCTGTAACTCAAAAGGGATAACCCAATCAGGAAACTGAAAATGTTCAAAAATAGCATGTAGGAAGACCAATGAAGAGCCATGGAAACTACAAGGAACTTACTACAAATGAATTTATTAAAAGAGAAGAAACTGATTTGTTGCAGATTCAACAAGACAACGATAAACAGGAAAGAAACAGACAATAAAGCAGGTGAGCTGAGAAATGAATAATGAAGACAATATACAAATAAGCAATGAATATACAGAAAGAGGAGGTGTGAGTGGGTCTCCTACCTAATGAATGGAGAGCGGAGTGGAGCCTGGAGACTAGAGTGGCCGCCTGGCTGACGAGCGTGAGTGAGTGGCCTGAGGCTGACGAGCGTGCCGGGCTGCCTGCGTTCGGGAGGGTAGAGAGGGTTTGGGGATTTAGGGTTCGGCGCGGCGGGCGTCCTGGTAGAGAGGGAGAGTAGGGTAAAAGGTTAAAAATAAAAATAAAAATAAAAATAGTTTATATATATATATATATATATGTATAAGGGTAAAATAGTAATTATACGTCTAAGTCCGGTTCGGTCTAAATCAGATCGGTTTGGATATATATACAAGGGTAAAATAGTAATTATACGTCTAGTCCGGTTCGGTCTAATCGGATTGGCTCCAAACGAATCGAATTTGAATCCGGTGCGGTCCGATTTAACTATGACCTAACCTTGACTGAATTAAGGGTTGATCTGCCTGATGCTGCTGGAACCGATTCAAGCTGTCATTTCGGCTCAAATCAAGTCGAACTTAGTCGGATCCAACGGATCAGGTCAAGTTTGCCCAGCTCTACCATTAGCCACCCCCGCTAGGCTTAATACCAAGACCTTAGTGTTGAAACAAGGTATCTTTCACTCTGCCTACCACTTGAGCCATGGAGCAGGGTGCTCAGGGTGTGTTGCTGTGGTTCACCTCATATTTGAATTGCTCCATTTTCGGAGTCATGCCCTAAAATGGGCTGACAAAGGATGGACGGCGTGGATATACAACATACATCACGGTGGCCCCTCAGCCAGGGATACACCAAGCCGCGTCCACTGCATAAAAGCTTCAGGAACTTCATCATGCTTGACATGTGGCAGCACTGCACACGTGTGAGAGACCCAAGCCACGCATAAGGGGGACAGTAAGAAATCAAGCCGTTGCTCTCATTTCGTGGGTCATGCATGTGGACGGATCAGGTTCTTTAAACTGTCCATTTCTATTGTAGGCGTGTGGACCACTACAGTTGCAGATCAGCCCGCGCTTTAGTTTAACGGTCCACACTCGATGATCCGCTTGGATCTGCAACTCACGTGCTACATGTGAGCAGCAAGTGCCTAAAAACTGCACTCGAGGGTCATTCATCCCGTGGTTCCCACTTTGAACATGCACTGGACTATACTCCTCAACTGGGCCACACCTGTACATTGAATATCAACCATTCGTGGTCTTTTCCTAACCGTCCATTTTTTTCTCATTCATGTGACCCACTTGGTCAGGTGGCCTTACCTAATTTTGGGTCAGGGCAAGATCTGGTGAGCTCCCCATGAGTGGCCCTGATCGCGCCGACACATGGCCCATTGGCAGGTGTGAGGAGAGGAAATCTTTCTGCTACTCGTAGCAGCACAGATCTTCCTCCTCAAGTGGCTTGACAGCGATCCTGGAAGCGAATTGCGTGATGACCCCAGCCAAAACCAATTGGGCGTGTGGGGCCCACCGTGATATATGTGTTTTATATCCATACCATCCATCCGTTTTTTCAGATCATTTTAGGGCATGAAGACAAAAATGAAGAAAATCAAAAGCTCAATTGGACAACACCACAGGAAAGAGTGGTGACTGAACGCCCACCGTTAAAAACTTATTGGTGGCCATAAAAGTTTTGGATCAAGCTGATATTTGGGTTTTCCCTTCATCCAGGTCTGTTTGACCTTATCAACAGGTTGGATGGCAAATAAGCATTACAGTGGTCAGTGGGCGTTAGGAAGTTTTTTAATGGTGGGTGTCACTGTACCTACTATTTCCTGCGGTGTGGTTAATTTAACCATCAGATCTGCTTCATTTTTGGGCGCATGATCTAAAATTAGATATCAAAACGGATGGACGGCATGGATAAAACACGTAAATCACGGTGGCCCCACAGCGCCCAACACCACCTAGTGTCACCACCCAATCCGCTTCCAGCAATACTCCCACCATATGGTGGTGTCCAGATCATCCATCTAGTGGGTCCCGCCCGCCATGGATGAGCACGTCGACAATCCACTGATCTTCACTATACATGCACCGGTCAATTAGGATCAACGATCCACGTTTCAACACCCTTCATATAAAGGCTGCAGACCTCTAGTCAATGGGATTTCCACATGGTCCATAGTGGTTTGGGCCTACTAAATGAACGGCTTGGATCAGTAAATGGAGCCGCGCACAAGGGAAAAGACTCTAATGGCCATCAACACTCAGGAAGTTCTAATTAAAAGAAATTGAGCGGGAAAAGAAAATAAATAACATGTTTTGACCTTCCAATCTAGGCCCCAAACTTGAGTCCAATCACTCCTATTCATGGTACACGTGTGCAAGATCCATGGCCATTTAAAAAAGTGGGCCAGATCATATGTGAGATTTGGCTCAAAAGTCATGCTGAATTGTCTCACCTAAGTTTTTTTTTTTAGTTAGCTTGTTAGTACACCCCACTGGCAGTTCACACTTCACTGTTAGCCACCCCTACTAGGGAATCGATATCAAGACCTCAGTGTTGAAACGAGGTATCTTTCACTCAGTCTACCACTTGAGCTATGGACCAGGGTGTTCGTCTCACCAAGTTGGTCACACCACGTAACAAAAAATCCAATGGTCAGAAGAAATACACGGATGCATTCCAAGTGAAGTTAAAAAGCACCCTATTTCACATTTGGGCCCCTACAACAAAGGGCCCAGATCTTGCACATGTTCGCAATGATCACACACGTAAACCTCTCATCATTCACTTGATGAGCATGCTGGCTTTAAATATACACATTCGGTGCTAAGCATTTGAGAATGCATCTACCACACACATATCGTCTGCTGAATGGGTAGTGAGCATTCGACTCATAGCTGTATTTTGGACTAATAAGCCGATCACTCAAAGTGTAGGTAAGGTTGGCAATGGGCTTCATCTGGACCAACCATAATAAAAAATTTTGAACAGGGCCGGCCTTCAACCAATCGTGGCCTTAGTCCTGAGCCTGACCGACCAAAGTGTAGATAAGTTTCTTGGAAGAGGAGAGCACAAAGGCCGCTTTTCAGGAAAAATACTTTCTATCGCTGGAGAATTCAAAAGCTTACAAGTTTCAAAGGTTGATTACAAATGAAAGCCTCTTCTTGTAAAGATCTAAGAACCTTCTAGTTACTTAGTAAAGGTGATCAGAATAGTGCTAGGTGACAATCATTGAACGACCAAGGATACTGTAAAATCTTTTTAAACCAGTCTACACTACTATCTATATTACATTCTTCTACCATTATCTAAATTTTTCTACACAACACTACACACTGTACAAAGCATAGGGTTGAAGATGAGCCAAAATTTATTGAATCCTTGGAATAGCCTCTTGGAAATGTAGAGACCCCCCATATGCCCACAGATACATAGTAATATGCTCATCATAGAAACTGTGTCATCATTAGTCAGAAGGTATGCAATATACTTGGTTTTCAGTTTGTACAATTGAGCCCCATGGTTCCATACCATTGGTCTGCTAGGCACCTACATGGACAAACCATGACTCAAAGATCACCCGGAGAGGATACTCATAAAGGGGCACTAGAGAAGAGTGGTATATCCATCTCTTTGTAGATGATTACAAAGGCAGTTAAAGAAAAGGACAAGGGATGCTGTTCTGCCTGAGTATTTTATCTGTCTCTCTAGGAAAATGGATATCTCTAGAAAAGATTTTCAGTTCAATCTTTGTTTTTTCTCTCCACTCAGACTAATCCACGTACTCGGCTTCTTATACTTAAAGTGATTCATGTATCTACTCCAGTGATACTAATCATAGATAGTCAACATGAGAAACACAACATGAATCAACATTCAACTACAGGGGTGGGGGGGAGAAGCAGCCCAATATGGGTGTATAGGATCTTTTAGCATGAGAGTTCTTCATAGCATTGTCCAACCCTGCTGGGGCATGGTAGAGCAATGGTTCGGATCACAAAACATGGGCTGCACTTTGCTCTTGCTCCAAATAGATCACCCTTAATTGCAGATTGGCTCTTTCTATGGCATATATACAGTAAACATGTGTGTATAACAACATTTACATGCCTGAATAGTCGACAAGAAAATACAGTATGTTTCCACATTCAACTTGAAAAGGGGGAGGGGAAAGCCCAAGACCAGTGGATAGGAATCTTTCAATATATGAAATATTCAAGGACATTGTCCATCCCTAATGGGGCACAATAGAAAGATGATCCTGATCACAGAACATGGGCCCCACTTGTACAAACTAACAACCTAAGTACAAATATCCAAATTGCCCCAGATAGATTGCCCTTAAATGCGAAGTGGCTTCTATCCGTGGTGTATATATATCAATCATGTGTAAAGTCATCATTTACAAAGTCTTTCCAGCCTCTCCAAGTTCAAGTTAGAGGCTCCCCAAATCCTTGAAAGACAAAAAAAAAGGAAGTGGAAGAAAAAGCAAATCTGTTGTAGTGTTCCGCTACTATAAATATGGCTGTTGAAAATATATGATAGTCCAAAAGCAAATCTGTTATAGCGTCTTTTCCACTACTATCAATATGGCTATTGAAAATATATTATAGTCCTTTTTCTTTTATCACAAAACAACAAAATGCTCGTGTTGGGTCAGGCATTTGGAACTGTGGAATGCCACGAGAAGGGGATGGAGCGCAGGGACTTGCCTGCACAGTTGGAGTTTTGAAGGACTCGTGCGAGCTCTGGGTCACGGCAGTGTCTCATTGCCTTGAGGATGTATGTGTCATCATGCAGTGAAAAGGGTGTGCTGGCAATAACAAGGACAATGTTAAAACTGAAACAAGCTGCAGAAACAGAGAATGGGACTGTAACAAACACGTTTAAGTAATAAAACCATTCGCTTGAGTCAAGGCAATTAGAACTTCAGATATAGCAAATCCATACCCATTGAAATCGAAGTGCACCAACTGCATGTCTTGAGAGATCTCGATCTCAACCATTGCCTGTGGGCGTGTCTATTTGCCTCAAACAGATGAATGTTAGAATATATAATTAGAGTAAATAACAATAATTTACCATGCAAAGGGTTGGCTCCAGTGGTACTGGCCATGTGTGAGCCCACGTGCTGTATTCACACCATCCAACCCATCCATCAGTTTGTTACCAGAAGGAACCCCACCCAATACTCATCCAGATCCAAAATTGAAGGGAGCCAGAGCAAAGGAAACAAACTGGGAGGGAATACTCACCCTTGAATTTAACAGGGGCATACCTGAGTCATAATACAGCTTGATTTCCCTTCATCTGGCATGGATGAAGGATCTGAACAGACTGGATTCTATATCTACAATATGGTAGGGCCCCCACTCTAGTCATTGGTGGGTGTTCCCTCTCAACATGTTCCATGTTCTATGGCCCACCTGAGATTTGATTTGGTTGATTTTGGGAGGCTAGGGTTTTTTGAGGTGAAGCATCTGAAGGACAGGTGGGATTCTGTGTACACCACTGGGCCCCACATCTATCTGGTACCACCTTGAGGTTATGGTGGTACCAGTACCACTGGAGTGCACCCCACAAATACACCAAAAATCTTATTTCGCCACATTTTGTGTTCGTGGGTCAGTGGGTATTGGTCTATTGATTTGTTCACCGAGACTGAAATATAAAGAACAAGAAATGGCATCAAGCCTCTCAACCTCATAGAAATTCTCTGCATATTTGTCATAACCATACGCATGGCAAATATGTATGGTGACAGCAATTTTTGATCTGGCAGGCCACCTACACGGATGGGCTGCAGGCAAAAAGCTGCAGTGATTGGACCACTCTTACCATCCAGCTGTGGTTTTGTTCATTTGACGTGGACCATTCCACTTATTCAAGCGGCTGTCCCTTTCATCTGGCAACAGATATGATGGGAACCACAGTCCAAATCCCCTTGATTCTAGGATATGGCCCATCAATTAGTGGCCCACGAAATCAATGGTCCTAATCATCATGCATGAGTCCCACATTTACAATGATGAGCATTATAGTATCAACTATCAAAGTTCTCATCACAATCTCTAATTTATGGAACAGTTTATGGGCATTGAATATCCTACTGAAAAATATAGACCAAGTTAAGAGGGATTGGATTTGATTTAGAACTTCCTTTGTTTACAAAAGAAAGCAAATCCAAACTGAAACTAAGCTGATTCAACGTGATAAAAATAGTATATACGCAACGAATTCAAGGATAAGTAAAGGACTGTCAGATGGTTGTAACTCCATAATGAAGCACCATGAGCAATGAACAAGTTTTAGTAGCGATTCTGGCAGTTTTTACTAAATACCCACCTTCTCATGCCTTCAGAATTTTGTTCTGAATTGTTTCTCTTGAATATATTTACAAGGAAATGCCTGTCAAAAAGGGGGTGTATGCTAACCTACAACAGGTTGTAGGTGATCAGTTTCATTAGAAAACCCATTGCTAAACCCAACCTAAGAAACGTCATCTAATGAAACCCAACCCATTGCTAAACCCAACCTAATGAAAACAAATATATCGTATGAATTTATTAGTCATCTGATTCATATCATCAACTCTGCAACGTAATCTAACTGTTATTGTTATCAAATTGATCATCAGACCATGGATCAAATCCAGATCATCAATCAAGACAATCTGAAATGTTGGCTCAGTCAGAACTGTAACCAACCATCTTGTGTGGCTATTTGGTTACATCAAGGGGGAGTTGAAAGTGTCAAATCAAACTCTTCAGTGTCCAGTAGGTGTCGATCGTAGATTACTGGCGAAGAGTGTAAAAATATTTGACTACCCAACGATGGCAACTTCCAGCAAAAGAGTCCCGAATCCTTGCTCAAAAAAGAAGAGAAGCTCCAAATTCGGTTGGCCAGAGCAAAAAACTCTTGCATCTCATCTTCCCTCAAATCCATGCAGACGCGTAGAGACCAAACCAGCTCTCCGCCTATCATGCCAAAGAATTGACCAATTGTTGTCCAATCGATCAGAGGATATATGGTATAAAGGAGGAAGTCCCAAGTGAAAGAGAATTTGCAACCCACGCATCTTACCATTCGAGCGTTGCCTCCCACCTCATAGACCACCCCGAAAATTCGACCCGACCACTAACCACGGACTTCCATATACCGAATGCCTTAAACTAAGAAAAGAAGATGAGAGAGAAAACCACCCTCCTTGTTGCGCCCATATTTAAAGAGATAACTTGCTTCCAAAAACTATCAGTTTCTTATGGGGACATCACGCGCACACGCACGCCTCCCCTATGCACGCATGCAAGGAGGATGAGGGCCCCATCATCGATTTGGATCGATGATGATGTCCAAGGAGGGCCTCCTAGTTAGAGGACTGCGTTTTGGTTCGTTGGAGTTAGGGGTGCACACGGTTCGAATCCAGTTTCAAAAGGGATGAGAACCAAAGGCGGCCCCCTTCACATGAATGGTCCATATCAACAGCTGGCAGTGACCAATTCATCTATCTCCTTAACAATTCGGTTCTAGTTTCGAAACCGGAACCGAACCGTGTGCACCCCTAGTTGGAGTGGACCCGATAGTCATGTGAATCTCACCATGGGTTCTCATGATCATGGCCCACTATTCTAATTAATTTAGTGCTTTAGGTTTTACTTATTATTGTTATTAGGAATATCACGGACGGTTTAGATTGCTTTGACTAGTTGTTTTTTTTTTTATTACTTCATCTCCAAGTAATAGGTTGCGCACATGGCGGGAGTTTTAGGGTATAGGCTTTTATTATAAATAGACACCCCTTGTAGGTTTTTTTTCCATTGAATATTATGAATAAAATTCTACGTTTTCTTTCTTCTCTAATTCTCCGAGTTGTGGAAATCCAATTGCGTACGAAACCCTCAATTCTTCGAAGGGCTAACTACCGTAGTGCGAAGCCGCACCCATCCCGATTCGCCCCCATCTACTACCATTAATATCCACCATCTCCTACGACCAACTAATCATCAAATCCATCATCCCTTCGCAACGATTCTCCCCCTACAACAGAATTTCGGAATCTGGCCCTACAGAAGGGTTGAAACTTCAGCAGAGCACCATGATCAAACCGATCATCCGTTTGGCCTGAAACTTAGAGGGAAAGTAGCCCACCCCTGGCCAACCAGGGCCAAGCTGGCCTTTTTCTAATTTGTGGGCCCCACACATGTGTGGGCCACTACCAACGCACATGCGTCAAGCAAGTTAGTTGTTCACACGTGCGGAATCGGTACCAGGTTTTCTCTTTCCTCTCTTTCGCTCCTCTCTCACCTGATTTCCCTAACCCTAACCCTAGATTGTCCTAAATCCCTATTTCCATGCACTTTTTTAAACCCTAGGGTTCCTCGAATTGAAATCCGTGAATCCCTTGGATTGGAGAAATATTTCTGTGCATGTGTGGATAAATTTACTCTCCTTTGAGTATTGTTTGGTCTATAATTTTTATTGATCCAATACTAACATGTGTAGGCCTGGACCCGCATAGATTCCCCTTGATTGAGTGCTTAACTTTATGTGGGGTGTAGAATTGTGTGATTGTTTCTAATTTAGTATGATCTTAAGCCTGAATTTTTTTTGCATATCATGTTTAATTTCCATGTTCTGCATCAGTTTCATAGCTGAACCTCCAAAGCCACTTCCCAAACAGCTCTTGATTTAGAGATATGAAATGGATAGCTAGGTTGGACAGAGCAGCTTTTATCCCCAAACCCCCTACCCCCTAAGCTTGTGAAACCATGGCCATCCTTCTGAATGAAAATTTTCTTTTCTTCCCTACCCTGCCATAGAAAATGACATGGGAACTTATCATACAAATGATAACCTCAGTCAAACATTTGAAGAGAGACATGAAATAGGAAGGGACTTTTACAAGAGTGCCCCTCCAAACAAAGGTGGTTGAAGCTTATGCTCCACCCTTTCCACCACCAAATCCCATAACCGCTTGGCTAGGAGTTGGCTTGCCAATGCTTAAAGAAGATAGGGGTATGCCTTCAACTTCCCTGTCTTAAATCCCCTAGCTGGAGCCCTACCATCTCACTCTTTAACAAATTAATCCTCAAACCTGAGACTGCATCAAAGTAAGTCAACACCCTTTCTAAATTTCCAATCTGAACAATCTTCGGAGAATAGGAGAATGTCATTGACAGCATACTGAAGATGGGCTACATGCAAGTCCTGTCCAACCTTAAATCTGTTAGACACCTCACATACCTTGTATATATTGTTACCTTGTATATCTTATTTCTATAAGTAGGAGATACTGCGTTTACTACTTTCCTTGTATAGATGGTTGTAATCTCTATATATTCAACCCCATTGGGTTGTCTCAAATACACAGAAAATCTTCTGCATCTCTCAGTTTTCATGGTATCAGAGAGAGGTTGATCCGAAACCGTCCCTGCGTCGTCCGTTCATCACCTCTGCTGTGTCTGGCAAGTGCCTCTGCTCATCCGACCGCCCCTGCGTCGTCCGGCCGCCTAAACCACGCTGTCCGACTGCCCCTGCGGCATCGTCCGGCCATCCCTGCTGCGCTTGGACATTGTTCCTGCTCATCCGACCTCCCCTACGTCGTCCGGCTGTCCCTGTTGCGTCATCCTGCGACCCTTCTGCTTCAGATCTACTCGTCCAACCCTGCTGCGTCGTCCAGTCGTCCCCACTCGCCTCTGCTCACCTCTGCGCCTCTGTCCTTGTGCTCCTCTGCTCATCCCTGCTCGTCCGACCAGCCTTTGCTCGTCCGGCAGCCCCTGCTCGGCCTCTGCTCATCTAAATCTAGGTTCAGATCCAACGCACTCTGCTCGTCCAGATCCTGTTCGGCCAGATTCAACCTCTGCTCATCCAGATCCAGATCCCTTGCTGTACGGTACATCTGAAACTTTCTTCTGTGTATTCCATTACTTCAGATCAATCAATGGATAAGGACTTATCACGTACAGAAGCCCCACGTTGTAGTTTTGATGGTACTAACTATTCTCTATGGGCCATCCATTTTAAGAACTTCCTCAAAGGTCGTGGTTTGTGGGGACTACTGGATGGATCTGTTACCATCCCCATAGATGCCGCCAAATTAGATGATTGGGAAATAAACAATGGACGGATTATTACCTGGATTCTCGATTCGGTCGATCGGTCCATTGCTGTTGGACTCACGCCTCATCGCACTGCTAAGGCGATGTGAGAACATCTCCAGTCGATTTATCAACAGAGTAATGCGGCCCGGTTATACCGTTTGGAACAGGATCTTGTTACCCTTACTCAGGATAACGACAGTATTCAATCATTTTACTCCAAAATTGTCACAATTTGGACAGAGATGACTATGATGGATCCAACATTTTCTCATGACTTTAAAATATTCCAAACTATGCGCGAGAGTGCGCAAGTTCATCAATTCCTTATGAAGCTACGTCCGGAATTTGAGCATTGTCGGGCTGCTCTCTTGAACCGTAGCCCTACTCCTTCATTGAATTCAGTTATTAATGATTTATTGGCCGAGGAACAACGACTGAAAGTTCTCTCAACTCTGGGCTCATCTGATATGGTGCTTGTTGTGTCCACAACTCCACCAACAGGTGGTTCTGGTTCCTCTCCCTTGACTTGTCGCGGGTGCAACAAGGTGGGACATGTTGTCGCTCAATGCAAGGAATGGTGTGCTTATTGTCGACGGACTAGTCATGGTATTCAGGACTGCCGTACACGAGCTTATGCATCTTCTTTCGGCCGTGGACGTGGTGGCCGTGGTCGTGCTCTTTCTGCTACGGCTGCCACTATTTCTTCTGAGACATCTGTTAGTGAGTCTGCATCTACTACTTCTGCTAAAGGTCTTTTATCTCCATTGACTCCTGCGATGCTCCAACAAATTGTTCAGGTCCTTTCTGCCGTCGGTATGTCAGGTATATCCCCATCTTTTACATGGTTCTTCGATTCGGGTGCTTCCAATCATATGACCGGTGATGTATCCCATCTTCGTGACATTCGTCCCTATACCGGCAATCAGGCTATTTCTACTGCGGATGGCACTAGACTACCTATTCAGTCCGTTGGATCATTGACTTTCTCTCCTTCTGCCCATCGCCAGTTCACTCTTCGTGATGTGTTTCATGTCCCTAACCACTCCTCCAATTTAATTTTAGTTGGTTAACTCACTTCCAATAACTGCTTAGTCATATTTCTTCCCAACTGTTGATTTGTGCAGGATCTGGCAACGGGGAAGGTACTTGGGAAGGGTAGGCGGCATGGTCATCTGTACGTGCTTGATTTTGATCCATCTGTCACTCCGGCTCGTTGTTTCTTTTCTCTATCTTCATCAGATATTACTTCAGCAAATAAAATGTGGAAACTGTGGCACTTACGCCTGGGTCATCCACATTCGGATCGGTTACTTCAGTTAATTTCATCTGGCATGTTAGGGAATATTTCTCTTAACAAAAATGATTTGGATTGTTCTTTTTCTTCCTGTTGTCTTTCAAAAAGTAAGTGTATTCCCTTTTCTTTAAGTACTACAAAAACATCTTCTATGTTTGAACTTATGCATACAGATGTCTGGGGTCCATCACCAATTATGTCCCTCTCTGGGTTACGATACTATGTTATATTCATTGATGATTTCACACGGTACACTTGGATTTACTTTCTGCAATCAAAGTTACAGGTACTCCACAACCGAATTTCGTACCTTTCTTCAAGGTGATGGGATTATTCATCAGACCACCTGTTCTGATACTCCACAACAAAATGGGGTGGTTGAACGGAAAAATCGTCATATTGTTGAAACTGCCAACACTCTGATGACAGCTATGAGTGTTCCTTGTTCTTTCTGGGCGGAAGCCATGTTACATTCAATCTACTTGATTAACCGGATGCCAACTAAAGTTCTGAATGGTAAATCTCCCTACTTTGTTCTCACCAGCTTACCTCCTGCATATTCCACACTCCGTGTGTTTGGTTGTATTTGTTATGTTCACCTGGCTTCACGTGAACGTAATAAACTATCTCCAAAATTGGTCAAATGTATGTACTTGGGATTTGGAGAAACTCAAAAAGGTTTTCGATGTTATGATCCTATTTCTCGTCGTGTTCGGGTTTCACGACATGTTGTTTTTCTTGAACATATTGCCTTTCATTCATCTCTTCCTCCTCCGCACACTCCAAACTCTTCTGGTCTAACCACCTTTCCTGAAATTCCGTTTGCCTCGAGTACTCTCCCTCGTCCATTGCAGGTATACTCACGTCGCCCACGTACAGATCCACCACCTATTACTCAACCCGAACCTACTGTACCTGTTGCGGATCCTAAACCTACCTCGATACGTCGTTTTGCTCATGAACATCGAGCGCCTGATCGCTTGATATGCTCTATGTCTGCCATGAATGCTACTCTGGAGCCACTCATGATTGTTGGAAGAAGGCTATGGCAGAAGAACTTGCGGCATTGGATGATAACCATACGTGGGAGATTGTCCCTCGACCCACTGACCAACAGCTAATTGGTAGCAAATGGATTTATCCTGTAAAGCTTAAGTCTGATGGATCATTGGATCGATACAAGGCTCGACTTGTCGTTCAGGGATACAAACAGGAATACGGAATTGATTATGATGAGACTTTCACTCCTGTGGCCAAGATGAAAACTGTTCGCACTCTTCTGGCTATATCTTCTGTTCGCTCATGGCCACTCTCTCAGATAGATGTGAAAAATGCCTTTCTTCATGGAGACCTCCAAGAAACCGTATATTTGAAACCTCCTCCTGGCTCTTTAATTCCTGATAATAAGGTATGCCACCTAAAGAAAGCCCTGTACGACCTCAAATAGGCACCGCGGGCATGGTTCCAACGCTTTCACAATGTGGTTACAGGTGCTGGCTTTACTCAAAGTGGTCATGACCCATCCTTATTTTTGCGCACCACTGCTCATGGCATTGTTATTATTCTGGTTTATGTTGATGACCTCCTACTGACTGGTAGCGATGCTACTGGCATTTCGGCTTTAAAGGAAGTTCTGCAATCATCATTCAAGATGAAAGACCTCGGCCATCTTACATATTTTCTTGGACTTGAATTTTCACGTTCCAACAGTGGGATTCTAGTCAGCCAGCGTAAATATACTAAGGATCTTCTCACCTTAGCATCACTGACGGATCAGAAGATGGTTCAAACTCCTTTAGAACTTAACGTTCACTATGGTCGTGATGATGGTGATCTACTTGCACAGCCCGATTTATACCGCCGTTTGGTTGGGAGTCTGGTTTACTTAACTATGACTCGCCCTGATATTACCTACGCTGTCCAAGTCGGTAGTCAATTTGTTTCTGCTCCTCGGACTCTTCATATGACTGCGGTGTTGCGCATCCTACGGTACCTTCGTGGAACTCTAGATCTATCTCTGTTCTTCTCCTCCACGGTGACTCTAGACCTTCATGCTTATTCGGATGCTGATTGGGCCGGATGCGCTCTCACGCGAAGATCTACCACTGGCTACTGTGTTTTTCTCGGCACTTTTCTCATCTCTTGGAAGTGTAAGAAGCAGGCCACTGTTTCCAAATTGATTACAGAAGCCGAGTATCGAGCGATGTCCGCTGCGTGTAGTGAGCTTGTCTGGTTACGTGGACTTATTTCAGACTTGAGTATTCCTCTACCGAATCCTACTCCACTCCATGTCGATAATCTCAGTGCCATTCAGATTGCCTCTAACCCAGTTTTTTCATGAATGAACGAAGCATATTGAAGTTGATTGTCACTTTATTCGTGAGAAATTTCAGTCTGGCTCATTTCTCTTCCACATGTGGCATCCCATGATCAGATTGTTGACATTTTCACCAAATCCCTCACGTCTGCACGTCACTCGTTTCTTGTTGGCAAACTATTACTTGTCGATGACCAGCATTAGTTTGAGGGGGGATGTTAGACACCTCACATACCTTGTATATCTTGTTACCTTATATATCTTATTTCTATAGGTAGGAGATACTGCGTTTACTACTTTCCTTGTATAGATGGTTGTAATCTCTATATATTCAACCCCATTGGGTTGTCTCAAATACACAGAAAATCTTCTGCATCTCTCAGTTTTCAAAATCAACTAAACAGACCTCTCTTTATTCCCTTATCACTCATCCTACTTAGACCTCAATAATCATCACAAAAAGATATAGGGTTACAGGGTTCGCTCTGCCAAACTCCTCTAGATCCACCAAAAAAGCCCAAGTTCTATGTTCACATTTGTTTCATTGGGAGAAGAAAACAACAAAAATTCTTGAGAGAACATGTAGAGCCTTTTTTTTTTTTTCCTTTTTTTTTTAATGCTAGGTAAGTATGGGCTCAAGAAATTGCTACTAACAAAAAAAAATTAGTACTTAAAATCATAAACACTATGATGACGACAGGGGATAGAAAGTATTCTTGGGTAATTATATTTTTATGGCTGAATTGAGAAAAAAATTAATAGATACCAAATCTGCAATTCCAGCTTACATGACATCATGGCATCTCTTTCTTTTGGAATTTAGAAAGTTAAAAAGGAACTTGAGTGCATCATGATCAAGGTGTTCCGTAACGGTAACGGTGGCCGTAACGGCCACCACCGTTACCTTTACAATATGGGGCATAACGGCCGTTACAACCCCATAACAGCCGTTATGGTCTCTCTTTTTTTTTAAAATTAAAAAAACCCCTAAAAAACATTTTTCTGCCTTGTAATTTTGATTAAAAAATATGAAAAACTGATATTGTCTCGTAATAGGCCATTATGGGGCTATTATGGCCTTTATAGTACATGTAACTTGCCGTTAATGGCAATTACAGGTCATTTTTTCCATAACAGTTGTTATGGCCATTACGACCCCGTAACGTGTAACGGTTGCCACCGTTACCTTTATGTAACGACCTTTATGGCCCCATAACGGCCTTTACAGCACACCATGATCATGATGGGAAGAGGAAAAATCAGCACTGCCTTACACGTTTCATTAATTTGCATAGATAATGAATATACATAAAGTGAGATAAACATCAAACATACCCGAACTAGTATAAATGGCAAGGGAACTCCTGCAACATTATTTCCCAACTCGTGCACTTGCTGTTTGCGCAGCATTAGGTTATGAAGACCTACAATCTTTAGAAATAATAGTAACAACAATAACAAAGAAGCATAAGAAAGACTACAGTAAAAAATCATTTCACAAAGAATGTTATCCTTAGGATTCAAATGTAACATTCACTAAACACAAAAATAAAGAACCATGCTAAATCTATTTGCAAGTGTAGGATCTCAAATCCAACTCCCCACACAAGTGCCAACATGCAGATGCAAGATATCAGCTGTTCATCATGTAGGTCCCATGGTGCATGCCTTGTGGCCCATTAGATCAAGGCAGTTTGTTCATCAGGTGGACCTCACATGTACTTTCAAATGCGGTGTTGGTCAATTTTTAACTGTCCACTTTTATGTAAACACGTCCTAACTGATGACCTGACTGGACTGATTTTCAGGCCACACGGCACATACATGGTGTGGTGAACCTGATAAATGGCCTGGATGCCACACACATGCCACATAGGCACCTGCTCAAGAGGAGCCTTCACATTCCTCATATACCAATGCAGACAACCATGTAAATAATTGGGCAACTGGAAAATAATAAGGAAAATAATAAAAGCAAGCATAATGATGACAAAGAAGCTATTGTAAATTAAAATAAATAAATAAAAGGAATACCTGTTCTTCTAATTCGTGCAAGTAGGTTGCTTTGTTTCCAATCTTACTCATCAGTTTCAAGCGGGCTGCCTGCAGAAAAGCCAAAACTATTCAGAACTGCTATCAAGTTTGTATGTGATGCTCAGTTCTGCTAAACAGTAAAAGAGTGCTGTTTTATTAAAACTGAGTTAAAACCAGCAGAACCAATAGATCAACACCTTGCCGTTATAGACTCAAAATGTGACATACCTGTAGCTCTTCAATGTCATTAATTATCGTACGGGGAAACCCCTTCCAATGTATTTCCTTTTTGTCCTTGGCAATAATATCCATAGCCATGAGAACATTTATTGCATCATACACCCGTCGCCGTATGTTTTTCTCATCGTACTGCCATGGAGAGAAGATCACCAAAATATTCTAATACCATCCATTGCAATCATCTCAGAAATTCGGATATTAGTTAGTTCTTAAGGAGACCTGACTTGAGTCAAACCTGATTCAGAGTCACAGTATCACTATCTGTTGCTGAAAATTCTTCTATGATTTCATCCGCAACCTGGAACCAAATATCAACTTCACTCCATCTGGGACAAATAACCACTGAAAAGAAATACAGAAATACTGGATGATAGCAAACAAATATACAGTGCACAGTGAGATATCCCATCATCCAGTTTGGTTTCTATGTAGCAGTGTATCAGACTACTGGTTGCTGAATTCTGTTTCAGGATGATCAACTATTGCAATCATATCGATGCAGGCACTGGCCATGATTCAGAGCTTTCAAATCTTAAAATCAGCAATTCAGGTTTTTCAGTGTACTTTACAAAGTGAACTAAACCTCTCTATAAAGTTTTTTTCCGGAAATTATTTGGAAAATTATCTCATGAGTTATAGTTCCCTTTCAGAATCTTCACCAATACGTTCCTATAAAAATGCTGATGCAGGATGGATTTGGAAAAGCAGCAAAAGTAGATGAAGACAATTTGTAGGTTGAAAGGTGGGAGATGGAAGGGAAAAAACGGGGATCGATTATACAGAATCCATCCAAATCATGATTGCATGGAATCTACCACACAATCTAGAAGAATCGTATTTTCAGTTCCAGCAAAGGACTATCGCAACCCTGGGAAAATCCTTTGCAGGTTTAAACCTAGAGTAAACTGAAATTTCATTCATAATTAATTCATCTATTCATGAAAGAGTCTTTACGTGTCTATATATTTGTTTCTCAAACCAAAAGAAACCCTAATCTAATACTAAGATTCATTAATTCCAATCCCAAGAATCTATTTTAATTAAAATATTAACAATTGCTATAATATTCCAAGTTCCCATCACAACCATACAACACTTCTGTAAGTTGGCCTTATTAACTCAATTCATGTCAAAATCCCATAATTTTAGGCTCGTTCAAAAGGTAAATCAATATGCTCGAAGAAGGGATCAATGTGTAGCTCTTGCATTGTTTGAGGTGGTCCATAAATAAGTGACGGAAACACAACAAAGGAAACTTGCCTGATTTGTTACTAACTGTTGCCATAAGAAATAGCCCCAACCGTATGGAACATATGGGCCGCAAGTCAATTGGACCACCTTGTGGGGGATCCACATTTCAAACGACCATCAGGGGCCAACAATACCGTCTAGCAGATTGTGAGGAAATTCTTTGATCGGAGAGTTTGCAGGATCCACTGCACAGAACAGATAGGTCGTGGACCCACTTCATTGGATCGACAGATCATGCCGCCCACTTCACTGATTGGTCAGATCACAGGGCCCACCCTCCTGGGCTGCATCAAAGTATCACTTAGGCGAATACTTCATAAGACTTGTTTGAATACTTCGTTGACAGTTCAACTATTCTACAAAATTCCCATGTCCAACACCTGTGTGAGATGCATGTCAGACACACGCCAACACAGTTAACCAGGAAAACCTTAATTATTCCTCTCTTTTCTTGTATCTTAGCAGGTATTTATTATATGTTATTTAGTACTATTGTATTTTTATTGATATATTTTTTCGAATACACTGCATTTATGAACTAGAAATTATATACAATACATTTTTCAAAAGACGACACATGCCATTACACCAGACCAATCAACCAATATGCTTGATGCAATCATGACAAAGAATGTCTATGCACATGTGCAGACACCACCGTTGTGCATTACCGCAAAATTCACTAAGCCTGCAGCCTTTTTATAGGCATAAAATGCTTGCTCATTATGCTTTTTGAACATATGGTGTTGAACTAGTTTTAAAATTTTCTTTACCTATGCCTTGTTTTAGTCCTACATTGGAAGTGAGGTAGAGATGAAATGTAGTTTATATAGGATCCTTCCTATATACCTATTGTTTAAGATTCCACTATATAAATGGTCTTGGGCAGTGAGCTACGGGGCTGCTTAGGCACAATGTGGCGATTTAGTGGCGCACTTGGCAGGCTAGGCTATCGGCCTCCATCATGCCATAACTCTTTTCCAGATGGACCTATCCGTTGGGCATCAAGCCCAATGAAGTAGATGACAGGACATTAAGTCTTGAAGCCCATCTAGGGAGCTGAGAGGTCTCTTAAACTAGAAGCATCCTGTCATTACTGCACTACATTGTGACTGTGCATTTTATTAACTGCACAGTTAATATGCTTCTATAAAAGAAGATGGGAGTTAGGTAATGGAACTACTTCATCGCCATTTCCTTCTTTTCAATTCATTTTGCGCATATAGTGCAAAGGTCAAGTACTGTGTCTTCGCTGAGTAGTGGAAGCTCGTTGGAAGACTGGATCGAGCCAGGCTTAATTAAATCCCAGGGTAGTGTTGCAAAGTCCCTTGCACATTTGCACATTTGGGAGGCTTCGACTCTTGAAGAAGCATACAGCGGTACGCGCCTTTAAGCCATTCATGGCATTCTGTAAGTGCAAGGGCATTTTCATATTTTATTTTCAACATATGGGTAGTTCAAATTTCACTAAAGAAACTCTTAATCATTAAAACTACTTCTGCATTGATCCTTCAAAAAGAAACCAAACAACATGCCTGGCAACAGTTCTCAGTCAAACTCGATCCTTCAAATAAAAAATCTCAGACTGATATCACTTCAAGTATTATCAGAACAAAATCCTGTGTGCTTATCAGTTTGACCAAAATCTGGGTATTTGGCCTAGGTTGGCGTGGAAGAGCCTCAACTAGGCCAGCCCATTTACATCCCTAATCAGGAGATAAGAAAATCCAGAATAATTTAGGCTGCATTTGGAATAAGGAAGATAACTATGTCACTGTATATGTGCTAACAGTTGTCAGGCCGTACGGCAAGAGTCCAAATTGTCAGGCCAATTTTTTTGAAAATAAATTACATTTCTATTGAAGAAATTTTCCAGGAGAAACAACAGATTTCTTTGGACGTGATGATGGCCCATCAGATGCCATCAGCAATCACTGTCCCCATAATGAATTCATTCCTTCGACAACAAAGATGGCCCTCAATTTTCCATGTTTATCCCATTAGAAGCATAAATTGTCACTTCATATACTTCGCACAGACTCTCCATACATACAATGGAACCTGGATTTCCTGAACAATGACGCTTCTACAGTCTAGATCTTGAGCAAAATTAAATTGGCTCATTAGCTCCAGAGTGTATAATCACTGGGTCAGCAACAATTCTAACTTTTTGCATCTTAGCCAAACAGAAATATATGGTTTAGACCAATACTTCATGACCTCCAAAGATAAACTGATTTGAAATTTTCTATCAAGGACCACTCTCTATGGTGTTTTATGTTCCAAGAGTATATAAAGAAACCAAAATAAAAACAATATTGATAATAATACCATATGAGGTGGGGGCCACCAGACACTACCTCGCTGTATGTGGTTCTTCCCTTGCTCTCAACCTTCTTACAAACTGAAAGCAAGAAAATCAATGTGAAATGATTGAAGCTTGAAGCAAATAAGTCTGAATTTCATTAGTATCCAATCCTCATTTGACTAATATATGGGCATATTATCAAGCGCGTTGTCTAAACTTCATTAATATCCAATCCTCATTTGACTAATATATTGGCATATTACAGTAACTGATATGAGAACAATACGATAATGCAGCAAACTCCTTTATGAATTTAACATGTGTGACAAATTCATCTTGCAACATTGGGAGAACTGCAAAGATTCGAAGATGGCTAGCTGACACATAAGTACATTACATCAACTCCAAAGGTGCATCAGGTGAACGGCACAATGTCACCCAAAACAATATTGAGTATACCAATATAACTACCCCTAACCTATTATGCTGAACTGGCGAAGCCCTCCACCTGCAATCCGTGAGACTCTCTTCTTCTTCGCTGTACTATTTATGGAGAAAACAAAATTTTGAATTGTGTCACTAAAGCAGTATTTGCAACCAAAGCTCGTGCATTTCAATAGGAAAACTACATAATAAAGAACCCATGGCTAAAATCTAGAAATTGGATTCGAGCTAAATGTATATATGCTTACCCATCAACCATTGGACTCTGGATATCCTCTCCCTGGGTATCCAAATTGTTAACCATTGGACTACTTTCATTATCAGTTGTAGTTGCCACCTGATCACCGCCTCTTGGAGAAGAACCAGTAATCCTTGCACAGGAATGTGCCTGGCTAAAGCTACGAGGAAAATCTGCCCATTGCATTTACAGTACTCCCTAGCAGGCAGTGATAAAGAATAACCCTTGGTCTTCTCCCACTGTTTATATGCAATGATTATTAAATAATACCTATGGGCAAACACAAAAAGCGCCATAGAAATTGTTATACACAGAGCCACCAGAATTGAATGGCACATGTTACCATAAATGAGACAATAAACAGTGAATTTTCCGTGAGACTGGGTACATGGAATAGCATTAGATATTGAGAGAATGAAAGCACATCACCACCAAGATCATGCCAAGAGGACATTTCTATTACATTGTTGTCAAGACTAACTAAAATATATACATGGTGCTGTGAGCTTGAGAGGCAAAACTGTCAGAAAATGTATCATATGCATATGTTCAATTAGAATGGGCATTCTACTACAATGTGCCCATGAGATACTCATATTTCATACAGATTTGACAACTGCACACAGATAAGCCCAACCTCTCCACATGTCACTACATATGTCAAGACAGCACAAGTGCAAGATCCAAGCCGTTCATCAGGTCATCCTCAAAGTTTTGATGGCCAGACCACTCATCAGGTGGACCCTAAAGCACGAAACAAATGGACAGCTAAAAAACCTTTGGCAATGATTTTTAGCTGTCCATTTAATTTGTTCACTCTTGCCAACCTGATCTTCCAGCCAGAGCATCTACACCATAGGGCCACCTGAAGGATAGCTCAGATATTCAAGCACATGTCCACTTAACACGAGGTGGAATGTTTATCAATTGGTTGTACATGGTATGGACTAATGCCCTCTTGGCACAGGTGGTGGCATTTATATAAGTTGGCAGTTGGCAGTTGGCACATAAGCTTAGTAATACATGTGTGAAGTGGTTTGAGGCAGCCTAGTAATAAACACTCCAGAGTGCTACTTTTCGACATGCCAATCTGAGAGAAACAAGAGATATACACTGCAGTGTGCTCATACATACTCACGATATACCTGTGTGAATTTCCAGCTTAATGGCATAAAAGCAAGAGGTTCCTAATCATTAAATCACTCAAAGAGAGATTTGATCATTCGAGTAGAAGTTTGATTAGACCAGATTGAGGGTACTAATCAAGCATGGTTGATCAATCCAAGAGGTGGACCGAATCAAGATCATTGGTCAGTTTTGAGCGATGGCTTAAGGGGTGTGATCAAATGGGGGAAAAAAAAGGAATCATGAATATCGATCAGAATGATCAGATTAAAAAAGAGAAGATGGTTGGGGAGTCAACCTTCTCATTCTGAAGAAAGCTGAGCAACTAAAATTGTGATCTGTCGAGATCGTGCATGAAATGGTATCTAGAACAAAGGAGCATTGATAGGTAACTCACAGAACTGATACAATTGCATTTACAGATCATGCACAAAAGTGGAATGTAAAGGCGGCAAAGCACAATTTGCACTCAAACAATCAGTAGAGGATGGCATGCCTGTTTGCATCATAATGGGAAAATGCCAATTGAGGAGTGGGATACTTTTATAAATCCTCACAGCTTGAAGATGAGATGAGACGTCAACTACAGTGACCATCTTGGGTTCATAGGCCAAATCTGAAGTACTTAGATGCAGTATGTTCGGAAATTATAAGTGTAGTTATAAAGTGTAGTGCTTCAATATCTCAAAAAATAAAGGAATTGAGTTTGTTCGATGGCACAAACTTTGAGAGTAGCTCAGTGCAATTTGCAAGAAATCAATGCCAAGAGGGAGCCATCAGAGGTATCCTACACTCTAGCATCTCACCAAAGAGATCGGGCTAGCTTTAGGTTTGGTGATTGACATGCTAGTGGCAACTACCATGACATGGCAACTACCATGACATCAGATTTCCAAACAAAAATGCAATCACCAGTAAAGGTTGTGTCCATGAATATCTTGAAATTAAAGAATAATTAGTGATTCTGCTTTCATATATTGAGGCATCATGACCGTGCATATTGATAAAACAATATAGAAATTTTAGCAATAATGGGAGTGCTAGTTTATCGCTAAAGTGCAGTTAGTGTTGAGATAGGTTTAATTTTCTTTAGTTGTTGTTTTGGTTATGCTTAGTTTGTAATCCCGCATGGAAAAGAGAGGAAAGTCAGATTGGTTTTCCCCTCCCACCCTTCTGTATGTACACTATAACTTTTTTAAGGAGGAAACTTTTGGATGGTCCGAAAGGTTCTTCGTTAGCACAACAGCTTTCGCATGTTACAGTTACTGTTGCACCTAGCAATTTGAGGTGGCCTACAAATAAACATTCTAGTGTGCTTACATGGTTCCTTATGACAATCTCAGAGGGCTGAGCAATATGCACTCCGGTGAGCTCATACGGTGATACAATGATGCATCCAAAAGCAGGAATGATGGATCAAAGGATGCATCAAGGCCACATAGGTTGACCAATCAAATATCTCAACCATCAAACCATCAAATTGGCCTAATCAAGGAAATCAATTAGATCAACCGTCTAATGATAGATCTGGACCCAAATAAATAGTCTAATTTGACTGTGTGGTTCCACAAGTCCATAGTTTTATTAATTAGTTGTTAGAGCAGTGATGGCATGCAAGTTTTTTTCGACACTTGTTTTATGCACCACTTTTTTCGTGTATCAAAAGATGTTTGAATGATGCAAAATTGGTCCCGCTTGAAATCACATTGAGTTAGCTTTCAAACAGGTCCAAGATCATGCAATTCTGATATTGTTCGAGTGTGTTATGGCCAATTTACATAGTTTGTATGGTTATGATGGGATTCAAGGATATTTTGTTCATTTCTAGTAGTCATCATTGTCATCATCTAAGCCTTATCCCAATTAATTGGGGTTGGCTACATGAATCTTGTTATGCCATTCCACTCTATCAAGGGCCATACCTTCAGACACCCTAGCATGAATTTGGTTGTTACTTGTTGGGAAACGACACACCTTTCCCTTCTATGTGCAAATCAATGGGATTAACAATATAAAAGATTTAAAGGATGAAAATTACTTTTAACACAAACAAACAAATCATCAAACATGTAGGATGCAAAAGACACCAAGATTTTTTACATGGAAAACCCTCCGATGTGAAGAGAAAAACCACGGGACCTAGTCTGGCACAAATCCACCATAACAGAAATAATGGAACTACAATCATCAAGAGACCTCTCTTGGATACCCAAACTACTTCACCCAAAGGTGGATTACAAGCAACATTGAAAAAATGAATTTCTCACCAACAAAGGGATTGTAAAAAATCCCCCACACAACCCTTGGAGAAGACAATCGAAGGAACCGACATTGTGGATGGACCCTCACGAACCCGGATGCGAAGATTTCAGCGGTAGAAAGCTCTTGATCTTCTTCTACAAAACTCCATTTTTCTCTTATCTTTCTCCTCTTTTTCTCTAAGAAAGAAAAAACTCCGAATGTTGCTCTAACTCACTCAATGCAAAAGACCCCCTTTCTCTCATTTTACTTTGCTTGATGGCAAAAGGAAGATTGATGAGTTTCAAAAAAAAAAAAAATAAATAAATAAATAAAAATCTGATTTGTTTATGTTTTTCCAAAAAAAAAAAAAAAATCAATTTTTAAGAAAATAATAACAAATTCTTATGATTTGTGATTCGATACGATTCAACCCCTAGTACGATTTGTGATAGGATAACAATTTTGACAGCATTGTACACAATAGTGCTTCGCTACTCCCAGAATTTTTTTTGTTTTAAAATAAGTGAGGGATTGTTTAAGTATTTCAAACAAAAAATAAAATAAAATAAATGTTTTGTTTTTAATTAATTTTTTATTTCAAATTCAAAAATCAAATTGCTTGTTAATGCATAACCCTTTCTTACAGTTTCACCTTCGTTTTAGTGAGGCCCAATAATCATTAGATTGTTTCCATTGTGAGAAATGTATCACATAATAGTTGGCCCATCAATTGCAATTAGAAACGATCAGAACCAGTCCATCCTTCAATGATTCTCTTGTAACAGTCTTGGGTGGTCCATATAAAGGACACAGGCAAGGCCTTTTTATAGACACAAAAAAAAAATGTAGTTAAAAAAATAAAATAAACAGTTTTCTCCTCTTCTATCCTGGGCATACAAAGATACTCTAAAGTAGTGTTGGGTTTATTCACAGTCAGTGCTAACTGGGAAAACCACGTTACACATTATATCCTGGAAGTAGCTCGTCAGGGGTATATATTGCACCGGTCAAATCAACCGAGGGGCGCGAACTATCTCAAAGAGAGCAACATTGTCCGCGCCTCGTCCCAGCATTAATCTCTATTCGACAATTTTGATTCTTCCAAACAGGTGTAGGGATCCAATTGTTGTTGATTCATTCTATTATTTGCTTACCTGCAACAACAAGAATTACATTAGGGTTTCCTTTGCTTCGAGAATCCATATATAAACATGTAGAGACTCTTTTGTGAAGGATTATGATGGTTACTTGGATAAAGGTTTTCCGTAGAGCATGAGTTGCTTCCCTTTGGGCATGTATTGCCTAAAACAGAAAAGGAGCTGGGGAATGTCGTGATTACTGTCATAGTAGCTAGTAGGTTGTAGGATGTTCAACGACCCTTTATTTTATTTTTATTTTTATTTTTTTCATTGCATCTGTAGAGAAAATTAATGGTTTGATCTTAAAGGAAAAGGTGGGTATCCAAATTGAGATTATACTTTTTTATTTGGTTGAGTCATATCCAAGCCCTTGGCCTATTGGGCCCACATTGTATGGACCATACCCCAAAATATCCACGGTACGGAAATCATAAAATTTCAATCTATCTCCTGAAAATATACGGTTAACAAGCAAAACAGAAAACGGTCCACATTCGACTGAAAAAAAATCCCAATATCGGTAGTTAGGATCGTCCTTCAGGGAGATTTTTGGGGCATGGTCCATCGGAATTAGGTCAAATCAAATCCCAAGGGTCTGGATCACTGTGCCATTGGCCCCACTTGTACTGAACTGAAAAACAGAGTATACTGTCCTTATACACGAAACCCGACATGAATCTACGAATTCATGTTCTAAAATCGAAGAAGAAGAATAAGAAGAAACCATAATATCAATGCAAACAGATAGAATCAAGGGTTTCTATGAAAGATTTTTTGGATTCTTGCAGAGAAATATCACAGCGTTTAATGGAAAAAGATATTCAATCAATCCGTGTTTATACCGCAATAAAATTCAAAAGGGGAGAGAGAGAGAGAGAGAGAGAGAGAGAGAGAGAGAGAGAGAGAGAGAGAGAGAGAACTGAGCAGTAGCCGTTCTTGGAGTTGGAAGAGAATTTCGACGGAGAGGGAAGAAGAAAAAGAGACGGACTAGTCTCTTCCCGCCTTGAGTAGATTTTATATATGAAAAGAGACCCGCGTATCGGCACTAGGTACTCGAGCTCCTTTTGTTCTAACAAGTGGGACAATTGTTCAGAAATCCAGACCGTTGGTTTGTTTCGTCCCATCTTGAATCTACCATGACTCAAAATTCTCTTAAACAAAAGACCCACACCACCAATCTCGGGTCTTTCTTCTGTTAAATGCTGACCGTTGTTGTATTTCTCTTCTCAGCCATCCATCGGTGGGTCACAAACAGAGAGTTAAGGTTCACCAGTCAATGAGAACGGCCTTCCTTTTCCGTAAATCTGATCCTGACCATTCAAAAAGGACTTGAATGTAAACGGCTGAACATTTTATGATTTATATATCCAGACGTAGAATGTTACTCTCTTTTGGCAACTCTAACCTTTTCCGCAGCCTATTAATGGTGGAACATACCTATTGAATGGTTTCGATCATCGATTCTTGTGGCCAACTACTAGATTACAAGTTCACTTCAGTACTCCGCGGACTACAAGAGCGGGAATCTTGTCAGAAACGGACGGAATTTCGTACGGACAACCGATGAATACAAGCATCGGCAGCTTCCGGTGCCGTGCTGTCTTTCTCGGCAACATGCAATTGTGTGGGAAATCAGTGCCGTGAAAACAGTGGACCCCAACATGAAGATCTCTATTCTAAAATATCGGAGTGATTTTCTTCCTAGAGGGACTACACCGACTGTGTCGAATCAGACCGTCGGTTGTCCATTCCTTCCAAAATTGGGGCCCTTATGATGATCGGACCGTCTTGATTTTTCTTGAATGGGTTATTCATTGTGGGTCCTACATTTTTCGCAGTACAGATGATCTACAAGAATGTTGAGGGAAAGGATGGTACGGTACGAGAAGTTACGGTACCTTGCCTCTGTAGGTGATAAGTTCTGTTTTCTCGAGTAGGGTAATTGTTGAGTGATCCAGACCGTTGGCCTAGTGTGAAAACACGCGGATGGATCGTTAACCAAGTTCCTTGTCGATAGGCCGTTGGATAAGAAAAGAGAAAGTACGACAGCCATCCGTTCCACTGAAGGACAGACCAGACATTGGATGCTAGCATCGTTTTGGAACGTTGGAATAAAAAAAAGGGGCGCGGATTACGTGTTCCCCGGGTAACACGTTACCCTTACTGTAGGGCCCACCTTGATGATATTTTGTATATCCATTCCGTCCATCCGTTTTTCCAGCGCATTTTAGTACAAGGTCCCAGAAATTAAGCATATCCAAATCCAAGTTGGGCCACGCCACAAGAAATAGTGATGATTACTTACTATTAAAAACTTTCCAAGGCCCACTGTAAGCAGATCCGTTTACATCCAACCCGTTAACAAGGTCAAACAAACTGGATGAAGGGAAAATACAATATGAATACATAATTTCCGTGGCTTAAAAAAAGCGATTTTAATCTTTATTCACCAATTTTACCGGATATTTGAATATGCTTAATTTTCGGAATAACATATTAAATGATATGAGAAAACGGATGGGCTGGGGGTATATGAAAAATAAATTCATCAAGGTGGCCCCAACATGTCAAGGGTAACACCCACTTGTTGGCTCTCAATTTATTTTGTGTGACGTGAGATTTTATATATATATAACTTAAAATTTGAGAGGATTGATTACGTGTTCAACCCCTTACAAATAGTTGAAAGAGACCTGTGTGTTGTTCAGCCACTTACAACTCGTTTCAACGCTGACGTGTTGGTATCGATTCGCTAGAGGGGGTGGCACAGCCATCTTGCACCAATCCACTGACACAGCCATCATTACCTGTATCCATGCCGGAATATAGCAATCCCGGAATATAGCAAATCCCATGTATCTTGCACCAATCCACTGACACAGCCATCATTACCTTGAAATCCATGCCATCCACCCTTATACCATTCAATCCCTTCCAATCCACCCGGCCAAACACGCCCTTAGGATAAAGCTTAATTATGATAAATAAAGATAAATTTAATAAAATAAAATTAATAAGTTTGTTAGATTGGTATAAGACGAATTACTTTGTTAAATTCCTCTACTATTTATTGACATCTATTATGACTTCTCTTCGAGCATTTATTCCTTTATTATATGGTTATGGCAGTTAAATCATAGCCATGTCCATCATTCAGATCCTTTATTCTATTTTTGACATGTCCCTTTAATCGTTTTTTCCACTTACAACTTTTCACCTCTTAAACTTTTCAATTGTGCCTCGTCATTAGATAGCACGTATTATCCACATCGTTGTTAATTGTACTTTTGCAAAGAGCACTCCAAATATCTCTAAAGTGTATACATTTCTCATGCAATGACATGTGTGCTTTTCAAATTGGCTTTTTAAAAATCAGTCGGAAACAGGGTATAATACCACTATGGTGTTTACCCGTAGTGACTAAACTCCAGTGGACACACTGTGATGCATGTATTTCATCCATGCTATCCAAATGTAGCTTATTTTAGGGTTTAAGATTAAAATAGAAGTAGACTAAGGGCCTGTTTAGGAGCGTGGGTTTGGAACCCCTGGATTAGAAACCTTCTGGATTTGCAATCCTCTCAACGTGTTTAGCACCTTGGAGTGTGAATCAACTTTAATTCAAAAGTACCTATCCATAAGATATTTACGGGGGTTTGAATTTAATTACTAAATCAACTTTAATATTTCTAATGAGTGAGATATGTAATTTTTGATATAATAGTTGTGATAAGCCCACTGAAATATATGCTTTGCCTGAAAATGATGAAATTCCAAGTCTCAGATAGGCTACAAGCACAAGATCATGTCTGAGTAACTAACCAACGATTTATAATCGTTGATTTACATGGACAATGTTTGGACAGTGCTAGACAATGTGTTGGACGGTGCTGATCATCATTAGTGGGCCATGTGCCCAATAGAATGATAGTGTATAGTGACACACATGTTACACCCGCAACTATTGAAATGATTTTAGGTGTAATCCAAGCTCTCACAGTGGATTACAAACCCCCTCAAAGAGGAGATTGAAAACCCCCTGTTACTTTATGCTGCCAAACAACCAGGGATTTGGAACCCCCTCAAATCCCCTCCAATCCATCATGCCAAACGACCCCTAAAAGCTCAAAGGGACCACACCACCAGAAAACAATGGGATTGAACGCCCACCACTAAAAGCTTTTTTAGGGGGACAAAAGTTACATATCAAGCTAATATTTGTCTTTGCTCTTCATTCAAGTCTGTTGGACCTTATTAACGTGTTGGATGACAAATAAACATCACAGTAGAGCCTAATTAGGTTTCACCACGGGGCATAGTATCCCCATTGTTTCTTGCGGTGTGGTCCACTTTGAGCTTTGGATCTGCTTTATTTTTTGGCTCATTCCTTAAAATAAGCTGGCAAAGTGGACCGATGGCGTGGATGAAATACATACATCACAATAGGCCCCACAAAGTTTGGTCACTAGGGACATTGTTGGTGATCAGGTGACTAGGCACTTTTTAAAAAAAAGGACTGTAGGGGCACTGAAACCTCAAGGATATGACGATGGGAGGAACTCTTTCAACACGAAGTTACTATTTAAATAGAAGTGCGACGACCAATTACTTAAAATGCCTCACTTTTAAAGATATGGCATCTATCCTCATACGTATGACATACATATATACATCCATTATAACCGTCCAACTAGTAAGTCCCATTAAGAAAGAATGTGATATGGCCCATCAACTCAATCACTAGCCATGACAAAGGGCAAAAGCATTATTTTATTTATAAGTTGTTTTTTTTTCCTTTCATTGCAATGCATTTGCCAAATTCACATTCAAAGATATAATGAATGGTGTGTGCAATCACACATCAATTAGGGTTTAAATTATTTGTAATTAATACAGCAAGATTTGTATTAGAGATAAGACATGGTTCCAATAAGAAAGCATTATAAACATTTGGTATATTCGAGGCCCCGATACATGGCCCATTTGGTGTATATGAGACCCATGTGTAGGTCCTGCATGTTGTATATTCGAGGCCCACATCGATGCGGCCCAATTTAATGTATTTAAGGCCCATTGGTACGGCCCGTTGATGTAGCTCATTCAATGAGGCCCATTATGATGTGCATTAGGCCCATGGGTCGTGGCCTATGCGATGTATCTGAGACTCATGTGTAGGGTCCACCTGTTGTGTATGTAACCCTTGTATGAGGCTCATTGTAATGTATATTAGGCCTTTATGTGAGGCCATAGGCCCACTTTGTATTTTGCTCTATGTGGGCCACTGCTTGAGAGCGATGTTGGTTAAATGTTCACATTAATAGACAGTAATGGTTGGATATCCACATTATGACATTTCCTTAAGCCTGGTTAGGCCCATTCTCATCATTCTCTAGTGGGTTAATCCAAACGAATGGGCCCCCATTAATATTGCTTGGACCATCATCGGCCGTCCATCTATGGACCCCGCATTGCGTCGAAACCGATTACCGATTCTGATTTGTCGTGGCTGATTGTCAATTATCGATCGAGGCTGATTACCGATTCTAATTTGTCGTGGCCGATTGCCGATTATCGATCGAGGCTAATTATTGTGGCCGATTACTATAATAACCCGAAAAACCCAATTGTTTATCAGACTTGTTTAGGCGAAGTTGTTTGGACATTTAGCACGTGCAGACAGATCCAGCCCAGTTGATTATCAGACCTAAAAACCCAGTCCATGTCCAACCCACAGATTGAGTCGGGTCCATTTTATTGGTTTATTTCAAGGAAAATGATCGTATAATATTAACTAGAGGGTAAGTTCTAGTAGAGATGACCTCTGTGGGGCCCACTTTGATATGTGCATCCGATCTACCCCTTTTACGTTAGTCAATGAGGCCAACAACCAGCATAATCAGAAACTAAGGTGGGCCACGCCATCGGAACCGTTGGGAGAGGACACCCAACAAATAAAAACCTTCTAAGTGATGTGTCAAAAATTTATTGCTTCTGTGTGGACCTCACCATGATATATGTATTTTATCCATGTTATCCATCCATTTTTCCATATCATTTTAGGGCATGATTCCAAAAATGAGACAAATCCAAATCTCATCTGGACCACACCACAGGAAACAGTGGTGATTGAACGTCTACCATTAAAAACTTCTTAGGGGCCACAGAAGTTTTGAATGAAGCTCAGTTTTTTTTTTTTTTTCTTTTCTTTTCTTTCCCTTCATCCAGGTCTATGTGACCTAATCAACAGGTTGGATGGCAAATAAATATTATGGTGGGCCATAAGAAGTTTTTAACGGTGGGCGTTCAATCACCACTGTTTTCTTATGGTGTAGTTGAATTGAGATTTGGATCTCTCTCGTTTTTGGGATCATGTCCTGAAATGATTTAGAAAAATAGATGAACATCGTGGATAAAACACATATATCATGGCGGGGCTCATATAACGCTGTCATCAGAAAAAATAAAAGAAGAGATCACCAACAAAAAAAGAAAAAGAAAAAAAGCCATGGTATATTATAGATGCATGCATGTGTATCCAGGACTCAATGTTTATTATATGTGTAATGGTACTTACCTATCCATCTATACTATGCCACACGCACGTGGACTTGTTCATGTGGCACGATCGCAGCCTTTCTTTCACGATCACTCTCATGCGCTAAAGGTCGAAGCTAAACACAAAGCAGACACCGTCCGCCCAACTTGCCCCTGGGCAGCCCCATATTTGTATTTTGCTCTCTTGGTCTATGATTTTACGTATCTTATTGGCCAAATCCCATGTGAAGACGTACTCGTTCTGCTCCTTGCTCAGTTGCAATTTCCATTTCTCTCCATTCACACCATGGCAATTAACTGTAACTGCTGAGCCACTAGAACCATAGCCACTGAGACATTTTTGAATCCCTGCATGACCTTTTACGACCAAACGAGTCGCATTGTCTCTAGCCAATGTCTCCTCACATATCAATTGTAACCTCGTCCCTGACTTCTTTTGATTAGCTAATTTTTTTCTTTAGATTTTCGTACTTGTCAAAGGGGAAGGGTCGTCCATCAGCCATGATTTCTGTTATGAGAAGGGAGAAAAGAAAAGAAAAATCTAGGGCAAGAGAATTTAGCAAAAGATCCGATGTAACAATTTCAAATGGGCATTTTTCTTTTATAGACCTCCATTTTGAGTAATACCAACACATCTTGCCTTGGGTAACCTCCTCTTTTTGTGTAATAACGACACACATGTTCATAGCTTCTCTAAACCAAAAGGGTTTGTGTCTATGAAATTTCTCTAATACTAATGGGTTTGTGACTATGATTTTTTTATTTATTTGAAATATAGCTACTCTAAATCAAATGGGTCTGTGACTATAGATTTTTCGGTGTGAAATAGAGCTACTCTAAAGCCTAAAGCAAATGGGTTTGCGACTGTAATGGAATTTCTATGCGAAATATAGCCTCTCTAAACCAAATGGGTTTGTGACTCCGAAATTTCTATGTAAAATACTATTCTTTGGATTGGAAGAAATACAAGAGATAATTATAAATATGGTCGAGCTATGTGGGGCCCACCTTGTCTTATATGATATCCAGTACCACTTCTGTCAGGTATTCTTCCTTCTCCTACCCTAAGGTGAAAAGTCAGCCTTACCCAAGACTCAAGTAGGCCACATCATTGAAACTTTCAAGATGCTGTGTAGGGGCCCATTATGGTGTGTATCTCTAATCCAACCCATTGAAAAGGTGCACCCATCAGGAGGAAGGGACTAACCAAAATCAGCCCAATTCAAAAGTCAGGCAGGGCACATCTTGTGGTTTATAGGTTTTATGCATGACTTTTTTCGTTGTTTCTTCCAGTGTGGCTGATTTTTAGTATCTTGGCCTAGCAAATAGCAATAGCATGAGGGGGGTGTACATGATGCACGGGTAAGATGTCATAGACACATTGTGGTGGGCCCCACGGTCAACTCCATGCAATCCTTTCCCTCAATCCTAGTTGAGAAAGGAAATGCAACTATAATCAAGTTGTCAAACATATATATCATGGTGGGCCCTATTGAGCTTGGGCCATGTTGTGCTCAAGGTATGGAAGCAATATTGTGCATCCAACCAAGAGCCATGTGGAGCCCATCTCAATGCCCATCTAACATCCAATCCATCCATCAATTTCTCCATCTCATGTTGGAACTTGAGCCCAAAAATGAGTTAGATCCAAAAATCAAGTGGGCTACATTACAAGAAACAGTGAGGATTGAAACACCCACCATTCAAACCTTCCCGAGGCCCACCTTGATGTTTTTTTTATTTTTTTTTTATTTTAAGAGAAGTGGACTGTTGCCACAATTTCATTAATCACATGGAATTTACATCGCTTCAGGAGAGCCTCAATAAAATTGAGAGACTCGCCTATCATATTAGAAACGTACCGAAAAAGAACCCAAAAAACAGGGGACCGACTATCCCATTGTAGTTCTGAGAGTTCCTAGTCCAAGACGGTCTAGGAAGATCAGTCCCCGTACTTGGAGAGGAAGAGATGTTGCGAGGAGATGAATGGCAAGTGACTGTCTGTTGCTACCTTCACGGGCCATGCCATCTGCCGGTCCGTTGCCCTCTCTTTGGATATGATTGAAAACGAAAGTACCTGACTGTTTCAAATTGTTTATCCTGGCTAGCCAAGGGCCCCACCTTGATGTTTATAATGAATCCAAGCTGTTCACAAGGTGACTCCCACCAAGATGGATGGAAAAAACAAACATCACCCAAAACCTAATCTTTTGTGGGCCCCAAGTTTTTTCAATGGTGGTCATTCAATCCTCACAGGTTCTTGTGGTGGGACCTTATTGTTTTGGATCGATGACAAATTCATCCCGTATACCAGTTTGGTCATATCATTTTAGGTGGTGAGCCCAAGTGGAACATATGGGCAGGAAGCCAGGATATTGAAGGCCCATCATTGAAATCATATTTCTCTCTCTCCTTTTATATTAAACACTCACTATTAACAAGATCACAGGGCTCACCATGATGATTATGACAAATCCATATCATCCACCAGTTTTGCCAGATCAATTTAAGTGGTGGGCCAAAAAATGAGGCAGATCCAAAGCTCAAGTGGGCCACATGAAACAAAATAATGGACATTAAACGAACACCGTTGAAACACTTGAGGGCCACCATGAAGTTTGTGATAATCCAGCCCGTCCAGAAATCTCACCGTATCATATTAGGGCATGGTAATGAGGCAGATCCAAAACTCTAGTGGATTAGAAGGTAGGAAATAGTTAGCATTGCACGCCCAAAGTTGAAGCTAACTCTCTCACTCACTCCAAGGTTGTTCACTCCCCAAGTATAGGGTTGTGATGTAGTAATAAACTCGGTAAGACCGAGGTCGAATCCACAGGGACTGAAACTTGTACGTTTCCTGAAACTAAATAAAACTAGAACTAGCTTAAGATGCAATCTAAATCAAATATAACTTGATGAATAATGGTGAGAGATTAATGTAAAACTTAAGGAATTCAGAGGAAGGGAAACTAGGGATTCAGAGGATCCACTTGTAGAGATCAGGGAGATCTTATGCCTGCATCAAGGATTATGGAATTCAAACTGAACTTACTTGATCTGGTTTTTAAGGGATGAAAGTATATGAATTAGAATGGATTCCATCATCTAACCATGCCCAGGAGACAAAGCAAACAACAGGATTAAACTAATTACCAACTAATCAATCAATGTATGAAGATCAGGAAGGATACTGTCATCCTACCATGCCCATGGGACAATGATGAACAACAGGGCTCTCTGACTTCATAATCATAAAAAGGGGAGGAAATACTCAAAGCCATTGTAGATCTATTGTAATTTCAGTCACAACACACCATTAAAAACTGAAAGTATTCCTTTAATTAAACGAAAATCAAATTCAGTTCATGAATTGAAATCAAATTAAAAGCAATGAATAAAATCCCCCATCTCACTACAAGCTTCACCTCTTAGCCCTAGCTAAGAGGTTTAGCCTAGCATGGATAGGCTATACATCTTAAAAGAATAAATAAGGAAACCAGTAGAGAAAAAAAAACTGTTACTCTTTCTCCAGATCCCTGCTTCAGCCCAACTCCCAGCCGTGCCTCAACTGAACTCCCTCTGAAAAAAAAAACAAGCCAGGCTCCACACGATCTCAGCAACCCAAGCTTTCTTCCCACTGACGTGCAGCAGCCCAAAACCGAGCGCCTCTCTCCCGTTCCAGCCACCCAGCAGCGTTTTCCTCTTTCCTTTTCAAGCGTCCAGCCTCCAGCCGACCTCCGTTTGATCACGTCCTTCTCCCTCTGGTTTCAATCTCCGTTTCTTTCCTCTTTATAGACACTAGGAGAGGTGTTGAATCGTCCCTTCTGCGCAGCCAGAGGCGGTGGAACTCTTTACGCAGCCAGCCTGCGTAACAACGCAAAACATTTTGCGTTTGAATGAAGTTTGAGATGGATGAACGTCCTAAGCTCCGATTTTGGCTTCTTGGGTGGGGTAAAGACCCACTTATAAGGATTTTGGACGGTTTGGATCGGCAATCCGGCAGTGATAGAGATCACGGGATGCCCCACAAGCTCCGGTTTTCACGGTCGCGCGCGGGCTGCGTAAACAGAGCCCGAATTGTTGCCGCTGGACTCTCGGTGAGGTCCACTTAATTTTCCCTTTACAAAATCCATGCCGTCCACCGGATTCTTCTCGAAAAACCAATGAGGTATGGTCTGTTTCGGCTCAGACTCGGTGTGGCCCACGAGACTTGTGCTTCTACCGTTCATCCTCCGCTTGGGCAGTTGAAATCCTATCTCTGCTATCTTTTAAAATTCTTCCACTTAGGTCTAAGTAAGAGGGGCCATGTGGGTCTTATGGACGGTCCAGATCGGACCGTCGGATCATGTTGGTGGCCCGCAACTCGAAACCGCGATTCACGGCGTAAAACGCTGTTGCGTTTTAGTGAAATTGGAAGAAGAAGATGGTCAGAAGTCGGATTGACCGACTTCTCGTTCCTGTGCACGGCCAGTGCACTTATGCACTATGCACACACACACTCCAATGGGGTCCATTATGATGTTTTTGAGAGATCCGCTCCGTCTATCCGTTTTTTCAGCTCATTTAAACAGTTGAGCCCAAGATTGAAGCACTTTCAGACACCAGGCGGGCCCCAAATCACTGATCTATGGGCTGATCTGTCCGTTGGGCCACTTCCAGGGGGATCCAATGGCTGAGATTTGACATGTACAGTTAGTTTTTGGTCTTTGGGCCACTTTCAGGCACGTCTCTGATATTCTTAGGTGGAGGTAGGTTAGAGATAAGATCAATTTTTGCCTTATCTACCTCGATTCCCTTGGACGAGATGATATGCCTAAGGACAATTCCTTTCTGAACCATGAAATGGCACTTCTCCCAATTAAGTACCAAGTTCTTTTCTTCACATCTTTTCAGCACACATTTAAGACTTTCCAAGCACTTGCTGAAAGATGGACCGTAAACAGAGAAATCGTCCATGAAGACCTCCAGATATTGCCCTACCATATCAGAAAAGATATTAAGCATACATCGCTGAAAAGTGGCAGGAGCATTACATAGTCCGAATGGCATCCTTCGATAGGCAAAGGTGCCGTAGGGACATGTAAATGTGGTCTTTTCCTGGTCTTCAGGGGCTATCTCTATCTGATTGTAGCCCGAATACTCGTCAAGGAAACTGTAATAGGAATGACCAGCCAACCTTTCCAGGATCTGATCAATGAATGGTAAAGGAAAGTGGTCTTTCCTCGTGACGGTATTCAACTTCCTGTAGTCAATGCACATTCTCCAACCAGTAGTGACTCTAGTTGGCACGAGTTCATTATTAGCATTGGCTACGATGGTGATTCCAGACTTCTTAGAGACCACTTGAGTTGGACTCACCCATTGACTATCAGATATAGGGTATATAATACCTACGTCCAATAGTTTAAGAACCTCGGCCTTAACCACTTCTTTCATGTTTGGATTTAGTCTACGTTGTGGTTGCCGAGCGGTTTTTGCATTATCCTCAAGATATATGCGGTGAGTACAAATCGAGGGATCGATTCCCTTGAGGTCTGCTATCGTCCATCCCAGGGCTCCTTTATGCTCAATGAGAGTAGATATCAGCATACTCTCCTGTTCTTTCTCCAGGTGGGCAGAGATCACCACCGGGTATGTCTCATCTTGACCTAAATAGGCATATTTCAAATCAGAGAGCAAAGGTTTTAGGTCAAGCTTCGGCGGCTTGAGGTTAGACGGTAGAGGCACTACATCGGTTTGTGGCAATTCTTCAAATTGTGGCCTCCACCGGTTAACTTCAAGTACCGGTGCAGTATCAAGTAAGGCGCACGTCTCCCTAATCATGTCATCATCAAAATCATGGGAGTGGGCCAGGCACGTCTCTAGAGAGTCAGAGGATAAGGTTAGAGGTGTCGTATCTTCCACGAAAGAGTCAATCATGTTAATGTCGTGGAAATCGTCATCATCCTCTGAGTTGCTGCCGTTATTGAAAAAAATGTTTGACTCCAATGTCAAATTTCCAAAAGACATAGTCATGATACCATTCCTGCAATTGATAATTGCATTTGACGTGGCAAGGAATGGGCGACCAAGAATGACAGGAATCTGAGTGCTCATGTTATTGATGGGTTCGGTGTCCAGGAGGATAAAATCTACAGGGTAGTAAAATCTATCGACCTGGACTAACACATCCTCAATTATCCCTCTTGGTACACGAACAGAGCGATCAGCAAGTTGTAGTGTGGTTAGGGTGAGTTTTAATTCACCCAAACCTAACTGTTTGTATACCGAGTAGGGAATCAAATTGACGCTCGCTCCTAAGTCAAGAAGTGCGTGATCAATTCGATGGTTCCCGATTACACATAATATGGTTGGGCTACCGGGATCCTTGAATTTCTGTGGCACGTCTTGCTTCAGGATGGCACTCACTTTCTCAGTCAAGAAGATTTTCTTTTGAATAATTTTCCGTCTTTTGGTCGTGCATAAGTCTTTCAGGAATTTGGCATATGAAGGTATCTGTTTAACGACATCAAGTAGAGGAATATTGACTTTCACCTGTTTCAACACCTCTAGGATATCCTGAGAGTTAGAGAGAGGTTTTGGTGAAACCAACCGTTGGGGGAATGGAGCAACTGGCTTCTCTAGAAGTTCCGGTTTTACTTTTTGTGGGGCATCACTAGATCCATCATTGTTGTCCTTTCTGGTTCTTGAGGCTTTTCGGGCCTAACCGGAAGAGTTTTATCAATGATCTTCCCACTCCTAAGAGTGGTGATGGATTTAGCATGCCCCATCTGATTTGAAGAGCTGGGATCATTATTCTCGTACTGTGGTTTAGGATTGGGGAGAGGTTGTGCAGGAAGCATCCCCTTTTCTATAACCGTCATACGAGAATCTATCTTTTACATAAAATCTGTAATTCCCCGCATTGCCTGGGCCAGCTCTTGTATGGGATTTTGAGCCGATTCCTCTTGAGGTTTCACTTGATTTGGATTTTGATTGAAGAAACCTGGAGGAGTCACCGTTTGTCCATTCCTCCAACTAAAGTTTGGATGATTTTTCCAGCCAGGATTGTATGTATTGGAATTAGGTCCAGTAAAAGGTCTTTGATAGTTATTTACGGCATTGGCTTGTTCATTCAACACTCCTCGAAAGGCAGGTATTGTAGGACAGTTTTCAGTTGTGTGAATGTTGCAATCACAGATGCCGCAAACAATTTCATTGACCTTATCATTCTTTCCTTCCATGGCCTCAACTTTCCTTATGAGCGTAGTCACTTTACACTTGAGATCATCCTCTTCTTTCAAGAGATATAATCCACCTTTCTCCTTTAATTGAGTCGGCCTAGACGTGGTGTTCGCCATTGGGTAATAGTCCCATGATTGTATTTTTTCAGCGAGACTATCGAGGTAATCCCATACCTCGTCAACATCTTTGTTAATGAACTCTCCATTACACATTGTCTCGACCATTTGGCGCATGGAAGATGTCAATCCATCATAGAAAAAATTTGTAATGTGCCACGTTTCAAATCCGTGTTGTGGGCATGAACTGACCAAATCTTTGAACCTTTCCCAATATTGGAAGAATGTTTCATCTTCCTTTTGGGCAAAGTTCATGATCGCTTTTCTGAGGGTAATCGTTTTATGATGTGGGAAGAATTTTTTTATGAATTCCCTCTGCATATCGTTCCATGTGCCAATGGATCTAGGACGCAGTGAATGTAACCACGTCTTAGCTTTCTCTTTTAAGGAAAAAGGAAAGAGTTTCAGCCTAATTGTATCCTCAGATACATTAGGAAAACATAATGTAGCTATAATCTCATCGAACTCTTTCAAATGTAAATATGGACTTTCTGATTCAAGTCCATGGAATTTGGGAAGGAGTTGGATAACTCCTGGCTTGATGTCCATTTGTCCTGTGTTTTCAGGAAAAATCATGCATGAGGGCATACTCACTCCCGCCGGTTGTAGATAATCTCGTAAAGTACGAGGCGGGGGTGCTTGATGCACCTCGTTCTCATCTTGGGTATCCTCCACCCTGGGTGGAAGTAGAGGAGGTTGGTCTTCAGCCATAACTTCAATTAACTCAGGGGATTTCGAGTGGTGTCTAGTCCTGCGATGGATAGTCAACCCCTCAACCAATCCTCCTTCAGTCAAGAGACGTCGAGTGTCGTCACGGGCCCACTTGGGCATGAAACACTCGCAGCCCTCAATTAAATTCAAAGCCTAATCCTAAGAAAGGAAAAGAAAATCTAAAAAGAAAGAGAGGGAGAGTTGGAAAGGGATTACCAAATTGAAGCTCCTAAGTTAAGGACCTGCAAAATAAAACAAAATAAGTTAGATTCTAAAAAGGAGAAGAACAATCCTTTAAAAGAAAGGTAGCAGTGAATTAATTTCTAAAAGAAGGAATTCTTAAAAGAAAGTGGAAATTTCTAAAATAAATTAGGAAAGATCTAATCTAGAAAGTAAATTATTAAAAGAGAACTGAAAAATAGAAAGTAGGGAAGGAGCTTACCTAATTAAAAATTTCTATCTTAAAGGCCTACAAAATAGGAAGGTTAGTTTCTAAACAAAAATTTCTAAAAATAAACTATTTCCTACAGAAGGGAGGATATTAGAATTAGAAAATTTCTAAAATCTAAACCTTAATTCTAAAAAAAAAAATTAAAAAAAAAAAAAGGAAAAAGTAGAGAGATTAGGAAGGAATTACCAATTGAGAAACTTATGTCAAGATCCTATAAAACAGGAAACAAGTTAGTTTTGAACTCAAATAAAAATAAATAAAAAAACTAAGGTAAAAATCTTAATCTTAAACTAATCCTAAAACCAATTAATTTCAGAGAATTGTTCAGTCCCCGGCAACGGCGCCAAAAACTTGTTCACTCCCCAAGTATAGGGTTGTGATGTAGTAATAAACTCGGTAAGACCGAGGTCGAATCCACAGGGACTGAAACTTGTACGTTTCCTGAAACTAACTAGAACTAGAACTAGCTTAAGATGCAATCTAAATCAAATATAGCTTGATGAATAATGGTGAGAGATTAATGTAAAACTTAAGGAATTCAGAGGAAGGGAAACTAGGGATTCAGAGGATCCACTTGTAGAGATCAGGGAGATCTTATGCCTGCATCAAGGATTATGGAATTCAAACTGAACTTACTTGATCTGGTTTTTAAGGGATGAAAGTATATGAATTAGAATGGATTCCATCATCTAACCATGCCCAGGAGACAAAGCAAACAACAGGATTAAACTAATTACCAACTAATCAATCAATGTATGAAGATCAGGAAGGATACTGTCATCCTACCATGCCCATGGGACAATGATGAACAACAGGGCTCTCTGACTTCATAATCATAAAAAGGGGAGGAAACACTCAAAGCCATTGTAGATCTATTGTAATTTCAGTCACAACACACCATTAAAAACTGAAAGTATTCCTTTAATTAAACGAAAATCAAATTCAGTTCATGAATTGAAATCAAATTAAAGGCAATGAATAAAATCCCCCATCTCACTACAAGCTTCACCTCTTAGCCCTAGCTAAGAGGTTTAGCCTAGCATGGATAGGCTATACATCTTAAAAGAATAAATAAGGAAACCAATAGAAAAAAAACTAACTGTTACTCTCTCTCCATATCCCTGCTTCAGCCCAACTCCCAGCCGTCAATGCCCCTGGCCAGCCCAAGCTTTTCTCCTCTTATAGGCCGAAGCTTTCTTCCCACTGACGTGCAGCAGCCCAAAACCGAGCGCCTCTCTCCCGTTCCAGCCACGCAGCAGCGTTTTCCTCTTTCCTTTTCAAGCGTCCAGCCTCCAGCCGACCTCCGTTTGATCACATCCTTCTCCCTCTGGTTTCAATCTCCGTTTCTTTCCTCTTTATAGACACCAGGAGAGGTGTTGAATCGTCCCTTCTGCGCAGCCAGAGGCGGTGGAAGTCTTTACGTAGCCAGCCTGCGTAACAACGCAAAACAGTTTGCGTTTGAATGAAGTTTGAGATGGATGAACATCCTAAGCTCCGATTTTGGCTTCTTGGGTGGGGTAAAGACCCACTTATAAGGATTTTGGACGGTTCGGATCGGCAATCCGGCAGTGATAGAGATCACGGGATGCCCCACAAGCTCCGGTTTTCACGGTCGCGCGCGGGCTGCGTAAACAGAGCTCGAATTGTTGCCGCTGGACTCTCGGTGAGGTCCACTTAATTTGCCCTTTGCAAAATCCATGCCGTCCACCGGATTCTTCTCGAAAAACCAATGAGGTATGGTCTGTTTCGGCTCAGACTCGGTGTGGCCCACGAGACTTGTGCTTCTACCGTTCATCCTCCACTTGGGCAGTTGAAATCCGATCTCTGCTATCTTTTAAAATTCTTCCACTTAGGTCTAAGTAAGAGGGGCCATGTGGGTCTTATGGACGGTCCAAATCGGACCGTCGGATCATGTTGGTAGCTCGCAACTCGAAACCGCGATGCACGGCGTAAAACGCTGTTGCGTTTTAGTGAAATTGGAAGAAGAAGACGGTCAGAAGTCGGATTGACCGACTTCTCGTTCCTATGCACGGCCAGTGCACTTATGCACTATGCACACACACACTCCAATGGGGTCCATTATGATGTTTTTGAGAGATCCGCTCCGTCTATCCGTTTTTTCAGCTCATTTAAACAGTTGAGCCCAAGATTGAAGCACTTTCAGACACCAGGCGGGCCCCAAATCACTGATCTATGGGCTGATCTGTCCGTTGGGCCACTTCCAGGGGGATCCAATGGCTGAGATTTGATATGTACAGTTAGTTTTTGGTCTTTGGGCCATATGTGAAGTTTCGAACCGAACGGATGGTAGAAACCCTGTGATCTTGCATTCTGGCTGACTTTCAGGCCGTTTGAGCTTTGGTTTCTCGATTTTTTCCGGGTCCCTGATGTGTAATTCTGTTGATCTTGGGTCTTTGGAGTCCGTCCCATGATTTAGTGTCATTAGAGCGTTAAATCCATGCTTTAAGCGCCCTTTTCGGTCCAGGCTCGTACATACACTCTGCATTACAAACACGATTAATCAGGCCATTAAGCGGTATCATGCCTGTAAATCTATGCAACAACTGGGTCTGATATGCAATATTTTGACCCTCAACAAAGGTAAGCAGTGTTAATTAAATGCACATGTTGATTAGATTGCGGGGTATACCATAATGTTTTTGAGAAATCCATGCCATCCACTAGTTTTTCAAAATCATTCTAGGACGTAGGACCAAAAATGAGGTAGTCTCAAAACTCAACTGGGCCACTAGGTAAAAAACAATGGGTATCCAAGGCCCACCTTTCAACCTGTCATGCAGCCCGCATAATGTTTGTGAGAAAGTCATCCCATCTATCAATTCTGTTGGATCATTTAATTAGGGCGTGAGCTAAAAAAAAAGAAAAAAAAGAGTGGCTCTAAAGATCATGGATATTATTAATAGCAGTAGGAATGACCTTACAAAGTGTTTAAATGGCCTTATAAACAGATTTTTTTGGATGGCATAAGAACATCATGGTGGATCTTGGGAAGGTTTCAACAGCAGCCAATTACCACCTCACCTTTTCCTGCCATGTTTTTTGACCCACCATCTAAAATGATATGGCCAAGCTGGGAGATGAGTGTTAAGACTCAAATATTGCATAATTTTCACCATTTATATCTTGGTTTTATGAACATAAATCATCTTAATATTCTATTTTACTCATGTATGTGTTGCAAGGTGAATTTAAAAGCTTGGATTGAAAAAGGTGTTAAAAAGTAAGAATTTGATGCTCAAATTCACCAAGGCAATGGATGGATCTTAGGAGATCAAGATTGAAGAATTCACATGCCAAAGATCCAAGAAAACCAAGCGAGGAATGAAGAGAATCGAAGATTTGAAGTGAAGAATCCTGAAATCGTCCTAAAAAAGTGTATTTTGAAGCTGTGAAGTTTATTTTGGAAAACTGCGCAGCAGGAAGTCTGTTTTAAACGAACTATGCAGCGAGAAGTCTATTTTGAAAAAATACGTATATTTGAGGCGTTTTCTAGGGTTTTCAACTTTGTACGAAGTTTGGAGTTCCCTACTTATAAATAGGGCCTCCTAGGGCATTCTAAAGCATCATTAGAAGCATTCAAGAGCAATATTTAGGTTTTTTTTTAAGAGTTTTTAGTTTTATTAAAGCTTTATAAGTTGTTTCTTTTCTTTTAGATCTTTATTATTTGCAATTTTTCTTCTTTCTTTCTTGTTGCATTTTATTTCTGCAATTTAATTATGTTTTTCTAAGTTCCCTCTAGCAAGCTAGAAGGGAAGCACATGGGTTTAATATTTCTTTAAATTATGATGATTGATTGTTTTAATGATGAGAATAATGGTGTATGCATATTATCTATTATTTAGGTTTTGTTTTTATCCTCTTGTAAGATCCATATGTTTCCATCATATGAGATTTACATTGATGGATAGGCTTACCCTAGATTAATCAGATTTCCTAGATAGGAGATGTTCTCAACCTGTTATATTTCTTTGATATTCATTATCCTATAGATATTGAATACTTAAAATCACTGACGCTTGAGAATATATGTCAATGGTGCAAATCTATTATTTTCTAATCTTTTATATCATTTATTAAAATATTTAAAGTGTTTTATTTTCCGATTAGGCTGACCATAGTGCTCAGATCCTAGTTGTGTTATCCAAGTCATCATGATTTTGGAACATTAATCTATGTGTGGAACTTTGAAGCTTGGGTGTTTTTTTTTATTCAATTGAATTACATCCATTCAAAAATCCAAAAATCAAATCATCAGTTTAGTTTTTATTACTTAGTTTGTTTTGCATTTGATTTTTTCCTTCTCGCAATTCATCTCCCTGTGGGATCGACCCTGTATTCACAGGATACTACTTATGAACCTCTGCACTTGGAGGCAAGCAGTCAAGTTTTTGGCGCCGTTGCCGGGGAGAGACTGAGATAGATCAGATCTGTGCAAGATAGCCAAGGTAAGTTTTCTTCTAAACCCTCCAGATTTTCCATAGATTTTTTTTATTTATTTTTATTTTTTATTTTTTTCTTATTTTCTTTTTCTTTGAAAATAAATTCAGTTGGGACTTTCAAGCACTAACTATGACATAAGGTTGCCCTGCTTGGGATTTTATCACCCAAGTGCTATGGTTGTCCTATAGTTGCTGTTTGATCACAAAGATCATCCGCTGAATCTATTTTCCATATTAGCATAGTTTAATTTCTGCATTAGTTTTACTTTTATTTATTTTTTTATTTTTTTATTTTGCTTTGTGGATTGAACCCTCATGGTCGGCTCTGCCGCCTGGGTTGTTGATTTATTTTGCTTTGTGGACTGAACCCTCATGGTCGGCTCTGCCACCTGGGTTGTTGATTTATTTTGCTTTGTGGATTGAACCCTCATGGTCGGCTCTGCCGCCTGGGTTGTTGATTTATTTTGCTTTGTGGACTGAACCCTCATGGTCGGCTCTGCCGCCTGGGTTGTTGATTTATTTTGCTTTGTGGACTGAACCCTCATGGTCGGCTCTGCCGCCTGGGTTGTTGATTTAAGTTTTTATTTTTATTTTAAGTATCATACTTGCGATTTGAATTAGTGGTATTTGTTGTGTGGTGTGGATGGTTTATGTCCCGTTGGAGTAGGGATCAAAACAATCGACTCTCTTCCGAAGGCGGACTAGTTTCAGGCCTTGATCATTCACTTAGAAGAGGCACTCAACATCACTTGGATTCCATGGCAGACCCAATTGATAATCCAAATCCAAATCTGCCAAATCCAACTATAAATCAAAATAATCCTCCTCTTGAGGATGAAAATGAAGTTCATAGGAATGTGTTAAACCAACCACGGACTTTACGTGAACATTTACACCCTGAGAGATCAACTTTACCATCTTGTATAGTGTTCCCTGCTCACACAGGGAACATTGATTTTAAACCAGGTGTGATTCAATTAATTCCTAAATTTCATGGCTTAGATTCTGAAAGCCCTTACTTACACCTCAAGGACTTTGAGGAAGTAATTGCAACGTTACAAGTAAACAATGACAATAGGGATGTACTTAAGCTTAGGTTATTCTCATTTTCTCTAAAGGATCGGGCCAAAGCATGGCTCAACTCTCTAAGACCTAATACCATCACTTCATGGCAAGCCTTAAGTAGAGAGTTTTTGAAAAAGTTCTTTCCCGAGCATAAAACAAATGCACTAAAACAAGAAATCATGTCATTCTCCCAAAAGGGGAATGAACTATTTTTTCAAGCTTGGGAGCGCTTCAAAGACATTCTAATTACGTGTCCACATCATGGTTATGAACCATGGCACGTGATTGATGCTTTCCGAAAGGGGCTCACCATGGATACCCGTCAGTTCATAGAGATGATGTGTGGTGGAACCTTCCTTGATAAAGATCATAATGAGGCTTGGGATTTTCTAGATATGTTAGCAGAGAATACTCAGACATGGGATGTTTCTGCTAAATCAGACCAAACTAGACCCATTCCTAGAGAGAAAGCGGGAATGTATGTCCTAAGAGAGGAAGACGACCTTAATGCAAAATTCGCTGCATTGGCTAGAAAGGTCGAAGCTTTGGAAATTAGGAAGATTGATATGGTTAAAGCAAACACTTCCTTAGGTAATTTTTGTAGCATTTGTGGTGGTACAGACCATGACACAAAGGATTGTCCAATAATCTCAGTTGTACAAAATATCACGCATGAGCATGATCAAGCAAATGCTATAAATAATTACCAAAGGTCAGTTATGCAACCATTGGGAAACACGTACAATCCAAATTGGCGTAACCATCCTAATCTTAGTTGGAGGAATGGACCACAAATTAATGTGCCCAATGCACCTCAAATGCCTCCACAAAATAACTTCTTTGGGGCACCTAACAATGCACCATATGTGCCCCCGCCAAAGCGATCATCTGTGGAGGATGCATTGACCACATTCATTAACTCTCAAGCTCAAATGAATCAGTCTCTAATCCAATCAAATCAGGAATTAAAGACAGTTGTGGCTAGGATTGAGACTCAACTAAATGCTAGGGAAAAAGGCACCCTTCCTTCTCAACCTGTGCCAAACCCTCGAAATACACATTTCATTGGAGACTCAAATCCAAGTGAGCTACATCATGAACAAGCTAAGGCCATCATTACCTTGAGAAGTGGAAAAGAGGTCGATAACAAGATAATGCAACCAGTAGAAATACCGGAGGATGAGCCACTGTCTCAAGAAAATGATGAACCGGCTATGGTTCAAGAGCCACAACAGCAAAAGGATAAAGAGACTAAGTCATATGAGCCTCCAGTTCCGTTCCCATCTAGACTTCGGAATCCAACTGTCCCCATGAAATATCAAGAGGTGTTGGATGTGCTTCAAAAGGTTACTGTCAATATTCCTCTACTTGATGCCATTAGACAAATTCCATCATATGCTAAATATCTCAAGGATTTGTGCACTGTAAAAAGGAAATTAAATGTGCACAAAAAGGCCTTCCTTACTGAGAAAGTGAGTGCTATAATTCAACAAAGGGTTGTACCCAAATACAAAGACCCGGGAAGTCCCACTATTCCTTGTATTATTGGGAATTTTCAAATTGAACATGCTTTGTTAGATTTGGGTGCAAGTGTCAACTTAGTACCTTATTCGGTTTACAAACAAATGGGGTTAGGCGAGCTTAAACCAACCACTGGTTGGCGTGTTTGCATTGACTATAGAAAATTGAACCAAGTCACAAAGAAGGACCATTTCCCTCTACCATTCATTGATCAAGTTTTAGAGAGGGTAGCAGGTCACTCCTTTTATAGTTTTCTTGATGGATATTCTGGATATAACCAAATAGAGATAGCCCTTGAAGACCAAGAGAAAACCACGTTCACTTGTCCATTTGGCACGTTTGCTTTCAAACGGATGCCATTTGGATTGTGTAACGCCCCAGCAATTTTCCAACGGTGTATGTTAAGTATTTTTTCAAATATGGTTGGGAAATTTCTTGAGGTTTTCATGGACGACTTCTCTGTATTTGGGAGTAGTTTTGAGGAATGCCTCAACAATTTATCTCTTGTCTTGTCTAGGTGTGAAGAGAAACACCTTGTCTTAAATTGGGAGAAATGTCATTTCATGGTTCAAAAGGAAATTGTTTTGGGCCATGTTATCTCTCAAAATGGAATCGAAGTAGATCGCTCAAAACTCGACTTATAGCTAATCTACCTATCCCCCAAACTGTTAGAGATATTAGATCACCTATAGGGCATGCTGGTTTTTATAGAAGATTCATCAAGGACTTTAGTGCCATTACTAGACCCTTGACTAATCTTCTTCAAAAGGATGTTCCATTTAAGTGGACAGATGAGTGTGCAAGTGCTTTTAATAAAATTAAATCATCCCTTACCACTGCACCTATCATGCGTCCACCAGATTGGACACTTCCTTTTGAACTAATGTGCGATGCAAGTGATTATGCCATAGGGGCTGTTTTGGGCCAAAGGAAAGATAAACGGCCCTACGTTATTCACTATGCGAGTAGAACTCTAAACTCGGCCCAAGTGAACTACTCAATAACTGAAAAAGAGTTACTTGCAGTAGTTTTTGCTTTGGATAAGTTTAGGTCCTACTTACTGGGATCCAAAGTGGTCATTTTCACGGACCACTCGGCTTTGAAATATTTGTTATCTAAGAAAGATGCAAAGCCGAGACTTTTGAGATGGATCCTCCTACTCCAAGAATTTGAATTAGAGATAAAAGATAAGAAAGGAGTAGAAAACGTAGTGGCCGATCACCTTTCTAGATTAGTGTTAGATGATTCCACTGAGGAAATGCATATCCAGGACACTTTCCCTGATGAACAATTATTTGCGATATCTAAATTACCTTGGTATGCGGATATAGTGAACTATCTTGTAACGGAAAAAATGCCATATCATTGGAAGTTACAAGATAGGAAGCGTTTTGAAACCGAGGTTAGGAACTTCTTCTGGGATGACCCGTATTTATATAAATATGGGACTGATCAGATTTTTAGACGTTGTGTCCCAGAGGATGAAGTTCAGAGTGTTATTTCCTTTTGTCACATGGAAGCATGTGGTGGCCATTTTTCTGCTAAGAAAACCACTGCAAAAATCCTGCAGTATGGTTTTTACTGGCCCACCATGTTTAAAGACACCCATGCTTTCTGTGTTGCTTGTGATAGATGTCAAAAGTTGGGAAGAGTGTCTCAGCGTAACATGATGCATATATCCCCAATTTTACCATTGGAGATTTTTGATTGTTGGGGTATTGATTTTATGGGCCCGTTTTCATCTTCTTTTGGATTTCTTTATATATTGGTTGGTGTGGACTATGTTTCAAAGTGGATTGAGGCAGTTCTAAGTAGGACCAATGACAACAAAGTGGTCATACGATTCCTCAAGGAAAATATTTTTGCTAGATTTGGAACTCCAAAGGCCATCATTAGTGATGGCGGGTCTCACTTTTGCAATAGAACATTTGAGGCTTTGATGAAGAAATATGGCATCAAGCATAAAGTGAGCACCCCATACCACCCACAAACGAGTGGGCAAGCTGAGATTTCTAATCGGGAAATCAAACACATTTTAGAGAAAACTATAAGGCCAGATAGGAAGGATTGGTCCCTCAGACTATCCGACGCTTTATGGGCTTATAGGACTGCTTATAAGACCCCGATTGGAATGTCTCCATACAGATTGGTGTATGGGAAGGCTTGCCACTTGCCTGTGGAATTGGAACATAGAGCCTACTGGGCAATAAAGAAATTAAACTTTGATATGGATCAAGCAAGTGGACAAAGGAAATTAAAGTTAAATGAATTAGAGGAGTTGAGGAGAGACTCCTATGAAAATTCTAAAATCTACAAAGAGAGGACCAAAGCTTTTCATGACAAAAATATCCTGAGGAAGAATTTTGAACCTCAGCAAAAGGTCCTATTATACAATTCCCGTCTCCAGTTCTTTCCGGGAAAGTTAAGATCAAGATGGACAGGCCCCTTCATTGTGAAGAATGTTTATACTCATGGGGCTGTTGAAATTGAGAATCCACGTAATGGCAATGTGTACAAGGTTAATGGTCAGAGATTGAAGCCTTATGTGGAAAACTTTCATTTAGGAGAGGAGTCTGTCCCTCTTCATGAGCCAGAATATTCAGAATGATGCTCCTGGTCTGACGGAGCATTTGTGTAGGATTTGTATCATATTCAATTTTTTTAGTGTCACATAGCAGGTGAGTTTTTCATGGCAGGTACTATCCACCATTTCTTTTATTTTTATTGTTCTCTACATTACATTATCATTACATTGGGGACAATGTAGATTTTAGGTTGGGGTGTGTGGATAGTCATCCATGTGTAAGTTTTTTTTTTTTTGGGAGTTTCAGTTTATTTTATTATTATTTTTATTATTTTTAGGTTTCAGTTAGGTTTAAGTTTATTTTTTTTTTAGGTTTATGAAAAATTTAAAAAAAATAAAAATAAAAAATTTCAACATTTTCAAAATAATATTTTTTATATACAAGAATGTGAACATGATATTTTGCGAATTCCAAAGGCAAATTTAATACCTAATCTAGGTTGATAGTAGTCAGAAATCTGACAACTGAAAATTATAAACTTGAGTTCAATTATCTAATCACTAGTTTAAAGTGAGTTGTAATTTGATGTACTGAATTCACAATACACCCTAGCTAACTAAGTGAGGAATATGATATGTGAACTAAAATAACAACTTTTGATTCAAACAAGGTTGAATGAACTAGTACCATTGATATATGTTTAAAAGAGAGAATATTAAAGGAAAAAAAAAGAAGAGAGTGATGAAAAAAAAAGAAATTTTTATTATAGAGCATGAATGCAATGACCATAACAATCGTGTCAGTAATCCGGAGTAAGAATACCTAAGTATCCATTACTGTTACCATTACAAGTACGATACCTTAGGTTATGAAGCAAACCCGATGGGAATCTTCATCTAAGGGTGGTCTATAATAATGAGGATATGATGATAAAAGAAGAAATGTCATAAAAAAAATGAGATAACTAGAGATTTCATATTCTTGGGATGATTGAAAATAGTTAGGATAGGGAACATGCATATTTCTCAAAGTTAGACTAGTGTCACGAAGCACCTAAGGATATTGGGTTATAACTATTCTAAATTTTGATTAGGTCTCTGAACTCAAGGATGTAATGGATTAAAAAATTAAGATTCTAGCTAACTTCATATCTAGGGTAAGTATTGTTTTGTTTTGGAATTCATATGATTAATGGAGGCATAATTGTATAAATTTTATAGTGTTGAAATATTTTTCTTATTTTCAATGTTTGTGGGTAACATTTCTGGAAACCCTCACGAGACTATAACTCGTCCACTAGGGGAAACCTAGGGGTTTAAAGGCTTGTTGCATATGCTAAATGCAATCGAGATTACTTGCGAAAGTGGTGTAGTTAGAATTTTATTTTCATTTTAATTTTGTTTCTAGAATTATTTTTTTCTTATTTTTATTTTTCTTCGCTTATTTTGCTCGGGACTAGCAAAATGCTGGTTGGGGGGTGTGTTAAGACTCAAATATTGCATAATTTTCACCATTTATATCTTGGTTTTATGAACATAAATCATCTTAATATTCTATTTTACTCATGTATGTGTTGCAAGGTGAATTTAAAAGCTTGGATTGAAAAAGGTGTTAAAAAGTAAGAATTTGATGCTCAAATTCACTAAGGCAATGGATGGATCTTAGGAGATCAAGATTGAAGAATTCACATGCCAAAGATCCAAGAAAACCAAGCGAGGAATGAAGAGAATCGAAGATTTGAAGTGAAGAATCCTGAAATCGTCCTAAAAAAGTGTATTTTGAAGCTGTGAAGTTTATTTTGGAAAACTGCGCAGCAGGAAGTCTGTTTTAAACGAACTATGCAGCGAGAAGTCTATTTTGAAAAAATACGTATATTTGAGGCGTTTTCTAGGGTTTTCAACTTTGTACGAAGTTTGGAGTTCCCTACTTATAAATAGGGCCTCCTAGGGCATTCTAAAGCATCATTAGAAGCATTCAAGAGCAATATTTAGGATTTTTTTTAAAAGAGTTTTTAGTTTTATTAAAGCTTTAGAAGTTGTTTCTTTCCTTTTAGATCTTTTTTATTTGTAATTTTTCTTCTTTCTTTCTTGTTGCTTTTTATTTCTGCAATTTAATTATGTTTTTCTAAGTTCCCTCTAGCCCAAGCTAGAAGGGAAGCACATGGGTTTAATATTTCTTTAAATTATGATGATTGATTGTTTTAATGATGAGAATAATGGTGTATGCATATTATCTATTATTTAGGTTTTGTTTTTATCCTCTTGTAAGATCCATATGTTTCCATCATATGAGATTTACATTGATGGATAGGCTTACCCTAGATTAATCAGATTTCCTAGATAGGAGATGTTCTCAACCTGTTATATTTCTTTGATATTCATTATCCTATAGATATTGAATACTTAAAATCACTGACGCTTGAGAATATATGTCAATGGTGCAAATCTATTATTTTCTAATCTTTTATATCATTTATTAAAATATTTAAAGTGTTTTATTTTCCGATTAGGCTGACCATAGTGCTCAGATCCTAGTTGTGTTATCCAAGTCATCATGATTTTGGAACATTAATCTATGTGTGGAACTTTGAAGCTTGGGTGTTTTTTTTTATTCAATTGAATTACATCCATTCAAAAATTCAAAAATCAAATCATCAGTTTAGTTTTTATTACTTAGTTTGTTTTGCATTTGATTTTTTCCTTCTCGCAATTCATCTCCCTGTGGGATCGACCCTGTATTCACAGGATACTACTTATGAACCTCTGCACTTGGAGGCAAGCAGTCAAGTACGAGGCGGGGGTGCCTGTTTTCTAAGGGTAATCGTTTTATGATGTAGGAAGAATTTTTTTATGAATTCCCTCTGCATATCGTTCCATGTGCCAATGGATCTAGGACGCAGTGAATGTAACCACGTCTTAGCTTTCTCTTTTAAGGAAAAAGGAAAGAGTTTCAGCCTAATTGTATCCTCAGATACATTAGGAAAATATAATGTAGCTATAATCTCATCGAACTCTTTCAAATGTAAATATGGACTTTCTGATTCAAGTCCATGGAATTTGGGAAGGAGTTGGATAACTCCTGGCTTGATGTCCATTTGTCCTGTGTTTTCAGGAAAAATCATGCATGAGGGCATACTCACTCCCGCCGGTTGTAGATAATCTCGTAAAGTACGAGGCGGGGGTGCCTGTTGCACCTCATTTTCATCTTGGGTATCCTTCACCCTGGGTGGAAGTAGAGGAGGTTGGTCTTCAGCCATAACTTCACTTAACTCAGGGGATTTCGAGTGGTGTCTAGTCCTGCGATGGATAGTCAACCCCTCAACCAATCCTCCTTCAGTTAAGAGACGTCGAGTGTTGTCACGGGCCCACTTGGGCATGAAACACTCGCAGCCCTCAATTAAATTCAAAGCCTAATCCTAAGAAAGGAAAAGAAAATCTAAAAAGAAAGAGAGGGAGAGTTGGAAAGGGATTACCAAATTGAAGCTCCTAAGTTAAGGACCTGCAAAATAAAACAAAATAAGTTAGATTCTAAAAAGGAGAAGAACAATCCTTTAAAAGAAAGGTAGCAGTGAATTAATTTCTAAAAGAAGGAATTCTTAAAAGAAAATGGAAATTTCTAAAATAAATTAGGAAAGATCTAATCTAGAAAGTAAATTATTAAAAGAGAACTGAAAAATAGAAAGTAGGGAAGGAGCTTACCTAATTAAAAATTTCTATCTTAAAGGCCTACAAAATAGGAAGGTTAGTTTCTAAACAAAAATTTCTAAAAATAAACTATTTCCTACAGAAGGGAGGATATTAGAATTAGAAAATTTCTAAAATCTAAACCTTAATTTTAAATAAATTAAAAAATAAAAATAAAAATAAAAAAAGGAAAAAGTAGAGAGATTAGGAAGGAATTACCAATTGAGAAACTTATGTCAAGATCCTATAAAACAGGAAACAAGTTAGTTTTGAACTCAAATAAAAATAAATAAAAAAACTAAGGTAAAAATCCTAATCTTAAACTAATCCTAAAACCAATTAATTTCAGAGAATCGTAACCGTCAGTCCCCGGCAACGGCGCCAAAAACTTGTTCACTCCCCAAGTATAGGGTTGTGATGTAGTAATAAACTCGGTAAGACCGAGGTCGAATCCACAGGGACTGAAACTTGTACGTTTCCTGAAACTAAATAGAACTAGAACTAGCTTAAGATGCAATCTAAATCAAATATAACTTGATGAATAATGGTGAGAGATTAATGTAAAACTTAAGGAATTCAGAGGAAGGGAAACTAGGGATTCAGAGGATCCACTTGTAGAGATCAGGGAGATCTTATGCCTGCATCAAGGATTATGGAATTCAAACTGAACTTACTTGATCTGGTTTTTAAGGGATGAAAGTATATGAATTAGAATGGATTCCATCATCTAACCATGCCCAGGAGACAAAGCAAACAACAGGATTAAACTAATTACCAACTAATCAATCAATGTATGAAGATCAGGAAGGATACTGTCATCCTACCATGCCCATGGGACAATGATGAACAACAGGGCTCTCTGACTTCATAATCATAAAAAGGGGAGGAAATACTCAAAGCCATTGTAGATCTATTGTAATTTCAGTCACAACACACCATTAAAAACTGAAAGTATTCCTTTAATTAAACGAAAATCAAATTCAGTTCATGAATTGAAATCAAATTAAAGGCAATGAATAAAATCCCCCATCTCACTACAAGCTTCACCTCTTAGCCCTAGCTAAGAGGTTTAGCCTAGCATGGATAGGCTATACATCTTAAAAGAATAAATAAGGAAACCAGTAGAGAAAAAAAAACTGTTACTCTTTCTCCAGATCCCTGCTTCAGCCCAACTCCCAGCCGTCAATGCCCCTGGCCAGCCCAAGCTTTTCTCCACACGATCTCAGCAACCCAAGCTTTCTTCCCACTGACGTGCAGCAGCCCAAAACCGAGCGCCTCTCTCCCGTTCCAGCCACCCAGCAGCGTTTTCCTCTTTCCTTTTCAAGCGTCCAGCCTCCAGCCGACCTCCGTTTGATCACATCCTTCTCCCTCTGGTTTCAATCTCCGTTTCTTTCCTCTTTATAGACACCAGGAGAGGTGTTGAATCGTCCCTTCTGCGCAGCCAGAGGCGGTGGAAGTCTTTACGTAGCCAGCCTGCGTAACAACGCAAAACAGTTTGCGTTTGAATGAAGTTTGAGATGGATGAACGTCCTAAGCTCCGATTTTGGCTTCTTGGGTGGGGTAAAGACCCACTTATAAGGATTTTGGACGGTTTGGATCGGCAATCCGGCAGTGATAGAGATCACGGGATGCCCCACAAGCTCCGGTTTTCACGGTCGCGCGCGGGCTGCGTAAACAGAGCCCGAATTGTTGCCGCTGGACTCTCGGTGAGGTCCACTTAATTTGCCCTTTGCAAAATCCATGCCGTCCACCGGATTCTTCTCGAAAAACCAATGAGGTATGGTCTGTTTCGGCTCAGACTCGGTGTGGCCCACGAGACTTGTGCTTCTACCGGTTCACTAAATAAAGTGACGAGGTTCACTAGACAAAGTGACAGTTGTAGTACAAAGTGACGGGATTCACTAGACAGTGACGAGGTTACAGTACAAAGTGACGGGGTACAGTAGACAAAGTGACGAGGTTGCAATATAAAGTGACGGGGTTCAGTAGACAAAGTGACGAAATTGCAGTACAAAGTAACGGAGTTCACTAGACAAAGTGACGAGATTATAGCACAAAGTGATGGGGTACAGTAGACAAAGTGACGAGGTTGTAACATAAAATGACGGGGTACATTAGACAAAGTGACAATATTGCAATACAAAGTGACGGGGTTCAGTAGACAAAGTGACGGGATTGCAGTACAAAGTGACAAGGTTCACTAGACAAAGTGACGAGGTTGCAGTACAAAGTGATGGGGTTCAGTAGACAAAGTGACGGGGTTGCAGTACAAAGTGACGGGGTTTAGTAGACAAAGTAAATGGTGGGCGTGACTCTCTCCACTGTTTTCTGTAGTGGAGTCCACTCGAGTTTTGGATCTGATTCATTCTTTGGCTCATGCCCTAAAATGATCTCTCCAAATGGATGGACGGTGTGGATACAAAACATACATCATAGTGGGACCCATATAAATGGGTGACATCACTTCCCCACCATGGTGTATGTGTTTCATCCATTCCGTTAATCTATTTTTACATATAATTTTGGGGTTGATCCCAAAAATGAGGGGGATATAAATCTCATATGGACCACACCACAGGAAAACAATGGTGATTGGATATCCATCATTAAAGTCCTCCTAAGGTCCACCATATTGTTTATTTGACATCCAATCTGTTGGTTTGGTCATAAAGACCCAGGTGAAGGGAAAAAACAAAGATAAGCTTGATCCAAAACTTTTATGATCCCCAAAAAGTTTTTAATAGTCAACGTTCATTCAATACTGTTTCATGTAATGTGGTCCACTTGAGATTGGGTTATACCTCATTTTTGGTCTCAGACCATAAAATGATCTAGAAAAATAGATGGACGACATGAATGAAACACATACATCATGGTGGGCCCACATAGCACCAAGTGGCAGGGGAGTAGCCAATACGTTTCCAATGGAAACTGTGGACGCGGATTCACTAGGGAAAGCCTTTTGCATGAAGTTCCAGCGCTGGAATGTATGGTGGGGTCCACCGTGATGTTTATAAGAAATTCAATCCATTCATCCATTTTTATAGCTTATTTTAAGACATGTAACCAAAAATTAGGATGATCAAAAACTCAACCGAGCCATACAAGATGAAACAGTGGAGAAAGAAATTCCTATTGTTGAAACCTTCCTTGGCCTCTTGATGTTTATATGCCATCCAAACTGTTTATAAGGTCATTTTTACTAAGATGAAGTGAAAACACCAAAATATTAGACCGATGCAAAAATTTTGTGGACATTTAAATATTTCAACGGTGGACACTAAATCCCCATTGTTTCCTCTCGTGTGGCCCATTCGAGTTTTGTATATACATTAGTTTTGGTATGATGACCTAAAATGATATCTAAAAATGGATGAACAAGTTGGATTTGTCACAAACGTCACAGTGGGCCCATCTAGAATCCTTGCGCAGGATCTTACTGCAAAAGGCTTTGGCAGGAAATCTACCGTTAGACACGTGAAATCGGATTGCGTACTGAGTCTTATCGTACTGAGTAAACTCTATTGGGCCCACTGTGAATTCATGTGGTCTATCTACGCCGTCCATCCGTCTTTTCATATCATTTTAGGAGTTGAGCCCAAAACTGAAGTATTTCAAAAGCTTAAGTAGACCATACCAAAAGAAACAGTGGAAGTATTGATTTTCACCATTGAAGTGTTTTTAAGCCCCCAATTATGTTTATTTTTCATCCAAACTGTTCATAAGATCACAAAGACATGGATGAATGGAAAAAACAAATATCATCTTGATATAAAACTTCTGTGGGCCCCCTCAAAAAATTTTCAACGGTAGAATTCAATTCACACTGTTTCAGGTGGTGTGGTCCACTTGATATTTGGATATCCTAAAATTAGATGATAAAAGAGATGGATGGAGTTGATACAATGCACGAATGACAATGACGGTGGGCTCCACAGACTTTACTCATTACGCTTACCATACTGAGTTACTCAGCACGCAAACCGCTTTTGTTTAACGTCTCCGTTATAGTTCTTATTAAATGTACTTTTTTTAAATATATTTTAAAAAATTGATGACGTGGTACTTCCAGTGACGTTGACCCATGAAATTGCCGGAGTCAGGGAGTTCCTGCCTTCAGGAAACAGAGGATCCGCACTCAATTTTAAAGTGGTTGTTTATTTCACCACATGCCATGTGAAATTAGGAAGAGTCGTCCACTTCATCACGTAAAATGATGAAAATGCCATTCTTCATACAATGATCAGAGTACCCCTATATACATTGGAAATTACAATATGCCACCATGAAATGAATATTAAGATCCATCTATCCAAGCCATGAATATAAAGATATAAATTAACGACAGTTACAACATTTAGACCATCCAGACAATGGATGTTATGATCGAACTATCCAAATCTTCGAAACTGTGATATAAAACAATCAAGACCGCCAATATCATAATACAGACCATCCAGACCGTTGATACTTTTATCTACACCATCCAAACCATCAATATTATGATACAGAGGAACCAAACCATGGACGTTATGATCTAGACGTACCATCCTGACCATGGATAGTAATATCCAGACCATTCCATCCCTACTTCATACACCTCTTGACCCATGATAACATCTTACCATTTACATGATCATGAAGAAGATCTTTTCTTAGGAAATCTTAACCATCCCATTCACCCAACAACAGTACAGGTGTATCAGCCGCAAAAGAAAGAAACTAGAAAAAAGAAAGAAAGCAATGGTATTGTCTTCATGCGGTGCATTCACAAGTACCTAATGAGGTCGAGCACTATCTTCCTTAACCAATAAACACCTTGAATTAATAAGGTACTCTTGAATCTATAAGAGATTTTCTCGAATTCACAAGAGAAACAGGAGAACTTCTAAGAAATTTTATTGATAGAATTAATAATATTGATTAAAAAGTGAGTTTAACATGCCTTAAATAATCCTAAACAAACTCTAAAATAGTAAATAAAAGAGTACTAATCAAATAAGAAGACTATTTTTGAAAAATATGTAATTTCTACTGTATGTGGACCGGTCGAGTCGACGGGTCGAATAACCAAAAAGTGTTCAGAAATTTAAACTGAAAATATTATAAATTTTCAACCTATCGACCCAATCTATCAACTGCCATTTTGACCTGTCTAAAATGGTAGAAATCAGCCAGCAAGTAATCTGGAATTTTTGGCAGAATTTCGACTTGCCGATTACAAGGGTCGACCAATCGAACTATGCTGAATTTTTGCTAGTTGCTCCTTGAGCTTCTTTCGCTCCATGTGAGTAAGGAACATGCTTGATCCTCGTCCTACCTTGCTTTCTTTCACAATAAGTCTCCTGTGCTAAAGGTTAATGGTGAAGACGAAGCGAACAGGGCGGTCATGACAAAGCCGACCCCATATTTGTATCTTGGCCTCTTGGTCCCCCATGATTTCACGTATCATTTCCGCCCACTGCACTTCGAAGGCATACCCATTTGGCCGCTTTGTCAGACACAATTCCCATTCCTTTCCGCTCACATCATAGCCCTTTACAACTGCTCGCTCTCTAGGACCAATGCCGAGAGAAGTACCGGTACGATCATCTATAACGAAACCACTCACATTGTTTGGAGCCATTTTCTTCTCGCAGATTAATTCTAACTGCGAAACGTTCTTCTTTTCACCAAATAATTTTTGCCTTAGATCTTTGAACTCTTGGCCATTCTGGCCAAAGGGGAATGTTCGCTTCGCCATGATTTTTCCTTGGTGAAAAAGGAGAAAAGAAAAATCTTAGGCGAGAGAATTTAGTAAGAGATCCAATGCAACAATTTCGAATGGGCTTTTATTTTTCTTCTTCTTCTTTTTATAGACCTCCATTTTGAGTAATACCAACTGATTTGAACTTGGGTAACCCTCTCTCTCTCTCTCTATAATAGTAATACCAACACATGTATATAGCTTCTCTAAACCAAATGGGTTTGTGATTATGACTATTTGAAATATAGCTTCTTCAAACCAAATGGGTTTGTGATTATGGAATTCCTATGTGAAATATAGCTTCTTGAAACCAATTGGGTTTGTGATTATGGAAATTCTATGTGAAATATAGCTCCTCTAAACCATATGGGTTTGTGATTATGGAATTTCTACGTGAAATGTAGCTTCTCCAAAGCAAATGGGTTTGTATCATATCCACCACTTTTTTGAATGTCGGAAGCGGATTGCGTGGTGTTCCACACACCACCAACTTTGGTGGTGTGTTGACGTGACAAAGTTCTTTGGGCCCCATCATGATGTATGTGCTATATCCACACCTTCCATCCATTTTGCAAGATCATTTTAGAGCCTGATCCAAAAGGTTAGGTTGATCCAAATCTCAAGTGAACCACACCACAGGAAATAACAGGGGTTGAATGTTTACGGTCCAAAACTGCTTGGGGGCCCACCACAATATTTACGTTGCATCCAACCTGTTCATAAAGTCTCCACCTGAGATTTGGACCTACCTCAAGTTGGGCCAGCTCGGTTTTGAATGACTTTTCATTGTATCCTCAAGAGTGGCCAGCCGAGTTTTTGAATCAGGCTGATTTTCAGGATCTTGACCCAACATGAGGGGGTGCACATGATGTACGGGTTAGATGCCACACGCACACAATGGTGGGCCCCACAGTCAACTCCATGTGATCCTCTGTGGGACTGGACCATCTCTTATTGGTTTATTCCGAGGAAAATGATCATATAGTGTCAGCTTGAGGGTAAGTTACGGCTGAGATGACCTCTGTGGGCCTCACTTTGATGTGTGCTTCAGATATACTACTCCTTTGATGTTAGTCCATAAGGCCAACTACAAGAATAATCAGAAACTTAGGTGGGCCATGCCTTTGGGAATTGTTGGAAGAGGACAATCAACAAATAAAAACCTTCTAAACTGTTATGTGGGGCCCACCATTTCCAATCCATTTATCCAATGGAGGGATACGGAATTCCGTACTGAGTTACTAAGTAGGCTAAGCATACTGGGTAAACTTTGTGGGGTCCACTGTGATTTATTTATTTTATCCACTCCGTTTATCTATTTTAATATATAATTTTATGGTTAGAGCTAAAATATGAAGCATATCTAAAGCTCAAGTGGACAACACCTTTGGAAACAGTGTGAATTTAACTTCTACCGTTAAAAATTTCCTGGGGGCTAGTGAAGTTTTGGATCAAGCTCGCATTTGTTTTTTCCTTAATCCATGTATATTTTTTTTAATCTTATGAAGAGGTTGGATGAAAATAAAAATTACTGTGGTCCCTAGGAAGGTTTCAACGGTGGAAAACATTATTACCACTGTTTCCTGTGGTGTGGTCCATATGAGATTTGGATATACTTCAATTTTGGTCTCAACCCATAAAATGATCTGGAAACACGGATGGACGGCATGGATAAGCTAATTACGTTAACGGTGGGCCCAACAGAGTTTACTCTGTACGATAACTCAGTAGGCAATCCGATTTCGAGGGATACACCAAAACTCAGGCCACACAGGCTCTATGCTTGTGTGCATGCATGTAGGTATCTATCTGTCCATCTATCTCATATGACACATGCACGTTCACGTTCGTTCTTTCATAATTTCCATCCTATTTTAAGGTTAGAGGTGAATACCAAGCAGACATTGCATATCCGACGTTCATTTGGATGGTCCCACATTTGTATCTCACGGCTCGGGTCCATGATATTTTTTATTTTCATGGACCGCCCCTCATCGAAGGCCCGCACATTCCCATTCGGCCCATAACAAACATTCAGTTCCCATTCCTTTCCATTGTCGTCATATCCATCATTTGTGACGGATATTAACCGTCACTGTGGATGATCCACCACCATCAACGATTATATGGCTCGCATTAGCAATTGCCTTCTTGCAGAACAACCATAGCCGTGTAATTTGGATAAAGTGACTCTCCAAAGATCATCCTATTGAAAAACAAAGGTGGGCCACACCACGTAAATTAAGTGCTATTAGACTTGAATTTACATTGCATCTTGTTGTGTGGACTGGTGTGGCCCACTGGGCTTGAGATGGGGATGATTTTTATGCACCTGGCTTCGAATGAGGAGCTGCACTAGATAGACGGTTTGGAGGGAGCGGATTCGGTGCGCCCTGGCCTCAACCAAGAAGGTGCGGCCCTTACTATGGGTCCCATCTCGATGTATGTATTCTATATCCAACGACGTTTGTCCGTTCTGCCTGATCATTTGAGGGCGTGAGCCCAAAAATGAAGCACATCTATTTCTCAGGTGGACCATACTATAAGGATTGACTGCCCTACCATTAAAAACTTCATGGAGCCCACTGTAATGTTTATTATCCATCTAACCTGCCGATTAGGTCACATAATCCTGGATGAAGGGAAAAAACAAATATCAGCTTGAGCTAAAATTTTTGTGGACCATTAATGATCAATAAACATTGTTTCCTATGGTATATATGGCCACTCATAGGTGACAGTCACTTTAGTCCTGAATAGCCAGGACTCTCCAAATATTTCTCCACTTCGTAATTTCCTAATTTTCATAAAAATCAAGTTTGCTCGCATTTAGGATAATTAACCACTGACTCTAAAAGCTCGAACAGATAGAGCATGGTGAATTAATCCCTTTATCTCATAACCCAGGCCCCAAATTCATGGGTTGGGTCCTCGTCCGAACCCTCCTCATGGGTTCCAAATTCATGGGCTTCACCTCACACAGGCCTCAAATCTATAGATTATGCGGGCCACCTACCCCGTGTGTGCCCCCGCATCCCACGGGCTACCCCACTCGAGCTCGGTGTGAAAATGCCCCCGTATTAAGTTGAGTCTATAACGAAGGAATTTATGAGACATCTTCACATACTATGACAAGATACATTGGAACTCTATGCATCAAATTTGGTCATTTTTCAATGGTAAAAACCGTTTATCTAAAAAAAGTGAACATTTCGACTATTGATTATATACAAAGGTTATGATGGTCGTTTATGTTTAAAAGAAAAAAAGCCAAATTATCCAAGGATTATGTTTCACTATATTTAGTTAAATGTTTATGATTAAGAAAGTACAGGCATGCTAGTCGTACTTGACTTGAATTCGATTGACTACATTGCGACCCTAAGTGTTAAGATTGATCGATTAAGACTGAATCTGTGGGATTGGCTAGCTTTCCAACCACCTATCGTTGCAGAAGATCAACAATTTAGAAGGGGCAAAGTTTATCCTTCCGAATGGAAACATTTTTCCTTACATTTAGGACTTTTGTTTCAACAGTAATTGTTGACCTTGTATTCTCAATAGAATAATGATGGATGAAAAGATTTAAAACTAAAAGGACAACAATGTCGATTTTATTGATTTGTATTTGAAATTCTGTACAATTAATAAAGAAATAAATAAAAGAAAAATATGGGCGATTGTCTGTATGGATAAGCAATCTCGGTGGGTGATCAACGAAAAGTGATCGGGGTGTGATCTTTCGGATAAGGATTGGCAATAGTAAGTCGCGGATATTTATGTTACTCCTAAGCATACTACAGCGATGGCGCTGGACAGTAACAATTTAAGTAATCTAAATTTCAGACGTTCTACAATGTGGCTAAGCACAAGTGGAGAAATTTAAACTAATATAAGCAGCGTTGCGCTATATAAATTGATTGTGTTTGGCGCAAGGCCTCGAAGTCTTCAACATATGCTCCTTATATAGCTAGAGAGGAGACAAACCCTCACTGGTCTCCATGTTGGTCCAAAATCCTTGATGATTACGGAGCAAAATTGTTTTCTGATCTTCCGAGCCTAGCCAAAGAGATTTTTAAAGGTTATAGTTTGAAATCATTTTTAGATCTCTTTACCAACATGATTGCAGAGATCCATGGACGTTACAGGATCAATCTCACTGAATTCATATTCCTCATGGTGTCTTCCAATTTCCTTCCACTTTGAGATGATTTCACATCTTGAACCTTCGTAATCGCCACGAAAGCACCAATCATCTCTAGGAAAGTCTTCCATTTTGGTGAAGGTCTCCCATTTTAGTAAGATTATATGACACAGTCTTGTCAAGCATATCCAAATTGTGATTAGATCCCTATCTCGGCAGGTCTTTATAAACTTGTCAAGTACGCTGCTCTAGAGGATCTGAGTCCCCGTGTGGATGGGGATCCGCATGGTCCACTTCCGCTGGTTCGTGAGCCAACGGCGGCACCTCATGGGCCCCTCCCTTAAGGGGATTATGTGTGCAACTTATGTTGGGGTTACGTATCACTCTTCACAGTGTCTTATTTGCAAATGTGCGTAAGGTTCTATACCATTTTTCTTATGATGTGCGTAAGGTTCTATACCATTTTTCTTAGTCAATGAGGCCAACAACCAGCATAATCAGAAACTAAGGTGGGCCACGCCATCGGGAACCGTTGGGAGAGGACACCCAACAAATAAAAACCTTCTAAGTGATGTGTCAAAAATTTATTGCTTCTGTGTGGACCTCACCATGATATATGTATTTTATCCATGTTGTCCATCCATTTTTCCATATCATTTTAGGGCATGATTCCAAAAATGAGACAAATCCAAATCTCATCTGGACCACACCACAGGAAACAGTGGTGATTGAACGTCTACCATTAAAAACTTCTTAGGGGCCACAGAAGTTTTGAATGAAGCTCAGTTTTTCTTTTCTTTTCTTTTCTTTTCTTTCCCTTCATCCAGGTCTATGTGACCTAATCAACAGGTTGGATGGCAAATAAATATTATGGTGGGCCATAAGAAGTTTTTAACGGTGGGCGTTCAATCACCACTGTTTTCTTATGGTGTAGTTGAATTGAGATTTGGATCTGTCTCATTTTTGGGATCATGTCCTGAAATGATTTAGAAAAATAGATGAACATCGTGGATAAAACACATATATCATGGTGGGGCTCATATAACGCTCTCATCAGAAAAAATAAAAGAAGAGATCACCAAAAAAAAAAAGAAAAAGAAAAAAAGCCATGGTATATTATAGATGCATGCATGTGAATCCAGGACTCAATGTTTATTATATGTGTAATGGTACTTATCTATCCATCTATACTATGCCACACGCACGTGGACTTGTTCATGTGGCACGATCGCAGCCTTTCTTTCACGATCACTCTCATGCGCTAAAGGTCGAAGCTAAACACAAAGCAGACACCGTCCGCCCAACTTGCCCCTGGGCAGCCCCATATTTGTATTTTGCTTTCTTGGTCTATGATTTTACGTATCTTATTGGCCAAATCCCATGTGAAGACGTACTCGTTCTGCTCCTTGCTCAGTTGCAATTTCCATTTCTCTCCATTCACACCATGGCAATTAACTGTAACTGCTGAGCCACTAGAACCATAGCCACTGAGACATTTTTGAATCCCTGCATGACCTTTTACGACCAAACGAGTCGCATTGTCTCTAGCCAATGTCTCCTCACATATCAATTGTAACCTCGTCCCTGACTTCTTTTGATTACCTAATTTTTTTCTTTAGATTTTCGTACTTGTCAAAGGGGAAGGGTCGTCCATCAGCCATGATTTCTGTTATGAGAAGGGAGAAAAGAAAAGAAAAATCTAGGACAAGAGAATTTAGCAAAAGATCCGATGTAACAATTTCAAATGGGCATTTTTCTTTTATAGACCTCCATTTTGAGTAATACCAACACATCTTGCCTTGGGTAACCTCCTCTTTTTGTGTAATAACGACACACATGTTCATAGCTTCTCTAAACCAAAAGGGTTTGTGTCTATGAAATTTCTCTAATACTAATGGGTTTGTGACTATGATTTTTTTTATTTATTTGAAATATAGCTACTCTAAATCAAATGGGTCTGTGACTATAGATTTTTCGGTGTGAAATAGAGCTACTCTAAAGCCTAAAGCAAATGGGTTTGCGACTGTAATGGAATTTCTATGCGAAATATAGCCTCTCTAAACCAAATGGGTTTGTGACTCCGAAATTTCTATGTAAAATACTATTCTTTGGATTGGAAGAAATACAAGAGATAATTATAAATATGGTCGAGCTATGTGGGGCCCACCTTGTCTTATATGATATCCAGTACCACTTCTGTCAGGTATTCTTCCTTCTCCTACCCTAAGGTGAAAAGTCAGCCTTACCCAAGACTCAAGTAGGCCACATCATTGAAACTTTCAAGATGCTGTGTAGGGGCCATTATGGTGTGTATCTCTAATCCAACCCATTGAAAAGGTGCACCCATCAGGAGGAAGGGACTAACCAAAATCAGCCCAATTCAAAAGTCAGGCAGGGCACATCTTGTGGTTTATAGGTTTTATGCATGACTTTTTTCGTTGTTTCTTCCAGTGTGGCTGATTTTTAGTATCTTGGCCTAGCAAATAGCAATAGCATGAGGGGGGTGTACATGATGCACGGGTAAGATGTCATAGACACATTGTGGTGGGCCCCACAGTCAACTCCATGCAATCCTTCCCCTCAATCCTAGTTGAGAAAGGAAATGCAACTATAATCAAGTTGTCAAACATATATATCATGGTGGGCCCTATTGAGCTTGGGCCATGTTGTGCTCAAGGTATGGAAGCAATATTGTGCATCCAACCAAGAGCCATGTGGAGCCCATCTCAATGCCCGTGGAGCCCAAAAATGAGTTAGATCCAAAAATCAAGTGGGCTACATTACAAGAAACAGTGAGGATTGAAACACCCACCATTCAAACCTTCCCGAGGCCCACCTTGATGTTTTTTTTTTTTATTTTTTATTTTAAGAGAAGTGGACTGTTGCCACAATTTCATTAATCACATGGAATTTACATCGCTTCAGGAGAGCCTCAATAAAATTGAGAGACTCGCCTATCATATTAGAAACGTACCGAAAAAGAACCCAAAAAACAGGGGACCGACTATCCCATTGTAGTTCTGAGAGTTCCTAGTCCAAGACGGTCTAGGAAGATCAGTCCCCGTACTTGGAGAGGAAGAGATGTTGCGAGGAGATGAATGGCAAGTGACTGTCTGTTGCTACCTTCACGGGCCATGCCATCTGCCGGTCCGTTGCCCTCTCTTTGGATATGATTGAAAACGAAAGTACCCGACTGTTTCAAATTGTTTATCCTGGCTAGCCAAGGGCCCCACCTTGATGTTTATAATGAATCCAAGCTGTTCACAAGGTGACTCCCACCAAGATGGAGGGAAAAAACAAACATCACCCAAAACCTAATCTTTTGTGGGCCCCAAGTTTTTTCAATGGTGGTCATTCAATCCTCACAGGTTCTTGTGGTGGGACCTTATTGTTTTGGATCGATGACAAATTCATCCCGTATACCAGTTTGGTCATATCATTTTAGGTGGTGAGCCCAAGTGGAACATATGGGCAGGAAGCCAGGATATTGAAGGCCCATCATTGAAATCATATTTCTCTCTCCTTTTATATTAAACACTCACTATTAACAAGATCACAGGGCTCACCATGATGATTATGACAAATCCATATCATCCGCCAGTTTTGCCAGATCAATTTAAGTGGTGGGCCAAAAAATGAGGCAGATCCAAAGCTCAAGTGGGCCACATGAAACAAAATAATGGACATTAAACGAACACCGTTGAAACACTTGAGGGCCACCATGAAGTTTGTGATAATCCAGCCCGTCCAGAAATCTCACCATATCATATTAGGGCATGGTAATGAGGCAGATCCAAAACTCTAGTGGATTAGAAGGTAGGAAATAGTTAGCATTGCACGCCCAAAGTTGAAGCTAACTCTCTCACTCACTCCAAGGTTGTTCAGTCCCCAAGTATAGGGTTGTGATGTAGTAATAAACTCGGTAAGACCGAGGTCGAATCCACAGGGACTGAAACTTGTACGTTTCCTGAAACTAAATAGAACTAGAACTAGCTTAAGATGCAATCTAAATCAAATATAACTTGATGAATAATGGTGAGAGATTAATGTAAAACTTAAGGAATTCAGAGGAAGGGAAACTAGGGATTCAGAGGATCCACTTGTAGAGATCAGGGAGATCTTATGCCTGCATCAAGGATTATGGAATTCAAACTGAACTTACTTGATCTGGTTTTTAAGGGATGAAAGTATATGAATTAGAATGGATTCCATCATCTAACCATGCCCAGGAGACAAAGCAAACAACAGGATTAAACTAATTACCAACTAATCAATCAATGTATGAAGATCAGGAAGGATACTGTCATCCTACCATGCTCATGGGACAATGATGAACAACAGGGCTCTCTGACTTCATAATCATAAAAAGGGGAGGAAATACTCAAAGCCATTGCAGATCTATTGTAATTTCAGTCACAACACACCATTAAAAACTGAAAGTATTCCTTTAATTAAACGAAAATCAAATTCAGTTCATGAATTGAAATCAAATTAAAGGCAATGAATAAAATCCCCCATCTCACTACAAGCTTCACCTCTTAGCCCTAGCTAAGAGGTTTAGCCTAGCATGGATAGGCTATACATCTTAAAAGAATAAATAACATGGATAGAAAAACAAACAGAAAAAAAACAAACTGTTACTCTCTCTCCATATCCCTGCTTCAACCAAACTCTCAACTGAACTCCCTCTGAAAAAAAAAACAAGCCAGGCTCCACACGATCTCAGCAACCCAAGCTTTCTTCCCACTGACGTGCAGCAGCCCAAAACCGAGCGCCTCTCTCCCGTTCCAGCCACCCAGCAGCGTTTTCCTCTTTCCTTTTCAAGCGTCCAGCCTCCAGCCGACCTCCGTTTGATCACGTCCTTCTCCCTCTGGTTTCAATCTCCGTTTCTTTCCTCTTTATAGACACTAGGAGAGGTGTTGAATCGTCCCTTCTGCGCAGCCAGAGGCGGTGGAACTCTTTACGCAGCCAGCCTGCGTAACAACGCAAAACAGTTTGCATTTGAATGAAGTTTGAGATGGATGAACGTCCTAAGCTCCGATTTTGGCTTCTTGGGTGGGGTAAAGACCCACTTATAAGGATTTTGGACAGTTTGGATGGCAATCCGGCAGTGATAGAGATCACGGGATGCCCCACAAGCTCCGGTTTTCACGGTCGCGCGCGGGCTGCGTAAACAGAGCCCGAATTGTTGCCGTTGGACTCTCGGTGAGGTCCACTTAATTTGCCCTTTGCAAAATCCATGCCGTCCACCGGATTCTTCTCGAAAAACCAATGAGGTATGGTCTGTTTCGGCTCAGACTCGGTGTGGCCCACGAGACTTGTGCTTCTACCGTTCATCCTCCGCTTGGGCAGTTGAAATCCGATCTCTGCTATCTTTTAAAATTCTTCCACTTAGGTCTAAGTAAGAGGGGCCATGTGGGTCTTATGGACGGTCCAGATCAGACCGTCGGATCATGTTGGTGGCCCGCAACTCAAAACCGCGATGCACGGCGTAAAACGCTGTTGCGTTTTAGTGAAATTGGAAGAAGAAGATGGTCAGAAGTCGGATTGACCGACTTCTCGTTCCTGTGCACGGCCAGTGCACTTATGCACTATGCACACACACACTCCAATGGGGTCCATTATGATGTTTTTGAGAGATCCGCTCCGTCTATCCGTTTTTTCAGCTCATTTAAACAGTTGAGCCCAAGATTGAAGCACTTTTGACACCAGGCGGGCCCCAAATCACTGATCTATGGGCTGATCTGTCCGTTGGGCCACTTCCAGGGGGATCCAATGGCTGAGATTTGACATGTACAATTAGTTTTTGGTCTTTGGGCCATATGTGAAGTTTCGAACCGAACGGATGGTAGAAACCCTGTGATCTTGCATTCTGGCTGACTTTCAGGCCGTTTGAGCTTTGATTTCTCGATTTTTGCCGGGTCCCTGATGTGTAATTCTGTTGATCTTGGGTCTCTGGAGTCCGTCCCATGATTTAGTGTCATTAGAGCGTTAAATCCATGCTTTAAGCGCCCTTTTCGGTCCAGGCTCGTACATACACTCTGCATTACAAACACGATTAATCAGGCCATTAAGCGGTATCATGCGTGTAAATCTATGCAACAACTGGGTCTGATATGCAATATTTTGACCCTCAACACAACCCCCAACCAGCATTTTGCTAGTCCCGAGCAAAGTATGCGAAAAATAAGTTGAGAATTACAGAACAATTTATAAACTCGAGTGATTTTTGCAGAGTAATCCAGATATGAGAATTTTTAGATTCATGACTGTTGGATATTACTTTCTCCTAGACTCCAGCGCACGGTAAACTTCATAATCAAGTTCAAAGTATTATTCCATTAATTAGAAAAATTCTAACCATTGAGATCTATGAATGTATAGTCTAATCTCGACTTGTCAACATTAAGATTCACCTCGATATTTAAGGATATCATTGGTAACAACTAAGAAAATTCACGATAACTCAACTTGGCTTACACATTATCTTTTTGTTCTTTTAATTTTTTTTGATTTTTTTCATTAGAAGTAACGCCAAGAAGAGGGATCAGATTCTCACCTATAGGGAGCAAACCTAAGGTAAAGACTGTACACCCAACTTTTTCACATATCATTCATGGGGAATTAAATCTACACCTATAGGGAGCAAACCTATGGTGTAGACCATTCGCCCAATCCTTTCAATTGCTCAGGTTGGTTCCTTTCAAGCTTAGTGAGTACCAAGTAAATCTTTCAATATCAAACTGAAACCTTAATATGCACGCGAGATGTGTCCTGCGAATTCATGTCTCAATCAATGTTTACAATTTCTAGTAATGGATTAACGATTCAAACTTAGCTGTGAAATTTGATAGATAACTGAATCCAAGAGTCATAAAGTACCAACATTGTTCACACCCCAAGTGCAGGGTTGTGATGTAGTAATAAACTCGGTAAGACCGAGGTCGAATCCACAGGGACTGATACCTGTACGTTATCTGAAACCAAGTAGAACTAGAACTAGACTAAGATGTGATCTAAACCAAATAGAATTTAGGAAATAATTGTGGAATAATTATTTAAAACTTTAAGGAATTCAGAGGACGAAAACTAGGGATTCAGAGGATCCACTTGTAGAGATCAGGGAGATCGTATGCCACTATCACAAATTATGAAAATTTACTGAACTGCCATTGATATAGGTTTCAAGAGATGAAAGGTGTATGAATTAGAGTGGATTCCATCACCAAACCATGCCCAGGAGACAAAGCAAACAACAGAATTAATCTAATTATCAATCAATCAACATGCCATGAAGGTCAGGAAGGTACTGTCATCCTACCATGCCCATGGGACAATGATGAACAACAGAGGTTCCTGACTTCATAAACATAAAAAGGAAAGGAATATTCAAAGCCATTGCACGCCCATTGTAATTTCAGTCACAATATGCCATTAAAAACTAAGAAAAATATTCCTTTAATAATCAACTATATCAACTTCAGTTTAGAAATTTAAATTAAAGGCATAAAGTAGGTTCTCCCATCTCGCTACAAGCTTCACCTCTTAGCCCTAGCTAAGAGGATTAGCCACGCATGGATGGGCTAGATCTCATCAGAAATTTGAGAAGAAAAGCATAATAAAAAGAAAAAACAAAGAAAAAACCTTCTTTCTTCTCTCCCTGTCTTTCTCTCTCTCCTGTCAGATCTCCAGCCGTCTGCCCAAGCTCCTTCAATCCCTGATCGTGCACAGCAGCAGCAACTGCTCCACGTTCGGCAGCCAATCCGTTTTCCTTCCCACGTTCTCCACAGCAGCCCCAAAACTCCCTATTTTCTGTTCTTTTCTTTTATCTCTCCTCTTTTCTCCAAACCGAGACCTCCTTTTAAAGATGAACAGCCTCCTCCCAGAGCTGCTGACGAGTCCCGAACGGAATAGGTTGCGGAACCCGTTTTTTACGCAGCCAGCTTGCATACGAACGCAAAACAGTTGCGTTTGAATGGATTTTGAGATGGCGGAACGTCCTAAATTCCGTTTTTTTTCTTCTTGGTTGGGGAAAAGACCCACTTATAAGGATTTTGGCCGGTTTGGATCGGCAATCCGACAGTGATAGAGATCACAGTATACCCCACAAGCTCCGGTTTTTACGGTCGTGCGCGGGCTGCGTAAACAGAGCCCGGATTTTAGACGCTGGACTCTCGGTGGGACCCACTTACCTTGTCGCTTGAGAAATCCAAACCGTCCACCAGATTCCCTTAACAATTTCAGTCGAGTATGGGTTTGTTTGGATCAGTTTTGGTGCGGCCCAGAGAATCTTTCTTGCTACCGTTCGTTCTATGTTTGAACGGCTGGAATCCTATCATTACTGTTTCTTCGCATTTTGCCACCTAGGCCTTAGTGGCATAGGCCATACGAATCTCATGGACGGTCCGGATCATCTCACTGCATCACGGTGGTGGGCCACAAAATTCACCCGCAGCCTCTGCTTCTTCCACATGAATGAAGTCGAGTTGGAGAGGGAGAGCTCGGTCAATGGACCGTTTGACCGGGCTTTGTGTTGTTGTGCACGGCCAGTGCACATGTACACCATGCACACTCATCTCATATGGGGTCCACGTATGAATTTTTTCGAGGAATCTGCACCGTCCGTCTGGTTCTTCATATGTTTTAAGGCGTTGAGACCGAAGATGAGGTGTATCCAGCGATCAGGTGGGCCCCAGATCAGTAATTTGTGGGCTGATCTGTCCGTTGGGCCACTTTCACAGTGATCCAGGAGCTGAAATTTTACGTGTACGGTTCATTTATGGTCCTCAGACTACGTATGGAGTTTTGAACTGATCAGATGGTGGGAACCCTATGATCTTGCATTCTGGACACTTTTCAGGCCCCTTGAGCTTCAATTTCTCGCTTTTCTTGGATCCCTGGCGTGTAATTTCATCAATCTTGGTCCCCTGGAGTCCGTTCCTTGCCTTGGTGCTCTCGGAGCGTCAAATCCATGCTTTTACTACCCTTTTTCAGTCCATGCTCGTGAATACGCCCTGCATCACAAATATGATTAAATCAGGCCATTAAGCGGCATCATGCTTGTAAATCCAGGCAGTAACTGGGTCTGATATGCAATATTTGACCCTCAACACAACCCCCAACCAGCATCTTGCTAGTCCCGAGCAAGGTATGCGAAAAATAAGTTGAGAAATACAGAATAATTTTTACAAACTCGAGAGATTTATGAAAAAGAATTCAGATACTCGAATTCTAAGATTCATGAATGTTGGCATTACTTTCTCCTGAAATCAAGCTTATGGTAAACTTCATAGCCAAGCTCAAGTGTTAATCCATTAATTAGAAAAATTCTAAATATTGAGTTCCACAGATGTAAAGTGTAATCCCAACTTTCAACATTAATATTCAATTCTTAATTTTAGGATATCTTTGGTAATCAACAAGAGAATTCATAATAACCAAAGCTTGCCTCAAAGATCATCTTTTCATTCCTTCAGTTTTTTTTTTTTTTTTTTTTTTTTAAATTAAAAGTAATGCCAAGAAGAGGAATCAAATCCTCACCTATAGGGAGCAAACCTATGATGAAGACTGTACACCCAAAATTTTCACATATCTCATAGGGAATTAAATCTACACCTATAGGGAGTAAACCTATGGTGTAAACCATTCGCCCAATCCTTTCAATTTCTCAAGTTGGTTCCTTTCAAGCTTAGTGATCACCAAATTAATCGAATGAAACCTTAATGCGTAAGCGAGATGTGACGTGTAAAATTATAATTCAATCAATGTTTAAAACTTCTAATCATGGATTAATAGTTCAAACTCTGAACCCAGGAGTCAAAAATTACCAACACCATGTATTCTGTAATTCCAAGTGTCTCAGGTGGCCATCAAAATCACTTTGGATTTATACGAAATTCCAGAAAATTTTCAAAATTTTTCACAATTTTTCGCTCAAGACCAAGAAAACACTGATTAGGAAACCTAATCTCCCACCCCCAACCAAAAGTCTACATTGTCCTCACTGTAAAAGAAATAAACATGCAATGCACATGGGACAACGGAAATATAAGAGGAGTGATGGAAAGATAGTACCTGGACGAAAGAATCAGGAAGTTTTCCAAAAATATCTACGTAAAAGAGAGTCAGTACAAGAGAGAAACCAACAAAAGTAAAAATAAAATCCTACCTATACCACTTTCGCAGGTGCTCTCGATTGCATTTAACGCATGCAACAAGCCTTTAAACCCCTAGTTGACGAGTTGTAGTCTCGTGAGGGTTTGCAGTAATGTTACCCACAAACATTGAACTAACTAATGATAAAAATGAAATGAAATGAAGAGCTGGGTTGCCTCCCAGGAGCGCTAAGTTTACGTCTTCAGCCAGACCAAAGCAACTATCATAATCCTATGAAAGCGATAAACCTACCTATACCTCCATCAGACTAGGAGATCAGTCCTGGTAAACAGGATCAGTCAGAGGCATGGACATGTCCTCTGAATCAAATTTCTCGACAAATGGCTTTAAACGATGTCCATTTACTTTAAACTCCTTGCCATTGTCGGGATCTCTTATCTCGACGGCCCCATGAGGATAAGCAGTAACAACAATGTAAGGGCCGGTCCAACGAGATCGAAGCTTACCCGGAAAGAGATGTAATCGAGAATTATACAAAAGGACTTTCTGGCCTGGCGTGAATGATTTTCGTAGAATATGTTGATCATGAAACGCCTTCATCCTGCCCTTGTAAATTCTCGAATTCTCGTATGCGTCGTTCCGGATTTCTTCAAGTTCATTCAACTGCAGTTTGCGTAGCAAGCCAGCGTTGTCCAGATTGAAATTAAGATTTTTGATCGCCCAGTACGCTTTATGTTCCAGCTCCACAGGCAAGTGACAAGCCTTCCCATAGACAAGTCTAAAGGGAGACATTCCAATAGGAGTTTTAAATGCAGTACGGTATGCCCATAAGGCATCGGTCAATCGGATTGACCAATCCTTACGATCAGGGTTAACCGTTTTCTCCAAAATGTGTTTAATCTCCCTATTAGAAATCTCGGCTTGTCCACTTGTCTGTGGATGGTATGGGGTGCTCACCTTATGAGAGATACCGTATTTCTTCATTAAACTCTCGAATGGTCTATTACAAAAGTGTGAGCCCCCATCACTAATAATGGCTCGAGGTGTTCCGAATCGAGAAAGGATGTTCTCTTTCAGGAATTTAATGACCGTGCGATGGTCATTCTTTCGACACGGAATTGCTTCAATCCATTTAGTGACATAATCCACGGCGAGCAAAATATACAGATTTCCAAACGATTGGGGGAATGGTCCCATGAAATCGATGCCCCAGCAATCAAATGCTTCAATGATAAGGATGGGATTCAAAGGCATCATATTTCGACGGGACAATGCTCCCAATTTCTGACAACGCTCACAAGCTTTGCAAAACTCATGAGTGTCCCTGAACATAGTGGGCCAGTAAAAACCACACTGCAGAATCTTGGCCGTGGTCTTTTTAGCAGAAAAGTGACCACCACAGGCCTCTGAGTGACAGAAGGAGATGATGCTCTGATGCTCATCGTCTGGTACACATCTCCTTAGAATTTGGTCTGGGCAATATTTAAATACGTAAGGATCATCCCAGAAAAAGTTGCGCACCTCGGTGAAAAATTTCTTCTTATCTTGCGCAGTCCACTGTGTCGGTATGGCACCTGTAGCAAGATAATTAGCAATATCAGCAAACCAAGGTGAATGGGAGACTCTGAACAGCTGTTCATCAGGGAACATGTCATTGATATGGGTCGCCTCAAGGGAATCAGAGGTATTAAGGCGAGAAAGGTGATCAGCTACTACGTTCTCTACTCCCTTTTTATCTTTAATTTCCAAATCAAATTCTTGGAGTAGAAGGATCCATCTTATCAAGCGGGGCTTAGAATCATTCTTAGAAAGAAGATACTTTAGTGCCGCATGATCTGTATAGATAATGATCTTGGATCCGATCAAGTAGGACCTAAATTTGTCCAAGGCGAACACTACGGCTAAGAGTTCCTTTTCCGTAGTCGAGTAGTTCACTTGGGCCGGATTTAGAGTTCTACTCGCGTAATGAATGACGTAGGGCTTCTTATCTTTTCTCTGGCCAAGGACCGCCCCAAGAGCATAATCAGAAGCGTCGCACATAAGTTCAAAAGGGAGGCTCCAGTCGGGTGGCTGCATGATAGGTGCAGTGGTTAATGTGCCCTTAAGCTTGGTGAAAGCTTCCTGGCACTGCTCAGTCCACTCGTACAGAGCATCCTTTTGAAGAAGATTACATAAAGGGCGAGAGAGAAGACTAAAGTCCTTTATGAATCTCCTGTAAAATCCTGCGTGTCCTAAGAAAGATCGCACGTCTCTGATGTTCTTGGGTGGAGGTAGGTTAGAGATAAGATCGATTTTTGCCTTATCTACCTCGATTCCTTTGGACGAGATGATATGCCCAAGGACAATTCCCTTCTGAACCATGAAATGGCACTTCTCCCAATTAAGTACCAGGTTCTTTTCTTCACATCTTTTCAGCACACATTTAAGACTTTCCAAGCACTTGCTGAAAGATGGACCATAAACAGAGAAGTCGTCCATGAAGACCTCTAGATATTGCCCCACCATGTCAGAAAAGATACTAAGCATACATCGCTGAAAGGTGGCAGGGGCATTACATAGTCCGAATGGCATCCTTCGATAGGCAAAGGTGCCGTAAGGACATGTAAATGTGGTCTTTTCCTGGTCTTCAGGGGCTATCTCTATCTGGTTGTAGCCCGAATACCCGTCAAGAAAACTATAATAGGAATGACCAGCTAACCTTTCCAGGATCTGATCAATGAATGGTAAGGGAAAGTGGTCTTTCCTCGTGACGGTATTCAACTTCCTGTAGTCAATGCACATTCTCCAACCGGTAGTGACTCTAGTTGGCACGAGTTCATTATTAGCATTGGCTACGATGGTGATTCCGGACTTCTTAGGGACCACTTGAGTTGGACTCACCCATTGACTATCAGATATAGGGTATATAATACCCACATCCAATAGTTTAAGAACCTCGGCTTTAACCACTTCCTTCATATTTGGATTTAGTCTACGTTGTGGCTGCCGAGCGGTTTTTGCATTATCCTCAAGATATATGCGGTGAGTACAAATCGAGGGATCGATTCCCTTGAGGTCCGCTATCGTCCATCCTAGGGCTCCTTTATGCTCAATGAGAGTAGATATAAGCATACTCTCCTGTTCCTTCTCCAGGTGGGCAGAGATCACCACCGGATATGTCTCATCTTGACCCAAATATGCATATTTCAAATCAGAGGGCAAAGGTTTTAGGTCAAGCTTCGGCGGCTTGAGGTTAGACGTAGAGGCACTACATCAGTTTGTGGTAATTCTTCAAATTGTGGCCTCCATCGGTTAACTTCAAGTACCGGTGCAGTATCAAGCAAGGCGCAAGTCTCCCTAATCATGTCGTCATCAAAATCATGGGAGTGGGCCAGGCACGTCTCTAGATGGTCGGAGGATAAGGTCAGAGGTGTCGTATCTTCCACGAAAGAGTCAATCATGTTAATATCGTGGAAATCGTCATCATCCTCTGAATTGTTGCCGTTATTGAAAAAAATGTTTGACTCGATGTCAAATTTCCAAAAGACATAGTCATGATACCATTCCCGCAATTGATAATTGCATTTGGCGTGGCAAGGAATGGGCGACCAAGAATGACGGGAATCTGAGTGCTCATGTTATTGATGGGTTCGGTGTCCAGGATGATAAAGTCTACAGGGTAGTAAAATCTATCAACTTGGACCAACACATCCTCAATTATCCCTCTTGGTACACGAACAGAGCGATCAGCAAGTTGTAGTGTGGTTAGGGTGGGTTTTAATTCACCCAAACCTAGCTGTTTGTATACCGAGTAGGGAATCAGATTGACGCTCGCTCCTAAGTCAAGAAGTGCGTGATCAATTCGATGGTTCCCGATCACACATGATATGGTTGGGCTACCGGGATCCTTGAATTTCTGTGGCACGTCTTGCTTCAGGATGGCGCTCACTTTCTCAGTCAAGAAGATTTTCTTTTGAATAATTCTCCGTCGCTTGGTCGTGCATAAGTCTTTTAGGAATTTGGCATATGAAGGTATCTGTTTAACGACATCAAGCAGAGGAATGTTGACTTTCACCTGTTTCAACACCTCTAGAATATCCTGAGAGTTAGAGAGAGGTTTTGGTGAAACCAACCGTTGGGGGAATGGAGCAACTGGCTTCTCTAGAAGTTCCGGTTCCACTTTTTGTGGGGCATCAGTGGATCCATCATTGTTGTCCTCTTCTGGTTCTTGAGGCTTTTCGGGCCTAACCGGAAGAGTTTTATCAATGATCTTCCCACTCCTAAGAGTGGTGATGGATTTAGCATGCCCCATCTGATTTGAAGAGCTGGGATCATTATTCTCGTATTGCGGTTTAGGATTGGGGATAGGTTGTGCAGGAAGCATCCCCTTTTCTATAACCGTCATACGAGAATCTATCCTTTGCATAAAATCTGTGATTCCCCGCATTGCCTGAGCTAGCTCTTGTATGGGATTTTGAACCGGTTCCTCTTGAGGTTTCACTTGATTTGGATTTTGATTGAAGAAACCTGGAGGAGTCGCCGTTTGTCCATTTCTCCAACTGAAGTTTGGATGATTTTTCCAGCCAGGATTGTATGTGTTGGAGTTAGGTCCAGTAAAAGGTCTTTGATAGTTATTTACGGCATTGGCTTGTTCATTCAACACTCCTCGAAAGGCAGGTATTGTAGGACAGTTTTCAGTTGTGTGAATGTTGCAATCACAGATGCCGCCGAAAACAATTTCATTGACCTTATCCTTCTTTCCTTCCATGGCCTCAACTTTCCTTATGAGCGTAGTCACTTTACACTTGAGATCATCCTCTTCTTTCAAGAGATATAATCCACCTTTCTCCTTTGATTGAGTTGGCCTAGACGTGGTGTTCGACTTTGGGTAATAGTCCCAAGATTGTGTTTTTTCAGCCAAACTATCGAGGTAGTCCCATACCTCGTCGATGTCTTTATTAATGAACTCTCCATTACACATTGTCTCGACCATTTGGCGCATGGAAGATGTCAGTCCATCATAGAAAAAATTTGTAATGCGCCACGTTTCAAATCCGTGTTGTGGGCATGAACCGGGACCAAATCTTTGAACCTTTCCCAACATTGAAAGAATGTTTCATCTTCCTTTTGGGCAAAGTTCATGATCGCTTTTCTGAGGGTAATCGTTTTATGATGTGGGAAGAATTTTTTTATGAATTCCCTCTGCATATCGTTCCATGTGCCAATGGATCTAGGACGCAGTGAATGTAACCACGTCTTAGCTTTCTCTTTTAAGGAAAAAGGAAAGAGTTTCAGCCTAATTGTATCCTCAGATACATTAGGAAAACATAATGTAGCTATAATTTCATCGAACTCTTTCAAATGCAAATATGGACTCTCTGATTCAAGTCCATGAAATTTGGGAAGGAGTTGGATAACTCCTGGCTTGATGTCCATTTGTCCTGTGTTTTCAGGAAAAATCATGCATGAGGGCGTACTCACTCCCGCCGGTTGTAGAAAATCTCGTAAAGTACGAGGCGGGGGTGCCTGTTGCACCTCATTCTCATCATGGTTATCCTCCACCCTGGGTGGAAGTAGAGGAGGTTGGTCTTCAGCCATAACCTCAGTTAACTCAGGGGATTTCGAGCGGTGTCTAATCCTGCGATGGATAGTCAACCCCTCAACCACTCCTCCTTCAGTCAAGAGACGTCGAGTGTTGTCACGGGCCCACTTGGGCATGAAACACTCGCAGCCCTCGAAAAAACCTAATCCTAAGAAGGAAAATCTAGAAAGAGAGGGAGAATTGGAAAGGGATTACCAAATTGAAGCTCCTAAGTTAAGGACCTGCAAAATAAAACAAAAATAAGTTAGATTCTATAAAGGAGAGAAACGATACTTTAAAAGAAAAATAACAGTAAAGTAATTTCTAAAAGAAAGTATTCTTTAAAGAAAAACGGAAATTTCTAAAGTAAACTAGGAAAGCCTAAACTAAAAAGTAAATTACTACAAGAAAATTGAAAAATAGAGAGTAGGGAAGGAGTGTACCAAAATAGAGATTTCTATCTTAAAGGCCTACAAAATAGGAAGGTTAGTTTCTAAACAAAAATCCTAAAAATAAATTAAGAAACAGAATTAGATTCAAAAAGTGTTAGAATTAGAAAGTTAATAGAACCAAAATAGAAAGTCAATTTCTAAATAACCTAAATTCTAAAAATAACCTATTTCCTACAGAACAGAGGATACTAGAATTAGAAAGTTTCTAAGATCTAAACCCTAATTCTATAAAAAGAAAAAGTAGAGAATTTAGGAAAGAATTACCAATTTAGAGATTTTATGTCAGGATCCTACAAAACAGGAAACAAGTTAGTTCTAAAAATCAAATAGAAAAAATCTAAAACTAAAGTTAATAAAATCCTAATCTTATCCTAATTCTAAAACTAATTAATTTCAGAAAATCGTAACTATCAGTCCCCGGCAACGGCGCCAAAAACTTGTTCACACCCCAAGTGCAGGGTTGTGATGTAGTAATAAACTCGGTAAGACCGAGGTCGAATCCACAGGGACTGATACCTGTACGTTATCTGAAACCAAGTAGAACTAGAACTAGACTAAGATGTGATCTAAACCAAATAGAATTTAGGAAATAATTGTGGAATAATTATTTAAAACTTTAAGGAATTCAGAGGACGAAAACTAGGGATTCAGAGGATCCACTTGTAGAGATCAGGGAGATCGTATGCCACTATCACAAATTATGAAAATTTACTGAACTGCCATTGATATAGGTTTCAAGAGATGAAAGGTGTATGAATTAGAGTGGATTCCATCACCAAACCATGCCCAGGAGACAAAGCAAACAACAGAATTAATCTAATTATCAATCAATCAACATGCCATGAAGGTCAGGAAGGTACTGTCATCCTACCATGCCCATGGGACAATGATGAACAACAGAGGTTCCTGACTTCATAAACATAAAAAGGAAAGGAATATTCAAAGCCATTGCACGCCCATTGTAATTTCAGTCACAATATGCCATTAAAAACTAAGAAAAATATTCCTTTAATAATCAACTATATCAACTTCAGTTTAGAAATTTAAATTAAAGGCATAAAGTAGGTTCTCCCATCTCGCTACAAGCTTCACCTCTTAGCCCTAGCTAAGAGGATTAGCCACGCATGGATGGGCTAGATCTCATCAGAAATTTGAGAAGAAAAGCATAATAAAAAGAAAAACAAAGAAAAAACCTTCTTTCTTCTCTCCCTGTCTTTCTCTCTCTCCTGTCAGATCTCCAGCCGTCTGCCCAAGCTCCTTCAATCCCTGATCGTGCACAGCAGCAGCAACTGCTCCACGTTCGGCAGCCAATCCGTTTTCCTTCCCACGTTCTCCACAGCAGCCCCAAAACTCCCTATTTTCTGTTCTTTTCTTTTATCTCCCCCCCTTTTCTCCAAACCGAGACCTCCTTTTAAAGATGAACAGCCTCCTCCCAGAGCTGCTGACGAGTCCCGAACGGAATAGGTTGCGGAACCCGTTTTTTACGCAGCCAGCTTGCATACGAACGCAAAACAGTTGCGTTTGAATGGATTTTGAGATGGCGGAACGTCCTAAATTCCGTTTTTTTTCTTCTTGGTTGGGGAAAAGACCCACTTATAAGGATTTTGGCCGGTTTGGATCGGCAATCCGACAGTGATAGAGATCACAGTATACCCCACAAGCTCCAGTTTTTACGGTCGTGCGCGGGCTGCGTAAACAGAGCCCGGATTTTAGACGCTGGACTCTCGGTGGGACCCACTTACCTTGTCGCTTGAGAAATCCAAACCGTCCACCAGATTCCCTTAACAATTTCAGTCGAGTATGGGTTTGTTTGGATCAGTTTTGGTGCGGCCCAGAGAATCTTTCTTGCTACCGTTCGTTCTATGTTTGAACGGCTGGAATCCTATCATTACTGTTTCTTCGCATTTTGCCACCTAGGCCTTAGTGGCATAGGCCATACGAATCTCATGGACAGTCCGGATCATCTCACTGCATCACGGTGGTGGGCCACAAAATTCACCCGCAGCCTCTGCTTCTGCCGCAGGAATGAAGTCGAGTTGGAGAGGGAGAGCTCGGTCAATGGACCGTTTGACCGGGCTTTGTGTTGTTGTGCACGGCCAGTGCACATGTACACCATGCACACTCATCTCATATGGGGTCCACGTATGAATTTTTTCGAGGAATCTGCACCGTCCGTCTGGTTCTTCATATGTTTTAAGGCGTTGAGACCGAAGATGAGGTGTATCCAGCGATCAGGTGGGCCCCAGATCAGTAATTTGTGGGCTGATCTGTCCGTTGGGCCACTTTCACAGTGATCCAGGAGCTGAAATTTTACGTGTACGGTTCATTTATGGTCCTCAGACTACGTATGGAGTTTTGAACTGATCAGATGGTGGGAACCCTATGATCTTGCATTCTGGACACTTTTCAGGCCCCTTGAGCTTCAATTTCTCGCTTTTCTTGGATCCCTGGCGTGTAATTTCATCAATCTTGGTCCCCTGGAGTCCGTTCCTTGCCTTGGTGCTCTCGGAGCGTCAAATCCATGCTTTTACTACCCTTTTTCAGTCCATGCTCGTGAATACGCCCTGCATCACAAATATGATTAAATCAGGCCATTAAGCGGCATCATGCTTGTAAATCCAGGCAGTAACTGGGTCTGATATGCAATATTTGAACCTCAACAAACATCACGCATCTTGAAATTCTAAGTGCAAGAAGGCCGTCAAAATCGCTTCGAATTCATATGAAATTCTAGAAAAATTTAAAAATTTTCACAATTTCTGCTCAAGACTAAGAAAATACTGATTAGGTTTCCTAATCTCCCACCCCCAACCAAAAATCTACATTGTCCTCAATGTAAAAGAAATAAGCATGCAATGCACATGGGACAAAATAAGTAAATGAGAAGTGATGGGAAGATAATACCTGAAAGAATCAAGAGGCTTTCCATAGCTATTTACGTAAAAGGGGGTCAGTACAAGAGAGAAACCATCAAAAGTAAAGACAAAATCCAACCTATACCACTTTCGCAGGTGCTCTCGATTGCATTTAGCATATGCAACAAGCCTTTAAACCCCTAGGTTGCCCCTAGTGGACGAATTGTAGTCTCGTGAGGGTTTGCAGTAATGTTACCCACAAACATTGAACTAACTAATGAAATGTAATGAAGAACTGGGTTGCCTCCCAGTAGCGCTAAGTTTACCATCTTCAGCTAGAGAAATAAAGCAACTACCCTAGTCCTAAGAAAACAGGAAACCTACCTATACCTCCATCAGACTAGGAGATCAATCCTGGTAAACAGGATCAGTCAGAGGCATGGACATGTCCTCTGAATCAAATTTCTCGACAAATGATTTCAATCGATGTCCATTGACTTTAAACTCCTTGCCATTGTCGGGATCTCTTATCTCAACGGCCCCATATGGAAAAACAGTGACAACAATGTAAGGGCCGGTCCAACGAGATCGAAGCTTACCCGGAAAGAGATGTAATCGAGAATTGTACAAAAGGACCTTCTGACCAGGCGTGAATGATTTTCGCAAAATGTGTTGGTCATGAAATGCTTTCATCTTGTCCTTGTAAATTCTCGAATAATCGTACGCATCATTCCGGATTTCCTCAAGTTCATTCAACTGAAGTTTGCCTAACGAGTCAGCGTTGTCCAGATTGAAATTAAGATTTTTGACCGCCCAGTACGCTTTATGTTCCAGCTCCACAGGCAAGTGACAAGCCTTCCCATAGACAAGTCTAAAGGGAGACATTCCAATAAGGGTTTTAAAGGCAGTACGGTATGCCCATAAGGCATCGGTCAATCGGATTGACCAATCCTTACGATCTGGGTTAACCGTTTTCTCCAAAATGTGTTTGATCTCCCTATTGGAAATCTCAGCTTGTCCACTTGTCTGTGGATGGTATGGGGTGCTCACCTTATGAGAGATACCGTATTTCTTCATTAAGCTCTCGAATGGTCTATTACAAAAGTGTGAGCCCCCATCACTAATGATGGCTCGAGGCGTTCCGAATCGAGAAAGGATATTTTCTTTTAGGAATTTAATGACCGTGCGATGGTCATTCTTTCGACATGGAATCGCTTCAACCCATTTAGTGACATAATCCACGGCGAGCAAAATATACAGATTCCCAAACGATTGGGGGAATGGTCCCATGAAATCGATTCCCCAGCAATCAAATGCTTCAATGATAAGGATGAGATTCAAAGGCATCATATTTCGACGGGACAACGCTCCCAATTTCTGACAACGCTCACAAGCTTTGCAAAACTCATGAGTGTCCCTAAACATAGTGGGCCAGTAAAAGCCATACTACAGAATCTTGACCCTGGTCTTTTTAGCAGAAAAGTGACCACCATAAGCCTGTGAGTGATACAAGGAGATGACACTCTGATGCTCATCGTCTGGCACACATATCCTTAAGATTTGGTCTGGACAATATTTAAACAAAAACGGATCATCTCAGGAAAAGTTACGTACCTCAGTGAAAAATTTCTTCTTATCTTGCGCAGTCCAATGTGTCGGTATAGAAAATTAGCAATATTAGCGAACCAAGGTGAATCGGAGACTCTAATCAATTGTTCCTCAGGGAACATGTCATTGATATGGGTTGTCTCAATGGATTCGAGGTATTATGGCGAGAAAGGTGATCGGCCACTACGTTCTCTACTCCCTTTTTTATCTTTAATTTTCAAATCAAATTCTTGGAGTAGAAGGATCCATCGTATCAAACGGGGCTTAGAATCATTCTTAGAAAGAAGATACTTAAGTGCCGCATGATCCGTGTAGATAATGATCTTGGATCCGATCAAGTAGGACCTAAATTTGTCCAAGGCGAACACTACGGCTAAGAGTTCCTTTTCCGTAGTCGAGTAGTTCACACGAATTTAAAGTTCTACTTGCGTAATGAATGACGTGGGGCCTCTTATCTTTTCTCTCGGCCTAGGACCGCCCCAAGAGCATAATCGAGCGTCGCACATAAGCTCAAAAGGAAGGCTCGAGTTGGGTGGCTGCATGATGTGGTTAACGTGCCCTTATGCTTGGTGAAAGCTTCCTGGCATTGCTTAGTCTCATGGGAGCATCCTTTTGAAGAAGAGTGCATAAAGGACGAGAGAGGAGACTAAAGTCCTTTATGAATCGCCTGTAAAATCCTGCGTGTCCTAAGAAGGATCGCACGTCTCTGATATTCTTAGGTGGAGGTAGGTTAGAGATAAGATCAATTTTTGCCTTATCTACCTCGATTCCCTTGGACGAGATGATATGCCCAAGGACAATTCCTTTCTGAACCATGAAATGGCACTTCTCCCAATTAAGTACCAAGTTCTTTTCTTCACATCTTTTCAGCACACATTTAAGACTTTCCAAGCACTTGCTGAAAGATGGACCGTAAACAGAGAAATCGTCCATGAAGACCTCCAGATATTGCCCTACCATATCAGAAAAGATACTAAGCATACATCGCTGAAAAGTGGCAGGGGCATTACATAGTCCGAATGGCATCCTTCGATAGGCAAAGGTGCCGTAGGGACATGTAAATGTGGTCTTTTCCTGGTCTTCAGGGGCTATCTCTATCTGATTGTAGCCCGAATACCCGTCAAGGAAACTGTAATAGGAATGACCAGCTAACCTTTCCAGGATCTGATCAATGAATGGTAAAGGAAAGTGGTCTTTCCTCGTGACGGTATTCAACTTCCTGTAGTCAATGCACATTCTCCAACCAGTAGTGACTCTAGTTGGCACGAGTTCATTATTAGCATTGGCTACGATGGTGATTCCAGACTTCTTAGGGACCACTTGAGTTGGACTCACCCATTGACTATCAGATATAGGGTATATAATACCTACGTCCAATAGTTTAAGAACCTCGGCCTTAACCACTTCTTTCATGTTTGGATTTAGTCTACGTTGTGGTTGCCGAGCGGTTTTTGCATTATCCTCAAGATATATGCGGTGAGTACAAATCGAGGGATCGATTCCCTTGAGGTCTGCTATCGTCCATCCCAGGGCTCCTTTATGCTCAATGAGAGTAGATATAAGCATACTCTCCTGTTCTTTCTCCAGGTGGGCAGAGATCACCACCGGGTATGTCTCATCTTGACCTAAATAGGTATATTTCAAATCAGAGGGCAAAAGTTTTAGGTCAAGCTTCAGCGGCTTGAGGTTAGACGGTAGAGGCACTACATCGGTTTGTAGCAATTCTTCAAATTGTGGCCTCTACCGGTTTACTTCAAGTACTGGTGCAGTATCAAGCAAGGTGCACGTCTCCCTAATCATGTCATCATCAAAATCATGCGAGTGGGCCAGGCACGTCTCTAGATGGTCGGAGGATAAGGTTAGAGGTGTCGTATCTTCCACGAAAGAGTCAATCATGTTAATGTCATGGAAATCGTCATCATCCTCTGAGTTGCTGTCGTTATTGAAAAAGATGTTTGATTCTAATGTCAAATTTCCAAAAGACATAGTCATGACACCATTCCTGCAATTGATAATTGTATTTGACGTGGCAAGGAATGGGCGACTAAGAATGACGGGAATCTGAGTGCTCATGTTATTGATGGGTTCGGTGTCCAGGATGATAAAATCTACCGGGTTGTAAAATCTATCGACCTGGACTAACACATCCTCAATTATCCCTCTTGGTACACGAACAGAGTGATCAGCAAGTTGTAGTGTGGTCAGGGTGGGTTTTATCTCATCCAAATCTAACTGTTTGTATACCGAGTAGGGAATCAGATTGACGCTCGCTCCTAAGTCAAGAAGTGCGTGATCAATTCGATGGTTCCGATTACACATGATATGGTTGGGCTGCCGGGATCTTTTTTGTGGCACGTCTTGCTTGAGGATGGCACTCACTTTCTCGATCAAGAAGATTTTCTTTTGAATAATTTTCCGTCTTTTGGTCGTGCATAAGTCTTTAGAATTTGGCATATGAAGGTATATATTTAACGACATCAAGTAGAGGAATGTTGACTTTCACTGTTTCAACACCTCTAGAATGTCCCGAGAGTTAGAGAGGTTTTGGTGAAACCAACCGTTGGGGGAATGGAGCAAGCCCTCACTAGAAGTTCCGGTTCTACTTTTTGTGGGGCATCACTAGATCCATCATTGTTGTCCTCTTCTGGTTCTTAAGGCTTTTCGGGCCTAACCGGAAGAGTTTTATCAATGATCTTCCCACTCCTAAGAGTGGTGATGGATTTAGCATGCCCCATCTGATTTGAAGAGCTGGGATCATTATTCTCGTACTGTGGTTAGATTGGGGAGAGGTTGTGCAGGAAGCATCCCCTTTTCTATAACCGTCATACGAGAATCTATCTTTTGCATAAAATCTGTAATTTCCCGCATTGCCTGGGCCAGCTCTTGTATGGGATTTTGAGCCGGTTCCTCTTGAGGTTTCACTTGATTTGAATTTTGATTGAAGAAACCTGGAGGAGTCGCCGTTTGTCCATTCCTCCAACTAAAGTTTGGATGATTTTTCCAGCCAGGATTGTATGTATTGGAATTAGGTCCAGTAAAAGGTCTTTGATAGTTATTTACGGCATTGGCTTGTTCATTCAACACTCCTCGAAAGGCAGGTATTGTAGGACAGTTTTCAGTTGTGTGAATGTTGCAATCACAGATGCCGCAAACAATTTCATTGACCTTATCCTTCTTTCCTTCCATGGCCTCAACTTTCCTTATGAGCGTAGTCACTTTACACTTGAGATCACCCTCTTCTTTCAAGAGATATAATCCACCTTTCTCCTTTAATTGAGTCGGCCTAGACGTGGTGTTCGCCATTGGGTAATA